>NC_083689.1:72630000-73880000 GCF_033118175.1 Dama dama | reverse complement strand
CAGACATTTGTAACCCTCCCATTATTTCCTCCCTATATCTCCTTCTAAGTACCTCAGCTCTGAATTACATCATTAGCACACAGAAATATTCATATTGAAACCAAGTCTGCACAACACTGTCAAAAAAATTCAGTCAAGTAAATTTGAAGATCTAATTGGTTTTATTAAATGACTCAAGAATCAGACAGCCTCCCACCTAGCAATCAGAAGGGTGCCCCAAGGGGTTGTACAAACAGAAGTTTTTAGAAGAAAAAGGGTTGGGCATGGGAGCTATTAGTAAAATAAAAGAAAGGATTATTTATAGGCCAGAACCTCCTTGGAGGGGAGAAAAGAAGGAACAGGGAGGTTTTCACAGCTAATTGCCTCTTCTTCCACTGAGAGGCAGGGTGGGGGTGAGGAGATAATGGAAAGGGGCCATGTGCCAGATTACTTCTTCAGTACTGACCAGGAAATTCCCAACTGGTTGATTGGATTACATTTCTGGTGATTGTATTTTGAAGTTGTGATTAGGTTAGTTATTAAATATAAATTTTGTATCAAGGGCTTTAGCACAAGTGAAGCCATTTTGGGCCTGTGGCTTTTCTCTTTAACAGCACCTACAGCTTCCAAGTGAGAATTTTTTATCTCCTGAGGTTTTTGGATGCAAAGTTTCTATCTCCCTAGGTTAAGTCTCCCCTCCTACAACAGGAAGCACTGTTTCCCAAGGTAACTGTAAAATGCCACAACCAATTCTTCTGTTTTCTTACTAATGATGCCCCAAACTCACTTTGCTATGCCCTGGACTGTTACTGGAGATATCCAGTTGCTAAACCACTCTCACCTCACAACCGCACCAAGATCCTAATTGATCCCAGTTTATCAAACAGCCTGATCCCTGCTTCCTCAGACCCTCCTCAGAATACTCCAAGGGGGAATCTGAACCTTACAAAAAGTTCTTCCCTCTTGTCCAGCACATTCCATAATTCCACTGGGAGATGTGTTCCCTGACTTGTGCCTGGTAGTTTTAACTAAACGGACATTAACACTTTCAAACAAATTTCAGGAATTGTATTAAAGAGATAAAAATTAAGTGTGAGTGATTGATAGACTACTCACTTTCAGACTATTATCTGACAACTTCCATTCCTTCAACTTTTGCCCTGTAAAATCAAAATGAATATTTACATTCCTATGCTCTATGCACTAAAATTTCTTAATAAGAGTATGATGAGATTCTTTTAGAGGCAAGGATGTCATTTTGACATCTGAAAGGAGCTCATATTGTTTTGAAAAATAAAACGTTACCAGAACAGATAGGATTTAAAGGGGGGAGGGAGGAAACTGTACTCCAAAATTATTATTTTCCAGTATTTTATTTTATTTCCAGTATATTATTCTTCTTTAAAGGAAGGTTGAGCTATCTATGACATTGTTTTTCACAATGGAAATCGTTTTACAGTATTTTTTTCCTAATGGTAAAATACAGTCTCAACATCAGGGGTGAGGTGTCACAATGCTGAATTGCCCTATGTCTTCAAAGCACCTAGTACACCCTTCATAGCGGCTTTCCAGAACTGTAAATTACTTAAATAATTCAGTCTTTCTCACTCTATATGATGTAAATTCGAGGAGAGGAAGACAATTTTGTGCTTACCTTGTCCCTAGCGTGTTACACTACCTGGCTACTAATTAATACTGATTTTAACTGTTTTAACTTCACGCACCTCGTAGCGCTCTAGCGATGCTTACGCTATTGTCTGTTCTCCGTATGAAATTTGTTTTGTTTTATTTTACGTCGTAATACTCGTCGAGTCTAAGAGTTGAAAACTACGGAGCAGAAAAGCACCTCCTCATACCTAATCCATTCTACTGACCTACTGTAGAGCTAAAGGAACAGCTCGAGATCTCGCGAGACCAGTTTCGCTTGGGCCCCCCTGAGGCCCAAGTGCGCATGTGTGGGTCGCCCGGAAAGTGCTGCAGTGGCTGCCGGGAGAGGGAGGAAGTCAGGAAGTAAACATTGGCGATCGTCTTCATTCTTGTCGAACTGTACTAGGGTCAGCAGCGTTGGGACCGGGTAAGGAAATCTTGTGAGAACTTGGAACGAGGAGGAGAGTGAAGGTGGAGAACTCGGGGAAGAGGGCCAGAGGCTCCTAATTCTTAGGAATATCCTCACGGGATTGATGAACGCCAGGTTGAGAAGGGAACGGGGACCGAGAACCAAGGAAGCAGCTGTCCTAGGCCTCAGTAGTGGTATTTGTGCCCAGTCAGACCAGGACTGTGTCTTTAGTGGTTTTTAAAGTAAGAATTATAAGGTGCTATTGGAGCTGAACTGTGCTTGTAGTTCTTAAGCGCTTGAAATGTTGGCCAATCTGAATACATGTAAAATCCGTATCAGATTTTAAAGAATTGATTTATTTTTTCCTGTGTTGAAATGAAAATGTGTTGGTAATTAGGCAAAATATTGCAAAAAAAACTTAATTTTATCTGTTTCTTTTTGCTTTTTTAATATATTTGTGGAATATTTAAAATGACATATAGGGCTGGTGGTATATTTCTCTTGGACAGCGTTTCATTTGAGGGTTTTCAGCTTGGGTAGTGGGACATGATATGACCAAATCTGTGTTTGAAAAAAATAACACTACAGTGTGGAGAACTGATTGGCAGGAATCAGAAGAGACTAGTAGGGAAAAGTAATACACTCAGGTTATTGATAGAAGTAGATGAATTCGAGTGATATTCAGAAAGTGAAAATAACAGTACTTCGTGAGGAAATAGGTATGGGAATTAGCTGGAACACTTCTGAAAAGGAATGGATAGTGGTATCTTTCATCAAGAGAGGGAACAGTGGAAGAAGATTAGATTTCATAGAGAAGATTATGAATTTGAATTAAGACTACTTGAGTTCAGATTTCTTTGAGACATCTAAGTGGAGGTACTTTGAAGTTAGCAATTGGACTGTGTTTATCTGAAGCTCAGAAAAAAGATCTGAAGTAGAGAAATAAATTGGAGAGCCAGCAGTTGTATATCGTGGCTATTGAAACCTTGGAAATAGATGAACTTGTCTTCTGGTGGAGTTTAGAGTGATGAAGGAAGCCTAGAATTGAGCCTTGAGGAATCCAAAATTAAGTAACTGGGCAGAAGTGGAAGAACTTATGAAGGATACAGGAGGAGCAGTGATGGGGTACAAAAAAACCCAGGGGAATATGGTGTCATATCAGCCAAAGGATAAGAATATATCAAAAGAAAAGGGGGAGGAACAGAACTGAAAAATGTCCAGAGGACTTAGCACATTGCTAACTTAGAGGTATCTTTGGAGCGGGGAGGGGAATGATTGAGAAGGGCAGCAGATAATGTGGAAATAGAGATAATGAATATAGGTGATCTTAAAGCATCCGGTTTTTAAGAGGAACAGAGATAGGACCCTGTGTACTCATTAAGGATTAATGTGGTAGAAAAGTTTGAGACACATATGTAGAGAGGAAATCAGGAATATATACATGAAAGAATGAGTCTCATGAAATTTTAAATGTATGTGCATGTCTCTCCACTTAACCAATAGAGTTGAAAGCACAACTGCAACAGTATGTAAAGACTTTAGTGGAGTAGAAAGAGACCTTTCCCTTACAGATGCTATGAAAGAAAAAGAACATATTATACATTCTATATAACCCACAGTATGTGTTATTAGGGTGTACTTTTGATAGTTTCTCTGGTGAATTCAGGAAGGCCTAGTTTATTCTAATAGATATTTCTTCCTTTTCATGCAGGAGGCCAGATAACCATGTCAGCTGCAGCTGTGGATGCAGCTAATGCAGCCCCCTTATCGGGGTCCAAAGAAATGAGTTTGGAGGAACCAAAGAAGATGACTAGAGAGGACTGGAGAAAGAAGAAGGAGCTTGAAGAACAGCGAAAATTGGGTAATGCCCCTGCAGAAGTTGATGAAGAAGGAAAGTAAGTACTTAAATTTTTTTGCAAGATCTGTTCATTCAGAATTCAAATTCATGTCTACTTAGTTTACCTATTTCTCATCCTTTGCTTTGACCGGAAACCATCCTTACCATTTCCATCATTTATGTTTTCATTTATTGTATCAAACTCATATGTATAAAGTTTAATAAATAATAACAAAGGACTTGTAATGATAACTATAGTCCTTTTTAGTTCTTCCCACTCCCTGTCCTACTGTACACAAGTGACTACATCTGACGTTGAACAACACAGATTTGAACTCTGTTGGTCCACTTATACTCTTTTTTTTCTCAGTAAGTACATGCAGTGCCACACGATCTGCCACTGGTTGGATCTTCGGATTCCAAACCACAGATACAGAGGCCCAACTGTGCAACTTGAGCCTCCACAGGTTTTGGTATCTGAGACAGGTTCTGGAACCAGTCCCTCTCAGATACCAATCGAGGACTGAATTTGTCAATCTGTTTTGAGTTTTTCTGGTTGATACCTCCACATTTCTAAATAACATACCTATACTACTATTATTATAATCAACTCGATGTTATTAATTAATTTCTTGTTCTGATAAAAGATTAATCTCACTAACATATATCCCTATCTTCCTTCATCTCTCCTACATCTTTAGTTACATGACTATTTTTAGTTTCTCTGTTCGAAATTTTTTCACTCTAATATACTTTATTTTTAATTCTTTTTATTATAGTGATAACAAGTATATTTTGTCTCCCCCTCGCACTGCAATATCTCTGTCCTTACATTCTGTAAAGATACCCTTACAGTCTACAACTTTGTTTAAAAAATTTTTTTTATTACAGAGACATCAATCCTCATATTCCTCAGTATATTTCTTCAGTGCCGTGGTATATTGATCCATCAAAAAGGCCTACTTTAAAGCACCAGAGACCACAGCCAGAGAAACAAAAGCAGTACAGCTCATCAGGAGAATGGTACAAGAGGGGTGTAAAAGAGGTAGGTATGCAACCTGTATATATGTGTGTAGAAATGAAGATTTTTAAGAACTTAATATAAGAACCTCTAATGTAATACTATATAAAGTATAAACAGATTACATGACCTTTTATCTGGTATTAGAATTCACAATACCTACTACTTTAGTTTCTATATTTTATAAATTTGATATTGCTAAAGTCTTTAAGCTTTCTCATTTATAACTGGTTTTCCTCTTAACAAATAAGTCATTTCATTAGACAGTACAGTAATGAGAGCCAAAGTTATTCTTAACTTATTTAGATAAATAAAAATTTTCTTTGGTTTTCTTTATATCCGATTATAGAATTCCATAACTACTAAATACCGAAAAGGAGCGTGTGAAAACTGTGGAGCCATGACACACAAAAAGAAAGACTGTTTTGAGGTAAGCTCACCTTTGAGAATTTTGGAAACTGCTGTCAGAGAGTCTCTTTCTTTATTTGTGTCAGAGAACTTAATTCTGTTTTCTAAATTACCTATATTTAGGTACAAGTTAAATGAAAACATTAACTTGAATGAAATTAGTTCAGCACCGTCAAAATTTTTTGCAGGAGGACTAACTGATAATTGAATAAACCATAAAGTCCCATGGTATGTTCACACTGCTCTGTAAAGATTATATGAAATTTCCTCATGGCTTCAAATACTTAGGGGAAAAATTTAATCTTACTCTGTTTTCCAGAGACCTAGGCGAGTTGGAGCAAAATTTACCGGGACTAACATAGCTCCAGATGAACATGTCCAGCCTCAGCTGATGTTTGACTACGATGGGAAGAGGGATCGGTGGAATGGCTACAATCCAGAAGAACACATGAAAATTGTAGAAGAGTATGCCAAAGTTGACCTGGTGAGCACAGTTCACTGCTTCCCTGCTGTCCTTAAAGAATGTATATTTTGGTATATCTCTAACTTCGCAACTCTTTTTTGTCTTTATGCAGTATAAAAATGATCACATTTTTATGGTAGTAGTAGTAAGCCTAATTGAATAGTGAAATAAACAGTATACTAACCCTGTTTGGCAGCAGTTTCTTTTTACTTTATTTTCATATTGTCCGTTACTCCCTGATTTAGTTTGCAGGATATACTGGAAGCATGAGAATAGATTAGTGTTCAAAACTTTTGGCTTCCTGAGGTTATAAACTCTTGGCTCCCAGACGGTATCTTGCCTATGGACCTGTTTTATAGTTGTCTTACATACCATTTGAGGGTGGGGAAAGAAGAATAGGATAACTCCTTTCAGGAAACTGAATTTTATTTTAATTTAACCTCAGTTTTTTCTGTTATGATTTCACCTACTCACTCCCATTTTTTAAAAAACATAGTCACTGCTGTTTTTTGGTTTTATGTTCCTTTTTTTTTTTAAGTAGAGTTAACATTTAAGACCATGGAATTTCACAGTTTAATAAAATCTGAATTTTATCTTTTCTCAAACAATGAAATATGTGGTAAGAGTAATCCTGGGCCAGCCGAGAAGAGTCAGTCATCTAGAGTTAAGTGGCGCCTTGTCAGCAAGGCTTGCTGTCTGCAGTTTATCCCTGGTTCTATCTAGCTTAGTTTCTATTAATGCCTGACTCAAACAGGAGTTTGTAACTTCTGCTTAAATATGGCCAATTGGATCTGACTTATTTCCATTTGGGGGTTTTTTTATTTATTTATTTTTTATTAAATGAAAGATTCTTTAAATTCTACAGTGCTTTACAATTTTCAAAAGTTTCACACACACGATTTCATATAATCCCATAATAACCCCCCTTTTATTAATCTCCTACCTGCCTATTGCCCCTCCCCTTTTCTACCAATTGGTAGCCACTAGTTTGTTCTCTGTTATCTATGAATCTGTTTCTTTCTTGTTTTATTCAATAGTTTGTTGTATTTTTTAGATTCCACACAGTACTTTCTTTCTCTGACCAACTTCACTTAGTATAATGCCCTCCAAATCTATCCATGTTGCTGCAAATGACAAAATTTCATTCTTTTTTATAGCTAAGTAGTATTCCATTGTATACCACATCTTCTTTATTCATTCATCTGTTTTTTTAAGTTAATTTTTATTATAATATTGTTGCTTTACAATGTTGTATTAGTTTCTGCTATACAACAAAGTGAATCAGTTGCATATATATGTACATACATCCTTTTTTAGGCCACTACAGTGTTTAGTAGTTTGGGGCACTTTTTGTTTGTTTTTTGGCTGCCCTATGTAGCTTGTGGAATCTTAGTTCCCCAACCAGGGATCAAACCTGGGCCCTTGGCAGTGAAAGCACAGAGTCCTAACCATTTGACTGCAAGGAAATTCCCTATAACTTGTGTTCTTCAGGAGCCAGAGGTCTAGAGCTACAAGACAACCTTGTCCAGTGACCTTTTCTGAAAACAGTAAACTTATGCATTTAACTCATATAAAAATTAAATCTTCGTTTGATGGGACTTCCTGGTGGTCCATTGGCCAGAACTCCATACTCCCAGTGCCGGGGGCTGGGGTTCACTACCTGATAAGGGAACTAGATCCCACATGCTACAATTAAGGGTCTGCATGCCACAACTAAGACCCAATACAGCCAAATAAATAAATGAAAATAAATATATAAAAAAACTAAATGCTCATTTGAATATTGAAAGTAAATTTCAAATGTTTCTTTTTCCTTAGGCAAAACGAACGCTGAAAGCCCAAAAACTCCAAGAAGAATTAGCCTCAGGAAAATTAGTGGAACAGGCTGTAAGTAATAAAATGATCGTTAAAAAATTTCAAATTCTTAGTAAACAAAAAATAAAGATTGACACAAAAATTCATTTTATATCTCTCCAGTTAGAAGAAATTTGAGAGAGAAGAGAAGTGCTATCAAGGGGAAAGAGTAAAACTGACACATTAAAGGTTCAAGGGACTATAAATTGATGCAGTCATTTTGGAGAGAATATTGCCATAAAACATTTATATACCTTTTCTGGAATTAAATGAGTAGATCCATCCATCCTAAAAATGTTCTAGTATTCAGAAAAATCATTCTGCACAAAAATGTTCACTTCAACACTTTTTACAACAGTAAGAAATTGAAAATAGTTTAATAAGGAATTAGTGAAGTGAGCTATCCTTCCCCTGCATGAGAGAATGTTGCATAGCTCTTAAAATGGCTTTCATCAAAGCTTAGTAACAACACCGGATAACACATATTTTAATGACACATGTAAAATATCATATTACCTCACAGGGAACACTAGCTCTCATTTAATATAGAAATTAAAACACTAATTCTCATTTAGTATAGAATTAGTGAATCTTTCTTTTTATTTATTTTAGCATTTCCTACACTTTGAACATGTAAGGCAAAAAGAATTTTCAAACTAAAAAAAAAAAGGATGTATTGCTAACAGGGTTTTTCCTATTTTTTTTCCCCAGTCAGTCAATTTAATAGTTAAGTTATGCTTATTAGAGTTGTGAAAGTTTCTTTTTAACAAATTTATGGTGTAAGTAAAAAACATTTTCGAGTTATCAAGTTTAAATTTCTAAAAGGGACCCTTAATAAGTGAAGTCTCTCAGTTGTGTCCGACTCTTTGCAACCCCATGGACTGTAGTCTACGAGGCTCTTCCGTCCATGGCATTTTCCAGGCAAGAGTACTGGAGTGGGTTGCCATTTCTTTCTCCAGAAAGGGACCCTTAGCAAGTATAATTACAAAGCAAACAGAACTAGGTAAGTTAATTACCAAGTGAGCAGTTACAGAGGCAGGTTCAAAGCACAAGTTAACAGATTATGTTAAAATCCAGCTGTGCCCCTAGCTAGCAAGATGGTCCTGGAAAAATTAATTTGCTTCTCTGAGCCTCAGTTCATCATCTCTAAAGCAGAGATAACGACACCTACCCACCCCCTACCCCAACACACACACACACACACACACACACACATATACACACAGGAGGCTTAGCATACATATCACACAGTAAACACTTGGTAATTGGTAGCTAGTGTTGTGATTATTCATCATTACCAACTCTGGAAGAAAGAAGAAAAAGAAAATTTATTTTCCTAGTAAGCATACTTAAATGTTTGTAAGGGACTGTGAGTTTTGCCCATTTGGATGTGAAGATTAACTGCATACAGTAGGACTGTGTCTATTATAAAGATTTAGCAATATAAATATCCTTTGTTGAACTAGCAACTTGCAAGAACTCAAAAAAATTCTTAAAAAAAATTTCCAATTTTGAAAGTAACATACTCAGAAAAAACATATAGAAAATTATAAAGAAGAAAAATATTCCTTATGTTAACCATTTACATTTTAAAGTAGGCCTTTTAGTGTCCCAGTTCACTCCCTCACATATATCCATGTATGTGTATGATTATAAAACAACATGTTTTTTAAATGGATTCATCTTTACATTCTCGTTTATCATCTACTTTTTCAATTAAATAATATACAGTGCAATGAGGACTTGTTTTCTGTATCATTAAATGTAGACCTATAACATTTATTTTTATATAAATTCACATGGTTCAATAATCAAAATTAATTTAAGACAGATGTGCATTGAAAAGTCTCCCACTCCTGCCTCAGTCCATCCTATCTCTAAACCTCACCCCCCATAATCTTTTTTCTTTTTCTTACAGATCCTTTCAGAGTTTCTTGTGTAAATACAAACAAATACAATATATAATCTTATTCCAATCTTTCTCTTTTTTTTCCCCAAACAAAAAAGGTAGCAAAGTATGAAAAGTAAAAAGAAAAGTGAAAATGTTAGTCACTCAGTTGTGGCTGACTCTTTGTGACCCACTGGACTGAAACCCACCAGGCTCCTCTGTCCATGGAATTCTCCAAACAAGAATACTGGAGTGGGTAGCCATTCCCTTCTCCAGGAGATCTTCCTAACCCAGTTATGGAACCTGGGTCTCCTGCATTACAGGCAGATTCTTTACCATCTCACCTACTAGGGAACACAAAGTATACATATTTATTTTTCTGCACCTTGGACAAATCACTTTAATGGTTGTTCAGTTTATTGAGTGCAGTAATTTATATAACCATTCATCTCTTGTTGATTTATTTTTTTCCCAGTTATCTGTACAGTAGTACACAACATTAGCATCTTACATAACATATACATCTTTATATAATAGGCATACTAATTTCCTTACAATAAATTCCTAAAAGTGCAATTGTTGATGCACTGAATATGTATATATAAAATCTGATGACTTATCACTTAGCAAGCATTTTAAAAGGCTATACTAAAATTTTTGCTTCCACCAATATACTCTCTCTCTCTCTATATATATATATATATATATATTTTTATACATACATATTTCCACATCCCCCTACTGAGCTATAAGATACTCTTTTTAATTTGTGAAGCCTTTTAAAGGGACATAATGAAATACTGAGCACTTTGTTCCAGGCATTTTGTGGAGTTAGAGAATATCCTGACCAACTGCTAATTAAGAAAGGGTATCTTTGAGGCATGGAGTTCACACCCTCCTTAAATCACAGTATGTTGTCACCTGAGTAGATTTCTTCATTGCTGAAATTTTACAAAGGCTGTTTTGGCTCTAGAGATACTTATTACATGATCCTGGTAACTTTTCTTTTTGGCCTTAATAGAAAAACAGTGAAATTTAATGAAAATGTTATGTCTGAAGATAAACATGTATGAAATGAATATTTATTAGGTATATTGATCAACTTAGTCTTTCTATTACATTTTTGTGATTATAATCATCAAGATTATATCATCAGTGAAAATTTTGGATTTGTAGACAGTGATAAAATTATTCACAATGACATGCTTGTGTTTAAAACTTATGTGCTCACTGCAGGTGAGAAATATGAGAATTTGTTCAGTTAAATTTATTATTTTAACTATGTTTTTAAAAGTGTTAAATAATCATTTGATTCAGTATAATAAAATCACAAATTCATTTTCTTCTTTTGTGGCATAGAATTCTCCGAAACATCAGTGGGGAGAAGAGGAACCGAATTCTCAGACGGTAATACATACAGATCCTATCAGGGTATACATTAAGGTTTAAATTTCTGATGGCTAATGTTAGTAATAACTCATGATAATAATAGGCTCAAAGAACACAAGGAATAAGGGTTGGGTTAAAGGGAATATAAGAACTAGATACTGCTCTTTTTCTCTTAAAACATTTTCCCCTTCTCTCTTCCTCTTTCAGGAAAAAGATCATAACAGTGAAGATGAGGATGAAGATAAATATGCAGATGATATTGACATGCCTGGACAGAATTTTGACTCTAAGAGACGAATTACTGTCCGGAATCTCAGGATTCGAGAAGATATTGCAAAAGTAAGCCTTGCCAACTTAACATACATATTCAGAAAACATTTGTCTTCCCAACCTAAATTTTGTCTACTCACATGGTATCTGGATAATATATGGGTAATATACTCAGTCATTCCAAAGTATATCATTCTGGATTTCTTTCTCTTCAACTGTATCCCCAGACAAGCACACACATACACACACTTAATTGTCTCCTCCTACTAGTCTGCTAAAATCTTTGATGAAAGTAAACATTAACAGATCTTAAAACATTTTTTCTTTCTAGTATTTGCGGAATTTAGATCCAAATTCTGCTTACTATGATCCCAAAACTAGAGCGATGAGAGAGAATCCCTATGCGAATGCTGGAAAGAATCCAGATGAGTAAGTAACAAGTTGACTGTAAAGATTTCAGAGTAGGGAAGGAAGTTTTTATTAATAAAATTCAATCTGAATTAAAATGAGTATCATCTATGGTTGGGTCAGAAAAAAATTTCCTTTAATTAATCTCTGAAACAGTTTTTGTTTTGTTTTTTTTAAACAGAGTCAGCTACGCGGGGGATAACTTCGTTAGATACACAGGTGATACCATATCAATGGCCCAGACACAATGTAAGTGTTTCCTCTATGTCAAGGTATTTTATGTCGGCTCATAAGAAATTTGGGGGCATTTTTTTAAAGCTTGTTTTCAAGAAGCCTGAAAACAATGTAGCTGACAACTCATTACGATGGTTTTAATTACCCTAGTGTTTGCTTGGGAAGCCTATGACAAAGGGTCTGAAGTGCATCTACAAGCAGATCCTACAAAACTAGAGTTATTGTATAAGTCCTTCAAAGTCAAGAAAGAAGACTTCAAAGAACAGCAGAAAGAAAGCATCCTGGAAAAGGTAATTGTGACCAAACGATACACAGTCCATTTTAATCCATCGGGATGAGGTGCAGTTGGTATACAGTATCAGTATAACCGTATCAGTGAGCTTTTATAGCAAAACAAGCCACCTCAAAACCTAATAGTTTGAACAGATATTTCTCACCATTTTGTACTTCAGCTGGGTCTCCTGTTCTGAGCCTGCCTATCTGAAACCAGATGATCTAGAATGGCCTCCCTTTGGTTTCTAGCAGGTAGCAGGCCTCCTCTGTCCCATGGAAGCCTCACCTCTACCCCACGTGGGTTCTCGTCCTCTGATAGGCTAGCACAGCTTCTTTACATGACATTCTCAGGATACCAGAGATTAGCAACAAAGTGTGCCCTGGTGCCCAAGTGTTTTTCAGGTCTTTGCTTACATCATATTTGCCAATATTCCAGGGGCCAGAACAAACAGCATGGCCAGGCCCAGATCCAAGGGATAAAGAAGCAAAATCATGTGGCAAATGGGCATGCACACAGGATAAGGGGAATTTTATATGAGCATTTTGTAATTCACCACACTCAACAGATGAATAGCAATTGAGACATCTTTTATTTGCCTATGAAAGTTTGGTGGCTTTTTTTTTTTTCACTGTGTTTTATGTAACAAAGCCCGTGAAGATTAGTCCCCTAATCTTTGTGATTGGAAATAAACCCCTCAGTAAAGATTTGAATGCAAATCTTTGTAAAATATATTTAATAATGTTCAATGTTCTTTTAGTATGGTGGTCAAGAACACTTGGATGCTCCTCCAGCTGAATTGCTTTTAGCTCAGACTGAAGACTATGTGGAGTACTCAAGACATGGGACAGTCATCAAAGGACAGGAGCGGGCTGTCGCCTGCTCCAAGTATGAGGAAGATGTGAAGATCAACAATCATACAGTATGTGTTGAACTAGAATTATATTGTGTCCTTGTTAGCATTTTGCTCTGCATTATATTTTTCATTAGTAAATCATTGTTGTATTTTGGTTTTTTGTATTTTAACTTTGTTATTTTTAACAATTTTTAAAGGTTATATTCCATTTACAGTTTTTACAAGATATTGGCTCTGTTCCCTGCATTGTACAACGCATCCTTTAGCCTGTCTTACACCCAGTAGTTTGTACCTTACACTCTCCAATCCCTGTATCTCCTCTCCGCTCCTCCCCATTGTTAATCACTAGTTTGATCTGTGAGTCTGCTTCTTTTTTATTGTATCCACTAGTTTTATTTTTGTATTCACTAATTTGTTGTATTTGTTTAGATTCCACATGTAAGTGATATCATACAGTATTTGTCTTTGACTTACTTCGCTAAGCACAATGCCCTTTCAGTTCCATCCATGTTGCTACAAATGGTAAAATTTTATTCTTTTTTATGGCTGAGTAGTATTCCATTGTATACCACATCTTCTTTATCATTCATCTGTGTTTTAATTGATTTTTATTGTAATATTATTGCTTTATTCCATATATTTCCTATAAACAGGAATTCAGATACAAAGGCTTGATATAAGTTAAATATTTTGACAGAGACACTTCATAGATGACAAAGTATATGTCATATTGCATATTGTATCACATGATAAAGCTTATTTAATTTGCTGTACTTTAATAGTCCCCAGACTACACTTGTCTTTCTAAGTAAGAGTCAAAAACCTAGTTACCAAATAGGAACCAGGCCAGTAATCATGTATGAGTGAAATGAGCCAGGCAGATTTTACAAACTAGAGAACACGAGCCCTGTCTAAAAGGAGCATCCACTGGTCAGCAACAGGCAGTTACTGACAAGTGTGAATGTGCCTAGAATTTCCCAGTCCTTCTGAATTTTTCAAGAGAAGTCAAGTAGCCTAATTTTTTTAATTTTCAGGGGGAGAGTGAGAATAGAATCTAAGATTATTGTAACCACACACTCTCCCTGTTAGCTAACCCTGGAGTCCCCGTAATTTTCACTTTTTATCACCAGCATGTGAGACTAACCCAACAAGGACCTACTGTATAGCACAGGGGACTATACTCAATATTTTTTAATAATCTATGAGAGAAAAGAATCTGAAAGAGGAAAAATAAAATATATATATATATATGTTTATATTCTGTGCTCTACACCTGAAATTAACATGACATGGTAAATCACCTCTACTTCAGGTTTTTAAAATAATACGATTAATTAAAGATAGGATGTTTTTTACAAAGAAAAACAGTATATGAGAAACCTGTTTCAGGCTCCTTTTAAAATAAACTCTCTCTCTCTCTGCAGCATATCTGGGGATCTTACTGGAAAGAAGGCCGATGGGGATACAAATGCTGTCACTCTTTTTTCAAATATTCCTATTGTACTGGAGAAGCTGGGAAGGAGATTGCTGTACGTCATTGTCCTCTAGTTCGTAAAAAATAGCCAAAGCTCTTAGATCAAAAATCTGTATGAAACATATATTTTTATGTTTCAAATTTAACTTTTTCTTAGACACTCAAGTTAGATTACATATATTTTTCCACAGAATTCAGAGGAATGTATTATAAATGATGCAACTGGAGAAGAATCTGTGAAAAAACCTCAAACCCTCATGGAGGTATGTCCATGATCAGTTGTCCTGAGTTTTTAAGTCTTAAAGGGAAGACTTTAAAACTTGCACTAGAACTTTGATTTTGCACTAATAACACTATGTGTAAATCCTCAGATGCATCAGGAGAAACTAAAAGAGGAGAAAAAGAAGAAGAAGAAGAAGAAGAGGAAGCATCGAAAGAGCAGTTCAGAGAGTGATGAGGAGGAAAAGAAGCATGAGAAGTTGAAAAAGGTACTTTGTGAAGGCTAAATAAATAGTAAAAGTGACCACAGCCGTCTTTATTTGTAGGAATCTTAGAAAATTATCTTGTCTTATTCCCAAGCTCATTTTAAAAATGAGCAAACAAACCCCAAGACTGGGTGATTTGCTTGGGTCACATATCAGGTCTAGAATACAAATGGAGATTTGGTATGTCTCCTTATTGCCTGCCTTTTGAACTTTTGTTGAATATCACTAATGCACAGAAGAAAAATGGTTGGTATAGCTGTTATTTTAGAGTTATTGACATGTTCCCCAGAGAGAATTGCCTATTGACATGTTCCCCAGAGAGAATTGCCTATTGACATGTTCCCCAGAGAGAATTGCCATCTAGCTCTATAATTTTTAAGTTTCAGCAAGTTTTGGGAAAAGTCAGAATTGTATTCCCACCAAAAGCGTCAGTTGCTGGCTCTGTCAGTAAAATGAATCTCATTCAGTTTTTGTTGTTAAATAAAATTTCTTTAACATTGAAAATGTCATAGAATGTTTTGTGCTCTGTGAAAATTTTTGAGCCAAATAATGATTAGTTGTAGCTTGACAGCGATAGAGCTGACTCCCAAGCTGAGGCAATCTAGGTTTTTGATCTAACAGTTCATAGTCAGTGGGGTCTTTTGGTACTCTGCCACTTCTGAAGGGATCTGACTCAGAGCCATGGTACTCATATATTTCTTCTCACTATAGGCACTGAATGCCGAGGAGGCCCGTCTTCTTCACGTCAAAGAGATCATGCAGATCGATGAGAGGAAGCGACCTTACAACAGCATATATGAAACTCGGGAACCCACTGAAGAGGAAATGGAGGCCTACAGAATGAAACGTCAGAGGCCAGATGACCCCATGGCCTCCTTCCTCGGACAGTAGTAACTCGTCACTGACAGTGACCCAAGATAGACTCTGCTGATGCATTCTTTTAGATTCTTGCTGTTGATTATCAATGGAAAAACCCATATCTATTCTCGTTAAAGTCAGGAAGCAAGGAGACTGCCTAATAAAACATCCAGAAGTCTCATAGTAAATTTATTCCATTACACAGTGAAGAACAAAGAAGAAGAAATAAAGTGGTACATTAAGTGCAGATTAAGATTTTATTTCAGATTTTATATTAGTGATGTGGGAAAAGATCTTAGTTCTCCACCTATCATGAATATCTTCTCAACATTTATTTATTAAGTTTCAAACTTTATTTCCTCAATTTTTATGGCCCTTTATCTAGTGTTAGGACTCATTGTGAAGGCCAATTAGTTACTCTTTCTTGAAACAAGGGCTTCATTTTTTTTTTAATTAATAGTAACTATAACTGTAGTTATTTAATAATCATTTCTTTTTGCCTTCTCATATTTTTCTGATCTGAAACTGATAACCTATCTTGAGATTTGGATTAATGGAAGGAAATCTGTAGAATGTGTGAATAACTTTATCCCTGATGTCAAGTCTGTGCAGTAAAAATTCTGTTTCCCACTTGGTTATAAAATTTTGATTTTCAAAACATTTCCTTGTATCTTATACTCAGAACTAAATGTGTTAACCTTTGAATGGGGGAAAAAAGTTTTTCACCCTGAGTCAGTGTTGACTGATCAGTCCTAGGTCTTTTACCATTCTGGACAGGAGTATTCAGACACAGAAATCCTCTCCTTTGTCACAGAGGACATGGTTTGTGATACTAATTGCTATTTTAATTGTGATTGCCTTTATATAACAGTCATGAATATTAGATTTTTAAAAGATTGTAGAGTATCTCTTGTACTTAATCTTTATAGCCAGCAGGTGTCTCTTTTGTAAAATTTGCAAAAAGTGAAACCTGAAGTTGAAGGTTTCTTCAGAATATTACAAGCAGAGCCTGTAGGGCTATTAGTATCTGAAAATGACATGATTTTTAAGCTTCTTCTAATAACATTGGGAAGGTAACACTGACAAGAGTGGAATCGGTGAAAACAACCTGTTTAAAACCCCTGACACAAGTACATTGACTTTTAACAGTTCACTGGCTTTTCTGAATTACCAAATCCCACTTGAATATTGCATTAAGTTAACATCTCAGAAATACTGCTGATGGGAAAGTAACTGAATCAAACTGTCTAGTACTGTGGATATACATTGTATCTAAGTTCAGACCAGTATGAAATTAAAACAGTGATGCAAACAAATCTAATTCTTACCTACTTTAAGAATGTCAAAAATTTATGTTTTCATATTCCTACCTTAACATAGGCTGGTTCAATGTAAAATCTGATATTAGTGTCTCTACTTTGTATTTTATTTATCTTTTGTTGATAAAGACATATAATTAAAAATATTTAACTGTGAGTGGTTTGCAGCATTATTTCAAATATTTGGCAGAAAAGTAGTTTATAGGACTGGCAGGAAGACTGAGTTAGCTTCTGCACATTTGAGTTAGAAAATTTCAGGACACTTTAACTCAAAAAAATGTATCACCTAACATTTCTGGGCTTCTGTTTTCTCTTGTGAAACCTAATTTATGCTGATTTCAGGGAGAATTCTATAATATCTGAAATCATGTCTTATTTCTGTTTCATTTTGGATAAATGGTAACATCTAGAATATTACTCAAGATATGAGCTTTGATTTTATTATCTCAGTTATAGATGACTTGAGTGCTGGAACTATGTGCTATAGTTTGCACATGTTATCCCTCAGAAGACTTTCATGGGGTGAGTAATAGGATGATATCCGTATTTCACAATAAGCATAAGGACTCAATGAGTCCAGGTAGCTTGCTCAGGTCCTAACAGTAAAAGCTTGGGGTCAGGACGTAAACCAAAGTCTTTGACTCTAAAGCCTATTCCTTTCTCTAACATTTAAGGCCCAGATTTTGGACCAGGAATGCTGGTCTTTTGCAGTTTCTCATTGACAGAAACCGTAAGCAGGTTCTTGGTGTTTTTATCAGGTTCACCCTCAATACCTGAAAATGAGGTATCCGTCCCACATTTTTTGACACTTCTCCCTCCCCTAGGCTTGTGGGATGCTTCTCACAAGACTGACTACCAAAATGAATAAAATGTGATTTCATTAAAAACCCCTAAAATAGGAAAAAGGACTGTATTTAGGTTTGTTTCATTCAACATTTTCTAGTTTCTAGAGTTTTTCTCTAAAATCTGATATAGGTTTATTTCTCTAAACGTCTTGTTTAAAAGAATCTTAAAAGTCATTTCTCTAGGATGGATGATGAATCTTAGCAAATTCACCCACACGCTCTAATTAATGGGGAGATGGGGGCAAACAGCATGGGCAAGAGGACACAAGCCCATCCTCTCCCGTTTTTTCTTGACAGAATTTACAGCTTGTCTCATTTGCCTGGATGTTTAATTTGGAAGTAAAATGAACTTCCTTCTCTTCCTCATTGATTCCACAAGGAAAATGGTTAATTATTGGAGCTTCATAATCGCCAAGATCAAAGGCTGACAATATAAAATTTTATTTCTAGTGCTCTGAATGTTAAAAAGCAGAACTATGTGGGTTTACAGTGCCTTTCGTCCCTGAGACTCTACGATGCATCTTCTCTGCAGACACAACATGCAGAAAATTCCCAGCTCCACGTACACAACCTGAAAAGAGAACCAGCGCGCGTGCTCCTTCCTGGAGGCGGTGGGGGGCCCTAGCCGTTTGCCAGTGCGCCTGCGTGCGGGGATTCGCCTCGCCCTGTCTGCGGGCGGGAAGGCTCCAGGAGAACCCGGATGGAGCCCGGCGCGGCGGGAGCAGTGGACGCTGCGGGCGCAGCTATCACACCGCGCCCCGCAGGGTCCTGCCCCCGGGTCGCACCCGAGGAGCCGCCGCCTAGACTAGTTCCAGCGCCCGGAGGCTGAGCACCAGCCTGATCCAAGAGGGAAGTGGAACCCGAAACGGGCGCCTAAAAGAAGCCCGAGCATCCCTTGGGCCTGCGCCTGTGTCTCGGAGCCGTCGGCTGGAGACCGAGCAGTCTTCTTCCCGCGCCACCGGCGTCCTTAGCTCGCCCGCCCGGGCAGCCTCTTAAATGCTCTGTCCTTTATAATACACCAACAAGCCTTGCCAGTTACGAGCCCATGTCGTTTACATGCACGCTCATAATTAAACCTCCCAACCACCCTATAAGGTAGGTACTATTGTCATCCCCAGTTGAGGGATTGAAGCTTGGACAGGTCCCAGCCTCTAAGTGACAAAGCCAACATCCCAGGCGTTTGCCTCTGGAGCATTTGCTCGGCTATTGCTTTCCCATATCTTCTCTCCTGGCTTTTGCTTTTAATAACGTAAATATAGTGAATTTTCAACCCTCTGCCTCCCTGGATACCTGCACCTACCATGGACTGGCATAGGCAGAGGCCAGGTAGAAGTTTGATTGTGTTTGGTTTGGTATTTAAGGTTTACTGCTGCACTTTGATGTTGTCACTGCTGAAATAGATGTTTTAGCTTTCCCTGGGTGTTTCTGTTATATGAATGTTTACTTGTAACGGACTGATTTTTCTCTCAATTGTGATTCTGTTTCATATTTACCCTTCATAAACTTGCAAAACATTTTACTCTGTTGTATCTGTTCTTTCATTCTGCATCTTCAGATGGCTTTCAAAATTTCTCAAAAAAAATCTTTCTGAAAACTAATTATGTCTATCTTAGTAAGTAAGCCTTTTTGTTTATTTTACTGTTTATTATGGGAAATTTCCAGCATACATAGAGTGAGTACGGTGTAATGATGTGTGCCCATCACCCAGCCAACTCAAGACCAGTCCTATTCTATTTCTACCCCCATTGTGTGTGCGTGTGCTGAAGTACTGTATTTCAGAGAGCCCAGACATCATTCCACCAGTAAATAATTAAGTCTGTGTTTCAAATAATGAAGACTTTTAAAAAACACAACCATACCATTATCACACTGTTTCAGTTAATAATAATTCCTTAATAAGTTGATGCTTTTTTTTAATGTTTACATATTTTAGGGTATTGTGATTGCTAAATACCACAAAGGAACAAGTGAGAATTGTGAGATTCTATAACACAAGAAAGCCTCTTGGGCGGTAAGTTCATCTTTGAGGATCTTAAAACTTCTTGCTACCTATTCTCCCTTTTTGAGGGGGAGGGAGAAGAATTTTTCTAAAAATTCTCTTGTTCCAAACAGGTAAATCTTCAATCAAAATATATGTGAGTAGCATAGAATGGATAGGAATGTACTCTTAACTCATCCTATACTTTCTAGTTGGAAGTCATTAGAAGTAAACCTGAAGTAAAGAAAATCATTTGAAGTAAAGCTTTCTCCTTCGCTTTCTCTGTACCCCCAAAATATACATAACAGTATACAGAAAGATAAGCATTTTTCTATGTTCATCTCATAATGCTTTTATCAGCTAGGAGAGGTTCTAAACAGTCTGCCCATGGTCTCCTCACTTGACAAAGCTTAAGATCAACTCTAAATTGTCTTTACCGACTGGCAGACATCTTTGAATTTTCAACTGGTCGATAGCAACCATATGGCAAATCAACTTACTAGTTACATAGAAGTATGTTTTACAACTAGTTATTCTTGGCAGAGCCTCTAGCAAGCTAGGGCTTTAAGTAAATATTCTGGGCTTGCTTACTGTGATTTTTTTATGGCTAAAGTGGGTATTTGGATTTCAGTGTACCCCTGTTATATTATTTCAGCCACATTCTGTGGCACAGAACTTTGGGGATCATTTATATGGGAGATAGAATTGTTTTCTAAGGTATATTTGAGCCTACATGTGGATTATACCATTACTCATTGCTCAGGAGGGAGAAAGAGAAAAAAAAAAAAAGTATCTTTCTTTTTAGGTCCCTCAGCTTTCATAGGAAGTTGTCATCAACTCAGAAAAGGTAAATGGGTGTTAAAGCATTTAGTGTTTACTTAGCAACCTAGAATATCTATAAGGCTAGGAATTGGCCTGGGGATGTGTTCATTCCTCTAAATCTGTCTGTGTACTTGGATATGTATCAGAATCACCTGGACAACTTTATTTTAGATTCTTTTGTCCTACTTCTGGAGAATGATGATGTAGTAGTTCTGAGGTGGTGCAGGGACATGTTTTCTTTCAGAAGTGCTCCAAGTGATTGTGATAGGCAATCTCATTAAGAGATTCCTGTTCTGGGTACTATTCAGAAAAATTATCTAAAACACTTTATTTAGAGTGCATACTTGGGGCCCCTACTCCAGAGCTAGGGAATCAGAATATCTGAGTGTAGGGTCCGAGAATATGTATTTTAGAAAGAGACTTAGATGATTCCTCCATTTATTTACTAAACTAGAGAATGCCTGCCTTCCACATCCTTTCCTACTATAATTAAGGCTTTTCTTCTACATTTGATCTTAGCCAAAAGGCCGAGAAGCAATTAAGGCTTTTCTTCTATGAGAGAACTTTTTCTGAAATTTCAGTAACAAGAATAGTTGTGTTTCTCCTGAGCTTCTTGTTTTACTTTTTTTAATATGACAGTGTGAATCATGGACTGATGGTGCGTATCCTGCTTCTGTGTCAAAGGTGGCTTAGTCAGACCTGTTTGAAATTCTCTGCTTAGGTTGGAGTCAAATCCACTCAAGGATCAAAGAGTTTTATAGACTATATGATTTAAATCCTTATATATTAGAAAGAACTAGCCACCATGTCAAAATCTGCCCTTCTTAGAGTATTTAGTGAAGACTTCATTCTCCATTCACTAGTTCATAACTGGGGGGTGTGCATGCATCTCTGGCATAGGATGGAAGGAAGGGATGGCAGTGAGATGCCTTTTCTGGGGATACAAAATGTACCAGATTTGTTTGGAATATACATCACTGAAAACGAAGTAAGCCATAACTGCAGCTCACCAATAGAGAACTTACAGGGTATTCACAATTTGCATAAGCCCTAATCTCTCATATGTAACTTGCTGGCAAGGTGTTTGTTCCAGGGCTTTAGCTGTGAGTTTGCTCAATTTAAGTTGTCATATTGTCATGGCTTACTTTGAACTGACATGTTGCAGGACATTTCTTGACATGTACACAGATAACAGGATGGCATGAGAAGTGGCTTTGTTTTAATTCAGTTAGCCACTGGTTTTTAATGTCTGGGTTATATTTTACTTCCAAGCAAAAATCTTCAACATCTGTGGATACTACGTGAGAAGTTTGGGGTGCCATGTCGAAGAAACGCAAGTGGGACGATGACTATGTTCGTTACTGGTTCACCTGTATGACAGAGATTGATGGAACTCAGCGCCCACAGTGTGTGTTGTGTAACTCGGTGTTTTCAAATGCTGACCTCCGGCCATCAAAACTGTCTGACCATTTTAACAGGCAGCATGGTGGTATAGGTGGGCATGATCTCAATAGCCTGAAACACGTGCCAGCACCAGCTGATCAGAGTGAAACCCTGAAAACATTTGGGGTTGCATCTCAGGAAGATGCCTTACTACAGGCATCATATCAGTTTGCATATTTATGTGCCAAGGAGAAGAATCCTCATACAATAGCTGAAAAATTAGTGAAACCTTGTGCACTGGAAATAGCACAAATAGTTTTGGGACCAGATGCACAAAAGAAGCTTCAGCAGGTACCCTTATCAGATGATGCAATCCATTCTAGAATTGATGAAATGAGCCAGGATATCTTACAGCAAGTTCTAGAAGATATCAAAGCCAGTCCTCTTAAAGTGGGTATTCAGCTTGCAGAGACAACAGACATGGATGACTGCAGTCAGCTGATGGCATTTGTACGGTACATAAGAGAGAGAGAGATTGTAGAAGAATTCCTGTTCTGTGAACCACTGCAGTTAACAATGAAGGGAAAAGATGTGTTTAACCTGTTCAGAGACTTCTTTTTGAAACATAAGATAGCACTCGATGTATGCGGCTCTGTTTGTACTGACGGTGCCTCTTCTATGCTAGGAGAAAATTCAGAGTTTGTTTGCTGTGTGAAAAAAGAGGTACCTCATATCGTGATCACACATTGTTTGTTGAACCCTCATACACTTGTCACAAAGACATTGCCTACAAAACTGAGGGATGCTCTTTTTACTGTGGTGAGGGTAATAAATTTTATCAAAGGGCGAGCGCCAAATCATAGCCTGTTTCAGGCTTTTTTTGAAGAAATTGGAATAGAGTATAGTGTTCTCCTTTTCCATACTGAAATGAGGTGGCTTTCCCGAGGCCAAATACTTACTCATATTTTTGAAATGCATGAAGAAATAAATCAGTTTCTTCACCACCAAAGCAGCAATTTAGTTGATGGCTTTGAAAACAAAGAGTTTAAAGTTCACCTCGCATACCTTGCAGATTTATTCAAACACCTAAATGAACTTAGTGCATCTATGCAAAGGACTGGAATGAACACAGTATCAGCTAGAGAGAAGTTGTCTGCCTTTGTTAGGAAGTTTCCATTTTGGCTAAAGCGGATTGAGAAAAGAAATTTTACCAACTTTCCTTTTCTTGAAGAAATTGTTGTTTCCGATAATGAAGCTTTATGCATCGCAGCTGAAATAACACTGCACCTGCAACAGCTGAGCAGCTTCTTCCATGGCTATTTCTCTGTTGGAGATCTTGATGAGGCAAGTAAATGGATACTGGATCCATTTCTTTTTAACCTGGACTTTGTCGATGATGGTTATGTAGTGAAAAATGATCTTGCTGAATTACGAGCTAGTGGCCAAATCCTAATGGAATTTGAGACAATGAAGCTTGAGGATTTCTGGTGTGCTCAATTCACAGTGTTTCCCAGCCTGGCAAAGACAGCGCTAGAAATCCTTATACCATTTGCAACTACATACCTTTGTGAGTTGGCATTTTCATCACTTTTGCATTTTAAAACAAAGCCCAGAAGCTGCTTGAATATGAGTGATGATATCCGTGTGGCTATTTCCAAAAAAGTTCCTCGTTTCTCAGATATCATTGAACAAAAACTACAGCTGCAGCAGAAGTCACTGTAAAATGACAAACTTTTTGTGTATAATTTTTAGCATATTCTTAAGTCCATTGTAAAATTAAGCTATAATTCTCTTTCTTTTATATTTATGATATACCAAATCCTATGTTTTAAAAGTTTAGCATTTTTAACTTTTGATTTTCATGTGAGATGTGAAAATATGTTTTGAGAATAAGAGCACAAGCAGCAGAAAAGATTAAGTGCTATTAATACATAGGATTCTTCTAGGTATCTGTTTAGCCTTTTGATGTGATACATATAAAAAAGACACCCAAGCACTGGAATATCCAAGCTACCTGGTATAATAGGCTATGAATAGAGCCAAGAGAAAAAGAGAAGACGTCCCAGAACATACCATCTCACATTAAAAGTCACAGTCAAAGGATGAAAGGACATACTGAGTCCTCCCATGTCCTTGAGGGTTGTTTTAGGGAGGTAATGTTATCAGAAGAGGATTATGAAATATAATAGTGAAAGAAAGGATGATCCTAGTTAATATAAGATTTATTTTTAAATGTATTATTTGGAGTTAGTCTCAATGTCCATTCCTCTAGTTCTATGCTTTAAATTCCATGACACTAATAAACATCCTGATACTTGATAGTCACTCCTTGTCTTCTTTTAAGTTACATCTAGACTCCAAGTCATCAGCGCAGCTAAGGAGGAGATCCTAGAGCTCTGTTCTTCCCTGGTGGCTCAGTGGTTAAAGCGTCTGCCTGCAATGCGGGAGACCCAGGTTCGATCCCTGGGTCGGGAAGATCCCCTGGAGATCTTGGCTAACCCACTCCAGTATTCTTGCCTGGAGAATCCCATGGAGGGAGGAGCCTGGTAGGCTACAGTTCACGGGGTCACAAAGAGTCAGACACGACTGAGCTACTTCACTCACTCAGAGCTCTGTTCAAGAGATTCTAATTTAACTGGCCTGGGCCAAGGAGCTTCATTCTCAACCAGCTTTCCAGATGGTTCCAGTGGATTCTTTTCCCTCTCACCTCATCTTATTTTTCCTACACTTGGTTTTCCTTTGCCCCAGTTTCTTCACTTATTTTATACCTTATGCTGTGTGTATTTTTCTAAGATCAAAACTTTTGAATGGATCAAAATATAAATAATAGAGAAATTACCATGAAGTCACTGTAGTAATTCAGGGCCACCGAAAAAAAGGTCATGGGCCTCTAGGTTAATATACTTTTCCTGGATGATAATTTGGCTAGATTTATTTGTAAATGTGAAGAAACTAGGATTTTTATTTCAAAAATAAAAATCATAGAGTTTTATCCAAGTACTGTATGCTCAAGGCTGGAGAAGAATTGAGTCATATAATGAAAAGCCACAGTCCCCTTCCTACCCAGTTACCTTAACAATTGCTGTTTTAACAATTTATGGTCCCCCCAAAATATCTAAGTAATATGTTACACCAAATATACATATGCCAGTTTTGACTTATAAGAGTCAGAAGTTATATATTGACTCCTCTAGATAATATGTGAGGACTGAATTTATAAAGCATCCATCTCCTACTACTTCCAGTTTTTTGTCATGGCAGTATTAATTTTATTTCCTCTGTTGATTCTTCATAGCCATTTGATTGAGGATATTTTCCCTCTTGGAATTTCTCACATGTAAAGAATCAGGGGTGTCCACAAAGTTTTTAAGGTGGGTAATCATAGCATTTTTGAAAAAAAAATTTTTAATTTGAAGGGGAATGAAGTCTATCAAACTTAGATGGCACTTGAGTATGCAAATTGAAATTTATATTTCCTACACAAAACTAAACTTTATCACTATCCGCCAAAATGCTTTATCAATGAATATAAATACACCCCTTCTTGTCTATAAAAGTTTTAATTAGAAACTATAAGTCCTAATTTTTTCTAGTATAATCTAACATCAAGAGCAGTGGGAGAAATTTCCAAAGCTAATACAGGAAAAACTCTGGAAGAGTATATATGAAGTTTAATATGTATATATATCTAAAGATAGGAAGGAAGTAGGGATGGGAACAAAGGGATGAATGAAGCCTGGGACCTAACAATACAATAGCAAAATTAGGATGAAATGCCAAAAGCAAATGAGTTGTGATAGCCAGCCGTTAGTCCACTAAAATTTTTTCTTATACTAAATTCATTAATTTCTGCTCTGTAACAAAAATCCAAAGGACATTTTAAAGGCAATGGCTAACCAAGTTCTTCATTCTTTTTTAAATTCTAGAACAGTTCATTTTCCTCTGATCAAATGAAAGAGACTGCAGTGTCTGCTAAAATGAAAACTTGAATTTTTTTTTTAATTAAAAAAATCTACAGTGGTATATATATTGGCAGATTTAAGTCCTATATGTTGTTTCTTTTTCTTCCAAGGAAGAAATAATTTCTTTTCTTATATTTTCACAGTATGAAGTCATTGATAACTGCAAAAAGTCAAGACGTATAAAGTATAAAGACATAATTTTATGACCAGCAGATGTCACTCTTAGTGCATGATTGGTTAAAAGCAAACTCACTCTTATTACAATTTCCCCAAATATCTGATTTTCAACATCTTTAGAAAAGGGGTATGAGTCTGGAACTTCAGTTGTCAACTTCCCTGCCAGAGGGTGAAGCCAGCAGAGACAAAGCCAAGAAAAGGAGAGATTCCTTACGACATTGCTTCCACACCTAAATGCATTATACTTTTTTAACTTTTTAGTTCTATAAACGAATTCCCTTTTCTGCAGTTTCCTGTCACATGCAACCGAGAGACTTACTTCATATACTTGGTTTCCAGTCTTTTATGAATGGCTAACAGGAAAGTTTTGACTTCATTAATTTTACCATGAATTTTGGACAACTCTTACTTGTCCCCTATAAGATGAAACAATTGGACAAGTTTTCCCTAGGGAACCTTTTCATTTTTTTCTACAGAGGTCATATTTCATCTGCTTAAGTTTTGAATTTTGATGGTATGACATAGTAGACCCTTTCCTAGATATAAACAGAAAAATAGACTTTTTGTTGTTTTTTTTCTTTTTGGTAATGGCATCAGCTTGGTTTCTGGAGCAATCACAGTTCCTGTGTATCATTTCCTTCTACTAACAGAAGACGTAACCTAGAATTTTGGACACTTTCACCCTTTATCAGATTTACTTTTTTATTCTGATACTGATATTTATCCAAATACTCAAGAGACCTTTATCTCTAATGCTATATTATGAAAGGTCTCAAACATACCAAAAAGTTGGATGAGTAATACAGTGGGCACCCATATGGTTATTTTCTAGATTCAAAAACTTAACATTTTGCTATAGTTATCTGTTTATATAAATGTATAGGTGTCCCTGTATCCAACAGGGTCCAGTAAGAACAGAAACTGTACCAATTTTTAAATAATAAGTATCTACAATGAATAATCACTGACCTGCTACTAGAGAACCGGAAAGGCAACAGGGGATACTGAAGTGTCACAGAGATAATAAATGCACGAAACAGCTAGCATCAATAGGGCTAGATAAAAGGCTGACATTATTAACACAAGCTTGAATGAGGGGTCCCTTGGAAATGAGACTCGGGTGTCTGAGGAAGAGGCCCTGACTGGTATTAATGTCTTAGGAGCTCAAAAGTCTTGGGAATGGGTGCCAGCCTGCTGGTGCTGCTGTCTCTAAGCATGTATGATGAGGCTGGCTCCAGAAAACACTGAAAACCTAAACCAGCTGCTGCTTCTAAAGTAACTCTCACTGTCAGGGTGAAGAATCACTGCACAGATGATATTGTCAGCAGTAGGAAGCAAAAGAGGAAGGAGCAAATCCCTGGTCCTTCCTCTAGATTTCCACCATGTCTCTTGTTTACCCCTTATTTACAGGGCCTAACAGAAAGCTGGGTGATAAAGAAGTGTACTTTGTGAGGTCCCAGCCCCAGCATGACAAAGCAAATGACAGGAAGTAGAGAGGGTGGGTTTGAAGCCGAAAGACAATAGCTTAGTAACCAGCACAGCCCATCTTTTTGGCTGTTCATCCTTCTATCCATAATTGAATCTCTATACAAATAAACATAGCTTTGTGGCTCTTTTAATATGTAACTGTCCTCTGTACAAATAAAGATGCTTACCTTCTCCCCAGAATGAGGAAACAGAAGTCTTAACTCCTCACATTTAGTAACAGTGCCATTTATTCTGTTGCCTAAAAACTAGCCCCAACAACCAACTTTTTTGTGTGGGCTTGAGTGGGCATAAAAGAAGTCTCCAGGTATAAATCTTCTATCTCACTGTTATAATAAACACTAAAATAAATTGGGACAAACCACCCTAAAACTCTTCAGATACATGGTTACAAAACAACACCATCCATCAGGATGTGCCAAGCCTTGAAGAGACCAATTTCAGGCCCACTGGCATTAACCCTCACAGCACAAGCCAAATATGGTCAGTAGCAGTCTCAACGCCCAATTCAGTAGAAAGACTGTTAGGTCCCTTGATGAAAGCATTCCCCCCTTGGGAACCAAGACTTCCAAAATAGAGCCACAGTCGCAGTGATGGGAAGCAAAGATTCTGTGAATTATTAGGTGCCCACCCCGATTCCCAAACTAATGTATTGCGGCTTGGAGGATTAAAAAAAGTATATTCATTGGTGACCAATACAAAGCATAATTGCATCCTATAAGAACTTTAGTTTTTAGATTACTTTTTCCCAATTGCAAGTAACTGAGTATTAAGTAGGTCATTCTGTCATTTTAACAGACTAGGTGCTTCAGAGTGATCAAGTACATGATAAGACCAATAAATTCCATAGGTTGTCAATATGTTGCCACACTCTATCATGAATGTGTGTGTCCACTTCCAAATTCATATGGTGGAGTCATAACCCCAATGCATAATATTTGAAGATGTGGCCTTTGGGAGTTAAATTAGGTTTAGATGAAGTCATGAGGGTGGAAGCCTGGCCCAATGGGATTAATGCCTTTATGAAAGTCTCGCCCTGTATCTCTGGTGCACAAAGAAATCATGTGAGCACACGGAAAGGTGGCAGCCTCCTGCAAGCCAAGAAAGGAGGTCAGAATGAAACCTGTCTTGCCACACCTTGATCTCGGATTTGTCGGCCTCCATAACTGAGGAGTCTCTGTTGGTTAAGCCAGTCAGTCTATGGCATTTTCTTCTGGCAGCCCAAGCAGACTAACAGACCCTCCTTTGCTGCTGCTTGACAAGGTACAGTGTGGTGCAGGATACAAGGACACAATAAGGCTGGCAGAGGCACTGAAGACAAAGCCACATCCAGGTGGTGTGTCTATTTTCCAGTGAGACTAAGCAGCTGCCTCTTCCATGATAGAAGGGATCTAATGTAATAAATCTACCACCAGGTGCCCATGTCTGGGGCTAAGTATTGGTCTCTGCCGTTGGCAGCTCAGGCTCTCAGTGGGACAGCATTGGTGGAGGGAGGTGCATGTTGTTGAGCAGCCATTCTTGCTAATGTGGCCACTGCTGTATGTGGGCCCACAGGGCAATCATTAGGATGACCGGAGAAAGGCTGACTCATCACTGCAAAGTATATCATCTTGTCCTCTTGATTACTGAGAGCTTCCTCTTCATTAATGTAGGTTCACCAAGGCCAATAGGAAGTCCTCAAGCCAAAGGCAGATGTCACAGGAATAGGCCTGCCATAGATGAAAGTGAAAGAGGAGAGTGAAAAAGCTGGCTTAAAACTTGCCATTCAGAAAACTAAGATCATGGCATCTGGTCCCATCACTTCATAGCAAATAGATAGGGAAACAATGGAAACAGAGACTATTTTGGGGGGCTCCCAAATCACTGCACATGGTGACTGCAGCCATGAAATTAAAAGATACTTGCTCCTTGGAAGAAAAGCTATGACCAAACTAGATAGCATATTAAAAAGCAGAGACAAAAAAAAAAAAAAAGCAGAGACATTACCAACAAAGGTCCATCTAGTCAAAGCTATGGTTTTTTCAGTAGTCATGTATGGATGTGACAGTTGGACTACAAAGAAAGCTGAGCACCGAAGAATTGATGCTTTTGAACTGTGGTGTTGGAGAAGACTCTTGAGAGTCCCTTGGACTGCAAGAAGATCCAACCAGTCCATCCTAAAGGAAATCAACCCTGAATATTCATTGGAAGGACTGATGCTGAAGCTGAAACTCCAATACTTTGGCCACCTAATGTGAAGTACCGACTCACTGGAAAAGACCCTAATCCAACCTGGGCTGGCGATCTGTTTCACACTTGATAATATGCATGTTTCAATGCTATTCTCTCAGATCATCCCACCCTCGCCTTCTCCCACAGAGTCCAAAAGTCTGTTCTATACATCTGTGTCTCTTTTTCTGTCCTGCATATAGGGTTATCATTGCCAAATGAAAAAAAAAAAAAAAGACCCTAATCCTGGCAAGGATTGAAGGCGGGAGAAGAAGTGGACGACAGAGGATGAGATGGTTGGATGGCATCACTGACGTGATGGACATGAGTTTGAGTACACTCTGGGAGTTGGTGATGGACAGGGAAGCCTGGTGTGCTGCAGTCCATAGGGTCACAAAGAGCCGGACACGACTGAGCAACTGAACTGAACTGAGTATCCCTGCCTCTGTCAGTCACTGGCTGGGAACAGCTTGTGGGAAGTGTGAACCAGCCCAGGTGCGGTGGTGTGCATCAGAGGGCAGCAGCTAGGGCTTTGGTTAATCGTGTTCCCTGTAATTGTATGTCTTCAGAGTGCATTCTCATGTTTGCACAGTCCTTTGGTGAACATTCTTCCAGAGCACAATTACCTTCAACGCTGCCCACTGAGAGGTCCTTCCATATATCTCACCCCCAGACCCTCTTGTCACTTGTCTTCTTAAGTCTTTTCTTTCCAAGACCCTCACCAGCCATCATACCATGAGTGAGACTTCCCTGGTGGTCCAGTGGCTAAGACTGCACGCTTCCAATGCAGGGGTGAAAAAAAAGAAAGGAAGTGAAGTCGCTCAGTCAGGTCCAACTCTGCAATCCCATGGACTGTAGCCTGTGAGGCTCCTCTGTCCATGTGATTTTCCAGGCAAGAACACTGGAATGGGTTGCCATTTCCTTCTCCAGGGTATCTTCCTGACTCAGGGATTGAACCTAGGTCTCCCACATTGCAGACAGACTACTGTGAGCCACCAGGGAAGCCCTATGCAGGGGACCTGGGTTCAATTCCTGGTCAGGGAACTAGATTCCACATGCCAAAACTAAAGATCCTGTGTGCCACAGCTAAGACGTGGTGCAGCCAAATAAATAAATATTAAAAAAGAAAAAGAAAAGAGTAACTGACCTTGAATACTAGAGTTTAGATCCATACTTCTGGATCATGCTCAGTTTAGACAATCAAATGTACTGCTCAAAACTCTGCTCCCTGAGAAGATTCCCTTCAGTAGGATCTTTCACAGACATACCTGATTGGAATGGTAATGCTACAGAATTTTCTTCAGCAACCAGCTGATTCTAGCATATTGGGCAGAAAAAACTGTAAACCAGACCTAAATTACTTCCTCCTAGTCAGCTGGTCCTAAGGAATTCCCCATGTAGCCAGGAGTTACAGACTGAGAGGAAAGGAAGGCTTTCAGGAGGAGTAACTGTCACAGGAGCTGGGTTACCTCTTCAAGCAACTTGCTTATGCCTTCCCAACCTGCATGATCTCTAACCCTTTTCAGCTCAAGGGAGATGATTGCTGTGCCCACTGCAGTTTATGACTTGCTGGATCACACAGCACCCTATCCCATGGTCATGTGTTCACTTCTGACAGGGCCTAGTAGCAAACCAAGAGCTATTTCTCAAGAGGAGAATAGCAGTCATCAAAAGAGGGTGTGAAGAAAAGAGAAGGTGTGGACTTGCTCCAAAATCCTAAGGGTCTATGCTTCCATTCCCCTACGGGCATTTGCCAAAGAACCCACGCAGAATCCATATTTGCCACATGCACGTGTTGCTGGATCTGCTGTGTCTCAGGAGGCAGAGTAGCAAGCACTACAGCATGGGCTTGCTGCAGAACCTGTTGGCACTCTGGTCTTCACTGGCAGTGTTGCGGGTCAGAATGACACTTAAAGGTGCTGTATGGTGCCTCCAAAAACCAAAAAGGCCCATCAAACCTTGTGCCTCTGTTGTAGTGGCAGGAGAGGTACCTTGAAAGGACTGGTGCAATATAGACAGCAGCGATGTGTTACAGTCATCAGCTTGTTAAGAAACTCGATTTTAATTATTCCCATCGCCAAAAGGAAATGATAATTATGTGACAGGACAGAGGTGCTAACATCACTACAATGGCAATCATAATTTTTAAATGTATCAAATCAACATGTTGTACGCCTTAAACTTACAATTTTTTTTTTTAAGATTTTTTTAAATGTAGAACATTTTAAAAGTCTTTATTGAATTTGTTGGTATTGTTTCTGTTTTATGTTTTGGTTTTTTGGCCTCCTGGAGACACATTGGATCTTAGCTCCCCTACCAGGGATTGATTGCATTGGAAGGCAAAGTCTTAACCACTGGACTGCCAGGGGAGTCCCAATTTACAATGTTGTCAGAATATATTTCAACTAAAAAAGACAATTTTTTGCTTTTTGCTTATTTATTTATTTTATTTTTTTAAAGATAATTTTTTAAAAAAGGAATAGACTGTTGCAACATACTTCAGACCATTAGCACATTAGAAACTTCACCACAGTGTATGAGTCCCTGAATTTTTATGAGGTTTATCTCCCACTCTCTGACTCATATGCATTTTACTAAGGCATCTAAAGTAGTTTCTTCTGCATTCTTATCAGATCCTTCTGTCAGTCATCAGTGAGGGGGACAAATTTGATGATCTGTGAAATGGCAAGATCATCAAAATCTCTGCAGATTGGCTTATCGCAGTCGATGTAGCCCTAGGGCAGAACTGTGAAGGTGATCTCTTGGTTCTGCAAGGTGAAAACAACTTGCTTGTGGTATTCATTGAAATTGATTTCAGTTCAGTCACTCAGTTGTGTCCGACTCTTTGCGAGCCCATGAACTGAAGCGCTCCAGTCTTCCCTGTCCATCACCAACTCCCAGAGCTTGCTCAAACTCGTATCCATTGAGTCGGTGATGCCATCCAATCATCTCATCCTCTGTTGCCCTCTTCTGCTCCTGCCTTCAATCTTTTTCAGCATCAGGGGCTTTTCCAATGAGTCAGTTCTTTGCATTAGGTGACCAAAGTATTGGAGTTTCAGCATCAGCATCAGTCCTTCCAATGAATATTCAGGACTGATTTCCTTTAGGATGGACTGGTTGGATCTCCTTGCAGTCCGAGGGACTCTTAAGAGTCTTCTCCAACGCCACAGTTCAAAAGCATCGATTCTTCGGTGCTCAGCTTTCTTCACAGTCCAACTCTCACATCCATACATGACTATTGGAAAAACCATAGCTTTGACTAGATGGACATTTGTCGGCAAAGTAATGTCTCTGCTTTTCAATATGCTGTCTAGATTGGTCATAGCTTTTCTTCCAAGGAGCAAGTATCGTTTAATTTCGTGGCTGCAGTCACCATGTGCAGTGATTTTTGGAGCCCCCAAAAATAAAGTCTCTCACTGTTTCCATTGTTTCCCCATCTATTTGCTATAAAGTGATGGGGCCAGATGCCATGATCTTAGTTTTCTGAATGTTGAATTTAAGCCTACTTTTTCACTCTCCTCTTTCACTTTCATCAAGAGGCTCTTTAGTTCTTCTTCACTTTCTGCCATAAGGGTGGTATCATCTGCATATCTGAGGTTATTGATATTTCTCCTGGCAATCTTGATTCCAGCTTGTGCTTCATCCAGCCTGGCATTTTGCATGATGTACTCTGCATATAAGTTAAATAAGCAGGGTGACAATATACAGCCTTGACATACTCCTTTCCCAATTTGGGAGCAGTCTATTGCTCCATGTCTGGTTCTAACTGTTACTTCTTGACCTGCATACAGATTTCTCAGGAGGCAGGTAAGGTGGTCTGGTATTCCCATCTCTTTAAGAATTTTCCATAGTGTGTTGTGATCCACACAGTCAAAGGCTTTGACATAGTCAATAAAGCAGAAGTAGATGTTTTTTTTGGAACTCTCTTGCTTTTTTGATGATCCATCGGATGTTGGCAACTTCATCTCTGGTTCCTCTGCCTTTTCTAATTCCAGCTTGAACATCTGGAAGTTCACAGTTCACATACTGTTGAATCCTGGCTTGGAGAATTTTGAGTATTATTTTCCTAGTGTGTAAGATGAGTGCAATTGTGCAGTAGTTTGAGCATTCTTTGGCATTGCCTTTCTTTGGGATTGGAATGAAAACTGACCTTTTCCAGTCCTGTGGCCACTGCTGAGTTTTCCAAATTTACTGGCATATTGCGTGCAGCACTTTCACAACATTATTTTTTAGGATTTGACATAGCTCAACTGGAATTCCATCACCTCCACTAGCTTTCTTCATAGTGATGCTTCCTAAGGCCCACTTGACTTTGCATTCCAGAATGTCTGGGTCTAGGTTGGTGATCACACTATAGTGATTATATGGGTTGTGAAGATCTTTTTTGTATAGTTCTTCTATGTATTCTTGTCACCTCTTCTTAATAGCCCCTGCTTCTGTTAGGTCCATACCATTTCTGTCCTTTATTGTGCCACTCTTTGCATGAAATGTTCCCTTGGTACCTCTAATTTTCTTGAAGAGATCTCTAGTCTTTCCCATTCTATTGTTTTCCTCTATTTCTTTGCACTGATCACTGAGGAAGGCTTCCTTATCTCTCCTTGCTATTCTTTGGAACTCTGCAGTCACATGAGTATATCTGTCTTTTTCTCCTTTGCCTTTCACGTCTCTTCTTTTCTCAGCTATCTGTAAGTCCTCCTCAGACAACCATTTTGCCTTTTGCATTTCTTTTTCTTGGGGATCGTCTTGATCACTGCCTCCTGTACAATGTCACGAACCTCCATCCATATTCTTCAGGCACTCTATCAAATCTAATCCCTTGAATCTATTTGTCACTTCCACTGTATAATTGTAAGGGATTAGATTTGGGTCATACTTGAATGATCTAGTGGTTTTCCCTACTTTCTTCAGTTTAAGTCTGAATTTGGCCATAAGTAGTTCATGTTCTGAGCCACAGTCAGCTCCCAGTCTTGTTTTTGCTAACTGTATAGAGCTTCTCCATCTTTAGCTGCAAAGAATATAAGCAATCTGATTTCAGTGTTGACCATCTGGTGATGTCCATGTGTAGAGTCTTCTCTTGTGTTGTTGGAAGAGGGTGTTTGCTATGACCAGTGTGTTCTCCTGGCAAAACTCTGTTAGCCTTTGCCCTGCTTCATTTTGTACTCCACGGCCAAATTTGCCTGTTGCTCCAGGTATCTCTTGACTTCCTACTTTTGCATTCCACTCCCCTATATGAAAGGGACATCTTTTTGGGGTGTTAGTTCTAGAAGGTCCGTAGGTCTTCGTAGAACCATTCAACTTCAGCTTCTTCAGCATTGCTGGTCAGTGTATAGACTTGGATTACTGTGATATTGAATGGTTTGCCTTGGAGTGAACAGAGATCATTCTGTCGTTTTTGAGATTGCATCCAAGTACTGCATTTCAGTGGAGAAGGCAATGGCACCCCACTCTAGTACTCTTGCCTGGAAAATCCCGTGGACGGAGGAGCCTGGTAGGCTGCAGTCCATGGGGTCGCAAAGAGTCGGACACGACTGAGCGACTTCATTTTCACTTTTCACTTTCACGCATTGGAGAAGGAAATGGCAACCCACTCCAGTGTTCTCGCCTGGAGAATCCCAGGGACGGCGGAGCCTGATGGGCTGCCATCTATGGGGTCGCACAGAGTCGGACACGACTGAAGTGACTTAGCAGCAGCAACTGCATTTCGGACTCTTGTTGACTGTGAGGGCTACTCCATTTCTTCTTGCCCACAGTAGTAGATATAATGGTCATCTGAGTTAAGTTGATATAGAGGGGCAAAAGCATTTGCCAGATCACTACTGGTATATGCCAAGGGTTATGCTGATTCTCTTTGGTAGAGTTACACATCTGAAACAGTTGGTGCAATTAGAGTCATCATCTGTGCAGTTTACAGTAATCCACAGTCATTGTCCAGATCCGACAACCTTATGCACAGGAAAAGCAGCTGAATTTAAATGGGGGTGTGATACGTATTAAGCCTATGATGGTAACACTAATCCTCTGCACTTTCCTCCAGGAATGTGGTAACATTTTGGTTTACTAATCTGGTAGGAAGGGGGCTTCCCTGGTGGCTCAGATGGTAAAGAATCCACCTGCAATGCAGGAGACTCTTTTTTGATCCCTGGGTCAGGAAGATATATTGGAGAAGGGCATGGCAACCCACTCCAGTATTCTTGCCTGGAGAATCCCATGGACAGAGGAGCCTGGCAAGGCTACTGTCCATGGGGTGGCAAAGAGTAGGACACAACTGAGAGACTAAACACACACACCCTGATAGGGAAGGGACTTTCTAGGGACTTCTACTTGGCCCTTTTTACCATAATAGCCCTCACTCCATGGATCAGAGAGTGAATCTGGGGATTCTGCCAGAATTGAGTATATCTATTCCAATTACATATTCACGAACTAGAGATATAACCACTGGGTTCACAGACCTATTAGGCTCTCTGTAATTTTAGCTTGGGCCAATACTGCACTCATTCCTTGACCACCACCGGTTCTCACTGTAACTGGAGGACCATTGTAGTATTTTGGCCCCAGGAATTAGCCGTAATTCAGGGTGAGTGCCTATTATTTAATCCGTAAAAGACCTGAGGATTTCCTTTTTTCATAATCCTAAGTCACCTATTAAAGGCTACAGGTCTCTGAGGAAGTATTGAAGGAAGTCTCTAGTATATACTTGTGGCAATGTTGTGGAGTTCTTTTTTTTTTTTTTTTTTTAATTTTTTTTTGGCTGTGCTGGGTCTTCATTGCTGCATGGGTTTTTCTTTAGTTGCTGAGAGTGGGGGCTATTTTTTGCAGTGTGAGGGCTTCTTACTGAAGTGGCTTCTCATTGTGGAGCACAGGCTCTAGGGTGCACAAGGTTAAATAGCTGCAGCTTCCAGACTTAGTTGTTCTGCAGCATGGGGGAATCTTCCCAGATTACTGTTGAACCTGCATCTCCTGCATTGGCAGATTCTTTACCACTGAGCCACCAGGGAAGCCTTGTTGTGGAGTTCTTAAGGGAACTCAACATGTCCTTCAATCAAGGGGCTCTGGATCTGACAACTGACTTAGGTCTAGAAACTGGAGGAGAGATTCTGATTCTCTCTGTAGTGACTTCAATCAGATTTCTGGGCACCAGACCTCATGCTTTTCCTGTTATAAAGATCAAGCAGTACTTTAGTAGACTGTCTATCTATTCCATTCCTAGATGTGCCTTACCATTTAGCTGCTGTTTTAGTCAGGGCTCTCTAGAGAAACAGAATCAGTAGGATTGATTAATGATAGGAATTGTCTCACACAGTTATGAAGGTTGGTAAGTCCAAAGTCTACAGGGTGAGCCAGGAGACCATAGGACCAGGAGAGACAGTGCTGCAGTTCCAGTCCAAAGACAGCCATCTACAGAATGCTCTCTTGCTTGAGGGTAGTCTTTTTGTTCTATTCAGGTTTCCAGCTGGCTGGATGAGGTCCACCCACATTTTGGAGAGCAGTCTGCTTTACTGAAAGCCCACCTCATCCCAAATGTTCATCTCATCCAAAAACATCCTCACAGAAACACCCAGAATAATGTTGGACCAAATATCTGGGCACCTGCTGACCCAGCCAAGTCAACACATAAAATTAACCGCCACAGCTACTATCAACAATCCCTGTGGGTCAAAACATTCTGATTTCCATCTTGTCTCTGCTGTGCTTTAAGTGCATCCACCTTATCCCTCATGACTGAACACTGCCACGTGGCCCTCGCTACTCCAGGATCCTATCGACCCCACCAAAATCCGTGAACTCATCTCAGTGGCAGCACCTTCTACCATCCTACCAGCCCACAGAGAACAGCCACCACAGAGATTTTTGAGGATATCAGTGATCTCCTCACTAATGTATTGCTCAGTATCTCAGGGGAGGGGTGCCCTCTGGGCCCTCTTGAACCATATAGCACTGGGGGTGTTGGGTGAGGGAAGTTCAAAGGTCATACATACAAGTTTACCAACATTTCTGTCTCCCCAAGTCTCTGAATTCCTTTCTCTACTTTGTGCCAGGGAAGTTCTGGGATCTCAAACTCATTATATGTAGGTCACTGTTCAGTCCAAGTTCTCAAAGTAAGTGAATTCTTACACAAGCTCACATATTAAGTCCAGAATCCCTGATAAGTATACCCATATCAGTGCATTTGGCCTGTTATATCCTGCCTTTTTTGGTCTACTGCTCCTAGAATCCCATTCCCACATCTATTCACCAGGTTTCTGCCTATATAAATTAGAAAAATCTTGTAGTTCTTTTGGATTATACATTCTTTCCTCCAGGTTCAGACTTTGTACTTGTTGCCTTGGAATATGCTGGATCTGACCCTAGTTATGGGTCTAATGGCAGCAAAGAGCAGTAAGGTAGGTCTTGAAGAGTATAGGTATCTTCTTCAGTCACCTGTCTCAGGTGAAGGTATTACAGGGACTTCAAGCAAAGGAAGCCTAATCTCAGACACAGAAGGGGAAGGCTCAGAGTGACTTAGGGGTTAAAATTCTCAGTTTCATCTGAGTCCACCTGGACGTCCTCATTCCAAATCCTGAGGACACTTCCTCAATCCTCATCCTTTCACTGAGGGACATCAGCTGTGAACTCAATCTACATTAAATTCTGCAACCTTCACAGTGAAATCCTGTGTCTGAGTTAGTAACTCTGATGGATCTGAAATACCTTTAGGGGCTGTCATAGACTCTCTCTAGTTCTCTGACTGGGACTTGAGCTGAGATGTTAAAGGGCTGAGTGTGTTTTCTTTCTGTAAACACTCCAAAGCACTCAGAAGGAGGCATCTCACCCCACAGTCCTTGTAGTCATCGTTATTCCCAGCAGCCACTTGGGTCCCCCCCAAGGTACCCGTCGAGTCTGGCTTAACAAGCCAGGGTTTCATGAAAGCACAATACGGCAAAAGAATGAAAGACAAGAGAATTGAAAGTGAGGGTCAGGGGACCAACACTGCTCCAAGGTGAAGATGCCCAAACTGATCAAGTCAGCTTTATTATATGTTTTCAGGCAGAGGAGTACATACAAGAGAGAACGTGCTCTCAGAAGCACATGGAGCCATATGGCTGTTAAAGATAGGCTAGGAATGTAACATAAAGATTAACTAAGAAAGATTTACTTTTAACTAATGATTTAGGTTGCTGTCTAAATAATAAAGCTCCAGATACAAAAACCATTTGACTCAGAGACGCCAGGTCATGGATCAGACTGATGATGGCTTCTCACCTCCAGGCACACATCCTGCTTTCAAGATGTTTTTCTGTTCCCTTTGGACTTAATTCAAGAGTCGTATGTCTTGAGGTATCTGGTCAGCAAGATTGATAATGCTTTCGCACGCCTTTCCTGGGGTCTGCTTTTTCTTCCTTGTACTTGCTTCCTACGTCTCCCCCTTTTTGTTTTTCAGCAAGCAAAGTAATTATAAGAAAGGCTAATTTTTGTTGGTGATGTTGTTGTCTTCTTGCTGTTCTTCTCCAGACTACACAGAAGCAAAAGAAAACAATTAAAATTATAGCACAGGTTAACATTCCATATCTATAGGGCTTCATTTGTTGAAGAGGATTTAGAGAGGATATACCACTAGCAATAGTAGCAAGTAAATTAGATCCAGAAATTATATCCAACTTTTTATTAAAGGTTTTTAATATATCATGTTGTAGATCTTGAATATCTAGAGAAATATTTTCTTGATTTAATAAATGTTGCTTGATTTTGTCCCAGTTAAACCTTGACTGATTGTATTTATGTGCTGTAACACAAAAAGAGGTGTAATTCCAATCACATTTTAATCTTAGCTGCTTTTGTAAACGAACCAGTTGATCTCCCAAAAGTATTAGTGTCTGTTGGAGATCAGCCACCTGAGAAGCTAATTTTCCATCTATTTTTTGTTGAGTGGACCATAAAATGTCAGCATCCTTATGCCATTCTTGTACAAACTGTACTGTTTGAACAGATTGATCTAAAGCTACTCCAGCCACTGTGGCAGTGGTAGTGATAGCCATAATACCTAAAATAGCAACTATAAGCATTCCAATGAATCTTTTGGCACATTTTAAACCTTTAATAATTTCTTCAATGGCATACAGTGTAGGACTTTCTTGCCAAGATTCTTTGTAAATCTACTGGTATCCAAATGTCCACTCTAGTTTTAAGAATGTAAGCTGTCACTGGATGGGATAGTAGTATCTAAACATGTGTAAAAGGAACACTGTAAACAATTTATAAGTCCTGTAATTTTATCATAATTAGCTGGACCAACCATGAATATAAAAGGAAGTCTAACACAAGCTTGGATATTATGAGTAGAGTTTTTTGTAAAAGTTGTTTTAGGATCATTAAAATATATTCAGTATATCAACCATTTCATGTCTCAAGAGTTTTCAAAGCCATAGGTATTTTCCATATCTCATTATGAATAGGATAGTGAACTAGATGTGGAAAGGGAAGGGCAAATCCTACTCCATGCAAAACCAAAGATTCATTACCAAATGTATTAAGAGTCCCATTAAAAATCAGAGACATTACTTGCCAACAAAGGTCCGTCTAGCTAAGGCTATGGTTTTTCCAGTAGTCATGTATGGATGTGATAGTTGGACTATAAAGAAAGTTGAGTGCTGAAGAATTGATGCTTTTGAACTGTGGTGTTGGAGAAGACTCTTGAGAGTCCCTTGGACTGCAAGGAAATTCAACCAGTCCATCCTAAAGGAAATCAGTCCTGAATGTTCATTGGAAAGACTGATGTTGAAGCTGAAACTCCAATACTTTGGTCACCTGTTGCAAAGAGCTGACTCATTGGAAAAGACCCTGATGCTGGGAAAGATTGAAGGCAGGAGGAGAAGGGGACAACAGAGGATGAGATGGTTGGATGGCATCAGCGACTCAATGGACATGAGTTTGAGTGAACTCCGGGAGTTGGTGATGGACAGGGAGGCCTGGCGTGCTGCAGTCCTTGGGGTTGCAAAGATTCGGACATGACAGCGACTGAGCTGAACTGAACTGAAGAGTCCCTTGGTATATCCAAGGACTGGGGATATTGGTGTCTTTTAATTTTGGAGTCCCTCTGGGTCCCTAATCAATTATGGGACCTTCAGTAGTGTTGATCAATAGATGGCCTTCTGCTCCTTTACAATTATTCCATTGTATCCAATCTTCTATTCCATGTCCTATCCTCATGATACATTCTGGAATATCAGGAGGACTATAATGTATTATGTTATTTTCCTTTTCTAAAAATGTGAGAGTAGTTAAAAGAAAAAAGGAAGCCTTATCATCCTTAGTAGATTTAACAACAGATAACCATTTTTGATAATCTGTTTTTAAATAGATCTCTCCATGTCCAATGCAAATGGGGGTACTTGCAGACCCAATAGTGTAATTGTTTAATATATATCCTGCTTCTTCTGGCTTATCTGGGAGACTTTGATCATAGGGGCCGGGAAGCCAAGCTGAGTCATTCACAAAAATGGGAACTGTTGAATCTTCCCATGTAACTGGTCATAATAGAGGTGGGTTAGGAACATACAAAGAAAGAAAGTGAAGTCGCTTAGTCACGTCTGACTCTTTCGACCCCATGGACTGTAGCCTACGAGGCTCCTCCATCCATGGCATTTTCCAGGCAAGAGTACTGGAGTGGGTTGCCATTTCCTTCTCCAGGGGATCTTCCCCACCCAGGGATCGAACCCAGGTCTCCCCAATTGCAAGCGGACACCTTTACCATCTGAGCCACCGGGGAAGCTCACTCCCAATATTAATAATTGGAACTAGCCTGTACACTTACCGCCATTGTTAACAATGTTACCATGGCCAAGAACAGGTTGTCAGGTGTTTTAGGAAGTTTTCGCCTATGTAGTATCTTTTCAGCTTCTTGGGATAGCTTCTTTATTTGTCCCTATGTGGGTAGAATGGCGGTCTGTGTCCGTTTAGTTTTGGATGGACCTTGTATAAGTATTAATTGAGACATGGCTCCAATTGGTGGCTCAGACAGGGGATCTAAGTCAAACTAAAGAAGGAATTCATAGGGCCTGGACCCCATCTCAGGCCTGTCCGTGCTGATCGTGCTGATCGTGCTAGGCCGCCTCGCCAATGGACTCTGAACTCTGTGCTTAGCACCTGTGGGAATGACAATGGAAGGATAAGACCCCATCTGGGCAGAGGAATCTTGAAGATAACATCCAGGTCACTCATTGCCTAAGAGAAAACAGACACTAATCACCCTTGCCTCCGGACAGTGTCTATCGGAATGTAACCACAGGCTTATTGATTATTAACTGTTTGAACACATAACACGTGAATGATGGGGTTATTGTGATTGTATTTACCCTTCCTTTGTAAGCCTCAAGGGATTTGGGCTGGTGGGTTTGGACACGTACACATGGGGTATAAAAGATTTTCACAATCGCTGGTCGGGGCCCTTGGCTAAGAGGAGACTCTGCCTTGGGCCCGCCGGTGTAATAAACTGCACTCCACTATCTGCATTGTCCTTCTGAGTGAGTTTGTTTCCCGGAAAGCATGGCTATAACAAAACCATGTACTTTTCTTTCCAATACTGGATTTTTCATTTTGGGATCCACGGATGTTCATTGTCCTCTGTCAAAATAAGAGCATAACCTCGTCCTTGTTTAAGCGTAAGCCCTGTTTTCCACTGTTTATCATCCTCCCATATTATTTTTTGGTGAACTGTCTGTGCCTGTTCTTTTTTTACCAATTATTTCATGAGATGTTTGTACTTCATCCCAATGTACTTCGACTGCTGGCTTTTCATTACTTCCCCTTATATCCAAGAAATTTAATATAAAGAAGGCTACAGCAAGTTTATTTTTAGGGGAGTTAGGCCCTAATCCATACCTCTGTCCCCCTTTTTGTTTTTAATAATGTTTGTTTTAATGTGTAGTGGTCTCTTTTTACTGTCACTTGACCTTGAGGATTATGGGGAATTCCAGTTATATGTTGAATTGACGAATCTTCAAAAAATAATTTTTAAGTATGGTTTTTATAGACTGAGCCATTATCTGTTTTCATAGTTTTGGGGAGTCCCATTTATGCAAAGGCTTGTTTAAAATGAGAAATGCAATGGAGAGTCTCTCCTACTGTAGTCTCTCCTACATGATGTGAAGCAAAAATCATTCCTGAAAACGTGTCAATAGTCCAGAATTTCCAAAAGATGCATATGAGTTACATCTGTTTGCCATATAACATTGGGGTATAATCCTAAAGGATTAACACCTTCTGGTAAAGATGGGATGAAGTTAGTTTGTTGACATGTAGGGCATTGTGAGATGGTGTCACAGCAATGATGTTTGTTGCAGTTAAATTTTAAATTTATATTGTAGTCCTTTTACATTTGTATGAGTTAATTCATGAAATTGAGTGGGTGTCATAAAAGAGATAAGTTTGGTATCTATTGTCTCATTGTCAGCCACTAATGGTCCACGAAGTTGGCTATGGGAACGAATATGGGTAATATAGAAAGGATAAGTCCTATTATTTATTACTGATTGTAATTTTTTAAATATTTGATATATTATTAGATTGGACATAGGGATTGTAATCAATCTGAGATGTGACTTTTACAGCATATTTGGAATCAGAAACTAATATATTAATGGGGGCATTTACATCTGTCAAAACAGTAAGAATACCATCTAATTTAGCTTTTTGTACAGAAGAATATTGGGATTGTCAAATTTTTTCCTATAGGGCCGAAATATCCAGATTTAAAATCTTTGTTTGCATCTGTAAAATAAATATCAGCATCTTTTATAGGGTCTGATTTAGTAATCTTGGGTAGTATCAGGGTATTTTTTTTAGAAAATTAATAAGTTTAGATGATGGAAAATGACAATATTACCTATAAAATTAGAGAGCAATTTGCCTTTCAATATTTTGCATATATAAATTTCAATTTATTCCTTTGAAAGAGGGACGATATTATGTGGATCATATACGGAAAGATGTTGAGTACGATTACGTATTTTATTTTATTTATTTTTTTTTTTTTTTAATTTATTTATTTTACTTGGCTGTGTTGGGTCTTAGCTGTGGCTGCGGGATCTTGGTTGCGTCGTGCAGGATCTTTTTGTTGCGGCTCAAGGACGCGGTAGTTGCGGTGCACGGCCTTAGCTGTTCCGAGGCATGTGGGATTTTAGTTCCCCAACAGGGATCAAACTCGCATCCTTTGCATTGCAAGGCAGATTCTTCACCACTGGACCACTGGGGAAGTCCCCGATTACGTATTTTAAAAAATCAGTTTGCTGATCATATCTATATAGGTGGTTAGCAATTTTACTTGTTTATGAGGTAAAAATAACCATTCAATTATAGCTTCTGTTAACATTCTCCATTTTCCTGATTTTTTCTTTATAACAAAAACAGGGCAATTCCAGGGTCTGGTAGATTCTATGACATGTCCCAATTCTTTTTGTTCATTAACTAATGTGGTTAAACCTTCTAGTTTTTCTTTTGTTAAGGGCCTGAATCCCAAAATAGGCACCAGATCCCATCAATTGTTCTAAAGAAATGTTAACGGGACAGGGGGTGGGGGGTATTGGCGGCTGCATTCCTATGAGATTGCTGACTAGCCTCATCTTGTCACCATGTCCTAAATTGTAAAAATTCAGAAGTAGTTAAACAGGTCCTAGCAACCATCTCCCAATCATGAGGGATCAGTCTTTCTGCCTGTGACAAACCTTGAATCAATCCCATAGTATAAGGAGAATTAGTTCCATATTGAGTACAAGCCTGTGTGATCTCTTTAATAGTTTTAAAATGTAAAGGGTTATAATCATAATTTAATCCTCTATGTGGGAATTGAGGTCTGGGTGGAACCTGTGTCACTATTACAGGAAGAGCTAAAGCATCTTCGTCACCTTGTAACTGAGCCATACAGACTCCCGTAATTCCTCAATGAAATGGAGAGATCGGGTTGGGAATGGTTACTTGTGGCTTTAACATAAAGCCATCATCCTAAGGAGTCTCCAGATCAAAAGGAGGAGACTCACCCAGGGGTGCAGACGGGCAAGCTGTTCTAGCAAACAAAATTTGTTCATTATTTCCATACCATTTCCCTCTTTTAATTTTTGCTTTTAAAGGTTTTTTTCTCCTCCTCTGAATCACTGTTGTCATATATATGTAACTCTTCTTCTAATTGTGTCTCTGTTTGAGAAGTGGAATCATCACACTCGGAGACCTCGGATTGTAGTGGACCCAAAGCTGTGCGAATGAGATTTCCTAATGACCATACTGACAAGGGTATTTTTTTCTCTACTTTGATAAGCTCGGCACGAGCAACGCATTACTTCTTGCCATTCTTTATACCTTAAAGTTCCTTGGGCCGGATCAAGCCAATAGCAATGTTTTTCAATAGCAGAAAATAAGTCTAACAGCAGACTGAGAGACTTGCACTCCCGAGCTTTTCAACAAAGTCTTTAAGACCTGCATATATTCTGCATGCTTAGAAGGATTTTGCCCCATTGTTACCCTGATTGACAAATCCACGGGAGTGTACTTACCAAGTACTTCAGTCATCCGCCGCACCGGCTAGATTTCCCCGTGTTCTCCGCTGCTCCGAGCTGAGCCTCATAGGCTGGTTTCACTTTCAGGTCCCTGTTCGGCCGCCACTTGTCAAGCCCAACTCAACAAGCCAGGGTTTCCCAAAAGCACAATACAGAGAAAGAATGAGAAAGACAAGAGAATTGAAAGCGACGGTCAGGGGACCAAAACCGCTCCGAGGTGAAGGTACCCAAACTGATCAAGTCAGCTTTATTGTATGTTTTCAGGCAGGGCAGTACGTGCAAGGGAGAACGTTCCCTCAGAAGCATATGGAGCCATATGGCTGTTAAAGATAGGCTAGGAGTGTGACGTGAAGATTAACTAAGAGAGACTTACTTTTAACTAATGATTTAGGTTGCTGTCTAAATAACAAAGCCCCAGATACAAGAAACATTTGACTCAGAGACGCCAGGTCATGGAACAGTCTAATGATGGCTTCCCACCACCAGGCACACATCCTGCTTTCAAGATGTTTTCTGTTCCCTCTGGACTTAATTCAAGAGTCATACATCTTGAGGTATCTGGTCAGCAAGATTGATAATGCTTTTGCATGCCTTTCTTGGGGTCTGCTTTTTCTCTCTTGTACTTGCTTCCTACAATACCTGCTTTAGGAGATTCTTTTTTTTTTTTTTTTTGGCTGCACCTTGTGGCATGCAGGATCTTAGTTCCCCAACAAGGGATTGAACCTATAACCCCTGCAGTGGAAGTCCCCAGGAGGTTCCTTACCACAATAATCTACAGCCAACAATTTGATTAATCAGGGCCACTCCATGCCTTGAGTTACTAGCATCTCATTTCCATGACAAGGAGTTCAACATTGCACTCAAGTCTAAAGACAAACCCAAACACCTAAAAAAAGGGGGTCTGTTTCCTGAGATCCATTGTTCCAATTTTTGTATCTGTCAAGGTTCAGTCAGGAGACGCAAACGCCACCAGTTACTTTTGCAGAAAGAATTTGAAGAACTGTCAACCAGGTATTAGAGAACTAGAAAGGTAAAAGGAATACTGTAGTAAACACAGAAAGCAGCTACCATCCTTAGGGCTGGGAAAATAAGAGAAGAGCTCAGGATTAATAGAATTTAGAAGCTTGGATTAGGGGTCCCATGGAGCTGGGACAGAGAAGGCATTAGCCAGCTGATACAAGTATTTTCTTGGCCTGCAAAATCACTGCAGATGGTGACAGCAGCCATGAAATTAAAAGATGCTTGCTCCTTGGAAGAAAAGCTGTGACAAACCTTGATAGCATATTCAAAAGCAGAGACATCACTTTGCCAACAAAGGTCTGTATAGTCAAAGCTATGTTTTTTCCAGTAGTAATGTGTGGATGTGAGAGTTGGACCATAAAGAAGGCTGAGCACAGTAGAACTGATGCTTTTAAACTGTGGTGTTAGAGAAGACTCTTGAGAGTCCCTTGGACTGCAATGAGTTCAAACCCATCAACCCTAAGGAAATCAGTCCTGAATATTCATTGGAAGGACTGATGCTGAAGCTGAAGCTCCAATTACTTTGGCCACCTGATGTGAAGAACTGACTCACTGGAAAAGACCCTGATGCTGGAAAAGATTGAGGGCAGGAGGAGAAGGGACACAGGATGAGACGGTTGGATGGTATCACCGATTCAATGGACATGAGTTTGAGCAATTCCAGGAGATAGTGAAGAACAGGGAAGTGTGGCCTCCTGCAGTCTGTGGGGTCGCAAGGAGTCAGACACAACTAGGTAACTGAGCAGCAACAACAGGTATGTCTGAAGAAGCATAATGAGGCTGGTTCTGAGATTGTGGAAAAAATGTAAACTTAAGCTGCTTCTACAGAAAATAAATGTCATTCCCAGGGTGAGGGACTGTTGCTTGGGTGCGGCTGAGAGTAACAGAAGCAAAACAAACAAGCAAGCTCTTTGCGACTCCTTTAGACTACTAATTCTCTCCTAGAGCCCCCTACAGGCAGGCTAGCAGAAGGTCCAATGGCAGAGGAGAAAAGTCATTTGCAGAGTCCCAGCCCTGACATCACCTAGCTCAGTTTGAAACTAAGAATACAGCTTAATATTAATCAACTCTGTGTGCGTGTGTAGCAGGAGTGGGGTGGAGTGGAGGGGTTGTTCATGTGTGTATGTGAGTTTCTGTGTGTTCATGTGTGTTTTCTAAACCATTTAAAAATAAGTTGCCAACACCGTGATTCCTCCTTCCATACTTCAGCGTGCATCCACTAAGAATGACTTTATCCTATATAACCACAAAACCACTATTCACACACAAGCAAATTATCAATAATTCCCTAATATTGTCTAATACTCAGACCATATTCAAACTTCTTCCAATTGCCCCCCAAAATTTTTACTCCTAATTTTTTAATATTTATATGACATTAACATTTTGAAGAATGCCTCACTCTCTGAATTGATTGTTTTCTCCTGTGTTCACCTAGTTTCTGTATTCCCTATGCTTTCTGCTAATCAGAGGTTAGGCATGAAGGTTTAATTATAGTCAGGTTAAAACCTGGGTGTATCATGTAAACGTGAGGTTTCATGCACTTGGTAATGCTAAATTTCCCTACTTGATTAACAGATTGGCCACCAGATCTCTCCATTATAAAGGTATGTTTTTCCCTTTGAGTTTTTTTTTTCCCCCCTTTGAGGTTTTTAAGAGCATGTTTTACTTTTAAAATGTGAAACAGGCATATGGTAAATGGAGACAGTACAGTGAAGACTGTACCTCCCACCCCATCTCAGCTCCACAGTTCTCTTCCTAAGAGGCAGCCATGGCTACCAGGTTGCATGTCTTTAAAGAGTGGTTAAAAATGTGTGTGCACGTAAACTTTTATCTTCATAATCAGTAGCACATTAGACAGTCTCTTGTGTGCTTTTTAAATTTTTTATCATACCTATAATAAAGTGAATGAGATGTGTAGAGTTAAGTGTCTTCTAAGTATTTCTTAAATCTGCAGAAATCTTTTAAAATACAAGGTTTAGAGAAATTAATCTCTTTCCACATCACAGCGGCTAACAGAATAAAACATTTCTTTCTAGCCACAAGGTAAATCTCATTTATGCAGTTTCAACAAGCCTCATTTCCTCAATCTGGGATGTCTGCTCTTCCTCTCAGCCAAAAGGCAGGGACAGACCCTATATTTCACATATTCCTTCCCAAAATTACGCTGGCAAAGCGTGGCAAAGATTTGCCTCCTATACTCATAGGCTACTTTCTCTAAGCTTGATTCTACAAACCAGAAGGCTCTAGACTTTCTTAACAGAGCATCTCCCTTAAATCAAAAGTCTGTTCATTTTTTGATCCACAAACTGAGTTGAGAACTCTCATCAAGAGGCTTTTGCATCAGATTCCAAAATGAAGCCTCTCCAACTGAAGCCTTTCAAGTTACATCTGGAAACTGGTTGGATCTTTTCTGGGTCATTTCCCGTTGAATATAAGTGGTGTCTATTTTGGTCTGACTTAATTTGTGCTGGGACATTGTAGCTGGGACATTGTGCTGGGACATTGTAGCTGGCTCAGGCCTTTAACTCTCCTGAAACCTCAGACCAGAAGAGCCCCTTACAATTCTCTGGTTCTTCTTTTTCTTCCCATGAAAACTATGCTTGCTGAAGCCCTCTGCCCAGCTAAACATGGCCAATAAGAAGGAACTTAAGCCTGGGCGAGTTCTGAGCTCTCATCCCAGTGTTGCCCCTCTCTCACTGTGTGACCTTGGGAAGATGGCCTTGCTCCTGGACCCCAGTTCCTTCAACTGTACTTGTCCCAAAAGTGGAAGACTGCAACAAACTGTTCTTTGAGAATTTTTTTTTCCAAAAAGTAAGTATATAATTGTCAGTGGGATATTATTATTAGCTCCCTAAACTCTCTGCCACATCCCCAGATCTAACTCATCTATCAGAACAAAAGAAGAATTTCTAAGAAGCACAACACAGTATTTCTTTAGTTTTTATTTTATTGAGTGTTAAGTAATGATTTCCATTGTTTTAAAAGTCAAATTATTCCAAAAGACATAAGCAAAAAAATAGAACTCTCTCTTATTGCTATTTTCCGATTCCTCTCTCAGAGACAACTTCTGCTGTTACAAGTTTTTGTATATCCTCCTAGAGATAGAATATGCTCATACATCCATGTGCATCTGTGTTTTCCTCACCTCTCTTTTTTTTAAATTTTTATTTATTTATTTTTGGCTGTGCTCCATCTTCATTGCTGTGTGGGCTTTTTTTTTCTCTTGTTGTGGTGGGGGCTACTTTCTAGTTGTGGTGCACAGACTTCTCACTGCGAGCATTCCTCCTGTTGTGGAACACAGGCTCCAGGGCACACAGGTTTCGGGAGCTGTACTTCTCGGGCTCCAGAGCACAGGCTCAGTAGCTTCGTAGCATATGGGATCTTCCCAGACCAGGGATCGAACCCATGTCTCCTGCATGGGCAGGCAGATTCTGTACCACTGAGCCACCAGGGAAGCCTCTCCTCTTTTTTTAAAAATTTGAATGGCAGCAAACTATACATACCATTCTGTTCCTTATTTTTATCACTAAACAGTATGTCTTGGAGAAAAGTCCATAATAGTACATAGAGTTCTGCCTGTGTGTGTACATACCTACATATATATATATAATGCTTTATTTAATTAGTCCCCTATTGCTTAACATTTAGATTGTTTCCAGTCTTTTGTTAGTTCAAACAAGGTTGCAATGGATACCCATATGAATACTTCCAGGATAAATTGCTGGATATAGAACAGCTATATTAAAAAAAAAAATAGTGTATTTTGAATTTTTAGAAATCTGCAAAGCTTTCCTTGCAATTCAACTATCATCTTGTTTCATTCTAAGTGTTGTAACACCCAGGGCAGCCAACCTTCACTCCAGCATTGTGATCTTTCCACGGGAAGGTAGCAAGTCCCCTTTGTGAACAGCTGTCTCCCCAGTACTGCCACATTATTAAGACCCCATCTGGAATGATCTCATTCTGGAGACTTCACAACTTCAAAGTCCCTTGTTGAATGTAAGCACTGACAACTTGGATCTTGGCCGTTAGCTATTTGGAGTGATTCAACAATCATTTTAAAACCCTCTTTTGTACCAAAATCAGAGAAAGGAAAGGTTGAAAAAGGCACAGAGGAAGACCAGGAAGGCCTGTATTTTAATAATGCGTGTAAGTCAAAAGATCTCAGGCTAACTACCAACTAACTACCAACTAACTACTACTAGTTCACAACTAACTACCAAGTCACTGAAGGTCTCTGGATCTCTTTGTCCTTATGTGTGAAGTGAAGACCTTGGACCAAATTATATCTCAAGACCTTTCCTCCCTTGAGATTCTGAAGACTTAGATGCAGCCTACGTTGAGGGCACTTGCCTTCCCAACTTCACCATATTACAAAAGCAAGAGATGTCACAAAGTAGTGAATGATTAATATTCAAATGGGGGTACAACTGAGAAGATTTAGACAGTAGTATGCTGGTGAACTGGCTGCAGTGGGAAAAAGAGACCCCTGATTTGTAGTATTCGCTGATTTCCATGGTATAATTATTCTATGATGTTAGCGGCTTGATGTCACTAAACTCAAACTTGGGAAAAGAGGCAAAGAATTGACTGCTGGCTCCAGAAAACCACCAGCAATGGATTCAAAGCAAACATTTCCTTCAGACTGTCCTAAGTTGAGAGGATTTCATGAAAGGGGAGAGATTTGAACCAGGCATTGAGGGAAATTGAATTAGGACACTTTTTGTGATAACTGACAGAAACAATCCCAACTAGCTTAAGGGGGGTGAGAGAGAACAGAGAATGTGAATGCTTTAGCGCAAGTCTCTGAACAAAAGGCTCTAATAATGTGGTCACAGGCTTGGAGCAGGCCCTCTCCAAGTGGCAGGCTCCCTGCTGGTGGCAGTCTAGGGCTCTATACTCAGAGTTAACAGTTCAGAAGAGAAGAGTGTCCTTCCATGGAGAGCCCATGGAAAGCCTGGCTGGCTTAGCTTGGGGGGCTGGCTGGTTCACATCCAGCCTCTGGCTCTTAACTGGACACAGAAGGAAAGGTCACAGGTCCACACACCTGGGCAGGCACTCAAACACATGAGAGTCATCCAATACAACCAAAGGACAGAGGGGCGCTGGGTAGATAAGAGCCATGCATTTCTTGTACAAATATGGGTAAGGCTTTGTGGAGGGGCAGAAGAGCAGGTAATAATTAGAGGGAACTGCGTAAGTGGAGGTGCAGAAACATACAAAGTTAAAGGTGCATTTGGGAGCCAGCAAGACCACCCGATCAAAGCGGAGGGGGCAGGGAGCAGGCAGGGAGGCGGCAGTTTTCAAAGAGAGGCAACATTGCCCCTCTCGGGACGTTTGGCAATGTCTGGAGTTACTTTTGGTTGTCATAACTAGGGGCAGAGGCCTAAGTACTATCACCTAGAGAGTAGAGGCCAGCGGTAACATCCAACAGGGCACAGGACAGTCCCCACAGTGGAAGACTCATCCAGTCCCAGATGTCACTAATGCCAAGACTGAGGAACACCGTCACATGGGAAAAACAGGAGAAATGTCTGGGAGGATGACAAATCACAGAAGGCTTTCAGTTACGGAGGCTACAAAAAGGCTGAGGATTGAGGCATTGTCCTATGGCTATTACACAGGGAGCAACAGGAAGATGTTGAGAAAGGCTCACATGGGTCTTCCACACTCTGTTCCTGCTGCCTGACACCTCTCCTGCACCTCCTCTGCCCTTGGCACAGTTGTCTCCTTTTTATTCCTGTGCGGCTCACCTTAAATGTTACCTACTTGAACGATCTTCCCAGACCTCCCAATCAAAATAAGTTCTCTTGCAGACTCCACACAATCATTTTCTCCCACAGTTCTCTCTTCTTTCCCTTCATAACCCTTACCATGATTTTGAATTCTGTGTTAAATATTTGAGTCCTGGTAGAACATCCGTCTTTGCATAAGTGGAGACCTTGTGTATCTGTTCACAACTGGGACACTCAACGTCAGAGTGCCTTGTGCACTGTAGTTGTTTGACACAATCAATTAAATTGATTAATTCATTTGAAGATTGATTATAGGGTGGAAGAGGGGCTGAGGGTAGGAGGTGAAATTGAAAGGGGAAAGAATTGCAGTCCTCTGGATTTCTTCCCTGCTTGTTCCTATGTGCACTCATATTCCTTCTCTGACTTTTCTGGCACCTGTACTTCACAGCATAACATATCAATTAGGGTTCAAGTGAAGAGATAAAACTCTTCTAGCTATTTTAAGGAAACATGGAATTAACAAAGAAAATCAAGTGAGTTCAGAATCAGCACAGAGCGAGTTCTGCCTGGGCATCCAGGAATGATTCCCAGAACACCATCCATAGTACTGGACCCCCACGCCCCCCTGCCCCACACACACATCCAATCGGGAAGCTAGAGTTCAGGGGTGAACTGGCCCAGTCTCTGGCTATAGGAACGCACCATCCTAGATATAATCTGGAGACCAGGAGCTACTGCCAGAACTCCAGAGCCATTCTGTGCCTTTTGGGCTGATCCCAGCAAAATGGATTTCTCCCAGGCTGTTGCCTCCTCTCCAAACTCAATCAGTTTTTCTTCCTAACTCAGTTTTGAATTCAGGTCTTACACAAGCACACAGGACTAGCTAAATCTAAATCTCAAACAGGAACCCAGCAGCAAGGAGCCTAGCAAACGGGTTTTTAGTTTTCCAGCCATGGCATCATCAACTCAATGGACATGAATTTAAGCAAACTCAGAGAGATAGTGAAGAACAGAGAAGCCTGGCATGCCGCAGTCCATGGGGTAGCTAAGAGTCAGACATGACTGAGTGAGTGAACAACAAGAACCTCTGCGGTGGGGGATGGCACACTCATGAGAGGTGTGGACAGATGTGGAAAAGCAAATTTACCCTGGCAGGCACATGGCTGCCCCTAATAGACTGTAAACCCTCTGTGGTTATCAGTATGCTAATGTATTCATCTTCTCTCATTCAACGGTGAGCATATTCTCCAGACATGAATGAAACTGTGAAATGAACTGAACTGAATCAAAGGGGGGAAGCCTTCTCATTTTTTATAACACATTGTACTTTTCCTCTGACATATTGTATTTTGTATCTTAATTTGTGCTCACATTCATTTTCCTGTAGACCAGAAGTTCATCTCTCTGTCTCCACATTCATAACAGGTAATACATGTTCGTGGACTGAATAAAAAACATAAATAAATTAGTGAGAAGAAGTCCTGAGCCCCCATGTAGCTAGAAGCAGCTCCCGGAATAGCCATGTCATGAATATTTTAGATTTCCTGCTCTGTGAAACCATCACCACTGCAAAGACCCACAGGACAAGGTCCCCGGGAATCTCCTCGGCTTCAGGGGACCTGGGTTCCAGGGCACCTCCAAAAGTTGGGAAAACATCCACTCCCATTAACACGGCCAGTAAACACTTGTTAGATGCTTGCCCAATGCTAAGTGTGGCACCGCTGCCTTTCCCTATGCTGTTCATTAACCATTTTCTGGCCAACAAGGGTGTGCCCGTGATCTCAACCTGAGTCACAGTGGAGCCCCGTGGGTAACAGAGAGATTCTTACCTACCCTAGGAGAGGGGCTTTCCTGAGCCCTTTAGATTCTGAATGGCCTCCAGGCATCCTTAGCCAGGTTCCCTCACCTTGTCTATTCCTGACACATCTGGGAACAGACCAAGGTCCCCTTTCCAACCACCTGTGAATTGAAACACTAAACTCCACTTCACATGTTATCACATGAGAGTTTAGAGCTCTCACTCTCTCAACTCCCCTACACCTAGACAAGCCCCCGCCATCCCTCAGGCTCAACTGAACGCTGCTGCCCCAGGTCTTCCCCTGACCTCCCAGTTTCATATTCAGTATCTCCCTCTTCTGTAATACATTTCACATGAAACCACCTGAATCATCCCCGCTAGATTCTAAGTTCCACAAGGCCAGGCACCAAGTCTATTTGGTTTACCTCTAGATCCCCAGGTGGCTCAGTGGTAAAGAATCTGCCTGCAATGCAGGAGACACAGGAGACATGGGTTTAATCCCTGGGTCAGGAAGATCCCCTGGAGGAGGAAACGGCTACCCACTCTAGTATTCGTGCCTGGAGAATCCCATGGACAGAGGAACCTGGCAGGTTATAGTCCGTAGGGTCACAAAGAGTCAGATACAGCTGAGTACGGGTGCATCTAGATCCCCAGCACCTAGATGGGGGCTGACACATACTAGATGTTTACTAAATGTTTGCTGAGCCCACTAACTTTCATCCTCAAATAATATTTACTTAATATTAATTCTCTACATAGCTCGATGGCTTACCAAACCTCTCTGTGAGTGAGTGTCACAACTCCGGGGGGAAAGACAGAGCAAGTGATGTAATTATTATTCTCCCTACTTTTCAGAAAGTGAAATATTACCTGAAGTAACTGACGTGTCTACAGTGGTGGAACCAGCATGAGAATCTGAATGCATATCTGCATTCAAATAAACCCTGGGTCATATACCATCTGTTCATCAGATGCTTTGGCAGCCAAGTGAAATGCTGGTAGCTAATGAAAGAGAGCAGGGGAAGGAATAGGGAAAAGCAAAAGCCAGGCCTCTAATCACTTTTCTTTCCTCTGGTGTCTAATTGCTACCTAAACATGGTCACCCTGCGCATCTGGGGGCTGGGGTCCTCCAGCAGGGGCATGTCTCTCAAGGACCTGAGGCTGGGCCAGAGAGTTAGTGAGGCCAGTGAAGCCTCATCCTTTGGGGAGGAGGGAGATGAGGGTGGGGTCACAGGGGCCCCCATCCATTATTATGTGTGTGCATACATTCACATCTGGACAAAACCCACACCAAGGTACATTTACATATAAACACTGCACAAACAGGTGCCTCACAGTATCATACACATACACATTGATAAGCAGTCATTGCCTACTCATACACACATTTAAACGTGCACCCAACATAGACATCCAACCACTAGTGTGTACATACCGCAACTGAAGAGCACTTCTATTGCACACCAAGCTACAAGCTTGGATATATGCATGTGTATGTGCAGACATAGCCCTGATGTATATTTGGACACATGCTCTTATGCGCACACACACATAAAACTAAACACACACACATAATTCATGATCTCTCTGGAGCACCCTTACATTCAGTACACATGGAAAGGTACTCTGTTATAAGCTGTCACGTCCACAGTACTCCTAGATTCACAGCGAGATGCATACTCACACACAGGCCTCATTAGACACGTGCCACATACCCACACCCTTGCAAACGCCTGGATAAGGATCACTCTCCCGCACAGACATCTTCAAATGCACTGACAAGTTCTACGCACGGTACGATCCATCCACCGACACAATCAAGTTGTCACAGGAGCTGAAAGGTTTTTCCAATCAGAGCCCAAGAGTGCGCGGCCGCTCTGCGGGCCAGCCCACGTGACCGGGTGGAAAGCTCTCCCGCCCATGACGGGATGGGAAAAGTATGCCTGGGGCGGGCGCCGGCTGGGCTGCAGCAGCGGGAGGCGGGACGGCCCAGAGCTTCGTGGCTGCAGACGCCCCTGGACGTGGCCGGCGGCGGTGAGGGTAAGTGTCCACACGCGGTCCGCCCGGCCCGCACCTCCGCTGCCCTCCGGCAGGGACATTAAGTGCGGGCAGGGAGCGGGAGAATGCACAATGACTGCGGGGGTAGGAGGAAGTGCGAGGGAGGGAACCGCCAACAGCCCCTCATCGCAGGCCGGGCAACCCGCGGATTCCTGGCTCTCGTCCTCTGCCTTATGAATTACAACAGGAATTGACATTTACTGAGCGCTTACAGAGCCTGTGGCAGGATCTGTGCTCAGTGGTTTTCTTGATAGTAATGGTAATAGCTCGACGGTTTGTTGAGCGCTTATTTTGTGCCAGGCCCTGCCAGCATCATTTCCATGACAACAGGTTATCCCCACCTGCAGAAGGGGCACCGGGTTCAGAGACAATAATGACTTGCTCAAGTCACACAGCTAGCCGTTGGTGGTAAAAGGATTTGAACCCTGGTAAGTCTGAGCCCAACACCTGAGCTAACAATCATAGTTACCTATCAAGTGCATTATTTCATTGACTCGTGACATTAATTAAATATATCATACAGATGGGCAAGCTGAGATCTGCAACCAGCAAGCTGAGATCTGCACTCAGTTCTTCACAATGCCCTTCACTCTCCCTCCCTGCTGCCTCTCTCCAAGCCTTGTCTTATTTACTTTGTTCTTATTTCTCCATCCCCACTGCCACTGCCCCTTTCTGGGACTGCTCCTCTCACGGCTCAGGTCAGGCCTTTGCACAACCTCAGCGCAATCCTCTGCTCTTTGACTGCAAAACTCTCCTGCGTCGAATCCTTCAAGGGTCCCCTCCTTAGACCTGCCATCTCCCAGAGACCCCACTGAACCGGCAGCAACTGCAACAACACTGTCCTATATCTGTCAACCCAAAGCTGATGCTCAGTGAGCATTGTTCAAAATCCTCTCTGTTCCTCCATTTCTGCACTGCCACCTACACAGCTCTCCTCTGATTCATTCTGTTGTCTGGTAATCATACCCATTATGCCCACTTTCAATTGCCCCTCTGCAAACCACACACCACCCCCCCCCCCCCCCCCCCGACTTCTCAGACCCTCACTACTGCCCTTCATTCTAATACATCCAGTGCAACCACAGGCTTCCTTTCTTGCCAGATGTCTGACTTCTCCCCATTCCCTAGCAGGAACACAACCTTGCCTATCTTCCAGTCCTCAAGCCTTAGGGTTACCTTTTGTTTTAAATGACACAAAACAACATTTATCTTAAGAAATTCACACAGTATATAAAGGTGGAAAGTGAAAAGTAAAAACCCACACACCCTTTCCCAATTCTGGGAGGTAACCCCTTTAACAAGATGTGTGTCCTTGCAGAAATTTCATATATATATATATATATAAAATCTGTCTATATATACACAATATAGATATACATCTCTATTTATCTGTATCTGTTTTGTTTAATTCAAAGAAGTCATACTTGACATTCCCTGCTGCAACTTGCTTTTTCATCTTTCTGTATCTGCATATACTTTGTTCCTGTGTATAGTGTGCCATTACACAAACGAATTCTCTTTCACAAGTCTGGGGCATCTTGAAAGCCACTCAGCCTCCATGAGATATTCAGCGAGTTCCCCCAGGAAGTTACTTCTTTCTCTGCACATCCCTCCATTCTTTCTTATCTTGCTGTTCCTCCTCTCATCTTCACCTGCAGACTGGACATAGATGACTGGACCTTCTCTGCCACAGTCCCAGGCTCCCATGCTTTCTACTCCCAAATGCTCATTGATAGCTTCCCCTACTCCTTCCTCCAGGTCAGAGGCCTGCTAAGCTGGCATTGCCTCCATGAGATAAACTGCTTCATAAGTCAGATTTCTGTTAATCAAGTTCTAATCTAGGTTTCACTTGTGAAGGGAATTCTGTGCCAAATATTTTTTCAAGAAAATAATCTTCCTTTGGACTTGTGGATTGCTATAACTGGCTTATACTACACACACACACACACACACACACACACAGCTGCCCAGTTAGTTAAGGCTTGGGTTCTGTCCCAGCTTTGACCTGGGAAAAATGAGTTCACTTTTCTGAGCTCTGTATTCTCTCCTGCCAAATGGGGATGACAGAACCAGCCTCTTAGAAGTTTGGGGAAAATGAAAGGAGAAAATGAACATGAGAGCTCTGAAATAGAAACACACAACTTATATGGAGAACACATATGGAGAATACCCTCTTCCTCTAGATCAGGGGTTGCAAACTCATATGCCAACAGAGACCATGCATGATACCTAAGTGAACAGGATGCATAGCATTTAGGAGTAGTGAGGACTGGACACTGAAGAACGTAGGTCCTGGGTATTAGTTTGCTAGGGCTTGTCTTAGCAAAGTAACACAACTGGAGGGCTTAAACAACAAAAATGTATTTTCTCACAGTTCTGGAAACTACAAGTCTATGATTAAGGTGATCGCAGATTTGATTTCTTCTGAGGCCTCTCTCCTTGGCTGGCAGATGCCTACCTTTTGACCGTGACCTCACATGGTCATCCCTTGGTCTGGGTGTTGTGTCCTAATCTCCTTTTATTATAAAGATATTAGCCATATTGGATTAGGACTCATCAATATGACTTTGACATTAATTACCTCTTTAAAGATCCTGTCTCTAAGTATAGTCCCACTCTAGGGTCCCAGGGGTTAGGATTTCAACACATGAATTTTGGAGAAACACAGTTCAGCCCATAACACCTTGTCCAAGAGGCAGTCAGTTGGTGCCTGCCAGAATGTTGCCAGGTCCTCCAGATCCTGAAAAACAGCTGGAAATCTTTTTTTTGTTTCAAACTAGTTTATTTAGGGGTTCCATTTTCAGTCCTCAATAGACTTTGTGTATTTCTCATATACTTCTTCACTCATTAGTTCATCTATTTCTGAAGGGTTATGGAGTGTCATCTTGATCAGCCAACCATCTTCATACCAAGTTTTGTTAACAAGTCCTGGATTTGCTGCTAGAGCTTCATTAATTTCAGTTACTTCTCCTGATACAGGAGAAAAGAGTTCCATAGTAGCTTTCACAATTTCCAAAGCACCAAATTCCTGGTTTGTTCAATTTTGTCCCCAATTCAGGCAGATTACAGTAAACATCTCCCAGAACTTCCTGTACAAAACTGCTGATTGCCACTGCTCCAACACCATTTTCTGTTGTTACCCATTCATGTTTTTCTGTGAATTTCCACACCATCTTCAGAGCAGAGTCCCCAGGGCCATGGTGGGCAGGGCACGTTGGGTGCAGAGATGGTGCGCAGGGAACAGACCACAGCCTGAACACTCCACACTGGCTGCTCACAGCGCCACGTTTGCAGGGGTGCCTGGAAATCTTTTTTTAACTGAAATACAACTGACTTAGGATATTAGTTTCAAATGTATAACACAGTGATTCCATATTTTTACACATTACAAAATAATCACAATAAGTCTAGTTATCATCTGTTACTATACAAGTTTATTACAATGTCATTGACTATATTCCCTAGGCCGCATGTTACATTTCTGTGACTTATTTATTGTGTAACTGGAAGTTTTTATCTCTTACTCTTCTTCACCTATTTCACCCATGTCTCCTCTGCCTCCCCCCCGGCAAACATCTGTTTGTTCTCTGTGTCTATGACTCTGTTTGTTTTGTTATGTTTTTCATTTGTTTTGTTTTTTAGATTCCACATGTAAGTGAAAATCATATGGTATTTGTCTTCTCTGGCTGGCTTATTTCCTGTGACATAAAATCCTCTATGTTCATTCTAGGTCTATCTATGTTGTCACAAATGTCAAGATTTCATTCTTTTTCATGGCTGATAATATTCTATGTCTTCTTTATCCATTTATCTATCAATGGACACTTAGGTTGCTTCCATATTTTGGCTATTGTAAATAGTACTACAATGAACATAAGGGTACACATATCTTTTCAAAGTGGTGCTTTTGTTCTCTTCAGATAAATACCTAGAAGTACAATTTCTGGATCATATGGAAGTTCCACTTTTAATTTTATTAGGAACTTCCTTACTGTTATCCACAGTGGCTGCACCAATTTACATTGCTGTCAACAATGTACAAGGGTTCCGTTTTCTCCCCATTCTGTCCAACATTTACATGTTGTCTGTTTGATAACTGCCATTCTAGTAACTGTGAGATGATATTATGGTTTAGATTTGCATTTCTTTGATGATTAGTGATATTGAGCATCTTTTCATGTGTCTATTGACCATCATTGGGAAAATGTCCATTCAGGTCCTCTGTTCATTTTTCATCAGGTTTGTTTTTGTTTGCTTGTTTGTTTTGCTGCTGAGTTGTATGAGTTCTTTGTATATTGTGGATATTAACCCTTTATCAGATATATTGTTTGCAAATATCTTCTCTTGTTCTGTTGGTTGTCTTTTCATTTTGTTGATAGTTTCCTTTGCTATGCAGAAGCTTTTTAATTTGATGTAGTAACATTTGTTTATTTTTACTTTTGTTGCCTGTGGCTGAAGAGACATACTAAAAAAATTATTGCTCAGAGTGATGTCAAAAAGCATACTACCTATGTTTTCTTCTAGGAGTCTTATGATTGCAAGTCCCACATTTAAGTCTTTAATCGATTTTGAGTTTATTTTTGTATATAGTATGTGAAAGTGGTTCAGTTTCTCAACATCAAGTTTGAAGAGGCTGTCTTTGTCTCATTATATGTTCTTGCCTCCTTGGTCATAGATTAATTGACCATACAAGTATGGGTTTATTTCTGGGCTCTTTATTCTGTTCCGTTAATCTAAGTGTCTGTTTTTGTGCCAGAGCCACACTGTAGCTTTGTAGTATTGTTTGCAATCAGGGAGCATGATACCTTCAGCTTTGTTCTCCTTTTTCAAGACTGTTTTGGCTATTTGGGGTCTTTTGTGTTTCCATGCAAATATTAGAATCATTTGTTCTAATTCTGTGGAAAATGCCATTAGTATTTTGATAGAGATTGCACTGAACCTGTAGATTACCTTAGGTAGTATCGTCATCTTAACAATATTAATTATTTCATCCATGAGTACTATATATCTTTCCATCTGTTTCTGTCATCTTTAATTTCTTTCATCAAAGTCTTATAGTTTCTAAGTACAAGCCTTTTACCTCCTTGGTTAGATATATTCTGTATTTTATTTTGAAATCTTGATTTTAACATAAAATCTCCCAAATTTTACATTGGCAACAATTTCAAAGTTAAAAATAAATAAATAAATGAATGAAAGCACAGTGCAGTCTGTGGTTTGCATAAGGCCATTGATAAGCCAGCTGGTCACCTCTTGTCTAGATTATAACTTCATCAGTGGCAGGACCATCTTCCACAGCTCTCAGCCAGAAGTCCTTGTACATTGCAATCTCAACAAAAAACTGATCATTGAATGATTAAATTCCAATTTTAGATCCTTGTTTAAAGTAGGGTACACCCATAGAAATCCTGCACCTTTGCATTCATGCCATGCCATAAAAATCACCTCAACTGTTATAACTGCCTTCGATGCTGTTTATCCCAAAGCTCACAACTGTTCAACTCCTCACAAGGTCACTGTTCTCACCATTTTACAGATGAGGACACAGTAGACCCAGGTCTGCTCCTTTATCCTTCTCCCATTATATCTCTCATTGTCTTCAAATTTTATCATTATATCAGAATAATACCATTATTAATATTACTGAGGTCTTACTGTGAGCTGTTTACTGAATGATCCTATTTAGTATTCACAATTACTCTATAATGAGGTATGAGCAATCAAATTATTCATGGAGACATTCCTAAAGTCCTCAAATAATTCAAATTGATGTAACTCAATACTCACCTGCTGAAGGATGACAGGTATTTCTGCTTACCCATTAGAATTTCTGCTTAACTATTAGAATATCCTTGCAAGGTTCTTGACAAATTTCACATATAAAGTGAAACAATAAATATTTTTATACCATGCTTTTTCAAATTTAATACTTCAAATAAGACCATACACATGGCTTTTCCTATTTCACAGACAAGAAAACTGAGAGCTTAAATAACGTTACAGAGGTCAAACAGCTAGAAAATGACTGTTAACCACTTCTTAACCACCAGTTCAGCCGTGTGCTCTCAAAGGCTAGCATTGTGTCACACCTTTAAAGTTACCCTGAATGCCCATCATGGCCTGATTGGAAGTGAATTCCTGGAAACCAGCAAGCCCAAGGAAGTCAAGGAAACCAGTTTTTTCTCCCCAACCCCTCAGAGTACAGACTTTGTTCCTCTCCCTTGGTTCCTGAATCCTCAAGCATAGTCCCTTCCATACCATTCCAAGGGATCATCTAGTTCCCAAATTTCCTTCCTCTGCCTCTGTATGGTCCTGGATGCTCCTCAAGGGCTCCTAGATCAAAGAGAAAGGAGGAGCAAGGCTTGTTTCTCTCCTGGTCGCTTAGGTATGCCAGTGGGACCCTCAATATAACCAGATCATGTGTCCTATAACAGCAGCACCCACATCTTTCCATCTTCAGATCCCCAGTGTCTAGGCTCCAACGCAATAAGAATAAGCCACACCATCCTTTCTAAGTCACGGTACCAAGTATTTGCATACATGATAGCCCATTTGGCCCTCCTGTCAGTTAATGAGATCAACACTCTGACTGACTCCCCTATCTTTGTTCCGTGGAGCCTGAACATGCCAAATGGATCAGGGGTAGGGGGCCAAGCCAGACACCCCCATTCTTCCCTCTTGATGGAATGGCAGGAGTGAAGGCCAAGCCTCCATAGGACTCTCCTTAGGTAGCAAGAGACAGAAAAACAAACTATCTTACTTGAAAATGGAGAATTTATTAGGAGAATACAGAGGCTCCAGGTGAAATGCCACAGGACTCATGGAGGAGGTGAGGGTAATTTTTCATTGATTCAGTTTCTGGTGGTGACAATTTTAAACAAGGTCTGAATTTTTGTATCATGTTTCCTTTCAACTCCATCATCAAAAAAAAAAAAAAAAATCCATCATCTTGTTTGCTTTTCAGAAGGACAGAATAGGCAATGCTTTTTTATCTCTTCCCCTATACCAGGCCTTACTCTAGGAAAATTAAATCCTTATAAAAGTCTTCTAAGTTAGGTACCATTATTATCCACCACCCCCCCAGCCCCATTTTGGAGGGGGGATAAGGATGAGGGAGGGAGCGTAAGTAACCTGTAGAAGGACCCATAGCTAGTGGCCAGTGCTGCAAGTGTGAAATACACATTGGGCTTCAAAGACTTAGTGGTAATTAAAGAATGTAAAATGTCTCAACAACTTTTACACTGACTACATGTTGAAATGATGGTATTTGAGATATATTGGGCTAAAATAGCAAGAAAATTAATTTCATCTGCTTCTTTCTCACGTGGCGGTGAACCCAATTAAAAAGACACATGTGACTCATGTCCTCCTCCTATTGGGCAGCACTTTGGAAGGCCACGTAGAGGGCAGAACTCAGTAAAAGCTGAACACAGGGCTCTGAACACGTTCGGGCCTCCTCGCCCGTCCTCACACCCTATACATCAGCTGCCTGCTTCTCTCACTAGGGTCTTTGGTCTCCAGGGCAGAGAAAGCTGTGGGTAGCACTGAAACAGGAGAAGGCAATGGCAACCCACTCCAGTGTTCTTGCCCGGAGAACCCCAGGGACCGGGGAGCCTTGTGGGCTGCGTCTATGGGGTCGTACAGAGTCGGACGCGACTGAAGCGACTTAGCAGCAGCACTGAAACAAGACGGCTTTGGCTTCAGCCGCCTCAGAGTCTGACTCCGACCGCAGCTGAGGTCCCATGTGAAGCAGCCTCGGGCCCAGAGAGCGGGCTGCACGCCCACCACATGTCACGCGTTTTGGTGTGTAAGAAATTGGCCCTATCTGTCAGACTTGGTGGTATACTGCAGGGCCGTCAAGCTGACTTCCGGTGTGCGGTCAGCGTTCCCAGCTGAGGCAAATCTCGCGAGAGCTGGCTCCTAAGCCTAGTTAGGAGTTTTGGCGGTGGACCCTTTTTATTCTCTAGACTGAGCCAAAAACAGGGGCAGAGGGTGGGAGAAGGAGAAAGCAGCAAATCAGATATTTTCGGAGGTCTCCTGGCAAGTGGGCCCCATGACTTTTAATCCTTTGTGTCTAGACTCGGTGCTGCAGTGTTTCCACATGGGCATCCGTCTCCAGACACCAGGAAAAGGGGTACTGGTTCCGTGAGCCCTGTGGGAGGACCGGCAGCCAGCCCCTCTCTTCCCATCGGGCCTCTCTCAGCTTCTCAGAGAAGCTGTTTCCAATTTGCTTCCTGGAATTCAGGGAGGGCATGGAATGTTTTTCATCATGGAATTTCACTCCCATCAAAGTGAATTTTCAACGAGCAAGCCCCACCCCATTCCCACCACCAGCCCTTTTCTTTAAACTGCAAACACAGGGATTTTCAGAGTCAGGTGTCCTTCCCCTGAAGCATTCCAGGGGCTTCTGCTGGGAGGCCGGGAAAGTGCTGCTGTTAGTTCCGCTGCAGTTGGTGGCAGTTATTGTTTTAAACAAGGCTCTGACTTTTGTATAAGTTTTGCTTTCAACTTTGGTTATCTTATTAGATTCTCAAAAGAACCCTGTAAGGCAGCCAGGGTGAGGGTTATGATCTCCATCTTACAGGTGAGGAAGTGGAGGCCCAGCTAAGAGGAAATGATTTTTCCAAAGCCACATGGCCAATGAGTTACAAAACTAGGACCAGGACCCACCTCTTCTGAATCCAAGACCAGTGGTCTCCTTGGGTTTCCCTCAGTAGCCAAGTGTGGCTTTGTCATCCTTTTGCTCCTGTTGCTCTTTTATTACATACGAGTGACCATTTCATTCAAGGCTGTTGAACAGCTGAGCTGGGCACTGGTGACATAACAGAGAGCAAGATAGGCAGGGCCTCTGTATTCCTGGACCTTCCACTCTAGGGGGAAGACAGACAGCAGAAAGTTAATGAGCCGAGAAACAAAAAAGATATAATCACAACTTGAGCCAAGTGCTTTGGAGGGAAGACCAGGGTGGTCTGAGCAAACAGACAGGGGTGGGCCCCTCTGAGGAGGCACTAGCCCTGAGACGTGAAGCAGGCAGGCAGCTCTCTGAAGGCTTACAAGGGAAGGCAGTTAGGCAGAGTTCAGAGTTCTCTTCAGCTGCTGAACTTTTACTTGGTCACACTTGGGACTAGAAGCTTTGAATACATTAGCTGTTATTCCTGCGCAAACTGCATGAGTCGAGTATACTGTTATTCCCATTGGATAGTTGAGGAAACTAAGTGACTGTGTTTCCTACAGCTCCTGGCACTGAGAGAAACACCACCTCTACCTGTCAGCGTGTCACAACCTAGCTAACAGGTCAAATTTATTTGAGCACAATTTATATCTTCCAGTCTCCAAGGAAGATTGTGCAAAACTCAGGCTCAGCAGCCTCAAGGCCCAGACAAGTGTCTCTGGAGTTTGCACTGGCAGCCACATTCAGGTGGAGGCAGTGAGAGACCCATGTCCCAGTTGCTGGCCCTTCTCACGTCACTTTGTGAATAGAGGGCCCCTGGGAATGAAGCCCTGAGCACCATGAACAAGAGCAGGGAGGAGGTCCTGACAGTGGACCTCAGGCCGAGGCCCTTTAGCTCCTCCTGTTTTCTTAGAACATAAAGCTTTATGATTCATTAGCTACTTAACTGAGAGATGAGGAACTCAGGGACTGAGCAAATTAAAACCAGACTGAAGAACTTCATCCAAGTTCAGCACCTCATGATTTCATTTTAGGGGTTGAACCAACTAATATTGTTTTCCGTTCAGCAGGAAAACTACCATGGAGCCTTCCCTGTTCAACTCACACCAGCAAGGACAATTTAGGAACTAAGAGAGTTTTTTTTAAAAGATGAGGAAGGGGACTTCCCTGGTGGTCCAGTGGCTAAGGCTCCACACTCCAAATTGCAGGGGTCCTGGATTCAATCCCTGGTCAGGGAAATAGATCCGGCATGCTGCAACTAAGACTCAATGTGACCAAATAAATAAGTAAACAAAATAAAAGGAAGAACCAATACTTTTTTTTCTTATCAGTTCAACAGATATTTATGGAGTACCTGCCATGTGTAAAATGTTCTGCAAGCCCTCTCCCCAGAGAAGGGGTAGAGCCCTGTGCCCTGTGAGGTAAAAAAGAAGGTGGTGGAATGGAGCTTGAAGACTAAGGGGTGGGTTAGAGCTTGGCCTGAAGGGGAGGGGAGTGCAGGAAGAGAGGGGACTAACCTGGGTTAGGATGGAGGCAAGGGGTCATTTCCTTTAGGTCCACATCAGGGGTTCCAATATTTGCTGTTTGCAGCCGGCAGCCACTGGAGTAAGACTGTTCGGAAAGTGATGTGGCTAAGTTACATTTGTAACTGATCCCTCTGGCTTGAGCAGGCGAATGGCCATCAGGGGAGCAAGAGACCTGGGCGGAGGTACTTGCCAGGTCTAAGCAGGGAATGAGCTGATGGTGCTTGGGAGGAGGTGCTTTCTGCACCCTCATCTTTTGGTTCAGCCCCTGGGAACACCCCATCAGCCTTCCAAAGGGGCATCCCAATGGTGGGATGTCAGGGCTCAGGAGACTGCTCCTAATCACCTTGGCTAAGCCACATTTGGGCCTCTCAGAGGACAGGAGTTTCCCTCAAATGTCAATCTCAAATATCCCGAGGGAGAAAAAGCATCACTTTTACATTTTCCAAATCATGTATTTTATATATGTGTGTATGTTTGGCATGTGTGCCTGTGTGTATAAAATGATATAATAAAAAGATATCAAAGAAATTTCTCTATTGCTGTGCGTGGCTTTGGCCTATGCTTTAAGGTCTCTGCTATAATTTGGGATATTTAGGAAGAAAAATCTAAGAAATGCTGACATAATGGAAAGCATTTGCGCATTAGGGTCAGCCAAACCCAAATTCAAATATAACTTCTGCCATGAACTAGTTGTATAAACATGAGCAAATTAGCCTCTCTGAGTTCAGTTTCCTCTTCTATAAATCAGAGAAGGGAAAAAAAAAAATAGAGAAGAAAACAAGGTGTAGTAGATTACACGTCATCTCCAGAGCCCGTCAGACTTGGGTTCAAATAGTCTCCCCAGAACTCAAATTGTGTGATTTGGGGTAAATCATTTCACTTCTTAGAGCCTCTGTTTCTTCCAATGAAAAATGAGACAGTAAGTTTACTGCCTTGTAGGGTTTATTGTAAACTTCAAATAAAATGATTCCAGTAAAGAGCTTTGCACAGTGCCAGAAACTTTTTAGGTGTCCAGTTAAGTCAGTTTGCCTCTGTCTCAGTTTCCCTCTCTGTAACCGATCAGGTTGGATTGAATGGTCCCTTGAGGCTCTCCTCAAGTTTAATTCTAAATTTTTAAAATATATTTATTTTTAATTGGAGGATAATTGCTTTATAATGTTGTGTTGGTTTCTGCCATACATCAACATGAATCAGCCATAGGTATACATATGTCCCCTCCCTCTTGAACCTCCCTCCCACCTCCCACCCCATCCCTCCCCTCTAGCTTGTCACAGAGCACTGGTTTGAGCTCCCTGTGTCATATAGTAAATTCCCACTGGCTATCTATTTTTAAAAATAGGGAACGCTTCACAGATTTGCATGTCATCCTTGTGCAGGGGCCATGCTAATCTTCTCTCTATAGTTCCAATTTTAGTATATTTGCTGCCAAAGCGAGCACCTAAGTTTTATTTTTAAAACTCAGCAAGAGTTCACTTGTCTGGATGCCTAGGCACTTGTCCATTCTCCACGCACTCACCCCTAGTTTTTTCACCACTGTGGTGTGGAGAGTAGGCTGGGAACAGGGCTGTGTGGAGCTGGCTGTTTTGGAGGAGCCGCAGAGGGAAGGAAACTCTCCTCTCCCTCCCTCTGGGTTTGGAGTCAGAACCCAGTCTCCCCGCCTCTATTTCCAAAACAGTTGCTGGCTGGAGCTGCAGGAACCTTCATGCTCCAGCTCAGAGAAATCCCTTCCTCCTGTCCAGAGCCCCATGCCTCCACCCAGCCCTTGGGGCCTGCCCTGGGCCAGCTTCACTGAGCCAGATCCCCTGCTGTCCACAGAGGCTGGAGAGCGGACCCTGCTCCCTCTTGCCGGGCTTGTGTGTCCGGAGTAGAGATGAGAAGCAAGAGGGGAGCCAACCTGAAGCACAGGGTTCCCCTTTCACCTTTCTCTCTCTCCTCTGACCTTCTGTCTTTCCTGCCTGTCTTGCAGACTCTCTCATCTGCCTGGAAGACTTGCTCCCACCTGCTTCCTTCCTTCCTTCCTCCTTCCCTCCTTCCCTCGTCCAAAATACCAGCAGGTTGCAATTTTTCAAATTATTTCAAATCTGCTTTGAGAAGTGGGTTTCTCTTCTGGGGTCTCAGATGTGTCCCAGCTCACAAGTAACACCAAGACTAGTTTTGCAAGACTCCTGTCAAGCAGACAAGGGAAGGCGATGGAGCCTGGGGACTCTAGGACACAGTTTTCCAAAAGTATATCAAACATGCAAGTTTCCACCACGTTTCCTAAGTCTACCTCCCGTCTCTACCACTGACTACACGGCCCATATTGAGCACAGGAGGCACCAGAAGACAGCAGCTTAATTAAACTGCAGCTTAATTTTTGCCTCCCTCTGCTCCTTTATAGGGATTTCCCTATAGCTTAGATGGTAAGGAATCTGCCACATTGCAGGACACCCAGGTTTAATCCCTGGGTCAGGGAGATCCCCTGGAGAAGGAAATGGCAACCCACTCCAGTATTCTTGGGTACTATAATGCTCCTTTATAGGGCTTCCCAGGCGGCACTAGTGGTAAAGAACCCGCCTGGCAATCCAGGAGCCATAGAGTTTGATCTCGAGGTCAGAATATCCCTTGGAGGAGGGCATGGCATCCCACTCAAGTATTCTTGCCAGGAGAATCCCATGGACAGAGGAGCCTGAAGGGCTCCAGTCCATAGGATCGAAGAGTCAGACACAACTGAAGTAGCTCAGCACACATGCCCCTTTATAATTTAGCCAGTGAAGGTGTTGCAGAAACCAGTACTCGAGAAACCAAGCACCACACTTGGAGAGTTGGAGAACTCAGGTCTATTATGCCAGCGGACCCAGAGGAGTTAACACTCCAAGCTCTGAGCCCCGAACAAAGTTACAGAGTTTTTATACATGGACAGGCGTGATTAAGCAGGTTTTCAGGTTTGCAGGGGCTAGGACAATTGCAAAGAGCAGGACAAGGGTGAGTGAGATAAGCTCCAGTTCCTAGTATTGTGAGTCCCCACTTTCTGAGGCTTACATGATCTAGACTTTGCAAGGAGCAAGCTGAGTTACAGAGGCAGAAGGCAAAGGAGGTAAAATTTTAACTTTTCCTCTCCAAAGGTGCTCCCCCTTCCGCCTGACAGTCTACTCCCAGGTAATCTGCTCTTCAATCATCATTCAAAGGTGAGGCCTCCTCCTGTCCCACAGTGCAGCCATGATGCTGGCTGGGACACCTTAGCTAACCTCTTTCCAGGTTGAAGGAAGGAGCAGAAGCAGCACTAATGGGACAGATGGCAGGGGTGGGTGTGGTTCCTGTTTCATGGCTGAGATAGGGCTAAGCTCCCCTGGACCCGGCAGAAACGATGATGTCTCTTTCTTGGGGGTACCTTCTGTGGGGGTCCTTGGGTGTTCCCAAGTTAAGCCCTCTGACTGTAACAAACGGTGAAGCAGTCTGTCACACTTTCATTTTGCAGGCAAGTCCAGGCTTCTCATTTTCAGATAACCCTGCATGATTATCCCTGCTGGGCCCCTCACTTCCTGTCCTGGTCCCTCTGGCCCAGGCTGGCTCCTACTGCAGAATGTCTCGTACCTTCCATGTACCAGGGAGGGTGAGAAGGCAGTCTGCTTCCTCCTGTGCCCCAGAGAGCTCTCTTCCTCCTTCCATTCGGCAAGCAGCTGCTCTCCCAGCCGCCAACTTGGCATGCAATCCTCAGATGCATGTCCACAGATATCCCCCTCTCAGCCTCATGGGTGGCATTTTTTATATATACACATTTATTTATTTGGTTGAGCCAGGTCTTTGTTGTGGCATGCGGGATCTTTAGTTGCAGTATGTGAACTCTTAGCCGCAGCATGTGGGATCTAGTTCCCTGACCAGAGATCTAACCTGGGCCCCCTGCATTGGGAGAACAGTATCTTAGCCACTAGACCACCAGGGAATTCCCAAAGTTTGCCTTTTAAAATCCAAGAGTGCCCAGAGTCATGAAATGAGCTCTCAAAACCATTCCTTTGGATTTCCCTGGCAGTTCAGTGGTTAAGAATCTGCTTGTCAGTGCAGGGGTCATGGGTTTGATGCCTGGTTCAGATATCCCTCATGCCCTGGGGCAGCTAAGCTCCTGAACCACAGCGACTGAGCAGGAACTCTAGAGCCACACTCCTGAGCCTGCTCTGCAACAAGAGAAGCCAGCACAGTGAGAAGCCTGTGAACTGCAACTAGAGAGTAGTTCCAGCTCGCTGCAACTGCAGTAAGCCTGTGCCTAGCAATGAAGACCCAGTGCAGCCAAAAATAAGTGAATAAATAAAAAGAAAGAAAAAGAACTTTAAAAACAAAACAAGAAAAAAAGGTCCTCCTTTGTCAGTTCTTCACTTTGGCCTGACCCCTCGATTGAGCATGCAGTATGTCCTCTCATATGTCCTGGTGCCCAGATGAAAATATGGATTTTTAACACACTCTTTCTATCACCCACTAGGTCTTTCTTTTCATCCTCTCCAAAGGACTAGATCCCCAGGGCTAACTTGTGCCCTTGTTGAGTCCCTTTCCTCACATCGGGCCACAGACCTTCCTTGCACCCCAGCAGAGGCTCTGTCCCAGGGTGTCTGGCACCATAGTCCTGTCTGGAGGTCTCCAAGGTTTCCAAATTGCACAAAATTTCGTAAGAATGGGTGTGCACTGCCACAGATGACAGTGTTCTTTATTGAAAAGGGATATTAGGAAGGGGTATGGAGACGTGAAAGATATAGTCAGCAAACTGAAACCTTTTTTTTTTCCTTATTTAGGACTACGGAAATTGAAAAGATAGTAACTTTGTTACTACATGTTATTTAAGGCAGTGTCTGGTACTAAATCATCTCTCCCTGGCCAGGGACACTTCTGTGACATTTCTTCTCTGAGGTCCAGAGAAGGAAAGTGACTGGTGCAAAGTCACCAGGTTGGTGAGCCACGGAGCTGGAACTAGACCAGCTCCCCGAGTCTCACTCCTCTTCCTGGCAGGGGAGGCCTGGTCTTCTCTCCTCCTCATGTGTTCCCAGGGTTAAAGATTTGGAGGGGCAAGGAGGAGGGGCAGAGTCAACCAACATGTTTCCAGAGCCAGCACAGACGTCTGGACAGGCTCCCAGGCCCCAGGCAAAGCAGGATGTGAAGGGAGACTGAGGGCCCAGGAGGGAAGTGTGAGCCTTGAGGGTGAGACCTGAGCAGTGTTCCAGCTTTACTGCCAGTCCTACGGCTGCAGGAAGCCCTGTCATGCTTGAAGGCTCTGATGAAGTGGTCGAACGAAGGTTATGTGGGAACAGAGAAGCCAGCAAGGCTTTGCATCTTTTAAGAGAGGGCAGAGTGGAGTCTGAGAGTCTCAGTCAGCATCAGAGGTGAAGGGGCCTTAGAAATCATCTAGTCTGTGTGTGTGCTAAGTTCAGTCCTGTCCAACTCTTGTGACCACACCCCCCCCCCCCGCCCCCACCATGCGCTGTAGCCTGTCAGACTCCTCTGTCCAAGGGATTCTCCAGGAAACAATACTGGAGTGGGTTGCCATGCCTTCCTCCAGGGAATTGTCCTGACCAGGGATCAAACCTGCATCTCTGGTGTCTCCTGCCTTGGCAGGTGAGTTATTTATCACTAGTGCCACCTGGGAAGCCCAGGTTGCAATCAAATGGGTCCCTGGACCACCAGTTTCAGCATTCCTCAAAATACCTCAAATCCTCCAGCTCCAACGCAGACCTACTGAACTGCAAACTCTGGAGGTTGGGCCCAGAAACCTGGGTTTAGACAAGCCCTCCAATTGAGTCTGATGCACACTCGAGTGTGGAAACCAACCCCTTATTTTTGGTAGATTTTTTTTTAAGTTTTATTTTTATTTTTGGCTGTGCTGAGTCTTCATTGCTGAGTGCGGACTTTCTCTAGTTGTGCCTTTTGAAGTGTGTCCCTTATGAGATAAGACCCTGGGGCCAAGGACAATTTTATTGCAAAGAGATGCACTGAGTTCTGGGTCTTCCTCAGTGCCTGAAGCATGAAGGCCTAAAGATAGACGGTGTTTGCCGGGTCACACAGGAAGCAGCCAGACTTGGAGGAAGGGCTGGTCCCCCAGGGTATCTGGGAAGGTCACTTCCTTGGTACACAGGCTTCGCATTTTCTGTCTTATCATGCTTCAGAACATGAGATCTAGGGCGTGCCGGCTTCAGTAGTTGTGGCACGTGGGCTTAGTAGTTGCAGCTCGAAAGCTCTAGAGCCCATTCTCAGTAGCTATGGCCCATGGGCTTAGTTACCCTATGGTATGTAGAATCTTCCCAGACCAAGGATTGAACCCATGTGCCCCGCATTGGCAGGCGGACTCTTAACCACTGAACCACCAGGGAGGTCCTCCAATCCCTTATGTTTCAGGGGGTAGAAACTGAGGCCCAGAGACGAAAAAGGGCTTACCTAAATTCACAAAGCCAGTTACCACTTCAGAGCCCATCCTAGAGGCAGAAAGTCTTGCTTAGAATATTCCCCCTCCTGGTTTCATTCCTAGGAGAGAGGCTATTGGTTGCAAAGTGACTGAGTCAGTTTGTTGAGAGATCTTGAACAAGTGGCTTATTTCTGCTCTGGACCTTGGCTTTGGCATCTTCCCAGAGAGGGGCTGGGGTAGATAATCTCTGGTCATGTAACACTCTGGTCTCTAGTGTGATCATGTCGCCACTGCCCCAGCCTTAAGAACATGGCGTGAAATTAAGACTTATTGAGACTTGCAAAGTGTCCCCCAAAATTACATCCCACACTTCTTATCCAGGAAGCTATTGTAGGATATGTGTCACCAAAATGAGAGAGTGAAAAAAAATAAAATAAAAGGAAGGCATGGATTTGTAAAGCAGGAGATAAAACACAGGAGAGAGGCAAAGAGAATCACCATGATGGTTATAAAGGAAAATCCTGGGCTGTAAAGTGTGTACACAGTTGGAACAGGAGGAGGGAGGGCTCTGGGACTTATGTCTTCAGGAAAATAGATGGGAGAGGTAAATTATCTGATATATTTGATAATGTACAAATTAGTGATGTAGAAAACTAAGCAAATAAAATTATTAATATCTCCAGTAAGAAATGTATATATAATGAAGGAAGTATAATTATAGTATGGTGCTTAGCTTAGCAGTAAATAATACTTATAATACTTCAAAGAGTGAATTTTGGTTTAGTCAAAAATTATGTTTAAACAGCATGAGGGAGAAAACAGGGTCCTTGAGTGATGCAAGAGAGCTGAATCCTCATCTGTCATAATAGGAATTCAAAAGGCAATGTCTGAAATTGATGGGACCTGCCTGGTGGTTCAGTGATTGGGACTCTGAGCTTTCACTGCAAGGGGCACAGGTTCAATCCCTGGTGAGGGAACTAGAATCCTGCATGCTATACAGCACAGTACAAAAGAAAAGAAAACAACAAACAACTTTAAAACAGATAAAAAGAAGCTACGTAAGCATATTATCTTTTAATGTCAATAAATTTCTGAAGAAATAGCCAAAAGAGTTTGGGGGAGGGGAGAGAGTTGATGTGGAAGATGGATGGGGCTGAAGATTACGCACGGTTTTTCATTATAAGCTTTATGTTATTATTTGACTTTATAACAATGTGAGCATATTATTTTTATTATTCTTTAAGTGAAAAAAAAAAAATCAGTGTAGCCTGGAGCAAAGCACATGTGCTCTGGCTCTTCATGGCCTCATTCAAATCCCAGCCCTGCCACGATAATTGCCTGCCTTAGTCACCTTGTGAACTTCTCTGAGCTCCCTTTCTCCTCATATCTATTCGGATAGGATGCTATGAGGTTAAGTAACATGTGGAAAGCTCCTGGCCCAGGCCTGGTACACAGGGAGCCCTCGGCAGAAAAGCTGTGCCCATCGTCTGCCAGTGCTGCTCAGGCCTGCGGCACCGACACTCAGAACTGATGCCTCACTTCTGACCCGCTAATGTGCGGCCCCGAATCCTCCAGCATAGTTACAAATCACCACCAGCAGTCTGAAGTGTCTCTGCCCTTGTGACTTTCCATTCAGGCCACATATTTGAATGAAACCATGGAACGATTCTCTGCATCCACGGTTCCTCCCCATCAGCAGTCACTGGGCTCAGTCCTGCCACTCCAGAGCATGAGGATGTGAGGATGACTGCCTCCCCCGTCCAGGACTCCTCCAAAGTGTATTCTGAGCCCATGACATGGCTCATCCAGAGATGTCCGGGTGTGAGAACACTGTCCGGTTACTTGCTTGTGATGTGAGAGAGAGGGAGGAGAGGTGCCCTCTTCTCTGGACGACTGACCTCCAGTCAGCTCCATGGCCAGACTCACCCACTCACAGCTCTCTGCCCTCCTGCAGGTGACCACCATGATCCCCTGGGTGCTGCTGGCCTGTGCCCTTCCTTGTGCAGCCGACCCACTGCTGGCTGCCTTCGCCCGCAGAGACTTCCAGAAGGGCTCCCCTCAACTCATCTGCAGCATGCCTGGCCCCCAGGGTCCACCCGGCCCCCCAGGAGCCCCAGGGCCCTCAGGAATGGTGGGAAGAATGGGCTTTCCAGGCAAAGATGGCCAGGATGGCCAGGACGGGGACCGAGGGGAGAGCGGAGAGGAAGGTAAGAAGCCCAGGGCCTGTCCCTCCTGTTCCCACCTGTTGACAACTGCTGCTGCTGCTGCTAAGTTGCATCAGTCGTGTCCGACTCTGTGCGACCCCATAGACGGCAGCTCACCAGGCTCCTCTGTCCATGGGATTCTCCAGGCAAGAATACTGGAGTGGGTTGCCAGTGCCTTCTCTTCCTATTGATAACATCTGACTCAAAAGGGGTTTGCAAAGTTATGAAAACTAATATGTATGAATCTTATTTCCTTATAAACCAAACTAATGTCTCTTTAAAAAACAGAGTAGGAATTATCCAACAGTCCAGTATTTAGGACATTCCTCTTCACGGGGCACGAGTTCCATCCTGGTTGGGAACTAAGATCCCATACATTGCACAGCGCAGCCAAAAAAATTTTTTTAATTAAAAAAAAAAATGGTGTGTTCTCTGGAAAGGAACAGTGAGCCTCAATTTTCTGTTCCTGCCCCAGCTGCACTGTTGATTTGCTCAGTGACCTTAAGCAAGTCTCCTGAAATAGTACTCAGTACTCTCTAGGTTGCAAGAGACAGAAACCCAATTTAAATAAATAAATGAAAATTTAAAAAGAAACCCAATTTATAGCCCCAAATGGAATTTATTGGTTCATACAACTAGAAAGTCTGAGAGCCAAGCTTCAGGAATAGCCGCATCCAGGAGCTCAACTATTGTCAAGGCTTTGCTTCTCTGTACACTGGCTTGGTTCTCACAAAGGCTGGAATTTATGAAATGCCCACTTGATCCATAGAGCAATTCTCAGGAGGACTGATTCTTCTTGATCACATATTCATTCTGAACCAATCACTTTGACCATAGAGGTGAGGTACCACCATTCGCCAGGCCTGGGTCAAGTGCCCACCCCTGGGTGTGAGTGTGTGTTGTGTGTGTGGTGAGGGCAGTTGATCACTGTGATTGACAGCCTCGCTAGGACCACATTCAGTAGTGAACAGAAGTTTTCCAAAGGAAGGGGTGCCAGGCAGACAACAGACAAACTGGAAACTGTTCACTCCACCTCAGCATCCTCCTGTCATCCTCCAAAGGTTATCACTATTAACTGGTTAAATGCATACCTGTTCTGGTCTCTTTCTGTGTATTTACATATATATATACTAATACAAAACATTGCCAAGTACTTAGCATAAGCAATCTGTTTCCTGAAAACTAGATGTTCAGTAAGAAAATGCTGTTTGGGAATTTATTTCCCAATTACTTAAAATAGGAAAAATTTTAATGCATTACACATTAACCCAAAACTCTAAATCACACACACAAAAAAAGGCCTGTATATATACATATGAGAAGCAAAGCACCTTGTTAGAATGTAAAATATCTGCAGCATTACTTGCTGATCACCCAGTTCATAGGGTGGTTAACGGACCCTTGCTTTGTGTGCAGTGATGCTAAGACACTGCTTACACCTGGCAACCTCCAGCTGCAGGCTCCTTAATTGATCCAGCATGTTTCCCTGACGGCTCAGCAGGTAAGAATATACTGGCAATGCAGGAGACACAGGAGACCCAGATTCAACGCCTGGATCCGGAAGATCCCCTGGAGGAGGGTCTGGGAACCCACTCTAGTAATTCTTGCCTGGAGAATCCCCATGGACAGAGGAGCCTGGCAGGGATAGTCCAAAGCATTGCAAAGAGTCGGACACGACTAAGCATAAACATGCTTTCCAAAACATCTGCCCACCCCCCTAGCTCTGCCAGCCTGCCAACTGTTTCAATTAACCATTGTGTTTGGATATGACTCCAGTTACCCATCCATTTTGTTTAAAATGTAAAATGTTGTATTGAGTTTGGGGAACATAAATACATATGTTTTTATATAATCATCAGCCAAAAATACTGTGTTGAGAGAAATGCACATTATTAGAATAAGGGAATTAAAAACTCAGAGGTGTTCTTCAGGCACACATTACCATGGAAATGTTCTGTAGGATACACCAAGTGTATACATCTAGCAAATGGTTACTAGGTGCCAGGCACTCAAAAGTGCAAAATAATGGGCATTGTGGTTTCCTTTGAACAAAACAGAGTTTCTGCCACCTTCTTTTTCCACTTAACAGTATATTTTAGAGAAGTTTTCATATGGTACGTGTAAATCTGTGTCATTTTTTTTTTTAAACTCCTGCAGAGAATTGCATATAAGAGATGGACCATAATTTTTCTCATCATCTCCCTTTGGATAGGCATTTAATTGTTCCTAGTTTTTGTTATTGTAAGCAATGCTGCTGTAAAAACCCTTGCCCACGTGGGCAGGGATCTCGGACACTGGTCAAGGATTTCACGAAGGTCAGTGCTTTGAAGTCAAGAGGCTTCTTACAATTCTTGTCTCAACCCATTTTTAGCACAGCCTGGGGAAGGGCTGAGCTGGCAGACAAACCACTCTTCCTTCAAAGGCAGGAGGACAAGGGAAGGGCATGAACTGTGACAAGTTATCTTTGCCACAATCTACATGATGCTGGAAGGTGAATATTACCATTCCCACTTTACAGATAAGATGGGAGAAATGCCCCTGGTGATACCATCATGATTTCATTTCTGTGTGAGTGCACAGACTGTGTTCTTTCCTTTCCCCAAAGCCTTGTGTTCCAAGAATGGAAAGCCAAAGCCCACCCTCTGCCTAGTTCTCTGAGGTCCCCTCCATAACACCAGCTGTTCTGTCTTCCAGGCTCACCTGGCCGGACAGGTAATCGTGGGAAGCCAGGCCCGAAGGGCAAAGCCGGGGCCATTGGGCGGGCCGGCCCGCGTGGCCCCAAAGGGATCAGCGGTGCCCCGGGCAAGCACGGGACACCCGGCAGGAAGGGGCCCAAGGGCAAGAAGGGGGAGCCGGGCCTCCCGGGGCCCTGCAGCTGCGGCAGCAGCCACGCCAAGTCGGCCTTCTCCGTGGCGGTGACCAAGAGCTATCCGCGGGAGCGGCTGCCCATCAAATTCGACAAGATACTAATGAACGAGGGCGGACACTACAACGCTTCCAGTGGCAAGTTCGTCTGCAGCGTGCCGGGCATCTACTACTTCACCTACGACATCACGCTGGCCAACAAGCACCTGGCCATCGGCCTGGTGCACAACGGCCAGTATCGCATCCGGACCTTCGACGCCAACACAGGCAACCACGACGTGGCCTCAGGCTCCACCATCCTGGCGCTCAGGCAGGGGGATGAGGTCTGGCTGCAGATCTTCTATTCTGAGCAGAACGGGCTCTTCTATGACCCATACTGGACCGACAGCCTCTTCACGGGCTTCCTCATCTACGCTGACCAGGACAGCCCCAGTGAGGTGTAGACGGGCCAGTACTGGGTCTCCCAGCAGCTCCTGGACTTGGGCTTCCAGCACAAGACCCCTAAACTGTTGCGGGCTGGAAGTCGGGAGCATCTAACCTCAGGCTGACCTCCTCCACCCCTTTTTCCTCCACCATTAAATCCAAGCTTTTTTATTCATCCTTCCATTTATCCATTTGCTAATTTTCTTAATAGACACGATGTGACAGGCACTGCACTACACTCCAGAAGGTACCTCAGTGAACAAGACAGAGAAAGGTTCTCCTTACATTCTAACGGGAGAACAATTTACAAACAACAAATAGTGTAATTATTGTACCAGGATGGAAAGGCATGTGCCTTGGTGGAGAGTCATAGAAGAACAGGAGACAGGGAAGTGGGTGAAATTGTTTTTTTTAGATATTGTCTTTTGGGGTTTATTTACATAAAATCTGGGCTTCCCCGGTGGCTCAGGCAGTAAAGAATCTGCCTGCAAAGTAGGGTACCTGGGTTCAATCCCTAGGTCGGGAAGATCCACTGGAGGAGAGCATGGCAACCCACTCCAGTATTCTTGCCTGGAGAATCCCATGCACAGAGGAGCCTGGCGGGCTACAGTCCATGGGGTCACAAAGAGTCAGACGTGACTGAAGCGACTTAGCATGCACATGAAGTCTACAAATCTTAAACAGACAGCTCAGTGAATTTTCATGTATTCGCACACCTTGTCACCTTCGTGTAGCTCAAGTACAGAATATCACCAGCTCCCCAACTCCTCAAGGCAATCTGAAGTCCCCTCCACATCAGTACAGAAAAAGGTTAATTTTTAAGCTGGGCCCCAAAGCTCGAGCTATAGCAAGACAAAAGTAGGGAGGGGTGTCCTGGCAGAAGGAGCAGCCCCAGTGCAGGAAAGAGTTTGGCCTATCCGAGGAACCAGCTGAAGGCCAGCGGGATGAGTGAGTGAGAAAGGAGACAAGGACAAGAGATGCGAGGCCGGAAGTTTATTCAGAACCTCACAGGCCATGGCAAAGAGTTCATTCTGCTTGAGAAAGCAAGAGTGAGCATGATGGTCAGATAGGGATGACCTTGAATCTGGTCCAGGCATGAGTCAAGTCAACGTCATACTGAAGTGCTCCATTATCAGTTACAAATCACCCCCAGGCCCACTTCTCCCTCAGTGGGGTACACGGGGTATGCCAGCCTGCCTGAGAACCACCGGGCAGACGTGAGGAGCCTATAGACGAATCTTGCCCCTGGCCCAGGGGTTTCCAGCATGCAGGGATCTGAGAGGCTGGTGCTGAGAAGGCCCCTTCCCCCCCAGGTCAGTTACTGGATAGGATTTTCTGATGGAGCCACAGTGCTAGCAGATTGTGCTGACTGACTTCTGGCTGGAAAATTGGCACCAGGGGACCCTCGGGGACAGGAAACATTGCCTGGAATAGTCCTGGAAGACGTGGACCCATCCATAAACAAAATGGAGTTTGCTTAAAATAATTCCATTCTCTTTGATGTATAAAACCTATGGGGTGGGGAGGGTTTGGGGCCCAAGCAGATTAGTATGTGGTTGGGACCTTCCCCAGCTCCCTGTAAAAAAAGGGCCAGCTTCTGAGCTCAAGAAGCATCTTTGTTTATGAACAATCGTTTTGTCTCTTTCTTTTACTCTTTTTAAAAGAGCATCTTTTAAAAAGAGCATCTTTAGCCACTTCCTCTCCCTTCCCCTAGGGTTGCAGATATTTGAAGGCAGGTGGCAACCCTGTGAAGCCTGGGTAATAAATCCAGCCTGATAAAGATGGGCAGGGCCCCATAGTTGCCACTTCTGGGCCTGATCTAAACCCATGTCCCATTAACAGCCTGCCAGGAAACCCCAGAAAGGGCGGTAGGGATGATAGGGATCACTCAGCACTCTTTGTGGGGGTGGGGGAGAGGCACAGAGAGGACCAAAGGGCCAGGGTCTTGTCTTCCGTGAATGTGGCCCAGGGCTGCTGGAAAGGGTGAGATAGGATTGCTGGGTTTGTGGCGGGTGGACAGAAGCAGGTGACACAGTTGAGGGGTCTCTGATAGCAAGGATGAGGGCTGATGTACCCCTAACACTTCTGAGGGTGCCTGCCTCCTAGGTGCCGTGAGGACTTGGAGTCCTCCAGCAGGTGATGCAGGATGCAGGCCCAGTCGAGGAAGGTGTTCCAAGGAGGTGGCCTTCCCAGACATCCTGGGGCACCAGCCCCTCCTCCAAGTCTGGCTGCTTCCTGTGGCAAAGAGCACCTGTCTTTAGGTCTTTATGCTTTAGGCACTGAAGAAGACCCAGAACTCAGTGCAGTTCAGTTCATTTACTCAGTCGTGTCCGACTCTTTGCGACCCCATGGACTGCAGCACGCCAGGCCTCCCTGTCCATCACCAACTCCTGGAGCTTACTCAAACTCATGTCCATTGAGTTGGGGATGCCATCCAACCATCTCATCCTCTGTCGTCCCCTTCTCCTCCTGCCTGCTATCCTTCCCAGCATTAGGGGCTTTTCCAATGAGTCAGTTCTTCACATCAGGTGGCCAAAGTATTGGAGTTTCAGCTTCAGCATCAGTCCTTCCAAAGAATATTCAGGACTGATTTCCATCAGGATGGACTGGTTGGATCTCCTTGCAGTCCAAGGGACTCTCAAGAGTCTTCTCCAACACCACAGTTCAAAAGCATCAATTCTTTGGTGCTCAGCTTTCTTTATCGTCCAACCCTCAAATCCGTACATGACTACTGGAGAAACCACAGTTTTGACTAGGTGGACCTTTGTTGGCAAAGTAATGTCTCTGCTTTTTAATATGCTGTCTAGGTTGCTCATAACTTTCTTCCAAGGAGCAAGCGTCTTTTAATTTCATGGCTGCAGTCACCATCTGCAGTGATTTTGGAGCCCCAAAAATAAAATCTCTCACTGTTTCCAGTGTTTCCCCATCTATCTGCCATGAAGTGATGGGACCGGATACCAGGATCTTATTTTTCTGAATGTTGAGTTTTAAGCCTACTTTTTCACTCTCCTCTTTCACTTTCATCAAGAGGCTCTTTAGTTCTTTACTTTCTGCCATAAGGGTGGTGTCATCTGTATATATGAGGTTATTGATATTTCTCCCAGCAATCTTGATTCCAGCTTGTGCTTCATCCAGCCCGGCATTTCACATGATGTATTCTTCATATAAGTTAAATAAGCAGGGTGACAATATGCAGCCTTGACATACTTCTTTTCCTATTTGGAACCAGTCTGTTGTTCCATGTCCAGTTCTAACTGTTGCTTCTTGACCAGCATAAGGAATTCTCAGGGGGCAGGTAAGGTGGTCTGGTATGCCCATCTCTTTAAGAATTTTCCACAATTTGTTGTGATCCACACAAAGGCTTTGGCATAGTCAATAAAGCAGAAGTAGATGTTTTTCTGGAACTCTCTTCCTTTTTTGATGATCCAGCGGATGTTGGCAATTTGATCTCTGGTTCCTCTGCCTTTTCTAAATCCAGTTCAAACATCTGGAAGTTCATGGTTCACTGTTGAAGCCTGGCTTGGAGAATTTTAAGCATTACGTTGCTAGGGTGTGAGATGAGTGCAATTGTGCAGTAGTTTGAACATTCTTTGCCATTGCCTTTATTTGGGATTGGAATGAACTGACCTTTTCCAGTCCTGTGGCCACTGTTGAGTTTTCCAAATTTGCTGGCATATTGAGTGCAGTACTTTCACAGCATCATCTTTTAGGATAAATAACTCAAATGGAATTCCACCACCTCCACTAGCTTTGTTTGTAGTGATACTTGGCAAGGCCCACTTGACTTCACATTCCAGGATGTCTGGTTCTAGTGAGTGATCACACCATCGTGATTATCTGGGTCATGAAGAACTCAGTGCATCTTTGTGGAATAAAATTTCCCTTGGCCCCAGGGTCTTTTCTCATAAGAGACACACTTCAAAAGGCAGCCGTTATCAAACAGGAACAAAGCTGATCACTGGTTAGAGTGGGAAGGACTGATTTTAACCAGTCATGTATCACTGCTGTAGGGAAGTCCAGTTCACACTGGAATCACTTTGGTTTATGCAGCAGTGTTTTAAAAGAAGGATGAGGGAGTGGGGGTGGGGCTGGGGGGGAGGAGCTCTGTAGACTCAGGGAAATGGAAAGTTACAGAAGGGGGAGGGGCTGATCCAGGTGAATCTCAGATGTGCCTTTATGCCCGTTAGCAAGCCCATGGTGAAGGACACGGAAACCTTGTGTCTGCAGTCCATGGGGTCGCAAAGAGTCAGACACGACTGAGCGACTGAACGAAAAAAAAAAAACAGGCCTTTATCAAAATGTCGCTCCTACCCTCCCACAAAGACTGGGAAACGGGATGCTATCTTCAGATGCTGGGTGGAACAATCAGTACATTCTTTTGGCAGCCTTGAGTGTTTTCAGGCAGACACTTCAAGTGGGGGGATGGGTCATCCTAAGGATGTGGCCTTGAGCTGTTGAAAGCTTTATTAGTGTTTGTTCAAGTCTTTATGGCCGCGATCCACAGGCCCAGTAAAGAAGAAGGAGCCTGGCTGGAGATTGGGGAAGGAGAGCATCTTTGTCACCATTCACTTCTGGAGAAGGCCTGAGGAATCTGCAGCTCTGACTATTACGTACGGAGAGCCCCAGACCCACACTGCCCTCACAGGCCAGCCCAGCCCAGCCTCAGGGTGCCTCTGACGACGAGGGGGTCAGCACATCAGGTACTGCAGGTCTTCCAGTGCTACCTTCTGAATTAAGACTGTGATCAAGGGGAGGTAAACAAATCAGTCACCTCAGGCACAGAATTCAAGGGGTGCCCCCCAAAGTAGTCAACAGATAAAATATTTTAATGCAACATTTTAATAAATCAAAATTAATAGAAAAAAAGGTTTTGATGAACAAAATATCAAAATGTTAAGTAAAGATGGGGTCTGACAGTGCCAGCATTCGGGCAAGGTAAGGGAGGCCCAGTTATGCGAGCATGCCTCGGACTCCCTGGGCAGCCAGGCCCTAGAGGTGGAAACTCTTCAGTCCCGTGGGTGTCATCTTCACTCTTTCCACGAGGGGGCGAGCGTCTACCACACAAACCTCACCAGTCCCGCTGCTTAGAGGCTGGAAGACATTCCTGGTGTCTTCTCTCTGCTGTTTCTAGATTCTGAGCCAAAGGGAAATAAAGGGCGGGGGTGGGAGGTGGGGAGAAAGAGAGATTCTGATCCATGATATTATTCGACCATGACCCTCTGCTAGAGAAAAGAAAAAGAACCCAAGAGCCACACATCTTCCTAGCATTTTCAGTTAAAGGGATTGTGCGTGCAGTCACTCAGTCGTGTCTGGCTCTTGTGACCTTATGGACTATAGCCCACCAGGCTTCTCCGTGCGTACATTCACAATTACAGAGGCAGCTGGCAGAGTGCAGGAATACAGCAGTTGTCCAGGAAACAAGAAATCTGGGTTCCAGCCCTAGCTCTGTCTTCCCATCCCTTGTGTGGCTTCAGCCAAGTCATTTCATGTCAGATGGCCTCAGTTTTACTGCCTGTGAAGCAAAGGATGGATCAGGTGATCTCAGAATCCATTTAGCGCTAAACATTTGTGCTTCGGTCTCCAAAGCAGAGCTAAGAAAAGAGCCTGAAATTACTGAAACATAAATTAAAGCAGCTGGATGAATCAAGCCAGCATGCTCCAAAGCACTGAACTTTCACATCTGGCCCTCTGCTTCTTTGGAAGACAGTTGTCAGTTGCTATTATTAGGTTTCCTGAGCTGGAAGACGGAAGACTCACTACTAGTGAACATTAGCCACATGCTGGGTGTTACGTGTATTGTCTCTTAGTTTCTCAACCCCGCTGTGAGCAGTTATCATGACCTCCATTCCCACTTTACAGAGGGGGACAGTTGAGTCCTCAGAAGCTTGGGTCAATGCCAAAGGTCAATCTGAGGCAGGAGATAGATGGTCTCCAGGTTAGACATTTACAACTGGCCTCCTATTTGCCTTTCATGGGCCGCAAAGAAGTGGGCTTCAGGTTGGATGCTTACAACTCTTAGCACTTCCTGAGACAAGAGATAGGTGGGCTCCAGTTGAGCAATTTTACAGTGAGCCTCCTGTTTTCCCTCCAAAATGAAAGGAACAACAGAAACAGGGTAAACAGCCAGTCTTTGTCTCTTGTAAACACCTTAAGGTAATAGTCATGACAATAGTCAAGGCAATAGTCACAACAAGGACAAAGAGGGACAAAACCCTTCTTGAGTAAAGGATTACTGGATCTCTGCTTATTGCCGCACGCCCCCCCCCCCCCCCCCACCACCACCTTTCTTTGGGACAAGGAAGACACTACATATATGTAAAGTCTCCTTGTGGGTCAAAAGTCAGGGGATAACACCAGTCCATGAGTCTTGTTCCTCCCAGAAGCCTTCCCTTCAAGATCCATCTTGGCTGAGGGGTGCATGCACACTCAGGGGAGTTTCCTAGGGCAGGTCAGGCGTGGAAAAAGAAACCAGATAATTGGCTAAAGGTAAATAAAGGCCTGGAAGAACCGACCTATGTCAATGACTTAACCGCCCCTTAACTGCTCTCCCCCTCACCAGGGGGGACACTCACACCCATCCTCTTTGGGTGTGCATCTCTACCTAACTTTTGTCTTAACTGAACAAGTCATTTCTCTGCTTGCTCTCATAGCACACAACAAATTGTTGTGCTATGTGCCTAGTAATAAACTTTAGACCTGCATTTATAGTTTTTGCCTCCGTGATAAATGCATCTTTCACTGGGGGCATCTGCCCCTGGATCTTTTTTCCCCTGGATCTTTAGCCTATATCCGTGGTTGGTCTGGTGGCTAGGATTCCTGCTTTTCATCCAGCTACCCAGGTTTAATTCCTGGGTAGGAAACTAAGATCTCACCTCACACCACCGCTCACTGCTGCCTCGCCAAGATCAGATCCAATAGCTAAGACTGGAACCAAATGGGAGATTCTAGAGTCTGCACTTTGAGCGACATTGGCCATGAACGGGCCTCTTGGTGGGCCCAGAGAAATCAGGACAGCCCAGATTTAGAAGCACTCCTGCATGGTGTGGGTTGGGCCCCAAATACTTCCTTCCCACAACACAGGATTCTGCCTAAATTATTAAAGATTACAGATTTCATTTTCAGCAGACACCTCCTAAGGCTTCAGTGTGGCGAGGCCAGGGGACTTGCCCGTGGTCCCTAAGACAGGAGGGGAGTCAGAAGCTCCCAGGCAGAGGAGGCTGTGGACACGGCCACACCTCCTGCAGCTTCCTCAGCAGGGCTTGGGAGCCTGGCCCATTCACCAAGCTCCTCAAGCCAACTCTGGAGTACAGCCACTTTGCCGACCCCTGGGCCAGGCTGAGGGGAAAACTACCAAACAAAAGACTTGGATTCTGCTCTGTAATGGGGGCCTGAACCTGCGTGTGTCCCTTTTTCGTTATTTTCTCCTTTCCTGGGGTCCCTTCCACAGCCATCCTCAGGCCCTGGTGGCCGCTGGCCATGACGCTCTGAGCTTGAGATGGAAGGTAACCTCCCCTGAGAGGTCAAGCTCCTCAGGCAGCAGCCAAGGGCATGAGGAGGGCAGGTGCTTACTTATTGGCTCCTAAGAACCTCTGCAAAATTCCAGGTCTCTCCCTGCTTCAGAGGCAAAAGCCTAAACAGAATTTCCCAAAATGCACCCCCAAATGGCTCTGGGTGAGTCACTTTAAAAAAAAAAAGACATTCATCACCTGCTTTATCATTTTGCCTCAGACTGACCCTGATGAAAAATAAGAAGGAAGGAACTTCCCTGACCGTCAGTGGTTAGGACTCTGCACTTTCACTGCCATGGGCCTGGGTTCAATCCCTATTCGGGGAACTAAGATTCCACAAGCCACAGAGCACAGACGAAATAGGAAAAAAAAAATTTTTTTTTAAGTAACAAAAAAGAAGAGTTCAGCTTCATCCTTGAATTTATTTTCACCGACACCCTTGTAAACTCACAACACACTTTCATCCCTACCTCAAGTGACTTTTCAAGCTGAGGCTGACAATTGCCCCAAGTGGCCTCCTGGTGTGAAAAGTTGGTATTCCACATGGGGCTTTCCCATTCTCTAAGACTCATTTAATGTTTGAACTTAATTACATGGAGAACAAGGACCTCAGAGGTGGAAGGCTAAGGAGGGCATTAAATTCTGAAACATTTCTGAGCAGCCCCTTCACCTGGCACAACTGCACAGACAAATCACACTTAAGCTCCTGAGCACACGGAGGTCTGGAAGAGCCGCCTTCCGTAAGGAATGGAGGGGAGCGAAGAGTAGGGGTCCGCAGGGTACCTGCCCAGTCCTGTAGGGCAGTCCTGGAGTCCAGGGCACTGACTGCTGTGAGTAGCTGAACTTGGACTGCTGGACTTGATCATGAGACCAATTTTGGCCAGTTCATTTATTCAACAGATATTTGAACAACCCTCAACTCAGCACCAAACCCTGAGTTAGGCACTGGGGATGCTGGGATAAGCAAAATGCAAACATGGTCTCTGTCTTCCTGCACCCTTGAGTCTAGCACAGGCAACAAGCACTGGACAAATGACCAGAGTAACAAATGTAAAATGTCAGCTGCCAGACGGTGTCATGAGAATGGCAAGGTAGGAGAACTTTACTGGTTGAGTGATATGAACAAGCTGAAAACTGCAGGGTAAATTATTGGAGAAGCAGGGCGTGTGTGTGCTTAGTCGCTCAGTGGTGTCTGACTCTTTGCGATCCCATGGACTGCAGCCCGCTAGGCTCCTCTGTTCAGAGGGATTCTCTAGGCAAGAATATTAGAGTGGGTTGCCATGCCCTCCTCTAGGGAATCTTCCCAACCCAGGGATTGAGCCCAGGTCTCCCACATTGTAGGCAGATTCTTTACCAACTGAGCCACCACGGAAGCCCAAGAACACTGAAGTGGGTGGCCTATTCCTTCTCCAGGGGAATTTCTTGACCCAGGAATCAAACCAGGGTCTCCTGCATTGCAGGTTAATTCTTTACAGCAGAGCTACCAGGGAAGTCCTGAAGCAGGGTGGGGAAGGTATCTGAGGGGAGAAGGGGTGAGAGCATCATATGCAAAGGCCCTGTGGTGGGACCAGAAGGGCAGTTTGGGGGACTCAAAGTATGATGACCACCATGATCCCCAGGTCATGATGGGGGGATAGAGGAACACTGCAAACTAATAAGGTGAGGGGTCTGAGCTCAGAGCTTGAAGGCTGCTAGGTCAAATTCAAGACTTCTGCCTTGACTCTGAGAATAAAGGAAAACCACAGAATAATTTTAAGTGGATGGGTGACATAAGCAACCTTGGATTTTGAGAAGATCACTCTTATTGTAGCCATTGCAATTTAACCTAAAGAGGAGCTTTGCAATAGAATGCTTAATCTTGGGAAAGTAATAACAATAAACATATGAATTGGGTTTTGTTGCATAGGAACCTGGAATGTTAGGTCCATGAATCAAGGTAAATTGGAAGTGGTCAAACAGGAAATGGTAAGAGTGAATATCGACATTTTAGGAATCAGTGAACTAAAATGGACTGCAATGGGTGAACTTAATTCAGATTACCATTATATCTACTACTGTGGGCAAGAATCCCTCAGAAGAAACGGAGTGGCCCTCATAAGTCAACAAAAGAGTCCAAAATGCAGTACTTCAATGCAATTTCAAAAACAACAGAATGGTCTCTGTTTATTTCCAGTGCAAACCATTCAATATCACAATAATCTATGTCTATGCCCCAACCAGTAATGCTGAAGAAGCTGAAGTTGAACAGTTTTATTAAGACCTACAAGACCTTTCAGAACTAACACTCCCAAAAGATGTCCCTTTCATTACAGGGGACTGGAATGCAAAAGTAGAAAGTCAAGAGATACCTGGAGTAACAGGCAAATTTGGCCTTGGAGTACAAAATGAAACAGGGCCAAGGGCAACAGAGTTTTGCCAAGAGAACCCACTGGTCATAGCAAACACCCTCTTCCAACAACACAAGAGAAGACTCTACACGTGGACATCACTAGATGGTCAATACTGAAATCAGATTGATTATATTCTTTGCAGCTGAAGATGAAGAAGCTCTATACATTCAGCAAAAACAAGACCGGGGACTGACTGCGGCTCAGAACATGAACTCCTTACTGCAAATTCAGACTTAAATTGAAGAAAATAAGGAAAACCACTAGACCATTCAAGTATGACCTAAATCAAATCCTTTACAACTATACAGTGGAAGTGATAAATAGATTCAAGGGATTAGATCTGATAAACAGACTGCCTGAAGAACCATGGATGGAGGTTCATGACATTGTACAGGAGGCAGTGATCAAGACCATCCCCAAGAAAAAACAATGCAAAAAGACAAAATGGTTGTCTGAAGAGGCCTTACAAATAGCTGAGAAAAGAAGAGAAGCTAAAGGCAAAGGAAAAAAGGAAAGATATACCCATTTGAATGCAGAGTTTCAAAGAATAGCAAGGAGAGATAAGAAAGCCTTCCTCAGTGATCAATGCAAAGAAATAGAGGAAACATTAGAATGGGAAAGACTAGAGATCTCTTCAAGAAAATTAGAGATACCAAGGGAACATTTCATGCAAAGATGGGCACAATAAAGGACAGAAATGGTATGGAACTAACAGAAGCAGAAGCTATTAAGAAGAGGTGGCAAGAATACACAGAAGAACTATACAAAAAAGATCTTCATGACCCAGATAACCATGATGGTATGACCACTGACCTACAGCCATCCTGGAATGCAAAGTCAAGTGGGCCTTAGGAAGCATCACTATGAACAAATCTGGTGGAGGTGATGGAATTCCAGTTGAGCTATTTCAAATCCTAAAAGATGATGCTGTGAAAGTGCTGCATTAAATATGCCAGCAAATTTGGAAAACTCAACAGTGGCCACAGGACTGGAAAAGGTCAGTTCAATCCCAAATAAAGGCAATGGCAAAGAATGCTCATACTACTGCACAATTGCACTCATCTCACACGCTAGCGAAGTAATGCTTAAAATTCTCTAAGCCAGGCTTCAGTAGTATATGAACCATGAACTTCCAGATGTTCGAACTGGATTTAGAAAAGGCAGAGGAACCAGAGATCAAATTGCCAACATCCACTGGATCATCGAAAAAGTAAGAGAGTTCCAGAAAAGCATCTACTTCTGCTTTACTGATTATGCCAAAGCCTTTGACTGTGCGGATCACAACAAACTGTGGAAAATTCTTAAAGAAATGGGAATACCAGACCACCTTACCTGCCTCCTGAGAAATCTGTATGCAGGTCAAGAAGTAACAGTTAGAACCAGACATGGAGAAACAGACTGGTCCCAAAGTGGGAAAGGAGTGTGTAAGGCTGCATATTGTCACCTTGCTTATTTAACTTATATGCAGAGTACATCATGCGAAATGCCAGGCTGGATGAAGCACAAGCTGGAATCAAGATTGCCGGGAGAAATATCAATAACCTCAGATGTGCAGATGACACCACTCTTATGGCAGAAAGTGAAGAAGAACTAAAGAGCCTCTTGATGAAAGTGAAAGAGGAGAGTGAAAAAGTAGGCTTAAATTCAACATTCAGAAAAGTAAGATCATGGCATCTGGTCCGATCACTTTATGGCAAATAGATGGGGAAACAATGGAAAAACAGTGAGAGACTTTATTTTTGGGGGGCTCCAAAATCACTGCACATGGTGACTGCAGCCATGAAATTAAAAGACACTTGCTCCTTGGAAGAAAAGCTGTGACCAACCTAAACAGCATATTGAAAAGCAGAGACATTACTTTGCTGACAAAGGTCCATCTAGTCAAAACTATGGTTTTTCTAGTAGTCATGTATGGATGTGAGAGTTGGACCGTGAAAAAAGCTGAGCACCGAAGAATTGATGCTTTTGAACTGTGGTGTTGGAGAAGACTCTTGAGAGTCCCCTGGACTGCAAGGAGATCCAGCCAGTCCATCCTAAAGGAAATCAGTTCTGAATTTTCATTGGAAGGACTGATGCTGAAGCTGAAACTCCAATACTTTGGCCACCTGATGTGAAGAACTAACTCATTAGAAAAGACCCTGATGCTGGGAGAGAATGAAGGCAGGAGAAGGGGACAACAGAGGATGAGATGGTCGGATGGCATCCCCAACTTGATGGACATGAGTTTGAGTAAGCTCCAGGAGTTCGTGATGGACAGGGAAGCCTGGCGTGCTGCAGTCCATGGGGTCACAAAGAATCAGACATGACTGAGTGACTGGACTGAACTGATTGTGTTTTATTAGGTTTGAGACCTCTGTGCCATGTGTTTATCATGGATTAATATCTTTGGCCTTGAAAACAACATGTAAGGTATTTATATTACTATGATGTACTTTTCACAGATGAGGGGATCAAGGCTCACAGAGGCTCAGATAATTGGTTGAGCTCATTCAACTGGTGAAGCTGAAGAGCTGGAGCTCAAATCAAATTTCATCTGACTTCCAAACCATCGAAAGCTACTAGTGGCCACAGCCCTGGTCCTCAACAGAGGTTGCACAATGGAATCTCCTGAGTGGGGTGTACATATTCAAATCCTCCCCCGAAGAGGTTATGATGTAATTATAACCAGGTTATATAATTATAACCAGAGTAGAGCCAGGATTTTGGGGATTTTTGTAGATAGGTGAGTCTATTGTGAATTCCCTTTCTGCTCAGATTGGCTGTGATTTCACCAGTTCTGCTGCCAGTAGCCTTTCTCCCAAAGTGACTAGGTTTCAGGAAATGACAGATGAAAGCTGAGGGATCTTGGTGACATCAGTTTGGCTTTAATGGCTGAGCAGGGAAAGCCAAGTCCTCCAGGCTGCATCTCTAAGCCCTGCTAGCCACTCACCTTTGGCCCAGACCCAGCCTGCAGACAAGGGGAGATGAGGAAGAGGAATGGTCAGCTGATCTCAGGTGGGCCCTGATACCAGAGACTGATGGACTCCTCTGAGAGCCTCTGGAGTGAGCATTAGAAAGTAGTGGGAGCAGCTCTTACCTGCCCCCTTGGGCCTGCTTGGCTTCTTGGGGGTTCTGCGGCTTGGAACAGGATATGGGTATTTGACCCTCTCCTTTTCCCCTCTCCAGCCACTTGGTCTGCTGCCCCTTGAACCTGCCGAGTTCATTCCCCCTTCTAGGGCTTGGTATTGCTGGTCCCTGGGCTTGGCATGCCTTCCCCCAGCCAGTCACTTGGCGACTCCAGGTCTGGAACGCAGGTGGGCCCCCGACAGAGCTCTGAGCAGACTCTGAGTTGAGAGGCCCAGAGGCAGGCTCTACCCAAGGCTCCTGCTCCTCCTCCTCTCTGATATCTGGGATAAGTCTTTATCCGCCCCCAGGGAAACCAGCCCCCACCCCGCCCCAACCGCCATCATTCCTGCAGTCCAAAGACTCAAGTCGCAAATGCTTACTTGATCCTCTCTGACTCATGACTACGCAACCGCAAGAATTTAGAAAGAGTTGGGACAGCAGAGAGCAAAAAACAATACCTCACATCTGGGGGCTGCTTTCTGTCTTTTCCAGAACCTTCTGGAGCTTATAGACTTCTCACTTATAGACTCAGACTCTGACAGCTTTATGGAGACTGCATATGCCCTGTCCCCATAATGCAAATAAGAAACTTTGTGGGGTGGTTGTGTTCTGCCCGTAGTCCGAGTCCCCGGTCGGGAAAGAAGACTCCTCGAAACAATGCAACTTGCAATAGGGGAATTTATTACTGACTGGAGCCAGGGCCTCCCGCCCTCACCAAGGGTGTGAGGACGGAAAGGCCCCAAGCCCCAGTTCTCTCGGGTATTTATTAGGTCAAAAAAAGCAGCAGGTAGTTGGTGCAAGCAGATTGGTTACACAGTTGCAAGGCAATTTTTGTTGGCCCAACGTGGGGCTTTCAGCTTTCCCCTGATACGTTCCCTTTTTCTTGCTAGGCATATGTTGATTGGCTAGCTCCAGGAGGCCTGATAATTATGTTACCCCGGGAAACCAGGCCTACTCCTAACCTAGGTTGCCTGTCATGGCATTAGCTGTGACAGCCTCACAGTTGTTGCAGAGATTTTATGGCTGAGGCAAGGTCATGAGGCCTAAACTACAACCGCAGATGATGTCGATTCACGTTTGATTTCCAGGATAACCCTGCAAGACTGGCAGGACAGTATCATCAGCCCATTGGACAGATGACGAAATAGAGGTACAGAGATGAACAATCTGCCCAAAGTCACAATGGACCTCACTGGGGAACAGAGACCAGAAATCTGCACCCTTGGCCCTTGCCAGTATGACACCACACAGCTCTGCTTCTGAGAGGGGCAGAGAGAAGGCAGGCAGGGTCCCCATAATGCCAGTTGATGTGAATGGAAAAGTTTGCTTTTAAGACTATGAGGTCTCAACTGTTCAATGTTATTAGTTTGCCTGACAAGCTCAATCCCAGCTCAGCTTTTTTCCTTGACCTCTTAAGAGTCTCGGTTTTCTCATTTATTAATGAGGATGGTAATATTCCTTAGTTCATAGATCATTGTGAGGATTAAACGAGAGAAAAAGCCCACCAAATGAATAAACTGTACTCACAGGCAACAAAGAACAGTTGCTATTTTTACTTTAATAACTCCTAGTAGAATTTCCTCTGTAATACTAACCATTCTGGGACTTCTCTAGCCGTCCAGTCGTTAAGACTCTGAGCTTCCACTGTAGTGGGCACAGGTTCGATCCATAGTCAGGGAACTAAGATCCCATATGGCAGGAGACCTGGCCAAAAGTAAAAACAAAACATTCTGGAAAACAAACCATTAAAACAGCTCTCTCTGAGAATGAGTCCTCCTGGGCTCCTAGCTTGTGAAATCAACCCAGAGGAAGTCTCTCCTTTTTGTCTTTCTTTTTTTTTTCCCTCAAAATACATTGGTATACTGGAGCCAATTTGTACTGACTTCTGAGGGCCCATTGTTCCATTTTCAGGAATTTGTGGGCTGGTTGTTAAACACAGTTATTATTAAAAATTAAATTATATAAGCTGTTTGGAGCCAATTCTTCAAGAGTTTCTCTTGTTTCAGTTGGTCCTGTGAGAGGGAGCACTAACAGTCTTTGTTCAGGATTATCTTTTCAAGCTTGTTTGTATCTTGTTTCCCTTAAGAAAAAAAGGGGGGGTTTACTTATCACCCAGAATAATAAAGACAATGTCTGGCTCTGAACATTATAAAAGATGATTATTTAGCATTATAAAAGATTTGGGTCCCTAAGCTCAGGATTCCTCTCCTATGTACAACTCACCACACGTGCAAGTGCCAGCTGGTCCATTTTGCATCACCATTTGGGAACTGGGGCTCAGGGAACCAGTACAAGACAGTGCTGAGACTTTAGTTACTGCAGTTGCTGTAAATAATAAAGTCCATTGTCTCTGACCCAGGAATCTCATGTCTTCCATCAGCTTCCGTGAAACTGACAATGTGTTAGTTGACAAGTACGGCAAATCTTAGAACCTCCAAAGTTTTTGACATACACTTAAAATTGAATAAGTTATATTTAAAATAAAGTTAATAAATACTCAAAACACATCACTTCCTACCACCTTTTATTATTCTCTATACTTCTAAGGTCATGTGCATCTATTGTAAGTGTGAGTGTATTACATAACGGTGTGCTCCTATAAATCTCTTCCTAACTCTGTGCTCAGGGGCATCCTATCAGTTGCTAGCAATCAGCAGTCAGCTATCCCTCCCCACCAAGATTTGGCTGTGAAGCATTTACCATCACATCGCCATCTAAATCCTACCAATCCCTCCCGGAAATTTCTCGGACCTTGATAGTCCCAAAGATCTGTTAAAATGCAGGATCCGAATTAGACATCCATAGGAAAAACAAGATAAACAAGAAAATCTCAGCCTAATCTTACACTTTATTACACAAAGTAACTCAAAATTGATCATAGATTTAGGGAAATTCCCTGGTGGTCCAGTGGTTAGGCCTCTGTGCTTCCACTGCAGGACTGCGGGAACAGGTGTCTGATGCCTGGTCAGGGAACTAAGATCTCGCATGTGGCAAAGCCATAAAAAGAATTCAGTGAGAGAAAAAGTAGTAGGTAAGAAGTGGGTTTATTTAGAGAGATACTCATTCCACAGACAACAAGTAGTCTGAAAAGGCGAGAAGGGCTCCGGGAGAAACACATTCCACAGACAAAGTGGAGGCCATCTCAGGTGAGAGACCCTGAAATATGGGGGTGGTTAGTTTTTATGAGCTGGGTAGTTTCATAGCCTAAATAGTGGGAGGATTATCCCACTATTTTGGAAGAGGGGGTGGAAACTTCCAGGAATTGGGCTACCGCCCACTTTTGGGCCTTTTATGGTCAGCCTTGGAACTGTCCTGGCACTCATGGATATCATTTAGTTTATGCTAATGTCTTAGAAGAGGAACTGAAAAGCCCCTTGATGAAAGTGAAAGAGGAGAGTGAAGAAGTTGGCTTAAATCTCAACATTCGGAAAACTAAGATCATGGCATCTGGTCCCATCACTTCATGGAAATAGATGGGGAAACAATGGAAACAGTGTCAGACTTTACTTTTGGGGGCTCCAAAATCACTGCAGATGGTGATTGCAGCCATAAAATTAAAAGACACTTACTCCTTGGAAGGAAAGTTATGACCAACCTAGATAGCATATTAAAAAGCTGAGACATTACTTTGCCAACAAAGGTCCGTCTAGTCAAGGCTATGGTTTTTCCAGTGGTCATGTATGGATGTGAGAGTTGGACTGTGAAGAAAGCTGAACACCAAAGAACTGATGCTTTTGAGCTATGGTGTTGGAGAAGACTCTTGAGAGTCCCTTGGACTGCAAGGAGATCCAACCAGTCCATCCTAAAGGAGATCAGTCCTGGGTGTTCATTGAAAGGACTGATGTTGAAGCTGAAACTCCAATACTTTGGCCACCTCATGCGAAGAGTTGACTCATTGGAAAAGACCCTGATGCTGGGAGGGATTGGGGGCAGGAGGAGAAGGGGATGACAGAGGATGAGATGGTTGGATGGCGTCACTGACTTGATGGACATAAGTTTGAGTAAACTCCGGGAGTTGGTGATGGACAGGGAGGCTTGGCGTGCTGTGATTCATGGGGTCGCAAAGAGTCAGATATGACTGAGCGACTGAACTGAACTGAACTGAATGTATTACAATGGCTTCCCAGGTGGTAATAGTGGTAAAAAACCATTCTGCCAAGGCAGGAAAAGTAAGAGACTTGAGTTCGATCCCTGGGTCGAGAAGATCCCCTGGAAGAAGACATGGCAACCCACTCAAGTATTTTTGCATGAAGAATCCCATGGACAGAGGCTAGCTGGTTACAGACCATAGGGTCGCAAAGAATCAGTCATGAGTGAATCGACTTAGCACACATGAATATATTACAAAGAGCATGTAATGAGGTTCAGGATCTCCTGGAAGCTGAATCTTCCCCCATCTTGGGCCTAATTGGGTCTAACCAATTTATGTTGTATCCTCAAGGATTATGTCATTTTTTGGAGGTTGTGCCTGGTCCTCTTGCCTCCTCTTTTAGTTCCAATTTAAAGAAGGGATATGTGAGGCACATAAAGACTAGTTCTTCTTTTTTTAAAAATAATTTTATTGACTGATTGATTTTTGACTGTGCCGGGCCTTCATTGCTATGTGGGATTTTCTCTCCTTACAGACAGCAGGGGCTACTCTTGAGTTGCAGTGTGCTGGCTTCTCACTGCAGTAGCTTCTCTCATCGTGAACTACAGGCCCTAGGGCAAGTGGGCTCAGTAGGTATGCCTCCCAGTCTCGAGAGAACAGGCTTAGTAGTTGTAGCGTATGGGCTTAGTTGCTCTGCAGCATGTGGGATCTTCCCGAACCAGGGATGGAACCTGTGTCCCCTGCATTGGCAGGCAGATTCTTTACCACTGAGCCACCTGGGACACCTAAAGACTCGTTCTTACTGCATACCTATATGTGCAGCTGTGTTCTGGACAGTGGTGATAAAGCAGCAAACACAATAGAGGAAGATTCTTGCCTTCATGAAACTTGTACTCTAGTAAAAAGAGGCACTAAACCAGGTGAAAAGGTAATCTAATATGTTGCATGTTCTTAATTACTATGGAGAGAGAATAAAATAGGAGAGGACATAGGGAGCTTGTTAGAGGCGGATAAGGAATTTAACGACAGAAAGGGTGAACTGTGTTCAGAAAAGGTGAACTGTGCTGTGCTTAGTCGCTGAGTCCTGTCTGACTCTTTGCGACCCCATGGACTGCACCCCACCAGGCTCCTTGGTCCAGGGGGATTTTCCAGGCAAGAATACTGGAGTGGGTAGCCTATCCCTTCTCCAAGGGATCTTCCCAACTCAGGAATTGAAGCAGGGTTTCCTGCATTGCAGTCAGATTCTTTACCAGCTGAACTACCAGGGAAACCCAAGGTGTTACTGCAAAGGTGGCACTTGAGCATTAGCCATCTCACTCTTCAAGGGTGAGTTGCAACTATTGGAGAGTGCTATGGGGGAGGGGAGCATTTCAAAGGCTTGAACTGGCAGCTCGCACCCTGTGTTCAGCCAACCGGCCACCTTGGCTAGAGAACCAATGGCAGGAGATCAGGGATGGCATTAAGGGCCTTTAACCTCACGTGGGCTTAGCATGCCGACAGAGAGACTGCAGTCATGAAATTAAAAGATGCTTGTTCCTTGAGAAAAAACCTGTGTCCAAACTAAACAGTATATTAAAAAACAGAGATGTTACTTTGCCAACAAAGGTCCATCTAGTCAAAGCTATGGGTCTTCCAGTAGTCATTTATGGATGTGAGAGTTGGACTACAAAGAAAGCTGAGCACTGAAGAATTGATGCTTTTGAACTGTGGTGTTGGAGAAGACTCTTGAGAGTCCCTTGGACTGCAAGGAGATCAAACTAGTCAATCCTAAAGGAAATCAGTCCTAGATATTCACTGAAAGGACTGATGCTGAAGCTAAAATTCCAAGACCCTGATGCTGGGAAAGATTGAAGGCAGGAGGAGGAGGGGACTCTGTTGAGATGGTTGGATGGAATCACTGACTCAATGGACACGAGTTTGAGCAAGCTCTGGGAGTTGGTGATGGACAGGGAAACCTGGCGTGCTGCAGTCCATGGGGTAGCAAAGAGTCGGACAAGACTGAGAGACTAAACTGAACCTGGAGAGTCCCTGGAGCGTTTGAACAATGACTTTGCATAGATGATGCACAGGCAAACAGGAAGTAAATGCAGGCTGCAGGTCCCCCTGTGGAGGTCTGACAGGGCTCTGAAATAGGATTCAAGGTGATCAACAAAATAAAGGAAGTGCGGTAGGAAATAGCATCAGAGAAATCCAAGTCCCTGAACCTCGTTACGACAAATTATAGACAAGAAGTAACCCTGCAGAACAGGGTAGGGATGTTTTCCTTCTGCTTTTTCTGCCTTGCTCTGCCAGGTCACAGCGTGGATAAGATGACATGGAAACCTTAGCAACATTCGGGGCTGGGAAGGACGACACAGAGGGCTGCAGCATCCCTTCTTCCCTACCTCCCAGGTCCAGGCACTCCCTTAAATGCTTTACCTACAACAACTCATTTCTGCTAACTTAATCCTCTCAACAGCCTTATGTGCTGCAGCAGGGGCCTCTCTGCTTCACTATAACTCAACACTAAGAAATAGAATTACTTTCTGTTTTATTCTTTTTTCATTTAAAAACAAACACTATTCCTTCAAATGGGTTAATTTTAAGACATGCTCTCAATATCAGAAATGTCAAAAAGTGAATGACAGAATTGAGGCAATTTGGAGTCATCCATTTCAGATGAAATCAAGGCTCCTGCAGTTAGAAGTGTAAAACCAGAGACTTGAACCCATAACCCTTGGTTCTACTCCGAGGTCCCCCATTTAGTAGCTGGCAGAGGAGCCCAGCGGGCTTCCATCCGTGGGGTCACAAAGACTCAGCCTCGACTTAGCAACTAAACAGCAACGACAAAAGTCATCACGTTTGATGCTTACTCAGGCATGTCAGACCGTTCCCTCTATCACAGTGCTGACACACAGCATTCTTTTAAATCCTCAACTAGCAGGACCTCGGCAGATGGAGCCTCCTACCACAATTCCCATCTGTTGATTTTTTGCTCCATGGCCCAGCTCCTGAATTTTGCTGGTATGTTTTAATCTTTAAAATATATGTGAGTGACATTCTACTCATTAACACTGTATGAACACAGAAACAATATGTTTTTCTTAGCCAAATCTTTGAATAATATTGAAGTTTGATGGGAAATGGGCCATGGCCTTGGGTACACAGAATACATTGATAAAGTCAATCCATTTGCTTGTGTGTTTCCAGTTAGTCAACCACAGCTTGCCTCTTGGCAAATATGGGTAACAGATGAAAAGGTACTTTCTGGGTCAGCATTAATGCATCACTGAAAGCAAGTCAGTGACAATTTGTAAGATGAAACATAAATCTAAGAGGAAGCCACCAGTATCATCAGGCTGAAATCTGTGGTGCATGCACGCTCAGTCGCTCAGTCATGTCTGACTCTTTGTGACCCCATGGACTGTAGCCTGCCAGCCTCCTCTGTCCTTGGGACTCTCCAGGCAAGAACACTGGAATAGTTGCCATGCCCTCCTCTAGGGGGTCTCCCCAAGCCAGGGATTGAACCCAAGTCTCTTATGTCTCCTGCATTGGCAGATGGGTTTTTTACCACTAGTCCCACCAGAGTGACTCAACTGATTGACCTTGGAACTGAATCTGGACAAGGTGAGACAGTGGAGAGGTATCAGGATTCAGGACTTCAATGATTATTAGGGTCTGGGTTCTAGAGGGAGAAAGCTAGAAATTGAGTTTATGGAAGGGGTGAGACCATGGTAAGGAAGATGGGGTGATTGGAAAATGGGAAGTCAAGGAATAAGAGGCCGGAATCTTGGAAGGTACATCTCTCTGCTTGGATATTAAAAATATGAAGAATTAAAACAGAAGTCGGTTAGAGAGAGTGACAGTGAGCCAGACAGGCATTAAAATCCTCAAGCAAAGAAGTCATGGCCTCGCGGTCAGGAGGTGACTGCCATAAGGAAAGGTGACAGGAGCTGTACTCTGATAACAAGTAGTTCCAAGCCAGAAGGTTTTACAGGAACAACAATGGTGGAAGGTCCGGCAGAGGCAAGGGGGAGCAGGGAGAGCCCCCCACCTCCAGGTCCATGAGCAGAGAGGCAGGAGCACCAAAACCTCCACGTGCAGAGAGGGCTGAGGAGCTGAGCGCCCTGCAGAACCAGGGTCCGTGGTTCTCCACCTGAGCCCCAAACAATCAACAGAGGGGGACTCTGTGTCTCTGTCAGTGCCTGGACCCCACCATCTGGCCTTTTCACTTAATTAGTCTGGTGAGGAGCCTGGACTTTAGTGTGCTTTTGAGTCCTGGAGGTGACTTAAATGTGTAGCCTGGGAATGACAATAGAAGGTAAAGGGGACACAGAGAGGAGTTTGAGGATGTAGGGGGCTTTGCCCAGGATTGGCGTGGGGATAGAGGGAAAACAGTGGACTTTAGGGACAGGTTAGAACAAGGGCGGGTGGTGAGCATGGGGATAAGAGCCTGGGGGAGGTATGGGAGGCCTGGGAGACCTGGGCAGAAGAGGTGGATCATGTGGTGGTGAAGCTGTGAGTGTTGGGGAGCCAGAGGGGCAGGGTCTTGCCTGGAGCACAGAGAAAGCGGTGGCCCACTTCACCAACACAGGGACCTGGAGGCTGAGGGAAGCCTTTCCTAAAGGAACACCTGGGACTCTGGGCTTCCCACTGACTCCCAGCTGCCTTCTTCCCATCAGATTCCCCAGCACATCACACTCCAGTGAGGCAGGGCAATGTAAGTCCCCCTCTTATCCAAGGGAAGGGCTCACTTTCTGTAGTTTCAGTTACCCTCGGCCTGAAAATATTAAAAGGAAAATTCCAGAAATAAGCAATTCATAAGTTTTAAATTGCTTGCCGTCCTGAGTTGTGTGATGAAATCCGCTGCCCTCCTGCTCCCTGAATCATCTAGTCTCTGTCGTCAGATGGACTATCAAGGTATCACTGTGCTTGTGTCCAAGTCACCCTCATTTTACTCACAGGGCTCCAAAGTGCAAGAGCTGTCCATGATGCTGGTAATTCAGATCTGCCAAAGAGGAACTGGAAGTGCTTCCTTTAAATGGAAAGGTGAAAGTTCTTGATTTAATAAGGAAAAAAAATCATACACTGAAGTTGCTAAGATCTGCAGTAAGAATGAATTTTCTATCAATTTGTGAATAAGAAAAAGACAGTCGTGCTAGTTTTGCTGTTGTACCTCAAACTGCAAAAATTACAACCACAGTGTGTGATAAGTGTTTTGTTAAGAAGGAAAATGCATTGCAGTTGTACAAGGCATTAAATTTTGGGAGACTACATTCATATAACTTTTATTCCAGTATATTGCTATGATTGTTCTAGTTTATCATTAGTTGTTAATCTCCCACTGTGCCTAAACTATAAATTAAACTTTGTCATAGGTATGTATGTGTAGGAAAAGACGTGTGTGTGTACTCAGTTGCTCAGTAACCTCTGACTCTTTTTGACCCCATGGACTGTAGCCCATCAGGTTTCTCTGTCTATGGAATTCTCCAGACAAGAATACAGGAGTGGAGACGTCCCTGGTGGTCCAGTGGCTAAGACTCTGTGCTCCCAATGCAGGGTGCCTGGATTCAATCCCTGATCAGGGAACTATATTCTGCATGCCACAACTGAAAGCTTCCACATTCTTCAACAAAAATTGAAGATCCTGTAGGCTCCAACTAAGACCAAATTATTATTATGTATTGTATTATATATATATTATATATTGAGGCCAAATATATAGATACTTTTTTTTAGATACTTTTTAAAAAGAATACTGGAATTGTATGTACGTATAGGAAAAAATATGGTACATATATAAGATTTGGCACTATTCGAGATATCAGGCCACCACTGGGGATCTTGAAACGTATCCCCCACGGATAAGAGGGTACTGTCACAGTCAGAGCCTAGACTATGGAGTCAGAAGAACTTGGTTCAAATCTCTGCTCTGGGTGACTTTAGGCAAATTAATCTCTCTGTGCCTCCATTTTCCCATTGGTAAAATGGGGCTAATAATAGTATCCAATACAGAGGGATTTTGTGAGCATTAAATGAGTTAAATTATGGAGGGGATTAGAAGATTGCCTAGCATACAGGAGGCCCTATTTGGGTTTTTCATTCTTTTCCTTTTTTTTTTTTTTGGCCAGGGGTGGGGGGCAGGGGGACACTCTGCCTGTGGGATCTTAGTTTCCTGACCAGGGATCGAACCCAGGCCCTCGGCAGTGAAAGCACGGAGTCCTAACCACTAGACAGCCAGGGAATTCCCCTGTGCTTTCCATTCTTCATCAAACATATCCCAAATCTCCTTCTCTCCGTCTCTGTTGTGATAACACTGGTCCAAGATACCGTCATTGTCTGCTGGGAGTCCTGTTTTCACTCGGGTTTCTAACCCACTCGCATACAACAGCCAGGGTGATACTTCAAAACGGCGCATCAATCTGTGTTGCTCCTCTGCTTGAAACCTACCTCTGACTGCTCACCCATGGCATTTAGAATGAAGCCCCAGATCATTATTCCTGGATTACTACGTCCCTCATCATCGGGTCTTCCTCTCTACCTCATTTCCTCACCTACTACGTCCCAGAGTCACTGACCTTTCCCTCCCTTAACATGCCAAGCACACTCCTGACTTGGGTCTTTGCCCAGCTGTGTCCTCCGCCCAGGCGATTGTTTTCCCTAGTCTGTGCACGGCTAGATTCTTCTTGTCCCTGAGGTCTCAACTGAGGGAGGCCTTCCACATCCCCAGTGTCACGTGGCCTTTGCTCACTAATTTCGCTCATGCCAAGTTCAGTTCTCAGAGGATCCTCACTACACCGTCTGCTTTGTTTGTGTCTGTTCTACTCTGCATTCCCCCCCAGACAGAGACTGGGAGTAGGATTTGGGTGCAGATGGCTTATCTGGAAGATGTGGCCAAAAAGCAGCAGTGAAAATGCAGGGACAATGAGACAGGGAGGGTGCAAGTTCTGTGTGTGTTTACAGCCTCACTACTAGGGAATTCCACCCCCGGTCAGAAACTAAGGTCCCACAAGCAGGGTGGCCAAAAACAAGGAAAGAAAGAAAAGAATGGAAAACACAAATAGGGCCTTCTGTTCACTAGGCATTGTCCTAACCCCCTCCGAGATAAGTTAACTCACCTAATGGTCACAAAATCCCTCTGTGTTGGATACTATTGTCAGCCCCATTTTAAGCACAGAGAACACCTCACACGGTTGTCCTGCTATGTATAGGGGCTACACCTTCAACTGCTGGCTCTGATGGCTCTTTAACCGAAAGCTGCCTCTGAGGCTTTAATTCCCTGACTTCTAGGCCCTGCTTGCCTTTGGGCCAAGCTAGTTTCAGCAGCAAAGCTGTATTGGAGAAGGCTCTGGGCTCCCTTGGTGGCTCAGATGGTAAAGAATTTGCCCGCAATGTAGGAGACCTGGGTTTGATCCCAGGGTCGGGAAGATTCCCTGGATGAAAGGGATGGCAACCCACTTCAGTATTCTTGCCTAGAGAATCCCATGGACAGAGGAGCCTGGTGGGCTACAGTCCATAGGGTTGCAACGAGTCGGACATGACTAAGCAACTAACACCTGCCACCAGAAGCAAGTCAGCACAGGTCTATCTAAACTCAAAGCAGGGCTGAAAGCCTTCACTACAGGTCAGGTGTCTGCTGCCTGCCTGTCTCCTCACTAGAGTGTAGACTTTTAGTGAGAGAAGACTGTTCTTTCTGCTCACTGCTATTTTCCAAGAGTCCAGCATGGTGCCTGGCAGATAGCAGGTATCAATAAATATTAGTTGGAGGAATTTAATCCCTTCATCAATCCAAGCGTGTGAATTACTGTTATCCTCATTTTTTGAGGAGAAAATTAAGACTCGCCTTGTTAACTTGCAGTTGCAGCTGTGGTACAGCTGGAATTATCAACCCAAGCACTCTGACTTTAGACCCCAAAGCTGAGAACTATAAGAACTTCCTTCATCAGCAGCTATAGTTACTGAGAAAGATCATTAGACTTGGTCATCACATTTAGTTTTGGCAGTAAAAGGGTTTTAGGTACTTTTTAGAGATTGTCTTGCTTTTAGGGCATAATGGCTTTCAAGTGGTATTAGGGGGTGATTTACAGAATGAATAAGAATAAAAAATGCAAATGACTCAAAGACCTTGGAGAGCAAGATAAATACTTGGAGTTGGCCTGGTTTGATATAAGAACAACTGGGGAAGATCTGCCACAAACTGGAGGGCACGTGCTCCATTTAGAGGAAGCTCCCGTGGTGGCCCACAGCTGGTGTCTAATAGCAGGGGTCAGTGAACATTTTTGCAAAGGGCCTGGTAGTAAATAGGCTTAGGGAGCCGTATAATCTCTGTGGCAGCTACTCACCTCTGCTTTGTAGCATGAAAGTAGCCACTGAGCATTTGTAAGCAAATGGGTGTGGCTGTGTTCCAATAAAACAACATCCTTTACAAAAACAGATGATGGGTGATGGGCTGTAGTCTACTGACCCCTGCCTTAAAGGAATGTAGTCCAGATCTTCTGATTTTCCAACAGAAGATGGAAATTGAGACTTTATGTGAAATTTCCCAGTTCTGAAAATATCATATAGACTGCCAGTTTGTGCTCACCACATACAGTGGCTTCTCATATTGCCTCAGAGGTCAGTATACTTCTGTTCAGGAAGTAAGGCATAAATATCAATAGCCATAATGCAAGTGGCCTGTGAAAGACACTGTCGTTCAAAGAGAAAATTCTCTCTGGACTGGGAAGCAGTTACTAAAGGCTTTATGAGAAGGCGGTGCATAGCTGGAGTTAAAAGTTAGGTAATATTTTTCCATGTTAAAATTTACATTGTGGGAGCACTGTAAAGGCAAAGGTAGTGGTATGAACAGAAATATTTGGGGAACCACAAACATTCATTTTGACAGAGAGCGGGGTTGATAAGCTTGGGAGAACAGGAAAGGAGATCAAAGGCTTGCTTGGAGTCAGGCAAAGAACCTTGAGCAGGGTGTTCAGAGCTTCCCTTTAGGAAGGTCCCTGTTAATAGCAATGCCACTTAAAGACCGCATCATGAAGGGACTTCCCTGGTGGTTCAGTGGTTAAGAATCCTGTTTGCAATGCAGGGGATGTAGGTTCAATCCCTGGTTGGGGAACAAAGATACCACGTGCCACAGGGCAACGAAGTCCTTGAACTGCAACTACTGAGGCCATCACCACAACGAAAGAGCCCGCATGCCGTAGCTAAGACCCAATACAGTCATAAATGAATGAATAAAAGATAAGACCATAATGGGGTCACACATGGGATTGAATGTTTGTATCCCCTACCCTCAATTCATACATTGAATTTCTAATCCCCAAGGTGATGGTGTTTGTAGGTAGGGCCTTTGGAAAGTAACAGGGTTTGAATGATGTCAGAGAGGTGGAGCCCCTGTGATGGGATTGGTGCCCTTGTAGGGGGATGACGGGACCAGAGCTTTCTCTCCCTGCCATGTGAGGATACAGCAAGAAATTGACCATCTGTAACTAGAAATAGGCTTCACCCCAAGAACTGGACCACGCTGGCACCCTGATCCTGGACTTCCAGACTCCAAAACTGTGAGAAGTAAATGTCTGTTGTCTAAGTCACCCAGGCTATGGTAATTTGTCACAGCAGCCTGGGGTAAGACAGAGAGTATTGTAATTGGCAATGACAGCTTCTTGAAATGTTAGCTCAGAGGCAAATTTCCGGTTCTAGGACTAGAATCAGAGAATGCCTGACCTGGGAGGAAGCTCCGAGGTCTAATCAGATCTGCCCCCCACTGCCAGGCAGAGACTCTGTGATCTGAGAGATGTCGCATGCCTGCAGGTGCGCTGCAAGTTAGGGCAGGAAGGGCCTGCACTCTGGCTTCCCAGGTGCGGTTGGAAGCACATACTCTCAGGAAGGGACGAGAGGTTTGACTATACGTAACATAAAAATCTAACATAAAAAAAAAAAAAAAACAATCTAACATAAAATTTAAAACAGCAGGAAAAACATTTGCCGCAAATTTAACAGTCTTGCTAGTTTTAATATATAACTAGCACTTCCTTTAGCAAAACTCTAACATGCTAACACAAAGATGGATAAAGAACAATGTATAGAAGAAATACAAATAATCACATTTTAAAACTCCAGTCTCACTGGAGAGGAAAGAAATGTGAACTGAGACAATATATTCAATTTCATAATCAGTTTGGAGAAAATTTTAACATACTTTCTCTTTTAAAAAAATTTTTTTTAAATGATAATTTAGTCTTGGTGGGTCCAGGGAAGCAGGCACTTTCTAACATTGTATTGACAGAAATGTGTTTTGGTAGAACGTTGCTAGAAACCCATTTATAATCTATTTTAGAAGGCGTAAAACTGTCATACTCTTTATCACAGCAATCTCACTTTTAGGAGTGAATCTTCAGGATAGAATTGGAGAAACATAAAGACAGTATGTCTTAGGATTTTATTTATATTGTGCACACACACAAGAAAAAAAAACAACCCCTACACTGTGTTACCAATACTCTTAGTCATATTTTAAATTATCCAAAAATAAAAGGCTAATTAAACAAATGATTTGGCAATATGTTAGAATATTATGCAGCCATTGAAAAATATTGTTACTATTTTATTTTTGGCTGTGCTGGGCAGCTTGCAGAACCTTAGTTCCCCAACAATGGATTGAACCTGAGCGACAGCAGTGAAAGCTCAAACTCTTAAACCCTAGGCCACCAATGAAGCCCCTGAAAATATTTTTTGAAAGATATTTTTAAGATATCTCATTGGGACTTCCCTGGTGGTCCAGTGGTTAAGACTTCACCTTCCCACAAACCAAAGAAACGTAAAAAAGAAAAAAATAAGAAACTAAATTGTAGTAAATTCAACAAAAACTTTAAAAAAAAAAAGATATCTCATAAAAATACTCATGAGATAATTTGGGGCTTAGAAGCAGCAGGATGCAGAACTGCATCCAGGTGATTACAACTTCATGATTATATACGAATTTTGGCTCACACTTAGTGCCATCTACATACCAGGCATGAATTGATCTTCATATAACTCTATAAAGGAGATCTTCCTTATTATCCCATTCTACAAATGAGGAATCTGGGGTTAAGTAGCATGCCTCAGATCAACCAGAAAGACGCAAGGTCAGGACGGTAGCACTGACATATACACTACCATGTGTGAAGTAAACAGCTAGTGGGAAGCTGCTATATAGCACAGGGAGCTTAGCTCCATGCCCTGTGATGATTAGAGGATGGGACGCAGGAGGAGTGGGAAGGAGACTCAACAGGGAGGGGATGTATGTATGTATATTTATAGCTGATTCAGATGGTTATACAGCAGAAACCAACACAACATTGTAAAGCAATTATCCTCCCATTAAAATTTAAAAACATAATTAATTTTAAAAAAATTGCAGTCTGGGCAGTCTCAGGACTCTGATTGAACCATGGAGCTTGCAGGAGGCAGAGAGGCCAGGGTAGGGGAGGGCAAGACATCAAAAATATCCTGGGTGATGGGATTAAGGTCTCAGGAAATGAGAACTTCCACCTTCAGATACTCAGAACTAAAGCCTTGGTTTCATCTTCATTCCCCTCTTTCACACCCCACATCTGGTCCATCAGCAGATCCTATCAGCTCTACCTTCCAAACATGCTCAGAGTCTGGCCCCTTCTCACCTCCCCCATCGCCTCCACCCTGAGCCTCGGACCTGGTCGCTCTTGCCCCCACCGTCTATGTTCCCAGCCCAGGACACCATCACACTGATACCATATGGTTGCCTAGTGGTAGTGGGGCAGTGGGGTTGTTCAGGATCTTAAACATATTTTAAACATGCTTTAATAATGTTTCAAGCAGAGTGATACCTGTGTAACTTAAAAACGTCAAAATAGAAGATTGCCCAGCACCTTCCCCCACCCTTGGCCTCAGGGTCCCCAGCTGAGCAACTGCTGCCCTAATTCTTGGCTCTTCGAGCCTGGGTCTCTGAGCACTTGCAAGCTTTGGAAGCCCCTCATGGAAGGAGACCTCGTGGCGTCCTGTGGCTTGAAGAAAGTGGTGCCCGGCCGCTTGCGGTCAGGACCCTCTCAGCTTGAGGGTGCCATGGGCAGGCCCCAGCAGGCTTGTCTGGTTGCTTTTTACTGTCCAGTCTCAGCTTCCTTCCTGTTCATTGTCTGTCAGAGGAGGGGTGTCTGGCAGGCTCAGGGGCTTTTAAGTTAATGACAGCTTTTACTTCCTCCTGGAGTCTGGGCAGTTCTTAGGCTCTTGTTCCATTGTTCCCCACAGACTCCTAGTCAGGCTGGAATGCTCCTTATCACACACCTAGTCCAGAGTCCACAAACTGGGGCTGATTGTGAGTGTGGCTGCAAGCATTTAAAAAAAAAAGGAAAAAAGGTAGATACACACGTCATTTAAAAATGGACGTTTAAGTTCAAAACATGTGGGAATTTGTTTAAAGTGTCTTAAATATTAATTTCTCACTTAAATGCTTTCTTCTCTGCAGTCACCCTCTGTGTTCTTTTTTTTTTCAATCTAACTTTATTGAGGATTTCGATGGCTAAGTTGAAGATTTCTCTTGGTAAATGTCATATTGCACTTGAAAATATATTTGGGTTATTTTCAAATATCTTTTCATATTGATTTCTAACATAATTCCACAGTGATAAGAGCACAGACTCTGTACGATTTCAATAACTTTAGACCATGAAATTTTTGCACCTTGTTTTATGTCCCTGGATATGTTCCAGTGTCTCCTAGTTTATAGTCTATGGGAACTTGAATAGAATTTGTATCCTATTGTTGTGTGAAAATTGTATAAATCTTAATTATGCTGAATTGATTCACAGTGCTTTTCAGGCCTACTGTATCCTTCTACTTCTCTGTATATTCATTCTATTAATTTTTGAGTGTTTGATATTGAAACTCCAACTACAAATCTTAATTTATCTACCTAAAAAAATAATTGTAATATATAGTGGAACTACACGTAGTTCTGTATTTTCCAAGTCCCCTGTAAATGTGTTATCATACTTTCATAATCTAAAAAAACAGGAAAGGAAAGGAAAAAAGCCAGTATTTTAAAAGTCAGAAGATGTCTTGGTTTCTTCTTTGAAAAATCCAACCACTGGTGATAATGGAGCTGGAACAATCAGAGAAGCACAGAGGGGCCTCACTCTGGATGTGCCGTGAGCAGTCTGAGTCACCTCAGGCCTCAGCACCCTCATTGTCCTCCCCCCAGCACCTTGGTGGCATGGCTGTTGACCGTCAGACTTGGGCTGTTGTCTTCCTCACAGAGAAGAATGCATCTCTATCCCTCCATCTCTTTCAGAGTGAGGAGTTACACAGTGGGGCTGAGAGCTTTCTTCCACCCAGCAAGATCCTCTCATGCTGATCCCCTTGGGTTTATGCCCCCCTAGCCTCTGCCAGGATCTAATCCCATCCTCTCCTTTGGTCCCCTCCTTTGACCTAAGGAGAAACTGAGGCCTATGGAAGAAGTGCTGCTTGTCAAGTCCCTACGGTGAGTTTGCACAGCGCTTGCTTCAGGCTCTAAAGTGCAATGTCCTAGGAAGGCTCTGGCATGTTTTGTTATGAGTGACACTATTAGAGAGCACTTTGTACTTCCACTCACCTTTCTTTTTTTTAAAAAAAAAATTATCTTTAAGAATTCATTCTTTTGACTATGCTGGATCTTAGTTGCAGCATGCAAGATCTTTAGTTGCAGCATTCAAACTCCTGGTGATGGCATCCAAACTCTTATTTGCTGCATGTGAGGACTATTTCCCTGACCAGGGATTGAATCTGGGACCTCTGAATTGGGAGGGTGGAGTCTTAGCCATTGGACCACCAGGGGAGTCCCTCACCCTGCTACTTTTCATCATCACAACAGTCTTTCAAGGAAACAAAGTTCCTCTTTTCTAAAGCCAAAGAGCATAAGTGTCCGGAGTCACACAACTCTCTGAGTCTCATTTAAAAACTGGGGGTAATGCCTCACCAAGCCGAAGTCTGAGCCAGGTGATTCCTTCAGACCCTATTAGCTCTGCTAGGTACATGCCCCTCATTTATCTGTTAATTCAGGTAACCTGTATTGACCACCTCCTTTACATAAGGCACTGTGCTTTTCCTCGAGGGGCCTAAGTGGTGTGAGGGTAAATACTGAAGGTGAGGAGAAGGGGAAATTTTTGCCCCAATGATTGCCCATGGAGGGGGAGGGTTGAGTTCAGATTAAGCATTATAAGGTATAAGACTATCTTTGGAAGGAACGTAAATAGGTATCTTACTCCTGTCAGGCTACTATGACAAAATACCACAGACTGGGTCACTTATAAGCTACAGGAGGGCTCCCCTGGTGGTCCAATGGCTGAGACTCTGCACTCCCAATGCAGGGGCCCCGGCTTCCATCCCTGGTCAGGGAACTTAGTCCCACACTGTGCAACTAAATATCCTGCATGCCGCGACAAAGATCGAAGATTCCGTGTGCAGCAGCTAAGACCCAGTGCAGTCAAACAAGCAAATAAACAACAGGAATTTATTTCTCAGAAGTTCAGGAGGCTAGGAACACAAAGATCAACATGCCAGCATGGTCGTGTTCTGGTGAAAGCCCTCCTCCTGGTTCACTGCCAGCGCTCTCTCGTTGTCTTCCACATGGATGAAGGGGCCATGGATCTCTCTGGGGTCTCTTTCATAAGGCACTACCCTCAAGACCTAATTGTATCCTGAAGGCCCCAGCTCCTAACAGCATCACCTTGGAATGTTAGGGTTTCAACACATGAATTTGGGAGGCGGGGGGAGGGGCAGACACAAACATTCAGACCATTGCAGTGGGTTTCCCCTTAGGTAGAGGTCAGAGGACCCGAGTGGGGAGCTAGGCTAGTTCTGGTCTTCTACAGGGACTCATGCGAAATGAAAACACAGGGCCCCTTGTTCAAAACACACGGGAAAGTCCTCTTAAAGTTATTAAAATATAGTTTTTTCCACTTCATCTGCCATCTCTCAGCTTGTCATGGTTTTATTTGCTATTTAATGTTCTAAGTTAAGAAAATTGGGAATTCCCTGGCAGTCCAGTGGTTAGGAGTCCAAGCTTTTGTTATGAATCCAGTATGACAGGACAGTGAATCGGAGATGAGGTATTGAGGTGAGGAATATTATTCAGAGAGCTGATTGACTGAGAAGATAGCAGATAAATGTCTCAAAATAACCAGCTAATGATGTGAGGGTCTGGATGCCAGGTTCTTCTATAGATCAGAGATGGGGAGAGGTGAGGAAACAAAGTAAAAAGGCCATTAATCCAAATATATCCTAGAATGGCAAGTCTCAGGCAGGGTATGTGTTGATTCTTCCTTCCTGCAATTTGCAGGTCGACAGGGTTCTGAACAACGGCACTTCAATTTAACAGTGAGGCAGAGGGGCAGTATTCTCTGAGGCAGGCCATTATGTTTGATTATAAGAACAAAAGCAGTGAAAAGCACATCAAAGAAACAGTTCCAATATGGAGTCAGAATTGCCTTTTCCCTGCAACACTCTGACTGCCAAAGCCACAGTCCAAGGTTCATTCCCAGGTTGGGGAACTAAGATCCCCGAACTCTACTTGGCAGACCAAAACTTTTAAAAAGAAAAAAAAATTTTTTTAATTTAAATATCACTGTGAGTTTTGTCATTCATCTTTATATTGTGCACTGTCACTTTTCACTGCAAAAATGAGAATTTAACTCATATGCAGGGTCCCTGAAATTACACAATTCACATTTCACAGTTTGTATGTACATATGTATTTAGTTTACATAATAGCAGTGGAAATGCTGCACCAATTTTTTCCCCCAGATTGCAGCAGGTTTAATAGTGGCCCCCAAAGGTACTCCCCAGTTGTAACCCCCAGAACCTGCAAAGATGACTTTATTTGGAAAAGCAATCTTTGTACATGTAGTTGTGGATTTTGAGATGAGATCAACCTGGATTAAGGTGGGCCCTTGTTTGTTTGGGCTCAGCTGCTCAGCTGTATCCGATTCTTTGTGACCCCATGAACTGTAGCCTGCCACACTCCTCTGTCCATAGACTTTTCAGGCAACAGTACTGGAGTGGGTTGCCATTTCCGACTCCATAACACCAACTTTTTACTTCACTTCTTTTTTGTTGGTTTTTGTTTCAATAATCTACCAGTTTTAATAAACAAAAATTACTGATGCATATAAAAAGCTACTTTTGTCTGCAACTTAGATGTCCCCACTTTCTGGATAGGAAGTTGTCTTCTCCACGGATTGGACTTTCTGTTTCTCCTGGGGCCCCAGCTATCAGGGTGAACGTGGCTCTGTCATACCAGGGCAGGAGCTGCCTGTGTGTGGGAAAAGCTTGTGGCCCCCATCTGCAGCTCTCGTCAGCGTTTTCACAGAGTAGAAATTGCTTTTGTCCTCTGCCTAAGAAGGCCACCAATGAGATTAAAATATCTGCTGCAAAATGGATGTCAACCCAGGTTCCTTACATGAGGAAGGCTCATCTTCATCTTGGAGCCCAATCCTCTGCCTGTAGTCCTCAGTTTAGGGCAGAGTTGTTCTCGGATTCACTTTCTGGTATTTAAAGACCCAGCCCTCCAGCGGTGCAGGTCTGCACGTGTGTGGGGTGTGGGGTGACCCGGGAAGGACGGAGAGAGGAGACAGCTCTAGGAGAGCTTATGGAGGTGGGGCCTCAGGCCACCCAGAGTCACAGGAGAAAGGAAGGGAGCAGGTGAGCTCAGAGCCCTCCATGTCCTGCCTCTGAGGGCAGGTGAAGCAGTGAGGGGCCAGCTGAGGGTGCTCCCTCTCATGCCAGAGCCAGGATGAGGTCAGCGTGTGAGGCAGAGTAGGGTTACCAACCACCACCCCAAAAGTCGGGGGGCCACAGGCAGCGCCCAGCACCAGGCCCTTCCCCTACAAAGAGAACCACCAGCAGGCCAACAAGAGTGTAGCGGGCAGGGCTGACCCAAACCTTCGACAGTGGGCACGAGGTTTCCCTAAAATAAATATTAGTTCCAGCTCATCAGCCGCTGGTTTTCTGTGAAGGGCAGGGGTTGGGGGAGCTCAAACTCGTTGAGCAGCCCCCTCCAGACAGCCAGACCCAGCTCAGAGCCCCAAGGCAGAGGGGTCTAGAGCCACTCCAGATGATTCCAGGGTTGCTGCTGAGAGGAACAGAGGCCCAGAGAGTCCTGGGCCCGAGGGCACCTGTGTGGCCAAGACTGTGACTGCTGGCCACACGTCGAATCGCCACCTGAGGGCCTCGTCCCCTCCTGAGCCGGGGACCAGTGGACACCAAGGAGCTCTATCTAGTACCAGTCTCAGGGGGTCAAGGCTTGTTCCCCTTCTGCTCCATCCCGGTTGCCCACCCTCCCCTGCTGCCCCTCCTCTGGACCCACTTGTTTCCTACCACCCTCACCCCCACACAGGGCTGCCTGGAGGTGAGGAATCGGTGGCTGAGGGACTTTTGTTTTTGTTTTTCAATAAAAACTATATAATTTAAAGTGTACAACATGTGTTTTGATATACATATACATCGAACCTAGGTCTCATGCGCTGCAGGCAGATTCCTTACCCTCTGAGCTACCAGGGAAGCCTTACCAATACACAGTGAAATGATTACTACAACTGAGCTAATTAACATATCCATCACCCCCACCAGGGTATATAGTTATGAATGGCGTCGAGAGAGAGAGAGAGAGAGAGAGAGAGAGAGAGAGAGAGAGAGAGAGAGAGAGAGAGTGTGACCAGACCGGGGGGGGGGGGGTGGGGGGGGGGGTGGGGGGTGCAGCAGAGCCTGTCTGGCAATCCTTTATTTTTTACCATAGCTTTTATACCCTAAGTTAGTACACTTCTAAAGGGAAGATAGTTTAACATTACGTCAGCTTGTCCTTCATGAAACCAGGGTGTTTTCTGCATACTTCTTTGTTTATGAGGGTCTTGTACATTATCTTCTGGCCTTAGGGCCTATTAACATTTTATGCAAGTTAGGTGAATGTAAACCTATTTTCTGTTTCTCTGGTGACCTTAACTGAAAGGTAGCAGTCTCATAGGGCAACAGTACAGAGTAGAAGTATAACCTTGTTAACACAAAAATTAATCCTTCTGCAGTGGTCAGTTGCGTTTATCTAAGAAGTTTACCCCACACAGACTCTGCGGCTTCAGTGAGGCAGCCTCTGCCTAGCACTACTGGCTGACAATTAGCAACCATTTCATTGTTACCACACTAGGGCTAAGTTCTTATTTCTCTAGATCTTTAACTATATTAGCAATGGTTTCTATAACACAACCTTAGCACATTAAAAGCAAAAACACAGCAAGCAAAACACAGCAAGCAAATGTTAACCCAATAACCACTTTTAGAATAATTTTTCTTATGTTTTCTTAATAGGGCTTCCTCACTCCCCAAAGGGCTCTATGTCTATTAGGGTCTTTATACAATCAGCTTCTTTATGCTATTTTATGATTAGGATATTATAAGCAATCATGCATATTAGTACCAAGGGCATAAATGCATTTGGCCAACAAACTACCAGCAAAGGAGTTTAAATTAAAACACTCCTTTCACCCTGGATAATCTCATAAAATACCACCACCTGGGAAACTTATTGATTAAAGTTCTAAATTGATTCTTATTTGGGAAGAGATTGGGGAAGGCCTTCTGCCTGTGTCACAGAAATTAGGGAGTAGTCTATTGAGGCAGGCATCAGGAAGACAGATATCATCTTTAAGGTGAGCGCTGGCGGGCAGCTTTTCGAAATCCCTGAAAACCTGATCTGCCTTGCCTGTCAGGCTTTCTCCTCGTGACCTTGTATGGGTGGGATCTCGTGAGCTGGCCTTTTCGAAACCCCTGAAAACCTGATCCGCCTTGCCCGTCAGGCTTTCTCCCTCATGACTTTGTCATGGGTGGGGTCTTGTGTGTTGGCTCCCGGCACCTAAGGTTTTGTTTTTGTTTGTTTTGGTGGTGAGAGCACCTGAGATCCCCTCTCTTGGCAAATTTCCAGTATACAATGCGGCTTTTGTTTATTTGTTTGTTTTTGGACATGCCTCATGTGGGATCCTAGTTCCCCGATAAGGGATGGAACCCATACCCCCTGCTTTGGAAGGATGGATTCTGATCTACTGGGAAATTCCTACAATGTAATTTTACTGACTATAGCAACTGTGCTGTACATTAGATCCTCATAACTTATCCATATTACAGAACTGTAACTTTGTACCCTTTAAACAATAGCTTCCCATTTTCCTTAGCTCCCACTCCTGGTGACCACTGTTCTATTGCTTCTATGAATTCAATGTTTTTAGCTTCCACGTGTAAGTGATACAATACTTGTCTTTCTGTGTTTGGCTTATTTCACTTGGCATAATGCCTTCCAGGTTCATCCATATTGTTAAACATGACAAGATTCCCTTCATTTTTATGGTTGAATAATATTCCATTGTGTAAATATACTACAACTTCTTTACCCATTCATCCATCAATGGGCACTTTGTTTGTTTCCATGTCTTGGCTGTTGTGAATACTGCTGCAGTGAACTTCTTGAGATGTGCACATCTTATCAATACTCTCTACCTCTAGCTCACTCATGAGGAGTGAAGAGAGGAAAGGAAAAGGAATGACAGGTTGACCCATCTTTCCCTTTCCTTCTTTGTCATAATATATGGTTGCTTAATACAAGTAAGCAACACCAATAAGAAAGACTGCATAGGCTTCCATGGTTGTTCATATTTCTCAGAGCACTACTGCCCTCTGTTATGGGCTGAATTGTGCCCCCACCAAAGAATGCTAATATTTTATTTGGGCATAGGGTTGTTCTAGTGATAGTTAGTTAAGATGAGATCACAGTAGTGGGGTGAGCCCTTAATCTTAGATGACTGACTAGTGTCCTATAAGAACACTATGAAGATGAAGGCAGATAAGGCAGATGCAGCTGCAAGCCAAGACACCATGGGTTGACAGCCACCACCAGAAACTGGAAGAGGCAAGGAAGTATTCTACCCAGAGCCTCCAACGGAGCATAGCCCTACTGACACCTTGATTTTGGACTTCTGTTGTTCAGTTGCTCAGTTGTGTCAGACTCTTGGCAACACCAAGGAGACTTCTAGGCTCCAGAATTGTGACAGAGTACAAGTCTGTTGTTTTAAGCCACATGGTTTATGGTATTTTGTTAATAGCAGCCTATGGGAAACTATCACACCTTTTTGCATTCAGAGCAAGTCTATTTCAAGTGGAAAGTAGAGCGTCTCAGGGTTATTAGGCCTTCCTGCCCTGTGACCTGCAGTTATAGGTGTAACACACTTACCTTCTACTTCTTTGGATTTCACTGAACTCCTGTGCCTTCTAGGTCCACTGGAATTCCGTGCTCCCACGGCAGCAAGGAGTAGCAGACACCTATGGCACAAAGTTCCTTTGTTTACATACATGCTCCTCTGTCCTGGACTTCATTTACAAAACACAGGTCCAAAGATAAAACTCTTTAAGAATTTCAAGGCGGTAACAGTAGAACATAAAAGCACAAGGCCCTTCTGAGTTTCAGCCTGTACAACTGCATAAGTCATACACCCAGGAATTGACCCAGTGAGACGGAAATTCATTTTTTCTTATTTCTTTCGTGCCTTCTAGATTCCATACTACCTTTTTAATTGAAAAAAAGTAGTACGGGCCTACTTTATAAATATCCTAGGTTTCAAGTTTTGTTTGCAAAATGCTGCTTTTAAAAATTTGTTCTGCTGGGGTCTCAGGCCTAATCTGTAGAGTTATAAGTCAAGAATTTCTAATCAAGGATCATAAAGGATTTGGTCAATGTTCTTTTGACTCTGCAGAGCACAGAGCTAGAAAGAGTTTAAAGGGGTTGGACTGGTTTTTGGTTAAAGACCAAAATGGTAAACAAGGCTTATGTCTCAAAGTTTATAGCCCAGATGTCTTCCTTCTGTCCCTATAAACTGAGCCAGGCTTCGTGCTTTTGGTCCAAAATGGAGCAATGCAAACCATTAAGACACTAAGGAAATAAGGGGTGGGGGGAGAGGGATAAACTTGGAGGTTGGGGTTTACATATACACATTACTATGTATAAAATAGATAACTAATAAGAACTTACTGTAAAGCACAGGCAACTCTACTCACTACTCTGTAATGGCCTATATGGGAAAAGAATCTAAAAAAAGAATGTATATGTATAACTAATTCACTTTGGTATATGCCTGAAACTAACACAGCATTGTAAATCAACTATACTTCAATAAAAATTTTAAAACAAACAGACAAAGACTCTAAGGAAATACTACTCAAAGTCTAGCCTCAGCTTAGGACCTGCAAAGCTGAGTGCCTGAAGAATTTGTATCATGGACCCCCCCTGCCACCCAGGACATTTACTGTAGTGTGGTTATGGCAGCAAAAGACTGGAGACAATGTAAATGTCCAGCAAAGAAGACTGGGTCCACATATCATGATGGATGGATCTATACTATGTGACTATGGGGTGACTGTGGAGCTTCCCCAATGGCTCAGTGGTGAAGAATTCTCCTGCAATGCAGGAGATGGAAGTTTGATCCCTGGGTTGGAAAGATCCCCTGGAGAAGGAAATGACAACCCACTCCAGTATTCTTGCCTGAAGAATTCCATGGACAGAGGAGCCTGGTACAATACAAAGGGTCACAAAGAGCCAGACATGACTGATCTACTGAGCACATACACACACACCGGGGTAACTCTGCAGCTCTTCGGACACTGCCACGGGACAACCGAGAGGGAAAAACGAGATGCAGAAGGATGTGTTCCACACGCTGCCATTCGTGGAAACGGGGAAAGGCATGGGTATTCACGTTGGTAAGTGTGTGGGTCACTTCTGGAAGAAAACATCAGGCGCTGCTGATCCTTGGGAAGGAGATCAAAGCCTGGGAACAGGATGAGAACACATTCTTTTCACCATAAATATGTATTTATAACGTGAGAGCTTGTATCCTATGAGAGGAAAAAAGACAAAGGAAAGTTAAAGTGACCAGTTGAAAAAAAAAAAAGTTAGCAGTTGATAATATTAGATTGATTTGTCCTCTGAGGAAGATTGGAAAGATCAGAGAAAAAAAATTATTTTCTCATTTTATACCTGGAAAAGTTTTAGATAGGTAGGATGGTCTTGCTCTAAATCTTTGGTTCCCATCCTGTGAGTTTCAGAGATTGGAAGTGGGGAGGCAGTAATTGGTTCATAGTTCATATTTGATAAAATTGTAGTCTTATGAATGAATGAATGAATGAATACTTCTTGGCTTATTTACTTCTCATAATGCAATGAGTGGGAGAAGTAACTCCAGTTGTATTTTTCCTCTGTCATCTACCATAGGAAGCCTCTTCTGCTAAGGGCACCGACATCATTTCTACCTGTGGACAGGACTCACTACCAAAACCATCAGTGCAACATGTTTTTATCTTTCAGAGACACATGGAAAATGAGAGACTACTGAGAATGATACACGAAAGACTGAAGAATATGAATAATGTTTAGTATCCCCTTAAAATAGCCCTGGGAGAAAAGACCAAAGCTTCTGCATCTCGCTCACCTATTGGGACTCTGGATAACTGAGAACCTGAAGTTAGGAAGAGAGAACTCCAAATCAATGAACAATAAAGACCTGACATCCTTTGGTGTACCCTGAGAAATAAATAATACTGCTATGAAAAAGATAAAACCAAACCAGAAATAAAACAACACTGTTAATTGTTATTCAATGGAAGGCCACTCTGTAAATATATCAAGTGATTTTTTTAAAAATAGCATTCATTCTTTTTTTATGATTGTGAAAGTAATGCATGTTTCTTAAAATTTAGAAAACTCAGATATACTAGAATAAAAACCAAATTAAAATTTCCCATAATACTACCACTTTGATTACACTGGGTAATGTTTTAAAAGATGCTTGCCCCTTGGAAGAAAAGCTATGATCAACCTAGGCAGCATATTAAAAAGCAGAGACATTACTTTGCCGACAAAGGTCAAAGCTATGGTTTTTCCAGTGGTCGTGTATGGGTGTGAGTGTTGGACTATAAAGAAAGCTGAGCACCGGAGAATTGATGCTTTTGAACTGTGTTGTTGGAGAAGATTCTTGAGAGTCCCTTGGACTGCAAGGAGATCCAACCAGTCCATCCTAAAGGAAATCAACCCTGAACATTCTTTGGAAGGACTGATACTGAAGCTGAAACTCCAATACTTTTGCCATCTGATGTAAAGAACTGACTCATTGGAAAAGACCCTGATGCTGGGAAAGATTGAAGGCAGGAGGAGAAGGGGACAACAGAGGATGAGATGGTTGGATGGCATCACCGACTCGATAGACATGAGTTTGAGTAAGCTCCGAGAGTTGGTGATGGACAGGGAAGCCTGGCATGCTATAGTCCATGGGGTCACAAAGAGTCCGACACGCCTAAGAGGCTAAATTGAACTGATTGAATGTTTTTATGGACATTTTTTTTCTTTTGAGTGTGTGTATGTGAGCATAATGTATAATTGGGATCATAATCTAATCTCCTTTTTCACTTACTATCTTGTGAACACTTTCTCAAATAATTATTTATTATCTTAAAAAACGTTGAGCCAAATTAATATTTAACCAGTCCCTGTTCACTATAATGGAAAAACTTTGTGATGAAACCCCTGTAAAGAAATCTTTGTACTCATATGCTTATTTTTTTAGAGTGAATTTCCAAAAGTGGAATAGTTGGATCCAGTGATACATTTTTAAGGTTGTTTTTTTTTTTAGTTTGAGGTAGTTTATTGTTATATTTTTAGAATAATATATGAGGCACAACTATCTCCTGCTTTTCCAGCATCTCAACATAAAAGACAATAATCAAGTGTATCAGTGAAAGTAAAAAAAAAAGACAAAAACACAAAAGCCCAAGGTTTTGGAGAGAAAAGTGACTATAATCTATATGCAGAAAGGCTGTAAATGGTTTTAGCTGAGCGTTGCAAATAGTGCTCTTTGTCTCTGACAAGAATTGAGGGCCAGGCACCTAACTGAGGGCCGGGCACCTTCCAGGAATAAGATGCCCGTTCAGCTCACCATGAAGTGGAGGAAGCCCTGGCGCAGGGGAGAATGTGGGTCAGTTTTGTGGGTCATGCAGGGCCTAGGAACCTCGGATTGTGTCGTCTGCCTCCCAGTCAGCTTAGAAACTGCTCCTGAATACAATTATATTGTCTATCAGAAGACGGTGTTAAATTTCATTCTCACCATCACTGTATTTGTCAATCCTGTATATTGTGCTTTAAAAAATTCTTGTCAGAGATACACCCTGTTTCTAAAACATGTTTAATGTCTTGGCTAGTGAGTATGAGCATTTAAAAAAAGCTTATTTAAAAATGGTAATTGTCCCCTTGAATTTCTTCTTTCATGCATGCCTGTTCATCCATTCCTGCATTTCAGGTGTTAGTGTTTTCCATAGTGATTTACAAGAGGTCTATATGGTAAGATCAACCATTGTCCCATTTGTTAACAACATTCTCTTCAGTTTATCATTTGCCTTTTTGGTGATATTTGATGGCTGAGTGCTGAGTGCTAAGTCACTTCAGTTGTGTCTGGCTGTGTGATCCCATGGATGCAGGCTCCTCTGTCCATGGGATTCTCTGGGTTTATTTACTCAAATCTATATATACTCATCCTGGCCTTTTGTTTCTTCCTGTGCCTTAACCTCTAGACCTTCTCATCTGAAATAATTCACCTATGTTTATTTTTAATTATCTTGTAATTTTTTTTTTTAATGGGGGAGGTTGTCATTTGTTTGTAGTTCTTTGGGTTTGATAAAGTTAACTCGTTATGTGGAGGCCACCCCAGTGGTCTGGCCTACATCACATATCTAAACCTAAGTCAGCCCACACTGACCGGAAACATCTCACTGTACAGCAATCTGAGTCCTCCAAGTGAGCTAAAACTGGCTCACCCTACCCTAAAAAACAGGACCTCCTCGTCTGTCATGCCTTGTTTCCTCCTTCTCACACTCTATAAAACTATCTCTCTTTTAAAATTTCTAATTAGAGGGTAATTACTTTACAATATTGTGATGGTTTTTGGTATATGTCAACATGAATCGGCCTTGCCTGTACATATGTCCCCTCCCTCTTGAACTCCCCTCCCACCTCCTTCCCCATCCCTCCCCTCTAGGTTATCACAGAGCACAGAGCTTTGGGTTCCCTGCCGGTCACCTCAAGGTGTTTGAGTCAGACACCAAACTCTGATGGGCTATCTACTTTACGTATGGTAATATATATGTTTCAAGGCTACTCTCTCAAATTATACCATCTGGTCCTCTCCTTCCCCCACTGTGTCCAAAAGTCTGTTCCTTATGTCTGTGTCTCCTTTGCTGCCCTGCAAGGAGGACCATCAGTACTAACTTTCTAGATTCCATTATTATGCATATAAAATTCACTTTTGCCCAAAATTTCTTGGGAAGAATGTTCCACTGTTTGTAAGGCACTGTACTCTCCCAATCCATGAATTATTTTCCCTTAAATAAATAACATCAAACCATCACTAAATTGTTTTAGTTTTGTCATTTGACAGTTTCTTACATTTATTTTGATGATGGCGTAAATAAATCCCTAATTTTACTTTTTTCCCTCAAATTAACTAATTTCCCTGGCCAGTTTATTGAAGAATTTATCCTTTTCCCCTTAAAAGTGAAATGCCACATTTATCATAGTTAGTTTCTAAGTATGTGGGATATATTTCTAAATTTTCGATTATTCCACTGATACTTATCTACCTATTCTTGTGTCAACACCATACTGTTTGAATCATAGATCTGAGATATGTTTTAAGATTTGGCAATATATAGCTCTATCCCTCATTTTTAAAAGACAAAAATCTTAGCTTTACTCATTGGTATTCTTCCTTTTAAGTGTTAGAAAAAGAAGTGTTATCATCCCTCCCGTACCTGCTATCTACACACAATCGTTAGAATTTTATTAAAAGAGTTAATTTGTGTACAGTTGGTATTTTCACCTTTTTCTATTTCCTCAAACTTTTCTTATTCTGCTCAACCTTTATAATGTCTTTATTAAGAGCCTGTATTTATTAATGCTTATTCCTTGATATTTTTCACTTTTACAAGGTGGTTATTTTTTTTTTAACACTAAAACTTCTCTTTAAGCACCTATTGAAGCTTATCAAAGCTGATTTAAAAATTTCTTTCCAGGTGGGTACCTGCCTGTAGGAAACTAGTCAGAAACCAAAGCCTCCTTAGTAGCAGCTAGTTATTGAGTGTTTTATACTTGTCATGGGGATTATCCCTTTATACGAATTATCTTATTTAGTGATGCAGTATCTCCAGCAGATTGGTGCAATTTTTATTCCCAATTTTCACATGAGGGTTCCCAGGCTTAGACAGTCTAAGGAACATGGCAAAAGTCATCCAGTCGGTAGCTGGATTTGAAACGAGTCTGTGAATCTCCAAAAGTATCACAAAAAGCAATCAATCTGTTGTTCCATCAGAGGGGCTGATTCAAGGGAGTGTCTTTCCGAAAACAAAATAAAACTAAATTAAAAAGACAATGCTTTCCATCCACCTGACCCTCCAGAAACACTGGTTTTCTCCCAATGTAACGAGTAGATCTATACTTTGCAGGAGCACAAAAACAAAATCCGTTGATTTACTGAGCCTCCTTTAGAAACAGCGACTCGTGGATAATCAAGAGCGGGTTTGGGGGCTTCCGTGGGAATTTTACATTTAGACATCCACCTCCGCATTGCAGGGCTAGTTAAAAAGAAAAAACAGGTGGAACCGACTAAAGGTAGGCTAGAACAGCGCACGCGAGAGGCAGAACTTTCTGGGGTTCGCCTTTCACGAGTGGCGCGCGCAGGTGGCGCCGCGGTCCCAGCGCTGCCCGCGTGAGCACACCGGGAGTCCCCGCGACCACCGGGAGCCCCCGCGAAGGTGAGAGGAAGCTTTCCGCCCCGGCGGGGGTGGAGTGCGGACAGGAAAAGCAGCCAGCTCGGGCGAAAGAAAGACTCCAATTCCCAGCCCCCCGCCCCGCGGGGTGCGGGGGCCGGCGGCGCATGCGCGAGGCCCGGCCCCCAATTCCCCCAGCGAAGGAGGGAGGCCCCCGGCGGCCGGGAGGCTGCGAGCCGCGGCGGGACCCGAGCGCACACAGGGGCGCGGCGGCGGCAGGGGCGAGCAGGGCTGCGGAGGCGGCCGTCGAGAGCTTGGAGCGCCCCGCGCCAGGGGCCCCTTCGCTTGCAGGCACCCGAGGGCACACCGGCTCGGCCCTGAGAAGGGCCCGGCGCCCGCAGCCCCCCACCTCCGGAGAGGGATGCGTGAGTTTCGCCCCGGCTGGAGGGCAGGATGTGGGAGCAGGACAAAGGCTGGGCGGCGGGGGAGGAGTTGGGGACGGCGAGCCGGTGGCCGCTGTCGGAGCCCGGGCCTCTGGAGAGCTAGCGGAGTCTGCAACTTTCTGTGCAACTTTTGCAAAAAGGAAGATAAAAATTCTGCAAGTTGTTGCAGAGCTCCAGGTCGCCTCAGGTTCCGCGAGTAAAGGGGAGGGGACGCTGCAACCTTCTTGGGATGGGAGGCGACCGCCCTCCGCTGAGTGGGGCAGAAGGGGGCGCCCGGCAGAGCCCCTGGCCGAGGACAAGAGAGGATGGGGATGCCGGGGGTAGGAGCTGGGGGGCGCGCTGCGGGCTCTGAAGTTGCCTGTGTCCACTCAGGGTGCGCCCTCAGAGCCCGGTAGCCTCGGAGAGCGGCGCTGCAGACGAGATGATGGATGAGCCGTGGTGGGAAGGGCGCGTCGCCTCGGACGTCCACTGCACCCTGCGCGAGAAGGTCAGTCCCTCCCCGCCCTCGTCACTCGCAGGACTGAGCATTTAAAGTCCCTTTCGCTCTTGACTCCATATCCTCAGGTCGCACTGCGTCGGAACTGGGAACTCCCGGTGCCTTTCTTTCCTTCTGCTCTTAGCCTCCTTCTGGGACAGTCGCGGGGAGAAGGGGAATGAGAAACGGGACTGCGGAGCTTAAATTGATTTCTCTGCATAGGAGCCCAGAGTTCTTAGACAACTAAACTCTACTCCTTAAGGTGGTATTTCCCATAGTATTGTCACCCGACATTATTTTAAAGGACATATGAACGGACTTAAAAAAAAAATTATCGTGTATTTAATGTGCAATTTAAAAACATGTATCTAGCAAGCTCTACATAAAATAAATGGTGCTGATTTTCCATTTATTGTAACGATATAGCAGTTCCTTTAAATATAAGTTTAAGTAAAAGTAGTGACATGATATAAAGAACAGTTAGGTTAATGCTAGACTAAGGCATATATAGTAATGCCACACCCCAAATATATCTAGGATGGGACTGAATAAGATTTTAAAAACACTGATCTAAAGGAGAGGCTACAACACTAGGAAAATGTGGGGAGAAGGGCTGGTGCACTGATGACCCAGAGGGATGGGATGGGGAGGGAGGTGGGAGGGGGGTTCAGGATGGGGAACACATGTAAATCCATGGCTGATTCATGTCAATGTACGGCAAAAACCACTACAATACTGTAAAGTAATTAGCCTCCAACTAATAAAAATAAATGGGAAAAAAAAAAACTGGGGGGAGAAAACCAGCACTCCCCTGCCGGTGTGCTTCCGCAGGCAGAAGGTGGGGATAGCTGAAGTATGATCTCTGCTGTCCCCCACCCCTTAAGGGGAGAAGTGCTGATGGGCTCTGGGAAGGTGGCAGAGTCCAGGTGGGTTAGAAGTATGGCCTGTGTGTCTTGTCTTTTGCCCCTGGGCTGAAACTGGGAAGGGTGTGTTGGGGAACAGGTGTGAAATAAAAGGTGTGTATTGGTTTCCTAGGGCTGCTGGACAAGGTACCACAAACCTGGGGACGTGATAAAAATGTGCTCTCTCACAATCTGGAGGCTGGAAGTCTGAAATTGAGGTGTTAGCAGGGCCATGTTACTCCTTGGCTTTCCTTGGCTGGTGAATGCATCACTCTGTCTCTCTGCCTCTGTGGGCATATGGTGTTCTGTCAGTATGTCTGTCTGTGCCTCTGTTTTCTCGCCTTGTAAGGACACCAGTCGTTGGAATGGGGGCTGCTTTAATTCAGCATGACCTCATCTTAATTTAACTAGTTACATCAGAAAAGACCCTATTTCCAAATAAAGCCATTCTGAGGTTCTGGGTAGACATGAATTTTGGGGCGACACTATCCAACCCAGTAGAGGGAGAGGGGGTCTCTTTAGTGGAGCCCCTGGGTCCGTACACAGACAGGTCTCACATCGAGTGCATTTGTACCCAATGTCTGTGGAGTTCTGCTTAAAAAGTCATTAGCTATTTAGATTTTTCCTCATGAGGGGGTAGCTGTATTCCAGTCCAATTATCTTATCTTTTTTCCTGTACCTACTTTTTTCTCTGTTTTGCATTGCTTGTCAGGGCTGTGGCTTTCCTCTGCTTCCCTTAGTTTTCTCCCCAGAACAGAATGGCCCAAGGTGCAAGCATATCAAGGTATCTGGAAAAGAAATCCAGATCTTGGTGGTTCAGTTAACATGCAAGGAGTAGGAGTGGTAGACCAAGTAATAAGGGTCTTAGTCCTTTTCTGGAGGTGGTGGCTAAATGAATTAGTGAGGCCTGCTGTAAAAACTCGGAGAAGGCAATGGCACCCCACTCCAGTACTCTTGCCTGGAAAATCCCATGTACGGAGGAGCCTGGTAGGCTGCAGTCCATGGGGTCGCTAGGAGTTGGACACGACTGAGCGACTTCACATTCACTTTTCACTTTCATGCATTGGAGAAGGAAATGGCAACCCACTCCAGTACTCTTGCCTGGAGAATCCCAGGAATGGGGGAGCCTGGTGGGCTGCCGTCTGTGGGGTCACATAGAGTTGGACACGACTGAAGCGGCTTAGCAGCAGCAGCAACAGCAGCAAAAATTGGGCTTCTTTGTTCTTTGCAGGTGCCAGTGGTTGTCAGTTCTGCTTGTAGCTTAGGGGAATGGCTTTGACCTCATTGGTTCTTTTCTGGCAGGAAGGATTTCTGAGAGCAGTATAAACTCAACCAGCTCAGTTACCTGAGAATCCTCGACCTTTTGTGTGTAAATAAGAATGTTCTAATCTCTCCTTCAGCCACTCAACGGAGCAGGGCAGGCAGTTGCCCATTAACTGTTCCTCACCATGTCATATTAGTTCACTGTTGGGTTGCCCACCTTGAGGGAGGATGGGTTTGTCCAGATCTTACGTGTTAGTGATTGAAAACTCACTTGAGTTAATGCTGAGAGTCACCTGTGACTTGAAACTGGCCTTATTAGTTGAAATATAGGTGATTTATAATGTTGTGTCAGTTTCTGGTATACAGCAAACGGATTCAGCTATGCATATATATACATATTGTTTCATATTCTTTTCCATTACAAGATATTAAATATAGTTCCCTGTGCTGTACAGTGGGACCTTACTGTTTATTCATTCTCTATATAATAGTTTGCATCTGCTAATCCCAAACTCTTAGTTTATCCCTCCCCTCCCCTTTTCCCCCTTCAGTAACCATAACTTTGTTTTCAATGTTTGTGAGTCTGTTTCTGTTTTGTAAGTAAATTCATTTGTATCATATTTTAGATTCCACATGTAAGTGATATCATATGGTATTTGTCTTTTTCTTTCTGACTTAACTTCGCTTGGTGTGATAATCTCTAAGTTCATCCATGTTGCTGCAAATGGCATTATTTGATTCTTTTTATGGCTGAGTAGTATTCCATTGTATATATATATAGCACATCTTCATTCATTTGTTGATGGACATTTAGGTTGCTTCTATGTTTTGGCTATTGTAAATAGTGCCGCTGTGAACATTGGGTTGTGAATGGCATTTCAAATTTGTGTTTTCTCTGGGTATAAACCCAGGAGTGGGATTGCTGGATCATATGGCACCTCAATTTTTGTGTTTTTTTTTGAGGAATTTCCATACTGTTTTCCATAGTGGCTGCACCAATTTACATTCACGCTAACTGCTGAGGAGGATTCCCTCTTCTCTACACAATATTTTTATTGTTTGTAGACATTTTAATGATGGCCATTCTGAGCAGAATGAGGTGATATCTCATTGTAGTTTTGACTTTGGTTTCTCTAAAAATCAGTAATGTTGAGCATTTTTTCATGTAACTAATAGTCATCTGTCTGTCTTTGGAGAAATGTCTGTTTAGGTCTTCTGCCCAATTTTTGATTGGGTGGTTTGTTTTTTTGTTATTGAGTTGTATGAGCTGTTTGTATATTTTGGAAATTGAGCCCTGTAGGTCACCTCATTTGTGAATATTAAAGTACTCCTTTGAGCATCCTACCTGGCCCTACTGCTTCTGTTGAAGCAGACTTAGAGCTTCTCCTCATTTAACTACTTTTCTGGTGGGGCCTGGGGGTGCCAGCCAATACAGGGGAGTCAGGATTCTTCCCCATCACTCCTGTGCCCTTGAACTTCTTCATTGAATATGAGAGAGGAGCAGATCATCCCACCAGGCTGGTGGTGACAGTGAGGCTGTTGGTGATTTTTTCGGCATATGGCCCAAGGAGTGTCCGGAGTAGACTGACTCCCACTTTTTTTTTCTTTTTTTTTTTTGCCAAAAGAGGCATCCAGCCATTTAAAATGAGCAGGTTCTGGAGACGCATGATGGAATTAGGGCAGGGGATGGCTCTCAGCTTGAGGCCCAGCTTCCTGGTCCTGCGAGCCTCTCTCCCCTCCCCCAAGGGTCCTGGCCCCAACCTCATGCTTCCCTCATGGTCCTGTTACCTGTGTCCTACTCACCAGGCTGTGAGCCTCTCACAGGCATGACGTATGTTTTGTGATATCTCAGCGCTCCCAGACCAGTGTGTGGTATGGAGGGAAGACAAGGGGTGTCCACTGCCTCACCCGCTGCAGGCACAGCCCTTGGGGGAGCACAGAGGAGAAGGACCAGGCTCAGATGGTGGTGCAGGAGTGCTCCCCAGGGCCCCTCTGCTGGTCTCGAGCATGTCCCAGGAGGTCGCCCTGGCCTGGTGGGGGCAGTCCATGTGAGCGGCTGCAGTGTTGGCTGGGGTGTCCAGGACAGGATCAGGCGAAGGCTGCCTCCTGGCCTCCTATAGACTTAGACAGTAGATAGTCTCATTCTCTTCTTGGATAATGTTGGGGTGGGGAGTGAAACGAGAAGGGACTGGGAAAAGAATTCCCCACAAAGACAGATCTACTGACCTGGACCAAAGTCCTGCCTTGGGATCGTAGGAAAAGAACTACAGGTTTAGCCCAAATAATAGAAACCTAAACCATTCCTCCCACACTTCTGCTGGGAGGTTTCATTTTCCTTCCTGAATTTTATCTTTGGACGAGCAGTACAGTAGATAGAACTCGCTCTGGTCTCCTTTTGACTTATGTCCATTTTACACATAATCATCATTCCAGTTAGGAGGAAGTGCTTATGTTAGTAAAACAGAATGTTTAATAGCTCTCATCACTGTGATTTAAAGCTTCTTGGGTATGTGGAAGACTTTCTGAATATGGGGATTTGAGGGGAGTACTTGGGGAAGAAGTACCCCCACCCTGCCGAAGCCCCATTGACAGCGCTGGTAGCTTTCTCTTCCAGGAGTGTGCCAGAGGCCTCCCCCTCCTCCAGCCCCCTCTTCCTCCATCAAGCATCCACCTTCTCCCAGGATCGGAGTCATGTGGTACCTTGGGGGTCTTTTCCATCACCCGAGATTTGAGATCTTCAGGGCAAGCAACCAGGGAATGTATATTCCCTAAAACAGCCAGTTTTCTCTTCCCAGCCAGTTTTCCTGAAGCTGGCTTTCTTGTACACTTAAAGGCCTTTAACTGTGTGAGACTGTGTTTTTTGAACCAGTGGAGTGTTAAAGGACATTTTTACTGATCTGTGACTAAATTTACACAGAGAACTTCTGAAACACCAGTAGAAATGATGTTTAGTGATGATAATGTTAGTGGCTACTGTTTTTTGAGCACTTCCTATCTTTCAGGCAGTGTGCCAGGCACACCCCTGTGTATTATCTCACTTACACCTCATATCTGCCCTGGTTCTGGGACTGACCCTGTAGATGGAAACTCTGAGACAGAGTGTGTCAGTAACTGTCGTGAGATCAAATCCCTGCTTGTATCAGAGCCTGAACATAAATTTATTTGGGAGAAAACCACCCATTTTAACCAAGAATGGAAGTTCAACGCTAGGAACAATCAAGGCTCTGCCCTCTGTGACACTGTAAGCTCTGTATCTTAGTTTGTTGTCCGATGGCTCTCCAAGGGCTGGGTTCTCCCTAAACCATCCTGAGAAACCTGGGCGTTGGGAGTTGCTGACTGAGAGGGCAGGGCCTCCCTTATCTGGTCCTGGTGGGTCACCGTGCCCCACCTGTCCATGGTGCTTCTCACCTTGAAGCGATCTGACCTCTGCTGTTGCCTGCCCCCGGGGTGTACCCGGGGGGGCTGCTCCTGTTTCTCCTGGCCCGGGAAAGGGTGAGATGCCTCGGGACCTTCCTTTCCTGGAACTCTGACAGCAGCATGTGGTAGGATCTCACCCCAGCTCTGTCCTTCACCTGGATTAAAACCACACTGTCTTCTAGTGACCCCTAAAGCACGTACATTCTTTTATTTTTCTTTTCCAACATCAATATTCCCCCTTCTCACTCCTCCCCTTACATTCCTTGAATGTCCCCACTGCAGAGCTGAACATCTGTCTCCTTGTAGAAGGTGTTGACCCAGGTTACCTCTTACTTGGTTTTTCTCTTCCCTTCCCCTCATTTTTGGGTGTCTGCCCCCCCAGGGAGCAGTTCTTCCTAAATCATGAGGCACACCCAGGTCCACCCATGAGAAAATGTTGCACATACTGGGATGTGTCTGCCCAGCTGAGTTCCAGGAATGTGTCACCCAGGCCTTTCAAACCCAAATGCTGGCCCGGACAAGCCCCTGGGTACTGACAGGGGCGCCTTGTGGTGATGGCCTTCAAGTGGGAAGACAGCCAGCCCAGAGGTAAGGGTGAAGCTTTTAGCGTAAGCAGAAGTTTCTGGCGTGCATCCTCCAGAGCTGATGCAGGCTGTCCTGGAGGTGTGTGCAGAGAGAAGATGGAAGGTGGATTGAGAAATGGGGTTTAGAGCCAGGAGGAGATGGCCTTCAAAGTGGCATCTGGCTTGCAGACTCCCTGACTTCTCTGCCTTACCTGTTTTCTCTAGGAAGCTGGGGACAAAACTGAACCAGAACTTGGCATTTTCTCTCGAGTCCTAGCAGCCTTATATTGTGGAAGCCCCCAGTGTGCCCTCGACACTCAGCTGAGACTAGATCTTTGCACGTTATCCGTTATCTGTGGAAGTAGATTGTCTCGAAGGCTCCCTTTCATCTGTAAACCAGGAGAGTGATTCCTGCTCTCTGCCTTCCAGGTATCCTGGGAGAAAATGGGTATGGGTATCCTCCTTCCATCTCCCGGGCCTCTGGATTGTGGAGTGGGGAAGGGTCTTGGCAGGCATCCTAGTTGGCTGGGGAAGTCTGTGCTCCCTAAGTGAAGGGAGGACAGTTAAGACTTTGGGTTGGCTCTGTGCCCTTGCCCTTGACTTGTTCTTTGTCTTCCTAAACCACACAGCCCCTTGGGTAAAAGGAGTGTAGCCAGCAATTCTCTCTGAGAGAACCTGGCAGAAAGAGGTGACATTGTTGATCTGCTGTTTCTTTCTTTTCTTTCTTTCTCTTCTTTTGGCCACGCTACGCAACTTGCAGGAGCTTAGTTCCCTAACCAGAGATCAAACCCATGCTTCTGCAGTGGAAGCACTGACTCCTAACCACTGGATGGCCAGGGATTTCCCTTCATTTTTTAAAAAAAGTTATTATACACATAAAGTACGTTTTTTGTTCTCTAGGAAACTACGAAAATAAATACAAGCAAACAGAAGAAAGTAATATTCCCTCCACGATCCCACTGCTTGGAGTGATCTGTTGACATTTTAGTGTAGGTTCTTCTGTTTGTGTGTGTGTGTGTGTGAGATCACATTTTTATAGAGCTTTTATTTAGTGAAGATAGAAAATATCTTTTCTTAAAACACTGTTGATTTCATAATATATCATGCTCACATTTCCATATCATTCTTCTTCTCCCAATCCTGATTATTGGACTTTTGCAAAAAATTTGCAACAATTCATTGTGTTTATTTAGAATAGACAATATAAGAACATGATAAGAGGAAAAAAACACACATGAAAGGCTGGATGGTGAAGAGGTTCTAGTTCCCTCCCTGAAAGGCACCACTGACTCCAATTTCTCCTGAATCTTTCCAGAGTTATCCTGTGTATGAACAAACCATGTGTGTGTGTTCTGACCCAAGTGGTAGTAGAATTTATACACTTCCCTGTACCATTTGATTTTTTAAATGTTTACATTTTAATAATTTATATATTTTTATGAAACCACCAACAGAAGCTCCATGACCAGAAGGGAATTTTTTTGGTCTTTTCTGCTCACTGTAACAATAAAGGTATAGTGTAGATACTCAATATATTTGTGTTGAATGAATGAATGACATGTTTCTTTTTGGCCATTTTTTATCTAAATGTATACATTTTATTTTATATAAATATTGTCATAGTGTATTACAGTATATTATAGTTTCATAACAATTTTTTTGTTAACTGTATATACTAAATAACTTTCTAAGTTAACTGTTGGTCTACAGGTATCATGCGTAATGTTTTATTGTATGGATATACCATGACTGAATTAACTCATTTCTTTGTTGGATACTTAAATGAGCTGCTTATTCATTTTTTTAAGCTGAAGTTAATTTGTATATGATACAACACACAGATCTTAAGTGGTTATGCAGTTTTGAGTATACAGCAAGTTTTGACAAATGTATATACATGTAGCAACCACCATAGTCAAGAGATAAAACATTGCCATCAACCTAGAAAGTTCCCAGGTACCTTTTCTCAGTCATTCACCCCATCTTGCTGCCAACCCCAGGCAATCACTGAGCTGTTTTTTGTCTGTGTGGATTAGTTTGTCTTTTCCAGAGTGGAAATGGAGTTACATGTATATGCTGTTTTCTCTCTGTCTTTTTAAACTTAGTTTTTTAACACTTTTGAGATTCCCCTGTGTTGTATCTATTAGGAGTTTATTTCTTTTTTATTGCTGAGTAATATTCCACTGTATGTATATTAGATAATTTGTCTACCCCCCTCTTGATGGCCTTTTGGATCATTTCTCTTATACCATTTGATTTTATACAACACTGTAGTGGTGATCCTACTCTGCTGTTTATGAGTGTGCTCATGAGAATAAATGCCTAGAATGGAATTGCTTGTCACAGGGTGTGATTTTAAGAACTTTGTATTTCCCTAGTTAATAAATTCTCAAAAGTTGCACCAGCTTTCACTCAAACCAGTGGTGTTGGAGGGTGTCTGCTTCCCAGTAGCTTTGCCAACCCTGGTATTAGCCTTTTCTAAAAGTCCAGGGACTTTCCTGGTGGTCCAGTTGTTAAGAATCTGCCTTGCAGTGCAGGGGACGAGGGTTCAATCCCTGGTTGGGGAATTAAGATCCTACACACCTGGAGTAACTAAACCCACAGACCAGAACTACTGAGCCTGCGAGCCAAAACTAGAAAGCGCATGCACTGCAACGAAGATCCCACATGCTGCAACTAAGACAAATAAAATAAATGGTAAAAAAAAAAAGAAAAAGTCTGTTCTGTTTTAATAGGCCAAAATGGTGTCTCTTGTCTGTGTTTAAAAAGAATCAGAGAGACACAGATGTACAGAACAGAATTTTGGACTCTGTGGGAGAAGGCGAGGGTGGGATGTTTCGAGAGAACAGCATCGAAACATGTATATTATCAAGGGTGAAACAGATCACCAGCCCAGGCTGGATGCATGAGACAAGTGCTCGGGCCTGGTGCACTGGGAAGACCCAGAGGAATCGGGTGGAGAGGGAGGTGGGAGGGGGGATCGGGATGGGGAATACATGTAAATCCATGGCTGATTCATGTCAATGTTTGACAAAAACCACTACAATATTGTAAAGTAATTAGCCTCCAACTAATAAAAATAAATGAAAAAAAAAAAAAATCAGGAACCCTGAACAGGAAAAGTACTAAAAGATGCAAAGGAAGGGGTAGAGAACTCTGAACACTTTCCAGGATCCGGGGAGGCCCATCTGCAGCAGAGAGCCATCCTGAGACTCGTGTCATGCTAGGGGAGGCCTGCTCACCTTCGGCTCTGGACACAGAACTCTCCAAGCTCCCCCTGAGCCCCTCCACTGCAGCATGTGCTTCCCTCTATCCTCGCATGGCAGTTACTTGGAAACTGAATCCTGAGGCTGAACTTGAATTGTCCTAAGGCACTGGCTCCCTTGCAGTTCCCCGGAGCAGATGGTACCAGAGCCTGGTGTTCTCTTGGTAGGGACATCCTTGGTGGTAGGACCAGCTACTTACTTACTGAGTCGAAAAATGGTCATCTAGTGACTTGAGTGGGTGGGCTGGGGTGACAGGGAAGGGTAGGGAGGATCATAAGAACAGCAAGAAGCATCAGGAATTGGATTGATTGAATTATTGTAAGGAAAAGTAGAAAACCTCAGTGCCCATCGGAGAAGAATTGGTTTCATTGTGGTTCATCCATTCACTAAAATAGGTGAAATTATTAGATGTGACGAGGTATATAACTTTATACTTAATAACAATTGATTTTTCTGATCACTGTAAAAGTGACCGAATGACTTAATACTTCTGAATCTTTGGAGTGAACTTGTCCTTTTTTATTATAGAAATTTAAAAAGATATACAAAAGTAGAATAGTGGAGTGAATCCCCGTGTACTCTCCACCTAACTTCAGTACCTGCTTCATCTTCCCCGGACAGCATGTCATTTCACCCATAAATATCTACTAAGAGATAAAGGCCATTTTAAAACAGCACAACACCTATGCCATTCTTACAAAACTCACTATCATTCATTAATAGTCTTCTATGGCTCAGTTCATGTTCCCTTCTCCCAGCTGTCTCATAAATGGCTTTTATAGTTGTTTTGTTCCAATTATGATCCAGATAAGGTCCATGCATTACATTTTCTTAATTGAATGACAGGTTCTTTAAATTCTACAGTGCTATAAAATTTTCAGAAGTTTCACATACATGATTTAATATAATCCTGTAATAACACTTTTTTAAAATCCCCCTTCTCCTGTATTGTCCTTCTTTTCCTCTCCCCACTGGTAACCAGTAATTTGTTGATTCTTTTTGGTTATATTCACTAGTTACATTTTTTACGTTCCACATATAAGTGATGCCATACAATATTTGTCTTTCTCTGACTTATTTCACTTAGCATCCATCAGTGTTGCTGCAAGTGGCAAAATTTCCTTCTTTTTAGGGCTGAGTAGTATTCCATTGTATATATGTATACACCACATCTTCCTTATCCATTTAGCTGTTGAAGGACAGTTAGGTTGCTTCCATACCTTGGTAGTTGTAGATAATGTAGCTTTGAACGTTGGATTACGTGTATCTTTTTGAATTTGTGTCTCTGGTTTTTTCGGCTATCTGCCCAAGAATGGAATTGCTTGGTCATATGGTAGTTCTATTTTAATATTTTGAAAAATCTTTATACTGTTTTCCACAGGGCTGTACCAGTTTGCATTCCCACAAGCAGTGTAGGAGGGTTCTCTTTTTTTCTCCACATCCTTGCCAACATTTGTTGTTTGTATTTTTTTTTTTCCTTTTGGTTGTTTTTTTTTTTTTTCCCTTTTCCTTTTGCTGGGTCTTTGTTCTTGTGACTGGGCTTTCTCTAGTTGTGGCAAACGGGGGTGCTATTCTTTGTTGCCATGCATGGGCTTCTTGTTGCAGTGGCTTCTCTTGTTTCGAAGCACCAGCTTTAGGGCAGTCAGGTACTAAGGCTCACAGGCTTCAGTAGTTGCAGCCCATGGTTTTGTTAGTTGTGTTTCCCAGGGCTTTAGAGCAGGGGCTCAGTAGTTGTGGAATGCTGGCTTAGTTGCTCTGTGGCACGTGGAATCTTCCCAGACCAGGGATCAAACCCGTGTCTCCTGCATTGGCAGGTGGATTCTTTTTTTTTTTTTTTTTTTGGCAGGTGGATTCTTATACACTGTACAACCAGGGAAGTCCATTACTTGTGTTCTTTTTGATGATGGCCATTCTATAGATGTCAGGTGATGTCTCGTGGTTTTCATTTGCATTTCCCTGATGATTGTTGATGTTGAGCATCTTTTCATGTGCCTGTTGGCCATCTGCATTTCCTTTTTTAAAAAGTCTGTTTTGTTCTATCCTCTTTAAAATCCAGTTGTTTGTTTTTTTGATGTTGAATTGTATCAGTCATATCATTGCAAATAACTTCTACTATTCAGTAGGTTTTAAAAAATTATTCTTAAGTCTTTCATTCTGTAATGGTCTCCCTGCCTCCCATTGCCTTAAATTATTTTTCATGCCATTGAATTTTGGCTAAACCAGGTCATATGTCTTGAAGGACACCCCATATTCTTGATTTGACCTATTACTTCCTCATGGTGTCCTTAACTTCACTATTAAGTGTGACCTGTATAATTCCCTACTCTGTGGGACTAGAACATTCTGTAACCTTCTTGTTCTCTAGCTGTCAGTCAAACATCACTTCCTCAGAAGAACCTTCCCTGGCTCCCACACAAGGTCAGTGTGGGCCTGTGCTGTGTTCTTAGACAACCCTTGATTATTCCTTCAGCACTGAGCACAATTTGTAATTGTATACTTATTAGTGGAGTCACTCCGTTTGTATCTCCCTGGAAGGCCGGTTCGTTAGGACAGGCTGGGACTGTGTCTCCCCAGTTCTGAGCAGAGCAGCTGATGCATATGAGCGCGCCCCCGTATGGGTATGTGCTCATCACGGACGGCTGGTCTGGGCTCTGTGCCTTATAGTCCACACCTCACCTTCCTGGGCCTCACTGTCTGGCAGGGTAGGTAGCCTGGCTGCCAGTAACTCCATCTGCTGGGAGAGAAACAGCCTCCAAGGACTTCAGCACTTGGCCATTAAGTGGGAGAGCTGGGACCTTAAAACCTCGCAATCTGCTATCCGGAATCTGCCTTTCAGCAAGCAGAGTTGCACGCAGCCTTGAAGGCAGTGATGTGTAACAGGAACTTCCCTTGGTGGAGGGGCAACACCCGGGCACCCACACAGGGAGGTGAGAATGCGGGGGCGAGTGGTACAGAGCTGTTAGCTCTGAGTGGAAATCTCTCATGGGTCTCTTGTGTTAACTTTCTGTTTGAAATAATTTCAAACTTAGCAGAGTTGCCAGCCCAGTACACAATTGTAAACACTTTAACACATTTGCTTTATCATCACCTTTTTTCTTTCTTTAGGCGTTTTTTTCCCCCTCTTGGATCAAGATGCAGACCAAGATGCAGATGCAATGCCCTTAACATTTCAGGGTTTCTTTTGCATGGTTACATTTTTTTTTTTTTTTTCTAATTTATTTGGCTGCGCTGGGTCATAATTTCACCCTGTAGGATCTTTAATTGTAGCATGTGGGATCTAGTTCCCCGATCAGGGATCAAACCTGGGCTGTCAGCATTAGGAGCTCGGAGTCTTAGCCATTGGACCACCATGGAAGTCCCTACATGGTTTCTTTTAAGATGGGCCATAAATTCTGGGGGAATTTTGGTCAAATCACTAGCAGCACCTTCCCAGCTAGGAATCCTCTCTGGAAGCCTGTTTTGGGTGAAGGGGATACAACAGTCAGATCAGGAGGAAAGTGGCCTGGCTCTGAGTCTGGGAAGGCAAATTCTGGCTCATTTCCTTGGACTGTCCCATGCCTTGTTGGCTGACCACTTCTTTATCAGGCAGTGCTGTGGTTTTTCCAGTAGTCATGTATGGATGTGAGAGTTGGACCATAAAGAAAGCTGAGCACCAAGGAATTGATGCTTTTGAACTGTGGTGTTGGAGAAGACTCTTGAGAGTTCCTTGGACTGCAAGGAAATCAAACCAGTCAATCCTAAAGGAAATCAACCCTGAATATTCATTGGAAGGAGTGATGCTGAAGCTTAAACTCCAATACTTTGGCCACCTGATGTGAAGAACTGACTCATTGGAAAAGACCCTGATGCTGGGAAAGATTGAAAGCAGAGGGAGAAGGGGACAACAGAGGATGAGATGGTTGAATGGCATCACCGACTCAGTGGACATGAATTTGAGCAAGCTCTGGAAGGTGGTGACGGACAGGGAAGCCTGGCGTGCTGCAGTCCATGGGCTTGCAAAACTTCGTGCGTCACCCACAGACACCGAGAAGCTATACAGAAGATATCACAGCCCCTGGCCTCACTCCTGGGGGGTTATTCTTTGTACAACTGAAGATAATCATCTCAGACCACTTCTGGCCATTGTATTTGTCAATGGTCGTAATGGCCAGTGAAAGTTAGCAAAGCTCTTCCCCGTTAATGGGTGCTTGTTGTGTGCCTGACTTACGTTACCTTCCATTATCTAAATCCTCTGCTGCTGTTGCTGCTAAGTTGCTTCAGTCGTGTCCAGCTCTTGTGACCCCATGGACTGTATTACGCCAGGCTCTTCTGTCCATGGGATTCTCCAGGCAAGAATACTGGAGTAGGTTGCCATGCCCCCCTCCAGGAGATCTTCCCAACCCAGGGATCGAACCTGCGTCTCTTAAGTCTTCTGCATTGGCAGGCAGATTCTTCACTGCTAGTGCCATGTGGGAATCCTCTAAGTCCTCTAGTAGGTACTAAATTATCTTCATTTTACCTCCACTTTACAGATGAGACAGATGCTAAAGTTTACAGAGTTAAATAAACTTACCCAAGGTCATGCAACAGGTAGATGAAAGAACCAAGATTTGAACACAGGCAGACTGGCTCCAAAGTGCACACTCTTAACCATTATACCCATGATGACATCCCATTGCCTGGGAAAATACGAAAAGCTTCCAAAAGAAGGTGAGCCGTAGAGGAATTTCATCTACTAGGGCCCAGGGCTGCAGCATATGGTGGTCATGCATTGGTGGTCTACCTAGGGCAGTCTGGTGAATAGTGGGCGGGCAGGTGAACCAGGAGTATTGGCTCTGGGATGTGGGTCTCAGTAGACATTTACACTTATCCTGAGACATAGAGAACTCTGAGGAGTGGGGACTGGATTACTGGAAAATATCCTTGGCCTTGAAGACCTGGGTGTTGGCAGTGTTCCAAAGATATGGCCTCTAAACCAGGGCAGGAAGTGGGAAGACTTGAGCGTATTAGGCAGTAGGATCATAGGAACCAGTTAACAGAGTGAAAGATTCAATGTTTCTTACTTGTTGGAACAAAGTGATTTTCCATTGCTGAGGGATTGGCCTTTTTCATGGTGAAGATTGTTGTTGGAATGCTCCTTCCAGCAATTGCTAGTTTCTGTGTAATTTTTCAAGGCTCCCACTGCCCTCTAAATTAAGAGAGTAGGCGTTTATCGGGTACCACATGCCAGACATTGATGAATGTTTGATGCATGTTATCTCATTTGATTGTTAAAGTTGCTTAATTTGGGAAAGGAGTACATCAAGGCTGTATATTGTCACCCTGCTTATTAAACTTATATGCAGTGTATATCATGCGAAATGCTGGGCTGGATGAAGCAAAAGCTGGAATCAAGATTGCCAGGAGAAATATCAGTAATCTCAGATATGCAGATAACACCACCCTTATGGCAGAAAGTGAAGAAGAACTAAAGAGCCTCTTGATGAAAGTGAAAGAGGAGAGTGAAAAAGCTGGCTTAAAACAACATTCAGAAAACTAAGATCATGGCATCCAGTCCCATCACTTCATGGCAAATACATAGGGAAAGAATGGAAACAGTGACAGACTTTACTTTTTGGGGCTCCAAAATCACTGCAGATGGTGACTGCAGCCATGAAATTAAAAGACGCTTGCTCCTTGGAAGAAAAGCTATGACCAGCCTCGACACATATTAAAAAGCAGAGACATTACTTTGCCAACAAAGGTCCATCTAGTCAAAGCTATGGTTTTTCCAGTGGTCATGTATGGATGTGAGAGTTGGACTATAAAGAAAGCTGAGCACCAAAGAATTGATGCTTTTGAACTGTGGTGTTGGAGAAGACTCTTGAGAGTCCCTTGGACTGCAAGGAGATCCAACCAGTCAATCCTAAAGGAGATTAACCCTGAATATTCATTGGAAGGCTTCCCTGGTGGCTCGTAGGTTAAAGTGTCTGCCTCCCAATGTGGGAGACCCTGGTTCGATCCCTGGGTTCGATCCCTGGGTCGGGAAGATCCCTTGGAGAAGGAAATGGCAACCCACTCCAGTGTTCTTGCCTAAAGAATCCTATGGATGGGGGAGCCTGGTAGGCTACAGTCCACGGGGTCGCAAAGAGTCGGAGATGACTGAGTGACTTCACTTTCACTTTCATTCATTGGAAGGACTGATGCTGAAGCTGAAACTCACTTTGGCCACCTGATGTGAAGAACTGAATCATTTGAAAAGACCCTGATCCTGGGAAAGATTGAAGGCAGGTGGAGAAGGGGGCAACAGAGGATGAGATGGTTGAATGACATCACTGACTTGATGGGCATGAGTTTGAATAACCTCCGAGAGTTGTTGATGGACAGGGAAGCCCGGCGTGCTGCAGTCCAAGAGGTCGCTAAGAGTCAGACACAACTGAGGGACTGAACAGAAATAAAATGTCCTGACCAAGGCAGAGTTAGTTCTTGCATGCTGTTCCACCTTCATTCTTTCATTCAGCACGTTTTTTAGCAGCTGATCACGTGCCATGCACTGCTAGCCACTGGGTATATAAGTGGTGAGCAAAACAAAATTCTCCACCTTCATGGAGCTTACTGCCAAGCATCAGGCTCACATGAAGTGCGTGTAAAGCGCAGAGATATGCCCAGCTCCATCACAGGAGGACTGGGTCAGCAAGACAGCAAATGGGGACTATAGTAGATTCCTAGGGCTACCTCAAACTGGGTGACTTACAATAGCAGAAGTGTATTCCCTTGTAGTTCTGGAGGCCAGAATTCTGAAATCAGAGTGTTTACAGCATGGTGCTCCCTTCAGAGGCTTGCAGGGAGGATCCTTCCTTGCTTCTTCCAGCATATGGTGGTTGCTGGCCATGCTCAACATTCCTTGGCGTGTAGCTTCATCAGTCTGTTCTCTGCTTCCATCCTCACCTGGCCCTCTTCCTGTGTTTGTCTTTGCCTGGTCTTCCCTCTGTGTGTCTGTGTGTCTCTGTTTTCTCTTCCTATAAGGACACCAGTCATTGGATTAGGGCCCACTCTAATCAGGTATGACCTCATTTTATCTTGATTGCCTCTGTAAAGACACTATTTCCAAATAAGGTCACGTTCTAGGGTTCTGGGTGGGCGTGAATCTGGCGGAGATGCTATCCAACTCAGTACGGGGGGGTGGGGTGGGGGGCAGCCTCCATGTTTCAGTTGATCCCAGATCACCTGTGATCAACGCCACAGGTGTGGGAGCCCAGATCAGCAGGGGACTGGAATCCCAGCTGGAGCAGCTGGGGCTTAGTGGTGGTGGTTACCACTACCGACCCGTTTCTGGCTGCACAGTAGGGTCAGGATGCCCAGGAGAATGCATCAAAAGGAATCTGGAAATTAGGGCAGGTAGCTGAAAGTGTGGCGTAAAAGCCACAGCTTTGGAATAGTGACTCAGGGGAAAAGGAGAAGAGTTGTGAGGGTTGAACCTATTGCAAAGAACCAGCATGGAAGGGGGCACACCATGACCCCTGCCCCTAGGTGACAGAGGGTGTGGAAGAATGAGGGGCACCTCCAGTTCAGAAGGTGTGGGACAGCGTTGTATCAGGAAGAGCTCGGGGGGGGGGGGGGTGGCATTTTATGGGGGGGGGGTGTAAGGGTGTCACCCTGGGAGTGGGGGGAGGGGGTTGCTCAGACTTGCCTTGTGCCCTGAAGGGCAGTGGCTCTGTCTCCTGGGAATGAGGAAGTGTGTTTGGAGCTGGCCCTCCTATGATTTGCAGACTTCGGGGGGCCCCATGAGAGGTGGGGTGGCTTGGGGTGACCTCTCTCTGCTGGAAGGAAGCTGCAGGCCAGACATCAGCAGGAGAGGATGTGACCAGCCTTGCTGGCTTCATGTACCGCAGGCCACCCTCTCGAGGATGTTGAAATAATGTTCCCGCAGAGAAGTTGATTCTTTACGGAAAATGCCTCCTTGGGCTCTATGAAGCAATCGGTTCAAGAGGGGGAGGGAGGGGTTGGGTGATCCTCTGGCTTTGCAGGGCCTCCCAGGTCTCCGGCCTGTCCTCCTGAGGCCTCTGAAGAATCAGCCCACCCCTCCCGTTTCTCTCTCCCTTCCCATTTGCAAGTCTCCACTTCCTGCTGGTCACCTTGGTTACCCACGGTGTTTCTTCACCGTCTTGCTGCTCTTTGTTCTCAGGCGGACTCAAGCCCTGGAGCTGTTTCCCAAGCAGCTGGCCCGGTGCCTGGGCCCAGCCTCCCTAGGGAGGCAGCAGTTGGCAGCAGGGAGGAAGAGCTTGGTGGGAGGCACTGGGAGGAGACCCCGAGTGAGTTTCTATCAGTGGCTGGTGTGGGAGGGCAGCTCCTCCCTGCTCTGCACCTTGGCCTGTTTATGCAGCAGTTGTCACACTCAAAGCCGTGTCCCACCCCAGGCCTGGCCAGCTCCTCTGATGTCCACGCCAGGATTTGCCACTGACCTGCACTGTGGCCTGGGTCATTGCACTTCCGAGCCTCAGTCTCCTGGGTTCTGCTAGTGTTAGTGGCAGTTCCCCTGCCTGGGTTCAGTTGTTGGGGGGCATCTCTGTGTAGAGAAGCAATGTCAGAAGGGCACGTAACGAGACTTGTATGGACTCACAGTTATCTCCCCGTGTGGGATTACTGGTGATTTAATGTTCTTAGTACTCATTGTATTTTCTAAAATTTCTATAGTGGTGGTGCTGCTGCTGCTGCTGCTAAGTCACTTCAGTCGTGTCCGACGCTGTGCGACCCCATAGACAGCAGCCCACCAGGCTCCCCCATCCCTGGGATTTTCCAGGCAAGAGTACTGGAGTGGGCTGCCATGGCCTTTATTTTATAAATGGTTTCATATAACATTATTTTGGAAGGAAAACACAAGCCTAAATTATCCCATGGAGGCCCCAAAACATAGTGTTAAGAGCACAGAGTCAGAAAGCCCAGATTCAGATATGTCCTTCATTAACTGGATGGCCTTCAGCAGGTTACTTAGTTTCTCTGAGCCATCCTGGTCTGGAGCACCAGGACGCCAATGATCCCCATCTTGTGGGCCTGTTGGAGGATGAGAGGACAAAATGCATGAGACATAGTGTCTGGCTAATGACATATAAGCTTTCAAATTATGTATATGATACATATATATGAAATGGGAGGTTATATAAAACTATTTGTCATAATGAGCAAATCCAGATTCTTATGAAGACCAGAGGGGAGGTATAATCCAGGAGAAAGAGAAAGCTCTGTCCTTGCCTTGGGGTAGTATGTACCTCAGTCTATCTAGTAACAACAGAGGTTATCAAGGAGGAACCCAGGTCTGTGTTTATGGAGGACAGGATGCTGCCAAAGTTGTATATATATTTGTGTGAGATAGGCTTCCCTGGTGGCTTAGCAGTAAAGAATCTGTCTGCAATCAAGGAGTTGCTGGAGACACGGGTTCTATCCCTGGGTTCGGAAGACCCCCTGGAGGAGGGCATGGCAACCCACTCCAGTATTCTTGCCTGGAGAATCCCGCCCATGGACAGTGGAGCCTGGCGGTCTCCGGTTCACAGAGTTGCAAAGAGTCGGACACGACTGATGTGACTGAGCACGCATTCACGGCACATGCGTGAGATGGGACGGGGCAGGCGGGGGTTAATCTGGGGCCCAGTCCCCGGACCCCTCAGGGCAGGGCACCCAGCACCCGGCTGCCTGGGACTTCTGTGGCTGGCGTCTTTGACCTCCTGTGCCCCTCCTAGCCTCCTTAATACCGCTGCCACGTGGGGGTTCTTACCAGGGGTCATTCTGCAGGTGGAGGCTGTGGTTGTCCATCTCAGCAAACTTTTCAGCTAGTCTCTAAGTTTAGAGTTATCAGATTACTAGGCAGTGTGCCAGGGATTTTCACGAGTCTTGCCTTGCAGATGGGCTGGGGTCCCAGCTGCCAGCACCGTAAAGCACCGAAAAGGGTGGGTGAGGGTGATAGTGGTCAGTGGATAAATTTAACCCAGAGTTTCTCAGAACTGTGAGTTTTGTCTGAACAAATGTTTCTGGGCCTCTAATGGGCTAATATATGATGCTTTTTAGGAAGGAGCAATGTAGTAGTGGGCTTCTCTGGTGGCTCAGAGGTAAGAATCTGCCTGCAGTGCAGGAGACTTGCAGGAAGACGCCACTTTGTTCCCTGGGTCAGGAAGATCCCCTGGTATAGGAAATGGCAACCCACTCCAGTATTCTTGCATGAAGAATCCCATAGACAGAGGAGCCTGGTGGGCGACAGTACGTGGGATCACAAAGAGTTGGACATAGCTGAGTGACTGAGCATGCACACACAATGTGGTATGCAGTGTTTCCCAAACTAATGGCCCACAGAATCCTCTTCTTCAGGGGCTGGGGTGTCATGGGACACATGTCAGGAAGCAGTGTTTTTGGAATGACCAAGTATGGAGGGTATGATTTAGATTCTTAAAGCTCCCAGTCCTCTATAAACACTGACCTGCTTCTTCCTTGGTTACCCTATGTTGCTGCTGGGTAGACTGAGGCACAGGCCACCGCAAGGCAAGGACAGCTTTCTCTTTCCCCTGGAATTCAGCATCACCCCCAACCCCACCCCTACACTGCCGGGTTTTGAGTGCTTAGAATCGCATCACCCACACCCTTATCCCCACACCATCAGGCTTTGAGTAGTTTGAATTGCCCTGCTAGATGAATAGTTTTATTCAACATAAGATCAGGAGTAACTCGTTTTTTCCTGCCTTTTCATTTCAAGTGTTTACCGTTTCCAAAATTTGGAGATTATAAGAATTGAGTATCTCTTTTGTGTCAGGCATTGGTGTCCCAGAGCTGAACAAGACGAACCCAGTCCCTGCCCTCATGATGTCTGCAGTCAGGGGTGAAGAAGGACAGTGGACTGATGGATGGAGGGATGGATAGAAAGTCCTGGATGCCCCTGAGTTCTGACAGGGGCATGCCCTGGGGACACTCTCTTCAGAAGTGACTTTTAAGTTGAGATCGGCAGGAAGAGTGGGTTAATAGGCAATTAGAAAGTAACACAGTGCAGGACACCACTAGGGGTCAAATGAAGACTTCCTTTCCTCCCATCGTGAGAAACCAGGGGTGACTGGCTGAACTTTCACAGTGCATGTGACCTTCAGAGCCCTCTGAGGTTAGCCTCAAAGTGTGAGCAGAGCCTGAGTGTGAGGAGCACACTCTGAATTTCCTGCCCATCTGTCCTGCAGCAGTGACAGGCTGGGGTCCCCGCCCAGCTCTCCTGGCTGTGGGCTCCGGGTCTATCAGACTGCCCTTGGAGCTGGCCTCACTCCTGTTCCCAGACACATCTGAGCCCAGCACAAGTGTGCAGGGTTTGCCACCTCTGCCAAGGTCAGTGCCTCAGTGCTGGGGATGAGGGAGGGGTCTGGACGCCTGGGCTCCGGGCGGCCCTGCCGCCTCTGTGTGTAACTTGGTTTGGGGCTTCATGTTGGTCATGATTCACTTGTCCCTGGTCTTTCTCGGGGCCCTGCCCCTCTCAGGCAGTCCTCTTTCTGCTTTGGAAGCCTCTGGAAGAGCCCTTGGGCAGGCAGGAGAGTGTTTCTAAAGGACTCCAGCCTGTCTTAACACCCATCACCTTCCTCTCCTCCAGGATGGCACCTCTGGGGTTTCTCATCCCGGGACTGTCCCCCAACTATGTTGGTTACCCCCAGGGAAGAGTGCAGGACCAGGCAAGGGAGACCTGGGGGAGGAGGGCAGAGACGGCGCCAGGTGGAGGAAATTGGTGTTGCTTGGGTTGTACCTGTGTTCATCACAGAACACGCCATTCATTCATTAATACATTCATTCCCTCATTCAGCAGATGTTCATTTGCCCTTAACTGTACCAGATCAATCCCTGGCTTGGGAAGATCCCCTGGAGGAGGGCAAGGCAACCATTCCCACTATTCTTGCCCGAGAAATCCCACGGACAGAGGAGCCTGGTGGGCTACAGTCCATGGGGTCACAAAGGAATCGGACAGGACTTAGCAACTAAACAACAACAACTGAGATAGCAAAAGCAGGTTTTTGGTGTTTTTTTTTAAGGTGGAGTCCCACCTACCTGCCCTCCCCAACCCCATCACAACCATCTGTCTTTGTGCCCCCACCTGCTCAGACTGGGCAATCAACCTTCTGGAAGGGCAGACGAAAGCTCTCCCCATCTGGCTCAGGTGATAAAGGTCTAGGGAGGGAGAGTTTCAGGAAGCTCTGCCTGCCCCTCCGCCCCGCCCCTTCTCCGTGTGGCTTTTGTGCCGGCCGCGCTGATGCTGCCCCTGGCCCCACCACGAGCGGGGTCACCTTGCCAGGCCGGTTCCTGCCCCCTTTCCGCCCTCGCCAGCAGCTGCCTGCCTGCCTGCCTGCTCTTTTGTTTCTGGAATTCGGGCGGCTCAGCAGAGGGGCTGGCTTCGTGCACCCAGCTGCTTCGAGCTGCCTTAGGTCAAGAGTGCTCCGGGAGGAATGAGATCCTCAGAGCAAAGCCCTTGTAATGGATGCCTTCCCCCCCACCCCCGGCACCCTCCCCCTTTCAGTTGGGTTAGGGGAATAATTGGCCAGACTCTCAACTAAACAGGGTAGGCATGCTGGCGTCCTGGTTTGTTGTTCCTTTCCCAAAGAATCACCTGCTCTGAGGTGCTGAGCAGAAGCGAAGGCTCAGAGTCCTAATTTCCTTTGGCTCTCTGCAGAGCACGTGGAGGCAGGCTGTTTTCTCTGCTCCGCCACCCCCCTCTCCCCACCCTAGCCCAGCTGTAAACCCTCAGGTAGAACGTCTCCTTCAGCAGTACAAATCAGGTTCCTTTGAGAGCCCGACAGAGGCAGATAAGCTCAACTTATCTGAAGGTTGGTTGCCCAGTTTGAGGGAAAGGCAGGCCTAAGTGCTGTTAAGTGCCACACGCTTTACATTATGACCGTGTGACCTCCTTTTCAGGTGAGGACACTGGGGTTCAAAATTCACATGTCCAGGGTTAGTAAATAGCGGAGGTGAGATTCCACCCCAGAACTGCCTAACGTTACAATCCGTGCCGGGCTGTTCCCTTAAATGTGGAGGAGTGTATTTGGAACAGGGAGGGATATCCTTGTGTTCATTCTTATTTTTTGACTGACTTTGTGTTTTCAGGCAGTTTTAGGTTCGCAGCGTATTGAACAGAAGGTACAGAGACGTCCCCTGTACCCCGCCTCCCCTCCGCATCCACAGCCTCCTCCACTATCAGCAGCCCCCACCAGAAGGGTCCATTTGTTAACAGTCAGTGAACCTACAAATCGTCACTTGAATTCCAGAAACAAAAGAGCAGCCAGTGAGGAGCAGCTCAGGAAGCGCTCCTGTAGTGAACCTACATAAACGCATTACCCCAAGACCACAGTTTACACTGGGGTTCACTCTTGGTGGTGTACGTTCTGTGAGTTTGGGCAAATGTGGAATGACATGTCTCCACCGTTATAGACTGTACCAGCCCTGAAAGTCCTCTGTGCTCCCCGTTCGTCCCTCCCCCACCCAACCTCTGGCAAACCACTGATCTTTTTCTTCACTTTCTCCGTAGTTTTTCCTAGTCCAGATTGTCATATAGTTGGAATCATAGTATGTCGGCTTTTCAGATTGCCTTCTTTCACTTAGTAACATGCATGTACGTTTCCTCCTTGCCTTCTGATGGATGTTCATTCCTTTTTTTAACTTAGGCAGAGAATTTTTTTTTAACACCTGCCCCTGTGCCAGGCTCTGGGCAGTTGGTATTGGCAGGGTGGATGTGACTCCTGCTCTTTGCAGCTAGAGTTTAGCAGGAAGTAAACAAGTAAATTTAGTAAACAAGTAAATATCTGGCCTTGAAGAACAGCGTGCTTACAAGGGGCACCTGATTTAAAATGATGAGGGGTCAGAGAAAGCCTCTGTTTGGAAGTGACGATTAAACCTGTGTCTGAGGGACGAGCAGAAATGGAGCTGGGGAGCATCACAGACAGCTGTTCTCTTTCCTAGAAGCCTGCACACCCTTGAGAACAGCCTTTTCCATGAAGCCCTACCTGCTGACTCCTTCTTGAGCTGTTATTGCCTGTTCCAAAGGTCCGTAGCTGTTTTATGTACCGATGGCTTCCTCAGAGAATCCGCTCAAGCCAGTGGGCTCTTTCTGCAGGAGGGTGTGCAGGGGAAAGATGTACAGCATCTTGCTTTGAGCTTCTCCTACACAAGGAAAAATGCAGAGGATGGGAGCGAAGCTCTGTTGGGCTGAGCTAAAACCAGAGAGAAGTCAGGACATTGCATATCTGACTTCTCGTGTTTGGAGCCTTTGAATCGCCTGGATGAGGGCAGTGCAACCCGGGCCAAAGGTCACTTCGCTAATTTCCGTCAGCTGTTGCCTATGGAACACTAAGAATCTGAGATTGTTGTTGCTTCTTGTCAAGAGGCCTTAGAACCCTCTGCTTAAAGGAAATACCCAAGTAGGCTGCAAGCTTGTGGGGGCTGCTGGAGGGTGGGGAGGGGGTCCTGGTGATCAGAGGGCTGCAGCCGCAAATTGGCTGCTGCTACCAGCTGTCTGGCTATATACCAGGGTGAGGCTGACTGAGACATCTTCCCCGCAAGGCCACTCTGCTCTAAACCCTTCACTGTCATTGCCCTGCTCCAAACCCTTCGCTGGCTTCCATTGCCCACAGGACAGGCGGAATATCTTACGTGTTAAGTCCCTTCAGTCGCATCCAACTCTTTTGTGACCCCGTGGACTGTAGCCTGCCAGGTTCCTCCGTCCATAGGATTTTCTAGGCAAGAATACTGGAGTGGTTGCCATGCCCTTCCCCAAGGGATCTTCCTGACCCGGGGATTGAACCTGTGTCTCTTATGTCTCCTGCATTGGCAGGTGGGTTCTTTACCATCTTAGCAGGACACATAGACTGAGACCCTGTCCACCCTCGCAACCTGCTTTGTTCAGGCATACTCTCCCTCTCTGGCTTGTCCAAGGGCTCCAGCTTCCCCAGATGGGACACCAGTGTGGCCTTGCAGGTGCTGTGTTCCCAGCTGAACTTCCTTTTCCCCTTCATCTTCAACAGGTTAGTTCCTAGACGTCCTTCTAGAATCTGACTAGACAGGTCTCCTTGAGGTTCCCACTGACTTGCTACTCTATACAAGTGGCCACACCTTCCCCTGCGACCTGGGCAGTCAGTACTCACCACTGCAGTCCCTCCCTTCTTTTCCCCCCCTCCCTTCCTTCACTCCTTCGCCGTTTAATTCCAGGCATCTGACCATGTTTTTGTCACACCAGGGCAGTGGCAAAACAAGGAGGAGTAAGAGCAGACCCAGACTCGCACCCTCAAGGAGCTCGAAGTCCCATGGTGGAAGCATGAATCCATCAAACAATGAAGATGAAAAATACCCGAAGAAGTCAAATCTGTTCCTTAAAGAAGTGAAGATTTTGTCCATGATTTTAAAAGCCTACACATAATAAATGCTGGCGAGGATGTGGAGAGAAGGGAACCCCTCTACACTGTTTTGTTGTTTAGTCACTAAGTCTTTGCGACTCTGTGAACTGTAGCCCACCAGGCTCCTCTGTCCGTGGGAGTTCCCAGGCAAGAAAACTGGAGTGGGTTGACATTTCCTTCTCCGGGGGTATCTTCCCGACCCAAGGATAGAACCCACGTCTCCTGCATTGCAGGTGGATTTTTGACCACTGAACCACCAGGGAATGGAATGTAAATTGGTGCAGCCACTGTGGAAAACAGTATGGACGTTCCCTAAAAAACTAAAAAAAATAGAGTTGCCATTATCATCCAGCAACCCCAATCCTGGGCATATATCCAGAAAAGATGAAAGTTCTATCTCTAAAAGATACATGCACACCAGTGTTCATAGCAGCACAATAGCCAAGACTTGGGAGCAACCTAAATGTACATCAACAGATGAATGGATAAAGAAGATGTGGTACATATATACAGCACATAATAATACAGATTATTATTCAGCCATTAAAAAAAGAAATGAAATAATGCCATTTGAAGCAGCCATTATCATGTGACTTACTAAATGAAGTAAGTCAGGTAGAGAAAGACAAATATGTGGTATCACTTATATGTGGAATCTAAAAATAATGTAAATGAATTTATTTATAAAACAGAAATGGACTCATAGACATAAAAAACAAACTTTGTTACCAAAGGGGAAAGGAGTGGTGGATAAATTAGGAATATGGTATTAACAGATGCATATAAAATATTTAAAGAATAAAGATTTACTCTGTAGCACAGGGAACTGTATTCAGTATTTTGTAATAACCTATAGTGGAAAAGAATCTGAAAAAATATGTATGTTAGCTGAATTACTTTGCTGTAACCTGAAATTAACAAAATATTATGAATCAGCTATACTTCTATTTAAAATTGTTTATTAGAAAAGATTTTCTTCATGATTTAAAAAAATAATAAAAGGTTGAGGAAAAGGATACATTAAAATTCTTCTAGTCTCAGATCTAATATTTCTTGTTAGTTAAGCCCTGGGGTTTTAGGACTTTGTCACATTCATTTTCTTCATGTGTAATGTTAGGGACAGGAAATAATTGATCAGGCGTTGGGCACCTTCCATGATCACAGCTTTAGGGCTACTGAGAGAGTAGTGTTGTGGCCTCAGGTTCTGGGGGAATAAGTCAGAGAAGAGATCCTCGCTTGGAATCTCTACAGGGTTTGCATTCAGAGGGCAGACCTCCCCTCCCTCAGGGAAGACGAGCATCTTTACCAGTGTCCACAGCTTTCCTCTGCAGTGCTGATCCCGGTTTGGAATTCTGCAGTTGTCTTACCCTTTGATGGTCATCTCTTTCCAGCAGGGCCATAAACTCCATTAGAGTGGGTGATGTGCCCATCTAATTTTTTTTTTATAACAACTTTTTTGAGATACCATTCACATACCATAACATTCACCCTTTTGAAGTACACATTCAGTTGCTTTTAGTGTATTCACAGAGTTGTGCAACCATTGACACTATCTAATTTAAGAACATTTTCATTATTCCTAAAAGAACCCTCAATCCATTAGTAGGTTCCCTCTGCCGTTAACCTTCCCACGTGCCGCCAGCTTCCTGCAGTCACTAATCTACTTTCTGTTTGTACGGATTTGTTACCAGAAGGGGGACCCCTTCCAGGGCCCAAGAGTGGGCTCTTGTCTAACACTCGGAAGCAGATTGTCCGAGGAGACACATGTCCTTACAAAGCAAGAGACTTTATTGGGAAGGGGCGCCCAGGCAGAGAACAGTGGGATGAGGGGACCCAGGAGGGGGTTCCCTGCTCCTGGGCAGAGGGTTCCTCTGCCACATGGCTCACAGTCTCAGTTATTATGGTCATGGGATTAGCTTACCAGGTTGTCTGTGGCCAGTCATCTTGCTCATGCCCACTTTGGTCTGACTAGGGTCCTTCCTGGTGGCGCCACGATCTCTCTGCCAAGGGAGGGTTTCTGGGAGGTTAGCAGAACGTACTGTGGCTTGGTGATTCCTCTCTCCTTTTGGCCCCTCCCAAATTTTCCTGGTTAGTTTTCAGTGGCAGCACTGTCTTCCTTATGGGGACCTTCCTGTTGTGAGACAGCTCATGCAAGTGGTTATTACCATGCCTGACCAAGGCAGACAGTTTTGGTCTACAGTTCCCTAATATTTTCCTGTGCTGCACATTCCATATAAAGAGAGTCCTATGATATGTGACCTTTTATGACTGGATTTTTTTTTCACTTAACGTAAAGTTCTCAAGTTTCATCCAAGTTGTAACACATATCAGTATTTCATTCCTTTTTGTGGAATAATAATATTCCATGGGATGGGTATTCCATATATTTCCATTCATCAGTTGGTGGACACTTAGGTTGTTTTCATTTTGGGGCTATTATGAATAGTGCTGCTATGAACATTCCAGTACGAGTTTCTGTGTGGTCATCTGTTTCCATTTCTGTTGAGTATACACCAAGGATTGGAATTGCTAGGTCATGCGGTAACTCTTTTACATTTTGAGGAGCTGCCAAATCATTTTCTCACAGTGGCTGCACCATTTTTCTTTCCCACCGGTAGTGTATGAGGGTTCCAATTTGTTCACATTCTCACCAACATGTGTTTATTTTCCATTTTTGTTTTTATAATAGCCATTCTAATAGATGTGAAGTGGTATCTGATTGTGGTTTTGCTTTGCATTTTCCTAAAGATTAGTAATGTTGAGCATCTTTTTGTGTGCTTATTGGCAATTTCTATACCTTCTTTGAAGAAATATCTGTTCAATCATTTGCCCATTTTTAAATTGGGTTGTTGGTCTTTTTATTGATGAGTTGTGAGAGTTCTTTGTATATTCTGAATTAGAGTCTCTTACTGATCTATGATTTCCAAATATTTTCTCCCATCCTGTGGGTTATCTTTTCGTCTTCTAGATGGTGTCTTTTGCAAGTTTTAAATTTTGAAGTCCAACTTATGCAGTTTTTTTTTTTCTTTTTGGTTCCTTCTGTTTTGTATGTCATATCAAAGAAACCACTGCCTAACCTAATCATAAAGATTTGCTCCTTTTTTTTTTTTTTTTAAGAGTTTTATAGTTTTAATCTTACATTCATGTCTGTGTCTATCTCATTCCTGATTATACCCCCTCTGCCTAGAATAATGCCTGATATATAGAAGTTACTTGATACCTATTGAGTGAAATGAATGAATTGGTATCTCTTAAATGAGTGAATGAACAGATATCTCCTTGTCCCAAAGCTATTCACAGCCCCAGGGTTAAAAGAGGGTGTTAGACAGGGGAGGGTCACTGGTCTGTTTTAATCTCATCCCCCAGTTAACCTGCCCTTAGTGGACACTCACAGTTCCTTTTCTGCAGTTTTCTTCTTTCTGTTTTTCCTGGATTTTTGCTTCTTTTTTGTTCCCCCTTTTGACAAAATGTTGCTAAGACGTTTCCTAAGTAAATTGTGTCTGGTCTGCTTGCTTAAATGTATGGTAGAGGTATAAGAAAATTTTTTCATTCATCAAAATCTTGGGTGAGATAGTTCTCTTGTTGCATTTACTTGTGTTAGACTGATAAATTCAGATGACACAGTAGTACATAAATTACGAAGGAAGAGTCACCTCCTCAGGGGACATATGATGGCTAGAACTTACTTTTAGAAAAAGTGTATGTATAGAGAAAGAAGAGGTAAGATAACAACTAATGAATCTGGGTGAAGGCTCTTTGGAGTCCTCTGTACTCTAGTTTTCATTAGGCTGGGCCAGGTCTGAGTTGCGGGACTCAGGGTCTCTGATTTTCATTGTGTCATGCAGGGTGCTGTAGTTGTGGCATACGAGATCTTTAGTTGTGGCGTGTGAACTCTTAGTTGTGGCGTGTGAAGTCTTAGTTGTGGCGTGTGGGATCTAGTTCCCTGACCAGGGATTGAACCTAGCCCCCCTGCATTGGGAGCGTGGAGTCTTAACCACTGGACCACCAGGGAAGTCCTTGTGCTCAAAATTAACAATTTTTCTTACACTGAATTTTTTTCAAAACAGTGTTTCTCACAATCCCACCCATAGAGGAAATTAAGCTGAGGACCCTGAGAGGTTGCTGGGTACTTGGGGCTTTACATCCATTTTTCATTTTATCCTCAGCTGTTGGAAAGGAAGCCAAGGTGAAGGTGGACTGACCAAGGTCATACAACCTGCTTGAGTGGAAAAACCCGAATTTGGATTTGAGACTCCCAGCTTAAGTCCTCCTATGTGTTTTATGGCCTGTGCATCTCAGGCAGTCAACCTTTTGCTGGGAATGACCAGGCTATCACCCTTGCCTCTGTCTTCACGTTCTTGACAGTTCACGAGCCTATGCTCAGCGAGGGTGGGAGGAAGATGGTCCAAGACTTTCTAGAACAGAGTGACTGCCATGTGGGACTTGAAGGAAAGTGAAGAGGGAATGGAGGGAATTGATGCTCCCTCACCAGCCAGCAGGTGGGCCCTGAGGCTCCCGGGAGGCAGCCCTGACCTCCTCTTCTGCCCTACCTGTTCCAGGAGCTGAAGCTGCCCACCTTCCGAGCCCACTCCCCGCTCCTGAAGAGCCGCCGATTCTTCGTCGACATCTTGACCCTGCTGAGCAGCCACTGCCAGCTCTGCCCCGCTGCCCGGCACCTGGCTGTCTACCTGCTGGACCACTTCCTGGATCGCTATGACGTCACCACCTCCAAGCAGCTCTACGCCGCGGCGGTCTCCTGCCTCCTGCTCGCAAGTACGTGGAACCCGCCTCCTTCCCTGTGCCGTGCCCTCCCGCTCCATGAGCCCACGTGCTCCCGAATTGTTCTACATTTCCGTGGTCTTTGTGCGTCTTCTGTATTCATCCTTAGCTGAATGCGAAGAAGTGAAGCTGCTCAGTCGTGTCCAGCTCTTTGTGACCCCTCCTCCATCCATGGGATTTCCCAGGCAAGAATACTGAAGTGGGTTGCCATTTCCTTCTCCAGGAGATCTTCCTGGCCTAGGGATCAAACCTGGGTCTCCCGCACTACAGGCAGACTCTTTATTGTCTGAGCCACCAGGGAAGCATTTAAAATGTACCAGACTATAAGGCATAAGGATTTTAGCAACTTGATCTTAAAAGAATCAACATAATGACTCTAGAAGACAGATGTTTGAGTACCTGCATTTCACCGAGGCGCAGAGAGGTTAAGAAATTTGCCTTGGATCTATAGCAGATAGGATTTGAGCCCAGAAATGCACGATGCCAGAATCTGTGTCTTAACCCCATATTACCTCCTTTCTGACATATAGGGCCTCTGAATGTGCTAGGTGGGTGGGTGGGGAACTCTAGCAACCATTGTCCTTAGACGTGTTTAGAAATGTGACTGCTTGTGTGGGTCCCAAGCAGGACCCTTCATGTATTTGTCAGGCCTGGGCACAGGCCTCTTTCAATGAGGCCTCACTAAAACACAGCGTGGCTTTGACCATCTGTCTGTCTGCCTAGGTAGGAAATGAACATGCTCCTGGCCTGGTTCAAACACAGTCTGCCATACCATGCTGCCACTTTAAAATCGCCCCCTGGTTTACTGACGGTCTTAAAAGGACCAGCCATCAGGGTCCTGCCTCTCTGACCTCATGCCTTTCTCCCCTTCCATCCCTGGGTTCCAGCCAGTTCCCCTGCTCCCCTGTCACAGAGCTTTGCATATACTGTTCCCCCTGCCCAGAGCGCTTCCCATTCTCTTCCCCTGCCCCTCTGGTCTTGGTTAGACAGCACTCGGGTCCCACGCTTGCATCCCTAAGCAAGCCTCCACCACTGCCTGCAGAGTGAGTGGGGTGTATGTAAAGTGTCTCTGATGTACAGTTCCATAGCGTCGTGGATTTTTAATTAAAACCCACCTCCCCCACTGAGCAGGCTTCCTTGACGGCTCAGCTATAAAGAATCCACCTGTGGTGCAGGAGGCGCAGGAGATTCCGGAGATGCTGGTTCAGTTCCTGGGTCTGGAAGGTCTCTTGGAGAAGGGAATGGCTACCTACTGCAGTATTCTTGCCTGGAGAATCCCATGGACAGAGGATCCTGCAGCCTACAGTCCACGGGGTCGAAGTCCAACCTGCAGGCTACAGTCCAAGAGTCGGACAGGACTGAGTGACTGAGCAGCACACGCCCCTCAGCAGTGAGTTTCAGAGGGAAAAGGAGCACATAGTGAGGCCTCAGGGTATAGTATTTGTGGGCTAAAGGAAATGAATGGAGCCAAGGGTTCCTTTAGAGTGGGGCGTCCGCACTTCTCCAGGTTGCCCTTAATGCAGAGGAGTGGATACCCCAAAGTGACCAGCTGCAGTCACAGTTCCTTGATATCTAATCAGATATTGCCTTCGTCGCTACGTTATGTTATTGTCCTATTTTATTACTGGGGGCCCTTGCCTAATCTTTTTGCTTCCCACTGATGCTTCAAGAAGATCATGCCCATTTTCTCCAGTGGCTTTGTCTATCCCTGGCACACTGCTATGAGCCCTTCATCACCATCACCCAGTTGCAAACACATGGCATTAGAGTTTTTAATTCTGCCTTGTTTTCCACCCTGGCACCTGCCACCTATAATCCCTTTGCCAGCTTTGGGTTTACAGCCTTCTGATTTGTGATTTTCTTTACCTTGGGCCAGCTGGCTTTCCCCTGTGATATAGAGGAGCCCGGTTTGCTGGGAGACTGGCCTGCTTGCTAACATCAAAGTCCTGCTTGCTAACTTCAAACATCAGCTCGCAGCTCTCTTTGGTCTTGGGAGGAGCTGTGGGGCTGGCGAGACGTCCCTGTTAGCAGAAGGCAAGAAGGGCGTCGCATTTCAAGGGACCCTCGGGGAGTCTGTGCCATGGCCTCTGGCTTGCTGCTGTCTGTGATCTGTGGGCTGCTTCGAGGCCCCTGGGGTGGGGGACTTGGATTTCCATGGGGCCACCGAGGCTCCGGCGTCTGTCTGGGGGAGCTGGGGCGGGAGGTGTGCACTGGGGACTTCTTTGTGCCGTGGCTGCCATGGCAGAGGGAGGGGACCTTTCAGTCGGAGAGCGGACCCCCACACATACCCACATGTCTGAGGGCGGCAGCCAGCCTTGAGTGGCAGGAACGGATTTTTCAGGACACCTGCCATATGCTCAGAGGCCCCAGGAAAGAAAAGTTTCCATGACAGCCTGAAATCCTATTCATTCCTTCTTCGCCTCTCCCCAGGCCAACTGTCAGCCACAAGGGAGGTCACCTTGCTCGGGAGGTTCTGAGTTCTGCTAATTTGCTAGCAAATAATTAATTCCCAGATAAGAAGGTGACAGTTCTTGGGTTTTTGCAGCTGCTTCCAGGTAAGGGTCTTGCATAGATGGAACCTACTCACCCACACGCAGTTTCTCTGCTCCCATAAAACAGGAGCCGGTCAAGGACCCATGTCTCCAGACTGTGGAAGGAGGAAAAAAAGCAAGAGTTTGTGGGCTGTTCCATGGCGGACCAGTGGCAGAGCCGCCCTTTGCCTCTCTATGATCAAGTTTTATTTATTTATTTTTCATCCCCTTTATTGCTAAGTAGATTCTTAACCACTGGACCACCAGGGAAGTCCCTGTATGACCAAGTTAACTTCATTTTCTTCCTTAACAGAGGAGAGACTCCTGTTGTTCAGTTGCTAAGCCGTGTCCGACTCGTTTGTGACCCCATAGACTAGCCCACCAGTCTCCTTTGTCCATGGGATTTCCCAGGCAAGCATACTGGAGTGGGGTGCCATTTCCTCCTTCAGGGGATCTTCCCGACGCAGGGGTCAAACTCATGTCTCCTGCATTGGCAGGCAGATTCTTTACCACTGAGCCACCAGGATAGCCTGGAGAGACTCTTTCTGTAAGTCTCATCTAGGTATAAGTGTGCCATAAATTGAATAGAGCCACTGTCTTCTGTAGTCTTTCATCTTATAAAGCACCCCTCCCCGGCTGTCTTTTGGTTGTTGTTGTTGTTTAATTGACAACACAGAAACCCCACCACCTGCAGGTGAGTTGGCTTTGACGGTGCCACATAATCATCGTCCTGATGAGGTGGCTACATTGTTTACTGGTCCCTTTCTACACGCCCAGCCCTGTGCCAGCCACTTCATACACACATCACTTGGAAGCTTCGCAACCAACCCGGGTAGTCGTGCTGTCTTCTGACCATTCTGTAGGTTCAGAGAGGCCCAAAGTCACACAGTTTGGAATTTTGCTTTATTTTTTTTAATTGAGGTAGAATTCATATCACAACATAGAATCTACCATTTTAACTGCTGTGAAGTGTGCGGTTCTGTGGCATTTAGTTCACGTACCGCTGTTGCACAGCCATCAGCTCTCTCTGGTTCCAGCACACGTTCATCATCCCGAAAGGTGCCCATGTACCCCGTGAAGCAGTCGGTTCCCATTCCTTCCCATCCCCAGCCCCTGGGAACCACCAGTCGGTTTTGTGTCTGTCTGGAGTTGCCTATTCTAGATATTGCATATGGAAAGGAATCATACAATATGTGACCTTTTTATGTCTGGTTTCTTTTACTTTAAGTTTTTAAGATTCATCCATGTTGTAGCATGTAGCAGTACTTCAGTACCTCATTCCTTGTTACGGCTGTATGGATACATACAGCCTTGTATGGATGGACCACAGTTTGTTTATCCATTCACATGTTGATGGACATTTGGGTGGTTTTCACCTTTTGGCTGCTAGGATTAGTGCTGCTGTGAACATTTGAGCACCAATTTTGTTTGAACATTTACTTTCAGTTCTTTCGGGTATCAACGTCGGAGTGGAATTGCTGCCCATATGTGGTTATTCTGTGTTGAACTTTTTGAAGGAAACTTGGAGTTTTGCCTTTGCCTGGTTATTGTCATTCAGAGATGAATATGTGCTGAGTCCTTATCCCCAGGATATGGACAGGGAAGGAGAGAAAGGAGAGAGGGAGGGAAAGAAAACCAGAAAGGCAGGAGGCATGACCAGTGGCATTTTGCTGGGATGGCAAGGCCTTAAATGTAGTATAAGATCTTACAATGATGATATAAAAAGTATGAGATGCAGTAAGTCTCCGACATACGAATGAGTTCCATTTTGAGAGTGCATTCGTAAGTCCAACTTGTTCATAAGTCCAACAAAGTTAGCCTGGGTACCTGACTAACACAATCTGCTATGCAGTACTCTACTATAATAAGTTTGTAATACTTTTCATACAAATAACACATAAAAACAAAAGCAAAAAAAAAAAACATTTTTAATCTTGCAGTACAGTACCTTGAAAAGTACAGTAGTACAGTACAACGCTGGCATACAGGGGCTGGTATCGATTGAACAGGTAAGCAGTGTTACTGACTGCAGGAGGGAGAGGAGGTGGGAGACGGCAGAGCTGAAGGATCAGTAGCAATAGGAGACAGAGCAAGCTGCAGTTTCACTTACTCCTGACATTGACGGAACAAACATTTGCATCTTTGAATGTTCGAAACTTGAAGGTTCATATATAGGAGACTTTATATATATATATATATATTTATGTATATACATATATATATTTATGGTTTTTTTACTGTATATTTTTATTGTTTAAAAGATTCCAAAAGGAACAGAAGCACCCAGTGTAAAAAAATCAGTTTCTCCCCAAATCCATAGTCCCATTCCCAAAGTTTGGGGTGTATCGTTCCAGATCTAGATGTACTTATGTATTTTCATAATTGAGAAAGTAAACCTATTTTCATTTCTCTGGGTGGGTATGGGAGGGAATGAATCATAGGTTAATAGCTGTATAAACTGCCCAGTAAACAAAATTGCCCTCCCTTCCTCCTTTTATCATTCTTTTTTTCATTCTTTCTTTCCAGCTAATCCCAATTCCATTATACTTTCTCTTTGCAAGCTTCTGTTTTCTTTCATTGTGACTTTTGGACCCCTACCCGCTCCCTGGGAGAACAAGGTTTCTGAGTGCTGAATTGTCGGTGAGCTGCATCCTGCCCCTGACTTCTGATTTGTGAGAAGCTGTGGGAGCTCAGGGAGATGAGTCCATGTGTTTCTTGGGATAAAATTCTGACTTCCATTTTTTTGTAGCTGAGCCTGAGTCCAGTTCTGGCCTTCATCTCAGCCCTCATCCTTCTCCCCAGGAGAGGGAGGCATCAAGCAGGAGGGTGATCCCGTGGTCTCTGCAAGAATAAGACCCTTCTCTGTCCTTGGGTCCTCCTGCAGGGCAGGCTCCTTGAGCCGGGCCTGAGTCAGTCCTGCTCTTCTGTGCTTACCTGTAGTAGGCCCATCTCCCTCTGCTAGAGTTTTAAAATTAGCAATGGTACACTCACTTGTAATGAGATTCAAAGAATAAAATACAAAATCTGTTGCCCATCCCACTCTCCAGAGACAACTTATGGGAACAGTTTCTTATATCTTTGCCCAAAACGGATTGAATGTATTTTCTAGGAATATTCCCTGTGTATACAAACATACAGTCAGCTTTCATGAGCCAAGATTCTGTACTTGCAGATTCACCTGCTCACTGGGGTTTATTTGTGACTCCAAAACCAGTGCTTCTGGAGCTTTGGGGGCAGCTCTGTGCTTTCTCATTTCAGCTCTCATATTAATAACAAATATCAGGTGGCCTTTTTTGCTCTGTTTCGTGCCATGTTTTCTTATTTTTCTGCTTGTTGGAGACTTTGCTGTGTGAAATGAGCCCCCACCATCATGTTTGAACTATGGTGTTCTGTTCTGCTGCGTTTGGGAAGGCTGTGCTGTATGCTCCTTCGGAGAACATTTGTGTGTTAGGTCAGCTTTGTTTAGGCAAAAGGTATAGTGCTGTTAGCTGTGAGTTCAGTGATCATGAATCAATGATATATTAAACAAAAATACACAGAAAAGGTTACGTGGGGGTTTTCTTGCTCCGCTGGGTCTTTGTTGCTGCGACTGGGCTTTCTCTAGCTTCTGTGCGTGGGCTCCTTGTTGCCGTGGCTTCTCTTTTGGAGCACGGGCTCCAGGCACATGGGCTCAGTAGCTGTGGCACATGGACATAGCTGCTCTGCGGCATGTGGAATCTTCTTGGACCAGGGATTGATTCTGTGGTTACAGGACCACTGGAGAAGTCCAGAAAAGCTTATGTGTTGATTGATTGTGATCAGACTCACAGGAACCTAACCCTGTATCTTCCCTCTAGGAGCATGGTTCTCTGTGCACCGTGAATAATCAGAATCAGTTAGATCTGCACAAATGGGTTAACACCAAAGGTGCTTTCTTTGTGGTATGTTAGGGAACATCTTTCCCGTCAGTCTTTTGGATGTACCTTACTCTTTACACTGAGTGCAGAGTTCTCCATGTTATAAACACCGACATCTATAGAATGATTTCTCTGTCAATGTATATTTACAGTGTCATCTTTTTTTTTTACACTGCTTTACACAATGTGACAACAACTGTCCTTTCCCTTGCATCTTTGCACACTGAAGTATGTCTGTGAAATAAATTCCCACAGATGGGATGGCTTTGGTCAGAGGTGTGTGCATTTAAGATTTTGGTAGGTTGCACTGAGTCCAACAGCTGAGGAGATCCTTTTTTTTCTTCAGTTGAACTTAGTGGGCGGGAGCCTTTGGAGCCACGCTTCTCCACCGTCAGGAGAGTCATGTCCCTCCCCTATCGTGGCCCCTCATCACTGTCCACCGGGGCTTCCCAGCGGGGAGTGCATTTGCATCCCACCTTTCTGCCTTGTCCTGTCCAGGATGCCCAGGTAAGAAATGAGTTCCCACAACTGCTTTTAAGGCTTCTTAAGTCCAACATCAATAGACTCATCTCTTAGTGAAGGTACCAAAAGAAGCAGTGCCTCTGGGCCTCCGTAGATTCTAGAAGAGGCCTGTCTTTCTCTCAGTAAATGGTCTCCCTCTGTCTCTCTCACCCCTGTATCCTTCCCCTCCCCTTCCCCTGCTTTCATTACTTATCAGCTGAGAAATAGCTTCTTTGCCAGTGGAGTCGGGGGATGGGATCGCTCCCTCTGAGATTTTGAGATTTCGGAAACTTGAAAGCAGCCCTAATCCCTCCCGATGTCCCTCCTGGACAGAGATGAAGGAAGACGCCCCAGCTCCCCCTGAAGCCAGGGATGCTTGGGACCCCACTGGGGCACCAGTCACAGGCTGCTCGTGCACCTGCATGCTCAGTCATGTCAGAGCAACCTTTTGTAACCCTTTGGACTGTAGTCCTCAAAGCTTCTCTGTCTATGAGGTTTTCCAGGCAAGAATACTGGAGTGGGTTGCCATTTCATCCTCCAGAGGATCTTCCCAGCCCAGGGATTGAACCTGCATCTCCTGTGTCTCAGCAGATGCAAGTGGAGGCAGTTTTTCCAGGTAGCCTTGTTCAGGGGTGTGCTTCAAAAAAGTGTGAGACTTATTTATAGGATTCGGCTCAAATCTGCAAGGAAACTTGGCTGTTCAGGAAATAATTTAGCGCTCCCTGCCTCTCATGCAAGAGTGGTCGGCCCTGTGTTTCCTTCCTGCTATGGTTTCACATTTCAGAAGTCAGGATGGGTCTTACCTTTGATGCGTGCACTTGATGTGACCAGTGTGTGTTACTTCCTCCAGAAAGCTGCTACAGTGTCAGTGGTGTGTGTTCTAATCCGTAGTATTTCAGCGGTGGCCACACAGCACAGGGCGGGCTAGAAACAGGGGTCAGTCATGTGCGGGCCACGCCGAGCAGCTCCAGCGTTACTGTACAGTGAGCGAGGACATGGTAATTTTCCATTTCCTGTTCCTGTTTCTGCAGACTGGCAGGCTTAGAACTATTTGAGGGGAGGGATTTTGTGTGAAGTGGCTGTCAGACAGCTGACTGGGCTGGAAACTGAGAAACTGCACCATTTGCCCTAGCAAGTCTAGTGTCCAGACCTGTTTGGTCAAGGCCTGCTGTTCTGGTCTCAGAGATTTTTTTGAGGGGAGGGAGAATCTTGAGCTGCATGAGTTGATTTATCATGCAGTGTTTAAGAGCCCTTGACCCCACATGGGTAAAATAGTCATAAACAACCCCCTGTATTTCACCTTTGCTGTATGCCAGACGCATGCTGTATGTCAACCTCAGGGAGACGGGGTGAACAGCAGGAGTTCACCTGGAAGACTCAGCGGCACATCGCAGGGCACAGAGCAGATCAAGCCCGCATCCTAAGAAAGCAGGCTTCAAGCCAAGCGTGTCCAGCAAGTCCTGGGCACATGCCAAGAACAAGCCAGTCACCCTGCTGAGAAGATCCAAGCGTCCTTCCTGTCAGGAGAACATTTCGGCTCACACCATGACTAGGATATTGACATTGGGCACCCTCTCTGCTCCTCATGCTATTTGCGGTTTGGCTGCTGGGATCTCGGCATCTTTATCTTCTTATTTACAGTCACCTTGAACCCACCGAGTAGTGAATGCTTGGTGTCTTATAGTACTTTGTCCGCTGTCACAGCCAGGATTGCATTATAAGCATCCTCTTGCTAATGCTGAAGGCTTAGAGGGCGGAGTTCAGAGTCTTTCATCATCGGGCCACCAGTTCCCCACACCCAGAGTCTGTCCTCCAGGTTAGAACCCCTCCCTGCCTTCCCAGGGAGACTTGGGCTCTGCGTGGTGGGGTGTTCACACCTCTGGTCACAGCATTCTGCCCTCCATGAGGCACCCACCAGTTGTCTGCATTGGTTACAGTAGGACCAGCAAGGCAGCTTTCGGTTCTTTTCTTTTTTTTCCTCTTCAGTATAATTTCTGGGCTTCCCTGGTGCCTCAGTGGTAAAGAATCCACCTGCCCATGCAGGAGATACGGGTTTGAACCCTAGTCTGGAAAAATGCCACGGAGCAGCCAAGCCCATGCAACACAACTTCTGAGCCCGCAGTCTGCAAATGCTGAAGTCCTCGTGCACCCTAGAGCCTGTGCTCTGCAACAAGAGGCACCTTAGTGAGAAGCCTGCGCACTGCAAGTGGAGAGTAGCCCTCAAGGCAGCAAAGACCCAGCACAGCCAAGGAAAAAAATAGAATTACTTTTAAAAAAGAAAAGTATGATTTCCGTTTTATTGTCTTTTCAGAAAACAGTATTTCTTCAGTCTTTAAGGACTCATCTCCTTTCCTGGGCTTCAGTGGAGGCCGTGGAGCAGCACCTGCAGGTCTAAATCAGGGTGGCGCTGTTCTGTCCTTCAGCGGTTTCTGAGAATGATGCCTGGTTGACTGCTTTGCTGTGAATGGTACCGTTCACACAATAGTGTTGTTTCACATACAGCTTGGGAAGCACAGAGGCGTTGAAAACACTTGTTTCAGAGTTGTCATCCCTGATGGCTGCGGCCTCTAGGATGTTCCGAATGACAAATTTTTTTAAAAAGAGAAAATGTTTATTTTTGGCTGCACTGAGTCTTTGTTGCTACGCATGGGCTTTCTCTAGTTGCAGCAAGTAGGGGCATCTATCTAGTTGTACACAAGCTCCTCTTTGTGATGGCTTCTCCTGTTGCAGACCACGGGTTCTAGGGCATGGTCTTCAGTAGCTGTGGCACGTGGGCTTAGTTGCCCCGAGGCATGTGGGATCTTCCTGGACCACGGGATGGCAGGGACCAATGTCCCTTGCATTGGGAGGCGGATTCTTAACCACTGGACCTCGAGGGAAGTCTGAATGACAAACTTTTTAATGGGCTTATCCTTGGGCATACATTGGGCATAGTTGGTGTGTTGGACAGGCTGCACGTGACCATGGCTTTTTTTCTGTAGGATCATTGTTCCTTCTTTTCTTGGTGATCTTGGAAACGAGGCGAGAGAGGAGGTTTGTTTTAAAACTCCTTTCAGACCCAAAGGAAATGTGCCAGCCTAGCCTTTCCTGAGAGGTCAGATGAGATTAATCTTTTTCTTTTTTTGGCAGATCTTAGTTCCCAGTCCAGGGACTGAACCTGGGCCCTCAGAAGTGAGAACGTGGAATCCTTAATCAGTGGACTGCCAGGAAATTCCCCCAAGATAAGATTGTATTATTTGTGTTTGCCTAGATTTTCAAGATGGTCTTAAAGGAGCATGCCTCCCTTCTCCCTACATCCTTGTCTTGAATGAGGGCAGATCCACATTTAGGAACCTTCTCTGGCACTTACTTTTCTGGTTCTGGCTTCTAGGGTCCCAGCAATGGCATCTTGATTTCTGAGAAGTTGAAACTGTTTTTCCTCAGCGGCAGAATGATATTTGTTCCTTGTAGAAAATTAGAAAATAGAAAAAAGTAGAAAGCATAAAATATAAGCTACTTGCAAACCCACTGAGTTTTTTCCTACAATCAGAATTTGGGGGTGGAGGGCAGATTCTGTCCTCAGTGATCATGGGATGGTTAAGATTTATTGTTTATAGGCCAGGTGGTGTTTGGAACTCTTTGTGTGGATTTGCTCATTTAATCCTCAAAACCATCCTGTGAAGTAGGCACTGATATTTCCTCCAGTTGACAGAGACCCAGCGGTTGGCTAACTTGCCCATTGGGTGAGAGGCCTGGATGAGGACCCAGGTGGCCCAGAGTCCTTGCTTTCAGCCACTACACAACAGCAGCCTTTGTCACCCAGCAGGTCACTGTCTTCCTTGGCCATAGCCGCAAGACTCAAACCAGCAACCGGAGAGGTTGCCGGGAGATGCCTGGCTCCTCTGCTTTCTGAGTCTGCTGAGCCGCATTTCAGCTGACCTGGATGGAAGCTTCAGCCCCAGGGACCAGGCCTCATGATTGGAAGTGGCTCCCCTTCTGACCTTGAGAGAGGCGACCAAGGTTGCTGCCTTGCTTCTCCTCCCGCCACCTCCTCCTCTTCTTCCTCCCTCTCCCCCTCCTCCCTTCTCCAAGCAGAGAAGTTGGAATAACAAAGTATCCAGAACTCCTGACATCCATGCCTTCAGCTCAGAAGAGGACTTGTTGTCAGCTTTTCTGCAGCTGGCAGCCCAGTCAGGCCTGGTCCGGGGCTGCCCGGATCGGCTGGCAGGGGCATTCTGCAAGGCAGTGACCTTCATTACAGGGGAGAACTCCCTCCCTCTGCACAAAGCACTGCCTGACCCTGGCCCCAGAAACCGGCCATGTACACGACAGGGGGCCGCATTGCACGCCCCTGCTTTTACACTCAGTGGAATTATTTGAGTCCCTCTTAAAGAGGAGCACAAAGGAGCCCAGGCTTTGCTGGGGTCAGCGTGTGAGGTCGTCGCGCCAGTTGCTCAATCCTGAGACAGGGAAGCCCTCACGTCCAGAAGGGACGCCGGTGTGTGACCCAGCTGGCCACATGCCACCTCTGACTCGGAGGCATTTTTACAATTTCCTCCTGGAGAAAACAACTCCCCGCAGCCTCAGCTCCAGCCCAGAGGTGAACTCCGGAATTGAGCCAGCCTGTCAGAAATGTGCTTTCAGTCATTCTTTCATTATTTACTGAACTCTGCTCTGTGCTGGACCCTGAAGATGCAGCCATAACAGAACAGCCTGCTGTGAGGAGGGGAACGGGGAGGCTCTGAAAGGCAGGCTGAGCCCGGGGACCTGATTGTTTTGGGCCCCACCATCTCCCAGGCTCAGCACGTAGTAGGTGTGTGTGTGTCAAAGGAATCTTCAATTGCAGGGATCGTGGACATTCCTTAAGGGCCTTTCTTTGTGTCCTGAGCAAGGCAGGGAGCTCAACCAGGGAAGAATCCCACTTTACCTTCCCACTGGGTGTCCCAGATGCCCCAGTTTGGCTGGGATCACAGGCTTGTTTCTGTAGGACATTTCCTAACCTCCAGATCCCTGGAGGGGCTGGGGTTCTTGCATGCGGTGTGTCTGGAGTAGGTCTTCAAGGACAGACTGGGGGCGTGGAATGCTCCCCACTTCCCACCCGCGATGGTCTTTATAGCTTCTTCCCTTCACTGAAGACTGCCACTGAAGCAGTGTCTTTTTTTTTCTTTAAAGATCTAATTTTTAAAAAAATATTTATTTATTTGGCCATGCCGGGTATTAGTTGTGGCATATGGGGTCTAACCTGAATAGGGATCAAACCCAGGCCCCCTACATGGGGAGTGCAGAGTCTTAGCCACTGGCCCACTAGGGAAGTCCCCAGAGTACTGTCTTACAGCAGGAGGGTTTTCTTGCTCTGTCCCTGGCTTTCTCTCTCCCATCTCAAATCTCGTCCTCAGGTGAAGCTGTCACTGCACCTGTGGCTGACTGCATGGTTGGCTTTGCAGCGAGCAGATATTTATAAAGCAGTGCACATTTCAGTGTTTGTTGAGCTCCGGGCACCCTTCTGAGCATGCTGAGCCCTGTGTCATCCTCACCAGCATTTTGTCTCCTTCTGTCTCTCCTATTGCTCGTGCCCTGAGGTTGAGACTCGCCCCTAGCACAGCCGGTGATTGACCGAGCCTCCAGAGAACCTGGGTGACCCTGCGCACTGTGCTGGCTCTGCCTTCTCCATCAGATTGCTCAGAATCTGTCTCCCCTGGTTCCTTGGAAAGACACTTGTCTGCTGCATATGAGCAGTGCTCGTTTGGGGATGAATAGGAAGCAAACTTCTGGCCTCAATAAGAGAAGCTGGTTTGGGTGGAGAGGAATCTGTCCTTTTTTAAAAATTTCTTTTTATTGAAGTATAGTTGACTTACAATGTTGTGTTAATTACAGCTTTGCAGCAGTGATTCACTTATACCTACACATATATATATATACACATTCTTTTCTTAATATATCCTTTTCCATTATGGTTTATCATAGAATGTTGAATATAGTTTCCTGTGCTATACAGTAGGATGTTATTTATCCATTTTATATATAAAAGCTTATATCTGCTCACCTCAACCTCCCACTGTATCCCTCCCCTATCGCCCTCCTCCTTGGCAATCACCAGTCTGTTCTCTGTGTCCCTGATGCTGTTTGTTTCATAGATAGGTTCATTTGTGTCATACTTTAGATCCCACATGTAAGTGATACCATATGATATTTGTTTTTCTCTTTCTGACTTACTTAGTAGCTAATCCAGGTTCATCCATGTTGCTGCAAATGGCATTGTTTCCATCTTTTTTGTGCCTGAGTAGTATTCCGTAGTATACATGTACATCTTGTTCATCTGTTGATGAACATTTGGATTGTTTCCATGTCTTAGCTGTGAATAATGCAATGTGAATATAAGGGTGCATATATCTTTTTGAATTATGGTTTTGCCTGGATATATGCCCAGGAATGGGGTTGCTGGATCATATGATGATTCTATTTTTAATTTTCTGAGGAATCTCTACACTGTTTTTTCCGCAGTGGCTGCACCAACTTAACATTCCCACCAACAGTGTAGGAGGTTTCCCTTTTTTCCACATCCTCTAGGGGAGGCTATTCTTTATTGCAGAAAGTTTGCTTTGGAAGAAAAAACTAAGTCTCTTTGATCATACACCTCTTTAGTGGAAAGGCTCTGGGATTAAATTACTTAATGGCATAAAGAGGAGAATTGACAGAGATGAGTGTTTGTGGACAACAGGGTGTAGATGGGGAGGTTGCAGCTGGCCTGACACCCATGTTCATGGGAATTCCTGCGCCCAGATAAATATACTCATGGAGACTTTCTGGAACTGCAGGGCTTTGTGACTGTGTCTGAGATTTCTTGCTTGTGGAATAGAAAACTCTGGACTTTGGAACCACTTATGTATTCATTTTAAAAAGAACTACTTAAGTATTAAATTTGTGCTGGCTAAATGAAGGGCATCTACAACGTTACAAAGACAGATGTATTCCCGTCCTCGTGGAATAAGGAGCTAGCCAGACTTTTCATTTTGCTCTTGCCCTTCACAGCTGGGTGATTGGGCAACTCCGTTAACCTTTCTGAGCTTCTAATTCCATGTGGAAAACACTCCCAACCTCTGGGGTTGTTCCCAGAATGAACTGAGTTTGCTTGTCAGTAGTTCCTGAGGCTGCGCCTCCCTGGGGGCTGCCTGCATTGTCTGAGGCCTGCTGTGCAGTGCTGGGGCCTGGGAGGCAGAGGGGAGCCCAGAGTGAGCCACGTGCCCCCTGGGGCTCACGTCCTGGTGTGTGGATTCTCTGCCTCTTGCCAACCAGCTAGGAGGCTAGGAAAGTCCCTCCCCTGTGAGGAGGACCCATCCGGGAAAGGCCTTGGACCCCACACTGCCCTTGACCTCCCAGGCCCTGTGAACCTTGAAATTATCAGCAGGAGGGTGGAATTCAAGGTCACAGTCTAGGGCAAGGAGGCTGGAGCCACTCTGGCGTTCTCTCTGGGGGTCTGGTACTGCCTGGCCGGTGGGATCAGTGGGCTGAGGGAGCCTTTGGTTGGACTTACTTTCTCCCCTTTTTCAGAGCCCGTAAGAAAATGTTTGTAGTATTGACTGCCAATGCTAGTTCATCTGTACGCAACTAACAGGACTTTAGAAGAAGATCCCAGGTCCAGGATGCAAAGAATAAACACCATGTTCAGGAAATAACAGCAGCAGCTGCTACCGTTTGTGGAGCGCTTGCTTTACCCTGGGTCCTTTGCCAGTCGTATTACCTTCTGTCTCCTTGAGCCCTCCCAACCATCCTTTGGGGTGTAGGTTTCCATATGATTGCCCAGAATCATGCAAATCATAACAGCAGTGAGGATGGAGAGCTAGCACCTAAGCCTGAACCTGAAATCCTTGGTGGGGGTGGGGGTGAGGGTGTGAGAGGAGGCATTCTTGTCTGTTTCCATTAAGGACCCCCCTCCCCCAGAATCTGGGCTTCCCCTGGTAGCAGATGCTCGGCCCTCAGTAAATACCTTGCTCAAAAAACAAACCAAAAAAACAATTCCTGCTCCTCCTGAAGGCCACTTCTCTCCCCTCCCTTAAAAGAAGAATCTGAGGAAGAAAGGTCTCCATTCTGCCTGGCCCAGCCTGGGAACTAAAGGGCCCAGTACTTCCTCTCCCAGCTATTGGGGAAAAGCCCTTTCCATCAGGGCTTTCTCTTTCCTCTTGGGTCCTCACGTCCTCTACCACCCAGCACTTTCTACAGGCATGTCAGAAGAGGTTAGGTTCACCTGGAGTGCCAGGCAGTCACCAGGGTGGCTTTTTACCTCTGACCTGCCCCTTTATCATCAACTGCACACACAGGAGGGCAGAGGGCTGCTGAAAGAAGGAGCAGTATCCATGGGGTCTCAATCCCTGATCGAGAACATTTTGTTTCTCATTCTCAGATGAAAAGCAGGGGCAGTGGGTGTGGGGGGAGACTTTAAAATAGGAGAGTGGCCTTTCTTGAGAAAGAGCAGCTTTGCCTGTTCTAAAAGGCATTGCACTTCTTTAGCAAAGAAGAATTGTTTTCATAGCTGTTGCTTTAAAACCTGGTCTCTTTAGCCAGGAGGCCTTGGCCTCATATCTGAGCCTAGGTTTAGCTCCTGAATGAGCAGAAGGTAATCCTAAATGAATCTCTTAAGTGTGTGTCTTGCCAGGGATGTAGGATTCTTGTAGGAATTGACTGGAATCTGTCTAGTAGAGAGTGGGCAGCGCTGAGCCCGGGCATGAGAAACAGGCAACTTTTTACTAAAAAGCCAGTTTTTCTTTTCTTTTTTTTTTAAGAAAAACTCCCATTCTGTGCTTGTTTACCTTTTTGTTTAAGGATTTTTCTTTTCTTTTTTTTTCTCCCTCTTTTGGCCGTGTGGCATGCAGGATCTTAGTTTTCCAACCAGTGATTGAACCTGAACCCCCTGAAGTAGAAGCACAGAGTCTTAATCATTGACCCGCCAGGGATGTTGCAAGACTTTTTCTAAAGACAGTGTAAATGTGGATGATCGTTAAAGCTTCATGATGCATTCATGGGGTTTCATTATAACATTTTCTCTGTAGGTTTTTTTTTTTTGGTATGTTTAAAATTTTCTGAAATTAATAGTTTGAGGGTTTTTTTAAGCAATTAAAAATATTGCTTCTCTTGCTTCTACTTCAGAAAAGTCAGTATTCTATTTGATATGCCTTCAGGCTTGATTGTCAGGACAGTAGGTAGAATAAGAAAGAGCTAATCTTTAGTTCCAAGAGATAGAAAGTAGAAAGGCGGTTATCAGGGGTTGGGAGAGGGGAACAGAGAGTTGTTAAGTGGGTACAGCGTTTCAGTTTTTGCAAAATGAAAAGAGTTCCGGAGATTGATTATACAACAGTGTGAATGTGCTTAATGCCACTGATCAGTACAATTAAAAGGGTACATTTTATGTTATGTGCATTTTACTACAATTTTTAAAAATACCATTGTTTTTAAAAAGGGAAAGCTATTGTGTGGGTATCCCTTCCAAGGCTTGCTGGCTTGTGGTGGCTGCCCACTGTGGTGGAGACTGTGGTTTAGGCCACTTGGTGGACACATGTCATCAATCTACTAACTGTGACCTTCCAAGAGTGGCTCAGGCTCTCTTTGAACCAGCCCCTGGGAGTGTGGGAGCAGTCGGTCAGCTGATGCACAGAGCATCCTCAAAGATGTTGTTTGCATGTTTCACCATCACCACTAACATTGGGCTCATGTGCATGCAACTGGCCTCCCAGATTCAGGGTGAGTGCTTTGATAGGCTTCAGTTCAGTTCAGTCGCTCAGTTGTGTCCGATTCTTTGTGACCCCATGTACTGCAGCATGCCAGGCCTCCCTGTCCGTCACCAACTCCCGGAGTCCACCCAAACCCATGTCCATTGAGTCGGTGATGCCATCCAACCATCTCATCTTCTGTCATCCTCTTCTCCTCTTGCCCTCAATCTTTTCCAGCATCAGAGTCTTTTCCAATGAGTCAGCTCTTCGCATCAGGTGGCCAAAGTATTGGAGTTTCAGCTTCAACATCAGTCCTTCCAATGAACACCGAGGACTGATTTCCTTTAGGATGGACTGGTTGGATCTTCTTGGAGCCCAAGGGACTCTCAAGAGTCTTCTCCAACACCACAGTTCAAAAGCATCAATTCTTCTGCACCCAGCTTTCTTTATAGCCCAACTCTCACATCCATACATGACCACTGGAAAAACCATAGCCTTGACTAGATGGACCTTTGTTGACAAAGTAATGTCTCTGCTTTTCAATATGCTGTGTAGGTTGGTCATAACTTTCCTTCCAAGGAGTAAGCATCTTTTAATTTCATGGCTGCAATCACCATCTGCGGTGATTTTGGAGCCCAGAAAAATAAAGTCAGCCACTGTTTCCACTGCTTCCCCATCTATCTGCCATGAAGTGATGGGACCAGATGCCATGATCTTAGTTTTCTGAATGTTGAGCTTTAAGCCAACTTTTTCACTCTCCTCTTTTACTTTCATCAAGAGGCTCTTTAGTTCTTCTTCACTTTCTGCCATAAGGGTGGTGTCATCTGCATATCTGAGGTTATTGATATTTCTCCCAGCAATTTTGATTCCAGCTTGTGCTTCCCCCAACCCAGCGTTCCTCATGATGTACTCTGCATATAAGTTAAATAAGCAGGGTGACAATATACAGCCTTGATGTACTCCTTTTCCTATTTGGAACCACTCTGTTGTTCCATGTCCAGTTCTAACTGTTGCTTCCTGACCTGCATACAGGTTTCTCAAGAGGCAGGTAAGGTGGTCTGGGATGCCCATCTCTTTCAGAATTTTCCATAATTTATTGTGATCCACACAGTCAAAGGCTTTGGCATAGTCAATAAAGCAGAAATAGATGTTTTTCTGGAACTCTCTTGCTTTTTCAATGATCTAGTGGATGTTGGCACTTTGATCTCTGGTTCCTCTACCTTTTCTAAAACCAGCTAGAACATCTGGAAGTTCATGGTTCATGTATTGCTGAAGCCTGGCTTGGAGAATTTTAAGCATTACTTTACTAGCGTGTGAGATGAGTGCAATTGTGCAGTAGTTTGAGCATTCTTGGGGATTCCCTTTCTTTGGCATTGGAGTGAAAACTGACCTTTTCCAGTCCTGTGGCCACTGCTGAGTTTTCCAAATTTGCTGGCTTATTGAGTGCAGCACTTTCACAGCATCATCGTTCAGGATTTGAAATAGCTCAACTGGAATTCCATCACCTCCACTAGCTTTGTTCATAGTGATGCTTTCTAAGGCCCACTTGACTTCACATTCCAGGATGTCTGGCTCTAGGTGAGTGATCACACCATTGTGATTATCTGGGTTGTGAAGATCTTTTTTGTACAGTTCTTCTGTGTATTCTTGCCACCTCTTCTTAATATCTTCTGCTTCTGTTAGGTCCCTACCATTTCTGTCCTTTGTTGAGCCCATCTTTGCATGAAATATTCCCTTGGTATCTCTAATTTTCTTGAAGAGATCTCTAGTCTTAGGATTTCTTTTATAATTTTATTTATTTATTTTTGGCTGTGCGGGGTCTTCCTTGTTTCGAGGGCTTTTCTGTGGTTTTGGCAAGTAGGGGGCTACTCTTTAGCTGCGGCACATAGGCTTCTCATTGTGGTACCTTCTCTTGTTGTGGAGCAGGGGCTCTAGGGTGCATGGACTTAGTTGTTGCAGCTCTCCGGCTCTAGAGCACAGGCTCAGTAGTTGTGGCGCATGGGCTTATTTGCTTCTCGGCATGTGGGATCTTGCTGGACCAGGAATTGAACCCGTGTCTCTTGCGTTGGCAGGTGGATTCTTTACCTCTGAGCCACCAGGGAAGCTTAGGATTTTTTTTTTTTTTAACCTTAGTATGTTGATAGTGCTCCCACTGTTCAAATTTGGAACAAATGTGAAAAGAAAAATTTAGATGAAATGATAGATGAAATGTAGATGAAATGCAGATGAAATTCTTTTTTTTTCAACCCCTGTATAACAATTTATTCAGGAAAGGATGCTAAACCGTTGAGTTAAGGTTGTTGGGAAACGGGGTACTCACTTCATCTTGAGGTGTCACCTAACAGATGACTTACTAATTTTGCAGGAGAATTTTAAAATAGAGAGATCTGGTTTCAGCTCCTTAACCAAGTGATCAAACGTAGCATCGCTATTGCTGGGACAAACTGACCTTGTATAATTCCTGAGGAGATCCAGTAGGAACAAAGCGTCGCCTCTGTAATCTTCTTGACCAAACTGTGTGATCATGAGGAAACAATCAGGGAAGTCCAGGATATGTGATATTGTACCAGACAACTGGCCCAGATTCATCCAGAGTTGGTGTCATGAAAAACAAAGAGTGGGACCAAAGAGATGTAATAGACACCATGTGTAGCCTTGTTGGATCTGGATCCAAAAAGCAAAAGTTATAAAGGCATTTTCAGGACCCTTGGGGAAAGCCAGATATGGATTGAATGTTAGAAAATGTTACTGCATCAATGTTGATGTTCTTGGAATTGTTAATGGCATTATGATAATATAGGAAAATGACCTCAGAGGTGGATGCTGAAGTAACGAGAGGTGGCATGTCATGTCTACAACTTAATTAAAATAGTCCAGCAATCCCAATATTTATATACTACACACATGCACACACACAGCAATTATGTGACTCTGGGGAGGGGTCATCTGGGTTCATTGTTCTGTTCTTTTATCTCTCCTGTGGATTTGAAAATTTTCCTAACAAAAAGTACATCAAACAAGTTGAAGGCAAATTGTGGCTCTTGCCTGACTTGGAAAGACTCGGACTTCTGTCCCCCACTCTTCCAGGGAAACTGCCTGAAGACTCCTGGCATTTGTTGTCTGTGCCCTTTGTCAATCAGGAGCAAGCAGCTGGGTGGTGGTGCTTGGTGCTGGCAGGCTGGGGGCAAAGGGCTGCCTGGCTCCCAGTCCTGGGAAGAAGGATGCCAGGCACATGCAGTGCCAGGAAACTCATAAAATCTTTGCTGACTGTGAAATGTGTTGTTCTAAGAGCATGGGCTGTGAGGTCACTCCTAGGTGTGGACCTGAGTGCCGGCTGGACCTTTTCCTCTGAGTCTCTGGGGCTCTGAATAGAACCTGCCTGGGGGCATCCAGCGTGTGTCCAGCACAAAGCCTGGTGCCCAGCCCAGTATGGAGCTCCATCCGTTTCTCTGCTGGGTGTGTCTTATAGGACTTTGCATACTGCACAGCCATGCTTTCTCCATGTGGGGCATATTCATAGAGAGGAAATGAATAGTTTGTGGATTTCAGTGCTTTTAGGTCCAGAGTCCACTTGACGATTCAGACCCAGCTCTGCCCTGCTCTGGCCTGCAGTGCAGTGAGTCCCCAGGAAGCTTCCCCAGTGTGGGGAGCAGAGAGAGCCAGTGAATCAGATTCCTCAGTAATCATTGGCCCTTCCATTTCAGGGTGATTCTTTGAGTCCTGGTAGCTGTGGGAAAGGCACAACTCTGAAAAGTTTGAAAGCACCCAGGGCAGGGAGGACCTAATCTGATTGAGTACATCTGCCTGTTGGGATAGATTGCTGTCTGCCAGCAGAGCCGTGGAAGGGTCTCAGTGCCATTACCGGCAGGATTCATATTTCTGCCAGAGCTGTGACCTTCACCTTCACCTTCTGTTCTGGGAAGAAAAGAGCTCTAGCTATTGAGTGCCTGCGAATAGCATTGACTCAAGTGAGCCCAAGGTTCAGGGAAACCTTAATAAGTTGGCAAAAAAAATTTTTTTTCGTAAGTTGCCGAAAGAATACGTGAATCATTGGAGAAAAAAATTAGGGAGTACAGATAATCAGAGAGCATCAGAGAACAATTCAAATGGCCTGCAATTCAACTAGGGCTTCACCGGTGGCTCAGACAGTAAAGAATGTGCCTGCAGGGCAGGAGACACAGGAGATGTGGATTTGATCCCTAGGTGGGGTGGGGAAGATCTCCTGGAGGAGGGTATGGCTACCCACTTAAATATTCTTGCCTGGAGAATCCCATGGCCAGAGGAGCCTGGTGGGCTACAGCCCTTAGGGTCCCAGAGTTGGATATGACTGAAGCAACATGCACAGTTCAACTATCCAGAGAGAACCATTCATTCTCTCAACAAATAGACGTGGGATATCTACTGTGTGCCGGGGACTGTGCTGGGACCTCGGGCACCGCTGAGAACGTGTGGGACGTGGTTCCTATTCTTCTGGGGCTCGCGCTTGTTGATGATTTGGTTGCTAAGTCGTGTCTGACTCTTTTGCGACCTCATGGACTGTAGCCTTCCAGTCTTCTCTGTCCATGGTATTCTCCAGGCAAGAATACTGGAGTGGGCTGCCATTTCCTTCTCCAGGGGATTTTCCCAACCCAGGGATCGAACCCACATCACCTGCGTGGACAGGTGGATTCTTTACCACTGAGCCACCAGGGAAGCTCTCAATTGTGTCCGACTCTTTGCGACCCCATGAATTGCAGCACACCAGGCCTCCCTGTCCATCACAAACTCCCAGAGTTTAGTCAAACTCATGCCCATCGAGTCGGTGATGCCATCCAGCCATCTCATCCTCTGTCATCCCCTTCTCCTCCTGACCCCAATCCCTCCCAGCATCAGGGTCTTTTCCAATGAGTCAACTCTTCGCATGAGGTGGCCAGAGTATTGGAGTTTCAGCTTCATCATCAGTCCTTCCAGTGAACACACACACTGATCTCCTTTAGGATGGACTGGTTGGATCTCCTTGCAGTCCAAGGGACTCTCAAGAGTCTTCTCCAACACCATAGTTCAAAAGCATCAAATTTTTGGCGCTCAGCTTTCTTCTCATACTTGTTAGTGACTATTAATGATCAGGTGATGACCACTGACAGTAATATTTGAAATTAAAAAATCTTGAGTGTGAGAAGTGTCTTGGTGACACCCAGTGGCCTCTGATCAAAGCCCTGGAGGACATGTGATAAGGTGGATGAGGGCATGAGCACACCCCGCTGGAGGAGCGGTCACGTTTCAGGTGTGGTTGAATCCAGTGTTTGGGGAGGGCGTGGGGCCCCAAAGCTGTGGAAGGCGGCAAGGCCTGGTCAGCAGGCAGGCCCACCACCCGACCCCCGCCCAGGATTTCATTGTACAAAGGCCTCTTCCACCTGGGGAAGGGGCAGCGCTGTCCTCGCCTTTTCCTGCCCGAGTTGCCCTGGTACAAGGGAAGGTGTGTGCTCTGGAGGCAGGGCTGTGCCTGGCAGGCTGGGAAGGAGATGAGTCTGGGTTGCAGTAAGCCACTTTGGGACTGGTCAGCATCATCTTATCCTTCCCTCCTCCAAGGCAAAGATGAGAACTGCATGTCATCGACTTTGCCCATCCGGTGGGCTGGCTGTTGCCTGGCTCCCTGAGAAGAAAGATGCAGGCCTCCCAGAGTCAGTGTTTCATTTTTGAGTGACATCTTCTGAGGCCTTGGTGAGGAATGTGTTGTCTCTGCTGCAGGGCCGCCTGCCTGAAGTGGTTACTTCCTTATCTCTCGGCGAGCGAGAGCGTCGGCTGAGAACTGGGTCAAAGGGCCCTGGCAGTTGTGCACAGGTGTGTGGATGCTTTGTAGGCTGTTCCCTCTGTCGGAACAGATGTGTGCTCCAAGCTCAACTAGGTTGCCCATTGCCTTTTCCGACACCTGCTCCAGCAGCTGTTCTGCACACAGCGAGGTTGGACTTGGAGGCCAACGTGATGGGACCGAGGTCAGGCCTTGGGGTACACTGTCTGATGCGGGTGTCAGGCAGCTCGTGGGGACTGTGGTCAGGGAAGGCTTCCAAAGGGGAGTGGCTTTGAGGTGGAGGACAGGGTGAGCTTTGCGGAATGACAGGACGATGGGAAAGGGAGAAGAGGGGCTGTGCTAACCAAGGCTCGTCAGCAAGGAGGGCACAGTGCCTTCAGAAAACTTCAGTGGCCACGGCCACAGTCTGGTGCGAGTGGTTTCCCTGAGCATTGGCATGAAGGCTCGGAGTCCCCAGAAGTTTCCCCTGTAGAGCGGCCTCCAGCGCAGGCTGCCTGTGGGGCTTCCACCATGGATGACTGCCCAGGGGCATTACTATGGAAATCCTCCATTCCCTTGACCCTGAGCAGGATAACCCAAGGTTTGTGTTTTATTTTTGTTTGTATCTAGCTCCATTTGGATATATTTCATGCAGTTTATTTCCAGGATCTTCCAGTATGTAATCATGATCTCAGTGAGGTAGCAGTGAGCAATGGTGTGAGATGAGATCAGGAATTGAACCTGGGTAGCCTGGATGAAAATCAGGAATCCCAGCCACCAGATCAACCAGGGTTACAGGCTAGAAGCTATTTTTCCCTGGATCTTTGCCCCCAGTGAAAAATGCATTTATCATGGAGACAAGAACTGTAAATGCAGGTACAGAGTTTATCATTAGAGTCCGCATAACAAGTGGGAAGGCACCCAGAGAAGCAGTTTATTAAGACAGAAGCAAGGCAGAGATGTGCATCCAGAGAGAAAGGTTGTGGGTGTCCCCCTTAGTGAGGAGGAATGCAGTAAAGAGGCGGTTAAGTCATTTAGATAGGTCAGTTCTTACAGGTCTTTGTTTACCTTTAGCCAATTATCTGGTTTCTTTTTCCACACCTGACCTACCCTAGGACCCTCCCTTGGATGTGCACACACCCCTCGACCAAGATAGATTTCAAGTGAAGTCTTCTGGGAGGATCAAGACTCATTATGGTCTGGCATTATTCCCTGACTTTTGGCCCCCAAGGAGCCTTTCTGCACATGTGTGGTGTCTCTTTATCCCAAAAAGTGGGGAGCAGAAATTCCTTAATCCTTTACTCAGGTAGGGTTTTGCCCCTCATTGTCCTTGCCATGACTATTACCTTGACTATTGCCATGACTATTACCTTAAGGTGTTTACGAGAGGCAAAGACTGGCTGTTTACCCTGTTTCTGTTGTTACTTCCATATTGGAGGGCAAATAGGAGGCTGATTATAAATGCCTTAACTGGAGCCCACCTATCTTTTACCTCAGGAAATGCAAGCAGGAGACTGCTTAGAAGTGTCCAGTCTGAAGCCTACTTCTTCCTGCCCCAAGAAATGCAAATAGGAAGCCAGTTGTCAATGTCTAACCTGGAGCCTGTTTATCTCTGGGCTCAGTTATTCTTTTTTTAAACCATTTTTAATTATTTAATTTTATTTACAACTGTGCTGGGTCTTCATTGCTGCATGAGAGCTTTCTCTAGTTGTGATGCAAGGGCTTCTCACTGTGGTGGCTTCTCTTGTTGCAAAGCATGGGCTCTAGGATGGTTAGGCTTCAGTATTGTGGTGTATGGGCTTAGTTGCCTCTGAGCATCTTAGTTCCTGGACCAGGGATCAAACCCGTGTCCTCTGTACTGGCAGGCAGATTCTTTTTTTTTTTTTTTTTTTGGCAGGCAGATTCTTAACCACTGAACCACCAGGGAAGTCCATGTAGTCATTGTTTCTTGAGTACTTTCCAGGCTATGTGACAGGTCTGTCTGTGGGATTTCACATCTTTTTGTCACTGTGCAATGATATGGGTATATTCCAGTTATCTGTTCCTGCAAAACAAATCACCCCAACGCTTAGTGATTTAAAACAACAGCAATGTGCACTGCATGGTGGTTCTGTGTTGGTTTCACTTGAGCTCATTCATACAGCTGCTGGAGGATCCACTGGCCTGGAAGGTCCAGAGTGGCCTCATTCACATGTGTGAGAATCAGTGCTGGATGTTGCCTGGGCACGTCTGCTCCCATCCTTGTGGCTTCTTTGACTCCGGGAGGCTAAATGTGCTTCCTTACATGGAGGTCTGGGAATGACACTCCAGGTAGGGCCAAGTTTGGATCTGTAAGGCCTCTCTCGACATTCCTTATAGTCAAGTGGTTAAGAATCTGCCTTGCAAGGTAGGGTACACCGGTTCGATCCCTGGTTGGGGAACTAAGATCCCACATGCTTTGGAGCAACAAAGACTGCAGGCCACAACTAGAGAGTCCATGTGCTGCAATGAAAGGTCCGCCATGGTACAATGAAGATCCTGTGTGCCACAACTAAGACTCAACGAAGCCAAAATAAAATAGTAATTTTTTAAAAGTTGTAAGGCCTCTTAAAGCATTGTCTTGGAAGTTACATGACACCATGTTTTCCAGTTTCATTGAGATGCATTTGGCATAATGTATTGATTTAAGGTGTACAACATAATGGTTTGATGTATGCATATATTGTGAAATTACAATTAGTTAACATCCATAATCTCACATAGAATTTTTTTCTTTTAAGATGAGAACTTTTAAGATCTACTCTCTTAGCAACTTTCAAATATACAATATGGTTTACTAGCACTATACCCTATGTTACATCCCCAGGACTAATTTATCTTGTAACTAGAAGTTTGTACCTTCTGATCCCATCCCCCACCCCACCTCTGGCAACCACCAATTTTTTTAAGATTCTACATGTAAAAAATACTGTAACAGTGCCTGGAGCTCAGCCCTTACCATAGTAGCCTTTGCTGTGCGTCATTACTCTGCACACTGTTACCAGGCAGTGGGTCCTGCTCAGTCATTGGTCGGTGCTTCAGTGGGCCCCGCCCACTGGCAACCAGCTGTCAAAGAGGAACCGCTAGTGGCCCTTCTCTGCCATTGGACAGCACGGCAGTGGGCCCCGCCCACAAGCAACGACAGTTAGTGAGGGGATTCAGACAACTGTAAAGTGGTGGTCGTGAGGTGCAGAGTGAGCTAAGAGGCAGATTGCGGCCTTCTCCCCGAGGCCCCCCAACTCACCCAGCCCTGGGCCAGCGGGTGAACTGGGGGCCCAGAGAACAGACTGGGGACCGTGTCCTGCAGGGCACCAGAGCTCTTGCCAAGGCCACTCACTCGCCTTGGCCCAGGCACTAAGGCAGCTGTGAGCCTCTCCTCAGTCCCTGTCTGCGACCTAACAGCAGTGGCTGTCTGCCTGACTCACAATTTTCAGGACCTGCCCCCGCCGTACCGGTGGCTTGAGGAGCGTGAGGGCCAGTTGGGTCCTGGGTGCCTGGCTCCCTCAGCGATGAGCTGGACAGGGTATTGGGACGTGGCCCTGAGGGAGCTGCCAGCTGAGCTCTGCCTCCTCTCGGCCAGAACCGGGACCTCGGAGGGTGAAGGTTGTACCTGGGACCTGGCCCTTTCTTGTCAGAACAGGGAATAACATTCATTTGGTGGAGCTTTATAGGAACATCATTACCTGACCTCAAGAACAAAGGATCTGACACAACAAGTAACCATGCCCCTCCGTCATCTTTTTACTTTTAAAATGGCTTTGCTGAAAGCTTTCAGTAACTTCGGGGTTCTTAAGGTATGAGGCACTCATCTCCTTTCATGTCCCTGTAATAAAATTTTCTCTGTTCCAAATTCCAGTGTTTTGGTATTGTTTGGCCTTACTGTGTATTGGGCACACAGACTTGGTGATCTTCAGTAACAATATCATATAGTAGTTGTCTGTCTCTGTCATTACTCACTTAATATAATGTCCTCAAGGTCCATCCATGTTGTCCCAAATGGCAGGATTTTCTTCTTTTTATGGCTGAATAATATCCCATTAAGCTCCAGGAGATAGTGAAAGACAGGGAAGCCTGGCGTGCTGCAGTCCCTGGGGTTGCAAAGAGTTAGACATGGCAACAACAAATATGTTGTTCAGTTACTCAGTCGTATCCGACTCTTTGTGACCCCACAGACTGCAGCACGCCAGGCTTCCCTGTCCTTCACCATCTCCCAGAGCTTGCTCAAATTCATGTCCATTGAGTTGATGATGCCATCCGACCATCCTCTGTTCCCCTCTCTTCTCCTCCTGCCTTCAATCTTTCTCAGCATCAGGGTCTTTTCCAGTGAGTTGGCTCTTCACATCAAGTAGCTGAATATTGGAGTTTGATCTTCAACATCAGTCCTTCCAGTGAGTACTTAGGGTTGATTTCTCTTAGGATTGACTGGTTTGATCTCCTTGCAGTCCAAGGGACTCTCAAGTGTCTTCTCTAGCACAATAGTTTGAAAGCATCAATTCTTTGGCGCTCAGCCATCTTTACGATCCGACTCTCACATCCATACATGACTGCTGGAAAAACCATAGCTTTGACTATACAGACCTTTGTGGGCCAAGTAATGTCTCTCCTTTTCAATGTGCTGTCTAGGTTTTTCATACCTTTCCTTCCAGGGAGCAGGTGTCTTTTAAATTCATGGCTGCAGTCACCATCCATAGTAATTTTGGAGCCCAAGAAAATAAAGTCTGTCACTGTTTCCACTTTTCCCCTTTCTATTTGCCATGAAATGATGGGACCCATTGTATATAAATAACTAGTTTCTTTATTCATTCGTCTGTCAGTTGGACACTTAGGCTTTCTTGGCTCTTGTGAATAATGCTGCAGTGAACATGGGGTGCAGATACCTCTTCAAGATAAAATGCCCCTTTGGATTTCGTCCCTCTCTACTACTTATAGATCTTCCCTAGGCTTACCTCCCAAGAAAACTATTTCTAATGGAATCCAAACTCAGAAACTTTTGACAGAGTTTAAGCTCAGTATTGAAGATTCTAGGGAGCCACTGAAGGGCTCTTCCACATCTGCAAGGACAGGCCAGATTTACAAGGTTACTGTGACTAGGGCCCCCTGACCAGTCCTGATGTTGAATTAGTATAGACCAGACAGGAGGGCCCAGGCCCTTGCTGCTATTGCTAACTGCTGTTGAGCATCTTCTGTGATCCACACGCTGGTCTGTACATTTGGTGTGTGTTATCTCATTGAATCTAACAAAAGCTTTAAGAGGTATAAGTTCCATTGTACATAGGAGAGAACTGAGGCACAGAGAGGGTGAGATATGTTTCCATGATCACACAACTGGAGGTGATGGTGTGGGGATTTGAGCTCAAATGTGATAGATCTGTAATATGTGCCTTTGGGCTTGCTCTTCTCCTTGCCAGCACCATCTGAGTACTGTAAAGAGGGCCTTTACAACAAGTGCTGGCTGTCTCACGTGATCTCTGCTTCTCCCTTAGGTAAGTTCGAGGATCGGGAAGACCACGTCCCCAAGCTGGAGCAGATAAACAGCACCAGGATCCTGAGCAGCCAAAACTTCTCCCTCACCAGGAAGGAGCTGCTGAGTACAGAGCTGCTGCTGCTGGAGGCCTTTGGCTGGAACCTCTGCCTGCCTACGCCTGCCCACTTCCTCGACTACTACCTCTTAGCCTCCGTCAGCCAGAAGGACCACCACTGCCACAGCTGGCCCACCACCTGCCCCCGCAAGACCAAAGAGTGCCTCAAGGAGTACGCCCACTACTTCCTAGAGGTCACCCTGCAAGGTGGGGCCAATGTCAAGGCCTGTCTACCCTTCCCCACCCACTTGGGGGCCAGGGTTGGGGGCCAATGCACCCACATCACCAGATCACCCCACTTCGCAGGGATAGGCAGAGACAGATTTGCAGGGGTAAGCAGAGATGGAATGAGTTAGCAATAATGTGTAATGGAGGAGTAGCTTGTATGTAGGCAACCTGGAGTCTATTTACTGATCACCTACCTGGTAGTTTTTAACTCACTTGGAACACTGCAAATGATCTAAATAGCACAGAGTCAAGGTAGGTCATTCTGGAAGAGTATCGTACAGGTAGGATGGGAGAGAGGATTTTGTTTCCATCTGCTTTAGCAATACACTTTTACCATTTGGAGATTTTTACTTAAAGTGTCTTAAGATCTGGGTATTAAGATCTAAGTGTTTGGTACAACACTAGGTCAGAAATACTGTTGATTTAACCACCTGATAACCCACTCCAAGCCAAAATGGTTGTGAGTAACAGTACCAACAGTTGTGATATTAAGCAGTAAGTGAGCAGGTACTGTACACGAGGCATCTTGTTTTAGTGCTCTGCATGTATTGTTTCATTTGAACCTCACAGCAACTTCACATGAAGATCATTTCTGCTATTCTCATTTTACAAATCAGTTTCCTTAATTGATACTCAAGTTGTGAAGTAACTTATCCTAAGATCATTGCTAGGATTTGAACCTGGGGAGTCTGACTCTGACTGTGCTTACAACCGTACCACCCTGCCTAATTCATACTTTAAGGGGCACATGTTGAAATCGTTGAAAGTCATGAACAGTTTAAGACAGCAAAGTAATGTGCGGATAACCAGCTATTCTTCATGAGAATTGTGGAAATTTGAGCAGTTTGCCTTTGCACTGTATTTGAGCAGTGCAAATTTGAGCAGTACCAGCCTTGCCAGGTTGCCAGATATCTTAGTAGGACATGAAGATTTCTTATATTATTTCACAGTGTTTACTTGTACCAAAACATCACACTGTACATCATAAATATATAGTGTTTGTCAATAAATCTGGGGTGGGTGAGGGGAAGATTACCCAGTAAATTTTTGAATATCAAATACTTACAGACATTCATTTATTTGTTCATTCTTCAGCAGATTTTTAGTGAGTTCCTGCTTTGGGCCAGGCTTCATTACTAAATAGCCTTCAGTCAGCACCCCAAACAGAAGTCTTTGAAATGGTGTGTGTTTACCACTGTCTTTCAAAGGAAGGACAGATGTTTAATGTTTCTCCTTGTAGCATCAGCAAGTCCATTGCAGCCCCTGGAAGCCAGAGATGTATTTTGACAATCACTGCTCTAGGCTGACATCAGAAATCCCAGACCAAGAGCTGAGGTGTTTTAAGAATGAAAATCCATGCTATTTTAATTTTTCATGTAGACCCTCTGCACTGCAGGTATGGTGAACAACCTTGGACCTAATCATTTGTCTCCCAGTTCCCAGGGAGCACAAGGCAGAGCTTCAAGGCCAGGCTTCTGATGGTGACTCTCTCTCTGTGATTCTCTTTCAGATCATATTTTCTACAAATTCCAGCCTTCCATGGTGGCTGCAGCCTGCGTTGGGGCCTCTAGGATTTGCCTTCAGCTTTCTCCCTATTGGACCAGAGACCTGCAGAGGATCTCAAACTACTCCCTGGAACATCTCAGCACATGCATCGAAATCCTGCTAGTGTAAGTTCCTCTCCTGATCCTTTTGTGTTTTTGAAATAGCCAAGTTCCACTTGCTCGTAAGGCCTACCTCAGGTGATTTCCTGCAGTTTGAAGCTTATAGTGTCCTGGTGGCTCACAGAACGTGAACCACCGTGACTCCTGATAGAATACATATTTGGGGAGTTAGTCCTTCCTATTTTGGGTGTCTTTGGGTTTGCAATTGTCGGGTCCAGAGTGCAGGAGAAGAGGGGCTCACTGCACATTTTTCTGAGTGTCTGGGCTCTTTGACCCAGTGTATCAGTCAGTCTTCTGGGTGATCACATGGAGAGACCCTCATTATAAGTTGCTTTACTCAGACATGGTCACAAAGTGAACTCTTAGCCTGCTCAGCCCAGAGTGACTTCGCTGAAGAGACCATAGCCTAGGAATCTTGGGGAGGAAATGTTCAGGGTTTCAGAGAGGATGCTTAAAGACACAGCACCCTAAAACTGACATTGGAGGCCAAAGAGTAGTGACTGCAGGGAGGAGGACAGAGAGGACAGAAGCTCTCACCTGGCTACACTTGGTCTCTCTTGCATCCAACAGCTAGCAGCATCTCCTGCGTGCTGGTCCCACTCCCTTCGGGGCCATGCCTCTGAAGAGCCATCTCTCACCCTCCTGGTACAGCTGTCTTAGTCTCAATCCTCTGAAATCAGTCATGCTTCCTAGCCCTGATTTTAAAATCTCCCCCTTTTGAAAGCTGGCGAATATGGTCTGACCTGAATGAGGACAAGTGCCCCAGATACTTAGCCACGAGCTCTGCCTCTTCCCCAAGGCTCTGGGGTAGCCCCCTGCTCAGACCTGCTACAGCTTCACTTGCCTCTTTCTTACCAAAGCCTCTAATTGTTTCCTCAAAACAAATTTATTATGGGAAGCTTTTTTTTTTTTTTTTGAGATGGAAAAAAACCTGTTCTATCCTGCTTTTCAGATACAGACAGGACCCTGGGGGCAACCTGTTTGAAATCTGCTAAGTCTCATAACTCCATCCCAGCTAGGGATGAAGCTGACCAAAAGTGTCTTGAAGGTAGAAGGGCTGCTCACCTAAGCACCAGGGGGCAGTTCCTGTGCCCTGTGTGGGGATGCAGTGATGAGCAAAAGCAGACGGGCCCTCCCTCTCGAAGCTTCAGCTCCACACACGGGGCCACACAGTGACCCGGAAGTTATCGTCTGCAGTGTTGACCGCCAAGTGGGGGCAGTGCAGAGGGTCTACATGAACAGCTAGGTTAGTCTTGAGGGTTGCCAGGCTTTTGTGGGAAGCAGATCCAAGCTGAGATCTGGATCCTGGGTTTAGTCGGAGATCAGCTGAGGCAGTAAGCACAGACCAGGAGAGGCCTGCAGGACACAGGTCTCCTCGCATCCCAGTCAGCAGGCAGGTGACCGGCGCTGCAGCCTCTGGCCTCCCAAATCTCACCCAGTCCTTTCCTTTCAGAGCTTACGACAACGTCCTCAAGGATGCCGTTGCTGTCAAGAGCCAGGCCTTGGCAATGGTGCCCGGCTCACCCACCCAGGTGCTGTTCCAGCCACCCGCCTACCCGGGCCTCAGCCAGCCGACGGCGACGGCGCTGGCCCAATTCCAGACCCCCGTGCAGGACCTGTGCTTGGCCTATCGGGACTCGCTGCAAGCCCACCGCTCGGGGACCCTGCTCTCAGGGGGCACCAGCCCGTCCGTCCACGCCCTGTACCCCACCCTCCAGCCCCTGGACGTGTGTTCTGTACCGCTGCCCGCGTCCTTCAGCATGCAGATGGCCATCGCAGCCGAGCCCCGGCACTGCCTTGCCACCACCTATGGGAGCAGCTACTTCAGCGGGGCTCAGGCATTCCCCGCAGGCTGTTTTGATAGATAGGGCACCTTTATCCACACAGGGAGGCCTTGGAGACCCGGGCAGAGGAAAAGGTTGCAGACCAGGGGAGCCCAGCCCAGGGAGGCACCTGGGAGAGGCCATCCCCACAGAGAGCCTCAGGGCCCGTGAACAGAGCCGGTCTGTGGTCTTTTTAAATAAAACTGACCCGGAGCAAAACAGGCAATGACATACCTCACCCGAGAGCATTCCTCTGGAAAAATGTCTTCCACTTGTGGCCAGGGTGCAGGAGGGTGGCTCGGTGGCCACCTTCTGGAGAGGGGCCCAGTGGGTCCAGGAAGACTTGGGAAGAGGCCAGGAGGCTGGAGACTGGATGCAGGCCTGCAGTCCACGAGCAGCTCCAGGTTTTAGCATTGAAGACGCCTTTATTCTTTGCTGATGGCAGCTACACAATTGAAAAGGGGGTGGCCTGACGTGCTCTCAGGAACCCCGGTAGATGCCGTCTGGCTCCATCCACAGGGGCCTGGGTGTGCGTCTGCCTCCCGAGACACAGTGACAGCTGTCTTGATTTGTTGTGGAACCTAAAACCTTCTTCAGCCTTTTAGATGTTTCACGTGTTGCTGCTTCCCGAAGTGACCTAGCTTTCTGTTCAGTAAGATGTCTTGTTTACATGCTATATCAGGGATTTTGTGATACTTGAAAACTCCTTAGGAGAAAAACATTGGTGATTGCTACACTGCCTGTCCCATGCGTGGGCTGTAGGTTTTAACCCGGCTTGGGATGGACCCCTGGTTAACCACAGAGCTCCCTTTTGCAAAAGTGTATGGTTGGGGAGAACCACTTTCCAGGCTCTCGGTTCCAGAAGATTCCACATCTTGGATGCTCTGTTCATCTGTAGAACTTCGATAACCACCCAGAGAAAAAGGACTGTTGAAAAGTAGACAAAAATTTAGCACCAGCAACCCCCACCTCCCTCCCTCCACCGCATGCTTCTAGTGCATGAGGTTAAATCCAGCCTCGGCCTTGCATTTGGCTCAGAGCAAAGGATCATAATGTGGAATGTATGCCTGACGCCAGCTGGATTTGGGGGCGTGTGGGGTCTGTGACACCACTGACAGCCAGCAATGGCTTGGATCAAAAGCCAGTATTTGGGTCTCTGCAGTGAGAGGGCTCTCAGGAAGACTCTTGGAACCATGTGCAATATGTTTTTATTCTGACTCACGGCTTGTGCTCAGCATATTTTATTTCTTGGTTGGTTTGGGGTCAGTGGTCAAATTGTTCCTCCCCTGGGACTGGGAGGTGCAAAGAACCATGGAAGCGTATTTTGGTTTGTTTCTTAAAGAAGAACCCATTTTGGTTTTCTTGACTTGGTTGCCAGTCTAGGAGACTGGCAAAGGGACTGCCAGAAGTCAGATCCGAAGGTGGTTTTCAGAGCTGATGGGAGCCTCAGCATGGAAGCTGAGTGAAAGAAGAGCCTGGACGCCGGCACGGAGGGGTCACGTCACACTAGCATAGGAAAGTGCGCGTTCGTTTGTTTTCTCTTTTTCCTTGCCAGCCTCCTTCTATTTATGTGCAACTGGTTTGGATTCCGAGTTACTGTGTCTGTCTTTTCTGGGTCTGGGCATTTGTGAGGGTCTCCCCCCAAATAGAGCCTCACAGCCAACCCATCCCCGAGAAAAAGTGGACCTGCAATAAATACATCACCTGCTTGTGGCCTCTCTGGGTTCTCTTCCTGGCCTTCTCTCAGCCAGTCCTCCCTTTCTCTTCCTCGTCAGCCCCAGGGATCCACACGGGTACCCCGAGTTTGTCGGGGAGGAGTGGGTGACAGCAAGATGAGCTCCTGCCCTCTGAGCTGGAGCTATGCCTCCCTGGGACCTGGGCTGGGCTGCAAGAGTCAGCCCAGCACCACCACCAAATCAGGCAGGGTGCTCCAGAAAAACAGAGCCCATTGTATATGTAGTGAGAGTGATTTATTCTAAGGGAATTGGCCAAACATTGCGAATGCCTGCATTAGGATCAGGGCTAAGGTTCCACTTCCTCACGCCCTCTAGGTTCAAAATCCATCTCTCCAAAGCCATCTGTTCTGTCATCTGAACACTCCTCTCTATTAACCCCTTAAACAGTGATTCTCAGCAGGGCTCATTTTTGCTCTCCAGGGGACTTTGGCAACATCTGGAGATATTTTTGGTGGTCACAATTGGGAGAGGGACATGGTTGGCATTTAGCAGGTAGGATCCAGGATGCTGCTAAACATCCTGCAATGCACAGGACAGTCCCCACAGTGAAAAACGGACTGGCCCAATATGACAACAGTGCCGTGGTTGAAAAACCTCAGTCCACAGAACACCTTCCGATGACGTCTCCATCATCCCCCAGGTCCCTTTCATTACCCCTTTCATTTTCATCATAGCTGTTAAATCATCTGGAATCATCTTGTTAGTTTACTGAGTTTGATGGCTGTGCCCTAAACCACCTCCAGCCAATAGAATATATAGATACTTGTAGATAGTAGTGCTCATCATCCAACTGGCGTTTATTATTTGCTGTGTAAAGCACTGTGCTAAGGAATTCGTTCATATTATTTCCTATAATCATCCTAATAAGCCTCCGAAGTAGGAACTATTATCAGCTGTTATCTTACAGACCAGAAAACAGGAACAGAGGGGATCTTCGCCTAAGGTCAGGTGAAGGAAGGAGCCATAATTCAAACTCGGGCAGCCAGGAGCTGCCCTGCCACCCTGAGGTGCCTCAGGGGTTTTGGATGAGCTCAGGGCTCCCGCTGGCCATCCTGTTCACCTGCTGGAGAAGACATAACAGAGTAATGGATATGGGTTTGTAACAGGGTTGCCAGGCATTTGTGCTCCTGATTGACAGGGTCCCAGGGGGTTCTTGGAGCATGCTCAGTAGCAGACAGAAATGGTTTTGCACAGCTGCCGCAGGCTAATACAATTTACAGCTCCATCTGCCTGCCTCCAACAGGCTCTGACCTGGGAGGGGATCCCCCAGCCTCGTCTGTGAAGGTGAAGATCTGAGATCCTGCTTGGGGCATCCCCTGGGAGGGACCCTGCCTCTGGGTTGGCTCTGGCAATACCTGGCTCTTTTTGAGTTCCAGCGAAAGAATCTTAGCAACCTCATTAATCTCATTCTCTGTTCCTCAGGGAAGCCCCTTGGGACAAATTTCAGTAGAAAGGCCTTGGCCTTTAGCAGGAGTGTCAAATCCAACGGCCCATCAGGACCAGACAGGTAACATAGTGAGTGGATCAGCTGGATGACTGAGACAGTATGAGATGGTGGAGACTAATGAAGCCTGTGTTCCCCTGTAAGGGATATGGTTGGCTTCTGTTCAGCGCTGACTAACTACAGCCTTTCAGGGATATAAGCTGTATGTTGCCACAACTTCAGATTTTCAGAGAACCTGGAAGTCTATGCTTTCTAGGAAATCTAATTTGTAATTTTAAAAACTACCTAAGAAATTGTAATGCAATAGAAGACCAATGAAAGATATTGTAGGTTAGGAAGATTCTTAGCCTAGAAACTTGCAACTTCTGGTGTGTAGACAAGAGCATTGGACCTAAGAGGTAGAAGATCTGAGTTTGCCTGCCTTTAGCTAGGTGACCTTGAGAAGAGCTTCCTCTCCCCTCTGAACTTCTGTCTTGTCATCTATAAAGGTGGGAAGGTTGTCAGGCTGGGCTGCATTTTAGATTTATGATAAGAAAGCATGGAATTTATGGAATCATTATCCAACAGTGCATCCTTTGAGGACTCAAAAGTGGACCACTCCTTTTTGGGGGGTGGTGCTCAGATGAGCCCCAGAGCTTCACCTCCCTCTAGCCCAGCTCTAATTTTTAAGGGAGAAGTATTTAAGTAGTCAGCCTTCTGCTGGCCCATCTCCAATGAGTGTTTCAGGTTCTACCCTTGCCAGAGCCACAGCAGACACCATATACTAGAAGTCAGACCTTCTGCTACCCCCTGGCTGTGTAGACATAGGCAGATCAGTCCCCTTTTCTTGATCTCAGTTTTTTCATCTGCAAAATGGGAGGATTGGGACTGGAATGGTCTGCAAGGTCACATCTAGCTGGACAGCACTTTGGAAGAATTACAGCTCCCTGGTCTTCATACCTGAAGTGTCCCATTCTGTAGGTCTGCGTTTGGGCCTGGGCTGCCCTTTTAATATGCCCCCAGGAAATGTGTATGCATATCTGGGTTTGGTCTTCTTGCTCTAGAATCTCTGACCCGCTATATGCCCATTCCACCAGTCAAACCACCCATAAGGATCCTGTTCAGTGAGCATTTACTGTGTTCCAGGCCCTGTACATGACACTTTCCTCATGCTCTCTTGCCCCCTGCTCCTCTTTTGTCCTCTCAACATCCATGACCTAGCATTATTTACTGTCACAATTTTCCAGATGATACTGAGGTTCAGAGAGGCCCAGGGTCTCACCACGGGAAATGGTGAACTGTTTCGCACTTAGATATGCTGGACTGAGGAGCCACGTGGCCTCTGAGTTGCCCGCCAACCCCCCAGAGGACACGTGCACACCCACCCCAAGGCCCAATTACTCGGGATTTCACTGGTCCACCACCTGTCCCGCGCTAGCATACATGCGCACCCAGGGGTCCCTGGGACCACGGGTGCGTGGTGGAGCGCCACCTAGTGGTGGTCTTTAAGGGTACTTCGAGAAGCTCCTGTTAATACCCAGTGAGCTCGGTGGGAGGGAAATGGGATAGCGATGATTCCCAAGGGTCAGGGTAAAGGGGCACCTTGGACCATGCAGCAGAATGGTGTTGCACACCTAACTTTCCAGAGGCCACTGGCATGGATTTTTACCCTTGAAACGCCTCTACAACCCAAGAAGGGAAGGCCTTATTAGCCTGTTTTACACATGGACAAGACACTGAGAAACGCTACAGGATGCCCACATGTCTTACACGTGAGTGGAGGAGGCACTCCTAACACTTTCATCAGGCTGGCTTGAGAATGATGGTGCTGATGGTGGAGGTGATGCTGGTCATGGTCACAGTGGCTAGTTAATTCGTAGCATGACAACTGTTATTAGATAAGTGCAGTTTTTATCCCCACCGACAGGTGAGGAATCTGAGGCTCAGAGAAATGGATGAACTTACCCCAAGGTGACACAGCTTCTAGGAAGCAGAAGAGAGATTTGAACCCTGGCAATGGGACTCCAGAGTCAGAGCTCTTAACCTCTGTCCATTCTTCTGGTTGAGGAAACTTCTTTTCCAAGATGCCGGTAAAATGGACACCTCACCGCATCTCACCTTCCTCCACTTACTCCCATAAACTGGAATGAGAAACTGAAGCCTCCATCAGCTAGTGATGCCCAGCCCCACATTTCTCTCAAGAGACTTGCTCAGCTATGTGACCTTAGATAAATCTCGTCACCTCTCTGAGCCTTGGTTTCCATATCTGAAGTACAGAATTTAAATTAGTTGCGCTCTGGGGTTCTGTTCTCTGAGTCTGTGACTCTGTAACACTGGCTGCAGTGTTTTAATTTGTTCTTAAGTCGGTTACCAAAGCAAAAACAATCTCTCTCCTTGCAGCTCTTCCTTTCTTTTCTACTCTTTCTCTCATCCCTTCTCTCTCTCTCAGCTTTCCACCTAGTTGTATTTAACTCTCTGTTATTTAGAGACTTATTGTCCAAGTTCATTATGAGTAATTATTCAGTCTGGGTGGAAAACAGGAACACTGCTAGTTTAATTTAATGCTTATCTAGTTCACTTAATTAGCAATAAGTCTTGGCAAAGTGCTGGAATTCACAGGGTCCTGGCTTTGTGGGTGGGTAGGGGAGGTTGAGTGCTGTTCTTGGAAAGAAACATGTTTCAGGGCACAATGTGGGAGGAGGCAAGGACTGAGCTGCCATGAGCTGGGCTGTGCCATCTGTCCAGGCTGAGGCCGGCTCCTGAGAGTGAAAGCCTGTAGATTACACAGGCTGCAAGTACCTGAGGTCAGGTAGTATAGCAGTTACTAAGCACCTATTGTATGCCAGACTCTCTAGTAACCACTAATCTGTTTCTGTATCTATGAGTTTGTTTTATTTTGAGATCATATGGACCACCAGAAAAGTCTTTCTCCATCTGACTTATTTAATATAATACCTTCAGGCTTTAGGGCTTCCCTTGTGGCTCAGCTGGTAAAGAATCTGCCTGCAACGCGGGAGACCTGGATTGGGAGGATCCCCTGGAGAAGGGAAAGGCTACCCACTCCAGTGTTCTGGCTTGGAGAATTCCATGGACTGTATAGTCCATGGGGTCTCAAAGAGTCAGACACAACTGAGCCACTTTCACTTCACTTCAGGCTCCATCCATGTTGTTGCAAACAGCAGGATTTAATTCTTTTTATGGCTGAATAGTATTCCTGTGTGTGTGTGTGTGTGTGTGTGTGTGTGTGTGTGTGTGTGTTAAACATCTTTATCCATTCATCCACTGATGGACACCTAGATAATTCAATTCTTAACGAATTCTCGTCCTGGAGTCCTGCAGGCATTCTGATGAGGGAAGGAGGGTTTCCTGTTTGGTGCCACTGGCTGTTGTATGGCTCTTTCCCTTTTCACAAAGTGGGGCCTAAGGCTCAGAGCTGTGGCAGTAGAATCCAACGCAAAGTCAATTTTGTTCACCTTTGACTTTTAAAAATATTTTTCATCTATTTATGGCAAATGATGTTGGCTTTCCATGTATGAAAGTGATATAATGTTTCCTTTGGGGTAAAAACAAATTAATTGTCCTGGAGAAAAATATGGGGTAAAAAGGAGTCAGGATGGGCACTTTTCTGGTGGTCCACTGGTTAAGACTCCGCACTTCCACTGCAGGGGGCACGGGTTTGTTCCCCGGAGCTAAAGATCCTGTGTGCAGTGTGGCATAGCCAATTAAAAAAACAAAAGAGAGAAGAACTCAGGGTGGTACCCAGGAGAGAAGAGAATGAAAAAATCCCATTCAAGGTTAGGGATGATCTATCCAGGGGACAGGCAGACCTCCCTCCTCCTCTCCCATGCCCCGAACAGACACCGTGATCAGGCAGGGACATTTGCTCAGTCCAGGTGCGGCCCTGGAATCCTCCGTAATTCAGGGGTCCAGACACCTACCCGAGGGTCAGAGTGACCTTTCTGATCCCCTTTCCCATCCCACTGCAGCCTCTCCAAGTTTCTCCCCGGCCCCCCATCCAAGCCCTGCTAGTGTAATCCATGACATTTCAGTTCCTGCCTGCCACACCCATAACCCCTTTGTCACTCCCATTTCTCCTCAGTCCCTCATTGGCCCTCCTGGCCCTCTCTGGTACCAGTGGGTAAACTGAGGCCCAAAGGAAGGACTCCACAGTGAATTGGCAGAGAGCCCCAGTCACGCTGAAGCACTGGCCCTGGCTGGTACGTCCACCCCAGTGTCTGTGCAGCCTCGGCGCCCAGCAGCGGCGTCCTTCCAGGGAATCGCCAGTCCTGCCCCTGCTTCTGATACACTCTCCTGCGGCCCATCTGAGAGTCAGGGTCACCCCTCCCAGGGGACATTTGTCTCTTGAAAGAGTGATCTCTCCACCCTGAGTGTGGGTGGCAGGTAGGGGCAGGGACCACAGAGATATGCCCACCATGCCTCTCGAGCACTGCCTGTGCCCTCTCTCTGGGGCCAGGGGTCTTACGTCCATACCTGTCCACACCCCAAGTCTCTGTGGTGACATGGGGCCCACAGGGACCTCAGGGCCAAGGTGTGGCCTGCGCAGCCATCCTCAGGGGTTTCCCATCTCCACCAGCCAGAACTGCCCCAAGACACTAGAGAACAAAGAGAGGTTCTGGAACAAGCAGATAGTCTTGTTACACCAACTTTATTGATACGGCTTTATGGCCCCTGCGGAGCCCTACCCGCCTGCTCAGGCCAGCTTAGGCCACCTTCTTGCTCACGCGCTCATAGATCACGCCTCCAAAGGTGGAGACCTGGAAGAAACAGCGGGAACAGAGGGAGTCAGTGCAGGGATCCCAAGGTGACCATGGGGCCCAGGGAAGGTAGACTGGCCTCTAGTCCCGCCCGATGGGAGTGAGCCTGTGGCAACACTTCTCTGGGCCTCCGGTTCCTAGTTTGTTGCAAGACTCACTCTGTTCACTTTTACGTGGCCCGAGCGCTCCATGATGTGACTTTCCTTGGGATAACCTTCCACTTGTCTGTCCATTTCATTTCACCCATGCCAGTTACATTTCCCCCAACAGTGAGCTTGCCCCATTGTGCAGATGAGAAAACTAAAGGTTAGAGAAGTCAGTCACCCCTCTGAGGAGGAAAGCCATGTTCACGCTCTACACCATTGAGCATTTATGGGGTCCCTGTGCTCAGTGATGGGGAGATACAATCTCTGCCCTTGTTGAAGCGTAAGGTTTTGTGGAAGAGGCTGAAAAGAGGATGGTGTTCAGCAGAGACCCGCTGTGTGCAGTACCCTGGGCTCAAGGCCAAGACATGCTGTCATGGGGTGTACATGTACCATCAGTTGGTCCTGATGCCCAGCAGAGGAGAGCTGCTTTCTTGTGGGAGGGGACAGGTGGCAAATGGAATTTTGTGGAAGCAGTTTTGTCTAAGGGCAGCAGTAAAGTGATGTGTGATTTGCTATGGGGTGGATGGAGGATGGAGTGGAGGAGGAGGCCAGGGCTCTGTCTAGAGAAGAAGTGATAAGAGAAGGGGTGCTGGTGGTGGGTGGAAGTGGGAAGAGGGATGCTCACAAAATGCATCCCTGTGGGTGGAGAAGGAGGAAGGTGTCTAGAATGATTCTGGGCCTCCAGAGATGGGAGGAAATATGCAACCAAGACAGCTTCTCTCTGGTACCTGGTACACACACACATGTGTGTGTGCATTCCTGTGCCTGTTTGCCTGTGTTTGTGTGTGTGCAATGGCCATGAAGTCTGGGCACTGCTCTCACAGTACAGGCTTCATGGTCAGGTGCCCCCAGCAATTAGGAAACAGATTTGTTTCTTTTGGGAAGATGAGTTCTCCTGTTGGGCACAAATGTGCTTCATTCTGCCCTGGGTTCTCCTTACACCCCTCACAGGCTGGGGAGCTTTGCCTCTGGGAGTCAGTGTCCTCCAGCTTTCATCGGATTCTCCAAGAGGTCAGTTTCCATCCAGAAAAAAATGCTCATGCTTGTGCTTAGAGGCTCAGTCATGTCTGACTCTACAACTCTGTGGACTGTAGCCCGTGAGGCTCCTCTGTCCATGGATTCTCCAGGCAAGGATACTGGAGTGGGTTGCCATTTCCTTTTCCAGGGGATCTTCCCAACCCAGGGATCAAACACTCATCTGCTACACTGGCAGGAGGATTCGTTACTGCTGAGCCTTTGGGGAAGCCTCTGCCATATGTATGTATGTATATGTGGGTATACATACATGTACACAGACATATTTTAAAACACTATAGATTTTTTTTAAACTAAAATGAAGGGAGGGAAAGAAGACCCATGGCCTGGGAAGAGCAGGCAGGGTTTAGAAATCAGCCAGTTTCATCTGCCTCCCCCACAGACTAGTTGTGTGGCCTTGGGCAAGTTGCCTATGTCTCCGAGCCTCTGTGGCTTCTCTGTAAAATGGGAGTAATGTGAGGGCATGGAGCCTCTTGAGCCATGTGCTGGTTTTCTCTAGACTGGACTTGGGTGAGGAAAACAAGGAAACAGGGAAGAGATTGCAAGATAGGAATAAGGGTGGCAAACCCTGCCTCCCTCAGCACCTCTTCCTGGAGAGGCTTGGGGAGGACAGCCCAGACCTCTCCTGGTGGGGACTCTAGCCCAAGACATAGGCTCACGAGGGGGAAATGACTGACATGCAGAAAAGCATCTTCCTTTTTTCTCTTCACCTCACATCTGTTTCCTTCACCCAGGGAAACTCTGGAGCCCCCGGGGGAAGAGTTGGATGGGAGAGGGAGCACCTCCAACCTGTGTTTACTGAGAACCTGCCTGCCAATGCAGGAGATGCAGGAGACAAGGGTTCAATCCCTGGGTCAGGATGATACCCTGGAGGAGGAAATGGCCTGTGGGAGGGCTCAGTCCACAGGTGGGTGAATTGGCCCCACCAACATTTTTAAAAAATCTTTTGATTAGTTGCCAGTATTGGCTAGTCTGGAAATTTCACTTAAAAGTGCCAATATCCAGCTTCTCTTGACACACCAGAAGATACAGCAGTAAGGGCCTGAGGTCCCTCATGGAAGTGAGGGGGTGGCAACTGTGCTTGCAAGGGCCCACCAGGACTCCCTGCTTCATCTGTACTCTGGGAGTCCAGACTTGTGTCCCTGAGGTGGCTGAGTGCGGGCACTGGAGTCTGGCACCTAACCCCAAATTCCTGCTATGTCAAAAAAAACTCTGTGCCCTCTGGCCAATCTCTTAGTCACCCCATCTCCTCACACCTCAGTCTCCTCACCTGCAAGATGGGGATAAAAATCCTTACCTAACAGGGGGATTGTGAAGGTCAGATGAAGTCGTGTGCATTCTGTGATCAGCACAGAGCCCAGCCCACAGGGCATACCTGTAAAGCCAGCTTCCCAGGGGCCCGCCTCTCAGGGCAGAACATTCTGTATATTATGTGGGAACCAGCAGGACACTTACCTCCACCAGCTTGCCATCCACAATCTCCGCAGTGTGGTGGTAGTGGGGGGAGTCCACAACCACCTTCCCACCCTCCATCTTCACGGAGACCTGAAAGAGAAGCAAAAGGCAGCCTGAGTTGCAGAGCCCCCACAAATGCAGGCCAGCCCTCGGGGATGAATGGACCTGCCTCCAGGCCCAGCAGTCCCCCTCTAGAAATTAATTTGTCCTATAGACATGTGATGCTGCCGTCCATGGGATCGCAAAGAGTTGGACACGAGTGAGCAACTGAACCACAACAGCATAGACATGTGATTACATATATCCAAAGATACAGATAATCTGTGCAAGTCACTGGACCTTCCTGTGCCTCAGTTTTCTCATCTCTATAATGGGGATAGTACTTGTACCTACTCCATGGGGTTACTGTGAAGATTAAATGATTTACTATCATTTATGTGGGCTTCCCAGGTGGTTCAGTGAAGAAGCAAAGAATCTGCCTGCCAATTCAGAAGGTGAGGGTTCGAACCTTCTAGGGCAGATTCCCTAGAAGAGTCAGACATGACTGAGCAGTCACACATGATATATGTGCTTAGAGCAGTGCCTGGCTCCCTGTTGAGCACTCCTTGTTAGCTACAGAATCTATTATGATCATCGTTATTAAGCAATGCTGATGTCATCTGAGGGTGTTGATTGCAGCATTGTTTGTAACAGTGAACAACCTAAATATTCAACTTACGTTACCCACTGGTAAATAGCCTAAATATCTATTAATGAGGGAATGGTGACTAGCATTTCTATATTGTTGGACACTATACCACCATTAAGAAAAGAATAAAGCAAGTCAATATGTGCTGACACTGAAAGATACCGTGAGAAGTTGTTAAATTTTTAAAATACCCAAGCGGCAGAATATCAATATTATGACTGCTTATCCTTCCCCCAACCCCGCCAGCAATCTGAGGAGAAGAGTACTTTCTTGGTTAGGGTTGGAGGCTACAGAGGGGACCTTGGATGGGTGGAAGACCTGAGGGGCCATTCTGGGTAGGAAGGGGATAAACAGCCAGCTTTCACTTCTTTGCTACCCATGATTGCAGTTTCAAACCCAGATGAGTCTGGTTCTAGGGCCTGGGCAAGATTAATCTCTAGGTCACACTACAGGCAGTATAAAAATGTGGTTATGCTCTCAGGAGCCAGACTGCCTGGGTGTGCAGACCCAGCCTTGCTGTGGGATCCAGGCAGCTATTTAATCACAAGACTCAGCTCAACTCCCCCATCTGTAAAGTGGGGCGGTAGTTATAGCAACCTCACGGGCTTACCTGCATTAAGATGTGTGACAGATCCAGCTAGTGTCTGGGATATATGTGTGAAGGATTCGGCAGATGGGAACAATTTTTATCATTATTGTGTCCATTATTGACATATCATTAAAAACCAAGAGTGGCTAAATTGCCAAGTAACTCAAGCTCTTAACGCTGTAGGCTAGACTTGAAAAGAAGGTCATCCCCCGTGGCGCTAGTGGTAAAGAACCCACCTGCCAATGTAGGAGACACAGGGGACCTGGATTTGACCCCTTGGTCAGGAAGATCCCCTGGAGGAGGGCATTGCAACCCACTCCAGTGTTCTTGCCTGGAGAATCCGTGGGCAGAAGAGCCTGGCAGGCTACAGTCCATAGGGTCACAAAGAGTTGGATGCGACTGAAGCGACTTAGCACTCACACACAGACTTGAGAAGAAGCCCCAGCTTGGGGAGCAGCCCCAGGGGACATGGTGGGGACCAAGAAGTCAGCCAGAGGCCTGGGGAAGGAGGGAGAGGTAGCTAGCAGGCTCTCACCTTGAACTTCTTGTTTCCCACGGTCTCCATCTCGGTCTCCTTGCCAACGGTGAAACTGTTGGAAATGGAGTGGCCCCCGGGGTAGTGCTGGGACCAGGTGAAGTTCTGCCCGTCCTGCTTTATCTCCGAGACGACCTTGAAATTGCGGCCCTTTTCAATCGTGTCGCTGGAGAGCCCTGGGCCCGGGAACAAGCAGAGAGGCGGTGTAAGAGCTGCCTACAACCTGTGGCTTTGGGCACGCGCTTGCTTCACCCAGGGCAGGTTAGTTTGACAGTCAAGAGCACAAGCCCCAGTTCTGGATGGGCCATGTGGTTTGGGCAAGTTACTATCTCTCCAAGTCTCAGTGTTTTCATCTGCAAACTGGGGATAATAAGGCCCATTTCACAGGACTGTTACAGGGATTAAATGACAGTGATTGTTGTCTGGTAAAACTCCTGGCATGGAGTTGACAATAATAGCTGCTCTTCTATACTATACTAGAAATTTACTACTATACTACTAGAAAGTAGTATAGTAGAAAACAGTATGCTCGAAATTTCCCAAGCTCACAAAGTCCTAAAATGAATGAGACCTGCAAGACTGTCTTCTAATGCTCCTGTTTTACAGATATGGATTCCTGCAACTAGACTGTTGTAGGTGAAGCTAGGTCACTGTTCCTTCAGGGCCAGTCCCAGTGCTTGACTCAGAAGGGGCTCTTTCCTCCCCATGGCCCCAGGCCCCTGCTCTTGGGGCCCCTTTCCTACCTGGGCCCAGGTCGGGCCCTGGTCCCCTGCAGTCCTCTGAATATAGACAGCTGCACTGCCTCACAGTTGGCTGACACACCAAGATTTCTGCAGGATCGTCAAGTCCACTGTCTCTTTGGTTCCTCTCAACCAGTGTTACAAATCGAGCAGTCAGAAGAGTGGGGTGTTTGATCTCCACCCTCAGTGCCTAGCACTGTAAGAGGCCCTTGTTTGCTGAACAATGGAGTGAACGAGTGGCTTATCAACCCTGGTATCTATGTTCCCACCCCTTTGTCACCTCTCCCCAGGCAGGATGTGGTGACATCACTCGTCATCTCATCCTTGGCTCCTGGGGGGTCTCATGACCTCTGGCACTGATGTGTGACCTTGGGCAGGTCTTGCTGAAATGCCCCATCAGTAACATTAGGTTGGCCCATGCATATAGCAAGCATTCAATTGATGTTTGAATGAATAAACCAATCAACTCTCCATCTCACCCATTAGTAGCTTTGTGACCTTACACTAGTCACTCAGCTTCTCTGAGCCTCATGGATTTTGGGTCCCCTGTGCAGAGTTGGCTGTGACAGCCCAGCCCCAGGAAGGTGCTCTCAGGAGCTCACTCACCCAGGCGCTTCATGAAATCATCGTAGTTCTTCTCGCTCTCAATCTCATACTTGCCGGTGAAGGCCATGCTGCTGAAGAGCTGGAGCCTCAGGAGCAAAGGATGAGAAGGAAAAGCTGTGGTGCTGAGGGGCCTGATGCCTCAGCTTATAAACCCTCCTGGATGCTGAGGCTCAGCCCCAAAGTCACCCCACTTCTCCTTCCCACCCCTGAAGAGGAAGCACTTGCAATTTTATGATGTGGGCAGGACGTGGAGGAGCAGAAACCCTGAGGTTATTCACCTGGGGACTTGCTGGCTGGAATCCCATTGCCATTGGCAAGGCTAGGGATGGATCTGCTGCAGGGTTTGAGTGGTCATCCATCTCTGCCCAGCCCTCCTCTATCCATCCATCCATGTCCTCCCTCCATCCATGCTCCCAGCATCCCTCCTTTACTCAGTCACCCCCGCATTCATTGACCAGAGTGTGTCGGGTACCTCAGCGTGGGGCCAACACTGAGGAAACAGTGAGACATGACCTCTTCCCCAAAGAGCTTCCAGTCTGGTCCAGCAACAAAACACACCTGCAGAGAATCCTCATGCAAGCAGGATGGGATGGGTCCTGAGACACACAGATCTGGGGAGGAAGCAATGGGGTTCAGCTAGCTGGTGCAGTTTTGCATAGCAAGTGCCTTTAATACAGGTCTTGAAAGAATTTGGATGTTTAGAGAAGTGGTAAGGTTGGAAGAGGCAGATCACATTGTAAGTTGAGGGAACAATGTGATGAAGGTGGGTAGGGCCACCAAGAAAGGAAACAATGAGTTTGTCTGTAGCAAAGAACGCTTGCAGAAGCACATGCATGAGATGGGTGTAGACGGTGTGATCATCCGCACCCGTGGAGTGTAGCCCACTAACAAGGGAGCCAATTAGAGGGGGCAGTGCCAGTTCCCTTAAAGACCAGTTATGTGCCGGGCATGGGCTGGGAGTGTGGCAAATTTCACTCTGTTCCAGCCGAGCAACTGGGAGAGCCAGGAGTCCAGCCCCGACTTGCTGTCCCTGTTCTTCTGTGGTTGTGCTGGATCTCCATTGTAAGGCACAGCGTCTCTAGTTGTGGCACACAGCTTTGGTTGCCCCACAGCTTGCAGGATCTTAGTTCCCCGACCAGGGATCAAACCCGTGTCCCCTGCATTGGAAGGCAGATTCTTAACCACTGGACCACCAGGGAAGTCCCCTTGTCTCTGTTCTGACTCTGGTACCACTTCACACTCAAGGACTCCATCTCATGATAACTCCTGCCCTGCCTGTCTCATGGGACTGCTCTCTGGATCAAATAGATTGGCCATGCAAAGTATGAAGCACTTACGCAGGCTCTCATGTTTATTATTATTAAGGAAAGTTTTGCATCTGTCTCCTTTTCTAGAGTCCCTTAGAATCCCCATCATTTATATGCAAAGCAGAATTCACCACAGTTGCTAACCCCAGACCCGGGACTGAGTGGTTTCTGAACTGATGGAACCAGTTTTGCCACATTCTGCAAATCTACAATTTTCAATTTTAGAATTCCTTGCCCCAGCCAAGGGTCTTATTTAAAAAAAAAAAAAAAAAATCAACACATACCCACACTGTCTCCCCCCCACACCATCCTGGATTTTCTGATGCTAAATTATATATATTAAAATTTTGTAATTCAGAGCGAGTGACAGTTCTGGTAGAGATGTCCTTGATAACAGTTGGTATCTGTCTTCTCAGACTTTTAAGTGAATACCTATACTTTCTTCTGTAAATAAGATTATATTGTTCTGTCATCTATTCTTTATGTAATGATGTAAGTACATGTGTGTATCATTACATAAAGGTATACCACATTCTATGCTATGTATGTTTCACAGTTTGTGTAACTATTGCTGGGCCTTTGGGTTGTTCCCAATCTTTTTCTGTTATAAATAACTCTGAGATAAAATTCTCATTCACTCCTCTTGGTGTACATGTCAGATTATTTAATAAGATTATTTGCTAAGGATGAATTCCTAGACATGCAATTCCTAGAACAAAGAGATTTTGTACCTAAAGTTATATATAAACTTATATGTAAGTTAAAACTATATCTATACTAGAGCAGGTTACACTCCTATCTAGAGCATATGAGAATTTTCCTTCATTGATCCATTTCCTCTTATCCCCAAATGGCGCAACTGAGGATATTGAACACTGCAGCTAAGACCTGGCACAGCCAGGTATATACATATTTAATGCCAGCTTTATAGAAACATGAGGCTGTGTTTACAAACCAGTGCTGAGCAAAGAAAAAGAGAACGGGATATTGCATTTACATGGTGACTATGGCTCTTACAGGGCTTTCCAGGCGGCTCAACGGTAAAGAATCCAACTGCCGATGCAGGACACAGGAGATGCATTGATGACGTAACAATGACAGTAATAGCTAACACTTACTGAGTGTTTACCATCCATTGGGCACGATGCTGAGAGTTCTACATGGATTATCTCATTTAATCTTCTAAACAACTCTATGAAGTAAATACCATTATTGTCCCCATTTTGTCAAGGAGGAAACCAGGAAACCAAGGTTCAGAGAAGTTAAGTATCCCCCTCAAAGTCACAGAGTCCCTATGTGTAGTTCATATTTACTACCAAGACAATTTTCAGCATCATTTAAAGACATTTCCAAAAACCTTCCATAATCCCATTGCTTTTTCTTTCTATTATCTCTTTCGCTCCTCTCTCTCCTCTCTCATCCTTGCTTTCTTTCTCACTGACTCAAATTATAACAGATATATAATAGCCATAGTCACCATGTAAATGCAATATTCCATTATCTTTTTATTTGCTCAGCATTGGTTTGTAAATATAGTCCCATGTTTCTATAAAACTGCCATATATATACTTATAAATAAATATTTATATTTATATATATTTTTACATTTATATTTATATATTGGGCTGTGCCAGGTCTGAGCTGCAGCATTTGAAATCTTTAGCTGTGGCATGAGGGATCTAGTTCACTGACCAGAGATCAAACCCGGGCCCCCTGCGTTGGGAGCATAGAGTCTTAGCTGCTGAACCACCAGGGAAGTCACAAAGCTGCCGTGTTTATTGTTAGAAATGGCTGCATAATGTTTATCGTTGGAATTTTAGGGGGTTCCCAGGTTACCCCTTTAAGTGAGAGGCCACAGTGAGCTTGTTTACATGTATTTTCTTGCACTAAAGGATTACAAAGTTATGGGATCTGGAACATTCCTACAACTCTTAATATGTGTTGCCACATTGGGACTGAATTGGGTTAGCCCCTGATTGCCCAGTTGCTGATATCTAAAGACACTGTTTTCCCTTGCCTTTTCCCCCACCTAGCAGTATGTCATAGATATTAATGGATCTTATTTCTTCATGGAAACTGAAAACTACTCCATTCATTATTTAAAGGGACTTTCCAAATGGAGAAATCCACTGGTCTAGGCGTGGGAAGCCAATAAGAGCATTTGTCATCTCCCTGGAAAGCTTGGAGGAAAATAAATCCACAGCAGTATTTGGGATGTAGGTTAGATGTAAGATGGTTAAGCTAGAGAGGTTTAGGGGATGGGAGATAGTCTCCTCAAATCCCCTGGGGCCTCTAGGAAGTATGCCCTTTTACCTTTGTGCCTTGGCCTGCCTGGAATGACTGCTCACCTTTCACCTGTCTTTCCAAATTTGAATTGTCCTCCCAACTTCACCTTCTCCAGGGAGCCTTCTTCGATTACTCCAACCTGTAGATAATCAGTTACAGGAATCTGCCTGGTGTGGACCAGCTGCTTGTAATGGCTCATGGGGAAACCTGGGCTTTAGAGTCACAATATTAACCAAGACTTCAGACAGAATCTTTAATCATTCAGAAAATATTATCTGAGTACCTACTGTGCACCACACCCTGGAACTACCAAGTATCTGTCCTCAAGTCTTGTGAGAGGCCCAGCCTAGGAAACAGGCAGTTGCAACATGGTATGATAAATGAGATAAAGTCTGTTACATCAGAGTATTTTGAAAAACAGAGGCATCACTCTTGTCACCTCTTAAGGGTCAGGGAAGGCTGGTGTGAGGGAAGTTGGCAAATAAACCATTAGTAAGTGGGAAGGAGAAGCTTGAGTCTGGCGCCTTAGTCCACTCGGCCATCCTGACACAAGTTGGGATAAAAATACCTATTTTCTGGGACTTCCCTGGTGATCCAGTGGTTGAGACTCTGAGCTTCGAATGCAGGGGGCTTGGGTTTGATCACTGGTCAGGGAACTAGATCCAGCATGCTGCAACTAAAATCTTACACGCAGCAACAATATCCCGGGTGCTGCAACTAAGACCCAGTGCAGCCAAATAAATAAAACAAAAACAGACCTGCCTTCCAGAGACTAAATGAGGATTAAATAAGCGTATATAAATAAAGGGCTTAGCACAGGATCTAGCATTTTGTAGGTGCTCACTGAATGATATTATTTTTTCTGTGTGTGTGTGTGTACGCGCGTGTGCTTAGAGGCTCAGTCATGTCTGACTCTTTGCAACCCCATGGACCATAACCTGCCAGGCTTTCTGTCCATGGGATTCTCCAGGCAAGAATACTGGCGTGGGTTGCCATTCCCTTCTCCAGGGGATCTTCCCAACTCAGGGATTAAACCCGAGTCTCCTGCATTGCAGGCAGACTCTTTACCACCGAGCCACAAGGAATGCCCACTGTTTATTGTAGCATTAGTTTAACTCTTCACAAAATGTGTCTTTTATCTCCCAATCAGATTACAATCCCTTTAAGGGAAGAGGCTGCATTTCCTACTTGTTTATGACTGTGTACCTAGTAAGCGCTGGGACATCTCTGATTTTGTCTTATTGGTTCAGAGCAGTCTGGAAGAGCAGGCTGTGAGACTGTTTTCCAAGTGTGGTTTTAATCATACACTGCTAAGGGTGCAGGAGAGGAGGGCTTGTGAAAAATGGAAACCTATGGGCCCTGCCCCACAGGACTTCTGATTTGGTGAGCCTGGTGGGGCCCTGGAATCCCCAGTAGTTGTGCTGTGGTTATTACCCCAAGAAGCTCCAGGCCAGGGTTTGTGGGCAGATGGGTTCAGCAGACCCCGACTTCACTTTCTTTCCCATGGACTTCCTTGTGAATGGTCAGAACCATTTTCTCCTCAGTAGCTCATCTAAAGCCAGCAGCACAGACAGGATGGGAGAGGCAGGGACATGGGAAGGGACAGGCTTGGCACCGGGACACCTGACTCAGCTGTGTTCCTCTTAACTGGAGTCCCTGTGCATTTGACCCTCCAGCCTTCCACCCACCCACACACACTCTCTCTCTCTTAAACTGAGGTTCACCTATTTGTTCAGACACTCATTGAAAACCTTCCAAGAGGGGTAAATGAACTCAAACTGCTTCCGTGTCACAGTGAGGTTTTATGGGGCAATTGAACCCCTAGAGCGGCTCTTCCCCATGGAGATAAAGAATGCCCCCAAGGTTAATCCCCCCTGGGCCACCCCAACTTCCCACCTGGACTCTGGCTCCTGCATCAAATCAGCCACCATTATTCCTGAGAATAATTAGTGACAAAAGTAGCAAATGCAGGTGCTTGAGTCCACAGTTGGAACATGAGCCCTTGACCTCCCCCTAACCTCCTCACCTCAGGACTTTCCAGGGCCGTGTATGAAGTTTTGAGTGATCCGTCAGGGTTATAAATTCCCTGATCAGCCACCCATCCCCTTCCTCTTCTCTTCTCAAGCAAGAATCTGAAATGCTAACTAGGGTTAATCCTGGGGTACCCAGGCTGAGTGGGACCTCTGATGGCAATTTATTCCAGGACAGTTCTCCCAGCTCTGCTCTCGATGGTCAGAGAATAAGAAATTCAGCATTCCCTTGGAAAATCCAGTTGACACTTGGTTTATATACAAGTAGAACTTAGCAATTTAAAATTAGAAAAGATGGAGGCTCTGAGGTCAGGCTCCCTGAGTTTAAATCTCAGCTCTGCTACTTTCTGGCAGAGTGTCCTTGGTTAAGTTAGCTATCTTCCTATGTCTCAGTTCTCTCATCTGCAAAATGGAGATAATAATTGCTTCTACCTTAAAGGATTGCTATGAGTATTAAATGAGTTAATTTTCATAAAGCACTGTTTTCAGAGCCTGGCACAATATATAAGAGCGCGTTAAATAAATGTTGCTGGGGCAGGCTGGCCATGCAGCCTCAGCACCACTGTGTCTGGTCACCAGCTTTGTAGTGACAATTATGTCCTTCATCACTAAGCATCCAGTGCCCCCGAGTTCAATCCTCATTCTTGCCTTTTCTCTAAGCACTTATTTCCTTGGTGGTCTCATCCAGTCCATGGGCTTATTATTATTTTTAATGCTGAATTTTTAGCTCGTTTGTTATTGTTGTTTTAATTTTGGCTGTGCTGGGTCTTTGTGCAATGCATGGGCTTCTCTTGTGGTGCAAAAGCTCTGGAAGTTATAGGCTCAGTAGTTATGGCATGTGGGATCTCTAGTTGCCCACAGCATGTGGGATTTTAGTTCTCTGACCAGTTTTATAGCCCATGTCCTTTGCATTGGAGGGGGATTCTTAACCACTGGATCACCAGAGGAAGTCCCAAGTTTATTGGCTTGAAATATCATCTGTATGTCGATGAGTCCCAGATATTTTCCCCATCTGAGACCTTCTCTCTGAATTTACACTGAACTGCCCACCTAACAATTCCACTTCATGTCTTGTGCCATCTCAGGCTGACAGGTCTGAAACTCCTATTCTTATGCCCTCAACAAAGCCAGCTCCTCCTCATCTCCAATAATGGGGGATCCTAGCAGCCAGCATCTGTTGTGCACCTGCAATATGCTAAATGCTTTACATAAATTATTACTCAGATTTTCCCAACCAGTCTATTGGGTAGGCCTTGATATTATCCCTACTATATAAATAAGGAAACAGGCTCAGAAATGTCCCAGTTAGTTGACTGAGAAAGCAGTTTTACTTCAGGTGTTGCAGTCATGACCTCTAATTAAATGCATCAGTTGAATTTGGATGCAGCCTCCAGACCAGCCAGGCTCTTGGAGACCATGATTCTTCCTATGGTACTTAGCAGGTGATCCCTAAGTGCCAGACACAGTGCTAGGGACTCGACACATGGCATCTCATTTAATCCCTGCAACAAACTTCTGAGAAATCTGTCCCTATCCCTATTTACAGAAAAGAAAGCCTAGGCTCAGAAAGGTTAGGTGGCTTGTTTCGGGTCACACAGCTTGTTGTTGATCAAAATTGAATGTGAACTCAGTCTTCTCTGATTTGAAGTGATATTTGCCACCACTGTGGTTCTCTGATGAAAAGGAGAATGCCAGGTGGCTCTGTTACCTGGGAGAGAGGCGTGTATACAGAGGTCCTGTGCCAGCGCCCTGGACCGGAGATCTACACAATCTAAACATTAAACAGAACAGCCGCTTCAAACCCCTGAGAATCTCAGAATGACTGACACTTCTGAAGCTGTTCCAAATTTTGAAGAGATGTTTGCCAGTAGATTCACAGAAGATGACAAAGAATACCAAGAATACCTAAAACGCCGTCCTGAGTCTCCTCCAATTATTGAGGAATGGAATAGCAGAGCTGGTGGCGGCCTGAGAAATAGAGGCAATCGGTTGCAAGATAACAGACAGTTTAGAGGTAGGGATAGCAGACGGGGGTGGCCAAGTGACAATCGATCGAATCAATGGCATGGACAATCCCGGGGTAACAATTACCCACAGCACAGACAAGAACCTTACTACCCTCATCAATATGGACACTATGGTTACAACCAACGGCCTCCCTATGGCTACTACAGATAGAAGTGTCAGCAACTTTTAGTAAAATTATTTACTTTGTTAACATGACAAAAGTTTACATTGTATCTTTTATTGTTGTTTCTATAATCATCTGATTATAGAAAATGGATTATTAATTTTTTGGAACTTGGAACTTTTTAAAAAATTAGATCTTATTGGAGAGGCATGATGATTGCTGGAAATAAATACTCCCCTAAAAAGGTTGTGGGTTATATTGCTTGACTTCTACCTCAGATTCGTCTTTGTTTCATGACTTAATAGTGCTTTGAATGTTGTATATAATTTTCCTTTTTAGACCTTCAGGAGTTGTCTTTGTTTTACACAGAAATAAAAATTTTATATAGAAAATGCTTGCTTTTAATTTGTGATAGAAGGAAGTATACCTACACTCGTATGTGCGCATTCCTAAAATTTTACACTGGGAGTACAATCAGCTCCTAAATGCACCACTATGCCTACTTATGATGTATTGTACACAGTAGTAATTGAAAGGTAAAACAATTGTAGTATATTTCATTTGGCTTTTGTCGTTATGTGAATGTGGAACTTTGTAATTGCTCTATAGGTATGAGTCATCTTCACAATCATTTTGGTCTCTTTTTAGAGGGATATCACAAATAAAGCTGTAAAATCAGGAAGGAAAAAAAAAAAGAAAAGCAGAATGCCAGTCTCTGGCTCTAACGTCAGAGTAATAACCCATGCATTCATTCATTCCAAATGCATTTACTGAGCATCTTCTGGCTTTGTTAGGGAAGGAAGATAACACAGCAGAAGAGAGAACAGTCCCCGCCCCATTGAATGAACCTCCTAGCCTCATGGCTCGTTCCCTTTCCCCAGGTTCATCTCCTACTCTTGGCCTCATTTCCTCTCCTATCCAGCCCATGGGTGCTTCACTTATTTATTTGGCTGCCCTGGGTCTTTGTTGTGGCACATGGGATGTTCGTTGTTTCACGTGGGATCTTTCGTTGTGGTGCACGGACTTTCTAGTTGCAGCACGCAGGCTCAGTAGTTGCCACTCGCAGACTTAAGTTTCTCCACGGTGTGTGGGATCTTAGTTACTGGACTGGGGGTTGAGCCTGCGTCCCTGCAATGCAAGGCAGATTCTTAGCCACTGGACCACCAGGGAAATCCCAGATGCTTTACTTCTATTGCTAGGACTCTCACTGTCTTTTGGTCACCCTGGCTTCCCAGGTCCCATCTTTGGACAAAAAAAAAAAAAAAAATTGTCTTTCCACCTCCCATCACTAGACTGCTGACTACAACCAGAAGAAAACACGCAATTGAAGGTGGCAGAGGAGCACACCACCATGACAAATTCATGGTCGGCCCTCAGCCAGGTTTTGAACAGCTCAGTGGTATTACCCCTCATCAGTGGTGGTTCCCAACTCCATTATCTATGCCAACTGCCCTTATCAAGTCTTCTACATCACTCCCACTGCCTGCCTGCCCGCCCCGTCCCCTGCTATCACTTTAATGACCATAAATTAATCCACCATATGGATATACTGGGGGATTCCCTGGTTCAGTGGTTAAGAATCCACCTGCCAAGCAGGAGGTGCAGGTTTGATCCCAGGGCTGGGAAGATCCCCTGAAAAAGGAAATGGCAACCCACTCCAGTATTCTTGCCTGGGAATTCTTCATGGACAGGGGAGCCTGGTGGGTTACAGTTCGTGGGGTCACAAAGAGTCAGGCATGACTGAGCGACTAACATTTTCACTTCACTCCCTGACCAAGGGTTGAACCCAGGCCCCCTGCATTGGGAGCATGGATTCTTAGCCACTGAGCCACCAGGGAAGTCCCCCACCCTCCCTTCTTATAGTCCTCCACTGGAGACTCAAATTCCCAGCTCAACCAATTACTGGCTACATCGAAAGGTCACTTAACCTCTGTGTTTGGGAGTCCTTGTGGGCAGAATGGGGCTAACAATTAAACCTGACTCCTAGAGACGTGGGGCGGACTGGATAACTCAACACATGAAGGTATGTAGGAAGGAGCATAGGACCTAGCAAATACTTAATAGATACTACCTAATTTAAAGGACTGTTTTTTAGTGGTCATTTTGACTTTTCACCTTGTGATCCTCTTTTCCTTAAATGATACTGAATCATATTAATGAATACTATTAATATAAGAGAATGTAAAAATTCTCCTGAAAAATAAAAAAAGATTAAAAATAACTTTTAAAACACCCAGGCAATTCAGCAAGTATCATTAAAGCAGGCAAAGTCTCAAGGTGCTATAGTGTTATTTATGTTATGATTTCCAAGTCCTAACTGGAAATTTAATTTATAGCAAATGACCTAGGAGCCTCCTGAGTCAAGTGAAATCATACACAGAAATACATAGCTGTTAAAAATACCATGACGGGAGCAGGGATCGGGATGGGGAACACATGTAAATCCATGGCTGATTCATGTCAATGTACGGCAAAAACCACTACAATATTGTAAAGTAATTAGCCTCCAACTAATACAAATAAATAAAAAAAAAAAAATACCATGACATTTTATTACAGTGGTAGGTTTGTGTCAGGCTTCCCAGGTGGCGTTAGTGGTAAAGAACCCGCCTGCCAATGTAGGAGACATAGGAGTCGTGGGTTCAACCCCTGGGTTGGGAAGAGCCCCTGGAGAAGGAGATGGCAATCCACTACAGGCAAGTATCCTTGCCTGGAGAATCCCATGGACAGAGGAGCCTGGTGGGCTACAGTCCATAGGGTCACAAAGAGTTGGATACGACTGAACCAACTTAGCATGCGTAGGTTTGTATTTGTGTGTATTTTTGTCTTTAAATTGCACATAATACAGTAAATAATTTATTACTGAACCAGTATGTAGACACCCTGGGCTCCCCAGGTGGTTTAGTGCTAAAGAATCTGCCTGCTAATGCAGGAGATACAGAAAACTCAGGTTTGATCCCTGAGTTGGGAAGATTCCCTCAAGGAGAAAATGGCAACCCACTCTAGTATTCTTGCCTGAAAAATCCCATGGACAGAGGAGCCTGGCAGGCCACAATCCATGGGGTCACAAAGAGTTGGACACGACTGAGCAACTGAGCAAGCACACTTTAAAAAAAAAAGTACCAGGAGACAAAGTTCTGTTGGCCTAACTAGGTTGTATTCAACTCCTGGGGGTGGGTGGAGGGTCTTGACTGACAGTCCCATGAAGACCCATGTGCAGCAGGGGTAGAGGTAGCTCTTCAAGGAACAGATAAGGACTCATACAGAGGACGGGGAAATGCATGCTGGGCAGGCAAGAACCCTGAATCCTCTTTATAATTTCTCAGCACCCCAGAGCCACCCCGCCATGTCTCCCCATCTGACCCTTGCTGGGGCCATAGCCAGCAAGGAGGAGGAAGCAAGGAAGATAGACCCAACAACATCCAAACAACCTGCCCTCCAAACTTAGAACCAAAGCAGCCTGTGACCCTTGAAAAATATTGCTTCAGGCCAAAGTCAGGTGCCGAAAGGTCTTCATACAGTTCCTATGCAGTTAATCATTGCCCCCTCTCCTGCCGCTGGCTAACCATGATTAATACCTGTGGCAGCCATAGGAATCACTCCTAATGAATTTCTAATGAACTCATTTGGTGCTAATGCGGTATGTAATTCCACGGGACACTCATTATAATTTAGCCTTATTAAGTCTCTAGTAATCAGGACCTACTATTGCTCTAAGCTCATAAGCAGGAGAAAAGTAATTACCCAGAGCAGGCAGTTAAATTATGGAAAGGACTGAACACTCAGAGAAGGCCAGGAAGTGGCCGCTCCTATGTTCTCTCCTTGAGTTGTACTGCTCTACCGTGGGGATCCAGCTGTGTGGGTGTTTGAGCGAAGACATGAATGCCCTTCCTGAGTTTACGTTCTGTGTGTGATGTCAGAGCTGGGCAGGCCGCAGCCTGTGTGATGGGATTTTTAAAGACCATCTAAAGGTGGTGCTCATGCTCAGTCACTATATCGTGTCTGACTCTTTGTGACCTGGTGGACTATAGCTCTCCAGGCTCCTCTGTCCATGGTATTTCCCAAGCAAGAATACTGGAGTGGGTTGCCGTTTCCTCCTCTGGGGGATCGTCCTGATCCAGCGATCAAACCCGTGTCTCCTGCATTAGCTGGCAGGTTCTTAACTGCTGAGCCACTAGGGAAGCCCCATCCAAAGGCGACCCTGCCCCACATGGCCTACTCCCCTTGCGTACAGCTTGAGTCTGAATTTTCCTCTAGAGATGGATTCCTTTACCTTAGAGGCCCTGTTGCAGGTTGACAGGTGACCTATGGCACCAGTCAGAGTTCACAAAGCAGTCACAGATAGGTTATCTCATCTGATCATCACAGTATCCCGGTTATCGTCATTATACCTCTGACAGATAAGAGACTGAGGTTCACAGTGGTGAGGCAACTTGCCCAAGGTTGCTGGGTGCCAGAGCTGGGAACAGAACCCATGTCTCCTCACCCCCAGGTGACTTAGCTCTCTAGCTCACCTCTCATTTACTGCCTGGCCTGCATTTCCTGCACATGTGACTCGGGCTGCCACCTCAGTGGCATCAGACGATCCTTGAGGTGGCAGCTCTGTCTATGACCTTCTTTACCTATTTGTCTGGCCTTGGTTCAGAGCATCGCTGCGAGACTATGGCGATAAGCGTTAGGTCAGGACTCTGAGGACACCTGGAAAAGTCTATCATCCACAAGTTGATTTCATGTTTCCTTTCCCCACTTCTCCCTGAAATTCTCCCTTTATTCTTCCTTTCTAACAACCAGTTTACACTTTTGGCTAAAACGTGGATAAACTCTTTTAAAAAATATATCATTTTTATTTATTTATTTATTTGGCTAAGTGGGGTCTTAGTTGAGACACATAGACACTCAATCTTTGTTTTGGCATATGAGATCTTTTAGTTGTGGCATCTAACCTTAGTTGTGGCATGCAGGATTTAGTTACCTGACCAAGGATCAAACCCGGGCCCACTGCACTAGGGGGAATGGGGGGAAGCACAGAGTCTTAGCCACTGGACCACCAGGGAAGTCCCTAAATTCTTTTTTTTAATTTGACATCGTTTTCTCCTGATATTAAAAGTAAATTATGGTTTTTGCATAAAATTTCAGAAAATACAGTAAAGCCTAAAATCTAGAAAGATCATTTGTAATCCCATCACTCAGATATGACAGTTGTTTACTAGTTGGTGTATCTATCCTTCCAGATGTTATTATGATATGCACATAAATATACATGCCAACATTTTACGCAAAATAGGATTATTTCATATGTTCTATTTTAGAACTTGTGTTTTATTAAACATTAGAAATATGAAATTTCTGAAAGATGAGTTTACATTATCAGATGATAAATAAAAACTAATTTAACAAAAATATCCTTGGTAAAAATATATATATATATATATCCTTGGTAGATCATCTGGGTTATAGGAAGATACAAAAGAAGGGGGATTGAGAGAATAAAGTCCAAATAACCTCATAAGCAAGCCAAAAAGGAAATTTGCTTATTGCTACCTTATCTCCCAAAACATCTGGTTTATCAGTTTGATGTAGGAGTTTGGCATGAGAAGAGCAGTGAATGGAGGGTGAAGGCCTAAGTGCAGAGTTTCTTGACACTGGGAGTCAGGGTGATTGAACGGAATTGTGGAGTTTAGAGATAAACCCAGGGGCCTGATGTGGCCCTTGCCCCCCTCCCCAGCCTCATTTTCTGCTGTGCCCTGTCTTTGCTGCAAACCCATGGTCACTGGAACCCCACACACTCACGATGCTGTTTTGCACCACGGTGCCTTTGCATGTATTCATCTTTACCTGGAATGTCCATTGCCATAAATGGTGAAAATCCACTTTCATGCAGTGTCAAATGCTTGCCCACAGAGAAAGCCAAGAGAGGCCTTTGGAGGGCGAACTAGCTTGGGTTTCCTCACAGCACAGGTTTTGTGTTAGTGTGGAAGGAGGTGCTGGGCAGCTGTGGGGGAGGTTTTTTCCCCCTTTGAGGGTAGAAACAAGCTTCCCACAGTCTTCCTTGGTGCTGTGCTGAGTTCGGCCTCCATGACCGCGGGGCTGCCATGCATGTCTAGGTCACACTGGAATTGACCTCCCACCTCCTGGGCCATGTTCTGGTCTGCAAGTCCCTCTTTCCTATTCCCAGAACTTTCCGTCAGTCCCAGGCAAGGTGCTGCTGGCCTCTGCCAGTGGCTTCTCACTGCAGCCAGGGACCCCCTCAGAGCTCTATGTTTGTTGTTGCTATTCAGACACAGGCAGGAATCGCTAAATTCATGTTGACATTAATGTGGCCAGTGTGCGTGTCTGTGCTTCTCTATACAAAAATGCACATTGCCCAGGAACGTTTATATCTGCGGTACTCTACAATGAAACTGCATGCATGTCCTGAGAAAGTATGTGTAGGTGCCCCTATATCTGTATATGTAGAAGGATATATACTTCCTTTGTGTGTAGGTATATAGCATTGGGTATACATGTTGAGTATTATTATATACTGGTGTATCCATGCAAAGCAGGGTGCACATGTGCTCAGCTGTGACTTTCTGAGCATGACCCTGGATCTGTTTGTATATAGTTATGTGAGAGTGTTTATTTACTGAAGGGAGGGTAGGTATTAGTTGGATGCCTTAGACTTCAAGTAAAACAAGCAAACAACCCTTCCCAAACAATAAATAAGCTTTTATCGCATGTGATTGGAATTCCAGAGGTGGGGAAGGAGGACTCTCAAGCTGACTGATTGCTTTGATCAATAATGTCTTTAAGGGCCTGTCAACAAAAGTGCATAAATGCATTCTTATTCACTCAGTTGTGTCTGACTTTTTGCAACCCCATAGACTGTAGCTCACCAGGCTCCTCTGTCCATGGGATTCTCCGGGATTCTCACTCCAAGAATATTGGAGTGAGTTGCCATTTTCTTCTCCAAGTGATCTTCCCAACCCAGTGGTCAAACCCAGGTCTCTTGCATTGACAAGTGGATTCTTTACCACCTGAGCCACGAGGGAAACCCCTATAATCAAAGCTATGGTTTTTCCCATAGTCACATATGGATGTAAGAGTTGGATCATAAAGAAGGTTGAGCACCAAAGAACTGATGCTTTCAAATTGTGGTGCTGGAGAAGACTCTTGATAGTCCCTTGGATAGCAAGATCAAACCAGTCAATCCTAAAGAAAATCAACCCTGAATATTCATTGGAAGAACTGATGCTGAAGCTGAAGCTCCAATACTTTGGCCACTGGATGCAAAGAACCGACTCACTGGAAGAGACCCTGATGATGGGAAAGATTGAGGGCAGGAGGAGAAAAGGGTGACAGAGGATGAGATAGTTGGATGGCATCACCAACACAATGGACATGAGTTTGAGCAGATTCCAGGAGATAGTGAAGGACAGGGAAGCCTGGTGTCCATGGAGTCACAAAGAGTCAGACATGACTTAGCGACTGAACAACAACCACCTCTCCTCTTGGCTTAATTTTGCACTCTCGTGGTCACAAAACGACTGTAGTGTTTCCATATCCCACACTCAGACATTAAGAATCCAGTGACTGGGACTTCCTTGGTGGTCCAGTGGTTGGGAGTCCACATTTCCCCTGCAGGGAATACGGATTTGATCCCTAACTGGGGAACCAGGATCTTGCATGCCTCATGGCACAGCCCCAAAAAAAAAAAAAAAAAAAAGAATCTAATGTTTCTGGGGTGACTTTCCCTAGAGAGGAAATTTTCCCAGAAGCCCAAGCCTACCTCCCCCCATGTCTCACATGGTAGAACTAAGCATGGCCAAAGTTAAGCCTATCTGTTGAGGGGATGAGACCACCAAGTTTGGTTTAGATGAACCAGGATCCCTCTCCTGGAACTGAGGATGGACACAGCCTTTCAATGCCCAAAGCTGCTTGGGGGAACGGTAGTCAGCTGACAGTTCTGTCAGGAAGGAAGACAAGTAGGAATGGGTGTTGGATAGATAGCCAACAGGGTCTAGTACAGGAGTTCCCTGGTGGCCTACCAGTTAGGTTTCTGGGCTTTCACTGCCATGTCCCTGGTCAGAGAAGCCTCCTAGCTGCATGCTGCTGTGCTGTGCGCAGTTGAGTCCAACTCTTTGTGACCCCATGAACTGTAGCCCACCAGGCTCCTCTGTCCATGGAATTTTCCAGGCAAGAATACTAGAGTAGGTTGCCATTCCCTTCTCCAGAAAGCTGCATGGCACAGCAAAAAAAAAAAAAGCTGTCTAGTACAAAGTTATGTGCATGTATGCAAGTATGTCTTTTTAGAAGTGTACATGAGTTTTTGTATATGTGAGCGTGAGTATGTGTTGTGTATGGTTGTTTTGATGACCTACTGCTGCATAACAAACTGTTCCAAAATATAATGGCTTAAACCAGCAAAGTTTTATTTATTATTTCCCATCATTCTGTGGATCAGAATTTGGGCAGGGTATGGCTGGGTGGTCATTTCCCCCAAATGGTATTATCAGGGGTCATTCACAAAGCTATATTCCTCTAGTAAGTGGGCTGAGCTGGAAGGCCTAAGTTTGCACGTCTGACATGTGAATGCCCTTCCGCATGGCTTCTCCCTGTTTTGTGACTAGCGTGGGCTTCCTTACAGAATGGTGGTCTCAGGATGTTTGCACTTCTTACATAGCTACTGACTTCCGGCAAGGAGGAAGTGAAACTGCCAGTCCTCATAAAGCTTGGATTCAGAAATCTCAGAAGGTTACTTCTTCCACAGATATCCAAGAATGGAATAGAATTTACCTTTGGCTAGGTAGGGCAGCAGGCACATTCAGAGAAGAAAAGAAGCAATGGCAGCCATCTTTAAAGACGTTCTACCACAGCAGGAGTACGTCATGAACATGAGGGTGGGTGTATCCGATCTTGTGCCCTTTTGCTTGTGTGTGTACGTTTTAAGGAATGTGGGTATGTGCAGGGCAGTATATGTGTGCATGTGTGTACGTGTCAGTTTATACACACACACCTGTTTATGTGCAAAAATGCACATGTAGATGCACAAATCTGTGTAGAGAAAAGTGCATATACACACAAGGAAATATGTAATGTGTATGTGTATGCAGGTGCAAGCGTCCATTTGAGCCAGGGGCTCGAGTGTGGGCACACAAAAAGAGAGAGAGTCAATGGTGTTGACCTGCCCGAGCTGTGGCTTTCCTGGGTAAATATGCTGAGACTGCAAATCCTGGCCAAGGGTAACAACTGAATCATCACTGGGATCTTGCCCTTGACTGGGAGGCCTTGGGTCTCGAGCCAGGAAGAAGACTCAGGTCTTATCAAAAACTAAAACCACACTATTGGCAGTGGAGGAGGGGACCCACCACATTTTTTGATTCCCTGAGAGCTTGCGGTTTTCTACCTGGGACACCACCATTCTCCAACAGCCAATGGGCAAGCTTAGCTGCCATGTGGCTTCCCTCCATGATCCCCACCCTAGCCCCACCCAAGGGGCTGTAAACTTCAGGTCGAGATTTCAGAGAGAGCAGGAAGTAGAGCTCAAGGCTGCTGGCTGGGTGCCTCCTACCCCGGTGGGCCCTGAGCCCTGGGCTTCTCTTTCACTCTACAGCACATTTCCCAGTAAGGACAACATGGCGGGGTCAGGAAGCAAGGAAGCCTGCAACTTCCCTATGGAATTTCACCCCATTTCTACAGGGAACTCTGAAGCAAGACACTGGGTCTTTTTATAGAAGAGGGAAAGGATGCTTGGAAAGGGAGAGAAATTTCCCTACTCTCAGCCCTTACAAAGGGCAGAGGTGGGATTTCAATTCCAATCGGCCTCATTCCAGAGCTCACATTCTGTCAAATAGGAACACAGATATCGAAACATCTTTTTTGTTTAATATTTATTAATTTATTTATTCAGCTGCACCGAGTCTTAGTTTCAGCACTTGGGATCTTTAGCTGCTGCATGCAAACTTAGTTGCAACTTGCGGAATCTAGTTCTTCGACTAGGGATTGAACCCAGGCTTACTGCATTGGGAGTGCATGGTCTTAGCCACTGGACCACCAGGGAAGCCCTTGTCTGAAAATCTTGAAGGAGATAAATAACTGTTCAACCTTGAAAACATGAAAGCACAATTCAGGCTCAATGGGAGGCCCAGGTATTCAGCTGGAATTGTTTGTTTCACTGCTCACAGATCATCTCTCAACATTGATTAAAGCCACTCACAGGCTATGGGATTCTCTCATAGTTCAGTTGGTAAAGAATCTGCCTGCAATGCAGGAGACCCTGGTTTGATTCCTGGGCGGGGAAGTCCTCTGGAGAAGGGATAGGCTGCCCACTCCAGTACTGTAGCCTGGAGAATTCAGAATTGGACATGACTGAGCGACTTTCACTTTCACTTTTCTCATGGGCTACTTATTGCTATGAGGGTAAGGTTCAAAGCCAGAGTCCTTACTGCACCTTAGAAAACCCTAGGTTGTCCAGCCGCTGCCACCACCCTTCTCTTCTTTGCTTCGGCCACACAGGTCTTCTCTTTATTCCATATATATATAAAATGCCCCTCTCTGCCTCAGGCGTTTGCACCTGCTTCACCTACTCTAAGCATAATGTCACTTCCTCTCCCAAGGAAAAGTTCCTTTTATTTAGGCATGATGATGGTGTTGTGATTTTTTGTTGTTGTTGGTTAGTCACTAGCTATGACTGACTCTTTTGCAATCCCATGGACTGTAGCCCACCAGGCTCCTCTGTCCATGGGATTTTCCAGGCAAGAATACTGGAATGGGTTGCCATTTCCTTCTCCAGGGGATCAGAGATTCAACCCATGTCTCCTGCATTGGCAGGTGGATTCTTCATCACTGAGATATTTTTCTTTTTAAAGAGTCCTTATCTTTTGAAAGTGAAAGTGTTAGCCGCTCAGTCGTGTCCGACTCTTTGCGACTCCATGGACTGTTGCCCACCAGTCTCCTCTGTCCGTGGAATTCTCCAGGCAAGAATACTGGAGCGGGTTGCCATGCCTTTCTCCAGGGGATCTTCCCAACCCAGGAATTGAACTCCGGTCTCCCATATTGCAGACAGATTTTCATCCCCTTATCTTTTAGAGATACATAATGAAGTATTTGGGTTTCCCTGGTAGCTCAGCTGGTAAATAATCTGCCTGCAATGCAGGAGACCCCTGTTTGATTCCCAGGTCAGGAAGATCCCCTGGAGAAGGGATAGGCTACCCACTCCAGTATTCTTGGGCTTCCTTGATGGCTCAGATGGTAAAGAATCTGCCTGCAATGCAGAAGACCTGGGTTCAATCCCTGGGTTGAGAAGATCCCCTGGAGGAGGACATGGCAACCCACTCCAGTATTCTCGCCTGGAGAATCCCCATGGACAGAGGAGCCTGGTGAACTGCAGTACATGGAGTCCCAAAGAGTCAGACACAACTGAGTGACTAAGCACAGCACAGCACAATGAAGTATTTAAAGATGAAATAATAATACGCCTGGGATTTGCTTCAAAATAATTGGGTGGGGGTGAAGTGGGGGAGTGGGTAGTGCAGAAGCAAAACAAGATTAACCATGTTGCCCATTGTGGGAGCTGGGTGATGGCTGCATGGGGTTCCTGATAATGTTTTCTATATTTTTGTACATTTTTTAGCTCTTTCAAAAGAAATTATAAGAGCTTGTTCAAGAATAAAAGGGGCAGGGGCGGGGTGGGGGGGGGGGGAGTCACTTCCTCAGAAAAGCCTTTTCAACCCTGGAGGCTAGGTGAGGTCCATTTTCTGTGCTGCCACAACACTTCTCTGTCACGGCACTCACTAATTGCAATGACACTGTTGGATAGTTGTGGGTTCATAATATCTCTCTCCCCCATAGACAGCAGAAAGTAGAGTTATGTCTGCCTAAATCCTTCTTCTGTCCCAGAGCACATTTGGTGAATAGATCAATGACAAGTGAATGAATGAATGAGTTCAGAGACAGCTCACCATCTGGGCTGGTCCAGAGAAGGCATTTCCCTGAAGAGAGGAGGAGGAAGTGGAGAAAAGGAGGGAAGAAGAGGGGGATGGAGAAGGAATCCCAGATGAGTTCTCTCCAACCCAAATATATTACATTATATCATGTCCTATCATATTATGGTGTATTATATAATTTTTCTTTGGTCACCATTTTCTTTCATTACAGAAAGTTCGAGAATTAAGCTTCAAAATAGGTAATATATTCACATGTTTCAGTATTCAAGAGTAACAAAAAGGGCCACAGACAAAATTCCCCTCGGGAATTCCCTTGCAGTCTGATGGTTAAGACTCCGCAGCTTTCGCTGCCGAGGGCTTGTTGGGTTCCATTGCTGGTCAGGGAACTAGGATCCCATAAGCAACCAGAGGTGACCCTTGCCCATCAGAGGAAGGGCTGGAGCCCGAGTTAGAGGAATTCTGGGCCCAGGTCTGCCACCTTGGCTTGACAGGTGGCCTTAAGTAGGCCACTTTCACAATGATAATAGCTCTCTCCAGAAAGTGAAAGTAGTAGTCATTCAGTCATATGGACTCTGCAACCCCGTGGACTGTAGCCCATCAGGCTCCTCTGTTCACGGGATTCTCCAAGCAAGAATACTGGAGTGGGTAGCTGTTTCCTTCTCCAGGACATCTTCTCATCCAGGGATCAAGCCCAGGTCTCCCACATTGCAGAAAGATTCTTTATGGTGTGAGCCACCAGGAAGCTCCAGGCGCAGCGATAAACATGTTGCATGTGTAACCTCCCACATCCCTAAGAGGCTGGAAGGTTTGCAGCCTGAGCTCAGAGAGATTAGGGAACCAACTCAAGGTGGCCCAGGTCTTAAGTGAGAGAGTCGAGATATACATCCAGTCTTGGTGGTCCAGCAGTTAAGACTCTGCACTTCTACTGCAGAGGCTTGGGCTGGATCTCTGGTTGGGAGCTAAGACCTCACGAGCTATCAGGACAAAAAAGAAAAATTCCAGGTTTAACATTTCGTTTCACCCTTAGATTCACCCTCAGTGAGGTGAAGCAGAGAGACCTCGACAAGCCTTTTCCATCTCAGAAAGGCAAGTGGCTGTGACTGAACAGTGAGGGGCTCAAACAGGAACTGGCTGCAGGTAGAGGGTGGGGGTGTAGAGTTCTCTCCATGGAGAAGGCCATATACAGCCCCACTTCTTACAGGAAGACCTGAAAGAGAGCGAGAGGGAGAAGAAAAGAGAGATGGGGAGAGAGAGAGAGAGAGAGAGAGAGGCGCCAGCAGGTGGGACAGGCGGCAAAACCCAGCCCTGCTGCCTCTGGCGGCCGCTGCAGGAAGATGCGGTGACCTGGAGCGCCCTCTGGTGGCGCGCTCCGCAGGCGGGGCCCAAGGGAGGAGGGGCGGCCCCTTTCCCCACCAGGATCATCTCTGGGCGCAGGCGGGCACTACGCCCAGGATTGTCCTTCCGTGTGGAGGGACGCCAGCTTAATAATAGTAACACTGAGACACTCTCAAAAAGAGCACCCCTGAGACTGCTGAAAGAAGGGAACGGATTCCTGAAGTCGTGGAGTCATCGTTAGAGTCTTTCTATGTGTAACTCCCCAAGTGTCCCCCTCCACTGTGACCGGGGACATCTTGCCTTTGCCTCTGATGACATCTTCACCCATTCACAGGGCTGCTGAATCTGCGCCTCCTGCCCCGTCACTCTGGGCTGAGCCAGCCCTGCCTGCGAGCCTCACCAGGCCCAAGGCCACAGAGCCCGTGATGAGGCACAGAGCTGTCAGCTACAAATTGGCACTTACCAGAGCACTGCCGATGACTGAACAACAAAGGCATTCACCGTCTGCCTCTATGGAGATCGAACCCCATGCTGCGATAGCTGGTGACCTTCAACAATCCCCCAGAGTTCAGGGTGGAGTGAGGAACCCTGTGCTCCAGGGAACCTGGTGGGACAGGTCTTTAGAGAGTGGGATGTTTTTAGGAACAGATTTTATGTCTCAATCCTTGCATCTCCTCATATCTAGAGAAGCACTAAATCCCTTCATGCTGACATCAGACCCTCATGACTATCAGAAAACCTTTAGTAAATTGAGTGATTCATGGCACTAAACTCCCCCTTCACCAAAACCTTATATATTGACTTTCCCCCACTGCCGCTTTGGAGCAGTCTCTCAGAGCTATCTGAGATGCTGCCTCCTGGGCTGCAGTCCTCATTTTGCCCCAAATAAAACTTAACTCACAACTCTCAAGTTGTACATCTTTTTTTAGTCGACAGAGTCATAGCAAGGACAGGGGCTCTTGAGACCATGGAATTGTTCATTCTTTTGTTTTTTCAGCAAGTGTGTATGGAGCCCCTACTATGTGCCCGCCACATGGGCCCTGCGGATGCAGGAATTAATGACAGACAAGAAACTGAGATTCCAGGCAAGGCGAGGCAGACAACAAAGAAGGTAAGCCTTGTGGTACAAAGTGCCTTGAAACATATGCAATGGGAGGAAGTGCCCAAATTTGAGGAAATGTTTTAAGATGAGGAGGGAAGGGAAGGCCTGTCTGGTGAGGCCTGCTGAGGACACAGGACTGGGGAAAGCAGGCAGGGGAACTTCAGGTAAAAGATGGGAGCTGAGGACCACACCTGCCTGAATGTGTGCCAGGGGTTTGGATGTTTGGATTTGATTCTGGGGCCCAAGGAAGTCACTGGAGGGCTGTGAGCGAGGATGGCATGATCTGAATTGCGATTTTAATAATAGGTCATTCCATCTGCTTGGAGAAGAAATGATAGGAAGGGTGAGGGTGGAAGCAGGGAGGCAGCTATGAGAGGACTCCAGGTCTCCAGATCCAGGGGGATGGTTCCTGAACCAGAGTGGGGTGGAGTCAGATTCTGAGGAATCTGAGAGGCCAGATGGAAAGGAACAGCTGGTGGGCCGCAGGTGGTGGGGGCCAAGACCAGGCTGGTGCCTCCCCCTCCACACTCCTTCCAGCCTGAGGATAAGGCCACTGAGTCATCTTCTGGGGTCACTTAGAAGAGGGGTAAAGAACCCTAGACTCCACTGCCAAAAGCCTCCAGGGATGTGGCTCAGAGTGTTCAGAGGCTGGGGACCTGGAGGCCAGAGGGGCTTCCAGCCTCACAGAGCTCTTTTCCCCTCTATCAGCAGCCTCTCATTCACATACCCATCACTGTCTCCTTTCTTTGTCTCCTTTCTTTCTCCCTCTCTCCCTTCCCTCTCCAGCTCTCTCTCTCTCTCTCTCTCTCTCTCTCTCTCTCTCTCTCTCTCACACACACACACACATACACGCACACACAGGCATGCATGCAGTTTACTGCAGCCTTATCAGAAGGAAGCCTCCTGCTGAAACAAAGGGTCTCCTGGGACAGAGCAAGAGGAGCTGACTGTGGAGTTTTGCAAGGAGGGGGAAACAGGCTTGCTGCCTTTCACATCCACCTCCTTTTCTTTCTGCCTCCACGCCACTCTCCTGCAGCATCTTCCCCGAGACACATGATTCTGAGCCGTACTCAATTGTGTCTCCTTGGGTGATGTGGCAATACCTGTAAACGTTTTTGGTTATCATAAGTTGAGAGGAGATGCACCAGCCTTTAGTGGGTGGGAGCCAGGGATGCTGCTAAATACCCTTTAAGGCTCAGGATGCCCCCACAACAAAAGAATGATCTTGCCCCAAATGTCAACAGTGCTGAGCCTGAGGGACTGTCCTCTTGATCACAGTCCCACTGTCACCACACTGTCGTTTACCAGGTGGCTGCCCTGTGACCATACTGTGTCTGTTTTCTCTTTCAGTCTCTTATTACATTGGAAAGTAGGAAGCCACTGAGGCTGAGACCAAGGGAATGTGGCCATGAGTGGGAGACAGGAGATGGCTAGAGCCGGGCTAGATGGCACATTGTCCTGTGGGCTAGGTAAGGTTTGGGATCTTATTCCAAGTCAACTAGGAAAGCTCCCAATGTTTTGCTCTGCATTTTCAAAAGATCACAGTAGCCCTAAAGCAGCTCTTCTCCCTCCCTCAAATGATAGGTTCAGGATATATTTTTGAGGATGAATCAAAACAACTTGCCAACACGGACATGGGGGAAGGGACAGGAGGAAACCTAGAAGGGGCTTAGGTTTGGAGCCTATGTAACCAGTTACATGGAAACTGTTCTCAGTCAAAAGGGCTCAGTTGGGTCAGCCAGGCCCAGATTTCAGTCCTCAGCCTCTTCAAGCCTCAGTTTTCTCTTCTGAAACAATGGGAGCAAAATGACCGATGCACATAATGGGAATTAATACTGGTCCTTTGACCAGAGAGATTATAAATATCTAGAAAAACAGTGTTCTGTTTGAGATCACATTGCTAAGCTAAGCAACCCTAAGTTTTATCAAACGGAAGAACAAAGAAACAAGGAAAGGGGTTCTGACCTAACATCCAGTTCAAATCTGGGCTCTGAGCCTCGGCCTCCTCACCTGTAAAGTAGGACTATGTCATCTTGTTAACCCCAAACTGGGTTCACCTCTTGGTGGATGCTGAGCCAAAAGACACAACCAAGCCCCAAAAAGGGAGAAGGAAGGATTAATACTGGAACATAGGAGCTTCCCAAGTGGTTCAGTGGTAAAGAATCTGCTTGCCAATGCAGGAGACACAGGTTCGATCCCTGGGTCAGGAAGACCCCCTGTAGGAGGAAATAGCAACCCACTCCAGTATTCTTTCCTGAGAAATCCCATGGACAAAGGAGCCTGGCAGGCTACAGTCCATGGAGTCTCAGAGTCAGACACCACTGAACAAGCAGATGATAACAATGAGAACACTGGGGATTTTTCCCAAAGCAGTGTCTCCCAACAGCAAAACTGGGTAAGTTTTAAGCTAAGTTCAGTTCAGTTCAGTCACTCAGTCATGTCCGACTCTTTGCAACCCCATGGATTGCAGCATGTCAGGCTTCCCTGTCCATCACCAACTCCCAGAGCTTGTTCAAACTCATGTTCATTGAGTCAGTGATGCCATCCAACCATCTCATCCTCTGTCTTCCCCTTCTCCTCCTGCCTTCAATCTTTCCCAGCATCAGGATCTTTTCCAATGAGTCAGCTCTTTCCATCAGGTGGCCAAAGTGTTAGAGCTTCAGCTTCAACTTCAGTCCTTCCAATGAATATTCAGGACTGATTTCCTTTAGGATGGACTGGTTGGATCTCCTTGCAGTCCAAGGGACTCTCAAGAGTCTTCTCCAACACCACAGTTTAAAAAGCATCAATTCTTCGGTGCTCAGCTTTCTTTATAGTCCAACTCTCACATCCATACATGACTACTGGAAAAACCATAACCTTGACTAGATGGACCTTTGTCAGCAAAGTAATGTCTCTGCTTTTTAATATGCTATCTAGGTTGGTCATAGCTTTTCTTTCAAGGAGCAAGCGTCTTTTAATTTCATGGCTGCAGTCACCATCTGCACTGATTCTGGAGCCCAAGAAAATAAAGCTTGTCACTGTTTCCATTGTTTCCCCATCTATTTGCCATGAAGTGATGGGACCGGATGCCATGATCTTAGCTTTTTGAATGTTGAGCTTTAAGCCAGGTTTTTCACTCTCCTCTTTCATTTTCATCAAGAGGCCCTTTAGTTCCTCTTCATTTGCTGACATAAGGGTGATGTCATCTGCATATCTAAGGATATTGATATTTCTCTCAGCAATCTTGATTCCAGCTTGTGCTTTATCCAGCCTGGCATTTCTCATGATTTACTCTGCATATACGTTAAATAAGCAGGGTGAAAATACACAGCCTTGACATACTCCTTTCCCAATTTGGAACCAGTCCGTTTTTCCATGTCCTGTTCTGACTGTTGCTTCTTCACTTGCATACAGATTTCTCAGGAGGCAGATAAGGTGGTCTGATATTCCCACCTCTCGAAGAATTTTCCACAGTTTGTTTTGATGCACAAAGTTAAAGGCTTTAGTGAAGTCAATGAAGCAGAAGTAGATGTTTAAGCTAAGGGTACATTCATATTCATGAAGGGTCCAGGTTTTAGTTGATTGAAGGCAGGAGTGTCTACATCATCATTCCCTCCTCCACCTGGGTGGGGGCCTCGGCTCCTGCAGAACTCAAAGACAATCAGATTGTTATGTATATCCCTTAAGGAGGACCTAGGACTGTTTTATCACTGAACTATTGTTTCTTGACTGCTTTTCCTTTGTTCCTTCATTCCCTCACATCCCTTCTTCAGTTCAGTTCAATTCAGTTGCTCAGCCGTGTCTGACTCTTGGCGACCCCATGGACTGTAGCAAGCCAGGCTTCCCTGTCCATCACCAACTCCTGGAGCTTACTCAAACTCATGTCCATCGAGTCAGTGATGCCACGTCCCTTCTTAAGATCATTAATTACTGAGACCCTTTCAAGGGCAAGATTTATGCCCCAGGCTTAGATCACAAAATGACTTAGGCCAAAAAATGGTTCTCTTCTGTCAAGAAAGCCATGCCTGGTTCTCCTTCTCTGGGATCCCTTACCCTATCTACCTACAATTTCTATCTCTAAGCCTGAGATGATTGAATGAGATTTGCATGTGAGCAGCTAACCCAGTAGGCTTAGCAGGTAATGCTAATGGTAAAGAACCAGCCTTCCAGTGCAGAAGACATGAGACGGGGGTTCGATCCCTGGGTTGGGAAGATCACCTGGAGGAGCAAATGGCAACCCACTCCAGTATTCTTGCCTGGGAAATCCCATGGACAGAGGAGCCTGGCTGACTATAGTTCATAGGGTTGCAAAAAGCCGGACACTACTGAAACAACTTAGCACGCACACCACTAACACAGTTCCTGTCACATAATAAGCACTCAGGAAATGGGGGGAGTGTGGGACCCCACAAGACACCATCCTGACTTCTAAGCCACCATCTTCTGCTGCGGACACGTACCAGCTGCAACACGGAGAATGACATCAATTATGTGGTAGCTTCATTTGTGGTCTGGCTTCATCCACAGCCAGCTAATGTTTGTCAGGGATTTGTAGATGGGAAAACAGCTCCAGAAAAGTGAAGGAATCAGTCCCAAAGCCCACATTACAAAGCCCGGGCTGTAAACCAGGGGTTACAAACTGATTTAGCGCAGCCTGCTAGGCTAGGAATGCTTTCTGCGTTTTTAAGTGAAAGAAACGATATATCTAAAAACAGCAATATTGTCTTGATGCCCGAGAATTAAAAGAAATTGAAATCAGCTGCCATGAACAAAGTCTTATGGGAACACAGTGCCGCTCATTAGTTCACCATCCTCCATGGCTGTGTTTGCTGCCAAGGGCAGAGTTGAATAGTTGTGACAGAGAACTCGGCCTAAAAAGCCTAAACTTTTTATCATCTGGCCCTTCTTAGAAAAAGTGTGCAGACCTCTGCTGGGAAGCACAGCTGCACACACAGCAACAGTTCCGCCCCCAAGAATACAAAATGGATAAATAGCATCTGAGATAACCTGATGGCTTGGGGGCGGGGGAGGTGGTGAAGAGTTCCAAATCAGAAGGGATGTCATTGCAGGAACCGCTCCAACCCGGAGGAGCTGAGTCCAGTTCAACTCCTTGGAGCTGAGAGAAATTCTTGGAGAATTTGAGTTCAGCGTCCTCTTTTTACGTGAAAATTTAGACCCAGAGCCTGGAGGCAACCTGTCCAAGGCCACCCAGCACATGGCTAACAGCCAGGTTGGGGACTGCCTCCTTCAGGGTAGAGAGGCATGGGCCAGCTCCTGGGTTAGGGGGCGCCTCGGCCCCTGGGGCCTCTAAGGGTCAACATGGGCCGGGAGTGGGGCTGCAGCGGCGGGGGAGCTTGGGGGTGTCTGTGGAGGCCTCTCCCAGGCGGGAAAGGGGAGGCCCCTGCGATTCGGTCTCCGCCGCCCGGCCGCCCCGCCTTCCCCCTCGGTCTCCGCTCCCCGGTTCTCTGCTCGGCGCATCCGGCGGCTTCGGCCCCCGCCCCGCTGCAGCCCAGCTCTAAGGCGAGTCCCGTGCTCTGCCTGCTTCCTACCAGGACCAGAAGATTCGCCCAGGCTCTCCCGCCCCCCCCCGCCGCACCCCCTGATTTTGCAAAGCACGGAAGACACGCCCAGCTCCTTACGGCTCAGAAAGCAGCATTTGATCCGCGCCGGGTTCGGGAGCTCCTGGCTGATAAGGGATCGGTTGGAGCTGCCCGAGGGCAGCCGTGGGGTTGCACAGTGGCTCCAGCCGCCGGGCTGGAATCCGAGACCCGCCCCAGCCTGTTTCCCTCCGGGGTGAACTGGGAAAGCTGCCCCGGAGGAATTCAGAAGCTCTTTCCTCTGGCTGCCTGGAGAAATAGTAGAAGTAGTAGTAAACATTTATTAAAGGTGTGGATGAGAATAGGTGTAACTGCCGAACTCTTAGATCCCTAACCACCACAAACCCGAGCTTCCCACGGCGTTCATGCTCCATCCCCTGCACCGTTTCCCACAAGCCCCCTCCCCCGCCCCGCCCCGCACAGCTCCTAATCTGACCCAGGGTCCCTGCTTCCGCGACCACCCTGCCACGGTGCAGTCACGAGCCCACAGTCCTCATCAGCACACTGCTGGGTTTTCAGCCTCTTCTCTTCACCTTCCTTTCTCCTTTTTTGGCCTGAAACCTGCTCTCCCCCGTGCCGCCCACCCCACCCGTTCCCTTGCAGGACCCTCAGGGGGAGCTGTTCATTTTCTTGCCTACCCCTGTAGATCAGTCTATAGGGTAGAGGCTTGCTTGCTCCTTGTGGAACTTTGCCACCCACTTCTCCCGTCTGTCCACGCGGCTTCCTGTGAACTAATTACTGCCAGTCTAGACTGCCCACAACCCTTCTTGTTATTCTTTCTTACAGGCTTCTCCTGGGCAGCTCTCACTGGTCAGACATTGCCTTTAATCCTGGAAACTGGATTTGCCTTTTGGTGGGTATCAGTGGAAAGATACAACAAAATCAAAGATGGGGAGAGGAAAGCGTTATCATTTTGCAGCAAGTAAGGAGAATCTTACTTACCAGAGATCTTTCCCAAGATAGTGTCTCCCTGAACAGCAAACTTGGGGAAGTTTTAAGCTAAGGTCAATGCATATTCATAAAGGGGTTCTAGGTGAGGAGGATTCAGCATAGAATTGGGGCCACAGTTGACAAAGTCCAGGAAGGAAATGGCAACCCACTCCTGCATTCTTGCCTGGGAAATCCCATGGACAGAGGACCCTGGTGGGCAACAGTCCATGGGGTCACAAAGAGTCAGACACAGCTGAGCACACACTACTACTACTAAGCTTTGGTTGATTAAAGTCATGTTGGTCAACATTCTCATTCCATTCCCCACCAGGGTGGGGGCCTTAGTTCCTGCCGAACTCAAAGACATAATCAGATTGTTATGTCTATCCCTTGAGAAGGAACTGGGATTGTTTTGTCACTGATAACTATTGTTTCTTGACTGTTTTTCCTTTGTTTCTGTATTCCCTCCCTTCCCTTAAGATCACTAATTACTGAGACTTGTTCAAGGGCAGGCTTTGTGGCCAGGCTTAGATCACAAAATGGCTTAGGTCAAAGATGGCTTCTTGGGGATTCCCTTGTGGCCCAGTGGTTAGGACTACAAGTTTCCACTGCCAGTGACCTGGGTTTGGTCTCTGGTCTGTGAATTAGGATTCCGCAAGCCATGTAGTACAGCCAAGGAAAAAGGGAAGCTTCTTTTAAGTCAAGAAAGCCATGTCTGGTTCTCTTTCCCTGGTTCCCCCTACCCTATCTGCTCGTGTCCCTACAGTGACCTACATGGCCTGTCTTAGTCTGTTAAGGCTGCAGTAAGCAAATACTACAGAGTGAGGGCTTATAAACAACATGAATTGGGGTCTAGTGGTTAAGACTTGGAGCTGCCACTGCAGGGGGCACAGGTTCAATCCCTGGTCAGGGAATTAAGATTCCCACATGCTGAGCAGCAGAAAAAAATGAAAGCAATCTCTCTGGAGCCTCCTTTATAAGGGCACTAATCCCACGAGGGGCTTCTCTGGTGGCTCAGACAGTAAGAATCTGCCTGCAATGCGGGAGACTTGGGTTTAATCTCTGGGTTGGGAAGATCCCCTGAAGAAGGAAATGGTAACTCACTCTGGTATTCTTTCCTGAGAAATCCCATGGACAGAGGAGCTTGGCAGGCTACAGTCCATGGAGTCGCAAAGAGCTGGACATGACTGAGTGACTTTCATTTGGCTTCACTTCAATCCCGTGAGAGCCCTTCTGATTTATCACCTCCTCTTTGGAGGTTAGGATTTAACATACGGATTGTGGGGGATGACAAACATTCAGACCAAAGCCCCTTTCTGGCTGCTCACTCAACAACTTCCCACTCCTTCCACAGGCTCCATCCCAACGCAGGATGCACTGGTGTTGCACTGGTGGTCCTCGCTTTCTGGAAAGCTCACTCTCTCACTTCCAATATTCATTCAGTGTCACCTTCTCAGTGCCCAGAGGAGGCACTTTTCGTTTTATTATAAAGTCTCCTTAGGCACCAGAACCAGCACTGTTGATGAGGGCAGGAATTTGTGTCTTTATTGGCCTCTGATCTATACTGTGCACCTGGGACAGTGCCTAACACACAGGAGGCACTTCAGTAGTATTTTCAGAATGTGCTGTGCTTAGTCGCTCAGTCATGTTTGACTCTTTGTGACCCCATGGACTGTACCTGCCAGGCTCCTCTGTCCATGGGGATTCTCCAAGCAAGAATACTGGAGTGGGGGATCTTCCTAACCCAGGAATTGAACCAGGGCCTCCTACACTGCAGGTGGATTCTTTACCATCTGAGTCACCGGGGAAGCTCAGAATAAATAAAACCAAATTCCCCACAGTCTTTAGGGCCTTTGCCCTAGCAGTTCCATTCCCCCAGCTCTTTGCAATTGTAAAGTCAAGGTCCCTTCTCTGTACTGCAGCCCCCACATTTTCCGGAAAATGCTTATCATCACCTGATAAATTTATTGTGTGTCTCCCCTTCCTGGTAGTAAATTTGACTGTCTCCCTGCAGTATTTCCTAGTAGGCACACAATAGGCGTTCAGTAAGTACTAACTAGATCAGGATTTCTCCACCACCACAGCACTGACAGAAAATTCTTTGTTGTGGGGATTATCTTGTGTATTTTGGGATGTTTAGTAGCATCCCTGGCCTCTCCCCACTGAGTGCCAGTAAAACTCCCCCACCAATTGGGGGAGACACCCCAAAATGTCTCTAGGTAATGACAAATGTTCACCAGAGGGCAAAATCACCCCGATTGAGAACCATTGAATTAATTGAATGAATGGATGAACAAGTGAGTAAATGAATGAAAATTCTGAGCTCTATCTTGAGCTCTTTACTCCCTACATTAAAATGTGCTTTCATACAGAAAGATCCCCAGCTCCATCGAGAGAGAGCACAGAAAAGGCCTGGCCATTCCTTTCCTCCAAAACAATGTCCCAAAGCCTTACACCCATAGAATGTCCTCCAACCACCCCCCCCGCCTCCAGTTCCCCCCAGTTGATAAGGCTTATAGTTATTCAATATCTAGCAAAGGTTTTACCTCCAAAGATGTGTGTGTGTCTCCAGGGTGGGGATGAGGATTGAAAAAGTCACCATCCCCTCTATGACCCAATCCTTTCCAGGTTAACATTGCCATTACTATGCTTCTCCCCTATTCTCCAACCCAGCCCTGAATATTGAAGAAGGAGGGAAAAGGTCCATGATTTATTTTCCCCCTTTTTTTTAATTTAATTTTTATTTTATATTGGAGTGTAGTTGATTTACAGGGTTGAATTAGTTTCATATATACAGCAAAGTGACTCAGTTATACATATGCATATATCCATTCTTTTTCAGATTATTTTCCCATGTAGATTTTTACAGAATATTGAGTAGAGTTCCCTATGACATACAGGAGGTCCTTGTTTGTGCTCAGTGACTCAGTTGTGTCTGACTCTTTTTGACCCCATTGACTGGAGCCCACCAGGCTCCTCTGTCCATGGGATTTCCCAGGCAAGAATACTGGAGTGGGCTGCTATTTCCTTCTCTGGGGATCTTCCCGACCCAGGGATCAAATCCACATATCCTATGTCTCCTCCATTGCAGGAGCATTCTTCACCTGCTGAGCTATCAGGGAAGCCAAGATTCTTGTGGATTATTTTCTGTACGGTGGTGGTGGTGGTGGTGATGGTGGTTCAGTGGCCCAGTCGTGTCTGACTCTTGGCCACCCCATGGACTGTAGTCCCCCAGGTTCCTCTGTCCATGGGATTCTCCAGGCAAGAAGACTAGAGTGGGTTGCCATTTCCTCCTCCAACGTATAGTGGTATGTATATGTTAATTCTAAACTCCTAATTTATCCCTCCCTCCAGCCTTTCCCCTTTGGTAACCATAAATTTGTTTTCAAAGTCTGTGAGTCTGTTTCTATTTTTTTAAATAGTTCATTTGTATCATTTTTTTAGAGTTCACATATAAATGATATTATATGATATATGTCTTTGTCTGACTTCTCTTAGTATGATAATCTCTAGGTCCATTCATGTTGATGCAAATGGCATTATTTCATTCTTTTTTTATGACAAGTTAATATTTCATCATATGTATGTACCATACCTTCTTTTTTGTTGCTGTTCTTCTGGCTTGTGTGATCTTAGTTCCCCAATCGGGGAATCATATGGTAATTCTGTTTTTAGTTTTTTTTAAGGAACCTGCATAGTTGTACCAGTTTACCCTCCCACCAACAGTGTAGGAGGGTTCTCTTTTCTACACACCCTCTCCAGCATTTATTGTTTGTAGAGTTTTTGATTATGGCCCTTCTGACTGGTATGAGGTGAGACCTCATTATAGTTTTCATTTGCATTTCTCTAATAATTAGTGATGTTGAGCATCTCTTTATGCATTTTTTGGACATCTATATGTCTTGTTGGGAGAAATATCTAAGTCTTCTGCCCATTTTTGGCTGGTTGTTGTCGTTGTTTTATATTGAGCTACATGAGCTGCTTATATATTTTAGAGATTAATCCTTTATTAGTTGCTTCATTTACAAATATTTTCTCCCAGTCTGTGGGTTGTCTGTTCATTTTGTTTATGGTTTTCTTTGCTGTGCAAAAGCTTTTAGCTTTAAGTGGGTCCAATTTGTTTATTTTTATCTTTATTTTCATTGCTCTAGGTGGTGTATCCAAAAAGATATTGCTCCAATTTATGTGAATGAGTGCACTGCTTTTATGTTTTCCTCTAAGAGTTTTATAGTATCCTGTCTTACATTGAGGTCTTTAATAATCAATTTTAAGTTTATTTTTGTATACATAATTTTATTTATTTGTTTATTTTGGCTGTGCTGGGTCTTTATTCCTGCACTGGCTTTTCTCTAGTTGCAGCAAGCAGGGGCTACTCTCTACTTGAGGTGCTTGAGCTTCTCATTGTGGTGGCTTCTCTTTTTGCAGAGCATGGGCTCTAGGATACTGGGGCTTCAGTAGTTGCAGTTTCTGGGCTCTGTAGCACAGTCTCAAGAGTTGTGGCACATGGACTTTGTTGCTCCGTGGCATGTGGGATCTTCCCAGATCAGGGATCACACCTGTATCTCCTGCACTGGCAGGTGGATTCTTTACCACTGAACAACCAGGGAAACCCCCTATTTTTGTGTACGGTGTTATAGAATGTTCTGATTTCATTCTTTTACATGTAGCTGTCAAGATTTCCCAGCACTGATGATTGAAGAGACTATCTTTTCCCCGTTCTGTATCCTTGCCTCCTTTGTCATAGATTAATTGACCATAGGTGCATGATTTTATTTCTGGACTTTCTATCTTTTTCCACTGATCTGTATTTCTGTTTTTGTGCCAGTACCATTCTGTTTTGATGTCTGTAGCTTTGTAATATAGTCTGGTGTCAGGGCCAACACCAACTATAGTCTGCTTTGCCCCCAGCACTGTTTCTCTTTCTCAGGATTGCTTTGGCTATTCAGAATTTTTGCTGTTTCCATACAAATTTTTAAAACTTTTTGTTTTATTTCTGTGGAAATATCTTTGGTGTTTTGATAGGGATTGCATTGAATCTGTGGATTGCTTTAGGTAGCATACTCATTTTGACAATATTGATTCTTCTAACCCAAAAACATGGGTTGCCATTTCAAATGTAGTTTGCCATTTGTGTCATCTTCAATTTATTCCATAAGCATCTTACTTTATAGACTATCAGAGTACAGGTCTTTTGCATCCTTAGGTAGGCTTATTCCTAGATATTTTATTCTTTTTGATGTGGTGGTAAATGAGATTATTTCCTCAATTTCTCTTTCTGATCTTTCATTGTTAGTATATAGAAATACAAAAGATTTCTGTGTATTAATTTTGTATCCTTCAACTTTACAGAATTCAGGGATGATCTCTAGTAGTTTTCTGGTAGCATCTTTAGGATTTTCTATAGACAGTGTCATATCATCTGCAAAGACTCTGACAGTTTTGCTGCTTCTTTTCCAATCTGGATTCTTTTCATTTGTACTTTATTCTTCTCTGATTGCCATGGCTAAAACTTCCAAAACTATATTGTGTAAAAGTGACAAAAGTAGACATCCTTGTCTTGTTCCTGATCTTAGAGAAAGTGCTTTCAGCTCTTCACTGTTGAGAATGATGTTAGCTGTGGATTTGTCATGTATGGTCTTTATTATGTTGAGGCAGTTTCCCTCTATGTTCACTTTCTGGAGAGTTTTTATCATAAATGGGAGTTGAATTTTGTCAAAAGTTTTTCTGCATCTATTGCAATGATCACATGGTTTTTCTTCTTCAGTTTGTTAATGTGGTGTTTCACACTGATTGATTTGTGCATGTTGAAAAATCCTTGCATCCATGGGATAAATCCCACTAGATCATGGTGTATGAAAAAGGTCCATGACTTTTTAAATTAACTCTTTCCAAATAACTTGTAGTAGCCACAGCCCAAAGAATCATCCATTCATATATTGATTCCACTAGCCTTTATTAAGCATCCTCATGGAGTAATGGAGGGAGATTTACATAACAGGGAATGATTAAAGGAGAGAACTCAAGAGGAAGAAGATAATGAGGACAAGTGAGGAGAAGAGTGGTAAAGAGATTAAGATAATGGTTAAAAGTCTTCTCTGTGGAGTGAGTGAGTTGAATCACCAGAGTTAACTGGATGGGTCTACTCCAGTTTCAAGATTAGGCTAGATAGTACTAACATCCTACCTGCAATAATAGCATTGCTGTGTTGAGTGTTACATGGTTTCAGATGATGGAAAATCACAGGTACTGGTGGAATGATCTAGATAGCCAGTAAAAAGCATACAAAGAAAAAAAAAGAAGCACCGCCACATACCCAGGACTATGTTAAATGCTTTCAACATTAACTATATGCTTTATATCCTTTTAATCTTCACAACTGTATGAGATTTTGTTATTATTACCCATTTTACAGATGAGGAAACTGAGGCATAGGGTAAGGAAGTCTGGAGTCAGTTCTCTGCAAAATCTTAAGACCCATGGGCCTGAAATCCAGGCCAGTAAGTCCAGCCACACTTTAGATAGAGCCCCTTGGGTTCTCACACTCAACAGGTCCAAGGAACTTGTCTCTCATCCTCTCAACCCCCACCCCCATTCTCTTGTCAGCCCAGTCAGAAACCAGACCTCTTCCCTGCCTCTCATTCTCATATCTAATCAATCACCCTAGTCCTCCTTATCTTTGGAAACTCCACCAAACCCGCCTCCAGGCATCTACCCTCAGCCCATCATATCCTTCTTCCATAGTCAGGCTTTCTAAGTGCTGATCTTCATGGCACAGGTAATATTGAAAAGTGGTCCCCATTTTCTTGGGGATAAAATCCTGCTTCCAGCCACTTCCTGAATCTCCATTTCCACTGGCTCCTCCCAGAGATAAATCTCTGGCCCAACCCAGCTTTTGGTGGACTTTTATACCTCTGGACCATTGCATGTGCTGCTCCCAGCTCCTCTCTGCCTGGACAATGCTTATTTGACCTATAAGTCCCAGTTTGGCCTTCTCTGTCCTCTCATCCCTACCCTAATGAAATTGTTGTCTGTCTTTCCCATCCCTCAAGTAGCATGGAAACTGCACAAGTAGAGGAATCCCATTGGTCTTGTAAGCAGGGGCCTGGCAGACACAGCAGGCCCTCAGTATTACATTTATTGTCTGAGTGGATGAAGATAAGTAAGTAGAAGGACCAGCCTGCATGCCAAGCAGAGAGGTAGGCACATTTACACACTTGTCCTAGAGTGGGGGGTCTTCACACTCATGCGGTGGAGTGGCCTAGAGCCTTAACAATGTCGTAAGATCGGTGGGTTTGCATCCTGATTCTGACGATATCTGTGTGTATGACATTAGGTGGGCTCCTTGGTCTCACTGGGCCTTGGGCTTTCCACTTGTAAGATAAGAGGATATCGTCTTCAAGTGCTTAAAATAAAAAGCACGACCAAGTGAAGGGCTCTGCAGAGTGTTTATCAAATGGTGGCTCTATCTATTTCTGCTGCTCAGCAAGACAGCATGATGACAAAGATGAGGACATGGCAATCAGTGTGCAAGCATCTGAATATTGGCTCTTCCACCTATTAGCTTTGTGATTTGGGGCAGATGACTCAACCACTCTGAGCCTCAGTTTTGGGGTAAAAGTACCTTCCACCCAGAGTTGCTGTGAGAATAAGATAAATATGTAGAGCAGTTAGCTTGGTGCTCCAATAACGGTTGGCTATATGTTTCACTGTAATTCCTGCAGCACACTTGAGTCTTGTAATGTAGTATAATGGCCAGGAATCCTGGGTTCTCCATGACTGACTCAAAGACAAATTCCTCTTCTCTGCTGTTTTCACATCTCTACAAAGAATCAGCTCAGCTGGCTCCCTCCAGCTCTGAACTGTCAGACTTCTGAGTCCTTCCTGGGCTTCTTCATCACTGACACCACCTGGCACCCTCTCCAAGGAAATTCACCCTCTAAGGAAAGAGGAAGGACCGCTTTCTGTCTCTCCAGCTCTGCTCCCTTGGCCTTATCAAAGCCGGCTCACTCCATTACTGAGCCCCTCTGGGGGTCTCTGTGCTTCCTGTTTCCAGTGGGTGCTAATGGGTTAATCAGAGGCACTAATGGAACCCACAGGAACTCAGTGTTAGCTGACTAATGGGTCGCCCCATCTGCCCTCCCTGTAACACAATGCCTTCACTCTGTAAAAGGCACTCAGAGATTTTCTGTTGGCTCCAGTCTGCTGGCTTCTGACATCTTGAAAGGCCGAAGGCTGGATAGGGAGGGAGGGAGGGGGACTGGGGAAGTGGAGACAGGGAGGGAGAAGCTCTGCGTCAGCAGGCAGGACATCCGGGCTCCCAATCCCAGCTCTGACACTGATCTGCTGTGTGAGCTAACACAAATCCATCCCCTTTTCTGGGCCTCAGTTTCCTCATTCCCCATTTCCTGGGCAGGTTGGGCTGTAAAGACTTTACTGGAGCTGTAATAACATTCTGGAATGATCAAGTCCTGTCATTTTTGCAGCGGAGGCGTAAATGTCCTTTCAGCCTCAGTCACTGTCCAAAAACTACAGAGGGCCTATGATGTGTCAGCCTGGGGCTGGCATAGAGTAAGGCACAGTCCATCCCCCGGGGGGCTCTTGGGCTCTGGTCATCCTGCTATTGTTTCACTGTTTGACACATGAGAGAGAGCAGGGAGGCCTCTGTGCTTACTGAGGATCCCATGTGTGCTAGCTGGGCAGAGGACTTGGAGAAAATACAGGTAGCTGCAGATCTGTCTGTCCTCTTGATTTTCCGATTATACCACGTTCTCTTGCCTCCTGGTCTTTGCACAAGTCAAACCCTTTGCCTGGACTAGCACTCCCTTCCCTGCTCTTTGCCTGTCTAACTCAATTCATTTTTCAGGTCTCACCTTCATTCATTTGTTCACTCATTCATTCAACCTATACTCAGAGAGTTTACCAAGGGCAGGGCTGTGCCAAGGGTTTGGGATCCAGAAGTAAGAAAGACACAGTCTGTTCCTGAGCCCATACAGATTCTTATAGGAGGAGATGGTCAATTTAACCAGTTCAGGAAAAAAAAAAAAATTTAAGTTGAGATGAACATAGAGGGGATAGAAACAGCCTGAGAAGTGGGCCCTCCTAGAAGAGGCAACTGCATGTGGACAGCTCAGAGGTAGGAAAGAAAACAGCTTTTTAGGAGAGTAGAAATGCAATGCAGGAGACCCAGGTTCAATTCCTAGGTGGGGAAGATCCTCTGGAGAAGGAAATGGCAACCCTCTCCAGTATTCTTGTCTGAAGAATCCCATGGACAGAGAAGCCTGGTAGGCTACAGTCCATGGGGGTCACAAGAGTCAGACACAACTTAGTGACTAAACCACCAGCGAGGTAAAGTGATGTGCCCAAGTTCACATAGCTAGGAAGTGATGGAGCCTGGATTCAAACCACCATGCCCCAGTGGTTTGATCACACTAGCAATTATCCTAGCTGCTCCTAGCAAACTCTCATGGCTGCATGAATGAATGAACGAGTGTACAAATTATAAACACTTGAACTGAGAGGCATGGCTGAATGAGAACATTTTCAGCCCTAAGAAGCTCACCGTCTTCATCTCCTTGGGTCTCTGTTTTTGGAACAGAGAGAGAGCAGAGTGCTCTCACTGGCTGAGGGACTGCTGTGCGCCAGGTACTGTACCCAGGGGCCCTTGTGGTTATCTGGTCTGTCTAGAGTGGCTGCCATGTCAATCTGGGCTGCACCGTGGGGGCGGTGGGGGCGTCCTCAGGGAGCACACTGGTAGCTGGGGGCTTTCCCTGGGCAGCTCAGCTGTCTTGGGAGAGCCCTGTCTCTGGTTGGCTGTCCTGCCGGCCACAGCTCCCTAGCTCATCAATCACTCTGCTGCGCTCTGCCAGGCTGGATCTCAAAGGAAGACTAGTCAGCTGAAGATGGAATGGCCAGCAGGCCCAGAAGGGAATCGAAGACACTAGGGAGTGGGGGTGGGGAGAGAGGCCCAAGGAGATGGCTGAGGAGGGGATTGATCCCCCCTCCGCTAAGGAGGTTCGATCATAGGAGGAGCGGGGCGGGGTTCCCATTGGAAAAGCAGCAGGGTGAGCAGGAGACGTGGAGAAAATGGCTAGTGTGGGCGGAGGTGGTCTCCCATCGCGACAGAATTTCAGACTCCCCTGGTGCCCTGGCTGCCTCCCTTGGCCCCAGGGAGCAGACTGAGCTGGGGGAGGCGGGCAGCTCCGGGCGGCTGTTGACCGCAGGCTCAGCTGCCCTCCAGCACGGCTGTGGCTCCCTGTGGCCTGGTTTCCCGGCACCCCCTGCCTCCCCTCACCACCGCTGGAGAGGCTGGGGCGTCTCTGTCTTCACCACCCCTCTCCTTTCTCAGATCTGAGCCTCTTGGGATTGGAATTGCACAGTCTCCCCAGTGAGGCTCTGCTGAAAGTCAGGATGTCTGTGCGAAGACTCCTTGGAGATCTTCTAGTCCAGAGAGGCAAACCCACAGGCTTCTGTCTTTGTTTTGCTTTTCAGTCTACTCAGTTAAAAACAAACAAACAAAAAGACTAGTTGCTAACTTTAAAACAAAAGTAGATTGTGCATAAAAATCTGATTTCTGGATTCTATTTTAAAAATCCAAAGATCTGGCTACTCTGAGCTGGCTTTCAGGAGCTGAGCCCACCATGCCCTCTGTGTTACTGACCAGGCCCCTGTGGGCTGTGAGTTTCTAACCCTCACCTCTTTCCAACCCCTCACTGGAGAGGGTGAGGCCCATAGTGGGAAAGAGTGAGAGCAGGGTCCCAGGAGGTACAGTAGCCCTGAGACGTTAGAGGCCTCCTTGTTTCTTATCCCAGGGCTACGTTTTTTTTTAATGTTTATTTTTTAAAAAGTATTCATTTGGCCCTGCTGGGTATTAGTTATGGCCTGCAGGATCTTTGGTCTTCATTGTGGCATATGGGGTCTGTGGCATGAGGGATCTAGTTCCCTGGCTTGAACTAGGACCCTGGATTGAACCTGGGTCCCCTGCATTGCAAACATGGAGTCTTAGCCACTAAAACACCAGAGAAGTCCCATAGGGCTTCTTTTCATGAGGTGTGATCTTGGACAAGTAACCAAAGAAACTCTCGGAGCTTCAGTTTTCTCATCTGTGAAATGGAGATACAGTGAACTTGTGAGGAATCATTGAGATACTGCACATTTAACATTTAGCACCATCCCTATGTGTTTACAAGGGAGATGCTCTTAGTTATGAATAGGAAATATGTGAGATGATATATACGTTTCAGTTAATAATCGCATACACACAAAGAACTACCCCAAAACTCAGGCTTGAAACAGCAATGTGTCATTGTCTCTTATGGTTCTGTATGCCGATGTGCTTCATATAGGGGGTTTTCATCTGGGGTCCCTGGCATTGATTTGGTCACATGGCAGCTAAGGGTGCCGTAATTTGAATGCTCCTCAGGGGACTGAACTTCCAAGACGGCTCTCTCACATGGTTGCATCTGCTGTTAGCTGAAGCCCAGGTGGCACTGGATCACAGTGCCTACCCAGGGCCATTCCACGTGGCTTGGACGCCTCCTCACATGGTGGCTGGGGTCTGAGAGAAAGTGTCCCAGATCTAACTGCAGGACCTCTTATGACCTAGCCTTCAGAGTCACATAGTATCATGCCTGCCATTCTTCATCCTTCTAAGCAGATGCCAAACAGTTCTGATGGAACAGGACAGGACATAGACTCCACCTCTCAAAGAATTGGGGGGCCAAGTTTTAAAACCACCACAACACATATTTGTAAACTGAAAAACAAGACTCACTTCTACCTCATTTCCCCAGGGCTGAATTACCCTTCCTTGTGGCAACCACTACTAACTAATTCCCTATGTATCTTTCCAGAGAGAAGATACTCACAGACACAGGCTTTTTTTTTTATATATACAGAGATATAGTTTCATATATACAGACATCCCTGCTGTCCACCCTGGTTATCCAAACATTATTCCAACTCAGGGACAAAATGGATTCATATAGCGTCTTGGATGAACTGTTTGTTAACGAACTCCTGCTATTTGCTATCTGAAAGGAAAGACAGGAGTAAAAGATTCCAATAATGTAGCATCCGTTGTGTTGAATCCTTGCTATCTGAATTCAGAAACCAAATAGATCTGGATAGCAAGAGGTGCTTGTGTAAATATACATAGATATGTGTGTAAATATAAATATGTAAATATATGTAAGAATATCCCCTGCCCCCTCAGCACAGTAGGCACACTGTTCTGTCCCTTGCTTTTTTTACTTTAGAATATGTCTAGAAGATCAGACAGATGTTTCATTCCTTGTAGATGCACAGAGTATTCTGTTGTTCAGCTACACCATTATTTGCTCAATCAAATCAATTCCAATTGGCTACTTTTTCTTCCCCCTGGTCTTCTGTGAATCATAACCCACGGTGAGGTGAATAGCCTTGTCCAGAAGCCTTTATGCACTTGTGTAAGATTATCTCTGTGATAAATCCCTAGAGGCAGAATCCTGGTCAAAGGGAAGGGTTCCAATGACCGCCTCTTCTCCATCCTGGCAGGACCTGCTCAGACTTGACATCTCTTGTGCTCTGGCCTGGACCTTTTGCCCATGCTCATGCTGGCACCTGTGGAATCCTGCCAGCTTCCAGGGCTGCAAGTGGCAGCTGCTTCCCAGCTACTCACGGAGATTATATGGGGCCTGCAGGGGACTTTGCAGGGACAGAACAATGGCCTCTGCAAAAGGAGGGCGTGGGGAGCTGAGAGGCACCTCACCCCACTTATTTGCCTCCTGGTTTTCAGCAGCAGCTGCATCTGTTTCTCTCAGATCTCAGAGCAATTGCTGGGAGTATTCAGGCTGCTCTCACTCCCTTTAAACAGAAAAACAATGCTTGCTTCTTGTGGCAGATCTGCACCCAGCTGTGTAGAACTGTGATTAGAAGCTTCTAGATGCGCCAAGGCCATGACCAGGAGGCACCATCAGGAGCCCCAGTGGCCCCTTCCTCTGCTTTTCAGTGTCACAGGATGCTCATAACTGCTAGGCTCTACTCTTGTACCAGACACAACATTAAACTAGAAGTCAGGGATCTAAATTCTTGTCCCTACAATTCCCATTTGTGGGTGCAGTTGCCCTGTGTGCCCTGCATTTTGATGAAGAGGCTAGATGGCACAAGGGGGTGGTGGTGTGTGGGTCGTTTACTCTTTGCTCGCAGACCTATCCCTTGCCCACCGACTTCCTACTGTGCTCTGTTTAATCACTGGGTCTAAGTGCCTGACTCTTTGTGACCCCATAGACTGCAGCCTGCCAGCCTCCCGTGTCCATGAGGATTCTCCAGGCAAGAATACTGGAGTGGGTTGCCATGCTGTCCTCCAAAGCATCTTCCCAACCCAGGGATCAAACGCAGATCTCCCACACTGCGGGCAGATTCTTTACCAACTGAGCCACCAGGGACTTCCTATTAAGTTTGGCCAATGGGAGGTACTGACAGATCAGAGAGCAGAGGGAGGGAGAACTTGGGTTGTGCCCACCTCCTCACCCCCTCATACCCCTGACACCACCATTTCTGCAGTCTATGGCAATGACTCCAGAGGATGGCTTCTTCCTCCAAAATCCTAGCTCCTACCAGGAGCCAAGGCCCTTCTTGGGCTGCAGTGACACCAACTCCTCCCTTGGTCCCTTTAAGTGAAAAGTGAAGTCGCTCAGTCATTTCGCTCAGTCGTTTCAGACTCTCTGAAACCCCATGGATACCAGGCTCCTCCATGGGATTTTCTAGGCAAGAGTACTGGAGTGGGTTGCCATTTCCTTCTCCAGGGAATCTTCCCGACCCAAGGATCGAACCCAGGTCTCCTGCATTGTAGACAGATGGTTTACCGTCTGAGCCACTTTGGTCCCTTTAGCCCTGGGGAAATAGTGATTTCTTATATGGTTGTTAGGGCTCCTAGGCGGTGCAGTGGTAAAGAATCTGCCTGTCAATTCGGGAGATATGGGCTTGATCCCTGGGTTGGGAAGATCCCCTGGAGAAGGAAATGGTAACCCACTCCAGTTTTTTTGCCTGAGAAATTCTATGGACAGAGGAGCCTGGCAGGCTACAGTCTATGGGATCACAAAGAATCGGGATACAACTGAGCACACACATGCATGCAGTTGTTAATCTCTACAGTTGCCCCACCTTTTCTTGGTTTTCATCTCTTCTAGCCCCTCTCTAACTAGTTGCCCTTATTAAATTCCTTATCTTGAACTGTCTGGCATGGGTTTTTGTTTGTTTTTAAATATTTATTTATTTGGCTTCAATGAATCTTAATTGCAGCCCGTGGGATCTTTAATTGAGGCTTGTGAACTCTTAGTTGTGGTATGCATGATCTAGTTCCCTGACCAGGGATCAAACCCCAGCCCCCTACACTGGGAGCCTAGAGTCTGAGCCACTTATGTGGACTCAAGTCAGAATGTCTGGATTCACAGCATATCTCTACCCCTTCCTAGGTTTGAGACCCTGGGCAAGTTATTAATCTCTGTGTGCCTCAGTTTCTTCATCTGTAAAGTGGGAATGATAATAGTAGTACCTATCTCCTTGGCTTATTGTGGAAGTCAGTTGGACTAAGTTTGTAAAGTGGTTAGAACAGTGCCTGGAATATATCAGGCATACTGTCAATACTAGGTACTAGGTGCTATTAACTTTTTTTCTCACTTAGTCTTCACAGCTTCTCTGAGAGACAGGAGCTGTTATTGTCCCAGTTTTATAGACAAGGAAAGAGAAGCTCAGAAAGATAGTGACTGAGTCACACTTCTGCAGTGACAGGATTCAGACCAGGCCAGGGGGACTCCAGGTGATGGCTGCTCTACCAGGCAGTAGATCCAAATCACACTCAGTGGGCAGACTGGAGACCTAGGGGGGCTGCTGCAGCTCTATGCTGTGCTAACTACTGAGCACTGGGTGTTTGGCCTGCCTGTCACCATATCCCTAACCCCCAGCCCATTCTTTTATTTATTTTTTTGGTAATAGAGACATTTATTTCCAATAACTCTTACATATAATGTATAAAACAGGACAAATTCAATGTGCTCTGCTTTAAATAATTTTATTTACTTATTTATTTTTGACTGTGTGGTATTTGCTGCTGCAAGGGTTTTTCTCTAGTTTTGGTGAGCAGGGGCTACTCTCTAGTTGCAGGCTTCTCATTGCAGTGGCTTCTCTTGTTGCAGAGTACAGAGTCTAGAGCACACAGGCCCAGTAGTTGTGGCACATAGCCATAGCTGCCCCGAGGCATGTGGGACCTTCCTGGTCCAGGGATCGAACCTGTGTCTCCTGCATTGGCAGGTGGATTCTTTACCACTGAGCCACCAGGGAAGCCCCAAGGTGCTCTGCTTTAAGCTGACAAGGGTTATTACACCCTGATTCCTTCTGGCCCAAAGCCTCCTATGAAGCTACACCATGGAAGTTCCATGCTCATTGGGAGAACCGATTGAAAGCCTCTGATGAAGGGAAATCTTGAGCTGATTTTTTTTAGCCAGCTTTCTTTAAATTGGAGGATAATTGCTATACGATGTGCTGGTTTCTGTTGTACGTCATGAATCAGTCATAAGTATACATACGTCCACTCCCTCTTGAACCTCCCCCCCACCCCTTTACACCCCAGCCCATTCTTGCAAATGGGAAGCCAGCACAGGCAGCAGCCCATTCCCCAGGCTGGATAGAAAGTGGTGAGACTGTTCTGGGAAGGAAAGGGGTGATGGTGAAGGAGCTCAAGACCATTCTCACCTTTTTCATTCTGGTGACAGTTCACTGAGCTCTTCCTATGGGGACAGATTTTGTGCTCAGGGTTTCACATGCCAAATGGCTTAAAAGTCTTGGAGTTTCAGGTAAAGGAAACCAAACTAGATTGGCATGAGGAAAATGTGAATGAATTTGTTCTTCAAACCGGGAAGTTCAGGATCAGATTCGACTTGAAGCAATGCATGATGATGCCATCATCATGATGGTGGTTATCATTGCCATTATCTTGGCTCTGTTTCCTTCTAAGCAGTGACTTCACCCACAGGTAGACAGGCTCTCCCCAAACTCATATTCTTCCAGCTCAGTACCACCAGGAAGGAGAGATCCAGACTCTGGTTGGCACACTTGAGTCTCTAATCCACCCTAGGGACCAATCACTGTTGCCAAGAAGAGGACAGTGTAACTGGCTGGGCACGGTCCATGCCTCATCCCTGTGGCCTAGAAGAGGCCAAGGCTCTGTGACTGAAAGTCTTTTTTTTTTTTTTTTTAATATTTATTTGACAGCACAATCTTAGTTGCAGTACATAGGATCTTTAATCTTCGTTGTGGCATTAAGGATCTTTAGTTGCAGCATGTGGTATCTAGTTCCCTGACCAGGGATTGAACCCAGGCCCACTGCATTGGGAGCATGGGTCTTAGCCACTGGACCACCAAGGAAGTCCCTGTGACTGAAAGTCTTAACAGAGGACATAGCATGGTGTGGATCCCAGAAGAAAGGGATGCTATGAGACAATATTTTAAAAAAAGAGTAAATGGATGAATTCATGACTCACCAGATAAGCATTCCTTTATTGAATCAGTACTATTGTTAGCTTTAGTTTGCAGAGGAGGAGTCACAGGTTGAGGAAGAGGTTGAGGGTTCATGGCCCAGCTATTATATAGGACTGGAGCCCAGGGTTGCCTGGCTTCCAAAGTACCTGCTTTTACCCATGATCACTCCCATCCTCACAGGCCCTGCAAAGCTCAAGGAGAAAGGAGTGGGAGAGGAAGAAATCAGGAGTGGGAGAGGAGATGGAAGACGAGATTCTGGGCCCTGCCTTCAGTCATTTCCAACAGGGAGGGCCAACCTCCCTCTGTGGGCAAAGATGCGGCGGGGCTCTGTTGCACACTCCTGACCCAGGGCCCTGGCTGAGGATCCTCCACTTTGTTTTTTCCTCTGAGGCATGAGTCAGGCTTTGTCCTGGCCTTGTGTTTGGTGCTGAGCTATCTGTGTGATCACACACGCAGGAAGCAGTGCTCATCCAAACCAGCTTGTCAAACAGGCCCTGTTCCCTGATGGCAATCCCCTGCACCTCCTCCCCCTCCACGTCTCTCCTGGTCAATCCCACTGGCAGGCCGAAGCCCCGCCCACCCCCTGGAATTTGTATCTCCTGTTCCTTCTGCCTGCCTGGAAAGCACATCCTCTACCCTCTACCCGGCTGGGCTGACTCCTTCTCATCCTGTGGAATTCATCTCAGGGGTCACTTCCTTTAGGAAGCTTCTACAACTTGCCTGTCACTCTCCCCAGTCTGGAGGTCCCTTCTCTCTGTTTATTTCTAGCATAGCAGTCATCGCATTGTGATGAAATTCTTCTGATTGATCTGTTTTTCTCACCAAATTCTAGATCTCTGAGGATAAGAACTTCATTTCTGAACACAGTTGGTGCTCCATAAATGAATGAGTAAAGGCATTGCTGGAACCTATGACATTCTCTTTTGCAGGCCTAGGCACTGACTAGGGCTGTCTAGGATATATGTTGGGTGTTCAGGCAGGGTAGGAACGCAGCCAGGATCCTTGAGCCTTCTTGGGCAAATATCTCTAGTTTCAGGCAACCAGGGCAGGATTTCAGAGGCCTGGGTCATTGCCAGCTTCTCTGTGGCCTAAAAAAAAAAAATGTAGATTAAGTAGAATTTACTCCTTAAGCAAATTATAGATTAAATCATAGATTTACTGTATAATTACATAACATAATTATATAATCTCGTGTGAAATGTTGGAGTCCTAGAAACTGATGTCAGAGGTAGTTTGTTTTTTTGCTTATATAACTGGTGTAAGGGAGGAAAAACTGTTCTTCTACCCTCTTATGTTAGTAACTGCGGGCCTGCAGATTAAACCAACAACAGACAAATTAGTAAGAAAAATAGATAGGTTTAATCACATAACAATTAGGAGTTTACAGAAAAATGTGACTCAAGAAGGTGATTAGAATTTGGGGTTTATATACCATCTTAACTGGGGAGGGGCAGGAGAGACAAGGGCGCTTCCAGGAAAACAAATGACTATGAGGAAAGAGAAATGGGCCTTTAGGAGGCTAGGTGGGAGATACAATCACTTTATGACAATGTCTGTTTAGGTGGGTAATTCTCTTCTCTGATCAGTCTTCCGTTGTTGCTCCCCAGGGAGGGATTTAGGACAACTGAGTTCTTTTGAGAAACTGCGTTTTTAGGCAGATAAAAAAATATCAGGAACTCAAATGCCTTCTGCTCAAAGTAATTTTTATGCCACAGTGGCATATTCTTGACTCTTCTTCTGTAAAGTCTAGGGATTCACTACTTCATCAGTTAAAACTAGATCCAGAGGCTCTGTTGCATTAAGTGTCAGGTCTCTGTCTGTCTCTTAAACACATCAATGTATCCATCAGTCTGGTCCCCTCTCCCTCCATCTGGTTCTCTGCCTCTCTTTCCATGGGGTCTCCTTCTGTGATGGCGTCTTCCTCAAGCAAGCTCCCCCTGTGTCATGGCCAGATGGTCTCCAAGCACCTCCAGCTGTGCAGGAAGCTGATTGCTGACAATGTCTCTTTTCCCAAGAGTTCTAGCAAAATTCCTTGGGGTGGTCTCATGGAATGAGACCAGAAGCCATCAGAGGCTTCTACTGGTCTCCAGCAGAAGAAGAAATGGGCTGATCAGTCAGGCCAGGCCTGACCCATTTGCCCATCCTGGAGCCAGGAAGGAAGGAAGACCAGGTTAGCCTCACCTGATCCACATGGGCTGAGAGTGGAAGAGCGGTGGCTTCTGGAAAGATAACTAGGGTACTGCCAACAAAAGGAGCAAAGTGGATTCCAGGTGAGGGGCAACCACAGATGCCCTCTATACAGAGAGAAAAGCTGGATCACAGTCATGGACTCTCAGCGTCTCAGAGGCTGAAAGGCCCCTTAAGTGAACTCCTGCAGCTCTTCTTTGATGGCTGCTTGCCTGGTGCCCATTCTGTCCGTGCTGGTGGCCGAGTCCCAGGAGCCTGAGGGGCAGGGGGCAGGGTCCCTCTAGTGTTCCTCCCTGATTGCTTCTCTTCTGCTGGAAGATTCTGGGTCACAGCTGCCCACCAGGGGCCTTGTTTATACTCCTTCTCAATGTGCTCTGAGTTCTGGCCACCTGCCAGGCTGGCGGTCGGCCATGCTGACCATGGGCTATAAACTCCCTCCTTGACACAGTTGGAAAGATATCCGGGGCTCCTCGGGAGCTAGAAGCAAGCCAGGGAGCAGGCAGCAGTCCAGCCTGAGGCCGAGGCCTAGGGCCCCCTCTGCCCTAGGATGCTGAGCCCCCTCTCTTCTCCTGTCCTCTCTCCATCAGCCCCGGCAGCCAGGGCACCGCCTCTCCAACCACAAACCAGAGCCTCCTGTTCAGACCTGCTCAGACACTCCTGAGGCCTGGGGCCATTATGTATCTCCCGAGTGAGAACTGAAAGCAAGAGGAAAGGACAGTTTACTAAACACGGCCTCCCAGCCTGGAAAGGAACCCCCGCCCCCGCCACCTCCCCTTTGCTGAACCAGCAGAGGTTCTGAGGCTCAGCAGAGGCCAAACCAGGTCTCAGAGATTCCCCTGCGGCTCCTGCCATCTTCCTTCCTTCCTGTCCTCCTCCTCTCTTCACTTCTCCCTCCACAGAACGTTCAGCAGAAAGGGAGCTTTAAAAACAGCGGCTCCAGAGATTGCAGGCTGGTGGATCACGGATCAGAACATGTTGTATTTGGCTCTCACACTGTTTGAGAAAAATTTGAGCCAACGTTCTAAAACTTGGGAGGGTTCACATAGAAATTCCTGTGTCCAGCTTTCTTTAGAAAGCATGTAAGATCCGCTAACACCAGACCTGCATGTCCACATGGGTGCTAATGAGGGTCAGCCGCTCCTGTCGACAGGGTCAGCATTCCTCAGCTGCCCCTGCAGACAGGAAAGGGGCTACAGTCCCCTTTTGTTCCCTCCACTGGGGCCAAGTGCCCCTTGCCATTTTCTTCACCATTGGCAGTTTTGTCTTTATTACTTTAGATAGTTTGCCTCCAGAGCTCCATAAGAGATAGAAAATGAGAGTGGCGTGTTTTAAGGAAATCAGAAGAGAACTTTTTGTTTGTAGAGGTGATGAATACTCCTGGATATTTCAATCATTAGCTTGGCCCCAGTGAACATTTGGGTTTGCAACCTCAATCTAATTACCTCCGTCCCCAATGCAGTTTTGCAAAAGGACTAACCTGGGCCCAGAAAGGTGCAGTCCAGTCTCTGACCAAAGATGCATAGCAAGCCAGTGGGACAGTATCCACACCTGCACTACTTGGATCGAGAAGGGTCTTCAGGTTCCCTCCTCCATCCACACCAGCTCTCAGCAGGGACAAGGGCATCCTTTCTGAAGCACTGCCCTCATCTCTACTTCTCTTGCTTGGAGAGGGAGATAAGCAACTGGATGAGAGGCTCGGGCTCCCTGCCTACCAGAAGCTTTCTAGCAAGGGTGGGATGGGACAGACCCAGGGCTGTCCTCTGAAGAGCCATCTGAGAGCTGACGTGCTCTCCAAGGCTCCAGGCTCTGTGCTGTGAGCTCTGGGAGGCACCATCATCTCGGCAGAGGGGAGAGGTGGCTACTGAACTTTGCTGTTTGAAGAATTAGCTGCCTGGGAGGTAGGATGTTTCCAGTCTTGGAGACGGTCAAGCAAGGTTGAAGGCCAATGATGAGGGTGTTGTGGGCAGTTAGAAGTAGGGGGTCTAGGTTGAGCTGAGGTTCCTTTTGGGAGGTTTTCTGATAAATATCAGACAGAGGCTTTGGAAAGTCCCTAAAATCACAAAGAGTTATGTGTCTAAGGAGAGTATTTATGGCTTTTTATTTTTTTCAGATTCACAAAGGGTCACCTGAGCCTTCAATCAGGTTATCAAGCAACAGGGCAGGTCATTTACCAAGAGTCAGGACAGGCAAGGTGAAGACACAAAATTGCCTGGGGCTTGCTTGGGTTCAACTCCCTGCTCTGCTTATCAGCCATCAGCCATGCCATTCCAGTGGCCACTTACTTAACCTCTCTCTGCCTCTGTTGGACAAGAATAATAATTGTTCCTACTTTGTGGTCTTGTTTATAAAGTTTACATGAACTTACCAGAATAGTTGACAGGGTATTAGCTGTTATTATTGCTAATAGTCCTGTCAGCACTGAGATTCTACTGTGAACAGATTCATAGATTTTGAATATGTGCATAATTGCCAGGGCTTAGTATAGTCTTATATATTATAGTAAGAATAGTATATAAGATGTAATGCTCTGGGAATTCCATGGCGGTTCAGTGGTTGAGACTCTTAGTCATGTCCAACTCTTTGCAACCCCATGGACTGTAACCTGCCAGGCTCCTCTGTCCATGGAATTTTCCAAGCAAGAATACTGGAGTGGTTGCCATTTCTTCCTCTAGGGGATTTTCCTGGCCCAGGGGTCAAACCCACATCTTCTGCATCTCCTGCATTGGCAGGCAGATTCTTTACTACTGCACCACCTGGGAAAGCCCACAAGCCATATATTATGGCCAAGAAAACAAGAGGGAAAAAAAGATGCTCTGATCCACAGGACTTTTTAATACTGGAACGTCAATCTGCAGTAGGGTAAGGAGGGAATGCTACATAATCCCACTTAGAACTTTCTTATTTTCAATTAAAAAATTTTTTATATTTATTATTATTATTTTTTGGTCATGCCTTGTGACTTGTGAGATCTTAGTTCCCAGACCAGGGATTGAACCCATGCCACTAACTACTGGACTGCCAGGGAATTCTCTAGAACTTTTTAAAATATTTATTTAATTTATTTATTTTGGCTGAGTCGGGTCTTAGTTCCGGCATACCATATCTTTAGTTGGGGGCATGTGAACTCTTAGTTGCAAACCTAGTTCCTCAGGAATTGAATCCAGATCTCACCCAAGTCCCCTGCATTGGGAGCATGGAGTCTTAGCCACTGGACCATCAGGGAAGTCCCAAAACTTTCTTATTATGGCCTTGAATCAGTTAAACTTCTTATGGCCTTAATTCCCACAGCTATAAAGGGGGAGTCATGACAGCTCCTACTTGCTAGGGTTGCTCTGGAGATTAAATAACATAATCGTTTTAGACACTCAAACTATGTCTTACACATATGAGAAAGCACTCAATAAACTATATTAGTTACTGTCATTCTGGATAGGGGCTTCTTTCTGAAGATCCTAACATCGTGAGACATGTGTCTACTTTACTATACATACTAAGCCTCATTTGTCATCCTTGAGTTGTTGTTCATTCACTAAGTCATGTCTGACTCTGTCACCCCGTGGACTGCAGCATGCCAGGCTTCCCTATCCTACACTATCTCACAGAGTTCGCTCAGATTCCTGTCCATTGAGTCAATGATGCCATCCAACCATCTTGTCTTCTGTTGCCCACTTCTCCTCCTGCCCTCAATGTTTTCCAGCATCAGGGTCTTTTCCAGTGAGTAGGCTCTTTGCATCAGGTGGCCAGAGTATTGGAACTTCAGCATCAGTCCTTCTAATGAATATTCAGGGTTGATTTCCTTTAGGATTGACTGGTTTTATCTCCTTGCAGTCCAAGGGACTCTCAAGAGTCTTCTCCAGGACCACAGTTCAAATTGATGCTTTTGAACTGCGGTCAAGCTTGTAATTGAGATTTATTTTTTACATACTCAGGCTCCCCTAAGGCCTAAGGCCCTGGGAACAAGAGATGGCAGCCACCACAGAGAGTGGACACAGCAGGAATAGAGAGCAGTGAGTTCTAAGCTCTGTCACCAACTGACAGTCATGTCTCTCTCTCTGCTGGATCTCAATATTTCATCTGAATGAAAACATAGCTAACAATGATTCTCTTGCTCCCCTGTGCTGAGTGCTGTTAAAAATGACTAAAGAAGACAATTCGGGTGATACAAACACTTTAACACTTCATGAAGAGGGCAATCCCTGTTCCCAAGTGTCCAAAGAATTGCAAAATGGGCCAGAAGGTAGGAAGCTTTTATAGGATAAAGAATATGGAACAAGGAAATAAGTATAGAGCCCAAAGTTAGTATGGCTTTTGGTGATTGGCTGCCTGGGCATACTGTGTGTCTGGTCAGGCAGAGCATTCACAGGGACATGGAAGTTATCCAAGTTTTGGCTTGCTGACTTGGCACCCCAGGTGGAAGTGGCTTCATCTTGGCAATAGAAATATATTTCAATAGCACACCATGCTAACTGTTGGGTGACTGATCTCATTTAACTACAAGATAACTTTGTAGTTATCTTTGTAAAGTACCTTGTATTATTATCATCCAATTCACAGAAGAGAAAACTGAATCCTAGAGAGGAAACACACCTGACTTCAGGTTGTTACTGAACAAAGGGCTCACTGCCTGACGTGCATAGAGGTTGATACTATGGCACCAGGCTTTGAGGAAAGAGTGAGCTTTATTGCATGGTGGGCTGGCAAGGAGACAGGATGGTCAGCTCAAATCTGTCTCCCCATTTGGTGGTTCTGTCAAATTTTTATGAATTAGGGGAGGAGGGCTGGTGTGACTTCTTTTTGTTGTTTGTTTTTGGCCTCACCTCAGTGCATGCAGGATCTTAGTTCCCTGACCAGGGATCGAACCTGTGGCCTCTGCATTGGAAGCACAGAATCCTAGCCACTGGACTGTCAAAAAAGTCAGGGGTTGGTATGCTAAAGCCCTGGCCAGGCAGACTCTGGCTAGAGGGCTCTGGAACCTGGCCATTTAGGGTTAGGTGTGGGAAAGGGGCTTCAGCCAGATCTTCCTGGCTTCAGCCAATTTTCCCTTCTTGATTTCAGCATTCAAGTTCCAGTCTTGTCCCAGTCCTTTGGTTTGGTGGGTGGAGGAGTGGAAGGTGAATTTGGTTCCAGGTATTGTTTGAGGTCAAAATTTTTTCCTCTGCACGTGTTTCTGCATGACTTGCAGTTTTGTTTATCGCCTCTGAAAAACAACTCAGTGTCTTGTTAGGACCAGGATAGGGCCAGTGTGGCCTGGATCTGTGATTACAGGATCAAACAGGAGGTAAGGGATGGTCCTAGGACCTAGAGCCTATGTATTTCACTGCTAAGCTGCCCTGGTTTGACACAGTGATTTCTAAGAACCCAAGTCCACAATGTACTGCCTAGACAAGAGTCAATCCTAGAAAAGCCAGTCCCACTCTGGGTTGTTTTATCCCCCCACTCATCCTTATCCTCTTTACATCCATCTTCTTTCCACCTTTACCCTCGGAAACACAGGGCTTCTCCCAGGTTACCTAGACACTGGGTTCCAGCAAAGGAGTGTCTGGTACAAAAGGCCTTCATTTTCTCTCCTTTTCTTGGAGATATGAACTATTTCTGGTCCACACAGCTAAATGTATCTCTCTTAGGCTGATGACTTAGCAGTTACTGAAATAATTTACCTAAAGCGCCAATGTGTTGTATGACAATTTGAAGAAACGAGGCTCAGTGTAACCCCAGAGTGACTCTTGAGTGCCATTTCTTTCACAAACATTTACTAAATGCCATCAATGTGCTAGATTTAGCCTTTGGTGCTGAACCAGAGTGGGTCAGAGTTACTTTCTGGCAGAGGAAGGGCAAAGAATAAAACCAACAAGTGTACACATAAACAATCTCAGTTGAGGATAACTGTCAGGGAGACAATGACACCAGGTGAGAGATGCAGTGTGAAAAGGTGGGGTTCATGCAGGGGGCGTTCTTGGAGGAGTTGCAGCCAAGCTTCCCTCCAGCCAGCTGCGCTGGAGTTCATTCCTCAGATCTCCAAGAGAAAGGTACCATTATCCTTATTTTACTGAGGATAAATGAGGTTTCCAAAAGTTAAAGAACTTGCTCTGAGTTGCAGAATTTGTAAATAGACAGCTGGGATTTGAACCAGAGTGTGTAGACTTGTCTGGCATTGTGCTGGTTTTGCTGTGAAATGAGTGGGTTAGATTAAGGCTGCTAAAAATCTTTCCCCTAAAATGGTATACATATAAAGAATGTTGCAACTGACACCTCTAAGAGCAACTGACACCTCCAAGAGCAGGTGCTCTGGCTATTTTCTGTCTACACAAGGAATAAAATACGAATTATGACACAAAAGCTGGGAAGGCCAGGTTGACTTATTTGCTGCCTGCCCATTGGGTTTCAGAGAGAGCATATCATGGTTTAGCAGCTGCTGGCAGGTCAGCAGTCAAGATACCAAATGCAAATGTCTCAAGGCCCAGAAATCCCTGCCGGGTTTGGATGGACCCTCAGGCTGTTAGGGGGCAAGGCCCAGATACACTCCCCACCCCCACCCCAGCTCCTGCCCTGGAAGGGTGTGGAGACTCTTCTAGAGACTGGTAGTCCTGGTGGCTTCAGGCTCATAGAAGCTACAGCTTTGACTTCCCAGACCCGTACCCTCCATCCTGTAGCAAGGCCTCACTCGAGTGTCCCCTCAGCTGTGAATGGTCCCTGGGGCAGACAACAGACAGTGCGCCAGCTTGCTTGCTTGCTTCTGTTCCCCTAGCTCTTGGTTCCTCCCTTTATTAGAATCTTTATAGGGGGGAAAAAATGAGAATAATGAATATTCCTATGCTGAGAGGCCGTATAAAATGATCTCATTTAATCTTTTTGTTGGGACTTTCCTGGTGGTCCAGTGGTTAAGAAGCTGCCTTCTAATGCGGGGGACACTTGTTTGATCCCTGGTTGGGGAACTAAGATCCTCCATGCCATGTGGCTACTAAGCCTGCATGCCACAGCTAGCGAAGCCAACAAGCAGCACACACACACACACAAAAGCTTTTTGTCGTGGTGGTGGTAAAATATATGCAGCATAAAATTGGCCGTCTTAACCATTTTTAAACATACGATTCAGTGGCATTAAGTACATTCGCACTGCGGTGCAACCAGCCTCTGGTAACCACTGGCCTATTTTCTATCTCTATGAATTTGCCTATTCAAGGCATCTGATAAAAGTGGAATCACAAAATATTTGTCCTTTTGTGTCTGGGTGATTTCATTTAGCATGTCATCTTTAAGATTCATGTCGTAGCATTATGAAAATTTCATTTAGTCATGTATGAATTTCATTTAGTCATGTATGAGTAATATTCTGTAGTATGTATGGACCACATTTCGTTTATCCATTCACGCACTGACAGATATTTGGGTTGCTTCTACCTTCTTGTTATTTTGAATAGTACTGAAATTACTGTCTATGAACATGGATGTACAAATATCTGTTTAGTTTCCTGATTTCAGTTCTTTTGGGTATATACTCTGCTAACTGGAAGAAAAATGCATAATGTAAAAGTTGTAAGTTAAGTTTTATTTGGGGACTTTACTGTGGACTCTAGCCTGGAATGCAGCCTCTCGATACCTCTGAGAAACTGCTCTGAAAAGAAAAGGGAGCAGCCAGGATGTATATAGACTTTTTGCTGGGGAAATATGTAATCAAGCATGGGAAGATTACTGCTAATCACAAAAAACAGACATCTCAAGTTAATGATTTTAGTGCTTTCCTATGTATGGAGTAAGGGTTTCCCTGGTGGCTCAGTGGTAAAGAATCCACCTGCCAATGCAGGAGACACACGTTCAATCCCTGGGTCGGGAAGATTCCCTTGGAGAAGGAAATGGCAATCCACTCCAGTATTCTTGCCTGGTAAATCCCATGGACAGAGGAGCCTGGCAGGTTACAGTCTACCAGGTAAGAAAAGAGTCGGACATGACTTGACAACTAAAGCAACAACAGCAATGTATGGGGTAGTCTGACATTTTTTTTTACATGTGCACTTGAATTCTTTAGAGGCCAGTATGTCTAAAGCACAGAATGCTTCCTGTTTTTTCTCTCCATCCTGAATTACCCTCAGGTGGGTGACAGCAGTGGCTAGTGGCTTAATTCATGGAACTGGAATGGCAACATTTTTTCTTTATAACCCAGAAGTGGAATTGCTGGATTGTCCATTTAATCCTAATACTTAGTTAAGAAGGAGGGTTGCCAGTGTCATCTGCATTTTATAAATGTGAAAACCAAAGCTCAAAAGAATTAATTTGCCCAGGTCCAGGAAGTGAATGAAAAGATATGCCATCCTTGCCTTCTTGGAGCGTCAGTCTAGTGGGGAAGAAGAAAGACATTAAGCAGCTAATTGTGTTACTGAACTGAATTTGGATTCACTCACCCGACGTGTAGCAAAGCCAATATGCTGACACCACGGGCTGCGCTAAAGGAAAAGTACAGTGTATATCTGCAGGGTGCCACACAAGCTCAGATGGCCTGAGTTCTTCCATGGCTTTCAGGGGAGAGTTTTTATAGGGAGCATTTGGCGTGAGGTAGGATTTTCTCCTGATTGATTGGTGGTGAGATAACAGGGTGGTATTTTGGAAATCAATCACCTACCTCCTGGTTCCAACGAGTCTAGGGTCTGTGTGCTTATGCTCAGCATGAAGTCACCATCCTCCACTTGAGTGGGGGGTCTTAGTTCCGTCATAACAACTCAGAGTTGTGTGTCAGAGTGTTATGTAAATCCCTTGAGGATGAACTAGGACTCCTATGCTGAACTAATGTTTCTTGACTGCTTTTCCTTTGTTTCTGCATTCCCTCACTTCTCTAATTAGTAACAGCTTTTGTCTGCTCTTTGGAACTCAGGGAAGACCTGGGAGACTAAAGCCTTTTTCTGCAAACAAGAACAGGGGGGCACAGAGGGCGTTTTGTACCCAGGAGGGCCCCGCAGGGTCCTGCTCAGTTTCAATTACACAAAAAGTTACTCAGTCACAGCAGTGACAAGTGCTCAGTTTTTTCCTGTTCTACCTCAGCCCTTCACCAAGCCCCATAGCTCCTCCACAGTCCAGCTTTGCTGTGTCTTTGCTGTGTCTCCGTGGCCACCACCATCAACTGCCTCTCGAAGCCTCCCAGCTTCCAAGCCCTTCTGTCTGTTGGTCACCCAGTAATTAGGAGGGGTGTCAGGGAGAAGGAACATTTCCCTTCTATCCTTGCTGAGTTCTGTGGCTCGGCTAATAATAAAATTGGCACAAGACAGATTAACAGGAGAAAAAGAAACACATCTTAATTTTTGTACAGAGAGGTCCCATTGGAGTGAAGTGGCCAAAGCAGGCGGCTTTTATACTTTTTAGACAAAGCAATATATTTGTGAGGAATTGACAGGACAAAGAAACTTAGGTTTTGGGTGCTCAATTAATGAAGAATCTAAACAGAGTTTGGGCTTGGAATACTAAGTAAAAGATGTAACAAGGTTTGTTTATATAGGATTCTCGGCCTAATTCCTTATCTTTGGTGATAAGGGTGTCCTTCTGTTAGGATACCCACTGACTGAAGCCACCTGCCTTGGCCCTGCAAGATTGTAACCTCTTGCATGAGTTATCTTACAACAGGAGGTCCTGGTAAGGAACACAGAATTAACAAGCTATCAGCAGTCAGAAGAATTTGGGAAGGGTCAAAAGGAGAGAGGAGACGCCAGTCCATACGTCCTACCAAAGTCCCAGAATCCTTCTTGTTGGAATCCATCTTGGCATGCACCATCAGGCAGGACCCTGAGCCAGAATGATTGGTCAGAGACAACCCCATTACCACAAAACCTGAGACTTTGAGCCACAGGGCAGAGCAGTTCTCCCTGGCTCCCTTATCCTGCTGCTCGCCTCTCGGGTTCCCCTTCTCAACAAAGCCTCTTGCTTTGTCAGTACGTGTGTTCTCAGATCATTCACTTCCAAGTGTTAGACAGAAGCCCACTTGCAACCCCTGGAAGGGGTCCCCCTTCCTGCAACACTTCTATACCTCCAGATGCAAGAAGTGTACCTTTTCACAGGAGAGAGATTTCCTGTTTTTAGGGAAACAGAAAGGAGGCCAGAGTGTCATTCTTGCATTGGCCATTTCATAAGAAAGTTTAATTCAAAATGATCGATATGCCATTGAAGCACATTTTGGGGTGGCTTACCCTGGACCCCAACACAGGCTTTTCTCAAGTGCGGATCTAATCCTGCCACTGAATCTGGTAAGCTTCTTCAGTGGCTTCCTGCGGCCCTCTAAACTAGCTTCTCAGTTCCTGTGTGCTCTTACTCACCATCCCTCCTCCATGGCCATGGGGCAAAAATGGCTCCTGCAGATCCCCAGTGTAGACGCTGCCCAGGGTTTCTCCACCCCGACAGTAGCAGTACTTTGGGTGGGATCGTTCTTTGTCCTGGGAGCTGCCCTCTGCATTGTAGGATATTCAGCAGCACCCCTGGTCTCTTCCCACTGGGCTGCCAGTAGCACCACTTTCCCCACTTGTGACAACCAAAAATGTCTCCAGACGTTGGCAAAGGCTCCCTGGGGTCACAGTCACTCTACAGCTGCTCACTTCTCTGTCCCTGGTGGTTGCAAAAGCACTTACCTACCTGGAAAACTTTCTACAGGTGTCCCTCCTAGATGCTTCCATCAAGGTGTACCTCGTGTTTCCCCCACTAGATCCCAAGGGCAAGATCTGCATCTAATTAGTCTTAGTATCCCCAGCACCTGGGTTCCAGGTTATGCTGCCCATTTTGTAAGAATATCTTTGTTTAGTAGCTGTTTAAATCCACTTCATAGTAGTTTCTGCTTTTTAACTAATATTTGATATATACCTTAATTCTTTCTTTGGATTCTGTCCCTGGTGGCTCAGAATGTAAAGTGTCTGCCTACAATGCGGGAGACCGGGGTTCAATCCCTGGGTCCAGAAGATCCTCTGGAGAAGGAAATGGCAACCCACTCCAGAACTCTTGCCTGGAAAATCCCATGGACAAAGGAGGGTGGTAAGCTACAGTCCATGGGGTTGCAAAGAGTGGACACGACTGAGCAACTTCATTTTTCACTTTAATTCTTTCTCCTACCCTAGAATGACTTAAAGTCATTCTTTGAGAAAATGACTGTGGTAATACTCTAGAATATTCTATTGTGACTTAAGTCAAACTTAAGTTAAACTTCTAGATTTAACTTAAGAAGTTGGCTGAGTTATTAGGGAGTTAATTTCATTCTTAGTGATGATAAGGTTTGGTTGGCTATGTATAAATTCCAAAAAAGTACCAGTAGTAGTTGGGCTTCTCAGGTGGCTCAGTGGTAAAGAATCTGCCTACAATGCAAGAGATGCAATGCAGGAGACTTGGGTTTGATCCTGGAGTTAGGAGTTACCCTGGAATAAGAAATGGCAACCCACTCCAATATTCTTGCCTGGGAAATCCCATGGACAGAGGAGCCTGGCAGGTTACAGTCCATGGGGTCACAAAGAGTCAGACATGACTTAGCAACCAAACCATCAATAATAACAGCAAATCCCCAGTACCTAGCTTAGTGCCTGAATCTAGACTGAACTTGATAACATATTTGTTGGATGGATGAATGAGTAAATGAAGTATGAACTGTACATCTTTCCTGACAAATAATGACTTCCTTTTGCAGAAAACAATCCATCTCTGGGTCCCTAGTAGCCCCATGAGGACTTGCACTTAGGTAGATGTTTCTGTTAACATTCATATTTACATATCCCTTATCATGACTCACCATTACCAAGCACTGACAGATGTGTTGCTAAGGGAAACAAAGGTGTTTGGGGGATGTCCTAACTTTTGAAGAGGACAAAGAGGCAGCATGGGTAGTGGGTCCAGGGCAGTGTTGCCCAGGAGAACTTTTCTCCATGATGCAACTGTTCTAATAACGTATGTTTGTCAAATAGGATAGCCATCAGCCACATGTGGCTACTGAGTGCTTGAAGTGTTGTTATTGTTGTTCACTCAGTCATGTTCCACTCTTTGCAACCCCATGGACTGCAGCACACCAGGCTTCCCTGTCCTTCCCTATCTCCCGGAGTTTGCTCAAACTCACGTCTATTGAGTAAATGATGCCATCCATCCATCTCATCCTCTGTTGTCTCCTTTTCCTCCTGCCTTTGAACTTTCCCAGCATCAGGGTCTTTTTTAATGAGTAGGCTCTTTGCATCAGGTGGCCAAAGTATTGGAGCTTCAGCTTCAGCATCAGTCCTTCCAATGAATATTCAGGACTGATTTCTTTTAGGATTGACTGGTTTGATCTCCTTCCTGTCCAAGAGACTCTCAGAAGTCTTCTCCAGCACCACAATTCAAAAGCATCACTTCTTCAGCACTCAGTCTTCTTTATGGTCCAACTCTCACATCCATATGCGACTACTGGAAAAACCATAGCTTTGACTATACAGACCTTTGTGGGCAAAGCAATGTCTCTGCTTTTTGACACACTGTCTAGGTTCATCATAACTTTTCTTCCAAGGAGGAAGTGTCTTTCAATTTCATGGCTGTAGTCACCATCTTCAGTGATCTGGGAGCCCAAGAAAATAAAGTTTCTCACTGTTTCCACTGTTTCCCCATCCATTTGCCATGAAGTGATGGGACTGGATGCCATGATCTTAGTTTTTTGAATTTCATGTTTTGAGCCAGCTTTTTCACTCTTCACTTTCTCCCACTAGGGTGGTGTCATCTGTCTATCTGAGGTTTTTGATATTTCTCCTGGCAGTCTTGATTCCAGCTTGTGAGTCATTCAGCCTGGCATTCCACATAATGTACTCTGGATATAAGTTAAATAAGCAGGGTGACAATATAGAGCCTTGACTTACTCCTTTCCCCATTTGGAACCAGTCCATTGTTCCCTGTCCGGTTCTAAGTGGTGCTTCCTGACCTGCATACAGATTTCTCAGGAGGCAGGTGAGGGGGTCTGGTATTCCCACATACTGAAGAATTTTCCATAGTTTGTTGTGATCCACACAGTCAAAGGCTTTAGCATAGTCAATGAAGCAGAAGTAGATGTTTTTCTGGAATTCTCTTGCTTTTTCTATGATTCAACATATGTTGGCAATTTGATCTCTGGTTCCTCTGCCTTTTCTAAATCCAGCTTGTACATCTGGACACTCTCAGTTCATGTACTGTTGAAGCCTAGGTTGAAGGATTTTGAGCATAACCTTGCTATCATGTGAAATGAGTGTGATTGTGTGGTAGTTTGGACATTCTTTGGGTTTGGAATGAAAACTGACCTTTTCCAGTCCCGTCGCCACTGCTAAGTTTTCCAAATTTGCTGGCATATTGAGTGCAGCACTTTAACCACATCATCTTTTAAGATTTGAAATAGTTCAGCTGGAATTCCATCACCTCCACTAGCTTTGTTGAAGTATGGCAAGTGCAAATTAGAAACTAAACTCTCAGTTCAGTCAGTTCAGTTGCTCAGTCATGTCCATTGAGTCAGTGGTGTCATCCAACCATCTCATCCTCTGTTGTCCCCTTCTCCTCCTGCCTTCAATCTTTCCCAGCATAAGGGTCTTTTCCAATGAGTAGGTACTTTGCATCAGGTGGTCAAAGTATTGGAGTTTCAGCTTCAGCATCAGTCCTTCCAATGAATATTCAGGATTGATTTCCTTTAGGATGGACTGGTTTGATCTCCTTGCTGTCCAAGGGACTCTCAAGAGTCTTCTCTAACACCATAGTTCAAAAGTATCAATTCTTCAGCACTTAGCTTTCTTTATAGTCCAACTCTCACATCCATACGTGACTACTGGAGAAACCATGGCTTTGACTAGATGGACCTTTGTTGGCAAAGTAATGTCTCTGCTTTTTAACATGCTGTCTAGATTGGTCATAACTTTTCTTCCAAGCTGCTGCTGCTGCTGCTAAGTCGCTTCAGTCGTGTCCAACTCTGTGCGACCCCATAGATGGCAGCCTACCAGGCTCCTCCATCCCTGGGATTCTCCAGGCAAGAACACTGGAGTGGGTTGCCATTTCCTTCTCCAAGGAGCAAGCATCTTTTAATTTCATGGCTGCAATCACCATCTGCAGTGATTTTGGAGCCCCCCAAAATAAAGTCTGTCACTGTTTCCACTGTTTCCCCATCTATTTGTCATGAAATGATGGGACCAGATGCCATGATCCTAGTTTTTTGAATGTCGTGTTTTAAGCCAGCTTTTTCACTCTCCTCTTTCACTTTCATCAAGAGGCTCTTTATTTCCTCTTCACTTTCTGCCATTAGGGTGGTGTCATCTGCCTATCTTACTGCTGCTACTGCTAAGTCACTTCAGTCATGTCCGACTCTGTGCGACCCCATCCCTGGGATTCTCCAGGCAAGAGGTTTTTGATATTTCTCCTGGCAGTCTTGATTCCAGCTTGTGAGTCATCCAGCCTGGCATTTTGCATGATGTATTCTGCATATAAGTTAAATAAGCAGGGTGACAGTACACAGCCTTGACTTACTCCTTTCCCGATTTGGAACCAGTCTCTAGTTTTATTTAATTTGAATAATTTAAATCTAAATCTGAACAGGTCTAGAGCATCAGTTTCAGAGTCAAGGGACTGGTACTCTAGTCCTGCCTCTGATTTTAACTCATCTGTGTGGCCCTGAGCAAGTGGCTTTCTTTCTCTGAGCTTCAGCTGCTGCTTTTTGATGTGGACCATTTTTAAGTCTTTATTGAATTTGTTACAATATTGCTTCTGTTTTATATTTTGGTTTTTTGGCCCCAAGGCATGTGAGATCTTAGCAGCCCAACCAGGGGTTGAACCTGCACCCCTCACATTGGAAGGGGACGTCTAAACCACAGGACTGCCAGAAGTCCCTGAGCCTCAGCTGCTGACTCAGTAAAATGAAGGGTTAAAATTAGGGTAGGGATGACACATATGTTTTCTCTAGCATGCCAGTCCCCATGGATTACTGACAGCTGCCTGGAGCAGTCTGGAGGAGAATCCTGAAGCTCCATATTGCCTTGTAGAAGAAATCTCCATGAACACATATGCTGGATCCTGAAGCAGGTTTACGACTCCAGGATCGAATTGTTCATTCACCTGTCTGCTGAGGGTGTTATTGGGGTCCCTCTCCAGAACTTGCCCGTGGTCGTAGTGCTACACCCCACTGGTCAATGTACATCAAGAGTAGGAGGCAATGCTGCCCAGTCACTCCAGCTCCTGAGCTTACAGTAAGATGCACTGGGACCTTTGTTGCATATACATTATAATTCAACTTCTGCAATGCTCCAGTCTGCTTCCTTCCCACCCTACTGCTGTTGGTCCTGAAAGCATCTTTAGTAAATTTTTCACATGCAAATCTCTGTCTCAGAGTCTACTTCCCAGAGAACCCCACTCTCACACAGCATGGTGTTGGGGGGTGGGATGAGGTGGGCAGGTTTGTGATACTTGGGCCATGAACTTGCTGTCTAGGGCCTAGAGAAATTAAAAGCCCAGTTTTCCCACAATGGCTCTGGGTACCTATACTAAATGACAAAAAAATAGCCTAGCTACAGCCCTGCTTCTAGGAAACTATATCCACACCTGCATCCAGCATCTGGTGCTGCTGTTGTTAAGCAGAAGCCAAGCGTGAAAACCAGAGGGAAAGCCCACAGTTCACTGATCTCTGAAGGTTCTTTCCAGCTTCTGCCTTGCCCAGAAGACTGTGAGGCTACTCTGAGCTCCCTGACATGCTGGCAGGCCCTAGGGGCATTGAAAGGGCAGAAAACCATCTGACACTGACAGAAGAGACAGCCCTGGGAGAAGGAGACTTCAGGCATCTCATGTCAGGAGCCACTTGTCAGGGCTTCTCTGCTGTGAGGGATGGAGAGAGGGGCATAGCAGGGTGGAAGACAAGTCTCTCAGTATCGGACACACTTGCTGGATGGGTCTGTGTTCTGTGTGCAAGCAAAAGGTACATTACAATCACTATCTAATTTAATTTGTACAACCCTGTTTGTGTGATGGACCCCGATCCTGTTTTATAGAGAAGAGTAAACTGGGATTCGATGAGAGCTAATTTACACAAGATTGCAAAACTAGTAAGTGGCACTGTTGGGATTCACACCCAGGACTTTCTGATTCTAACGCTTGTATTCCTTTCCTACCACTCCCATACCCTCTTTCTGTTGTGATTGCAAACCTAGAGGCTCAGATTCATCAGGATATTAGAAACAACACAATTCAGACACATAGCTAGTAGGTGCTAAGCTTATGTACTAACTCTGAGCCATTGGTGGTATGGTAGCTGATTAGAACACTGTGTTGAGAAGGAAACTGAGGGTGAATCTCGAGTAGTGTGATCTATTTTAGTGACATCTGCATGGCAGGGGTATGTATGGCCAAATACTGATCCTTTTTTTCCTTTTTTTTTTAGTATTTATTATTTGGCTGCATCAGGTCTTAGTTGCAGCACATGGGATCTTTCAATGCGTTGGGCAGGCTTCTCTCGAGTTGCAGCTTGCAGGCTTAGTTGCCCCGTGGCACGTGGGATCTTAGTTCTGAGACCCATTTCCCCTAGACTCCCCTCAGCTCTAGGCAACAGCTAATCTCCTTTCTGTCTCTATGGATTTACCTATTTTTGACACTTAATGAAATCAAAAGATACATGGTCTTTCTGTGTCTGGCTTCTTATAGTTCACGTGGTATTCTCAAATTTCCCCCAGGTTATAGCATGTATCAGTCCTTCATTTCTTTCTGTTGCCAAATAATTTTCTGTTATATAATATTCCACAGTGCTTTTATTCATTCATCAGTTGATGGGCATTTGAGTTGTTTTTGCTTTTTGGCTATTATGAATAATGCTGCTATGAACTTTCGCATACAAGTATTTGTGTGAACATATACTTCCATTTCTCTTGGATATTTACCTAGGATTGGCATTGCTGGGTCACGTGGTAACTCTGTTTTAACCTTTGGAGGAACACCCAGCTGTACCCTTTCACTGCAGCCGCACCTTTTTATACGTTCCCATCAAGAGTATATGAGAGTCACTTTTCTACATCCTGACCAAACACTGCTGTTCTTCATCTTTTTAATATAATAGCCATCCTAGTGGGTGAGATTGGTATCTCTTAATTTTAATTTACATTACCTGATGGCTAATAACATTACACAGCTTTCCATGTGCTTTTTTGGCCATTTGTATATCTTCTCCAGAATAAAGTCTACTCAATGTCTTTGTACATTTTTAAATTGGGTTGCCTTTTTAATATTGAGTTATAACAATTATTATATGTTTTAGACAAAGCTCCCTTATCAGATATGATTTGCAAAAATTTTCTCCCATTTTGTGGGTTCTGTTTTCACTTTCAATACAGGCTTTAAAATCAGAAAGACTGGGTTTAAATTCCAGTTCTCCTATCAACTTCTCTCATCCCCAGTTTCTTATCCATAAAACAGTCATGAAAATACCTAACTAGTAGGCATATTGTGACAATAAAAAGAGATAAATAGTGCAAAGCAATTGGCATATGGACATCACATGTGGTAACTGTTAGCATGATTGTCATGTGAAATTATGTGAAATCAATCAATACATCAAACTCCCAAAAGCTTCTGGTACAATGATGTCCAAACTTATTCTGGGGACACCTAGAAAGGTCTCTAGTACCCTAGGGAGATTCTGTGAATATTTATAAAAGAGGTAATGTCAGTTTATCTAACAAAACCTAACTCCACATGTCCTAAAGGAGTGGGGCCTCTCTGTGTGTATTGGGAGCGAATAATGAGGAGAGAGGTGATGATTGAAAGTCAAGCAAACGCACTTTCTCCCGGTGGTCAGTGCTGAGTAAGCACGCTCCAGCCCCCTCCCACTGCTCTCCTGTTTGGTTAGAGGCTCTCAAAGAGGGCCAACAGCTGCGAGGCTCTTCATTAGAGCCTTGAGCTTTGAAACAACAGATCAAAGTCTGAGGAGCCATCTTGAGCTGTGGGGACCGCTTGCTCGCAGACTGGGGTCAGGAAAGGTCCAAACCCCGAGCGTTCCAGGGCTTTGGGCTTGTCCCTGGCCACTGTGGAGGAGGGGGCTGCTGCCGTGGGCGTGAGGCCACACGAGGTGCGTGGCAGAGTCGTGGGACCAAAGAGGGCTGTGTCCAGAGAGGATAACAGTGACAAGTATTTTTGCTGGCAGCATTAAAGAAGGTACTGAAGAACATCATCCAAGAGGTTCTTTTGAACACTGTGAGAAAACTGAAGTGTCTGAAAACATGACTGACTGAGGCTGTGGCGAGAAGAAGGCATGTATGCTTTTGTAACTGCTGATGACCATGACTCCATACTGTCAAAAGGTACAAGCTTCCAGTTATGAGTATGTCCTGGGGATCTGATGTGTAGCATGGTGACTGTGGTTAACAGTGTTGTATGGTATATTTGAAGCTTGTTGAGAGTAGATCTCAAAGTGTTCTTACCCCACACATGGTATCTATGTGAGGTGATGGCTCTGTTAACTGACTCTAATGTGATGATCATTTCACAATATATATGTATATCAAATATCACATAGCATACCTTAAACGTATACAATGTTGTCTGTCAATTATATTTCAATAAAGCTGGAACATAGAGAAAGAGAAGAAAATTGTACTGATGAAGTAAGGAAGCTTGGGCTAAGCAAGAAATAGCTAGTGCTTTCATCTAGCCAAAGAGTGATCCTGAAAGTCTGTGGTTGTCGTCAAGGCGGTTTTGATGGGAATGACAGCTTTGGTCATGGAGGAAACTTCAGTGGTCAGTGTGGCTTTTTTGGCAGTCATGGTGTAGGGGTGGGTATTATGGCAGTGGGGATGACTGTAATGGATTTGGTAATAGTGGAGACAGTTTCAGAGGTGGTGGAAGCTGGTGATATTTGCAATTACAATTAATTTTTGAATTTGAGGCCCACAAAAGGAGGAAACTTTGGAGATGAAAACTCTGGCCTTTCTGGTGGTGGAGACCAATACTTTGTCAAACCATGAAACCAAGGTGGTTATGGCAGTTCCAGCAGCAGTAGTAATTATGACAGTGGCAGATGGTTTTAATTACTGCCAGGAAATTACACTTAGCAGGAGAGGAGAGCCAGAGAAGTGACAGAGAAGCTACAGGTTACAAGAGATTTGTGAACTCAGCCAAGCAAGGTGGTGGCAGGGCCTAGTTTCTACAAAGGAGATGTGTTTTAGTCACTCCTTATGTGTAGGGGCAAAAAACTCAAGCACTGTATTTGTGACTAATTGTATAAAAGGTTATTTTACTTTCTGTTCTGTGGAAAAATGTAAAGCTTCACAACAAAGAGTTTTTTTTTTTTTTTTTATTAGTTGGAGGCTAATTACTTCACAACATTTCAGTGGGTTTTGTCATACATTGATATGAATCAGCCATAGAGTTACACGTATTCCCCATCCCGATCACCCCTCCCACCAAAGAGTTTTTTTTTAATTGAGGTATAGTCGATGTACAATGTTGTGTTAATTTCTGCTGTATAGCAAAGTGATTTAGGTATACATTTGTATATATTCTTTTTTTGAATATTTTTTCCATTATGACTTATCATAGGATACTGAATATAGTTCTCTATGGTATATAGTAGGACCTTGTTTTTTATCCATTCTAAATAATAGTTTACTAACCCCAACCTTCCACTCCATCCCTCCCTCAATCCCCTCCCTCTTGGCAATCACAAGTCTGTTCTCTATGTCTGTGAGAAGGTTTCTGTTTCATAAGTAGATTGACTTGTGTCATAGTTTAGATTTCACAAGTAAGTGACATCATATGGTATTTGTCTTTTTTTTTTTTTTTTTACTTACTTCACTTAGTAAGATAGTCTCTAGTTGCATTCATGTTGCTGCAAATGACATTGTTCTCTTCTCCATTACGGCTGAGTAGTATTCCATTGTATACATTTATCACGTCTTTATCCAGTTTTGTGTCAATGGATACCTGGGTTGTCTCCACTGGCTATTGTGAGTAGTGATGTTATAAAGATGGGGGTGCATGTATCTTTTTTAATTATAGTTTTGTCCGGATATATGCCCTGGAGTGGGATTGCGGGATCATATGGTAATTCTATTTTTAGTTTTCTGAGGAACCTTCATGCTGTTTTCCACAGTGACTGCACCAATTTCCATTCCTACCACCAGTGGAGGAGGGTTCCATTTTCTCCACATTCTCTCCAGCATCTGTTATTTGGAGATTTTTTAATGATGGCCATTCTGACTGGTGTGAAGTGGTACTTCACTGTAGTTTTGATTTGCATTTCTCTAATCATTAGAGATGCTGAGCATCTTTTGTGTGCCTATTGAGCATGTGTTTGTTTATTCTTTGGATAAATGCCTGTTTTTTTTTACTGGATTGTTTTTTTTCCTTACTTGTTCCACTTGAAATCTTCTCTTCCCAGGCTTTAGGGTTATATTCCTTATTCCTTTTGGTTTTTGCCCTGGAGGGAAAGGTTGGTTGAGTGGTTTGTTTTGATTTCTTGTTAGGGGTGACTTGTGCCTATGATCTGTCCAACTGCAGTTTCCTAGAACTACTTCCTTATCACCAAGCACATATCTCCATATTTTCATACCACTAGTCTCTTGCATATATTATTCCTTCTTCCATGAGTTGCTTCCATTCTTTTCATGCTTGAGAAATTCCTCCACCACCTCCAGGTATCACAGGGCTTGAAGGGGGTTATGGGGCTCCAAGAAGGGATTTTCTTGTTAAGATTTCAGTTCCATTAAGTGTATCCATATCCTTACTGCATTTATTTCCTACCTTTCCTTGATTTTCTTCCAGTTTAAAATGCTGCTACTAATATCCTGTCCGAAAGCCGCTCAGTCGTGTCCGACTCTTTGAGACCCCATGGACTATACAGTCCATGGAATTCTCCAGGCCAGAATACTGAAGTGGGGAGCCTTTCCTTTCTCCAGGGGATCTTCTCAACCCAGAGATCAAACCCAGGTCTCCCATGTTGCAGGCGGATTCTTTACCAGCTGAGCCACAAGGGAAGCCCAACAATCCTGGTGTGGGTAGCCTATCCCTTCTCCAGTGGATTTTCCCAACCCAGGAATCAAACTGGGGCCTCCTGCATTGCAGGTAGATTTTTTTTTTTTTTTAACCAATTGAGCTATGAGGGAAGCCCAAGTCTGATTGTGATGCTGAATAAATGTGTCTTCTAAAAAATCAAGCAAATCCAATTAGATGTCCATAGGCAAAAAACAAAACAAAACAAAAACCTCCACATAAACCTCACACTTCATGTCTGGTGGTGGTTTAGTTGTTAAGTTGTGTCTGACTCTTGCAACCCCATGGACTGTAGCCCACTAGGTCCCTCTGTCCATGGCAGTTTCCAGGCAAGAATATTGGAGTGGGTTTCCATTTCCTTCTCCAGGGGATCTTCCTGACCCAGGGATCAAACCTGGGTCTCCTGCACTGCAGGCAGATTCTTTACTGACTGAGCTACCAGGGAAGCCCCAACTGGGTGAAGAAGTATTCATACTTCATACAAAAGTCAAATCAAAATGGATCATAGACTTTAAAACTATAAAGCTTTTAGAAAAAGAGTGAAATATCTAGGAGTAGGTAAAGAGTTATTAGATTTAACGCAAAAAGTAGGATTCATAAAAGAAAAAATTGATTAATCGGACCTTATCAAAATATAAAATTTTTGATCTGTGTAAGTCCACATGAAGACAATGAACAGTAAGTTACTCAGTGGAAGAAAATATTTGGAAACCATGTATTTTACAAATGACTAGTATCTAGAATATATCAAGAACCATCAAAGTCAGTAGTTTCAAAAAAGCAATCTAATTAGAATTGGGTTGAAAACATGAATAAGCTCATCAAAAAGAATATGTAGATAACAAATAAACACATCTTTATGTTCAACATTATTAACTATTAGGAAATGCAATTAAAACTACAATAAGACACCATTACACATCTATCAGAATGGCTAAAATAAAAATTAAGCAACACATGCTGATGAGGATGCAGACTAGGAATCACTCACTTTTACTGGTGGGAGTGTCAGTGGAAAAGAGTTTGTTGTCGTGTCTGACTCTGTGACCCCATAGATTGCAGCAAGCCAGACTTCCCTGTCCTTCACTGTCTCCTGGAGTTTGCTCAAACTCATGTCCATTGAATTGGTGATGCCCTCCAACCATCTCATCCTCTGTCACCCCCTTTAGCTCCTGACTGCAGTCTTTCCCAGCATCAGGGTCTTTTCCAATGAGTAGGCTCTTTGCATCAGGTGGCCAAAGTATTGGAGCTTCAGCATCAGCACTTGCAGTGAATATTCAGGGTTGATTTCCTTTAGGATTGACTGGTTTGATCTCTTTGCTATCGAAGGATTCTCCAAGAGTCTTCTCCAAGACCGCAGTTCAAAAGCGTCAATTCTTTGGCACTCAGCTTTCTTTATGGTACAACTCTCACATCGGTAGGTGACTATGAGAAAAACCATAGCTTTGACTGTACAGACCTTTGTTGGCAAAGTAATGTCACTGCTTTTTTTTTTTTTTTTAATGTCACTGCTTTTTAATAAGCCGTCTAGGTTTGTCATAGCTTTCCTTCCCAGAAGGAAGCATCTTTTAATTTTGTGGTTATAGTCATCATCTGCAGTGATCTGGGAGCCCAAGAAAATAAAGTCTATCACTGTTTCCAATTTTTCCCCATTTATTTGCCATGAAGTGATGGGCCCAGATGTCATGATCTTCGTTCTTTGAATGTTGAATTTTAAGCCAGCTTTTTCACTCTTCTCTTTCACCTTCATCAAGAGGCTCTTCAATTCCTCTTCATTTTCTGCCATTAGAATGGTATCATCTGCATATCTGAGGCTGTTGATATTTCTCCTTGCAATCTTGATTTCAGCTTGTGAGTCATCCAGCCCAGCATTTTGCATGATGTGCTCTGCATATAAGTTAAATAAGCAGGGTGACAATATACAGTGTTTATGTACTCCTTTCCCAATTTGGAACCAGTCCATTGTTCCATGTCTGTTTCTAACTATTGCTTCTTGTCCTGCATACAGGAAAACAGTTTATCAGTTTCTTTGAAAACTAATTATTGAAACTAGCATGTAATCCAGCAATAGCACTCCTAGGCATTTTCCCCAGAGAAATAAGAACTTATGCTTACAAAATAGGCCAGTATATAAACACTCATAGCAACATTATTTGTAATAGTCAAAAACTGGTATTAACCCAAATATATTTCAGTGGTGACAGGTCAAGCAAACTGAAGTACAAACATATCATGGAATAATTTATCACTTAATAACATAAAAGAATAAACTACTGACCCATGCAACAACCTGGATGAATCTCCATGGAATTTAGGGAGAAAAAGGTCAATTCCAAAGGACCGCATACTGTATCATTCTATTTATACAACACTTTTTTCTTTTTTTGGCCCCTCTGCACAGCATGTGGGATCTTAGTTCTCCGAACAGGGATCAAACCTGAATCTTAAGCACTGGACAAGTGGGAGAGTCCCATACATAATGTTTTGCAATGACAGAATTTTAGAAATGGAGGATGGATGAGTTGCAGGGGTTGGGGATGAAGTGGGGAGGTAAGTGTGGTCACAAAAGGGCAACACAAGGGATCCTTCTGGTGATGGAGCTATTTTGTATCTTGCCTGTGGTGTGGACATAGGAACTTATACAGGCGATAAAATGACAACTCCTCATTCCCCTCCCCTCACCAGCCCCCAGCAAACTGTATATTATTAATTCTTTCTTTCTGAATTTGACTACTCTAGGTATCTCACAAGTGGAATCATACAGTATTTGTCTTTTTGTGACTGGCTTATTTCACTTAGCATAGCACCCTCAAGGTTTATCCATATTGTAGCATGTGTCAGAATGTCTCACTTTTTAAGGCCAAATAATATTTCTATGTCTGTATGGACCACATTTTGCTTATCTGTTCATCCATCAATGGACATTTGGGTTGCTTCTACCTTTTGGCTATCATGAATAATGCTGCTGTGAGCATGAATGTACAAACAACTCTTATTTCCTCCCTTCCTGGCCTGGTGAAGGCTTCTGTCCTGCCTCCTAACCCACCCAAAGACTGTTCTGCCTCCTTGGCTTGAATTCCATGCTGTCAGCCTTTGCTTCATTTGTCCTTTTTTTTTTTTTTTCCAACTTTTGAAAGGTCTTTGATTTCTCCAAAGTGCTTGGCACAGGGCCTTGTTACAGTCACAAGTCTGAAAAGCTTCGGGCTGGTTGCCAGAGTTGCCAGATGGCTGGGTGAGCCAGCCCTGCCTGTCCTGGAACCTCACCTCACCTCTCCTCTCCCTCTTTGTGCAGCCACACCGCCTTCTCCCGGTTCTTCTGCAGATGCCTTCCCTTTGCAGGGCCTTTGCACATTCTCTCCCCTCTGGCAGAAAAACCTTTTCCCACTTGTACTAAACTCTTAAAATTCTTCAGGTGCCAGCTTGAATATCATTTCCTTGGCCATTTTTTATGCCTATGTGCGTGTGCTGAGGTGCTTTAGTTGTGCTCAACTCTGTGACCTTATGGACGATAGCCTGCCAGGCTTCTGTGCCCAGGGGATTCTCCAGGCAAGAATACTGGAGTGGGTTGCTGTGCCCTCCTCCAGAGAGTCTCCCTGACTCAGGGATCGAACCCTTGTCTCTTGTGTCTCCTGAATTGGTAGGCAGGTTCTTTACCTCTAGCACCACTTGAGGAGCCCTCTATGCCCGTACTTTTCCATTATGGCACTTTTCACAATTATGTATGTGAGGTTACTTGTTTATTTTATTTTTTGGCTGTACCATATGGTGCACAGGATCTTAGTTCCCCAACCAGGGATCGAAGCCACCACCCTATCCCCACCCTCGGGAGTGGAAGCTCAGAGGCCTAACCACTGGACCACCAGGGAATTCCCACAGTTATTTATTAGTGCTCTTCCTGTCTAAAATGTAGGCTTTCTGAGGCCAGGGGCTGGGATCTATGCTTGTCATGGTATCCTTTGTACCTAGCCTAGTGCCTGCCACATAGAAGGGGCTCCGTACACATTTGGTGACTGAAATAATTTACAGGAAGCAAAATGCTTGGACTAGGAGACCTGACATTATATAATACTTTGGAGGGCAGGGGAAGATAATATAATAGTTGTACCCAAAATCCCAAGAACTGGGGTAGAAAGAAGGCTAACTTTTCACTCTGTTCTCTTGAGTGGTCTGAAGTATTCACTATGTGCATGTGTTTATTGGGAAAATGTTATATATAAAGAGGAATTCAGGAGGCCTACCTTTAAAGGGGGGCATTTGGACCTAGGTCAATGCGTGAACTCCCTTCTGTACCCCTTTCCCTATTCTCACTGGTGCTCCAGAGAGTGATTTCAGAAAGAGATCCATCATCCTTGCAGGAGAGGTTCTGCCAGTTATTTGCGCAGCCAGGCAGGAAGTTTACTCAACCAAACAAAGACCCACTGGGACGAGCTTTTGAGCCTGACTTTTCCTTATGCTTAAACTTGCCACAGTAGCCTGTCCCTACAAAAACACCGTCCTTCCTAGCTTGTCATGGGCCCTGGTCATGGGACTCAGGTCATTTGGAGTCCCAAATCATTCAGTCCTTTCAAAAGTACTGACCTTTGTCTAGAAAGAAAGGAAGAGAGGGAGGGAGGGAGGGAGGGAGGGAAGAAGAAAGAAGAAAGGAAGGGGAGGGTCGGAGGGAAGGAGAAAGAGGAAGGAAGAAAGGAAAGAAAGAATAAAGATCCCCCTCCCCCACCCCTTTGCCTGTTTCTGCTTCTGAGATGCTGTCAGAGGAGACGACTTGGTTGGGCTTGACACCATTCTCAGGGCAGATTTTTTTCTCTTGATTCTGTGCTTTTCAGTTTCTCCATGTGGCTACTTGTCCAAGGCCCTGCTTCGGCCACCTCCGGGAAATCAGAGTCAGGTCTAGCAAGCCTGTATCCTAGCTACCCTGGAAAAGAAAAAGGACCTTAATGAGAGACAAGCTAGAAATAGCAGAAGTGTTCAGTGAGGGAGCAGGCAGACGCAAGCAAAGGCCACAGCTGCTTTTGTATCTCAGCCGGAGAATGTTTGTTGGAAGAAGCTAGAGCCTGAGCTCAGTCTTTAGACTGAGATGCAGAAAGGCAGAAGTTGATTAAAGAAAGGAAACACTGTGTTGCATTCCTGCTTCCAGGTATGACACATTGTGGGAGATTGTTTCATGTATATCAGGTCCTCTAACCTTCATAATAATCTTGAGGGTGATAATTACTAGCCCACATAGCCTCTGGGAGAACTGGAGTCCAAAGAGAGTAAGTGATGGAGCCAGGATGTATCTCAAGGGTACCTTGTATCTCTCTTATGGCTGGTACTTGGCCACGTTGCCTGGACACTCTGATCAGCCCTGCCCAGGCAGACATGAGCCCTAATATCCAGCAGAGCTTCCCTGATGGCTTAGATGCTGAAGAGTCCACCTGCAATGCAGGAGACCTGGGTTCAATCCCTTCATTGGAAAGGTCCCCTGGAGAAGGAAATGGCAACCTACTCCAGTATTCTTGCCTGGAGAACCCCATGGACAGAGGAGCCTGATGGGCTACAGTGCATGGGGTCGCAGAGTTGGACACAACTGAACATAATGTTCTTTTGTCTGCCAGCAGGTGAACTGTGGGTGTGGCTGCTCCACAGGCCATTAATGAAACCATCAATTGATCAACCTCCATAATATGAATCAGTCAAGAGTTTCAAATTTGGAGTTCAACAGCTTGGGTTTGAAACTGGGCTTTACACATGGACTAGTGTAGTATGTTTGAGCCTTTTAGACTCTTGTGACCACTTGGTTTTTCTATGCCTCAGTGTGTTCATTTGTGAAAGGGGGATTAGGTGGTGGCAAGGATTAAGTGACTTAATAAACATGAAGTGCTCAACACAGAACCTGGCACATAGTGGAAGGTCTATAAAGGTTAGCTATGATTTACTGAGCACCTACTACATGCTAGGTCTGGGGCTAGGGTTTGGAGATAAGCAACACAAGGCCCTTGTCCTTGCTCTGTTTGGTCCAGCACAGGGGGAAACAACAAATATTAATCACACAGGTCAGTTCAGTTCAGTCGCTCAGTCCTGTCCGACTCTTTGCAACCCCATGAACTGCAGCAAGCCAGGCCTCCCTGTCTATCACCAACTCCCAGAGTCCACCCAAACCCATGTCCATTGAGTCAGTGATGCCATCCAACCATCTCATCCTCTGTCGTCCCCTTCTCCTCCTGCCCCCAATCGTTCCCAGAATCAGGGTCTTTTCAAATGAGTCAGCTATTTGCATCAGGTGGCCAAAGTATTGGAGTTTCAGCTTCAACATCAGTCCTTCCAATGAACACCCAGGACTGATCTCCTTTAGGATGGACTGGTTGGATCTCCTTGCAGTCCAAGGGACTCTCAAGAGTCTTGTCCAACACCACAGTTCAAAAGCATTCATTCTTCAGCACTCAGCTTTCTTTATAGTAGAATTCTCACATCCATACATGACCAATGGAAAAACCATAGCCTTGACCAGATGGACCTTTGTTGGCAAAGTAATGTCTCTGCTTTTTAATATGCTGTCTAGGTTGGTCATAGCTTTCCTTCCAAGGAGTAAGCGCCTTTTAATTTCATGGCTGCAGTCACCATCTGCAGTGATTTTGGAGCCCAGAAAAATAAAGTCAGCCACTGTTTCCCCATCTATTTGCCATGAAGTGATGGGACCGATGCCATGATCTTAGTTTTCTGAATGTTGAGCTTTAAGCCAACTTTTTCACTCTCCTCTTTCATTTTCATCAAGAGGCTCTTTAGTTCTTCTTCACTTTCTGCCATAAGGGTAGTGTCATCTGCATATCTGAGGTTATTGATATTTCTCCTGGAAATCTTGATTTCAGCTTGTGCTTCCTCCAGCCCAGTGTTTCTCATGATGAACTCTGCATAGAAGTTAAATAAGTAGGGTAACAATATACAGCCTTGATGTACTCCTTTTCCTATTTGGAACCAGTCTGTCGTTCCATGTCCAGTTCTATAGGAAAAGCTTTGTGGGAAGCTGTGATCTGAAAGCTAGAGGGGTATGTGCTAAAGAGGCAAGGAGGAGGGTGTGGGGCTCCAGGCTGAAAGAAAAGCACCTTCCTGAGCTTAAAAGATATTATTAGATCATCCGGGTTTTTGAGACCCTTTCTGTTAGACTCCTCTGAGCCTGTGGGCTGGTTTCCATTACTCCAAAGACAGAGTCACATGCTGAAAGCTGATCTTTGGACCACAGCCTTCACAAAGACCATCAGTGGTTCTACCAAACAAAGATTCTTCTGGGGAAGTAACAAAATATGTTTAGTACTGGGTCCAAGGTGAGTGAATGGTTAAAAAGGTGAGTTTGGATTAAGACCAAACTGGGCCTAGGTCTTCAGCTTTTGGTGGGTTTCAGGTCACCTATGGATACTTTTCAGTGCATCCCAGGGCCAGACACAGGGAAATCCTGAATTGGTGACTTTAGGTGGGGTCTGGTCATCTCTATTCACTCATGCTTAGCAAGGAGTGAAAACAAAACCATAATGCTCTCATTTTGGATGCTGGCTCCACCACCTGCCATCTGGGTGACTTTTAACCTCTCTGAGACTAAATATCTTCAATGAGAATAATAATATCTATCCATAGGGCTGTCATAAAGATGAGATGATATTAATACACATAAACATTTATTAACACAGACCTTGGCATGTGGTAAACATTCCAAATATGGGAGTTATTTTTATTAACATTTTTGGCCAACAATGAAATATTCTATTCAAGTTTGGCAGTGGGCATGATTTATTATGTGAATCCTGACCCATTGCAGGCTGCCAATTAGATGGATCAGAGATCTTTCTTTTTGGTAATTTTATTTATTCATTTATGGCTGTGCTGGGTCTTTGTTGTGGTGCACAGCCTTCTCACTGCGGTGGTTTTTCTTGTTGTGGAGAGCACAGGCTCTAGGGCCTGTAGAATTCAGTAGTTGTGGCCCATGGGCTTAGTTGCTCTGTGGCACGAGGTCTTCCTGGATCAGGGATCAAACCCATATCTTCTGCACTGGCAGGCCGGCCGTTCTTTGCCACTGAGCCACCAGAGAAGCCCCAGAGATCTTTTTTTTTTTTTTGGTTGTACCAGGTCTTAGCTGCAGATGTGGGATTTAGTTCCCTGACCCAGAGATCAAACCCAGGTCGCCTGCATAGGGCGTGTGGAGTCCTAACCAGTGGGCCACCAGGGAAGTTCCCAGAGACCTTTTTATATTACATTCTTGTCCTTCCCTTCTCCATTTCTCTTCTTTGAACTCCTGGCTGGAGTGAAGATAACAGCACGTTGGCCTTAAGGGAAAGTCAGGGCAAGAGTGAACTCATCCCTTCTGCAAAGCTTTTTTGAGGCCTACTGATAGCTAGAGACTTTTCTAGGTGCAGGACTAGGGGCAGTGAGGGAGGTGTACAGAAGGGACAACCATCATTTCTTATAGTGACCATTGGTGAAAAGAAAATAAAACAAGTAAAGGGGTATAAAGGAAAGGGAGAGGAGCAGAGTCTGAATAGATTATTATTCTTTCTTCAAATGAGTCACTTTAAGCTGCTTTATACCCAGTCCAAAGATGTTGTTATTCATTATAATTTTCCTTCTTTTGAAATAGCTTTCAAAGACCAGAGCACATACTTTTGAATACTCTTTATAGTGGCTAATATTTATCCATTAAGGGGAAAATAGCTTTATGGAAAATTGTTTTTAATTTAAGTTTAATTGATTTACAATGTGATGTTAATTTTTGGTATACAGCAAAGTGATTCAGCCATATATCAGTCAGTCAGTTCAGTTGCTCAGCCGTGTCCGACTTTTTGCGACCCCATGAACTGCAGCACGCCAGGCCTCCCTGTCCATCACCAGCTTCCGGAGTTTACTCAAACTCATGCCTGTCAAGTCGGTGATGCCATCCAGCCATCTCATCCTCTGTCGTCCCCTTCTCCTCCTGCCCCCAATCCCTCCCAGAATCAGGGTCTTTTCCAATGAGACAACTCTTCGTATGAGGTGGCCAAAGTACTGGAGTTTCAGCTTCAGCATCAGTCCTTTCAATGAACACCCAGGACTGATCTCCTTTAGGATGGACTGGTTGGATCTCCTTGCAATCCAAGGGACTCTCAAGAGTCTTCGCCAACACCACAGTTCAAAAGCATCAATTTTTCGGCGCTCAGCTTTCTTCACAGTCCAACTCTCACATCCATACATGACCACTGGAAAAACCATAGCCTTGACCAGACGGACCTTTGTTGACAAAGTAATGTCTCTGCTTTTTAATATGCTATCTAGGTTGGTCATAACTTTCCTTCCAAGGAGTAAGCGTCTTTTAATTTCATGGCTGCAATCACCATCTGCAGTGATTTTGGAGCCCCCAAAAATAAAGTCTGACACTGTTTCCACTGTCTCCCTGTCTATTTCCCATGAGGTGATAGGACCAGATGCCATGATCTTAGTTTTCTGAATGTTGAGCTTTAAGCCAACTTTTCACTCTCCTCTTTCACTTTCATCAAGAGGCTCTTTAGTTCTTCTTCACTTTCTGCCATAAGAGTGGTGTCATCTGCATATCTGAGGTTATTGATATTTCCTCCCAGCAATCTTGATTCCAGCTTGTGCTTCTTCCAGCCCAGCGTTTCTCATGATGTACATATATGTATATGTATTTCTTTTTTATATTTTTTCATTATGGTTTATCCCAGGACATTGAATATAGTTCCCTGTGCCATATGGAAGGACCTTGTTGTCCATCCACTCTATATGTAATAGTTTGCATTACTAACCCCAAACTCCCAGTCTATCCCCCTCGCCACCTCCTCTGCCCCTTGGCAACCACAAGTCTGTTCTTTATGTCTGTGAGTCTATTTCTGCTTCACGTGTGTGTGTCTACGTGCGTACTCAGTTGTGTCCAATTCTTTGCATCCTCATGGACTGTAGTCAGCTAGTCTCCTCTGTCCATGGAATGCTCCAGGCAAGAATACTGAAGTGGATTGCCATTTCCTTCTCCAGAGGATCTTTCCAACCCAGGGATTGAACCCAAGTCTCCTGCCTCTCCTGAATTGGCAGGTGGATTCTTCACCTCTGCTCCACCTGGGAAGCCCTCCTGCTTCATCAGTTCAGTTAAGTTCAGTTCAGTCGCTCAGCCGTGTCCGACTTTTTGCGACCCCATGAATCGCAGCATGCCAGTCCTCCCTGTCCCTCACCAGCTTCCGGAGTTTACTCAAACTCATGCCTGTCAAGTCGGTGATGCCATCCAGCCATCTCATCCTCTGTCGTCCCCTTCTCCTCCTGCCCCCAATCCCTCTGCTTCATAGATAGGTTCATTTGTCATTTTTAGATAGCTCATGTAAGTAATGTCATGGTATTTTTTCTTTCTCTTTCTGACTTACTGAATACTTAGTATGATAGTCTCTGGTTGCATCCATGTTGCTGCAAACAGCACTATTTTGTTTGTTCAATCCCTGGGTTGGGAAGCTCCCTTAGAGAAGGAAATGGCGACCCACTCCAGTATTCTTGCCTGGAGAATCCCATGGACAGAGGGGCCTGGTAAGCTACGGTCCATGGGGTGGCAAAAGAGTCAATCACAACTTAGTAACTAAACAGTAGCAGCAATAGCAGTATTTCATTGTAAATATACAAAACTTCTTAAAAAAAATAAAAAACTTTATCCATTCATCTGTCGATGGACATTTAGGTTTCTCCATGTCTCGGTTATTGTGAACAGTGCTGCTGTAAAGATAGGGGGTCATGTATCTTTTCAAATTATAGTTTTGTCTGGATATCTGCCCAGGAGTGAAATTGCTGTATCCCATTTATATTTGATTTTCTGAGGAACTGCCATACTCATTTTCATAGTGGCTGCACAAACTTAATTCCCCTCAACATTTTAGGAAGGTAGCATTTTCTCCACACCCTCTCCACATTTGTTATGTGTAGAGTTATTTATTTTTGGCTGTGATGGGTCTTCATTGCTGCAGGTGGGCTTTCTCTAGTTGCAGGGCATGGGCTTAGTTGTCCCTTGACATGTGGAATCTTCGCAGACAAGGGATGGAACTCATGTCCCCTGCATTGGCAGTCAGATTCCTAACCACTGGACCACCAGGAAAGTCCTGTTATTTGTAGACTTAAAAAAAAAATATATATATATACACATATATATATATATATATTTATTTATTTATTTTGCTGTGCCAGGTCTTAGTTGTGGCATATGAACTCTTAGTTGTGGCATGTGGGTTCTAGTTTGCTAACCAGGGATCAAACTGGGGTCCGCTGATTGGGAGCTCAGAGTCTTAGCCACTGGACTACTACGGATGATGGCTATTCTGACCGATTTGAGGTGGTACCTAATTGTAGTTTTGATTTGCATTTCTATAATAATTAGCAATGTTGAGCATCTTTTCATGTGCATATAGTCCAATGTATATTTCTTTGGAGAAATGTCTATTTAGGTCTTCTGCGCATTTTTCGATCCTGTTGTTTTTTGTTATCGTTGAGTTGTATGAGCTGTTTGTATATTTTAGAAATTAAGCCCTTGTCAGTTGCATGATTTGCAAATATTTCTCCCACTATATAGGCTGTCTTTCAGTTTTGCTTATGGTTTCCTTTGCTGTGCAAAAGTTTGTAAGTTTGACTGGATGCCATTTGTTTATTTTTGTTTGTATTTCTATTGCCTTGGGCGACTGATCTAAGAAATATTGGTGTGATTTATGTCAGAAAATGGTTTGCCTATGTTCTCTTCTAGGAGATTTATGGTGTCTTATATTTAAGTCTTTAGGCCATTTTGAGGTTTTTTGTGTGTGCGCATGGTGCTTTACATGCAACTGTCCAGCTTTCCCAGCACCACTTGCTGAGGAGACTATCTTTTCCCCATTTTATATCCTTGCTCCTTTGTCAAAGATTAATTGACCATAGGGGTGTGGGTTTATTTCTGGGCTCCCTATTCTGTTCCGTTGGTCTATATGTCTGTTTTTCTGCCAATACCATGCTGTTTGGTTTTAATTTATTTGGCTGTGACAGGTCATAGTTGTGGCATGTGGGATATTTTAGTTGTGGGAGTGCAGAATCTTTAGTTGCAGTATGTGGGATCTAGTTCCCTAAGCACGGATCCAAACCTGGGCCCCCTTCATTGGGATCATGAAATCTTAGTCACTGGACCATCAGGGAAGTCCCATGCTGTTTTGATTACTGTAGCTTTGTAGTATTGTCTGAAGTCCAAGAAGATTATGCCTCCTGCTTTGTTCTTTTTCCTCAGAATTGCTTTGGCGATTCTAGGTCTTTTATGGTTTCCTTAATTGTATAAATTGTAGGATAATTTGTTCTAGTTCTGTGAAAAATGCCATGTGTAATTTGATAGCAATTGCTTTAAACCTATGTATTGCTTTGGGTAGTATGGCCATTTTAAAAATAGTAAATCTTCTAATCCAAGAGCATGGGATATCTTTCCATTTCTTTGAATCATCTTTAATTTCCTTTATTCATGTTTTATAATTCTCAGCATATATGTCTCACCTCCTTGGTCAAGTTTGTTCCTTATGGAAAATTTTAATCATGCAGAAAAATAGAAGAAAAATTACAATGCCTTCTATTTCTAACATTCAAATGTAAAATATTAATTAATATTTTAGAATATTTATTCCCAGGAGTTTTTATGCATTTAAATATTATTGTAATACTTTATATCCAAAGACTTATATCATAAACACTTTTCATGTTAATGCAAATATTTATGAATACAACTTTTTTTTTTAATGGTGATAATATTCTTTTATTTTTGAGTGGTGAATATTCAAAACTTTCTTAGAATTTCTCAATGATATACTGTTCTTCACATGTCTGAGACCCAAGAACAAGGTAAACTCTTCATTCCAAATTCAAATATCATTTTTTACAGCAGCAATCTGAATACAATTTTTAAAGTTGCATAATATACCACTGAGTGGCCATATTATAATTAATTTACCAAACCGTGTTAGTGAAATTTAGGTTGTTCCTTTTCCCTCCCCTTTAATAAGGTGAAAGTCACTCAGTCATGTCTGACTCTTTTTGACCCCATGGACTATATAATCCTTGGAATTCTCCAGGCCAGAATCCTGGAGTGGGTAGCCATTCCCTTCTCCAAGGGATCTTCCCAACCCAGGTCTCCTGCATTGCAGGTGGATTCTTTACCAACTGAGCCATGGTGCATAGTGATAAAATTCTTTGTATATAAAGTTTAAAAAAAACACTTACCTAGAAATTGAAAAAATTAAGGACCTTGTTTATATTATCAAGTTGCTATTCAAAAAAGAAAATATCAAATTGCAGAGGCTTGAGTGCCTAAAGGAAAGCTCATCTCACTCACCTTCACTCACATTTGATATCACCATTTCTTTCATCTCTACAAGTTCTCTGGGAAAAGGCATGGTCTCTCATTTTTGTGTTAATTGAAATTCTGGTTCTATCTCTTACAAGCCATGACATGACCTTAGGGAAGCTAAGCTTTGGAGTCTGGGACTTACTGGTCCAGTGATTAAGACCCTGCCCTTCCACTGAAGGGGGCACGGGTTCAGTCCCTGGTGGGGGAAGTTGCACATGCTGTGATGTATGACCAAAAAAAAAAATTATAAACAAATAAGTTTTGGAGTCTGTTAGGCCAGGCTTGGCTTAGCTATCACCAACTGTGTGACCAGGGGCAAATCACTTTCCTTAGCCTGTTTTCTCATTTGTATGATGAAAAGAGTTACTCTGAGAACAAAATGATTTCTTATTTGCAAAGCATCTAGCAAGTAATAGTTATTATAATCACAAGCCCAGTATGACTCAAAGATGTGATTATTATGGCCTCCCTTTATACTTGTGGCTTTAAGATGCCAGTCTCCCTAATCATCCACCCTGCAAATTTGCAATGTCAGGATTTGAATTTGGAGGTTCACCCACAGCAGGTTTCTCCTCAGCTTTCAGCAGTGTGATCTCCCTGAGAGCTAAGCTTGGAGAGCTGAAAACCAGGAGGTGGACAAATTAGAAATCAATTGTAACTCAAGCATGGGCAGCTCAATTCTAATCCCCTGTCAGGTAGAAAGAGGGCAGAAGCGGAGTGGTCTCCCAGGGCCTCAGGCACTGCTTGGAAAGACGTGGGTAAGACATGGGTATGAAAGGGAGAAACAGCCCAGCTACAGCCCGGCCTTCTCCAGAGCTTCCTGATAGTTGCCAGCAGAAGGGAAAATGAGGGAGGCTAGTTAAATAGAAATTCCTCTTCTATATTCACGCAGGATGAAGGCAGAGGTGTTGATTTCCTCTTAGGTACATGTGTCACTTCAACTGTAATTACCTTTCTGCAAATTCAAGTACAGACTGGGGTGGGTGGGGAAGGAAAGGATGTGAATCTATAATGGGATTCTGAAAAGAAAAACAAAAGCCACAACAGCTCATCAAATTTATAACCAAATGCAAACTGTAGTCACTTTCCGGGACAATTATTGGGACGTAGAACTGATGGAGAACTGGCTTTGGTTGACCAGATGTGGGTTCTCATAAAGGAAATTCACATATCAGGACCCATGAAATGGAGGCTGCCCCAGTGGTCCAACCCAAGTCACAAATCTAAACCTAAGTCAACCCCCATCTTTTAAAAACAGCCTATCTCTCAGAGTAAGAAAATAATATAAAATGGGATTTCAAATAAGATACAATTTGGAATCAAAACAGGTTCAGATGACCGTAGGACCAATCTCCAACAATCATACCTTTCTACTCTGTGACTCAGCCTCTTTAGAATTTAATGGGCCAAGATCTTTGATCTCAATTACAAGGGCAGGGACTTCCCTGGTGGTCCAGTGGTTAAGAACCCACCTTGTAATAACACAGAGGACGCAGGTTTCATCCCTGGTTGGAGAGCCAGGATCCCATATGCCACGAGGCAACTAAGCCCATGCATGGCAACTACTGAGCTTGATAGCTCTGAAGGCTGTGCACCACAACTTGAGAGCCTGCACTCCACAACAAAAGGTCCCACATTACACAAGGAAGATCCCGAGTGTCACAACTAAGGCCTGATGCAGCCAAATAAATAAATATTCTAAAAATAATTACAAGGGTAAGGGGAGTTCCCTGGCAGTCCAGTGGTTAGGGCCCTCCACTTTCACTGCCATGGCTGCAGGATCAGTCCCTGATCAGGGAACTATGATTCTGCAAGCTGAGCCACCAAAAAAAAAAAAATTACAAGGGCATGTAAAGATCACACCCAATGGAGAAATAACCCTTGAATTCCCTGGCCCACCCGAATCACAATTATTATGTATGCCATAATCTGCAATGAATAGTGTTTAAGATGTTTCACCCTATGAGACTCCAGAGTTATCTGAAGTTCCCCAGAATCTGTTGGCAACTTTATCATCAGACATTTAGTAAAATCAAGAGTGCTAAACTCATAAAAATATAATCTACCAAACTTTTGTCTAAATTGATTGGATATCCATTAATATCAAAAGCTACACAAGGAATCATCTCCATTGTTGAATCTTAAATTTTACAAAGATTACTTGTTGCTTGCACCAGGCCTTGTAATACTCCCATCTTCCCAACTAAAACACCAAGTGGGCAAGGATGGCAATTTGTCCAAGACCTAAGGTCGATAAATAAAATTGCGATTCCTCATTTTCCAAGGGTACCTGATCCAAAGACCTATTATCACAGGTCCCACCAACTGTTAAATGGATCACAGTGGTAGACTTAAGCTCAGCTTTCTTTAGCATCCCTGTGGACCCGAATCACCAACATTTATTTGTCTTTCATGGAACACTCAGCTATATACTTAGACCACAATGCCTCAAGGATTTACTGAGGCTTCCACGTATTTTTCCCAATCCCTCTAGCAAGATCTGAGCACCCTACAATCCCCTCAATTTTACAATATGTGGGTGATGTGTTGTGTTCTCCCACACAGGAAGTCTCTAAATTAGACTCAATATATTGACTCTAACAGTTTCCAAACAAAGGTCACAAGTCCTCAAAGAAAAAACTTGAGTTTTGCAATCAGTATATTTGCTATTTAGGACATGATTTAAAGTGCTAGGGGATTTTACTTTTCTCTAAAGTGCATACAATGAATACAAAACTTTCCCAGGCCTACCCCACACACACACAAAAGTTTTAGGCCTGGCAGGATATTGCAGGCTTTGGATTCCTAATTTTTCCTCAAAAGCTTCCCTGCTTTATGAACTCACCAAAACCACACTAGAACCACCATCAGGGGAAGACAAACATGAACAAGTACCTACTGACCTTTAGAAAGTCCTCCAAAATCCCCGGCATGGGGTCTACCCAGCTATGACAAGTCTTTGACTGTAGCCTTCCATAAAGGAATAATCAGGCTTTAGGAATTTTTAAAAAAAATTTTTGGCTCTGCAGCGTCTTCCTTGCAGCTCTCCGGCTTCTCTTTTTGCAGCTCACGGGCTTTAGAGCTCGTGGGCTCGGTAGTTGATGTGCACAGGCTTCTCTAGTTGCGGCACAGGGGTTTAGCTGTCCCACCCAGCATGTGGGATCTTAGTTGCCCGATCAGGGATCATATCCATGTCCTGTGCATTGGAAGGCTGATTCTCAACCCCTGGACTATGAGGGAAGTCCCAGGCTTTAGGAGAGGAGGAGGAGAGACCTGCCGAATACAACAGCAGGCCGCTGAACGTGGGAGCCAGGGCTCACCCAAATCAGCTTACGGCAGTCACAGCTGCAACTCGGTTAATAATAGCCTCAACAGGTCTGAACTGATGTTTATCTCAAACATCTCATGCTGTTGTTCTACACTTGATCTTAGCCAAAAGGCTGAGAAGCGATCATGCTGTTCTAAGATCAGCATCTTCTCTCAAGTAGACCCACTGCTTATAGATTCTGCTTTTGTCTCCATCTAACTTCTCAAACACTGCCTGGCTTGGCTTCCCTTATCAGGTGTAGGAGAAAAACATGGCTGCGACACAGTCACTTTCCAATTAGGTACCCCACATCCAGATCTAAAGAACATAGGTGTATATAACCCAGATTTAATTCTCTGTGTGGATGGGTCTCCTACTGAAAATAAACAGTGAAAATATCAAGCTGGTGATGAGGTCACTACTCAATGTGAGCTCATTGAATGCAGACCTTTCCTGCAGGTAATTCAGCCCAACAGGCAGAATTATTTGCCTTGACCAGAAGAGCATCCATCATAACTCAAGAAAAATCAGTTAACATTTACTGATAGCCACTATGCCCTTGGTATGGTAGATAGTTTTCCAACTTCAAGCAACTCCTATTAAAAAGAGGGAATAAGTGGAAGTTCTTTTCTCCACCATTCTCCTCCCTTCTAAACACGCTATCATTAAAATCACTCTTAAAGAACTGAGCCAGAAATACCAGAGAAAGGCATGGGAAGATTTTCATGCCACAGTCACTGCATCCACACTTCCCCTACTAAGGACACCAATACTAGAAATCATATTAAAAACATTATTTAGGGGACTTCCCTGGTGATCCAGTGGCTAAGACTCTGAGCTACCAATGCAAGGGGCCAGGGTTCAATCCCTGGTCAGGGAACTAGATCCCACATTTGCTGTTAGTTGCTCAGTTGTGTCTGACTCTCTTTCACCCCATGGACTGCAGCACACCAGGCTTCCCTGTCCTTCACTCTCTCCCAGAGTTTACTCAAATTCATGTCCATTGAGTCGATGATGCCATCCAACCATCTCATCCTCTGTCACCCCCTTCTCCTCTTGCCCTCAATCTTTCCCACCATCAGGGTCTTTTCTAATGAGCAGGCTCTTCGCATCAGGTGGCCAAGGTATTGGCGCTTCAGCATCAGTCCTTCCAATGAATATTCAGGACTGATTTCCTTTAGGATTGACTGGTTTGATCTCCTTGCAATCCAAGGGACTCTCAAGAGTCTTCTCCAGCACCACAGTTCAAAAGCATCAATTCTTCAGTGCTCAGTCTTCTTTATGGTCCAACTCTCACATCTGTACATGACTACTGGAGAAACCATAGCTTTGACTATACAGACGTTTGTGGACAAAGTGATGTCTCTGCTTTTTAATATGCTATCTAGGTTCATCATTGCTTTTCTTTCAAGTAGCAAGCATCTTTTAATTTCATGGCTGCCATCACCATCTGCAGTGATTTGGGAGCCCAAGAAAATAATGTCTGTCACTGTCTCCATTGTTTCCCCATCTATTTGCCATGGGACCAGATTCCATGATCTTAGTTTTTTGAATGTTGAATTTTAAGCCAGCTTTTTCACTCTCTTCTTTCACTTTCATCAAGAGGCTCTTTATTTCCTCTTCACTTTCTGCCATTAGGGTGGTGTCATATGCCTATCTGAGGTTTTTGATATTTCTCCTGGCAGTCTTGATTCCAGCTTGTGAATCATCCAGCCTGGCATTTCGCATGATGTATTCTGCATAGAAGTTAAATAAGCAGGATGACAATATAGAGCCTTGACTTACTCCTTTCCCAGTTACTCCTGGCTCCCATGGAACCAGTACTTTGTTCCATGTCTGGTTCTAAGAGGTGCTTCCTGACTTGCATACAGGTTTCTCAGGAGACAGGTAAGGTGGTCTAGTAGTCCCATCTCAGTTTGTGATCCACACAGTCAAAGGCTTTAGCATATTCAATGAAGCAGAAGTAGATGTTTTTCTGGAATTCCCTTGCTTTTTTCTATGACCCAACAGATGTTGGAAATTTGATCTCTGGTTCCTCTGCCTTTCTAAATCCTGCTTGCCCTTCTTGGGATTGGAATGAAAACTAACTTTTTCCAGTCCTGTGGCCATCGCTGAGTTTTCCAAATTTGCTGGCATGTTTAGTGCAGCCCTTTAACAGCTTCATCTTTTAGGATTTGAAATAGTTCAGCTGAAATCCCATCACCTCTGCTGGGTTTTGTTCATAGAAAATGAACAAGGCTTCCTTAAGGCCCACTTGACTTCACACTACAGAATGTCTGGCTCTAGGTGAGTAATCACACCACCATGGTTATCTGAGTGAATAAAACTTTTTTTGTACAGTTCTTTTGCCACCTCTTAATATCTTCTGCTTCTGTTAGTCCATACCATTTCTGTCTTTTATTGTGCCCATGTTTGCATGAAATTTTCTCTTGGTAACTAATTGTCTTAAAGAGAGCTCTAGTCTTTCCCATTCTATTGTTTTCCTCTATTTCTTTGTATTGATCACTGAGGAAGGCTTTCTTATCTCTCCTTATTATTCTTTGGAATTCTGCATTCAGATGGGTATATCTTTCCTTTTCTCCTTTGCCTTTCACTTCTCTTCATTTTTCAGCTATTTGTAAGGCCTCCTCAGACAACCGTTTTGCCTTGTTGCATTTCTTTTACCTGGTGATGGTTTTGGTCACCACCTCCTGTACAATGTTTTGAACCTCTGTCCATAGTTTTCCAGGCACTCTATCTACCAGGTGTAATCCCTTGAATCTATTTGTCACTTACACTGTGTAATCATAAGGGATTTGATTTAGGCCATACCTGAATGGCCTAGTGGTTTTCCTTACTTTCTTCAATTTAAGTCTGAATTTTGTAATAAGGAGTTCATGATCCGAGCCACAGTCAGCTCCCGGTCTTGTTTTTGCTGACTGTATAGAGCTTTTCCATCTTTTACTGCAAAGAATATAAACAATCTGATTTTAGTGTTTGAATGTCTGGTGACATCCACGTGTAGATTCCTCTCTTGTGTTGTTGGAAGAGGGTGTTTGCTGACCAGTGCATTCTCTTGGCAAAACTCTGTTAACCTCTGCCCTGCTTCATTTTGTACTCCAAGGCCAAATTTGCCTGTTACTCCAGGTATGTCTGGAGAAGGAAATGGCAACCCACTCCAGTGGGATTCTTGCCTGGAGAATCCCATGGACAGAGAGGAGCCTGGCAGGCTACAGTCCATGGGGTCGCAAGAGTCGGACACGATTTAGTGACTAAACCACCACCAGTTATGTCTCGACCTCCTACTTTTGCTTTCCAGTCCCCAGTGGTGAAAAGGACGTCTTTTTTTGGTGTTAGTTCTAAAAGGTCCTGTAGGTCTTCACTGAGCCATTCCACTTCATCTTCTTTGGCATTAGTGGTTCAGACATAGACTTGGATTACTATGATGTTGAATGGTTTGCCTTGGAAATGAGATCATTCTGTCATTTTTGAGATTGCCCCCAAGTACTGCATTTCAGATTCTTGTTGACTATGAGGGCTACTCCATTTCTTCTAAAGGATTCTTGCCCACAGTAATAGACAAAATGGTCATCTGAATTAAATTTGCCCATTTCCTAATCATTTTAGACCCCACATACCACAACATAAAAAAAGACCCTATGTGCCACAGCTAAGATCCAGTGCAGCCAAATAAATAAAAATAAATGTTAAAAAAATACATTTATTTGCCTGCACAGGGTATTAGTTGCGGCACATGGGATCTTCAGCCTTCGTGGAGCACTCGAGATCTTTAGTTGCAGCATGTGGGATCCAGTTCCCTGACCAGAGATTGGACCCAGGCCCCCTGCATTAGGAGCACAGAGTCTTAGCCACTGGACCACCTCAAAAGGTTTTATATCAATAAGATCTCCAAGCTCTGGGAAATTCAGAGTGGCCATTTGGTTCTCCCACAATCTCTTTTTCATAACTTATGTTCCATGACACACCATAGGAACAGGAAGAAGTATTTACAAGCTATCAGGACTTTCTTTCATGAGGGGGAGAGTGAGGAGAGTGCCAAATAGTGGCAGACTTTTAAACTTGAAAGAGGTCTGAGTGCCTGAACTGCTAAATCAATAGCTGTCCAACAAAAATCCCTGGACTCTGACCAAAGTTGTTCTTGATAATAGATAGCCCTCGATTATCTTTTAGATGAGCAAGGAGGTATCTATACTGTGGCCAGCACCACTTGCTGCACTTGGATTAATAATTTAGGGAAGCTGAGACTCGGTTGTGTAAGATCACTGAGCACACCATTTTACTTAAGAAGGTGACTCCGTCAACAGGGTTTTTCTTTGATCTATCTGATCTGAGTTGGTTTGCGTCATGGGGGCCTTGGCCTCAAAGTACCCTCCAAATATTGGGTGGTATCCTGCTTATGATCATTCCAATAGTCTCCCTGTTGTGCCGTGTTCTCTCAAAGGCTTTAAATGCATGCATGCAGCCTCTAGGAACCAGACAAATGATCTCATTTGCCTAGAGCTGATCTCAGGTGGCCTCAGCCTGTAGGGGCTTGAAGCAGGATTTTAGTTCCACAATGTATATTGAGGTCAGGCCACTGCAGAGAGAGTGCTGAATCTTAGCCACTAGACCACCAGGGACAAGACCCTGGCTTGTCAGCTGTGTAGAAATGAATTTACACATAGAGATGAAAAGTAGTGAAACTAACAAAGTGTTTATCAGGAGGAAAAAAAGTGTAAGAGTGGATAGACACACTGGCAGGCTCAGAGAGACAGTCGCACCCTTGCAGTGATTTGAATCACTCTTAAAGGGGTATTTCTTCTGGGTTTCCTTTGGCCAGTCACCTTGCTTTTCCTAGTTCTGAGTGTATTTGGCATATCTTAGGATACTCCCGTGTGTACCTGTGCATCTCTTAGCCAAGATGGATTCTAGTCAAGAGGCATATGTGTACCTTGACATCACTTGTTATGAGGTGATGCCCCCTCCCTTTTGACCTTCAAGGAGTCTTTCTGTGCATGTGTCGTTGGGAAGGTCTCCTGCACTTGGGGAATGAGGAGTATGTGGTCTTTTATCTCTTATCTGGGCAGGACTTAGCTATCCTCATCTGGGAGTATCTGTCCCCAGGGGGACAAACTCTGGCTGCTGAGCCTGGGGCCCATTTATCTCCTGCCTCAGAATGCCAAAAATGAGATGAAGAAAATAACCAACTCAGGGACCCAAACCCTGGCTATCCTAGCCTATGAATTCCAGTTAGAGATCCAGCCTGATCCCGGCATTCACAGAAAGCAGTGGTGCAGAGCAGAGCTAAAACCTTAAGTTTTCATCAATGCTTTAGTACAACTGAGAGTATTGATTAAACGAGGTGAATTGATAAGTCACATTCATATATCAGGACCCACAAAATGGAGCCTGGGGCTTCCCTTGTGGCTCAGACTGTAAAGAATTCACCTGCAATGTGGAAGACCTAGGTTCGATCCCTGGGTTGGGAAGATCTCCTGGAGGAGGGCTTGGCAACCCTCTCCAGTCTTCTTGCCAGGAGAATCCCCATGGACTGAGGAGCCTGGAGGGCTGCAGTCCATGAGGTTGTAAAGAGTCCGGGTGGGCGACTAAGTACAGCACGCCAGTGGCCTGATCCAAGTTATAAATCTAAACCTAAGTCAGCCCACACTATCTGGAAACACCTGACTGTCTAGGAAACTAATCACAGTCCTCCAACTTAGCTAAGGCTGGCTCACCTTACCCTAGAAAACAGGACCTCCCTGATCTCCTGGTCAATCACACCCTGTTTCCACATTGCCTCATCTGATGCTCTTTTGCCCAAAATCCCTTAAAAGGAGTGCTCTGCGGCTTGTGAGGCACTGTACTTCCCCATCCATGGGCTGTTTTCACTTAAGTAAAGGACAGAATACTCATTTCTAAGATGTATTATTTTTGTCATTTAATGTTCAAATCCTGTTACCTGAAAAATGGGTTTGCCTCTTGGCTCTTGGTATGTGTTGAACCAAAGATGGGGTTAGAAGGAAGGATTTATTGTAACTAGCAGCAAGTGAGGAGAACACTGGGGATCTTTCTCAAAGCAGTGTCTCCCCAACAGCAAAACTGGGAAAGTTTTAAGCTAAAAAAAAAAACAAAGTGTTAATGGCTCTGTCAGGTCTGACACTTTTTTTGACCCCATGGACATGCAAAGTCCTGAACAGTTTTGAGCAGAGGAGGATTCACGATAGCATTGGGGCCAAGGTCACAGTCTACCCTTTAGTTAATTGAAGTCGGGAGGGTCAACATCATCATTTCATTCCCCACCAGGGTGGGGGCCTTTGTTCATGCATAACTTAAAAGATATATTATTATGTATATCCCCTGAGGAGGAACTAGGACTTACCACTGCACTACTGTTTGCCTTTTCCCTGCTCCTGCATTTCTTTGTTTTCTAAAGGCAAGGATTACTGAGACCTGTCCAAGGGCAAGCAGTGCAGCCAGGCTGATTACAAAATGGCTTAGGCCAAAATGGCTTCTTTTATATCAAGAAAGCCATTCCTGGTTCTCTTTCTCTGGGGACCTTGTAACCTATGTTCTTATAACCCCAATTTATAAGCTAAATGGCTCTCAGAGCCTCAGTTTCCTCATCGGTTAAATGAAGATAATAGTACCAATCTCATGGATTTTGTAGAAATGAATCATATAAAGTATATATTATCCCAGTGCCTGCAAAATAATAAGAATGCCTGCTTTTTTTTTTCTTATGGGAGACAGTTGTGGGGGTTAATTTACTGTTTTATATAGTTGAAATGTTCAATTTTATTCTTACTAAAGAAGTCTTTTCTTTATGAAATGATATAGTACATAATAATAGTGATTTGGTGACTTTATCTGGCAAAATGAAGGGTTAGTATCCCTAAGTTTGTCCTCTACTAGTACGATATAGATAACAATATCTTTCAGATAATACTGTTGTGACAATTAAAGGAGAGAAATGTGAGGAGATGTTCTACATAGGTCAGCTGAGCTAGAATTAGAATTTTCTATACCAGCTCAGTTTTATAAAAATACAACATGTATCACATATATAACTGAAAAATTTCTAGTAGCTGTATTAAAAATATGAAAAGAAATGGGTGAAATTAACTCTAATAATGTGTTTGACTTAAAATGTCATTCCAGGGACTTCCCTGGAGGTCCAGTGGTTAAGGCTCTGTATTTCCACTGCAGGGGATGTGAGTTCAATCCCTGGTCAGGGAATTAAGATCCCGCATGCTACATGGCACTGTGGGGGCAGGGGGAAATATATATATATGTGTGTGTGTGTGTGTGTGTGTAATTGAAGATGAAGATACTCTATTTTTGAATTTTAGTAATTTATTTTTATTGATGTTGATTTGCAGTATTGTGTTAATTACTGCTATATGGCAAAGTTACTCAGTTCTACATATATATAAATATACATTCATCTTTTAATATATTCTTCTACATTATGGTTTATCATAGGATGTTGAATATAGTTCTCTGTGGTATACAGTAGAATTCTGCTGTTTACAATGGGATATTTTATAAAATTTTTCTCCCCCAAGTCTTCAAGGGTCAGTGTGTATTTTATATTTACATCACATCTCAGTTTGGGCCAGATACATTTCATGTCTTCAGTAACCACACAAAGCTGGCAGTCACCCTGCTGGGCAGCACAGCTCTGAAAGTATTGGCAGCAAGGCTATAGGGAGGTACAGATTTCCATTCTTTCCTTCTCTTTCCTTGTCTAAATCTTTTGAAAACTGAAAATCAAGCTATGAAAAGTATCTTCCAAATTCAACTTCCTCTCTATGGAATGTCCTTTTTTCAAGTACTCTGCTCCTTGGCTGACACACAGCAAAGGTTTTGGGCTCTGGGTGAGTCTGGAAGAAGATTGTAGACTTTCTGTTTTTGTCTGTGACCAGAAGTTCTAGCAGGAGAGTACTTTGTAATTTTGGAATAACAAAAACCACTTATGACTGTCAGGCATAGTGCTAAGTGATTTATATTCATTACTTTATTAAATCCTCACAATGACCTATGAAGTAGGTTCTATTATCATGTTTGTACCGATGCAGAAATAAAGGCTCAGAGAAGTGAAGTAACTGTCAAAAGTCACACAGCAGGAAAATGGCTGGACTTGATCTCAGTGAATTTGAAGTCATTGCTGAACTAATGAGCTATTGTACCATCCTTTATCATTAGTAAATTGCAGAGTAGCATTCAAATTCACTTCTGACTCCGAGTAGACGGATTCAACCACTCTCTGAAGCTTCAGGTTTCTCAATTTAAAAGGAAATAATGACAGTCACTTTGCAGGCTAATTTTAAGGATTAAATGAGCTAATTTATTTGCAAATCTGTACTAGAAATCAAAATGCTTTGTCTCCCTCCAGGAATTCTAGTTCTGGCCTTTCACCAGGGGCTCATCACAATCGGATTACCATATATTTGGTAACCTTTAGTGACAGTCCCAGGAAGTATGACCCCAGTGCTTGGCACAACAGGCCAAGAAGTTAGAAAATTTGGGATGAGAACATGAGCCCTGACCTCCCTTGATGATAAGAAACTGTGGGTGAGTCCTTTCTCCTCTGTAAACTGAGGGGACAGGACCAGAAGGGGTCTAAACCCCTTCCCAGCCCTGACCCTTCCCTCCGCACCGCAGGGCATGCCTCCCGTCCACCCGGCTCCCCACCGCCCTGCCACCCGCCCCTCCCGGTTCAAAGGCCCCGCGTGTCAGCTGCATGACTGTGAATGTACTCAGCGCCTGTTCCCCCGTGGGTGGAAAACGCAGAGGTGGCCTTGTTATGAATGAATATCGAGCAAAAACCACAGGGTGGAGGCTTCAGAGAGAAGTCACTATGGTGACGGAGCCAAGAGACGGAGCGCGGGCTCCAAGAGCCCTGCAAGGTCTCAGCCTTTCATTCCAGAAGCCTGCCGGGCTCCCCGCACTGGGCTCCCGCCCACCAGGAGCGCTGCTGAGTTAAGTGCCTCAAGGTCAAGCGAACAAAGCGAGGACGACAACTAAATTGGCTTGTCTGTTGCCTTCTTCCCCAGCAGCCACAAACCTGGTGGAAAGGGCTGAGTGTGGAAGGAATTCGGATTTGGACACGGGGGCCAACACTTCCGGAAAGGGGTCGCCGCGGAGGGTTCGGGGGGCAGGCGGAGGGTGGGGGCCGCGCCCCCTGTAACTACCGCTGAGCCACATAAACAGTCAAGGTCGAAGAGCTCCTTACGAATCAATCACAGTCCTTGAAAAACCCTTTGGGGACTTGCTTCTTGTTTTCACCCAGTAAACATATGAGGGCAAAATATGATGTGCTGTGACCCAAAGGAGAATGGAAAGCGCAGGCTGGCGGAGGCTCTGGGTTCTCATACCGGAACTCTTGTGCCTTCTTCCCATCAAGTCTCAAGTCTCTGAGTCATGCCTGAGGCTCTGCACACGCAATCCAGACAGCCCATGTTTGTGATCTTCCTATGACAAGACTACCCAGGATCTATTTTCTACACTTATTTATTTGCGGAAGACAGATGTTAAAAACATTTTCTGTAAGAAATAACATGTTCTATGTAGAAAAATGAGAAAATTAAGATAACTGGGACATGTAGATGGGCAAAAAGAAAAAGAGAGCCCACAGCGATCCTACTCCCTAGAAATAACTATCCATTTAGTCATTTGTTTATGAATTTTACCATTTTTTTTTTGGCAGTTCTGCATGTGGGATCTTAGTTCCCAGATGAGGGACTGAACCCATGCCTCCTGCAGGGGAAGCATGAAGTCTTAACCACTGGACTGCCAGGGAGGTTGCTACAAATATTTTTGAGGGTCTACTGTATGCCAGACACTGTGCTCAGTCGGGTTCAGACTCTTTGAGACCCCATGGAGTGTACCCCCCACCCCCCAACCCCTGCCCTCCGGCTCCTCTGTCCATAGGATTCTCCAGACAAGAGTACTGCATGGGATTATCATTCCCTCTTCCAGGGGATCTTCCCAACCCAGGGATCTAATCCATGTCTCCTGCATCTCTTGTGTTGGCAGGCTGATTCTTTATCACTGAGTTGAAGCACTGCGCTTTCTGGGAGAGGTCAAATGATGCACAAGACTGATGTCACAAGGGCTTTTTTCTATGTATAGCTGTACGCACATTCCTTCCTAAGAAGAATCTCTGCTATTTTAAAAACAAATACAAATAAAACAGAAAGTAGGAATTTGATATAAAAATGAACCAAAGCAACATAAAACTGAATATTCTATTATGTTTGTATTTGCAAATGTAACAGCTCTGTTGTTGCTATTTAGTTGCTAAGTCATCTCTAACTCTTTGTGACTCCATGGACTGTAACCCACCAGGCTCCTCTGTCCATGGAATTTCCCAGCCAAGAATGCTTTAGTGGGTTGCCATTTCCTTCTCCAGGGGTTCTTCCTGACCCAGGGATCTAATTGGCATCTCCTGCATTGGCAGGTGGATTCTTTACCACTGAGCCACCTGGGAAGCCCAGCACCTGTGTAGTGAGAGAAATTACTGGGGATAAGTATGGAAATAGCTGCTTAGAAACAAGTAGCCATGAACTGAATGCTAGGACTAGGGCCTGGCCGGCAGCCTCAAGCTCTGAATTTATATTGTATGCGTGCTCAGTCCTGCCCAACTCTTACATTGGATGAACCAAATGACCACCACACTCCCACCCAGGCCTTCAGACCTTTGGGAGGGATAATAAGAACAGTTGCTGCTTCACAGCCCTGATCCAGGTAGAGATGATTGTTTTTTTGAGTTAGAGGTGATCGTTATCATTTGAGGCAGAGATGAGGAAACCAAGACAGAGAGAAACTGTGATAACACAGAAGTAATTCTATCAAAATGGGTTTGTGTTTTTTCAAGAATGGATGTCATATCATATGAACCTCTTTAGCTGAGGTTTCCACCTGTTTTTCAGAAAGATTCACTTAAGTCTGTCAGAGCAAATGATAGTTTTTTTTTTTTTTCAGAAAAGGCACAAGGAGCTCTTTGTAATCAACAAGCAAATAGATGTTACTCTTTGATGCCTATGTTTATTAGTTGTGTGACCTTGGGCAACTTACTTAACCTCTCTATTCCTCAGTTTCCTAATCTGTAATGGTAATAATTATGTGATTATACCTCATAGGGCTTAGTTGATTTAAGGCTTGATGTAAAGTAAGTACTTGATAAATATTAGACATTATTACTTGGCCTAGCACTGTGTTAAGGAAGCTATAAAATTAAGTCCTTACTTTACAAGGATCTAGTAATCTAATAGCTACCACATTTGACATGAGGGGAGAACCCAACCTAGAGGAATATTAAGTAAATAAATGTTCTTGGAATTATTATGAGGGGGTGGGTACAATCAGAGGTGTTTAGAATCTAAGGTCAGGTTTTGTTTTTGTTTTTTTAAATTTTCTACTTTAAAGGTCAGATTTAACCTGTCAGCTCGAAACTAGAAGGCTAGACCAAAAAGAATGCACACTGATTTGCCATTTACCCAAGGATCCTGTCCCAGGGGATGGCTAAGGAAACATAAGAAACAGCAAAAAAATCAAAGTTGCCGAGAGTGCATTCTTTGGAGACTGTTAAGCCCAGTCTCTAGCTTTGGAAGCTTTCTCTGACCTCTCTGAGGCTCCCTTTCTTGCTCGGTTGTTGCAAAGATCAATGTTCATTTCTGTAAGATATGAAGCATGAAGTCTGGCCAACCATTAGGGTTTGCCTAGCTAGGCCTGACTGACTTGTGTTTTGTTTTGTTTTTTAATTTGTTTTTTTTTTTTTGACTGTGCCATGCAGCGTGCAGGATTTTAGTTCTTAACCATTTGACCACCAGGGAAATCCCAGGTCTGTTCAACTTTTAACACTGAACATCCTGTGTCACAGGAAATATTTCAGTCCCAGACAAACTGAGACATTCAGCCTAGAACCACTCCCTCTCAAGCAGTACCCTTAGGGTCTCTTTTGAAGGAACTATGTTGACATGGCAGAGAGGGGCAGGGACCACGGGAAGGAACACCTGAGACCAGGGAGGAAGATGACTCAGGATGGTGCCCACCTGTGATGTGCTTGATTCACCCAGGCTCATCTGGCTGCTGTCTCAGCCTGGCACATAATAGGTGCTCACTAAATAGCTGGATAGATGATGGCTCTCTTTACAGGGATTTTCCTCAATATTGGGATTTACTTTTTTTTTTTTTTTAATATTCATTTATTTATATGGCTGTGCTGGGTCTCATTTGCAGCATGCAAGATCAATCTTCCTTGTAGCATGCAGGATCTTTAATTGTGGCATGTAGAATCTAGTTCACTGAATAGGATCTAGTTTGCTGACTAGGGATCGAACCCTGGCCCCCTGCAATGGGAGCTCAGAGTCTTTTTTTTTTTTTTTTTTTGGGAGCTCAGAGTCTTAGCCACTGGACTGCCAAGGAAGTCCCAGGATTTATTCTTTTTAGTATGATGTCCCCTTCCACTTGCCAGTCTGAGGTGAGGCTCTGTTACTAGGGGCAGGTAATAATGGTGTGGAAAGTATCTGCATTGAATAAGAGGCTTCAGCAGAGTCTGTGGATGAGTGTGTTGGGGTGAGGGGAGGTTTGGGGAAACATCTAGAATATTTTTTCTTTTCATCTTTTAAAACCTTTAAATGAGGTGACCATCAGCTCCCAGTGATCCTCGCTTTCTTGGTACTCCTGCCCCTGTATGATCTTCTCCTCTTGTGTTTGGGCTGGCTCTAGTGACTTGCTTTTGGACAGAACACAGCAGAAGTGACAGGATGCCTCTTCTGAGATTAGGCTATAAGAGACTGTGACTTCTTTCTCCCTTGCACCATTTCTCCATGGCTCTTCTCATTTGCTTGCTCTGATGAAGCAAGCTGTAAATCGCAAACTATTCTCCAGACAGGCACGCATGGCAAGGAGTTGAGGGCAGCCTCTGGCCAGCAGCCACTGAGGAACTGAGTCCTGCCAGGGTCATGAGAGTGAGGTTAGAAGTGGGCCCTTCCCCAGTCACACTTTCAGATGACACTGCAGCCCCTGCTGGCATCTTGGTTATAGCCTTGAGAGAGACCCTAAATAGAGGGCCCAACTAAGCCTTGCCCGAATTTCTGACCCAAGACACTGATACAATAAATATGTTGTTTAAGACACTACCAGTAATACAAATCTATACACAAAAAAGTACATATGTGCACAGCTTGATGAATTTTTATAAGCTGAACATTCCTTATCACTAGTGAGTAGACGAAAATCAGAAAAATATCAGAGTCCCAGGAAACTCCATTCATATTCCCTTTTAGTCACTAGATGTACTGTCCCCTCTCTCCTGCTAAGAATAACCTCTATTTTGAGTTGTAACAGCATAAGTTTGTTTTCTTTGTTTTTGTACTTTATATAAATGTGATAACACAGTACGTAGAACAACTTTTTAGCGGATTCTGAGATCCCTTAATACATTGAGAACCGCTGAGACACATGGAGAGCCAGTGACATGTCTGTCAGTAGTTATCATCACAATCTGGGTCTGGGAGTGGGCAATCTGATTTCGGAAGAGAAATATTGGTTACTTGGACAGAAATAGGCCTAGAACAAGAGGAGCAATTTATTCAGCCACTATGACTTCACGACCACGTGCTGACAGTTACTTCCTTTTGTCCTGAGTCTCCACGACCCATGCTTTTGTCTGTCTGTAATTTGATTTCCCGAGAGACCAGGCCCAGGAAACAAAAACTACTAAGACATAATTAGCCATATTTATCCGTCTTCATGAACCACCACCCCGGTGTTTGGGTTTTTATTTTATCTTCCCTGGGCAGGGAAGATCCTCTGGAGGAGGGTATGGCAACCCACTCCAGTGTTTTTGGCCTGGAGAAATCCCATGGACAGAAGAGCTTGGCAAACTACAGTCTGTGGGTTCACAGAGAGTTGGACACAACTGAGCGACTGAACACATACACAAATGGTAGTACTCTGGAGAACTCAGAGATCAAAGTCTGTTTGAGACAGTGAGAATCCGCTTGATTAGTCAGCTGGATTTCTTATCCCGACCACTCAGCTCTCAATCCACCCATCCTTTCAACAATTTGTCCAACCAAACAACTGTTCATCTGTTATGGTCTGAATGTTTGTGTCCCTCCAAAATTCACGTGTTGGAGTCTCAACCATCTAGGCGATGGTATTAGGAGGTGGGACTTTGGGGAGATGATTAGGTCACTAGACTGGACTTCCCAGGTGGCACAGTGGTAAAGAATCTACCTGCCAGTGCAGGAGATATAGATTCAACCCCTGGGTTGCGAAGATCCCCTGGACTAGGAAATGGCAACCCACTCCAGTATTTTTGCTTGGAACATTCCATGGACAGAGGAGCCTGGTGGGCTAGAATCCAGAGGGTTAAAAAAAAAAAAAAAAGAATCCAGAGGGTTGCAAAAAGTCAGATGTGACTGAGCACTAAGTCACTAAAACAAGGCCCTTATGAAAAGAGACTAATGCCTTTATGAAAGAGGCCCAAAAAAGCACTCTTGCCCCCTTCTGCCAGTGAGCATACAACAAGAATTATGCAAGCTGAAAGAGGGCCCTCACTGAACTGTCCTGGCACCTTGATCTTGTATTTCTAGGCTGCAGACCTATAAGAAACAACTTTCTGTTGTTTATAAGTCACCCTGTCTGTGGCATTTTGCTCTAGTGGCATAAACAGACCAATCTTTCAACCATTCATCAAAACCTCTCTCAATTCAGCAACAAATGCCATGTGGCTATCCATTCTATAGGGGCTTCCCTCATAGCTCAGTTGGTAAAGAATCTGCCTGCAATGCAGGAGACCCTGGTTCGATTCCTGGGTTGGGAAGATCCGCTGGAGAAGGGATAGGCTACCCACTCCCATGTTCTTGTGGCTCAGCTGGCAAAGAATCCACCTGCAATGTGGGAGACCTGGGTTCGATCCCTGGGTTGGGAAGATCTCCTAGAGAAAGGAAAGGCTACTCACTTCAGTATTCTGGCCTGGAGAATTCCATGGGGTCACAAAGAGTCAGACACGACTAAGTGATTTTTACTTTCACTTTATCCATCCTAAAAGTACCAAGGGCCTCCTCTATGCTGACCCTATGCCAGGAGAAGGCTAAAGGCAGTGCAGACTAGGATAGAGCAGCACATGTAAAAGCTGGATTCCCAGTAGATCTGGAAATCCCTGAGGGCAGATCCTTGGTTTTGTATTTGAAGTACATAAAATAATGACTTCTGTTTTCCTTTCCAGCCTTATCTCACTAACTTATCTTCTTGCTTATTCCTCTTCAACCACACTGAATGAGAGAGATTTCTTGCTCATTAGGGTTGACTTCTGTGACTTCATGGACTGTAGCCCACCAGGCTCCTCTCTCCATGGAATTCTCCTGGCAAGAAGATTGGAGTGGGTTGCCATTCTCTTCTCCAGGGGATCTTCCTAACCCGGGGATTGGACCAGGGTCTCCTGCATTGCAGGTGGACTCTTTACCATTTGAACTGCCAGGGAGGTCACACTGGTCTCTCTGTTTCTGGAGTGAACCAAGCCCTCTTTTGTCATAGGACTTGAGCAATTGCTGTTCCTTTTGACCCAAATGTTCCTTCAGCAATGTCAACAGCTGGCTCCTCCTCCTCCTTTCTAAATATATTTATTTACTTAGCTCCGTTGAGTCTTAGTTGTGGTATATGGGATCTAGTTTCCTGACCAGGGACTGAACTCAGGCCCCCTACATTAGGAGTATGGAGTCCCAGCCACCAGATCACCAGGGAAGTCCCTGGCTCCTTCTTAATCCTTTGCATTTTGGTTAAAATGTCTTGTCCTCACCGAGGTCTTTTCTGACCACCTTATCTAAAAAAGACACTCTCTGCCCCTCCTCTAGCTATTCCCTATCACCTAACCCTGTTTATTTCTTGTATGGTATTGCTCACAATTTGTAAATCATGTTGTTTATTCATTGCTTATTTTCTAGCTCCCTAACTAGAAAAATAAGTCTCAGGATGCTTACATGTTCTTTCTGCATGCCTTCTGACTGCTAGCCCGGTAACTGACATATAGTGTATGCATGCTTAGTTGCCCAGTCATGTCCAACTCTTTGTGACCCCACAGACTGTAGCCTGCCATGCTCCTCTGTCCATGGGATTTTTCCAGGCAAGAATACTGGAGCAGGTTGCCATTCCCTTCTCCTGGGCATCTTCTCAACTCTGGGAACCAACCCGGGTCTCCTGCATTGTAGGTGGATTCTTTACCACTGAGCCACTTGGGAATCCCCAACTGACATGTAGTAGGCCTTGAATATTTATTTGTTGAATAAATGGATGAAAGATCTCCCCAGTATTAGAAAGCCTGAAGAGCAGGGGAGAACAGACCCCAAAAGATAAAATAGGAACAGAGAGAGCCTTGAAGGACAAGCAGAAGAGGCTAGGAAGCCAGTAGAGACTCTTGAGTTGCAGGCTGAAAATGGTGATTTAGAAGGGTTACTTGGTATGCCACTACCTGCTATAAATCCTTAATTTAAAGGATTTACTGCAGCATCTTGCAGTGAATTACTGCAAGAGGTAATCACATCCTAGGACCTGAACTGTGTTTTTCTTCCTGTGGGATATTATGCAATGTGGGAACTCAGTGTGGGTCTCCAAGTTTCATAGAAATATATGTTATGTTTAACTGATTATGTTGAAATATAGAAAAGCAATCATAGTAAAAAAAACTCTGTAAGGTGGGATCCATGGCTATTTCCTGCAAAAGGTCTAGCCTGCAGGAGACAGATTATTTGTTCAATGAATGAGTGAAGCAATCATGCTCTTGGAAGGACCTGAGTTCTCTAGGATCTGTTGCTAGCCATCTGTGTGATAGCTAAGAAGACCTGTAACCTGGCTAGGGATCAGTTTCCTCACCTGTAGAACAGGGAGAAGGTTTAACTCACAGGGTTTTATATGAGAGCTTATGGGGAAAATCTCTGGTACAGAGTGGATCAGTACATTTATTTCCTTCTGTTACTTTGGAGATGCTGAACCTGCCCTGACTGGGATTTCCTACTTGCCTTTCCCAAGAGCTCCAGGGCCTTAAATAGGGCATATGGTGATATTTCTTTCCCATTTTCAATCCTTTCAATGTAAAACTGCAGGTTTTTTTTTAAATTGAAATATAGTTGGTTGATAATATATTAATTTTAGGTGTATAGTAAAGTGATTCACTCATATATATATATTCTTTATCAGGTTATTTTCCATTATAGGTTATTATAAACTATTGACTATAGTTTTCTGTGCTATACAGTAGGTCCTTGTTGTTTATTTTATATATAGTAGTGTGTATTTATTAATCCCAAACTCCTAATGTATCTACCCCCCAGCCCCCCTCCAAAAAACATACAAAACCTTCGAATTCTGACTCTGCAATTTACTATCTGAGCGACCTTGGGCACCCTTTTTGTGCCTCAGTTTCTTTATTTGTAGAACAGGTATAATAACAGTTGGGCTTCCCTGGTGGTACGGTGGTAAAGAATCTGCCTGCAATGCAGGAGATGTGGCAGGAGCCATGGTTCCATCCCTGGGTTGGGAAGCTCCCCTGAAGGAAATGGCAACCCATTCCAGTATACTTGCCTGGGAAATCCTATGAACAGAGGAGCCTGGTGCACTTACATGGGGTGGAAAGAGAGTTGGATACAACTTAGCAACTAAACAACATTAACAGTATCTGCCTTATAGGAGTATTTTAAGGATTACATGAGGTATTATACTAAGTGCTTGTACTAGTGCCTGGCACATAGGGGATGCTTAGTAAGTATTGGCTGTGATGAGTCTTTAGGATTCCCTTTTTCACTCCTAATTTTGGTAACCTTTCTCCCTTTCCTCCTGTAGGCATTCTCAGTGCCTACCATCTCTTCTGGAGAAAAGGCTCACTCTGAGGTACACTTTGAGAGAAACGGATTCAGTAGAGTCTTCCAAACAAACCAATCAAGAAACTTAAAGTGGGAATAGACAAGTAGGGGCATTAGGACACTGAAGAGAGGGGCCTTTTGCACCTGTAGCATACACGAGGCAACGATAAAGGGTGAAGCAAGAAACCAGGTGCGGCCACTTTCCAGTGAATTTGGGTTGAAAAACTGCTGTTCATGTGGAAGTCCAGCAGTGCCTCAGAACTAGTCTCTGAAACATTCATCAGCTTAATCCAGTGTGCCTGGTATTCTTCCTGTTTTCATTAGCATTTTCCTACTTTGAAAAAAGTAGGTGCATTGTTCCTAGAAAGTGGAGCGTACTCAAGGAGACACTCCTTGTGTGGGAGCTGAAGCGGCTGCCATGAGGTTATGGAGAATGTCTTTCACATCTATCCCTAGCACTAGCACAGTGCCTAGCATAGTAGGAGCTCAAAAAGTGTTTGCAGAATTATCTTCAAACTTTAGTTGTCCTTTCCAAAGAAGCTTCTCTTGCCCACACGCGGCCGCAAGCAGGTCCGCTCCTAGAAATAACATTTATTCTAAGGACCTCTGCGCAGAGATTCTTGGGAAGCGGTTCCCCTCCCTCATTACCTCGTTACTCCTCCCCTCTGTAGCCTTTGAAAGAACAGGCACGCCACGTGATTCCCTCCTTTATCCCACCTCCGAAAAAAAAACCTGGTTGATAATGGGCAGGAGCGTAGGCCAACCATAAGACTTTACTTTCTCTTCCATCCAATAGAAAGAGGCGATAGGTACAAGGCTCAGCTTTTGTGACTTCCCCCGCCCCCTTTGAGCCCGCCCCCCCACTTCTCCTCTAAGATTCGACATTTGACAACTCGTCTGGCCAATGAGAAGTTCCTACTCTGTATGGGAAGGCTGGACCGATTGAATGATAGACGTCCCCATCTGACCAATGAAATGTCACAAGTGCGGGAGGGGTGTAGGACAGGACCAATGGCGCGGTGCCAATAACGAGCATCGGGGTAAGGGCGGGACAAAACTGTTTGCTGGAGGGAGGGGAAGGCCTAGGGAACCAAGCAGCGCTGCCGCCGCCGCCGCTACAACCCGAGTTGGAGGAGGGAGAAGCCAGGAAGAAAATGGCGGCCGTGGCTGCAGAGGCGGCAGCGACTGCGGCGTCCCCCGGGGAGGGGGGCGCCGGCGAGGCCGAGCCGGAGATGGAGCCCATCCCCGGCAGCGAGGCCGGCACTGACCCCCTCCCGGTCACGGCCACTGAAGCATCTGTGCCGGACGGCGAGGCTGACGGGCAGCAGTCCTCTCCTCAGGCCGACGAACCGCCGCTCCCGCCGCCGCCACCGCCGCCGGGGGAGCTCGCCCGCAGCCCGGAGGCGGCGGGGCTGGAGCTGGAGCCTGAGGAGAAGCTGCCCGCTCGAGTAGTGGAGCCGGCGGCAGCCGCGCCTCAGGAAGGGCCCAGCTTGCCACCTTCTCCTGCACCGCCGCCGGAGGAGCCCCCGGCTCCCGAGGAGCGCCAGGAACCGCCGCTGCCCCAGCCAGCAGCCCCGGCTCTCGTGCCGCCGGCAGGCGGGGACTCCGCGGTGTCGCAACTGATCCCCGGCTCGGAGGTGCGGGTCACGCTGGACCACATCATTGAGGACGCGCTTGTCGTGTCGTTCCGCCTCGGGGAGAAGCTCTTCTCCGGGGTCCTCATGGATTTGTCCAAAAGGTACCGTGCCCGCCCCCAGCAGCCCCCCGGGACGCCCCGGCCCGCTCGGTCCCCGGGGAGGGAGCGAGCCCGGGCTGCCCCTTTACACCGGGCTCCCGCCTCTCAGGCGCCCCGCCGCCTGCGCCGCCCTCGGGTACCGCGCGGCGCGTGGCGCGCGCGCTGAGTGGGGCCGGCGCGCGGGGCCGCGAAGGGCCGATCCCTGCCCCAGGTGGGCGCCTGGAGGCAGGTGTGCCGCCAGGTGGGAGGCGCGAGTGCTTGAGGGGCTCCCGGGTCTCGCCCCCCACCCCGCCCCCAGTCCCAGCCTTCTTTCACACTTGACACTGGCTCACCCACACTGAGTCGGGTGGGTTAATGCAAAACGCAGAAGGATTTTCGCAGAGTACGGGGTACAGGGTGGGGGACATTGCTGCGTTCTGAAATTAATCTTTAATGAGGTTGGAGAAAGGGGTGTGTGCATTGGGGTTCCGGAAAGGTTAACTGTCACTCCTTATAAAGGGAAGAGCATTTATTCAAAGTGAGCCCTTTGATTGTTATTCTTAATGTTAGAACTCATTCCCCCTATATAACTGTTCAATACGGAAGCACATTTGGGTAATTATGATAAATTTTAAGAGAAGTTTAAAGAAGAGATGGGATTTTCGTTATTGTTTAACTTTTAATATCAAGATGATGTGGTATAAAAGTGTTCAAACACTAACTTCTAAAACTGTGGATACAGTTTGAATGGTTGAGTTCACCCATAAACGTCTTTAGCACATTTTCGTTTTTTACATTAAGTTGTTTTGGGGCTTTGGTTTAGACAGGTGAAGATACTGTGTTCTGAGTCTAGAATTAAGTTAACCTTTTTATTCTCTTCTTTTGCAGATATGAAGTGCAGAGACTCCCATTCATAGCTCTCCATTCTGTTTCCTGCAACAGCACACACTCTGATGGCATCTCACCTGTTTAGATATGGCTTATTTTAGTGTGTTTTACTTTTAACTGCTTGCCCTCCCATCAAGACACAAGAATCGTCCTCGTTTGGGGAAGAAATACATAATAGAAGTATGGGAAAAGATGGGAGCCTTTACCATTACCGCAAACACTTCTCAAAAATTTTTTTTAGTTTTCTATTTATAAAGAATTTTGAGTTAGGACTTTTGCACTTTGGTTTTCATAAAACAGAAAGCAGAATAAGACCAGTGTGCTTTCTACTGATGTATTTATTAGCAAGACAGAATGTATGGTCAGTAGTGTGTATGCTATTGAATCAAACAGAAGTGAAGGGCAGTGATTGTGTGAGAATCTGGATTTCAAATCTGCAAAAGGAAGGTCCAAAAAGGTAAGTTGTGTCTGGGAATGGAATCCATAGTGCTTTCCTGTTTTAAGGTGCTCATTGTCCAGGTGTTTTGTTTATTTTTTTAAATTTTCTTTCATAGGAAATTGCAGTTCTATTTTACCTACAGTACTTCTAATGAACAGCAGCTTCTTTTGTAGCTCTTGTTATGAACCTTTTACATTTTAATGTTTTGAAATTAAAAGATCCTGTCATTAAAGTATTTTTTTAAAAGCCATTAAGGGAACCATATTAGCTTTTCATTCCACAAATATTTATTGAGCACATTTATGTAAGGCACCCTTCTACCTATTCTGAATACTAAATGTATGAGACACAATCTGACCCTCCTGGAAGCTTACATGGGAGGCATACACATTATGGAAGTGGTGAGGAAATAAAACAGTTTTTAAAATGTAGCTCTTTGAGGGATTATTGGATCAGTGATTGATTAGTTGAATATCCTTTCATAATATAATTTGGAAAAATAGATCTGCCAATGTTATTTTGTAATCTGTGCTTACTTTGATTGCATACTTTAATGCAGTTTTGGGGTTAACTGATGATCCAGGAGAGAAATCTTTACAGATTTTACCAAGACTGTGAGTATAGTCATCAGTTGCTTTAAAAATAGTTTGTATCAGAAATTCCCTCACTCTCCAGTGGGTGGGATTCTGCAGTCTCACTGCCTGGACCTGGTTTCCATCCTTGGTCTGGGAACTAGGATCCCACAAGGCCACATGACCAAAAGAGAAATAAAAATAAGTTGTTTCCTATTTGGCCATTGAGCTAAACCTTTAGGTAGAGAGAATACCAGCTTCCTCTATATGGGAAAAGAATATGAAAGAAAAAAATAGACATGTGTATGTATAACTAAATCACTTTGCTTTACACCCGAAATGAACACGACACTGCAAATCAACTGTACTCCAATATAAAAATTAAGACAAGAGCTTCCCTGGTTTTTTTTTTTTTGAGTACCTGTTAAGTAACAGACTTTGAGCCTCATGCTTTAATCTTCGTAATTCTGGGGGTATTTTTCATTTATATGGGAGGAAATTCCATCAATTTGGCTGGTTATTTAGCTTGTAAATGGCAAAGATTCAGATGTAGTTGATATGATTATAAAGCCTGTGCATTTTCTAATTTCATATTAGAAAGGCAGTTGGGCTGGCAAATTTCCTGTTAAGTAGTAAGTAAAGAAGTGCATGTTTCTGAAATATATGCTTATCCTTCTGTTAATAGCTATATGGGATAATACAGAGGTTGTGTATGTTGGAGCCAGGCAGATATTTTTTTTCTTTCTTTTTTTTTCTCTTTTTTCCAGGCAGATATTTTTAATCAGCTCATAGCCATAGAACCTGCTCTGGAGACTCCCCATTTTCATAGCTGTATACTGGAACGTAGTAAGCTCTGAGGCCTTGGTTCTTGCCTCTTCAGTGAGATATCAGAAAATAATTAACATTTGGCAGGCTACTAGGTGCATCATTGTACGTGTGCTTTTCTTCCAATGGGCCAGTTAATGCTTTTATTAATTTTTTTATTCTGACATGTGTGGCACAGAAATGTCTTTTAAAGTTGGAAGAGTTGTTCATGTAGAAAGAGTGTCTGATCTAGAGTACAGGATTTTATATATATATGGATTGATCAAGAGTTTGCTTTTTGTAAGCATTTGTTTGACATTCTTTACCTTCCTGTCATTGAATTATTTTTTGCTTTATTTTTAGAGTTATTTGATTGAAGAAGACATTTTTGAAGAGAATCTTTTTGTGGAAAAGGAGCAGGACACATGTAATTAAAAAAAAAACCTAAAGAAAAGAAAGTGGTGCTGAATGGTACATTGATCTGGACAGAGTTTCAGGGTACATGGGTGCTGACTTTAGCATCTGCCTCTCCAGTTAACACCTTGACTTTGGGCAAATTTCTTTGCCTGTCTGGGATTCAGTCTCTAGTCTTTATGAGGCTAATTCATTTTGACTTAAGGCGATTCACTTTACACACAAATAAGCAAACAAACTTTACACCTCAGTTTATAGACCTAAATAGGGTGACCAGGTGGTCTGGTTTTCCTGTACCATCCTATACAGGTACCTGGTTTCCTGTACCTGGTTTGATTGTTAATCTCCTTTCTTTATTCAGAGTAGCTTGCTTTGGCAAGTAAAAAATATGGTCACCCTAAAAATGAGGATATTTGAATATCTAGTTAAAACAGATTTTGTGTAGTGGAGTATTTATTTGAAACTGAATGGCTTTAAGTTGAGGCTTGCATTATTTAGTTTATTCTAGGCCTATCCACTATTTTATCCTCGGCTCTCTTAGGTAGTTTAAATTAACCCTGTCTACTGCTGAATTCATTAGCAAAGTCTAATGACAGTAGTCTAATAACTAGCAGATAAAGTAATCAAGTAACTCCCAAATTTAGTTTGGTTTTCCTATTGTCTTTTCTTCCTTAACCTTATGCTTTTGAAATTTTGACTTTGGTATGTTTGTTTCTTCATTTACCATTATATAGTATTATATAATAAGCATTCCTTCAGGTTGCTAGCTAAACTGTCTTAATGCTTATTTTAGACAGAATAATCATTGGTTGTACAATATTTGTTAAATTTTCTTATGGTAAATGAACATCCATGGTATTATGGTAAGTGGATGTTCCTTGCTCTGACATATATCACCTGTTAGCCAGATTTGTTTTATCATACGCACACCTCCACTGGGTTATTTTCAAGCAAATCATAAACATATCATTTTACCATAAATATTTTGGTACAGATCTCTAAAAAGATAAGCGCTTTAAAAATTTAACTGTACTACTGTTGTACATCTGATATGGTAGTAGTTCCTTTACATCATCATATATGCAGTCAGCGTCTCAACATTAACATCTAAGTTTTGTTCAAATCAGGATTCAAGTAAAGTTTATCCATTGCAATTGGTTAAGTTTCTTTCCTAAGGTTTTCATCTGTAGTTCTCCTGCCATTACTTTTATTCCCTTGCAGTTTATTTGTTAATTCATAGCCTTTTTGGTAGAATTTTCCACATTGTGAGTTTCTTCCAATTGCATCCCCTTGCATGCATTTCCATAACATTTTAAAAATAGTTCTTTTCCCTCAGGAGTAAACAGATGGGACAACTGTAGCCCCCTACAGGCCCCCAAGGGCCTTGTTTTGGGTCAGTAGAAATGATACGATATCTCTTGCCTGCCTGCTGACTTCTGGGCCTCTCCCTTAAACACACCTCCAACTTGAGTAATTCCAAACATAGAAAAGTTTAACCAGGCAAGATAACTTGCTGAGGACAAAAGCCTTCAGCCAGAGCTTCTGAACCTGTAGTTTCTTAGGCTTCTCAATCTATACTTGAAACAAAAGAAGTCTTTCTGTAAGTTGTGATTGACTCTTTGCCTCACCAGGCTTCTCTGTCCATGGGATTCTCCAGACAAGAATACTGGAGTGGGTTGCTGTTTCCTTCTCCAGGAGATCTTCCTGATCCAGGGATCGAACTCAAGTCTCCTGCTTGGCAGGCGGATTCTTTATCACTGAGCCTTTTGAAGGGACATATGAGACCTGTGTGTTTTCTTTCTATGAGAAGGATCTTTAAACTGTTCATTACTATTCTTCACATCTTTAAAGTTATAAAACCACGTTGAAGTCCTGAAAAATCTTTCTGATCCCAATATTTTGGGCACTGATATAAATTAAAGGTATTAAAGATTGTAGCTAGTTGTATTTTGGAAATGGTCTTTTACAAATACTGACTTGTGTGTGTTTGCAGGTTGCATTAACAAGAACAGGTGATTTCTTTAGACAACTTCATATTTCACTAAATTCTTAAGACAGTTTATAGATTTACTTGTTTTTTTAAGGAAATATAAACCAAGACAATGATTTTTTTTCTTTACAGACATCATGAAACGTATGGTGCAATAGCCCTACTTTTGGTGGGAAAATATACAGCCATTCTGGTGAAGCAGTGAGTAGTGGTATGAGTAGCTTATACTAAGTGTACAGGTTGAGAATTTAGGCCCTGAAGTAGTATGCTTGAATGATTGTGTTGAGTTGTGCATATTTAAAACACTTAAAAATATTTTTGATTATTCTGCTTGTATCCAAACGTGTTGATAAAGAATTTCCATAGTAAAATAGTAGAGATGAGTGCTAATCACTTTGACCCAGGCAGCTTTAGGACAGCCACTGCTGTACTTGTGAATATATATTGTATTGAGAGCGAGCTCTTCATTGCTGGTTGGACTGCAGTGAGTTTTTTGGAAGTGATTAATTATTGAACATTAAAAGTCTAGTTTGAATGTGAAGAATCTTATCATAGTATTGAAATTTTATGGACTAGATAACTAGATGTGTTACACACAGATTATGCCAGGCATATTTTATTGGAGTTGGGTCTCCAATAAAATGAGGTTAAATTTCAGCCTTTTATGTGTGAATAAGACCATACTTCACTGTGTACTGTCTTAAAGCAAACCTCTTGATGGAACTAGGTTTAATCTTCCTAAGATCAGCTTTTCTGTGGGGGACCATTAAAGAATTTGTGTTCATCTTCTCTGTTATGGCTGAGTTAATTTCACATTGATTAAAAATGAAAGATATTTTTAGTAGTTAACTTATGCCTCTGAAGTACATCCTTGTTTCTTGATATTTATTGGTCCCATTCTCAATTCCCTCATTAGTTCAGGCACACCAGCAGAACAGAGCTTGCTTTAGTGGCAGATCATGCAGGAAAGTGGAGGTTAAAATTATACTCTGGATGGATTTAATAGAGAATGTTTTGGCTAAAATCTTTTGGGCAGTTTTTCTCAAAACAAATGTGCTTTAAGATTCCTGAGCTTCACTCCACCAATTTGTTTTTAACAAGCTGATTCTGATACAGATGATTCTTAGAGCATATTTGGAGATAACTGACTTTGAGGGGTAGTTTTGCCAAGATAGTAGGACCATAAATTTGTTAAACCTGTTTTTAAAGTTATTGGGTAATTTGATAGGAATGTAGTTACGAAGTAAGCAATACATGGGCCACTTGGGTGGCAGATCCAGATCCTTTGTGTAGAACTGGTAATTAGACTTGCAAATTGTTCCTTAAGTCTGGTTGCCCACTAGAAGTTTAAGAAGTCAATTTTTGTCTCTTTACCTTTGGACCAAGTAACCTTAACAGAATTGTGGGTTTTTTAGCCTTTTAAAACACATAATTCCTATAATATTTGAGATCTCTTTTCTGTTTATTCCCACCATCTAAGAAGGCCTTCACTTTCATGCATTGGAGAAGGAAATGGCAGCCCACTCCAGTGTTCTTGCCTGGAGAATCCCAGGGAGGGTGGAGCCTGGTGGGCTGCCTCTTTGGGGTTGCACAGAGTTGGACACAACTGAAGCGACTTAGTAGCAGCAGCAGCAGCAAGAAGGTTGCCAAGCTTTACTTTCTATAATTAACAGTAGTTACTATGTATTTCCCACTCCCATTCTAGGCACTGTGCCAGGTACTTTGTATATATTGTTTCATTTTACTCTAGGAAGTCCAATGAAGTTAAATTTTATTAATCCTCATTTCACAGATTAAGACACTAAGGCTCAGAGATTAAGTTAATTGCCTAAAACTGTAAGTGGTAGGAATTAGTAGGTGTATTGAAGACACCTTTTTGCTCATGGAATAAGATGAAGAGCTGATAGTCAGTGGTTTGTGAGAACCACATTTTGTGATTTGAATAGGAAAGAAAGCACTGAGGAATTGAGGAACTTTTTTTTTTAAAGTCTTTATTGGATTTGTTACAATATTGCTTCTGTTTTTACATTTTGGCCAAGAGGCATATGGGATCTTAACTTCTCAAGGAGGGATGAACCTCCCTGCCCTGCATTGGAAGGCGAAGTCTTAACCACTGGACCATGAGGGAAGTCCTCGAGGATGCATTTTTGAATGACATACAATTTTTTAAGATTTACAGACAGCCCTGTTCTAATTCTAATACATTTAACTATTTTTTCCTATTACCATTTAGCTTACAATTTTGGTGGGGAGTTACCCTGGTAGGTAGAAAAGGCAGAGCGCTCTGTTCTCACTCCACCAAAAGTAGCTGCTTGACTTTAAAATGTGAACTGCTTTTCAGTTAGTTCAATGTAGTGAACTCTTTGGGGCATTTTTGAAACTGGGGTTTCTTCTTCATATATGGTCCTAGGTCTTAAATGTTTTGCCTTGGTTGGCCTGGTCCTGGCAACAGTGGAGTCCACTTCATGGGAGGAATCACAAAATGTCAGATTGGAAGCTTGTTGAGCACAAGATCAGCATTGATTAAGTGCTGGATGATTGAATTGGAAAAGACTTTAAAGACTAACCTATATAGTAAGTTGTTCGACAACCTGTTTGTGGTAAAATAGAAATAGTGAAAATAATTGATTAGTTGCTTTTTAAAAGTCTATCCATTGAGAAATAACTTAGACCTCTGTGTGGTAGAGCCTATTGGATATAATACAGAAGAAATAACAGAAGTACATAGAAATCATAATGGAAACAGAATTTAAGACTATGTATTGGTGTCTTAGAGCCAGGACCAAGGGAATTCTTTCCAAGTGTCTGAAAACTCTGATTAGTATTTATGTTGATAATTAAGATTCTTTTATACCAGTGTTCATTTTCAAGTATCTTTCTCTAAGTGATGTTGTACAAAAGTGAAGTCAAGATTTGTCAGCTCTTAAAAATATTTTGCCACTTCATGGTCATTATCATTTTCTTGGATGGTTATTTTAAAAGAAGAATTTACTGTTAGGGAGTTAAATAATTTGAATACTAAATAGATGTTGTGACCATTTTTGCTTTGAAAAAGATTGAAGTGTGTTTTCTCTATAGTTTGCATATTTCCAGAATATCCAGGTAAGTAGTTTTTAGAGCAGCAGTTACCAGCCTTTTTGGCACCAGAGACTGGTTTCACGGAACACAGTTTTTCCATGGACTTGGGTAGGGGGGCGGTTGCAGGATAATTCAAGTGCATTATACTTCTTGTGCACTTGATTCTGTTGTTATTATATCAGCTTCATGGGAGATCATCAGGCATTAGATCCGGGAGGTTTGGGATCCCTATTTCAGAGGATTAGTTGAAGGTATATGAATGGAAGGTTAAACTCTAAATTATTCACAATTAACCTCTTTCTTTTCCTCCAAAAACTATATTTATGAAAGGGAATTACACAGACTTTATAGAAGATGGAGTAGATTCTTAGGATTACAGAGATGTTCTCTTAAAACTTATGCAGCCTGCCCATGCTCCCCACCCCCAGTTAATTTTTCCTGGCATTCTTGTTCATAATATGTGGATGTTTTGTTTTTATGTTGCTAAAGTCATCTTCCCTCCCTCCTCACTCATTTGGGTACCCACAGTCCCTGCAGATTGCGTTTATAATACTTGGGGCTTTTAATTAAAAATATCCACTCACTCAGTTAACCAAATTGAATATATTTTTAAAATATTTATTTACTTAGGCTAGGCTGCACAGGTTCCCAACCAGGGATCTTAGTTCCCCAACCTGGGATCAAACCCATGCCCCCTTCAGTTGAATGCAGAGTCTTAACAACTAGACACCAGGGAAGTCCCAGATATTTATTAATTTTACTATAGTAATAGTTACCGTATATTATGCCTACTGTACAGTAATTACGTATACTCTTAATTAATCTTGACAATTCTGTCAAGTTACTTCAATTCCAATATTGAAAAAGCTCTGAAACCAATTTTCTGAATTTTTTGGTGGCAAAACCTAACCTGACTGAAATTATATGAGGATATTACGTATTTATCCCATTTAACGTGAAGTTGTTTCATGTCACCACTGAACTAGTAATATGCTTGATGAATCAGTGCTTATTATCTTTTGAAAGCTGGGAAAACTCTGAGGCCTGTCCATCTCCATGGGGTTCAGAAAACAGTATGTGGGCCTGTCAGCTCCTCCACTCCCTTAGAGGTGAGGACAGGGGTTAAGTAGCTTGATGAACTGAGGGGAGCAGTAGTAGTTGTGGTTAGGATTCTGATTTTGGGGGCAACTGCCTGGATTTGTATCTTGGCTGTACTGCTCACTAGCTGTGTGATCTTGGGAATGTCATTACACTCTCTGCTTTAGTTTTTCATCAGCTACAAATTGTGATCATTAATCAGTTGGTGTAAATAATTTAGAAAAGTGCCTGGCACAGAGTAAGTACTGTATAGTTGTTAACTATTCATAGTTTTATGAAGTAGCTATGAAGTGGCAGAACTAAGATGACAGCAGCCATTACAGTCATTTAAATAAGTTTTCTTGAATAGCCACCCAACCTAATGCATTGTGGCCCGCAGTATAATCTGCATCTTCAAATAACTTGAAAAAGTCTATAAGCTTCAAGTAATATTGGTGAAGTATAACTTTCCGTTTTAATGAGGAAGGATGACATTTATATTTTATGAAGGAGTGAGATAACTAGGAGTTTTCATGATGGATAATGAGGGATGTGTCTCAATTTTTTCTTCCCAATAACCCCTTGGGGCAGATGGATTTTGAGGGAATTATGGGCTTTGTCATGAAGAGAAAGTTACAGTGTCATTTGGGAAATTTAGTCCTTCTTACATGCTTCTAAAACATAATTGAAAAGGGCTCACTTTTGATGAAGACAAACTTCAAATTTAGGGAAAGGAAGGTGTTTTGTGTTCTTTTTACTTATTAAATGGGATGAGACTAGAACAGCTGAACTTTTTAACAAGTGATTTGTATTTTGGGCCTCATCACTATGTAATCAGAAGCCTTCACTGGCCTTGTCTTTTTAGGAGACTTGTATTCTTCATCCGTCACATTCTTCCCTAACAGTCCCTCATACACATGCTCCTCAACATGTCCTCTTTTTCCACCATATGGACTATCTGTATTTTATTGCTTGCATAAGCCCCTGAACTGTCTCCTATGGAAGGGGTGTCAGTTTGCTGATGGGTAATTCCTGTGCTGCATCTTTTCACCTGTTGGCTTTTTACTGTACCTGCTCAGTTTTTTGCTCTTTTAAAACTAACTTTAGTTAGTTACCAACATTCAAAAACAGGCAACCACTCTGCCACTCCTGTTTTGCTCTCATTGAATCTGCTTGGGCCCTTTCAGGTGTAGTCTACTGCAAGGCTCACTGCCTAGTCACTAATCCTCCCTCAGTGCTTTCTTTCCCTCTAGTCTAGAACCTTTCTTTAGCAGCGACTCTTGCATTCTGTCTCACCTACTGTAGTTGACTGGGGATTAGTTTTGTACTATCTGACTAATTAGCATACTTGTATTTGAATAGATTCTGTGCTTAGTGGTACTTGAGGTGAGTTTGTGGGCATTTATGCTTAAGGAGAACAATATTTCTTTTTTACATATTTTCTTTGGAAGTTTTAATTTTTTTCCTCCTTTTGTTGTCTGTGCTACAGCATGTAGAGTCTTAGTTCCCCAACTAGGGATCGAACCTGTGCCCCCTGCAGTGATGCATGGAGTTTTAACCACTAGACCGCCAGGGAAGTCCCTGCTTGAAAGTTTTGATGGAACTGAGGTGTAAACTAAATTTAAGATTATACTTTTTAGAATAATTTTTAAACTTTGAAATAATTTCAAAATAGAGAACTTAAACTCTTTTATCTAGCTGCACTGATTTTTAACATTTTGCCACATTTACTTTATCATTCATTATATAAACATGTTTTTCTCTTGAACTGTTTGAGAGTAGGTTGCATACATCATTCTCCCTTACCTCTTAATATTTGAGCATTTATTTCCTAAGATCAAAGATATTTTCATACATAACCACAGCATAGTTTTCAAATTCAGGAAATGTTGATAAGAGAATCTTCATCTGTTTTGTAGCTCGTGTTTCATTACTTTATCAATTTTCCCAAAAATGTCCTTTAAAACTTTTTTCTTGAGTAAATGTACTGCATTTAGTTGCAGTATAATAGAGAATGTAGGAAATGGGGACTGCCCTCCCTTTAGTTGTCTGTCGCTTGCCCATCAGAGGCTCAGGTTACACAGGCAGTGCTGTGTGCTCAGGGCACCACGTCTGTGGGCACCTGCCCTCCCTGTGATGTTCTCTTTGAGTCTACTTGGGTCAGGTTGTTGTCCTGTCATCTCCATCATAATACTGTTTCCTCTGCAGTAATAATTCCTTCATCACCATGGAAATATACTGCTTCTCATCAAACTTGCCCCTCTTCAGTAGACAATTAAAAAAAATTTAATTGTGGTAAAAACAAAATATACTCTTTAAGTATATGTAGTTCAGCAGTGTTAAGTACATTCATATTGGTGTGAAGCAGATCCTCAGAACTTTTTATCTTACAAAACTAAAACTTTGTACCATTACTGTACCCATTACGTAACTCCTGTGAATTTGACTACTATAAGTGGAATCATACTGTCTTTTGTGATGGACTTATTTCACCTAGCATAATGTTTTCAAGGATAATACATGTTGTAGCATGTGACAGGATTTCTTTCTTAAGTCTGAGTATTACTGCATTGTATGTTTATCCATTTCTAAGTTAATAGGTATTTGGTTTGTTTCCATCATTAGCCTATGGTGAATGCTGCTACGTATGTGTGTGTGCAAATCTCTTTGAGAACCCTTTTTTTTTTTTTTTTTCGGTTATTGGCTAAATACTCAGAAGTGGATGTGCTGGCTTGTATTTTAAATTTTTTGAGGCATAGATGTACATTGTATTTTATTTTTATAAAATTTTCTATTGCACATAGATGACTATTGAACTAATTTCATTTGACCTAACAACCAATCTTGCAGAGATGCAGTGTGAACCAAAATCGGCTCGCTTATGCTTGAACCTATTGGTAATTTAAGGAGGGAGGTAGATGTTCTGAAAACATCTGCTTGAAATGAGTACCTCTAGATATTTTAAAAAATGGGTTAATTGCATATAATTTTTTCCTACTGTAGGTTTTTGTAAGAGAAAAGAGTTTTGAGAGAGAAAGGATTCCCTTTGTCTTTCTTTCATACACTTGATTGGAGGGAGGTTTGGTCCAAATGGGACACTGGAGTCTGTCTCAACTAACTTGCCTGAACTTCTTTTCTGAGCATTTGTTTCACATCTACATTGGCTGAAGATTCTTTTTCATAGTGATTTTCTCTTGCTTTGACACAAAGTACCTATTAAGCCCTAGTATTGCCCTCAGAATTTTGATAATGATTACTCCGAGATTACTAAGATGATCAGATGATCGCTAGTTTTAAACTAGTTCTGAACTAGATTCACAGGAATCTGCAGAAGTAGGGCAGGGAGGTATCCTGTCTACTTTATATCCAAAAGCTATTTTAAATTAAGCCATAATACCTGAATAATTTTCCTTTAGAAGATTTGGGAACTAAAGATTGGAAATGGATAAGAGTTAGAATGAGTTGTTGCTAATGTGTTAATAAATATCCTCATGCTGCACAAAGAAGGGGAGGGGAAAGAGGAGAGATGGTTTGAATCTTTCTACTCAACTCTTGGAAGTATTTGTAAAAAGTTCTTTTGGAAAAAGCTCATGCAAGGGATACTAGTCTGCTTTCTTTCTCTCCACTGATCATTAAAATCTTCCTCTGCTGAGGTCACTCTTTGGTGAGCATTCACATGGGACATAAATATCTTCACCTTAGAAAAAGGTAAAGCAGATATACTTGCTAAAAATTTAGATCCTGTGTTCCACCCTAGGAGAGTCTTCACATTCAGTCTTGGGGCAGGGCTTAAGAATCTCCCTTTTCAAACACCGTTGAGTGGTGGTATGTTATAGATTTCCCCAACTGTATTTGAGAAATCAGATTTTAGGGTTTTTAGGAGACCATAGTTTTGTTGCTACTTTATATTCTTATTAAGGTTACAGTTTCATAAGTCATTGGCTTTCACACTTGAGCATAGTAATATATATTTTATCTGTGACCCCTGTATATACACGTATACATGAGACAGATGCACTGCAGTTAAATATATTTACACTTAAAAAAAAAGTTTAAATCATAGACATGACTCACAAAATTGATTTTGCAACCAGCCTTTCCACACTCAGTTTGAAAACAGCCATGGTATTAAGTGTTGTTCCTGGAACTGTAACCAAAATGATCACTAAGATGGAGTAGGACATTGATGCCCTTTTCCTCTTAATTTATTGTTCTGGTTGTTTTTGGAAGTTTTGTTATCAGTTAAAAAATATTTGCCAATCCACTACCCACAATTACTAGTTAGGCTTCTTTCTTTTTTTTTTCTCTCTTTTTTGGCCTGCAATTTCCATTATCATTATACAATTAAGTGCCTCCCTATGTTATTAAAAATATGTAATACTTGTATTATATATGCATAAGAAGAAAGGCAAAAAATCTAGTGGGGAAACTAATGTTCTTATTAAAAACTCCATGAAGGTGGACATATCAGATTTCACAGCTTATTTGATATAAACAGCTTTAAAGTAATTGGCCAGATGATACATAAGAGATATAGAAAGGATCTGAAACTCAAGTAAATTATTAGTGTTGAAAGTAAGATCAAATTACTTGAAAAATGGTTAACATTTATTGACCTATTAACCTCCCTGAATTCTCTAAGGTAGGAAATAGTGCTATTCTCTTTTATACAAGCAAAAACTGAATTTAGAGGGGTTTAGTACTGCCTGAGAATACAAAATTGTTAAAAAAAAAAAAAAAAAAACTAAGATGATTGCAGTTTAGTTATCCCTAATGAAAGGAAGAAAATTTGTTCTTTTCTCAAATATGGAAATAAGTGAAAGTATAATGGGACAGAATGATGGCTTCTTATACAAATTAGGGAATTCTGTTGTTAATACAAATAGTGGTCTCACCTCATTAAGTTTTTTATGTAGCTCCAGAATGAAACACAAAAATACTTTGCCTTCCCGTCATCTTGAAAAAGTGTTGAGCACTTACGAGCACTTACGTATAAGGCCAAATACTCAAAGTATTTAAACCCTGACAAAGTTATATAATATTTTACTAATGTTGCGATTAAGTAGTCAGGAATCAAACACTTGGGTACAAAATGCTATACTGGAATAGAAAGCTACTTAAAAAAAAAATTTTTTTTTTTGTATTGAAGTGTACAGTTGAAAGCTAATTTTGCAAAGTCTGACATAGTGAGGAATTTGTTCTCCCTTTGTGGATTAGCACAGACCCAAACTTGTCCCACCCTAGGTAAAGAAGGCTTTCCTCTTCCTTTGTGGCTTATATTTGCTAAAAGTTGCTGGTTTGTCATAGTCAAGCTAACAAAAGACTTCAGGAAGAAAACCACTCAGGCCTTGGAACCAAATATCCTGGTGTTGGCTCTTCCTGTATCCCTGCCCAAGTTTAGGTATCTGTAGCCCTAAGAACTCAATCTAAAGATTTCTTTCCAATGAAGAATTCAGTACATTTTCAGGGACATAAGGATGGTTTAGAGAATGTGAGAACCGAGACTCATCCATTCTCTAGAAAAACAGATCTATAAAAACATTTGCATCTAATAAGGTCAGGGGTTCTACCTGACTATTTGAAGCCAGTTCTTGGGTTCTGCGTACTTTTGCTTTAGAGGATTGGCATTAGAACTGTATTGTGTTTAATACTGTTTTACTCAATTAGTGCTTAAAATTAGCATGTTAACTTGTACTTGATGAAATTGGTAGTGTGATTTTATTTTTATGTGCAGGATTCTGAATAAATATCAAGTTTAGATGTAAGGGTTCTTGATGTTTAGCTCAGGCATATTAAACCACAGTAAGTCCACCTGAGAAGCAAGGTTATTTGACCCCTGTTTTATTAGAAATTGAACATTGTAGAGATTTTTGTTCTCTACCAGTGCTTCACAAACTGGGTTTGGATCTGTAAGGGAGTTTTGAAATCCATTTAATGCATCTGACTAGCATCAAAACAAATGAAAATAGACCAGAGTAGAAAAAAATACAATTATGTATAACATATTATAAGGTTAAGTAGTGACGCTTCTGCTCAGTTGTGTGCATTTCTGTATGTATGCGTGCACGTATACATGCATAAACATTGTATTGGATTGCAATGTGAAAATATTTCTTAATGTGGGATGTGATTTTAAAAAGCTCGAAAGCCATAGTTCTACAGCTCTCTGCTTTTGAGGTTACCTGAATTTCTAATATTTCTGTGTTGTTCCCCCCCCACCCCACCCCCTTGGGGATAGGGTGGGGTGGATGAAGGGGCTGAGCTAGGGTAGAACAGTAGAGAAGCAAATACCTGTGAATCTTTAGGGTTTAAACAATAAAGTTGAGATAGGATTTTACTGATTCAATATTTTGGTGTTGGTAAGGGCAAATTTGCTTTGTGAAGCTTTTAAAAGCTATTATATAACCAGAGGAAAATCCATATACTACACATTTATAGTTGCATTTATTGGACATGTCTAGTTGAGAGAGTGTTACAGCAAATGACATTAAATATTAAACTATCTGACAGAATCGCCTTACTGATTCAAGACTGAAAAGATCTATTTTAAATAACAGCAGCTATCATGGCATTTCTTAGAGCAACTATTGAGTAATTCCTGTTGAGTGTATGCCAAAATGTAAGACCAAAAAAATGAAATGCTATGCTCTGGGACTTTTGTGGGGAGGTCCATCTGTAGGTTTTGGTTTGTTTTTTAAAGTGAAATAGCTTTCAAGAAAGGTCACATAAACAGTAGGTGGTCTTTCAAGAAATGGAATTGTAGATACTAACTTAATGGCTTCTTTTTTTCCTTTCATTTCTTTCAAAGGTTTGGGCCCCATGGGATCCCTGTGACAGTGTTTCCCAAAAGGGAATATAAGGATAAACCCGAAGCCATGCAGCTCCAAAGTAATACATTCCAAGAAGGGACAGAAGTCAAGCGTGAAGTGAATGGTGCTGTTCTCAACGACCCTTCTCCTGTCCCACCTCCTGAGCTCAGCTTGGCCGAAAGCCTGTGGACTTCCAAACCACCACCTCTCTTCCATGAAGGAGCACCTTATCCTCCCCCTTTGTTTATCAGGGACACATATAACCAATCAATACCTCAGCCACCTCCCCGGAAAATTAAGCGACCCAAACGAAAAATGTACAGGGAAGAACCTACTTCAATAATGAATGCTATTAAACTACGACCCAGGCAAGTTTTGTGTGACAAGTGTAAAAACAGTGTTGTTGCTGAAAAAAAAGAAATTAGAAAAGGTGGTAGTGCAAGTGACTCTTCTAAATATGAAGATAAAAAACGGAGAAATGAAAGTGTAACTACTGTGAATAAAAAACTGAAAACTGACCATAAAGTGGATGGGAGAAACCAAAATGAAAGCCAGAAAAGAAATGCTGTGGTTAAGGTTTCAAATATTACTCACAGCAGAGGCAGAGTAGTCAAAGTTTCTGCTCAGGCAAATACATCAAAAGCTCAGTTAAATACTAAAAAAGTGCTCCAGAATAAAAACATGGATCATGCAAAAGCTCGGGAAGTGCTGAAAATTGCCAAAGAAAAGGCACAGAAGAAGCAGAGTGAAACCTCTACATCCAGAAGTGCGCATTCAAAGGTCCATTTCACACGTCGATACCAGAACCCTAGCTCAGGCTCTCTTCCACCCCGGGTTCGTTTAAAGCCCCAGAGATACAGGAATGAAGAAAATGACTCTTCTCTGAAGACCGGGCTGGAGAAAATGCGAAGCAGCAAGATGGCACCCAAGCCCCAGTCCCGTTGCACCTCTACCCGCTCAGCAGGTGAGGCCCCTTCAGAAAGTCAGAGTCCCTCCAAAGGCCCTGAAGAGGCCAGCAGTGGGGTTCAGGACACAACTGAAGTGCTTGTGCCTGGTGAGCAGGAGGAACCGCAGACCCTGGGCAGAAAGGGCAGCAAAAGCAGTATCTCTGTTTACATGACCCTAAATCAAAAGAAATCTGACTCTTCCAGTGCTTCAGTGTGTAGCATTGATAGCACAGATGATTTGAAATCCTCCAACTCTGAGTGTAGTTCTTCTGAAAGTTTTGATTTTCCTCCAGGCTGTATGCATGCACCTTCCACCTCCACTTCCTCCTCTTCAAAGGAAGAGAAAAAGCTCAGTAATTCCTTGAAAATGAAAGTCTTTTCCAAAAACGTTTCTAAGTGCGTCACACCAGATGGCAGGACCGTATGTGTAGGGGACATTGTCTGGGCCAAGATATATGGCTTCCCCTGGTGGCCAGCCCGTATTCTTACCATAACTGTGAGCCGGAAAGATAGCGGTCTTTTAGTCCGACAGGAGGCCCGTATTTCATGGTTTGGGTCTCCAACAACATCTTTTCTGGCTCTTTCGCAACTCTCCCCCTTTTTAGAAAACTTCCAGTCACGCTTTAATAAGAAGAGAAAGGGCCTGTATCGCAAGGCTATCACAGAGGCAGCTAAGGCTGCCAAGCAGCTGACCCCTGAAGTGCGGGCTCTGCTGACACAGTTTGAAACGTGAACATGGACAGTAAGGTAGGCAAGAACCTTTGGGAGGCGCCCAGGTTTTCTAGTCTAGTGAGGGGGTAACTTCTACAAGACAGCTTGGCCAAACCCGAGAGAGACTGCACTCAGCTGGCTGCTTTTTTATACTTAACCTTATAGCCATTTTTAGACAGAAGCTTAAACTGAACAAGCAATCAAATTTTGTCTTTAGGAAAGGAGATTTTAGCAGTATTTTTCAGTTTTGAAGTCTAAAACCATCCCAGGCATTGGAGCCATAGCCTGAACTGAAAATGAATTTTTGCAGGGACTGTTAATTGCCATTTGTACCTAGTACTGTGTGTATGTGTATATGTATACACACACGTACGTGTATGTGTGTACATAGATGCATACATATATAAAATATTGCCTGTCACTGTGTGACACAGGTTGCATATCTGGGATCTTAAGGGCTGGTGAGCTGGGGGGAACAGTGAGGATATTTAATGACTTCTTGTTTTTTAATTAACCAGTACTTCCTGTGTGCATAATGGCACAGGAGTTTGACTTGGATGTCTGACAAACTGCAATGCTTGCTGTTGAGTTGCACACTGGGGAAGCAGCTCAGTACTGAGGATTAAGACTGTAAAGGCTGACTAGGTCTGAATCATCGCACCCTCTCTCTTGTCCAGTGGGGACTTAAAAACTTTCAAACTTCTGGTTTGGGAGTTTAGATAGGTTTGTCTTTGGATATGTAAATAGTTGATTGCTAAATTTGGTCAGATTTCTCCTGACTGACTGGCTGTTCCTAAATTCTTAGGATACGTCCCGATAAATTACACTTTGTGAATTAATTGTCATATATGTAATTGTTGCATTCTGGATGTACCTAGTTTGATAATTTTTAAAAAAAATTTCCGTTTAAGGTTATCTGTTTGCAGGTCAGAAAATGAGAAACTGTAATTGTGTAATGCTTTGAAATGTAAAAAAAAAAAACAAGCTGTAAATAAAATCGACTAAATCCAAATTATTTGTGTGTGTTTCTCAAAAAGCTTTGAAAAATTTCAGGATGGTAGAAAATTATTCTTTGTAATAGTATATAGAGAAGATGAAAAAAAAATCACCTATATTTTCCTATTTGCCCTATCAGGGAATATATAATCTGAGCATAGATAAAATTCAAATGAGGGACTAACCAATATATTCTTAAAATGAGGTTTTGTAGTTTAGAGGTCTGATAAGCTTCTAGATTTGAGCCAGTCCTCCAGCCAGTTTTTTATAAGTACATGGGTTTTAATTACTTCATATTTAGCTTTACTATTTCATCGCATGCTTCATTTTTTTTTTGGTTTTACATTTGGGTAATTACAAAGACTCTTCTCTGCTTGATCTCTTCTGCCTCAGGTATCATTGCTTTTGGGGCTTGTAACTTAGCTAACTATTTTCTACATGGTCCATCTGTCCCTAAGATTTGATCTCTTATTTTCCATTTTTAGCTTTTGTATTCTTAGTGAAAAATCTGATGGCCTTTGGAGGCAAGTTTCTCCCAATATTTATAAGTTGCTTTCATATTGTATGCATCCAACTTAACCTTTAAGTATGATATAATGTCAGTTTGACACTTTTGGAAACTTGGAACTTTTAAAGAGAGCAACTTTTTGTGGATTCCTAAGTAATCAGTTTGAAATACTGTAGTTCCTATGGAATTATGAAAGGATTTTAATGGAGACTGAGATCAATAGTCTGTCAGCTTCCTTAAGGTAAGGTACTGATTTCTACAAGTAGAATTTCTTCTTGGGAACTCAGTCAATGCTTTTTGATTATAATAAACACACAATTTAAAAAAAGATATTTCACTTGAATAGAACATATTCTTTCCTGCAAACAGAAATAACTAGTATTTTTTAAATTCTTTGATTATAATAGGCTGAAAGAAGTTCAGTGTGATTGAGGGGTTTTAAGGAAGTATCTTAAAGGTTTTCAGAGTATTTGTTTCAGATTAGTGAATTTGTTCATTCAGTTATTTTTTGAAAGTTTCAAATCTAAGGTTTAGGAAGTTCTAAACTAGGCAAAGTCACCTAAGTTATGTCATTCCAACGTCTCGTGAAATGATCCAGGTGAGTTTTATCCTAACATGTTTTTGACAGTGGATATTGCTAATGTAGTCAAGTGCTCAGGCAAATGTGCTCTTGTGGGATAAACTAAATTTGTTTCAGAAGCCATGGGGAAAAGAAGAAAAAATCATGATTGTTGAATATAAAAGTCAAACAATTTGATACAATCCATACCTTTGAGGAAAAAGTTGAAGCATAATCACAATTGTGCATGATCTCTAATCATGCCAAGTAAGCCCTCAGCTTTAAACCAGCAGTCTGGAATATTTCATCTGAATTTTCAATAAACTAGTTTGAAAAATTCTGTAATCTTTAAGATGTACTGTATGTTCTAAACACTGCATACCAATAGCTGCATGCTAAACTGTTTTATTCAAAGAGAATTTTTTTTAAGCAGCTAAGATATATTTATCCAGGGTCCACTGTAGATGGAGATAGAATTGGTTAATTGTAGTCATTTTTCTTTTTAATGACAAAAAAGAAGACACTTACTCTTTGTCTTGTGCTTAGTCGCTCAGTCGTGTCTGACTCTTTGTGAACCCATGGACTGTAGCCTGCCAGGCTCCTCTGTTAGTGGGATTTCCCAATCAAGAATACTGGAGTGGGTTGCCATGCCCTCCTTCAGGGGATTTTTCCAATCCAGGGATCGAACCCAGGTGTCCCGCGTTGCAGGTGGTTTCTTTACTGTCTGAACCACCAGGGGAGCAATCTTACTATGGAGACAACCAAGTGGGTATTTTCCCCTGTGCAGAGAGAATACTAGGCTTAGAATACTAGGCCAAGTCTCTAGTGGTCCAAGAAGACGGGTTAGAACAAGATTAGCAAAGGTGAAAAACTAGGCAAAGTAAAAGCTGTGAAGGCTAAAAAGATGTCTATTTCTAGAAATCTTCAGAAATGTAAAGCATCAGAGTGTGTTTTAGTTTTCTAGAATTTATAGATCAGAAAGGGTCTGGTTTAAATTTGGAAGGAGCTCTTTCTAGATGTGGAACCAGAGATCTGTTATCAGTGAAACAGAGAAAGTAGAATTCACTCGTCTGAAGCCCATTTGCGGGACTTGACACTGTCCCTACTTGGATATTATGAGTAAAGTTTATAGTAATGAGTAGAAAAGACAGGTGGAATATAGATATGAGGGTGGACTGCAGGCAAAGGAATATGGAACTTAAAATCAACTAAATGAATATATACATTGTCTGAATAATGTGAAAATAGTGAGTTGCACCCCTATTTGAGCTGGTGGTACTTACTAGTGGTTATGCACATTCCTTTATATACATGTACATTTTTTTTATATAGAGTAACTGAGTTGGGAACTGGAATACCTTAAGGAACCAATAATTTGGATCTAAAATTAGATTTTCCCTTTTAAGTTGTTAATTTCTCTACACTCTGTGCTGCACTGGTTCACATTTGTTACTACTCATAGCAGAGAAGAGGCTGGCAAATGTCTAGAAAAGTTGGTAATATGTAAAGTCAGGACAGTGTTCTGATTTGTATCCAGTGGTGGTCTCCAGTAGGGGATTTGCCAGAGAATTCTGAAGACCCTATTTGTAAGTTGGGACAAATTTACTTTTTTCTTTGGGACTATACTAGTATGGTTGATATTAAAACAGTTAAAATGCCTGATAGAGGGAACTCAGAAAGAGAACAGGAGGCTGGTGCCATGCCACTTGTCAGGAGAAGTAAAACAGCTAAGCTGTCTCAATTACTTTCACCTCGTTCTGACTTAGTTACTAGGCTCTTCAGACTCTGTTTGCTTGTGTATGTTTACTGTGTACCTTATTTCAACAAAGAGTGAACAGAAATGTTAAAAGATGAAAGTTTTAGCAGTTACAGTCCTAGGGATATAGATGATGTATGTATTTTTAGTTTTCCAGGATGTCTTGGTGTTTTTACCATGGAGAGTTGATGCTGAGATCAGCTCTTTTGTTTACCTACTCAAGTAAGAGACTTAACCTTTGTAGACTCAAACAGGGCCTTTTTCCTGTTTACTTTTTTTGTGACTGTAGGTGGAACTCATTTCTTCTCTTATATTAATAGAGCATTGTAATTTGCTGGGATTTTATTTTTTTGGTATTTAAAAACTCATTAAATATACTTAACCCAGTTTACCATTTTAACCAGTTCTGTGGCATTGAGTGCACCCACACTGTTGAGTAGTCGTTACTACCATCCCTCTGTAATTTGGTTTTGGGTAGCAATCGTCTAAGTTTGGATGGCGTTCTGGCAGCCTGGTTTCCAGCATTCCTTCCTCACCAACCTACACTCCTGCACTGTGCTACTGGTGCCCACTTTTAAGAACTATAACTACCTCTTGGTAAAATTTTTAAGTAATTTTATTTACCAGAGTAGGTTTTGGGTTAAAACCGTCACTTCCTAATGACAGACAATTTTGTGAATGTGAAAATCATTTAAATGATTTTAGTACTGGAATTAATTAGTTTCCAAAACTTTGTTTACATGTCATCACACTCTTTACCATATTTTCATAATATGGGTACTGTTTTTACACTTTTTATGTCAGTACTACTAATGAAAAAACAGATATTCTTTGACATATGTAGATAATTCTGTTTGGAATTCTAAGATCATCTTGTTTACCACACTCTGGTAGGAAATACTGAATTTTTATACCCTGTCTTAAAGTTCATCTTGGATAGAGTCAGGTTTTAATGCATCTAATTAATCTCTGAAAAAACTGATTGCCAAACTTGAATTTTTTCTTATACGATCCTGTGTCATGCTAGCATAAAGACTGGTTGTGGGGATGTGTAAAGGAAATGAAACCAGGATTTATCAAAAGAGTGAATTTCAGTCAAATTCTCACTGTTCACTGAATAAATTAGATGGCTGTAGTATATGTAGTTTAACTTGTGGGCCTTTTGTTTTAGACATTTTGGTTTGTGAAACAATTTCATAAAACTTTGATGTTGAAAACTGGCCAGTTCTAAAATTACTTGTCTTTAGGCTTAACATAAATATTCTTGTAAGGTTTTGATATTTGTAAGATCTCATTAAAAAATAAGTTGAAAACACAGCCATTATTTAAGTATGGAGTTTTCCTTATAAGAATGTGACAGTTAACTTCCTTTTATTGACTTAGAAATCTTAGAGTGCTTTTATTGCCAGAACCGTAATTAAACCTCCTTATGATTTTTTTCTACCCAGTGCAGCTATCTAGAAGTAAAACTAGGTACCCCTAGTTACATAGCCAAAGTGTTATGGCTGTATTATAATTTTTTTCATGTAAACTAAAAAAACTCGTAATTATAATGCACATCAAGTTTTACCAAGGGCTTTTTGTTGTTTAAATATTTAAGATAATTTTGTAATCCTCAGTATCCCTCACTTAGTTTTCTGCAGCACAAAGATTTGCTTAAAAGCTACTGAAAAAGTTGATAAATGTGCTGCCTAAGTGAGCACAAAAGCTACTGAAAAATCTTGGAAGGAGTACATCCCCTTCCTACCCTCGCCCGGTTTCCCCAGGTACTTTCCCTATTATACTTTACAATAGGGTCCCCCCACCTCCACCCCCGTTTGCCTGGGGAGACTTCATTTTTATTTGAAGAAATGTGAGAGGATCATCCTGTTGAGTGTAAATGATAGAAATGGATACTTATGAAAATATAACCAGATGCAGGTGAGCTGGAGTGTTTGTTAACATTTTTGTACTAATAGTGCTTGGTATCAGTCTTTTAATTGAGCAAATGATCGTTCTCTTTCACTTTTCAGGCACATGGTGGAAAGTACAGGCTCTTGAGCTAAGACTTCCTAGGCAAAGCCTGACTTGGATCTGCCACTTCCAAACTGTGTGATCCTAGGCAGGTTACTTCAGTGTCATGATCTGTGAAATGGGGAGAAAAATAGCACCTCTTCAAAAGGTAACTGTGAGAATTTAAATGATCAGTGCCATAAAGTGCCTGGCCGTAAGATTTAACATTAAATACTTGCTGTTACAACTACCACTTTCTGTATGTGGCATAGAAATTTCATTCTGGTGGCTTTGGATAGTATCTTTCTGCAACATACATGCAGTATAAACTTTTTTAAAAAAGTGTTAAATTTTCTTGTCTGAAAGTGAAAGTGAAGTCGCTCAGTTATGTCCGACTCTGTGACCCCATGGACTGTAGCCCACCAGGCTCCTCCATCCATGGAATTTCCCAGGCAAGAGTACTGGAGTGGGGTGTGCCATTTTCTTATCTGAAAATCCCACTAATCATAGTATGATCAGATACCTAAAAGTGGCATGATCTGAGTAGTCTCAACAGTCACCTGTGAAGAGCAACTAGGTTGGAGGTCACGGAGGTTACAGTGAGGAGAAGTCCGTGAACACTGCAGCTCTTGAGTGAGGAAGAGTAACTGTGCCTCAGACACTTGTGTGCTAATGACCAGTCACCATCTCAGAAGGCCTTCAAAGGCACGAGCAGTGTCTGAGCTGGCGGGGCGCAGTGGGGCAGAGGTCCTCTTAGGAAGACTTTCCAAAGGCATTAGAACCACAGAGGTATACTTGTCAGCTTTTAAGTAGCATAAATTAGCGTTTTTTGGTTTTCTTGTTTTCCTGGAACCTCAGTGTTTATTATTTTAAAATTTTGCCAATTGGTAAAAAACTGGACATTAACTTGAACATTCCTTCTTAGTGCCACTGGTATGATTGAGTAGGATATTGTTTCCTATTTCTAGCAGGGAAATACCTCACATTCCAAGGCCTTGATCTGTGTGTGCTGTGGTTGTATTTTCTAGAGGGTAGTCATTTCTATCCACAGCTCATTTTTGAGGTGCTGTTGTTTACCAACCTGTGATTTCCCCTCACCATTTAGTTTTTAGCAGGGAGTCCAGCTGGGAGTGGCACATCTTGGTGGGAGTCTTGGAATGCTGGGAAGAACTATGCAGTTTGTCTAAAACCCTAAAAAAGAACCAGTTAGAAAAACAGTGTTGAGGCTGAAAAACCAGAATGTCTATTGTAAAATGTTTTTCCTGGTGGTTCATGTTGCATCATGCTACACTGCATTAAGAGAGGCGACAGGATGTATATAATTTTAGTTCTTTAGTTATTAATTCTGGGCTTTGCTCTAAGAGCGTGACCTCCTCTTCTTCATTTCTTCATGTGCGCTAAAAAAGGAAAATCCTTACCCTCTTCTGGTTTGCCCCTTTATGCCTTTGCTTGCATCCCAGGGAATAGTTGCGATTGTAGCATGTAAGCTTTTCTCTTAAAAAGGACAAAAATAAGTAATTTCCAATGAAATCCTGCCTTTCATGAAGTTCTTCTATTTACTACCTCACTGTCAGGTTTTCCTGGTTCTTCCTAATGGATCCTGTGTGGTCAATTCTAAAGAAAAACCTTGAGACCCTAAAAGCATTGAGGGGAAACTCAGCCTTAGCACAAAACACTCACAGGCCAGGCTCTGTAGACTGGGGTCTTGCATGTTAATATTTTACACAGCATTTCTGGGCACTGGTGGGATTAATGCATAGGGTAAGATTATTCTTTGATGCAGCTTTTTTGACCCTCCTCTTGCCTAGAAGTGAAAAGGAGATTCTTTAGAATGATTGTTGAAACCTAAGTTTTACCCATGGAGGGAGAGGTTCAAAAGATAATTCTTTGTGCATTCATATTTCTACTTGTGTGATTGCTGTTGGGTTATAGCTAATAGTGTATTTGTTTTCCCATAAACAAAAGGGTAAATAACCTCATTATTGAACCTCATTTACTAAGAAATCTGTTCTTGAGTTAAAATTCAGTAAGCATGTTTATAGATAAGGTGTGTAAAGTTTCTTTTACAGTATCAGAAAAGCCTTTTTTAAGGTTTTGATTAGCTACTATTTCTGATTTAGAACTTAAAATATTATAGGGACTGAACATTATCTAAATCAGTGATCCCAGAGTTGCCTACACTGATATGATACATGAGTGTTTCTTACTTATACTGTACTTAAAGTAGAGAAAAAAGGAAACAAGCAAATAGGTTAATAAAAAAGGCGGCTTAACAGTAACCCTTCGCTTAGTGTTTGGTCTGTCTTCTGATAGCCTCAGAGATGTCACAGTAAGTTCAGCTGTTGAATGGTACGCAGAGGTGCCACTGGCGTTATAGAGAAAGGGATTCAGGCAGTTTTGGCGATTCTTCAAAGCAGTCTCTGAGCTTGTTAATGATATGATACAGGTAGGGATGACAGCTTTGGCCCTTCTTGAATACTGAGACAATCAGGACTGTTTCACCACTAGGCTAGTACAAAATTTTTGTCAGGAGAATTAAACCGTGAGTTAGCTTTGGCAGGCAACATTTTCATGAGCCTTAAGGCATTTTGTGGCTCAACTGACTTGGGCTGGAGAGTGCCCTCTCCTGGCCAAGACTTGTGTGTACACACCTCAAGTCTACCAGCGCTTCCCATTGTGTGAAGCCAGCAAGCTATCTAGAATAAATTCATTAAGAAAATTCAACTGAATTTTAGTCTATTTTTATTTTTTTGGTAAATGGATGAAAAAGAACTCAAATGCTCTATTTTTGTTAACTTGGTTTTTTCTACCATAGGTCTCAACAAATGGCAGCTATTACATCAGACAGTGACGAGTCCTGCTGCTCCCTTAGTGTGACAGACCACTGTGGATTCAGACTGGGAGCATTGAAGTTAACAGTGAGACGGGCAGGTCTGTCTGTGTTAAGCCCTGCCACAAAGTGAAGAGGGCATCATGTCATCACTTACCATTCCCTAAGTAGATTAGGCTAGACATAAAAGAATGCACTGGTTCTTTTTCCTTTGTTTTCATTGACCTTGGTAGCTGGGTGTACCTCAGACTGGTGATAGTTTTTGTGAGTGAAAATAGCTTTCAGTCAGTATTACTTGTTTTGTTAAAAGAAAGGAGAGTCGCCTTCAGAGCACTTCATGAATGGAGAGGAGTTACCTCCTAGGGTGGGAGAGGCTGGGTGGCCAGTTGCAGAATTTTGTCAAGTAGCGACTGAGGCTCCACAGAACGTCAATTAGCGGACTTGTCTTTTGTCTCTTTTATATTCATTACTTTAACTATTCAGTCATTACTTAATATGTAAGAATATATATCTGTATATGAACATACACTTAGTGAATTAAATCAACCTCAAAACCATTGTAATTTACATAAGGCAAATCAAAATTCAAGATGGTGGCAAAAGATAATGCTGAAGTACAGCTGTAATCTGTTTCTTCACATTTAGTAAAACCTCCTTGAATAATGCACAAAAAGCTTCTTTGGGGCTTTTGTACCGCAGGAAGGGCTTAGGGATTTTTGTCGCCATGCTGCTTTTGAATTTAGGATTTTTTTTTTTTTTTTTTTTGCTTTCTTGAATTAATGCTACTTAACTCTGCTGTTTGAAGCTAGTGAAGAACTGTAATTGGGCTGTATCATTGTGTATGAGCTGAAATTTGCAAACCAGGTCAGAATGGCACATTTTGGATCAGAGATTGTGGCTGGGATATTTTGGACTCTATATATTATATAGGAGTCTGAGGTACTGGTGACCCCTTGAGAGAATAGCATTTTCAGTTTTCTTCATCTCCCATAGGAGGAGTAGTAAGCTTCAATCCTTGGCTTTCCTGCCAACTTGAATAGGCCTAAGGTTGAAGCCAAATATTGGGAAAGTCATAAACAGAAATAGAATTGTATATAGAATTGGCTCTGTACCTTTTTTTCTCTTTCAGTTTATAAAATGGGGATATTTACTTCCAAATTTCCATGAGTCTATTATTATCATATTAGTGTAATAGTCTTAGAAAATAAGAACTTTTCTTAGCTCAATGTCAGATTTTAAAATCATGTTAATGATTCCATTGCTTTAGTAAGCATGGACTACTGTTGTTTTGATGTGTGCAGTATTTATGGCTAGAAGTAACTTTCTATTGCTTGAGAAGAAATGTGATAGAATGCCCTGTGAAATTTATAAGCCTTGATCCAGTAAGTGAATGAAGCATGGCAGCACTGGGAAGTTTACATAAGATCAAGAATGCTATCAAAAAATGAGAACTACACCTACTCTGAAATGTTTGGAAGTCAGATACTGGGAAGGATGGGGGATGGTTTTCCCTTTTCGCTTTGTCTATTATTATTCCACTGAAGATACCATATCTTTGGTTTAAAAATACATTTGACAAAAAATCATTCTTTCCACAGATTACCTCTTTTGGAACTCAAACCCTTACTGGTACTTAGGCCTCCAGGTTGGAAAGGCAACTGTAGAGGGTTTCAATGGGATTGTACCACTTCTTGAGATCAAAGCGAGGTTGTAATGTTGGGCCTTCTGGGCATGCTCCTTAGCAGTGATTTTGATAAGCCTTGTCCTCTATAAATATTCTGTTCAGAGTTGGGCTTTCTGTTGGATGTACAGTGCAGAGTGGCTCTGCTGATAACCTGGTCTGCTGGTGTAACAAGGACACTATGGTCGATGGAACCAGTTGTCTTCTAGCTGCAAAACAGTACTGCTGATGCCTTTGGATGTGCTATGTGTCTATCCTGGGGAGGCATCCTCCACCCCTCCCTCTCTGTTTCACTCTTACATGTGTGTAGACAGTGTCATCTGCAGCAGTTTTTACCTGGTTTTGTATATAAATTTGCTTCTTAATCCTGTAGGTAGTCTGTGCTAGAGGAAGACTGCTGCTGTTTCATGGTCCACGCGGCAAAGCTGACTTGCAGACTTATACTGTTACTTGTGAAATGGCAGTGTAAAGAACAAAGCTAAAATCCCCCTTTTATTAGGCAAACATTCACAAATAAGTGCTGAAAAATACACTCAAGTGCAAATTGACTATGTGAAGGTGACAACCATTTTATTTGTGTTGGAATTTGGCCAGATATACTTTAGAAAGAATAGGAATGCTTCTGCTGGTTTACAGTGGCAGTAAGGTGTTTTCTCAAAAAAATGCACACTGGTCAAATTAAATTGGTTTTAAGTAAAAAATCAGGTGTGATCCCACAATCTATATAGGGCTTGAAAAAACAAGGACATCATTTTTATCATAATTAACTTGTGCTTAACTACGTTTTCTTCCTTTTCTTTACTATATTTCAGCACAAAGACATTAGCAGGCTGCTGGTTTCATGGACCTGTACCACAATGACAGAACACCAGAGCATCAGGACTGAATGAAATTGGAGACTCAGATTTTTAAAGCTGCACTAAGAAGTAAATGTTCAGGCAGTGGTTAAAACCAACAGTCTATAAAGAGGCACTTGCAAATTGTGCTATATTAAACCGAAGAAAAGGTATTAGGGGAATATTTTATTAAAAAAAAAAACTTGCAATAAATTATGCATGAGATGAGGAGGAAAGTGATGTGAAATACACAAAGAACTCTTGAATTCTATGTGTGAAGAATCACTGACAGTACCTTCTTTTGAACGTGAAGTTCTTCTCAGTAGAGTTTGGACACGCCTAAAAGGCACAGGATGATGACAGAAATGCTGAATTATTTTTCGTATTAAAACTGATTTCTCCAAGGTTTACTGTTAATCAGCTCAGAAAAGATTATCTAACATCCTACTAAAAGGATGGTAAAGTGTCCCTATACCCCACCAAGAAAATTTGGATCTTTTCTTTAATAAAGCAGGACTATATTATCTTAAATATACATTTGCTTGTTAGAACATATTAAGATGTATTTATTTGCCACCAGTATTTAATATTTTCTGCACATTTTCATAACTACATTCTTACCTTTCAAATTCTGACTCCAAGTGGATAGGCTAGTGTCAATCTTGGAGTGAAAACATACTCTCTAGGAACTAGTTCTTAATCCTGCTGAGCTGGAAAGGCTTTATTCTCCCTGTCCTTACTGATTTTATCAAGTTCACAAAAGGTGGTAGTATCTGAATTTTGATATTGACCTCTCTCCACAGAGAGCCCCTCTTTCTAAGTGCAAGAATTCCTCAGAGCTGTCCGATGGGACTTGATCCTGGGGAACAAGAAGCAGGAACCATAAAGACGGTGAAGTTTTCATGCATAATGTATGAATTCTTATTCACAGAGACCATAATGTTTTATCTATGAAAATTACACATTATAAAAAACCTTACTTTTTCATTGTTAATGATGGAGAAAACATTGAGAAAACCAGATGAATTTGTTAGTACTACATTTTTAAGGCATTTTATATTTGATGGTGCCGTACTTTTAATAATATACCTGAAGTTTTTTAGTGGCAATACTGATTTATTTTTTAAACCAGAAAGATAATCCATAGTGGTTACTTAATACAAAAGGAAAAAAATGCCAAAAATAAAAATACAAAATTCATTTTGAAGCAACATAAATGATAACTGAGCATTTGGCTTCAATGCTCAAACTTTGCATAATCTTACTATATGTGTTTGGAATTACTTATTAACCCCACACTCAGGATTAACACAAAGTTCTGGGTAAGTTTTAGAACATTTACTATATCAGCTAGGATCTGTTTTACAACTCTAGAAAAGGTAGGCAGTCTTGCTTCTAGCGAGTTTAATGCCAACCCTAATTACGCTGTAACTAAAAGTTTTGATTCCATTCTAAGATTGTCTTTATGGAAAATTTTTTATCATGAAGTCACTGTACATTTGATCAAGTCTGAAAGAGTCAGCTCAGGAACTGCAGCAGCAGGGAGCTCTAAACGCAAGCGGCGCCCTGCTCTGGCCCAGAGCTTAGGCTGGGGTCGCTCTTGTTCTTTCAGATCCATAACCCAGCAGTACCACTTCAGGCTCACTTCAAGAACCTGATAACTCCCAGATCATAGCAGATTTTGCGTAATCAAAACTTCTAATTGCAGAGTGATGGAAATGATGAGGAAGTAACATAAAGGCAAAAAGAACTGGGAGAGATCAGGTTTTATCTAAATATTTTTTATGGCAATTCTCAGTGGTGTTTGTTATAAACCAGACTTTCATTTTTTAAAAAATGAAACTTGGTGGTATTTAAAATCTAGACATACCATGTTTGCTTCTTCACCTTCATTGCTTTAGTTGCTTAATATTTAAGCTTTGCTTCATGCTACCTTCATCTGTATTTCAAATCTTCACAAGCCTATTTCATTTTGTAGACTTGAATGACAATTGTTTCTCATCTAAACTATGCTGAGACCTAAATGTTAAAGAATGTTGTGTAACATATATTCAATAAAGTCTTGATTTTTTTAAAATTTAGTTATTTAAAAACTATTTGTTTACTGCTTAGGAGTTAGGTTTTAAAGATTATTTTTAAACTGTTAAGATTCAACCACTTGTTCTCTAGGAAGCTGTTTTTAAGTAGCACTGCTTCCTTAGGAGAACAACCTATAGTTTTAATCACTGGGAGATTTTATGGAATGTCTTTATGACCAAGGATAGAGGAAGGGAAACTAGCTTAATAAGGAACTTGTGCACAAACATTACTGTTTTCTGATAGAAACAAATAATCTACCATTCAGAGCTGGATGTAACTAAACACCTACTGTTGGGTTTGTCTTAATTTCAAGTAGTTTTAAGTCTTATGGATAAATGGTTGCTTCTTTAAAAGCCGAGTACCTCCAATCTGAGGTCAAGTATTTGACCAGAAACACTCAGTTGTTAGGAAAAATTAGCCTCTGGACACCTACCAGACAGCTGAGATTTTTTAAGGCTGATCCAGAAACTAAAGTCAGGTAAATTCTGTTTTGTTTTTTCATTTAAGTAAAGCAATCCTTTACAAGGCTGCCTGTTATTCCAGAGTATATACACAGAGTCTTTAACCGCAAACATTCTCCCATTTCAGTTTACCTAAATGAGTGTAAGAAGGAAGCCACTGGAGTGTCTCCCTGGGAATGCTGGCATGTCACTGCACATAAAAGTAAGCTGTTTTCTTGCTTTTATACGTGACAGCTCATTTCTACTCTTTCAAGTAATGATTCTTCCCTCAGTGCTTTGAAGAGAGTATACTGTAAATGTTTCTTAAGCATACTTTTCTCTGGTGAACAGCACCCTGCCAAATCTTGGCTTATTCACAAAGAAGTTTCATGGCCTTTGCTTTGATATCAAAGGGTGATGACCTTGGGATGAAAGAATACAACTCAGGCATTCTGTGCCAGAGGAAGAAAGAGCTGGCTAAACCAGTAGCTAGGTCATTTACCTAAAGAGTTAATACTTCTAGGATTAGCCAGCCCTTCATTGCATGTGGAGCACGGTTTTAGAAGCAACTTCACATACAGGAGGCAAAGTGAGTGGGTGATATTAGGATGATGCTTCTATCTGAATAACCTGCTTTACTCAGTAGAGACATGGATTTTAATCTTAGTTCTATCAGTTACCTTATTGACAGAAGAATCACTTAGTGGCCACACTGGCCAAGATGAGGTATGGAAAATAGGCGTCTCACTCAACTAGCTCAAGTTCCTATTGAGCCAAGGCCAAAAACACAGGTGACATCAGGGAACTCTATAGAATAGTTCACTCAGGGAATACTCTTTCTTTTGTGAATTCTGCCTGTGCCTGACGCCTGTGGATACTGAGTAGACTGCCCACACCTGTAATCTAATGGAGGCAAACGGATTCAGCAATGGGCAGTGCCCTGAGGTAAAGAGGAACCTGTTGTGTCCCTGCCCTAGGAAAGCATGGCCAGGGCCTTCAGTGAGACACAAAGCGACTTTACAGAACCTGCTTCACAGAGCTGCTTTCACGCCAGTAGAAACGGAGTGGCTGGAAAAGCTGTCTCTTGGCCTCTGAAGCCCTGAGAATCCAGTCAGTCACACAGCTCTTGGAAATAAGACTTTGTCTCCCAGCTAACTCCCTGAGGTAGCGCTGCAGATAGCATATCTATTCTGGGCAGTCAGACTACCCCTACACAACAGTCCTAGGTCCTTGAGACCAAGTACCAGAGAGTCCTCCAAAGCCTCCATCCTTTGAAATGTAAACACTTTCCCATCTCACACTGTTCCCTTGCTTCGCAACCCTGGCCGCCTCCCGTCTTTAGTTTGCTTGACGACTTGACGTTCGTGCTTGCTGATTTCTCACTTGGAGGGCACTGTGTGCCTGGTGTGACGGGGTGGGGTGGCAGATGCGGACCTCCGCTGGCACAGCACTCCACCTGGTACTAGGAGGTTCCACTGTCTGCAGATCTGGCTCCTCACACCTGGAACTAAAGGCTTCCTGAAGAGCATCTGGGTTGATTCCCTTCACATCTGTCAATCAATGCATGTCTGGAGGAGCCCCAGTGCCTGACTTGGGGTTGCCATCTGGGTAGGCTGTATTTTTTTTTTTTTTTTTAGCAAGGTAGAACTAGCAGCTGGGACTCGATCTGAACCACAGATTAGCTGTGGGCCCCCCTGGCAGTGGGGTGACAGGCTCTGCCATGCTTTAGCTAAGGCGGGAATGTGAAAGGAAGCTGTAGGGAGTCTAATTCTAGTCTGGCTGATAGAAATTCTGAGTTTATTCCTAGCTTGCAGCCCTCAGAGGGTTGAGAAATTAGAAGAAAATGGAGTATTTTTTTAATCCTAGAATATTTCAAACATCTGTAAAGGCAGACTAGTATAAGAAATAAAGCCCATGTACCCATCTTTACCTTAAAAAATTACTGACTCAGAGGAAGACCGAACTTTTTGATACTCTGAAATACGAGGACATCCTCACTAGTTTTCATAAACTAACCTCATTAGTTTCCTTGATTGCCCTTTGGAAGTTCTTAAGCAGTCACTCTGATGCTCTGTGGGCTGGCTGGTAGCAAGTAACCCATTTCTCATTTTCAGGAGTACTAATGGAGTCTAGTGTGAGCTCAAGGCTGCTCTCCAGACAACAGAGAGTGACTGGAAACTGCCATTCTCCGCATTAGCTGTGCAGCTTCCCTGAAGAAAAAGACTTTCCAGCCACTTCTGGTGGAATGTTCACCTATCAATGCTTCCTTTTCTAAAGGAAATCCAAATGATAGAAGGACTAAGCTGCTTACTACTGAAGTGCAGAGAGGGGTAGGCTGCAAAGGATGAGGAACATCTCACTGAAACTGCTTCCAGGAGATTTTTCCTAGGGTGTGGGAATGTGTTATCAGGTACACAGTATACACCCATAGGAGGATTAGAGGAAGATTTCAGTGCCTTTAAGAAGTAAGGCAGGGCCAAAGGCGGAAGTGATCAGAGAGCAGCATGGACAGAACTGTGGGCTGGCAGTGACCTCGGGGCTGCAGGCTCAGCGAGACAGCTCTGGCAGCCATGGGCCCTCCTTCCCCACAGGGGAGCGCACAGAGCTGACGAGGAAGTGGGTTTAAGCTGCTGCCGGCTCCAGTCCAGTGTGGTGTCTCAGATTTACACTCTGGTCTTGGAAGGTTACTGAGTCCTGTCCTTTAAAGATCCTTCTCAAGATTAAAGCAGCCATTAACTTCCTTCCATCCTCCTTGGCCTCCTATCACAGCCTTCCCCTTTGACATTCCAAGTTTTTGCTAAACTGGTTGTAAGGCAATTTGCAGGTCTGCTCATTAGCTCTTGGGAACAGATAACCTTCCGAATACACCTTCTAATCGGGCTTAGATTTAACAGCCACTGCCAGCTCCCCATTCCACGCCAGTCCAACCTGACAGTAACACGCCTCCATCAAGTCCCTGTGCCTCTTCCTAAAGCAGTCTGGATTGAGAGCTGTGAGAAACTCAGCAACAGGCTCGGACACCAGCACAGAGATCAAGGAGCACCAGAAATAATCACCAGGCCCAGCCACATTTCCTCAAGCAGTTCTCTGTCTTCAACTACACCAGGTGCTGGAGGACTAAACAAACACTCACACCTGTGACTCTACCTGAGAAACTCTGGAGGGCCAGCGTGTGAGGTCTCGTCATCTTACTGCAGCTCAAACACAGGCCCAGAGCTGCAACGTTCAGGTCATAACCTAGCAGGCTTGGCCACTGCCTGCCTCAGCATCTCAGCATGCGGTAACATTCTCTAGTCCAGTAAGCACGATAACTTAAGTTATGGTATCTGGGCAGTGGGTCACACAAGGAGCAAAAGGATAGGGAAAAAACCCAGCTGCAGTGCTTGTGATGGAAGGGAAACGTAGAAAAGGAGTTCTTAGAAAAAGTTTGGATTTTAAGAACAGGATTTACCCATACTTCAGATCCATGATGTGTGCAAAATGAACTAAATCCACAGTATACTCTGCACAGAAAAACTACCACCCAAGTGTGACTGTAACAGAGCCAAGCCCTGGGTAAGCCTACTGCAGAGGCTCCCATGAATGAAAAAGCTGCTCACCTGAGAACCAAGAGGTGGCTAAGACAGTATGGACACACAAATAGAGAAGATAAGGTGACCTGGAAGATGGAGGGGAGCATGAAACCAGAGGACAAGCTGGGGCTTTCTGAGTCTCAAGGCAAATACTTGTAAATATCCAAGATGCAGAAATGAAAATATAAAAATCAGGAGGCGTTATGTTTACAGGCCAGGGTGAATGATCACCATCTGAGGATATTCTACGTGGCTGCACAACATGGGCTCAACCAGCTTTAAGGGACTCCTTTACAAATGTCTTTTTAAGCTGCAAAAAACCAACCAACCAACACAAGTACTGAAGAAAGAAAGAAAGGCCACAGAATCTAGAGACGTTTGGATAGAATGATTGTTCACGCTGAGACTTCTTGTGGAATGTTCTTTAACAACAGTTTACTAAGTTTCTAGTAAAGCAGTAGGTGCTATTAAGAAGATAAATATCGCCCTTACCTTCCAGAAGCTCACGGTCTATTCATGGAAGCAGATAGGGAATAAGTAATACTTTTAAAAATGTTTGAGTCTTCAAGGAAATTCTAGAAGGAGATCCAAAATTTTTGTGATCCACTGCAATGTCACTGGCATAAAAATAAATGTCACAGCGTGGATTACCTCAGAAGTCTATTCTGGTATACCTTTTTTGTGGGGTGACAAAAGCATCACAGACTTATAAATCATACATCTTATAACACGAGGTAAATACAGGCCACCATGATCTGACAAAATGACTTTCAAGGTGGTCCAAGGCTCCCCAAGGGTTCCTGGGACCCTTTCAGGGTCCACGAGGTCAAAACTTTTCATAGTGGTTATGAAATAACTTATTAACAAAAAAATTTTGTTATTTTAAAGGAATATTTTTAAAATTTCTATATAAATATTGATAAATATCAAGAGATTAGTCCACATAAATCAAAGTGCTGTTTAAATTTTTTTTTTTTTTTGCTTTATTTTTTTTGGCAGCACAGTGTGGCACGTGGGATGTTAGTTTCCTGACCAGGGACTGAACCCATGCCCCTTGCAGTGGAAGCATGGAGTCTTAACCACAGGACTGCCGGGGAAGTCCCCTCCTTACACTGTTCTGAGCGTGGAGTAGTGCTGAGATCAGAGGTCGGTGGAGTGCTGGGCCAGCAGGGCGCTGTCGCGCAGGGAGTGTGCAGCACCGCCGGCTGGACCAGGCAGCTTTCAGCCAAGATTTCTGTGCTACTTGTGTGATTTCTCACACACCTTCCGGGAAAAATTAGATGCCAGATTTATCATAAAGACAGCAAAGCAAAATTAACCACATTCTTTTTCCTTCTCCCCTCCCCCCTTATAAACTGCATGAAGAATTTCATTTCCATCTAGGAGAAAGGACTTCCCTGGGGGTCCAGTGCTTCTGCAGGGGGTATGGGTTCAATCTCTGGTTGGGGAGCCAAGATCTCCTATGCTGTCCCTGCCAAAAAACCTGGGAGAGAGGCTTAGCAAACCACAGAGTGTGGATACAGCAGATCATTCCACTGCCTAACAACACACGCTAAGAGGCTTTGAGGAACTGATCAAAAGAACAGCACAATTCTTAACACTGGGAGCAGGCCTCCAGCATGTCACTTACAGAATTATACATGTACTTCATTTCTAACATGAAACCTGAATGTCACTGCCTTTAACACTTAAATCATAACAATCAAAAAGCTTTTCACCAGCATTGAGGATTAGAAAAAACTACCTTTGAAACTTCTGGGTTCATGGAGTCTAAAAGAATACAGTTTTGTTCTGGGATTCACATACCAGCATTCCTAAACGAAGTTGTTTTAAGTTGAAATCACTAAGACTGGTACTTGGTCAAAAACACTGATTTCATAAGCATCTGCACAAACCTGGAGAGGCCCGAGATAGCTTGTGAGGTGAGGTTTCTAAATCTTAGTACATGGTGGATGCTCAGCTCCTCCATATCGTCTTCAAGGTGGCAGTTAAGGCTCTGGGAGGACTGGACTCCAGTAACTGCTAGAAATCAACACCGCCTCCTACAGCCAGGACACCTTCTGCTCTAGCTCTCATTTTGGGGACAAAATTCACAACCCAGCTCAGACTGTCACAGAAAGCATTTATTACCAGAGGAAACCAGGAGATGCTGGAGCCCACGCAGGGCAGTGTGTGCAATCGGGGTGAGGGGACAGCAGGCAGGGACCCCATCACGCGTGGCTGGGTAGTCTGCCTGGCAGGTTTGCTTGGCCCAGGAAACTCCAGCTGGGTTTGTGTTTGTGGAGCTCAGGGAGGTGAGTCTCGATAAGCAGGCTTTCTCCTGGACAAAACAAAGGACAGCCAGAACCAGTGCAACAGCAGCACAGACACCACCGTAAAATGGAAATCAAATGAGGCTCACTGTATCAGGAAGTGCATTTCACCCTGATCGTAAAACAAGGGAGAGAAGGGAGCGCTGGGCTCTACGAGACGGCCTGTCTCTGAGATCAGATGCTTTTAGAAGTTAAAACACTGGCAGGGCCTTTCCCCTTGCTAATACAAGCAGCACACAACTTCCAAGCCAGCTATAAAAGCTATTGTTATCTTTGTTATCTGTTGTTATTTGGATTTTGAACAAAATTGATGGAGTAGGAGCCAGTAGAAGAATCCTGTTTGATCTGGAAATTCTCTGTGGAGAGTCCAAAAGGCCGGAGAACCAAGTTCCCAAGATCTTTTAGTTTACCTGCAACGTAAAAGCAAAAAGTCCAGTAAAAACAGGGAGTTGGCAGAAGCAGGAGATTCCAACTGCCTTCCTATCTGACTACAAAACAGAGTATCCCTCTGCAGTTAGAGAAACTCCTGCTTTTAAAATTATGAAACCCTCAGCCTCCAGTGTACCAACAGCAGAGCAGTCATTTCAGTGCCATCCACCTGAGCCATCGCTTGCACAGATGAGCACAAGGGCCCCGCGGGGACAGCACAGCTTCTTGGCCACGCTGGCCAGAACCCCCAAGGGACAGGCTCTCTGGGCTGAGTGATGAGCTGCTGCTCCGGGGACTGAAGGCCAAGCCTGGTGGGGAGGGCCCAGGCGCCTCCAAGTCTGTTCTCCATGAAACAGCAGAGCCACTTGCTGAATCTAATTCCACTCAGCAGATTTCTACTGAACCTGGGTTGAAACTCAAGAGCCTCCTGCTTTTCCAAGTCAAGTCTCCGCTTCCAAACCAAACTCATCATTTCTGGGGAAACGGGAGATCTTGTTCTCCTGCACAGTTCCATCAACCTCAACAGCCTAGTTTCCCTCCCCGGATTTCGGGCTTTGTCAATCACCAGGTGAGTTCATGTCATAAAGTTAAATGAACACACACAGCACAACCATGGATTTTTATGTTGATTCTCCATGTAAGGGGGACATGGAGCTTATACAAAAGTTGGAGTTTCCAGGACATTTGAGAGACTGGGATTTGTGGAGCAACAGAATAGATTATTCGAAACTAGGGTGTTTTGGAAAATCTTGGCTAGGATGGGTGAATATGTATTTCAATCATTTCTAAACTGTTCTAATTTTCTTGCAGGTCTGCTTCCAGTGGAGAGGAGGAAGAGGGTAAAAGAGCAAGAAACCCCTGCTCATCAGAGGGACAGGCTCCTTCTCACCTTGCTGCCCTTGTTGGCAGCTCTGTTGCTCTGAGATCTCCCACTCTGAAATAAATCCCAGGTAAAGAACTTAAAGATGCATGCCTTTAAATGCCAAGGCCTTTCCTGGGAACTCTTGGAGAGAACTTTGGACTCAGTCTGAGATTTAGCCCCCAGAAAATCTCACCATATTCACAGAGACCCAGACTGACCACTCTCCAGACAGGCTTCCCCAACCCGGAACACACGTGCTCGGTGCTGCTGATGGAGGAAGGGTCACCGCACAGGCCTTGTCCCTGTGCGCCAGAGGGCAGAGAGAGGCCCCGGCGGGGGCAGGAGGATGCGTGAATAGGAAACCAGGAAAGACAAGGCCTCCCCGGGACAGCGTGAGTCAGCCAGAACTCTGGCAGTCTGTCTGTCTTGGGACTGAAGAAAGAGGACAGGGAGGGAACCAAACATTTAAAGAAGCCCAATAAAATGTCACTGCTGGCACAATCCTTGGCTCCTCTGACAGTGAGTGAAGCAAGGAGGTGCACCACCTGGGGGAAGGGGTCACTGCAGGGCCACGTCCATGGCCAGAACAACAATCTCCACAGCAAATGCGTGTATTATCTGGTGTCCACTACAGGAGGCACTGGGATCTAAAGAGTATGAGTTACTCTGGTGTAACTTCTGAGATGCTCACAGTCTAGCGGGCAGACAGACTGGGGTGAGAGCAGAGGCTCTGAAGGATGGGAGCAGGTTCTGAAGGTGGTGAGGAGGCCCCTGCACCTTGGAGGTGGCAGTGAAGCCAGGGCACGCGTATTCCCAGTGCAGACAGAGCGGGGCGGGTCCGCACACCGGCCCTCACTTTGCCCGTCAGGCTGAAGCGCCTGCACCGCAAGGAGCTGGGGGCCTCGGCCTGGCTGATTCCAGAGTGGCAGCCAGAGCGCGCACTTCTCTGGGTGCAGGGCGCCTCCATGCCAAGGTCACAGGCCCCGCGGCTGTTCAGTCAGTGACCGAGCCCTGCCGGAGAGGGCAGTGTGAGCTCCCCGGTGGCTTTGCTGAAGCGTCCCCAGGACAAACCTGCAGGGCAGGACTTCTCTGACCCAGGTCCCTGCTCCTCTCAGGGACCTGACGGGATCCCAGTCACGTCCAGTTCCCTCTCTCTGCTCACCTCCCCTCGCAGGTGCTCCCTCCAATAAACCCCTCATATTTCTAATCCAACCTTGGCTTCTGTTTCTCCAAGGTCCCAACCTAACACACGTGGCATCACCTTTTCCTTTTATTCTTGTATCTCTGCCTTCATAACATTCCACAACATCTTCACTATTATCACTAGAACAGCAGAACAGAAGGTGGGAAGTCTGCCTGCTAAATAGATAATGCACATAAAGTCCCTGGCAGGTACCAGACACGTAATAAAAACACATGATTAAACAGTCTCCACATAAGAGAAGACCTGAGGTTACCTGACTTGAATTAACCAACATATACCAAGTACGTATGTGCAGCGGGGGATGCAAAGATACACGACACTGTCTTTACACCAAAATAAGCTTAGGTCTGATGGCAAAGCACACACACACAAGCCAGTTCACATGGAGTCGCGCTGCAAGATGCTACGAGAGTCAGTAAGCAGATGACCCCCTCCCGCTTGGGCAGAGCTGTGTGTGTGAATCTGCGTTTCAGTCACCAAAGACAGGCAGGACTGCAATGGTCTGAGACAGAGGGACTAGGCAGTGCAGGCGAAAATGGATGGAGACAAGTGGGCAAGGGAGGGCAGCAAGTCCACAGGACTGAAAGGAAGATGGGAGGGTGCGGCCAAGGCCACTGATAGTTGGGAGAACAGCTTTCAGTGTTAATAATGCTATGGGGCACAATGAAGAATAAACCCAAAGAAGAGAGTCTGCAGGTGGTTCTGACAGAGAGCTAGTGCAACATTATAGGGAAGAGGCCATTTATTCACTGAACAAACAGCTGACATCTATGCTGTTGGGTAAAGAAGCTCTGAAATTAGGGGTATGGAAATAACAGACACAAACTACTACATATAAGACAGATAAGCAGAAAGAGACACTGGGAATTATACCCGTTATCTTATAAAAACTTCAAATGGTGTATAATCTGCAAAAATACCGAGTCACTATGCGGTACACCTGAAACTAACAGAACGGTGGTGATGGTTTAGTTGTCGAGTCATGTCCGACTCTCTGCAACCCCATGGACTACAGCCTGCCAGTCCCTTCTGTCTGTGGAATTCTCCAGGCAAGAATACTGACTGGAGTGAGTTGCCATTTCCTTCTCCAGGGAATCTTCCCAACCCAGGGATGGAACCTGCCTCTTCTGCACTGCAGGTATTTTTTTTTCTCTCCTCTGCTGAGCCACCTTGTAAATCAACTACAGTTCAATTTGACGATGCTCTAAAATCAGCGTAGGACCAATGGGGACACAAGGAAATAGAGCCCAGCATTAAGGCAGAACCAAGTTGTGATGTCTGCACAATTCACCCTTACTGTTTACGATGGTAGAGAAGCACCTTCAGCTAGAGCAAGCTTTCTGCTGTGCACAGTCACATGCTCACAGACTTCCTGCTGCTGCTCAGTCAGGCTGGACTCTCAGAGACTCAAGCAGTTTCTCCAGACCCCAGACAGGACCATCTGCCATCTGGCCCATCTCCCACACTCTCCACCGGCTGCCAGATTTCACCCGCCCCTTATCTGGGCAGTAATCAATCTGGCTCCCTTCTTTCCACTTGTAGCAACCCTGGTACCACCACTCAGCCTGAACGTGTCCACATGTCCTTATCTGTAAGGATCTCGTCTCTCAGACCAGATCCCATGGCAAAGAGAAGAGTCCAACAGTGCTTGGGCTCAGACAAGAACACTTATGACTAGAGATCAAGGCTTGGCACTGGATCCAGTTCTGATAAATATTAAATTTCTGTGTCTTCAAGCAACACTGTATTATAATAAACCAACTGACTTGTTATACATCACTTCTCTTTGGAGATAGTGACTGTGCAGTGGTCAGCTTACAAGTCAGGAGAGGCAGGAAGACCATTTGTTTTCACCTCCTCCAGATCACTGAGGTCTGGGTCTCGTGGAATAGATCCTTTATTAGGAGAACCAGACTGCACACAAGTGAATCCTGACACTGCATTTCCTCTTCTGAGGCGGGAAACTAAGCTGTGCAGCTGACTTCTAATTTCCTCTGAGCAAAAGGCAAATTAAGAGACAGCGCAGAATACAGAAAACAAAATTTACACCCAATTCAAATGCTTATTTATTAGCTCCTGAGTGAAAGTGGAAGCTCAAAGAAGCCTTAGCAAGAACTAACTATCAAAACAGCAGGAGTGATTCTCCCGAGAGGAGGAGCTATGGGAATAGCAACCAGGAAATGAGGCAAAAGGCAGGGAGGGCATTGAAAACCCAAAACCGGCATTCCCTACTGAGGGGGTGCAACAGCAACGAGGAACTGGCTGAGATTCTCTGGTGGCCAGATCACACCGCATGGCAAATGCACAGTCTGAGGTAAGTACTAGAGAGTGCAGCAGGAAGAGAAATGTGGGAAAGGAGCCTGGATTTCCACACCCACATGGATGGCTCCAGCAACTTTCAGGGACAGTAACAAGTGAGGCAGCAACCCAATTCTAGGACCCTGAATCACTTGCACAGAAGCCCTTAATGCATAGGATAGTCAAAAGAACCCTTACAATGACATGAACAAGTTACCTCCAGCTCCAAATCTCACTTTTTAACATGGATCATACAAGGTGGTGTTCTTAATTTAGTTCACAAATGCACACTCATTAGGATGCTAGTGGCCAGGAGCAAACACTTGAGGAACTTCAGGACTCAGGGGACTGGTAACATGTTCCAAGAAGGTGGAAGGAGGCAATGGTACAAGTAGAATGCTGGACTGGATGACGAACAAGGCCCCCGTGTGTGCCGAGCAGCTGGAAGTTAGTGAAAGAAAGGCAGGGTCACTCGGGCAACACCTTGCCCATGGCTCTTGACCTTTGAGGGAGTCAATGAGTTTTATGTCCAGCTCTAGGTTTTCCAGGTCAGGACAGATTCTCAGCTGAGGTGGAAAGACAGATCATCCAGAATGGGTGGAACAGAAGCTAGATGCTCTGCCCAGGGCATCTTTCCAACCTCATCAAACCATTGACTATACCCTGCAGTCCTTTTAAACCTTATGTTCCCTGGCTACAACAGGGAGGCTGTCTTCCCAGAAATGAGAAGAGGGCAAACAAGTAAACACTCCAGTGACTGACCCCTTTCCTCTAATCTAACATCAGCACGATCATCTTCTGTGGCAAGGACTGTGGCACTATGGCCAATGGCCACTCCTGTTCTAAGGATGACATTTACAAATGACAGGCTAAGAAGAGAGGAGCAAGTATGTTCTACCCACTCACAGTTTCAATTAGAATTTTTTTTCCCCAAGGAGAGGGCTATGTTTCCAACAAAAAGGAAGTCAACTTACAGAGAGAAAAGGAAAAGAAAATCAAGAGTACTGAACAAATTAAAAGTCATGCAGTCCACTGCAAAACGTCTGCACAGGACATCTGAGTGAGTGACATGGCTCTGCGCATCTGGAGGGACCATCCTCCAAGGACCTCAAAGTGCACGAATCAGAGCGAGTTCATCTGTAACGAGGCAGGGACACACCAGGAGGCTCACACAACGCTGAGAGGGACCTCGCCCTTTAAGGCTCTCCTGTGGTAGATGACACAAGAGGCAGTATTTTATTCACTATCATCATATTCATGAAGAAAATAAAGGAGTCCGGTCATTCAGACTACTGAGGTGTAACAACAAACTAACATATTATTTACCAAGCAACTTAAGTTGTTCATGAAAGAACAACGTAAGTAAATGCCAAAACCACAAGACAAGAAACATCAGCTTATGAGAACGGAGTGACAAGGACAGATGGAACTTAATTCCGTCTGGAACTGACAATGGCAGTAAGATTCAGTTTATATCTATCCATTTATTGTTTCATGGTGATTAAAAAAAAAAATGGACCCAGAGATCAGTGCCTAAGTGACCACTACAGTCAATCACCAAGTCTTCTCTTTCAGCACGAGATCCAGTTCAGCTAAATGCAAATACCTTTTTCCTAAAATAAATCATCATTGTGAATAGGTGAGGAATCCTCTTTTCTTCCTTCTTTGAAGAAAAAGTACCTCCAAAATAACTTTTTGGTTCAAACATGGTGTCAAATTTTATTAAAAATGTAAATTCAGGAAAGAGCCAATTTTGGAAGAACTGAGGAAGGCTCCAGAGATCTGCCCAAGTCTGAAGCAGCTCTCCTTGGTGTCTGAGTCCACCCAGCAGGGCCCACACTTGGATTTACTGGGTCAGTAGTTCCTCCTCAATCAACTCTCTGTCAGAGTGATCTTTTGGGAAATTTGTCTCATTCTCTGATACTGATGCCTAAAGGCCATAAATGGCCAGGGTCAATTTATTTTAAGTGATCTTTCCTTTTGGTCCATGTTAGTTGCGTCTGACTCTTTGCGACCCCATAGACCACAGCCCCACCACGCCCCTCTGTCCATGGGATTCTCCAGGCAAGAACACTGGAGTGGGTTGCCATTTCCTTCTCCAAAAGGAACTACAGAAAGAAAAAAGTGAAGTCGCTTCTGGCCCATGCGACTGCAATTCATGATATAGATTATTCATAAGGAAAACGTACAGGAGGTCACAAATAGACAGCTATCACACAGGTTATAAGCATACTGTGCTGGGCAGGTCTCTGTCCAGGAACCTTTATTCCTCTTGGTCAAGCAGACTGTTTACAATGAACAGCCCTCTAATCCCAACCATAAACACAGTTTGGTCAATATAAGAACTAACTAAAACATGGGTCAAGTGAAACCAATTCCCCTGACCCTCCACCTACACAGTTTTTTCCCCTTTTCCCATTTACTGCTAATTCTTACCCTCCATGTCTTCTCAAATACTAAAGGGCCTCTGAATGTTATTTTCAAAACAAAAATCCCCTTGGTTTTCACAGGGTACTGGCTTATACTGATTACATCCTAAGGAACTTAAAACCTGACGTTGTCTCCTCAGTGAACAAAATCAACTGTTTTTATGAAATTGATGATCTGAAAGAGAGGCTGATGGCACCCCCAGGGTTGGGAGTTAATTATGTTTGCATTTTGAAGGCAGGAAAACTTACCAAAAAAATAAAGAAAAGCAAAATGGAAGTTTAGTTTTTGAAAAGCTGATATCCACTCTAAACCACATTGGTCCTTTAGAGTCAAAATTGAGTAAGAACTCATAAGCCCCAAGGTGCTGGTGCCCCGTGATACTGGTACTGAACCACAGAAGGGTCTCAAAGCTGTTTCCCCCTGTTGAGTTCTCCTCTAATGAATAAAACGATGGATGGCTGCATCCCCCAGCTTCTGAGATATTTATGGTAAAGAGAAGGTAAGGGAGGCAGACTTACCTAACATCTCTTCCTTCAGCCTTTCATTACGTTCTTCAATTTGCTTAGGTAATCTCTAAGGGAAAAAGCACCAAAACAAGGGTTGTGAAAACCTTTTGGCTTTATTTTGAACTTGACAAACATTTTTAAAAACCTTGTGCGAAAATGAGATCAGGTTAAGGCACACATATATGATCCCACTAAATATAGAAAAATCCCAAATATTTCTCTGTGGGGGCACTACAGAGACAGGAATTTTGTCTGGTTCAATGCTATGCACAGTTCCTGGATCACTGGAGTGGACTCAGGAGGACCTCAATAAAAATTTGGTGAAAAATACACACACACACAGAGAACATCTGAAAGGATACACATCAGATGTTTACAGTGGTGTACTCAGGTGGTGGGATAATGGCTGATACTTATATATATTTTCTGCTCACTTGTATTTTTTAACTTGAGGTCCTTTCTTTATGTAACTTAACTGTTGAGAAAGCATCAGATCGATATCAGATATACCAAAATGATCATCCAGCTCAGGGTTTTCCTACCTCGGCACTACTGATATTTTGGACTGGGTGGTTTCTTGCTGGGGCTGTCCTGTGCACAATGGACTGGTCAAAGCATCCCTGGCCTTTAGCGGCACCAACAGGACCCTCCCCATCGCCACAGTGACCCCCCACCTAGCTAAGTGTCCCCCAGGACCAGACCCCCTCCAGCTGAGAGCCACAGACGTTCTCTGGGCACTTTTAGCTCTGGAGTTGCCTCCACTCACTCTGTGATTCCAGTATTAACTCTGTTGTAATAATTCAAGAAAATAAATTCTTTACGCCTGTAACAACCAGCTTTAATAAAAGGCTCCCTTTTTAACACTAATTTGACAAGGATAAAGGCCACCAAGAATTTAGCCAAGATTTTAAGAACTCTATTCCCTTTCCTCATGTCCAATTTAAGTTAATCCTAACACCATTAAGAGATACATTAAAAGTCAGATAAAGGATTAAAATTGCTTTCAAATTGCATATATATTTTAATTACCCAAATGCACCTTTCTCCGATTACTCCATTTCTAGGTAAATAAAAGACCTGTTGTGGCTAAAGGAACTCACCTCAAGAGGGTATAAAAACAAAGCAAAATAAAACCCAAACGACTTAAGATATTGATATTAATGCAGGGAGATGAGTCAACATTTTTCGGGTCTGCTTGGTGGAGTAACAGTCCCGTGACCTAAATGGGAGATCCTGTGGAGTAGGGGTTCAGGTGCCCTCCGGGGACTGACAGGAAACATAAATTAAGTAATGGACCGGGTTTAAGGCAATAGCACTGGTGTGCTCAGCCATGTAATCGGAGCACTCCAGCGCCCTGCCAGCATGTGCGAGTTCAAGGAGAAGCCAGCATGTCCACATTTTCCAATTTTTAAGAGGAGCCTGACTTAGATTTTTATCCACTTAATTTTATCCATTTTAAATGGATAAAATTTTATCCATTTAAAAATTCTTTCCATTTTTAAATGTTGGCAAGTAGCCTCAACTAAAAAAACAAAACCCAAAAGTCTGGCTAAATAAAAGATGCCTGTAGCTCTCTGGCTCCTGCCATCTCTGCTACATACTGGGTTCAAGACAGACCTCCTCATCCTAATGCCCTCTGAGAAGTCTGGCAAAGAAGAAATCTGTTTAGTTAAAGCCAGTGTCAGCTGAACTTATTTGAACACCTATTATTTTGGGGCAGTGAGACACACATCCAATTTTGTAGGAAATCCTTAAAGAGTATACATTACTCTCTGCATTGGCGATAGAGTGGTGCTAAAGGTAAAAGCACAGATACACAGTTATTTTTAAAAAGAGGAAAACAAGTAATATTTAGTTTTAATTTACTACTGACATAAAAATATGACATTTAGAAGCAAAAGAATTTTTAGTGACGAGGACAAAAACTAGAGCCATTTTAAGAAGGATAAAAAGATTAGGATATATTCAACTGGAAATGTTCTGCGCATATGACGATAAGTAGAAACTTGGTAACTGAGTAACGAAAAGAAAGCCAGAAATTTATTATCTATAATATTAAGGCTCACTTTCGACTAAACTGTACACCTATAAGCAGAAAAGGTTTCCCTAGTCCAACAATGAAATAAAGTTCTTGTTAACCCTAGAGGTCAAAGGTTTATACAAGACAACAGTTTTAGAATGAAGGATTAAATAGTACAGGGCACAGTGGGTTGGAGCCACCACTTCAAAGCTCTATCTCCTGCAATATTCCTTCCAATAAGCTTCTCAAAAGCATAGAAATGGCATGTAGTTGTGTCTCAAAAGATTACCTAAGATTCAATGACTAGTAACACAAGGAAGAGAAAATATATTTGTAAAAAGTCAGGTTTACCATGCAAGCTTCTCTTGCTTGATGTACTGATGGGTCTTTTTCTAATATGGATTTATAGTCTTCCAGGGCTTCATCCAGCTTGTCAGTCTTCTCATACAACTCTGCTCTCCTCAGTATTGCCCTGATGTAGCTGGGGTTTAATTGAATTGCTGTAAAAAGGGAAGAAGTAACGGTTACCATACGGAAAAAGGGCCTACACACCCTCAGTTATATCAAGGTTCCTCAATAATCATTCTCCATGGCTCCGTAGGAAGAGTTATTTGTTAAAGGTTATACCCAGGGTCAGCAAACTTTTTCTGTAAAGGGCAGGTAGTAAAGATTTCAGGCTTTGTGGGACAGACCATTACGACTACTGAACTCTGCTACTGCAGCATGAAAGCAAGCACAGACAATGCATAAGCAAATAAGGGTGACTGTATCACAATAACATTTTATTGATGGGTACTGAAATCTGAATCTCACATGATTTTCATGTGTCCTGAAATATTACTTCTCTTTTGATTTTATTTCCAATGATTTACAAATGTAAAAACCATTCTTAGTTTGCAGGCTGAACAAAAGCAGGTGGCAAGCAGGTGGCATGCAGGCTACATTTGGCTTGTGGCAGCAGTTTACCAAACCCTGGTCTATACCCCAAGTCCTGGTTTCCACCTAGTTACCGGTCACGCACTTCAGAACAGTCCAGAACAACAGGGCTCAAGTGCACAGTGAAAAAGAGAGAGGGAATCTGAAGGCGTGTGTTAAGAGAACAGTGGCAAGAGTGTCTATCATTTACTCTCTTGTTTTCTAGGCCTCAACTACGGAGGTCACACAATGACAACTGAGGTTGTATTTTAGCTAAATGCTCACTGTTCCTTCAAACTCTGCTCTAACACCCTTAGGTCACTAGTGTATAATATCCTTTCTTTTATCCAACAACAAATGCCTTGTAATAATCCCGTGCCCATGTTTTGGTTCAAGTATACTACATTCTTCTATTCTTTTTTGTGTTTTTCCTTTTTCTGTTAAGAAGCAGTATCATGGCTCTAGAACTTTTTCTTTTCAAATGATATCCTCATTTTTTAATTCATTCATGCTTTCAGTAACTGTTTGTTTATACCTAATATATGCACCCAGGGTAGTGCCCCTCCAGAGTACAGTGGTAACCAGAACAGACCAAGTCCAAGTCCTCATGAAGCTTTAAGCTATTCTAGGAGGCAACAGAAGATGGCATACAAATAATTTCAGATAGCTATAGAGCTACAGAGAAAAATAAAACAAGGTGATGTAAATTCAAGAGAAGAGGGGAATAAGTGACTTTATAAAAGAATATGAAAAGGGATTATTTGAGGGAAGCCAGCTATCTGAAAAGCTGAGGGAGACAGTATAGGAAAAAGAACTAAAAAGAGGATCTAATAGCAAGAATAACTTCAGCATCTTGGTGACAGGTAGAGGTGCAGAAGAGATGAAGTTGAAAATACACAACAAGCAGGTCATGGAGGCCTTGCTGGTCAGGAGCTTGGACTTTTTCTATTTTGTATTTTTTAAAAAGCTTTTATATTGGAGTAATACAACTGATTCACAATGTTGTCTTAGTTTCAGGTGTAGAGCAAAGTGATTTAGTTATACACACACACACACACACATCTATTCTTTTTCATATTCTTTGCCCATTTAGGTTAATACAGAGTACTGAGTAGAGTTTCCTGTGCTATAGAGTAAGTAGGTTCTTGCTGATTGTCTATTTTAGCTATTTATTATAATTTTTATTGGAATACAGTTCATTTACTAGATCTTTTAAGTGTGATAAGAATCCACGGAATCGTTTCAAGCAGATTAAAACATCATCTGATTTACAGTTTTAAAAGCTCACTTTGGCTATAGTGTGAAGGGTATGGGTGGAAGCAGTGAGACAGCTGGGAGGTCACTGCAATAGGCCAGATGACAGAGGATGCTCACTAAGCTGCTAAAAGTGGAGATGGAAAGGAGAGGCCAGATTAAGGCAATGTCTCTGAATCAGAGCCCAGTGGACTTGCTAATTAATTAAACCATGTGGAATGAGAGAATAACTCAGGGATGACTCCAAAGGTTTTAGAGTTTCAGCAAGTGAATGGATAATAATGCCATTCATTAGTATGAAAAAAACTAACTGCAAGTTGTTTTCATGCATTTATGTATGCATGGGGACTGGGAGGCACCAGAGTCTGTTCTGGGCACGTTACATCTGCCATGCCATGGGACCAGACGTCCCAGGGAGGTGTCAAGTTTGCAGTGGAATACACGGCTCCAGACTACAGGGCAGGGCAGAAGAGATAAACTACATGGTGTGGATGGGCTACTTAACGTGCAGACAGTCTTTCAATGAAGCAGATGACAGAAATGGTAAAATGGCTGGATGGGGATATTGGTTCAGGAGAAGGTTTTCTGAAAGAACCCAAACTGCAGGATTTCAGCTTTACACACTGTCAACCTCCCCTTAGTCCAGCACACCATATTCTCTTAAAATACTCCAGTGACCTCTACTGCATCATCTTTTAAAAAACTGAACCCCCTAATTTACACTTTAACTCCTATACTGTCCCCTTCTCAACTAGTGGATAACTTCTAACAATGCAAATATTGACTGAAGAGATAGACTCCTTGCAGGATTACTCTTTTTATTGGCTGCATAGCTGACAGGATCTTAGTTTCCCAACCAAGGATTGAACTCAGGCCCCAGCAGTGAAAGACTGAGTCCCAACCACTGTACCACTAGGGAATTCCCTATGACTACTTTATAAAAACCTCTAACATCAACTTATCACTCTAACTTGTGATTGCTTTCTCAATCCATATAAAGAGAGTTAAATTAAACTTTACTTACATGCTAAGGCTAAAAATATAAAGGCGGCTGGCATTAAATATTGTTCCACAGTTTTCATACAGTTTCTAATATAGTATTTCATAGTAAAGAGTTCCAAATGAGTTAAGTCCTTTGCCAAAGTTTGTACACAGAGTGGGCATGTGTTTATTTGAGGGGCAGGGGAATGAAAGGTCCTGTATATCTAAATAATCTGTACTAAATCCAAATAAACTGCACTACTGTTAATGTATTTTGTGCATGGATTCAATAAACCATATGTAGCCATAACAACTAAGTATAAGCACATATATTTTGGTTTAACCAAAAAACCAAAAACAAATCTGAAAAACAAACACTTTCCCCCACTTCCTCTCATTCACTTGGCTCCCAAGACTGAGGGCGACAGCGAGAAATGAACTGTTTTCTAGTGTATTCCCCGCTAATCAGCTTACAAGCCATTTTCTCACCATTTGGTTACCAAGAAAAGAACTCTGAAAATCACAGCTTGTTCCTAACTTAAACTCATCAAACCCACACATCTCAGAGATTAAGGTTAAACACCTTCTTCCAAACAATACAGTACATTTAGAATTAGTTCCAGCCCAAGATAGTAATAGATTAGAATAAGTTTGCTAGATTCTAATGTGTTAAGTTTCATTCAGAGACTCGAATGAAATGCCAAGTATAAAGAAGAGAGGGTGACTAATTAATGTTATTAAAAAATCTCAGGAAACAAAACAGATGAGGGAATTCATGCTTGGTCTGAGAGTAGGATTAGATAATATATAAGGTTCTTTTTTTTTTTTTTTAAATAAAGTTCTTTTAAACTCTGATTCTCTCAGAGAAAATATTATCCAAAGGAGAAAATATTATCCAAAATGGAAAAGAAAATACAAATTTAAAAAACAATGTTAGTTTGAAGAACTCATGCAAGTAGCAAGATGCAAGGAACAAGATTATGTGTGTTCCCCATATCAAGCAGGTTATACAGACAAGACAACCATCTGGCCTGTCAGGAAATTTTTGGGAAAAAAAACAAAAACAATAATGACCCTATGTCTGGAGCTGTCTCTATGAGGTGGTAGAATGAAAAGATCATTATGGAACTCAGGCATCAGATGACAAAGACTGGATTCACTGTGTTGAACTTGATAAAAAAACGACGGCAAGGAGGTTTGGATTAAGTACATCTAAACGGAGTACCAATTCCCTAAGAGCAACCGCCACCACCATCCAAGCACACAGATTCAGAAGCCCCAACAGCAGCTAAGATCTTCAATTTCAAAGGTGAGCACACAAGAAGTATATACCGTTTCTATGGCCAAGATAGGTTTGAATTTTCTCCACATATTTACCAATACAGGATAAACTGACTGAACTATCCATTCAAAAAACGCTTTCACTAAGATGACTACTGTGCAGTACACCTCTAAGAAAGACCCAAAGCTGCTCATTTAGCAGCCCGAGAAGTGTACAAGTACACAGCTGACTGAGAGCCCTGTATTTGTTGTCCAGCTGAAGTAACAGGCTTCCCAGGTGACTCCGTGGTAAAGAATCCACCTGCCAAAGCAGGAGACAAAGGTTCAATCCCTGGGTCAGGAAGAGCCCCTGGAGAATGAAATGGCAACACACTTCAGTTTTCTTTGCCTGGGAACCCCATGGTTGAAGGAGCCTGGTGGGCTACAGTCCATAGGGTCACAGAAGAGTTGGTCACAACTCAGCAACTAAACAACAGCTGAGGTAATGCTCTTGTATGTTAACATGTACAAGACCAAAAAGCTGTACCTTTGCTGCAGTCACTGATGGCCATCTCTTTCTTGTCCTAAAAGGAAATAGATCATTAATACGTGTCACCCTAATTCTGTCTCAACAGCTCAAAGGCTCAATGACATAAACTGATCATTAATAGTTGCTTACAGAGATACATGCATGCTTTTCAAGGAAATCACACCAAAACATGCATGACACTTCCAAGCTAAAATTCAAACTATGCTGACAGCTGACTTGAAAGCCTCCTGGCAACAAATTATTCAAGGAGCTTCCTCCTGAAGTATCTTTATTTAAAGACTGCTGCAATTGGCCTGCAACATTTTACATCAGAATGTTGATAGTGAGAAAACTCTGTGATCAACAAACAGGGCAAATGACTGATACATGAATAACTGAATGAGTCCTTCCTCTTCGGTGAACTGTTACGTATCACACCCAAAGTGGTATTTTCCAGAAACTACAGAGGTGGTCCATATACAGACAGAGCATGGCTTGCCATGAAGTCTCAGTTATGAACCTTAATTGATCCACTGACCAAACAAAAATACAAAAGAATCTGCCAAATATCTAATTTAATTTGCTGAATTGAGAAGCATGGCATAGTGAAAAGAACACAGGATTTCAAAAGAACTAGATTCCAGCTTGAGAACTGAATTATCAAATGAACTAGATTCCAGCTTGAGAACTAGATTATCAAAAGAACTGGATTCTAGCTCTGATATTCATCTGCTGTTTAATTTTTCTAGGCTCTAAAATGTCTATTTTTTTCCAAATTGGAAATGTTCTACAATGTTAAGAGAGATGTTAGTTCAAATAAGTGTTTAATACTTCCATAATGGCTACTATGGCAAATGCCAAATACTTTGTAGAATATTTTAGAGCAATGTCTACCAAATTGAGTTTCAGGATTCAATCAAAAACAGTTCCAGGATGGGGAGTAACTGCTTAATAGGTTTCTCTTAGGGTCATAAAAAAATTTCTGGAAGTGGATATGATAATCATTGCCTAATACTATGAATGTATCTAAAAATGGTTAAAATGGTCAATTTTATAGTATGTGTACTTTAGCCACAATAAGCAAAAAAAGGTTCCAGAGTCGTCTGGGAAACACTAACTACATTATCTCTTCCAATGTCCAAAATAGCAATTTACATATTAAAAACTCTAACAAGAAGTCCTGCAGTATAGAAAACTGGAAGTCAGTACTTCCCCAACTTTTAGATAACTGTTAAGTCTGAGACACACTGTCGTTTGAAAGGCTCCGACACAGGAGTGAATCTCTGTAACGTGTGTGCACAGCTGATGTGGCGGTATTCTTTGGGTCCCAAGTAACTCTTCTTAGAACCTGCTTTTTGGAGGACTTTGTTTACTCTTGTGTAGTCAGGCCTAGAGCTGAAACACTGCCCTAAATCCAAGTTTGCCTTTTCCCCCTCCAGGCGCGAAACATAAAGCTTGGTCAGGCATACCCCATCAGGGATGCTGAGCCTGCAAACTTGTCTTTCAGAAATTCTCCTTAAAATAGTTAACCCATCAGTTCCTTAAACTCAGAATAGGCTCCTTAAATCACTTCAGTGTATTAATCCTGAAAGTCTCCAAGTCTGTAATTTTAGAATCTTAAAATATTAAGAATGAAAGTTGAAAGAATAAAACAAACAAAAACAGCCCACCAGCAAACCTATCCCTTATAGAGGTCAGAATTACAGAGCAAGTCTCTTCTGAGTTCCCCTCGGCTGTGACAAAGACTAGCAAGGCTGTCCATTTTCCTAACTCAGGAATGAGTTGCTCATACTAGTCTAATGTAGCAATGTCACTAATTTGGCAATTGTGAGAACAAAGAATCCCAAATTCCAGGAGCCAAATGGGTACGGTGCATTTTCTGACACTGAAGGTGTCCTCGATCTCAATTCACAATGACAATTTCCAGTCTATGAATGTGGCTTGATGTCTCCCAGGGGCAAAAGTGAAATCAGAATTTTCCAGCTAAGTGGAAAGACCGTTAGTTGTGGATTCTGACTGATGGTAGAATGTATTAATGAATGTTGTTTTAAATAAATCTAAAACTTGTTTTATTTCCCCTAATACAAAATGTCTGTTTGTATACTCTGTATACTCTAGAATTACTCCCTCTCTCATGTTACATGAATCACTCTAAAAATATTAATACTTCACCCTGGACACTGAATCCAGTAACAAAACATACAAGCCTGGATTAAAATAAAACTTTTTGAATGTCCAAAAATTTAAGCGCACCCCCCACTCTCCCCTTTAAAAACCCTCATCATCCAAAGTGACTTTGGCAGAAGCATTAGAAAATTTCAGTCAACATCAAAAAGAAAATGACATAGATACCTGATCAAAACAAACAGAAAACCACTTCACCCAATCTTACGCCTGCTTTGTGGTTGCTTAAAGGTGTGTTGAAAAAAAAACTCTACCCTTTGTGCTTTGAATATATGTAGTCTTTAACAAGTGGTACTGTTTTTTTTCAAGCTCTCACCATTTCAATCCAGCAAGATTTACTATGCTGTCTAAACAGGAATATCAACAAATCACCCATCTAACTTTTAATACCAACATGACATCAAACAAAATATCACTACACTCTCCTCTACTCTACACTCACCCTGCGATACCAGGTTCTAAATCCTTTGGAAATACAAAAACGCTTTTGAATTTTCCCTGACACCTATTTTGCATTTAAGGGTACTTTTCACCCCAACTCCTGGACGCGTCTCCCTATGTCCATACTTTCAACAAAAAATCAGAATCTCAGGGATAAGCACCTTGAAGTCTAGTTTCAAGCACTGCTTCCTGTCCCTTCGAGTCTTAACTAAAGTTTCAGAGGCCTGGAATAATAAGCAGCTGGAGCTATTCTAGGACATGTACTACTTGGCTGTTTGATTCATTAACCTACCCTTGTTTGGTAGAAACTGTGCCAAGCTTCCTTCCGTGAAAGTATTCACTCAGTCACTTTAATAAGGAATATGAACAGTAATCTGACTTAAGTTTTTCAAAATTATATTTCTATCCTTCCCATGCCCTTTAAATCAGTGAAATATAGGGACAACTTTAAAGCCCCTATGCTTGTTTCTGGAGAGAAGGTATCCTACAAAAAGCAGTGCAAGTTCACGTGCTTCTGAAAAAGACAGGGTCCAAGATACATACCTGTTTCATCCTTGCCGCAGCTCTGTTTGAAAACAGAACAGACCGGTCTTTCTGGAAGCAGGAGGGACACGTCTGAAGGCCTCGAGTATAAGAACTTTCGGCTTCTATGTAATCTGAGGATAAGGGAAAATATAAGAAGTTGTTATGATTTTATTTCTGATATCACTGTATTCCAAATGACCTCAGAATGTATAGTTTTTCATTCTATACATTCACCTTTCACTTGGCTTATCAATTTAGTAAAGAGTTTTGAAAGGGGATTAGGAAATTGGACAGATGAAAGAGGCTAAAATCTGAAATTAACAGCCCAGGATGAAGAAAACAATTCTATATATATATTTTTCATTAAAGATATTGTGCTTTCATGGGGTCAACCTGGCTAAAAATGCTTCCATGAAATGTCTGGAGAGACATTTTATAGAGCTAAAAGCAACTATGTTAAAAACCAGTAGTTGACCAAACACCTTAGAGAGAATATGGTGATAAACTCATATATTCATTGCCACATACAGAATTATAGTTAGGATACTAAAAGATAATTGCCTAGCCACTCCTTTCTCAGTGAAATATTTAATACTAAAATATAAAGAGATGAAACTAAAAAAAATATAAAGAGATAAAACTTTCAGAGAACCTTTAGTTCTCTTAGAAAAAAGAAGTGATAACTGATAAATCAGGATATAAAAAAAAAATTTTTTTTAACCTAAAAATAACAAACGGAAGATGTTGCTACTCCTAGTATCCAAAGCATACATACTCTGAGATTTGATAAATTTGATAAGATCAAACAGTTCTCCCAAATTATAAAAATGAACCTCAATTATCCCTAAGCAAATACAAGAAATGCAGAAGGACCATCTCTCTAGTTAAAGCATCTACAGAAAAAGGAACTTGAAAGAGCAACTGAAGTGTAAGCAAAACTCTTCTCTAGGAAGCACAGGACGCACTGGGCCAGTATGCACAGCATTGTCACAAAGCGAGGAACTGAGACCTTCTTTTTACAGCAATGCAGCAAATAGCCTTTTAACATTCCAGATTAGAGTTTCCCAAAGCAAAAACTCAAAGAGCTTTGTTCTTCAGTATCGTTAGCAGTTCGGAGCTGCTAGCTGTTTCCAAACATTCTTCAGTGTTTCTTCACAGATTCTACAAAAGAATGAGGAGTCAAGACGGCCAGCATCAGTGCCGAAAAGCACATCTTACCTCCCTTCTTAAACTGCTCATTTCCCTCCTCCTTTAGTCTAGAGCTCTCTTCTCTCCTTCTCTGAAAAAGATCAGAGAATGACATAAACACAGTATTATGATAAGTGAACAGAAAGGCCAGCTTTCACTACACATTAGGCTATTCAATGAGCAGCAGCTTGACTTTTGAGAACTGGGTCAGTTTTATCTAAATCTCAAACACACAGAACAAAAACACATGACCATCTGGCTAAATATCAAGTGAATTCTTGACACTAAAAAGATAAAACCCAGGTTTTCTTTGTTTCCGGCTTTTGCATGGAACAGTAATTTCCATTTACTAAAAATGAAACTAATATACCCACTGGTATTCTTACCTTTATAAATTAAAATTCAAGATCTGCTACTTATTAACTGTAGATGATCTTGGACAAGTTTCAGATCTTTCTGGGTGTTAATTTCTTCATCTAAAAATTAGGGCTGTAATAGATTTATGGGTTAATGTGATACTGTATGTAAAGCTTCCAATACGCTGGTGAATAAGGGTTCAAAAATCAGCTATTATTTTTCTGTAAAATAAATAATGTAATACTTATTTAGCTACAACTGCACTCTGTGTCATGAAGCAGACACACACAGGCTGGCAGAGAGCACTATGGGTCAGGCAGCATGCTGTTAGCAGGCTAACACAGGGAAACTTGAAGAAACGCAGAGAAATCTCTTTTCTTAGCCTCTTCTATCAGCAGAAATTCACCGAGATGGTAGAGCACTCATGGGACTCAGAAGCAGAGTGAAATGTTAGTCTGTGGAGCAAAAAAGACACTTGCCGAGTCCTCGTGTGCTCTCAGCCCTGAACACCTCAGCAAGCTGGCCGGCATAGGCAGAGCTAGCATGCCACCTTTGACAGCATTAAAAAAAAAAAAAAGAGAATCTCCAAATATCTCTTCCTTCATTCTTGAAGTTTCTGACTCAATAAAAACTTCAATGGGAGGAAACAAAATTAGCAGACTTTTTCACCTACAGTACAAGCTGACATCCTAAACAACTGGTACTCTAAAGATTAGGAACCAAATTAAAAAATATAATGCTTCTGGAGAAGATCTGTAAATGAGCTGCTGAGATCTGGGTGCTTTCCCAATACCTTATTACTATACTCTGGAAGAAACAGAACACCTGATGAATCTCAATGAAGAAGTAGGTATAAACAGAATATAATTTTTACAACATCTATTATAGGCCAGATGTTCAGCAGACAATAATAATTCATTTTAGGATATAACATATCTGAAGAAGGCCTATTCCAAGAAAATACAGGAAAAAATAAGATGGGTAGTGGTGATGACAATCAAAATACAAAAATGTGGCCACATTTACCTACTACCGCCCAGAGGAAGGTGCCTGATCTGTAATATCCTCTATCGAACTGGTTAGGATTTTTTGTTGTTCAGTCACTAAGTCATGTCTGACTCTTTTGCAAACCCATGGACAGTAGCCCGCCAGTAGCCTCCTCTGTCCATGGGATTGCTCAGGCAAGGATAATGGAGTGGGTTGCCACTTTCTCCTCCAGGAAATCTTCCGACCCACGGCTCAAACTCATGTCTCCCTGCATGGGCAGGCAGATTCTTAACCAATGAGAAACTTGGGAGCCCGGTTAGGATTTCTGGAGGCAAGCAAAAGGACTGTCTATCTCAGGCAAAAAAAAAAAAAAAATTTTAAGGGCTATGTTTACTGGAAAGCTACTGTGGGGCTCACATGATCACAGGGAGGCCTAAAATATGGGCTTATAAAACAGACAGGACTCAAGGCAACTCTGAAGTAACAAAGCTAAAAAATATTGATGTGTCTTCTAGGAGAAGAGTCTCACCAAGATAGGGTTGTAGTAACAGCCAACAGACCCTAACCATTCCCCTTTCTTTGTCCTAATTTAGATTTAAAGTTTCGGTCAGAAGCATCCAATGAGCCAAGCATAGTCACATGCCTTGGCTGTCAAGAGAACAGTGAAGAACACGGGGGGCACTGACCAACACTCAACAAGGGGAATTTCCTCCACATAAGAAAAGGAATTCTATGCTGGAAGCAAAAAAAACCCCATAACGAATCCAGTTAAAAGTTATTTCAACCCCAAATAGACAAAGTGACCTGGAGAAACAAAGCTGGAGGCATCATGCTCCCTGATTTCAACCTGTACTTACAAAGTTATAGTAATAAAAATGGTATGGTATTGGCATAAAAACAGACACACCGATCAGTGAAACAGAACAGAGAGACCAGGAACAAACCCACACACATACGGTTAATTAATTTATGATAAAGGAGCCACTAATATATAATGGGGAAAGGACAGTCTCTTCAGTAAGTGGTGCTGGGAAAACTAGACAGCCACATGCAAAAGAATGAAAACAAACCCCTGTGTTATACCACACACAAAAGTTAAATCAAAATGGATTAAAGGCTTGAACGTAAGACCTGAAACCATAATACTCCTAGAAGAAAACAAAGGTGGTAAGCTCCTTGAAGTAAGTCTTGGTGATGATTTTCTGAATCTGACACCAAAAGCAAAAATAACCAAGTGGGACCACATCAGACTAAAGAGCTTCTGCACAGGGAAGGAAACCATCAACAAAACAAATGGAAGAAAACAGTTATAAATCATATACTTGATAAGGGGGTAATACCTAAAATACGTAAAGAACTCATATAACTTAAAAGCAAAAACTCCCCAATCTTATTAAAAAGTGGGTCACGATCTGAATGGACATTCTTCCAAAGAAGACATACATGGTGAACATGAAAAGATGTTCAACATCATTAATCAGCAGGGAAATGCAAATCAAAACTACAATGAGATATCATTTCATGCCTGTTAGAATAGCTATTATCAAAAGACAAGAAATAACCAGTGTTGGCAAGAACGTGGAGAAAAGAAAACCCTTGTGCACTGTTGGTAGGAATGTAAATTGTGAAGCCACTATGGAAAACAGTACGGACATTTCTTAAAAACTTAAAAATAGAACTACCATATGATTCAGCAATTCCACTTTCGGGTGTTTATCTGAAGAAAATGAAAGTACTAACTCAAAAAGATAGCTGCATCCCCATGTTGAACTGCAACATTATAGACAATAGCCAAGATATGGAAACAACTGAAATGGCCATCAGTGAACAAATGGATAGGGAATTCCCTGGCTGCCCAGTGGTTAAGAATCCGCCAGCCAACCCAGGAGACACAGGTTCAATCCCTGGACCAGGAAGATCCCATACACCATAGAGCAACTAAGTTCACATGCTGCAACTACAGGGGGTGGGCCCACGTACCTACATCCCGTGCTCTGCAACAAGGGAAGCCACTGCAACAAGAAGCCCCCTCACTACAGCAAAGAGCAGCCCCTGCTCACCACAATGAGAGGAAGCCTGCGCATGGCAAAGACGATACAACACAGCCAAAACAGAAGAAACATACCTCAAAAAAAGAAAAAAAGGACAGATGGATAAACAAACTGTGGTTATACACACACAAAGGAGTATTATTTAGCCATAAAAAGAATGACATCTTGGGGGGGGGGGGGAACGACAACTTGCTATCTGCCACAACATGGATAGACCTTGAGGGCATTATGCTAAGTGAAATAAGTCAGAGAAAGACAAGCACCATATGGTCTCTCTTATATGCAGAAATCTAAACAAATTATGAAACAAAAAACACCAGGCTCACAGGTTTGGGCAGGAGGTTATGTGGAGAAATGGGTGGAAAAAAAACACTTAAAAATTCTAAAATAATTTCAATTAGGGTAAAATGAAAACCCTATAAATAGTAGTGACTTCATTCAATCAATCTTAAATTCACACAAACAACCATATATCACTGGCTAATAAAGTTCTAACAGTGAAATGAAAAACTGGTTTCACATTAGAAAATATATTAATGCAGGATAGCATGTTAATGAGTTAAGAGAAAATTACAGGATCACATGAATAAATGCATCACAGGTCTTTAAGGCCTGTAATATATTTTTTAAAAACAGTACTATCAAAAATAAAAATTCTTCAGGGAAGGGCAGCTCATCAAGTTATTAAGAGTTCAATGCCCATCCATCAACAATTTCAAACTCTCTAATTTTAAGCTACTTTCTGATCTATAATCTGTTCTCCAACGCCAACTTAGCAGGAATGTTCTATGAACACAGGTCAGTCATTCAGACTGAAAGATCAGGCTCTCGTGAAGAGTGTGTTTTAAGAGTTTAATCATCATTTGGTAAATTTAGAACATTAATATTCCAACGAGAAAAGCCTAGATCCAAAGCACACCCAGAAGGAATTACTGACAGGGGCCAGCCTGAGAGAAGTTCACAGTGTTGTTACAACTAGGCCTAAAAGTTGAACTGGCCAAGAGCCTCTGGAACATACTTCAGAGGCCAATTATTCTAAGGAAGACATTTTATTTTTTTGGTCTGATAAATCACAATTCAGTGACCCATTAAGTAATAAACACTGGAAAAGAGCTGTTGCTTTCACAGATTGTGTTAAATTGAGGATTAATGCAATTATCAATATCATGCTGAATATCTCCTTGGCAACAGCTAAAAATAGCACTTTGAAAAGAAAGCTGCACTGTCTCCCGGCTGTGCCAGGAGACTAACTTGATCCCAGTACAAAGACTAGGATTTATTCTGCCGCTGGAACACATTCTTTAACCAAAGGATGGCACGCACACTGTGTAATGCTATGGAATCCAAGGACAGATTCCATAGTGCATAAGTCTTACTCAGCCTGCTAACTGCCAAGAGCATTCACACGTAAGTGAACTGGTAGGGCTGGTATCCTGCGGCATTACTGGGTGCAAATCTTCCAGGTTCTGGTCTAATGTGGTTAGGAGTCCTCTCACATGCCTCCACATTCTGGGGAGGCCTCATGGGGTAACATCTCTTCTAGAATTTTATTTCCTTAAGAATGGGAACCAAAGAAATTTTACAGGGCTCTAAACTCAGTCCATCCTAAACCAGTCCATCCTAAAGGAGATCAGTTCTGGGTGTTCACCGGACGGACTAATGCTGAAGCTGAAACTCCAATACTTTGGCTACCTCATGCGAAGAGCTGACTCACTGGAAAAGACCCTGATGCTGGGAGGGATTGGGGGGGCAGGAGAAGGGAACGACAGAGGATGAGATGGCTGGATGGCATCACCGACTCGATGGGCATGAGTTTGAGTAAACTCCGGGAGTTGGTGATGGACAGGGAGGCCTGGCGTGCTGAGATTCATGGGGTTGCAAAGAGTCGGACACAACTGAGAGACTGAACTGAAATGAAACTCAGTAGACCTCCCCATCACCGAAAGCTCAGGGGGAAACAGTGACGTTATTCTACATTGTGAATCATCACAGGAACTGCCAAGGAAAACCTCAAAAACACAATGCCCTTGATGAAGGGAGTTTATTTCAACAGTTATCACTACAACTGCCAACTTTTCAGCCTGTTATTCAGTTCACTATAAACTCTACCAGTATAGATTTCACTGCTTGACGTCTGCTGTCATACACATTAAGAGCTCTACTCATTTGCTTCCCAAGACAATTCTGAGAGATGGGCATGGAGGTATTTACCTATTTTACAGGTTAAAAAAAAAAAAAATTCAAGATTCAGAAATCTTTCATTTTTTGCAACAAACTTCTATTCCAACCCACTCAGTCTTATCTCCCATTACTACACAAGCCCTCGTTTCTACATAGTTGGATCTCTTATTCTTCATTCCATTCTTTTGCTTATGCACCCACCTTGGAAATGCCATTGTTTTTCTTCCAGATTTTCGTTTCAACTGCCCAAACCAAATTTTGCTGTTTTCCAAGTCTAACACAAACCAGACCTCTTCCCCAGGACTACCTTCACTTCCTTCCCCACATGATCTTCCTCTGAATGTAAACTGTACAAAACGCCTCTAACTGGGCAATTCAATTCTACCTCAGGTTATTTTTAAAAATTATAAAAATTTTTTTAAAAAGCACTGCAGAAAATCTAGATGGTTACAAAATGCTTAGATGGTTTCATGAGTTGAAGAACATTGCACATTCTTTAGGCCTGGGCAAAATAGGCCAGTCAAGGTCCTCCTGTGACTGCACTCTTCCTCCTGTGGGGCCCCTTTAGGCCATACTCCAGATTTCTAACCCAAGACTTCTTAGCCCACTCTCAGGATTTGCATGAATCTTTGCCTGGATCTATCCCCCCTAAGGGTAAGCTTTGCTGCAGGCATACATTATATTCCAAGTGCAATACTTTGTACTCGGACTTCCCCGTACCTGGAATCAATCATTTTTTCAAAACCAAGATCTAGGTGTTACAAGGGAGTCATTGCTTTTAGGTCTTCCCAGTGAAGAGACTCATGAAAATACATCTTAAATAAAACAAAAATCCCAGGAGTCAAAGAATACCTATAAGTGAAATCTTCTGTGTATGTATTCATATAAACGGAAGTGGAAAAGTAAAAGTGTTAGTCACTCAGTTGTGTCCCCATGGACTGTAGCCCACCAGGCTTCTCTGTCCACAGAATTCTCCAGGCAAGACTACTGGCATGGGTAGTCATTCTCTTCCCCAGGGGATCTTCCTGACCCAGGAATTGAACCCAGGTCTCTTACACTACAGGCAGATTCTTTACCATCTGAGCCACCACACCACACCAATTCCCAGTAAAAACTCTGATTCCCAGCAAGAGCAAAATACTTAACTCATTTTGCTCTACCCGACAATAAACGAAAGTTTCAAATACTATGCGACTATCACTACTTATAATCTACTACATAAAGATCTCATTTTTTTCCAACTTTAGAATATATTCTACTAAGGATATACAGTCAGAGTATTATGTCCAAATTTATTGGAATTACCTTCTCTATGTAATTAACTCGAAATAGTTATGCTAATATGTAATCAATTTGATATAGTTACAGCAATTTGTTACTGTTTATAATCCATTTTAAGGGTTAATTTTCCCTATCCTTTCTGATTTAATTTTAACATTTGAAAGTGTAAAATACTTACACAGTTCAAAACAATACTAAGTAGATCTCTGATGTGGCTAAATGAGAAGGTTTCCAAACCCTCTAAGAGCAACTACAAAACTGGACAAAAAGATCAAGCACAACCATTTCAGTGTCCTGGAAATGGATTACAGGCTTACGACAATGTGAATAACACTTATTTATGAAAAACTATTGAACTCCAGGAAATCACCATGAAAATCCCTGGCATACTTCCTAGGGACTGCTCCCTTTCTCCCTCCCATCATTCAGTGTGGTAATTTTCCCACCACGAGGTAGGTTGTGAATCACCAGCAATTTTACTGCTGAAGGACTGACTTGATTTAAAGAAGGTGAAATAATCCATGCCTCGTGGTGCTGTAATGTGAGATCCAAGCAAATGGGGAAAGCCAAGGGTTCAACTGATCTGTGGTTGCAGTGCTGGTTGGGCAAAGACAAATGTAAAAGAGCCAAGGGACAGACAAATGTAATGGGAAGGTAAAAAGAGAGAGTCACAGAGGCACTTGACAAGCGTCTCAAATATCCTGGCTGACTGGAGTGGGTGTGCATGCTCGAGAAGGATGAAACTATTCACGCATCTTGTTTTATCAGAAGCCTGTGCTCATGTGCTAAGGAAACACAAGAAGTGCAGAGCTGAAAGCTATCTAAACTTGGAATATAAATTCTAAATTCACATATAGATCCACTGATAGTAAGTGGAAGCCATACTGGTTTGATATGTTTGAATATAATCTCTGACCAGTACTGGATGGCCACCACACTGGGTGGAAACAGACACAACCTCAAGAAAGCCAGAATTAAAATTAAAAAAAAAAAAAAAAAAAAACAACACCACACAAGAACAAAAACAAAAACCAACTAAACAGAGCCATCAATGGCCACATATCCCAGAGGAAATGAATCACACAGCTAAGTCCAGGTAAGTCCAAATAAATTACTACACATATAAGCAGACAGGCAAAATAGCAACAACAAAAATAATTGGGGTGTGGGGGAGGGTCAGACTTTACCATTGCAACAATATTACTTAAAATACCCAGATTTATCAACAAAAAAAAAATTATAAGACAAACAAAGAGAAAGTTTGACCAGGATCAGGAAAAAGCAGCAGTTGACAGAAACACCTGATTATACAGGGATACTAGAGCTAACAGACAAAAAGCGGCTATAGAAGGGGGGAATCAAGATGGCAGAGTAGGAGAACACGGAGTTCATCTCTCCTCACAAATGCATCAAGAATACAGCTACGAATGGAACGATTCTCACAGAGCACCTGCAGAAGGCAAGCAGAGGACCTTGGACACCTGAAAGGACAAACAAGATCCCCACAGGAGGGGCAGGACAGAAGAAAGAGAGAAAGAGGACAGGAAGCAGGACAGGACCTGCACTCCTGGGGAGGGGTGAGGAGCTGAAGGAAAAGAGAAAGTCCCGCACCTGGGGAAGCCCCCTCACCAGCAGGGAGATCAGCAGGGGCAGAAAAGGAGCTCTGGGGCTTGCAGCGGAGTGCAGCAACTGGTCGGTGGCAGGCAGGACAGAGTGAGACCTACCTGGATGGTACGAGCCACAGCCCCGCGAACCCCAGCCTGAAGTGTGGGTCTGCTAGTGTGGATGGGGGCGGGGGCTGGAACGTGGCGTTTGGAGAACAGACTCGGGTAGAGGACTGCTGTTGGCTATGAAGAAACAGCCTGTAGGGATGGGAGCGAGGAAGTCCACAACCAGGAACCAGGAATGTTTGTGGAAGAAGCCTAGGCCTCCATAGAAATGAAGCTCCATGGCTGAGCGGTGCATGACAGGCATGGCCACTACTGCAGCCGCTCCCCCTCATGCTGGCCCCTGCCACCACGGGCATGAGGAGGGGTGGGTTGCCCACAACATGTGGGCAGACTCATGGGCCCTGGGGAAGCCTCGGAAAAGACACCAGCTAGGGAGCCCACATGGAGAAGGGGGCTGACAACACAGCTGAGTCCCAGGGGCCATGCGACTAAGAAAGAAGAGATGGTATCTCTGCTCCAGGCTGAGCGAACCTCGGATTTACATCTATGCTGCTGATTCTGTAAATTCAGCACCTACAGAACATCCCAATAAACGATGAGTGCTGAGATGGGTCCAGCTTTAGAGCTGTGGGCTTTGGGGGCAGATACACATGGGGGCTGGGCCAGGCCAGAGTCTGAGCTGCTTCCATATAGCTACCACAGCAGGTCCAGGGGCATGACTACTACAGTGCTGAGACCCACCTTCAGTGAATCTGTGCTGATGGCCTGGTGAAAATAACGCCTGAGACACATCAGGCCAACCACAGGCCTGCCCACGGTGTAACCTGTGAGCCTGCACAAGGGTGAAAGGGGACACAACAGAGCACACTCGCAGAGGATCGGCTCCACAGGAGGAGTACTCAGTGACTTCTCTCCCAGTGGGAGTGCTCCAGTCCCATCTATCTTGCACCACAGCTCAGAATCGTACCTCGGAAACACATCTGGGGGCTTCTACTCCAACAGCGAGGGAGCAGAGCCCGCCCCTGACAGGGCAATGACAACCACGAGCAAAGGGGAGGCACCGCTCAATAGCCAGTGCCAGCCCCGTCACCACAACATCAGTCTGCCCAAAGCTGTGCTGAGTTTACAGCCACCTCAAAACATACCCTTAACATGGCCCTACCCTCCAGAGGGACAAGACCTCCCGGGGGCAGTCACTAGAAGCAAGAGGAACTACTATCCCGCACTCTGTGGAAAGGAGATCACAAACACAGAAAGTTACACAAAATGCCATGGCAAGAGAAATATGTTTCAGACAAAGGAACAAGATAAAATCCCACAAGAACAACTGAAGAAAGAAGAGAAAGGCAATCCACCTGAAAAGTAATGATAGTAAAGATGATATGAGATCTCGGAAAAAGAATGGAGGAATAGACCAAGAAGATACAAGAAATTGTTAACAAAGAGCTATAAGATTTAAAATACAAATAGAGATGAACAGTACAGTAACTGAAATGAAAACTAAATTAGAAGGAATCAACAGCAGAAAAACTGAGGGAAAATGAATAAGTGAGCTGGAAGATAGAGTGGTGGAAATTATCACCACAGAACAAAGAAAAAAGAATGAAAAGAAATGAGGACACTCTCAGAGACCTCTGGGAGAACATTAAATGCACCAACACTCACTTTTTAGGGGTCCCAGAGGGAGAAGAGAAAGGCCTGAAAAAAATATTTGAAGTGATTATAGCTGAAAATTTCCCTAATACGAGAAAGGAAACTCTCAAGTCCAGGAAGCACAGATATTACTATATAGGATGAACCCAAGAAGGAACACGTCAAGACACACATTAATCAAACTAATAAAAATTAGACACAAAGAAAAACATTAACAGTAACAAATCACTTTAATATACAAGGGAATCTCCATAGTCATCAGCTGATTTTTCAGCAGAAACTCTGCTGAAAAGAATGGCATGACATATTAAAAGTGATGAAAGGGAAAAATCTACAACCAAGAATACTCTACTCAGCAAGGCTCTCATTCATATTTGACAGAGAAATCAAAAGCTTTACAGACAAGCAGAGGCTAAGAGAATTCAGCATCACCAAACTGGCTTTTTATAACAAATGATAAAAAGGAACTTTTCTAGGTGGGGGGGGTGGGGGGGGGGAGAAAGGAAGGAAAAAAGAAAAAGGCCATAACTAGAAACAAGAAAATCACAAGTGGGAAAGCTCACCAATAAAGACAAATAAACAATAAATGTAAAAACTCATCCACACGAATAAGAAATTAAAACCAGCAACTGTGAGATGAGACTACAATTGCAGGAAGTGGGAAATGCATTTGAAAATAAAAGTCCAGTAACGGCAAATAGACAGGGAAACAGTGGAAACAGTGACGGACTTTATTTTTTTGGGCTCCAAAATCACTGCAGATGGTGATTGCAGCCATGAAATTAAAAGACGCTTACTCCTTGGAAGAAAAGTAATGACCAACCTAGACAGCATATTAAAAAGCAGAGACATTACTTTGCCAACAAAGGTCCATCTAGTCAAAGCTATGGGTTTTCCAGTAGTCATTTATCGATGTAAGAGTTGGACTATAAAGAAAGCTAAGTGCTGAAGAATTGATGCTTTGAACTGTGGTGTTGGAAAAGACAACTGGAGAGTCCCTGGACAGCAAGGAAATCCAACCAGTCCATCCTAAAGGAGATCAGTCCTGAATATTTATTGGAAGGACTGATGCTGAAGCTGAAACTCCAATAATTTGGCCACCTGATACGAAGAACTGACTCACTGGAAAAGACCCTGATGCTGGGAAAGATTGAAGGCAGGAGGAGAAGGGGACGATAGAGGATGAGATGGTTGGATGGCATCACCAACTCAATGGACATGAGTTTGAGTAAACTACGGGAGTTGGTGATGGATAGGGAGGCCTTGGTGCTCCAGTCCATGGGATTGCAAAGATTCAGATATGACTGAGCGACTGAACTGAACTGACCTGATATCGACTACTATATCATAACCTTCTGGGAACTACAAACCAAAAAACTACAACATACACAAAAAAGGAAATGCAACCCAAACACAACACTAAATAAAGATAATCCTCAAGTCACAAAAGAACAAATGGGGAAGGGGAAAAAAAACCCTACAAAATTAAGTTGAAAATGATTCACAAAATGGTAGTTAAGAATTCAGATAGATAATTACCTTAAATGTAAACAGATTAAATGCTCCAACCAAAAGACGGAGAACAGCTGAATATATAAAAAAAAATGAGACTTGTGTATAGGCTGCCTATAAGAGACCCACTTCAGATTCAAGGACACATACAGACTGGAAGTGAGGGGATGGAAAAATGTATTTTGTGCAAATGGAACCAAAAGAAAGCTGAAGTAGCAATAATGACATCAGATAAAACAGGCTTTTTAAAAAAAGACTTATAAGAGACAAGGAAGGACACTACACAATGATCAAAGGGTCAATCCAAGAAGATGATGTAACAACTATAAACAAATATACATCCAACCTAGTCGCACCTCAATATATAAGGCAAATGCTAACAGTCATAAAAGGGGAAACGGACAGTAATAGTGGGGGACTTTAACACCCCACTAACACTAATGGACAGATCATCCAGACAGAAAATCAATAAGGAAACACAGGCCTTAAATGACACATTAAGCAAGATAGACAGTTGATATTTATAGAAAAATTCATTCAAAAGTAGAATACACTTTCTTCTCAAGTGCACATGGAACATTCTCCAGGATATGTCACATCTTGGGCCATAAATCAAGCTTCAGTAAATTTAAGAAAACTGAAATCATATCAAGCATCTTTTCTGACTACAACACTATGAGATTAAAAATAAATTACAGTAAAAAAACCTGTCAACACACACACACACAATTTGACACTGAACTACCAATAGATCACTGAAGAAATCAGAGAGGAAATAAAAAAATACCTACACACAAATTACAATGAAAGCATGATGATCCAAAACCTATGCAATGCAGCAAAAGCAGTTCTAAAAGGGAAGTATATGGCAATGCAATCTTAGGAAACACAAAAAATATCAAACAACATAGCCTTACGCCTAAAGAAAGAAGAACAAAATCCAAAGTTAGTAGAAGGAAAGAAATCATAAAGATCAGAGCAGGCAAATGAGATAGAGATGAAGAAAACAAAGTATCAACGAAACTAAAAGCTGGTTCTTTGAAAAGATGTAATTGATAAATCTTCAGCTAGACTTATCAATACGAAAAGGCAGAAGGCTCAAAACAATAAAGTTAGAGATGAAAAAGAAGTTACAATAGACATCACAAAAATACAAAAGATCATAAATTCTTAGAAAGGTACAATCTTCCAAAACTGAACAATAAACAGAAAATATGAACATATTAATCATAAGTATTGATATTGAAACTGTGATCAAAACACTTGCAACAAATGTTGACAGGCAAATTCTATCAAACATTTAGAGAAGAGTTAACACCTATCCTTCTGAAATGCTTCCAAAAAATTGCAGAGGAAGGAATACCCCTAAGCTGATTCTACAAGTCCACCATTATCCTAATAACAAATCCAGACAAAGACAACTACTAAAAGCAGAAAATTACAGGCCAATATCACTGATGAACACAGATGCAAAAATCCTTAACAAAATATTAGCAAATCAAATCCAACAATACATTAGAAGGATCATACACCATGATCAAATGGGATTTACCCCAGGGATGCAAGGATTCTTCAACATATGTTAATCAATCAGTGTGATACAGCACATTAACAAACTGAAGAAGAAAAACCATATGGTCATCTCAATAGATGCAGAGATTCTGACAAATTCAAAACTCATTTATCATTAAACAAAGAAAAAAAAAAAAAAAAAAACTCCAGAAAGTGGGTACAGAGAGAACCCGTCTCAGCAAATGAAGGCCATATGTGACAAACCCACAGCTAACATCACTCTCAATGGTGGAAAATTTAAATCATTCAGGTGGCACAAGTGGTAAAGAATCTGCCTGTCAATACAGGAGATGCAAGTTTGATCTCTGGGTCACGAAGAGCCCCTGCAGAAGGAAATGGCAACCCACTCTTATTTCTTGCCTGGAAAATTCCATGGAGAGAGGAACCTGATGGGGACAGTCCATGGGACAGCAAAGAGTCAGACATGACAGCACACATACACCATGCCTTCTAAGATCAGGAACAAGCATGTCTACTCTTCCCACTTTTATTCAACACAGTTTTGGAAGTCCTAGCCATGGCAATCAGAGAAGAAAAAGAAATAAAAGAAATTCAAATTGGATAAGAAGCAAAATTGTCATTGTTTGTACATGACATGATACTATCCATAGAAAATCCTAAAAATGCCATCAGAAAACTATTAGAGCTCATCAAGGAATCTGGTAAAGTCACAGGATACAAAATTAATACACAGAAATCTCTTGCATTTCTATAAACTAACAACAAAAGATCAGAAAGAGAATTAAGGAAACAATCCCATTTACCATCACATCAAGAATAAAATACCTAGTAATAAACCTACCTAAGGAGGCAAAAAGACCTGTACTCAGAAAACTACAAGATGCTGATGAAAGAAATCAAAGATGACACAGATGGAAAAATATACAGTGTTCTTGGATTAGAAGAGTCAATACCGTCAAAATGACTATACTATCCAAAGCAAGCTACAGATTCAATGCAATCCCTATCAAATTACTGATGACGCTTTTCACAGACTCAAAACAAAAATTCTAGAAATTTGTATGGAAACACAAATGACCCTGAATAGCCAAAGCAATCCTGAGAAAGAAAAATGGAGTTAGAGGAATCAGGCTCCCTGACTGCAGACTATACTACAAACTGCAGTCATCAAAACAATGTAGTACGGGCACAAAAACAGGAATAAAGATCAGTGCAACAGGAGACAAAATCCAGAGATAAACCTATTTTCAACAAATCTGTGATAAAGGAGGCAAGACTATACAATGCAGAAAACATGGTCTCTTCCATAAAGTGGTGCTAGGAAAACTGGACAGCTATATGAAAAAAAAAATGGAAATCAGAATCCTCCCTAACACCATAGACAAAAATGAAAAGGATTAAAGACCTAAAAGTAAGGCTGGAAACTATAAAACTCTTAGACAGAAATCATAGGCTCAACATAAGTCACAGCATATCTTTTTTGATCCACCTCCTACAGTAATGAGAATAAAAGCAAAAATAAACAAATGAGACCTAAGTAAACTAAGTTTTCCACAGCAAAGGAAATCATAAACAAAATGAAAAGACAACTCACAGAATGAGAAGAAATATATTTTTAATCAATGCAATGACAAGGGGTTAATCTCCAAAACATACAAACAACTCGTGTGGTTCAAAAAAAAAAAACACACACACCCCAAATGACCCAATCAAAAATGGGTGAAACATATAAATATACATTTTTCTAAAGAAGATATACAGATAGCCAAAAAGACACACATGAAAAGATGCTAAACATCACTAATTACTGGAGAAATGCAAATCAAAACTACAATGAGCTATCACTTCACACTGGTTAGAATGGCCATCATCAAAAGATTGTATTAAGTGAAGTTAAGTCAGACAATATCATATGAAATCACTTACATGTGAAATCTAATAAAAAATGATACAAATGAATCTACTTACAAAACAGAACAGACCCACCGATCTCAAAATCAAACTAACGGTTACCAAAGGAAAACCACAGGGGGGAAGTGATAAATCGGGAGATTAGAATCAACATACACACACCACTAAAGACAGAATAGGTAACTAACAAAGACTGACTGTATAGCACAGGGAGCTCTACTCAGTATTCTGTGGTGACATATATGAGAAAAGAATTTGAAAAAGAATGGACACACACACACACAACTGATTCACTTTGCTTTATATATGCACTAACCAAATTATGAATCAACTACACTCCAATAAAAATTTTTAAAATTTTAAGATGATAAAAAAACAAAAAAGTTATAATTTGTTGAAAAAATGGAGTATTATTAAAGACTTAATGAGCATGATGACAATGATTAAAAAACAGAACCATGAAAAAAAGACAGACATTATTTACAAAGAAAAACAAAATGAAAACAAAGATGAAAGATTCAATAACTGTAAATATTCAGATGGGCTCAGCCGACTTGCATTGGCATAAGGAATAAGAAAACTTGAAGTAAGAGCAATAGACATCCAATCTGAAGAACTAAGGGCAGGAAAATAAGATGGAAAAAAAAAAAAGGACCCGTCACAATATTATGTGATTAGAATCCCAGAAATGAGAACAGGTATTTGAAAAAAATGACTAAAAATCTCAAAACTGTGATGAAGAGAGTTAATCTAAAGATTCAAGAAGCTCAGTGAACCCCAAGTACACAGATCTATCTCTAGAGACACCAGAGTCAAATTTGCTCAAAGACAAAATCTGAAAGCAACAAGATAACAACAACTTATCAAGTATAGGGGAACAACAAAACTGTCAATATCTGATTTCTCACCAGAAACAATGAAGGGCAGAGGCAGTAAAATGACACACTGACACATTCAAAATGGTAAAAGAAAAAAGACTGTCAATCAAGAATTAGATATTTAAGAAAGCCACACCTCAAAATAAAGGCTAAATAAAGACATTCACAGATAAAGACAGAGCATTTGCTGCTATCATACCTGCCTTACAAGATAAACTAAAGGAAGTCCTTTGGACTGAAAGATGTCACCGGACAGTAAAAGTTCATGAAGAAATGAAGGGTATTATAAATGGGAAATACACGAAATGCTCTATAAATACATTATTTTCTCTTTTAGGGCTTCCCTTGTGGCTCAGCTGGTACAGAACTGCCTGCAATGTGGAAGACCTGGGTTCGATCCCTGGGTTGGGAAGATTCCCTGGAGGAGGGAAAGGCTACCCAACTCCAGTATTCTGGCCTGGAGATTTCCATGGACTGTATAGTCCATGGGGTTGCAAAGAGTTGGACACAACTGAGAGACTTTCACTTTCAAGAAAATTTAGCTAAGAAACAGATGGCTAAAAAATCAGAAATATTAAAATGGTACATTAAAAAAATTATCTAACACAAAAGACTGCAGTAAAAGAAAAAGGAATAAAAAAGACATGAGACATATAGAAAACAAAATGTCTGATATATATTTAACCATGTCAATAAGCATAATGTGAATGGACTAAACACTAATGAAATGGCAGAGACTGTCAGAATGAAATTAAGAAGATCCAATCACATGCTGTCTCTAAGACACACTTCAGATTCAAACATGCAAACAGGGTGAACGTTTAAGGATATCAAAAATATATCAATCAGTAACCACAAAAGAGAGTGGATGTCTTAGTTTGGGCTGCTATCACAAAAGTATCAAAGACTGGGGGGCTTATAACCAACAAGCATTCTGGAGGCTGGAAGTCTAAGATTAAGGGGCTGGCAGATTTAATATCTGGTGAGTGCCTGCTCTCTGGATCATAAGGGTCTTCTCACTACAGCCTCATGTGACAGAATGGTCAGGGGCTCTTAGATCTCTTATTAGGACACAAATCTCATTCATGAGTACTCCAACCTCACGACCTAATCATTTCCCAAAGGCTCTATCTCTTAATTCCGTCACATTGGGAGTAAGCTTTTAAGATATAAATTTTGGGAGGGATGAAAACACTGTCTATAGCAGTGCCTATAGAAGTATCAGACTAAATAGTTTTAAAAACAAGAATTACTGCTAGAGACAAAGAAGGAACATTTCATGATGATAAAAGAGTCAAGTTAGGAAAATATAATAGCTATAAAAATCGATATGCACCTAACAGTAGTTATAAAATACATAAAGAGGACAAGTATTTTGCAGTCTACACTCACACTGAATTTTAGCTACAACTTAGCTAACAACTAACACTTCCTGATTGCTTTCATGTGCTAGTCATTTAATCCTTACAACAACTTTGTGAGAAAGGTAGTATTATTATCCCACCTTATACCAAGTTAAATGATGGAGCTACTAAGACAGATCTAACCCTTCACGCTTTTAACTACAAGAGTATATTGTCTTTCACTGTATGGAAGTAACAAATTGTTTGCAGGAAGAAATAACTGAGCAAGACACAGAAACTGCTGCGGAAAGGTAATAAGCACAGAGCTTACACGTTTCACTGTCCTGAGGAAAAAGTGACTTTAAATTCCCTTGCTACCAAGAATTAGGGCACCTGAAAGGAAGATGACACTACTTCAGAACATGTCATCAAGTCCCAGAGATCTGATCTATAAAGATTCTGAGACCTACGTTAAAAATAAACCTCTACCTCAGTGTGAATCAGGGACTTGTACCACTGGTCTTGGGTTTTTCTTCTACAGTTAATCCAAGTTCATTTTCTAGTAAGTTAGCAAAATGGATTCCTTGAAGATGGATGAATTCAATCTGCAAGTACTTATTCTTTGAAAGTGAAAGTCACTCAGTCATGTCCAACTCTGTGACCCCACAGACTACACAGTCCATGGAATTCTCCAGGCCAGAATACTGGAGTGGGGAGGGTTTCCCTTCTCTAGGGAATCTTCCCAACCCAGAGACTGAATCCAGGTCTCCCTTATTCTTAGTCCTTACAAATATACAGATGCATGGGATCTTTTACTCTGTTTTCTAGAAAATTATTTTCTTGGGTCATAGGGTAAAATAATTTCATGACATGGGGCACAGTCCTTTATGAAAGAACTGAAATATTATACTGCAGAAAGCCATCTCCACAGCATGCTTTTATACTTTTAAAATAATTAATTCTCCAGTTATTTTAAAATTGTATTACTACTTAGATCTCTGGTAATCCAATCTGAGTCTAAATGAGGTTCTAATGCCACTATAACCTAAATTTAAACGATAATCTGACAAACAGGAAGAGGGTAAGCATTTGGGAAAGGAAACAAACTCAGTTAACACTAAAATATAACTAGATCATTGAGGCAAAGATGGACTTTTGAAACAGTCCTGGGACAAGCTGGTAGTTATTTGGAAAATGAAAAATTTGGAATTCTATGTCACACTACACATAAGAATAAACTCCAACTGGACTGCAGATCTAAATGTAAAAATCTATTAACTACTGGGGGGAAAACAGGTGAATTCCTCTTTAAGCTCAGTGTAGGGAATGGCTTTCTGTAACTCAGAATCCCACAAAATTCCAACTGACACAACTTTAGATATTGGTGTAACCTGGAAAAAATATCAGAAGGTGTTCAACCATTCCCTTATTAATCACAAAACCACCACTCTTCACCAGAGACCTTCTTGATGCAGTGGCTGGCTAGGGATATTTCCTATACTTTAGGTCAGTGAACAAAACATAAATACAATACCCTTGACTTGGAATTTACAAGTGTATATCCCTTCCATCATTATTAAATGATAAAAACTTGCATTAAGTACATTAAAAAAAACTTCTCTTAATTAAATACTTCTGTAGTGAATATGTGTTTATAGACAACAGGGAGAAAAACATGAGGTTCACTATCTGCAGATTAATTTCCCTATTGTAAATCTATCAGCAGCTCTTTGCTTCCCCCTGCAGCTTTGTAAAGTAATTGCTACAAAATAAAACAGTACAAACTTTTAAAGCACAGTAAGCAGAGATCAATCTTATCTGGCTAAAAAAGAGGAATAAAAAAAGTTACATACTTGCTAAAGGGCTGGAAAGTGGAAGCAGAGACAACAAAACTTTCTGCTTCAGCCCTATTTATATGGTAAGAGGAAACCTTACCCTGAAAGGGCTAGATATATCGACATACAAATTATCCAGAAGGGAATGGTTTATCATTAAAAAGGAAACAGAAGCTTCAGTTTTGTTTTCTTTGAAATAAGACATCATTTGCTTTACGCATTTGCTCTTTCCACAAGTCATTCGTATTAGTTTACTAGGAGCTTGGAGGGAGAATCTCTAGATTGCAGTTGTAGTTAGAACCTCTCACTAAGTCTTATCCTTCTGATGAAAGACAACTGATCTTGGAAATAGATTCCTGTTTCTTAACTCAGAAAATCCCATCTCCCAAAACTCAGTTCAACAGAAAAAATTTTCTTACTTTGGTACTGCTTAAATTCTGTCCACTCTTTTAATCTTTTAGAACCCTGAGCACAAGATCAAGGGAAAAAAAAAAATCCTATTAGTAAGTTCTTCTGATGTTAGATGAAGTCAGTGTACTGGTTAGTCAATACTTCTTGTTTTGGAAGCTTAGTCATCTGCATCCATCTAAGCTGTCTCCCAAAGTGCAGTCACAGTTCTACCTGAACCAAAATGACATGGAAAATAAGCCACAAGGATTTATTGTATAGCACAGGGAACTACATTCAATATCGTGTAATTACCTATAAAGAAATATAATTGAGAAAAAGTACAACTGAATCACCATGCTGTATGCCTGAAACGAACACAACGCTGTCAATCAACTAACTTCAATAGTTAACAAAGGAGGTTCCTGGCTGCTACCTCACAATTCTGTGGTAGCAGACACCTCTCAGGGCTTTGCATGGTTAGCAAGGTTCCTGTGACTCTCAGACACAATTCAGTTTGAGAACCACTGATCTACACAATGAGATCTTCCTTAGTAAACAAAAGAAACACTGAATGCCATTTTAACTCTTTGATCAGCAAATAACTTCCAAATGTTTTAGAGTAAACGGCCCTTATTTCCCCTGGTTTAACATCAGGATCAGAAATCTAAGGTCCCTTCCAGTTCTTAAATTGTAGGATTTTATTTAATCACTTGTCAGCAGCATTCATTAAACTTAATACTGGTAAACGCTATGAAATTAATAAATATGGCAACCTTAGTTCAAAAGGATGCCCATTAGAAATGAAATAAAAGGGAAAGAACAAATCAGAAAGGGTTTTCTCATGAGGTTAACAGAATATGTAGGGCACTATAGAAAAGTTACTGAAAACTTTCTGGAAGCAGCTTTCTGGAAACTTTCTGGAAGCAACCAAGAGAACTGTTCCTGGTAAACATGCCCACTGTTAGAACAACACTGATAAGACTGAAAACGATGCAATGGGGACTTCCCTGGTGGTCCAATGGATATGACTCGGTGCTCCCGATGCAGGGGGCCTGAGTTCAATCCCGAGTCAGGGAACGAGATTCGACATGCAGAAACGAAGACCAGGCACAGACAAATAAGTAAAACAAGTATAATATTAAAAAAAAATAATGCAATGAGGCAGGAGAAACATGGTAATCAAAAGGATAAAGTAATGTGGGAGTGAGGGGGCAAAGACTAATAAAGAACTTCAGCACTAAACCAATAACTGTTCCTGGTTAAAGATTAAACAGCCCTAAAGGAAAAAACAATCCTTTACAATTTCAAAACCTAAGGAAAATGTTTTAAAATTGCAGAAACAACATGCCAAGTCCATGCTCACCAAGCAACAGACTTTTTGTAAATGAACTCGATGTGCAACCAACTGGCAACAGGGAACAAATCCGTTAAAAGGTTACAATCTGCACTCGGGCTGAAAAATAAAAAACCTTTTTCATTTGCACACAAAAATGAAATCACCAGAGACCTGACAAACTCAAAAAGCCCTCCATCATCTGCCTAGTTTTAATGGGCATCACCAGCTACCCAGGAGTCAAAGCCAAGGAATCATGCTTATTTTCTGTCCAGCCCTCCCAACGGAATTCAGTATGTCTTGTCAACTCCTCCTCCAAAATGTATCCTGAAGCATTCACTTATCTTCACTCAATCCACAGTTCAAGTTACCATCATCTTTCACAGGCTACAGATTAGGCCCTAACTGGTCTCAGTGTTCTGCACCATCCCTGTCCTCATGACCAGCAGAATACTCTTAATAAAATGTTAATAACTTTCATCTTTCCTCTGGCTTAAAATTATCCATCTGTTTTCCTACTGCAGTCAGAAAAAAATTAAAATTCCCTACTCACGGCTCCCAAGGTGTTCCATCAACAGACTCTAACTTATCACCCCATTCTCTTCCTTGATCACTTTGCTCCAGCTCCTGGCCCTTGCATGCTCATAAACTGTAGCCCACCAGGCTCCTCTGTTCGTGGGATTCTCCACGCAAGAATATTAGAGTGGGTTGCCATTCCTTTCTCCAGGGGATCTTCCTAACCCAGGGATAGAACCCAGGTCTCCTGCATTGCAGGCAGATTCCTTACCATCTGAGCCACCAGGGAAGCCCGTGCCAAGAATACATCAAGCTTACAGCTACCTTACAACCTTTACACTAACTGCTCCCTTTATATGGAATATTTTCCCATCAGATCCTCACACACTCGACTCCTTTCTCCCACAAAGTCTTTCCTGAAATGGCACCTCCCCAGAGAAGTCTTCCCTGACCAACCAATTTAAAGTAGTCCTGCCTACATGAAGCAACCTAGATAAATGTCCACTGACAGATGAATGTATAAAAAAGATGTGGTACATAACAGAATATTACTCAGCTATAAAAAGGAGTGAAATTGAGTCAGTTGTAGGGATGTGGATAAACCTAGCATCTGTAACATAGGGTGAAGTACATCAGAGAGAGAAACAAATACTGTATATTAACACACATATATGCAAAAAATGGTACAGCTGAACCTACCTGCAGGGCAGGAATAGAGACGCAGACATACAGACAGACTTGTGGACACAGAGGGGAAAGGAGAGGGCGGGACGAGCTGGGAGGGCAGCACTGACCTGCATACATTACCCCGTGTGAAACAGCGGGAAGCTGCTGCAGAACAGAGCGAGCTCAGCTTGGTGCTCTGTGATGACCCAGAGGAGGGGTGGGGGGTGGGAGGGAGGCTCTAGAGAGAGGATGTACGTGCACATACGGCTGATTCCCGCTGTACTGCAGAAACTAACACAATACTGTAAAGCAATTATATTACAATTAAAAAAAATAGTCGGGCCCACCCTTCCAGGCCCCCTGCCTTTTTCATCTTATCACTCCCCCCACCTCCACCCATACTGCCCAACTAGAATATGAGAGATGAGTGTTTTATTCACTGCTGTATTCCTAAATGCCTCAAATAATGCATGGCATGTGGAAGAAATGCAAAATATTTCTTGAATAAATGAATGATAAAATCTCTGAAATCTGTAAGACCAATTACTGGCCCTCATGGGAGACAGAAAATCTTACTTACTCAGCTATTTAATGAAGACAGTGTGCAACGTTCCATGATAGTGGTCTTTTAGCGTGTGCGTAAGAACACCCAGAGAACTCCATTTTGATAAGCAGTCCACAAAAAATGATTCTCTTACATCAATACCACCACAAAGAAATATATTCTATAGTTTTCCAAACTATAAGCATCTTTGTATCATAATATTATTATAGTAATAATTCTCATCTGCTACCAGGTAAGTCCACCTCAGTCAAGCCTTTAAAAATCATTTATTTGTTTTGCAGATCTAGTACATCTCAAATGTGAGCTAAAATCCCATCCCTCTGGGTAGTCATGTCTACATTTAGGTTTTCACAATTAGTCAAGATTGCTTCTGAAACATACACACACAGTGCTTTCTTGAAGAGATTTTGCTGGTTTTAAACAAACCTTAACTGCCTCTCCCTCCTCCATTACTCCTGATCTACGAGTTCTGCTGAGAATTGGCACCCACTTGAGCCTGGATCTTCTCAGCCACAGGGCAAGTCAAGTCAGCTTGAATAACAGATTTCAGGTATTGATACTTGATAAGTTTGGCAATACACAGATCCTATGATAGCAAATCTTTCCCAAATCCCCAAAGGTCAGCTTTATGTGCTTATTTTAGTAAAAAGTCTGCCCTGCTTATAAAGAATTGAAATTTTATTTATATACTCAAACTGGAGTTACTTTTTCTGATGTTGGTCATAAGTGTAACATATGCTTACCATAAAAAAAAATCCTGCAAACATTATAAAATTGTACTAAATATAAAAGAAAATTCTCCAATAACCACATCCTTCAGAGCTACTCACTTTTTATAATTTGGTGTATATGCTTTCAAGCATTCCTGTATAAGCACATTTTCATGTATAAACTATTTTCACACAGGTTTTTAACTTAAATCACTGACTGTTCTATAACCTCTGATAAAGAAAACACCTGCGTGTGTCTTCTACTCTCAACACTCACTTAGAACATGTGTGGAAGTTTCTCTCACACCGAGCAACTCCGACTCTATAGTGGACAAGCCGGTGTCCTACACTTTAACTCAATTATGTCACTATCTACTGGAGACAGTGCCAGACCCCACAGGTTACGGGCTGAGTCCCACAGACTGGCTCCATCCCCACTTCAGATGCCAACTGCAAGTCCAGGCTGTCACTGCTGGTTTTTTTTTTTTTGGTGTGTGTGTATATATATACATATATACATACATATATATATATATATATATATATTTTTTTTTTAAACTAAAGTATAGCTGATGCACAATATTATACAAGTTATATATAGAGATGTACAACACAGTGATCCATGATTGTAAAGGTTATATTCCACTTAGAATTATTATAAAATATTAGCTATATTCCCTGTGCTGTACGGTACACCCCCATAGCTTATTCTATACACAGTACTTTGTACCTCTTACTCCTCTACCCCTATACTGCCCCTCCTTCCTTCCCTCTCCCTACTGGTAACCATTGGTTTGTTTCCTGTATCTGCAAGTCTGTTTCTTTTTTACTATATTCCCCAGTTTGTTTTATTTTTTAGATTTCCCATAAAAGTGATATCATACAGTATCTGTCTTTCTCTGACTTCTCTCACTTAGCATAACGCCCTCTAAGCCCATCCATGATGTTGCTGTCACCTCTACTTTTGGTCCATGGGCTATAAATGGACAGCTTCCACGACCACCTCCTCAGGTTCAACTAATTTGCTAGAGGGGCTCAGAGAACTCAGAAAAAGAGTTCATTTATTAGATTATCACTTTATTATACAGGATATAACTCAGGAACAGTCAGATGGAAGAGATGCATAAGGCAAGGTTTGTGCAACCCTTCACACTGAGCTTCCAGGCTCTATGGATGTGCACCCTCTCAGCATCTATGCGTGTTCACCAACTCTGAAGCTCTCTGAACTCCATCCTGTAGGGGTTTTTATGGAGCTTTCATTAAGTAAGCATGATTGATTAATCACTGATCATTAGTGATTAATCCAACCTTCAGCATCTCTTCCCTTCCCAGAGGTGGGGTGAAGTGGGGGTGGGGCTGAGAGCTCCAAAGTGACAACCAGACCTCATCCTTAGGGGTTTTCCCAAAGTCATCTCATTAACATTAAGTCACGTGTGGTTGAAAGAGCCTTGCTATGAATAACAAAATAAACTTTCATCTCTTTTCACTTAGGAAGTTTCAAAGGTCTTAGGAACTCTGCGTCAGGAACCGGACAAACACCAAATACATATTTATTACAAATCATATTATAACACCTGCTTAATTCATTTAACATTCAGGCATTAATCCATGTCAATATGAAGATTTACCTCTTTTTAATGACTACGTTGTACACCACACATAAACATGCCAAAACTGTTTAAAGTAATACTGTCTGTTCAACATTATTTCTAGTTTTCTGAAATTATGCATGATCCTGCAACGTGGTACTTTATGGTACTCACCAGCCATGTGAGACTATTTAAATTAACTAAAATTTAAAAAATAATTTTTAAATTCATTTTGTCAGCTGCACTAGCCACATTTTAACTGCTTAATGGCCAGATGACTGTTAAAATGTGGTAGCCAGTGGCTACCATATTGGACAGTGGAGATATAGAACATTCCCATCACTGCAGAAGGTTCCATGGTACCCCTGACCTAAAGAAATGCTCATATAAAAATTTGCTATCTGTACACCACAGAAATGATGTAGCGATTCAAACTCTCACTGTTAGTACATTAGTTCCTACTTCCTTTTCTTGTCAGCATCCGAACAATGCTCTGAGAAATAAGATATGCTTTAATTTGCATTTAAAAATTATTACTGAGGCTGAACATCTTCCCATGTGGCCCTTTGTGTTCATTTTTGTTGTTGAATCAACTGAACTGCATCTACTTTAAAAGAATCAAGCTTAAATATATCCTTTTCCCAATGACTTATAAAACTAAACCTTATGCGCAACAAAGAGACATTTCTTCATCTGTTTAGCTGATTTCCTAATACTAATTTCACAAAGATATTTATCAAAGTATCATAAAAGAAAGCGAATACTACAACTGGTATTAGTTACACAGGTATACACAGTTGTCAAAACTCAGTGAGTAGTACACATTAGAACTTAAACAGTTACACAACATGTAAATTATATCTTAATTTTTAAAAGGAAAAAAGTTTAAAAGTATTCTGCTGTTTAGAATATTTGACCTATAAGTAATAAAAAGAATTATTTCTAATATTTATAGAACTTAAAATTTTCTGGCCAGGAGACAAAAAATGTTTTGCTATAATGAGAATGGGAAGCATAGTATGTAACAAACCAAACCAATGGCATTGGAGAAAATTCACTATAGCAGGGCAAACTACATTAAGGTATCAGAAAAGCATTGCTAATATTTGAACATGGTCATTTCATATCTACACCAGTGTTATGAAAATTGAGCCAAACACTTTCTGGAAAATCATTTCTCTAATGTTACTGAATAGTACTTGATTTAATTTTCTGAGCTGTTTCTGCTGGAGGTAGTTTATGAACTTGGCTCATTTTTGCCCTTTATCATTCTTCTCTAGTGGCACACACTAGCACAAAAGCTAACGCATGCCTGTCAAAACCAAAAGATTTGATCATGAAAAGTGCTTAAGATGCTTCTCCTCACTTCCTGCCACGTCCCCCATCGCATTATTACACTGCATGTTTACCATCTCAGCTCATCACCAATGCATCATAACCTGTTCAGCAAGTGAGTGCTTCAGAGGCATAAGCTACAAATCTCACTCATTTTCTCTGCAGACAAACTCAGATGTTACAGTACCTCTTTAAGCCACCTTGCTTATGAGATCAGAAGGAAGAATATATGGAAGACACCAAGCCTCTGTCTCCCAAAATAAATGCTTGCTCAGTCACTAGTCCAAGGGCAAAGTAGCAGGACAGTATACATTTTATTAGTGCATCTGCTTTGTAGGAAGACAGTTGTTTTTGTTATTAAATTCAGCATTATATTTTACCTTTGGAATCAGAGAGATCTGGGATTGAGAAACAGTTCTGCTACTTAATAGATACGTGATTTCAGGCAAGTTACTGTACTACCCTAAGCTGCTGTCTTATAGAGATGTTAACAGTATACGTTTCATAGGCATGTAGTAAAGATTAAATGAAAACACAAGCAACATTTTAAGCTTAGTGGTTGGCATATTATTGGTGCTTAACAAATGAGCTACTATCACACACAATTCTGTTCCTCAAGAACAAAATGTAAATGACACAGGTCCCAGTCACTGCCCTCTGTAAGTAAATCAACACCAGGATATTCAGGCGGTTATTTTTTTTGCTAACGAAGGATTAACAAACAGGCAGCATGCCAAATTCTAAAGTCTGACCAAAAAATATCTATGACAGGAATTTCAGCAGCCAACCATCGATAAGGTCATTAAAAAAAGTTAAAAGGTATATATATAATAATCACACAAGACGAACATAAGAACTCAAAGTTCACAGAAGTAGAAACTTCTTTGCTAAGCAGACACACTCAATCTAGCCCCACCATGTCACTGATTTATCTCAGATCCGTCATTACTAAAGCAATAAGGACACAGATGGGCAAGTCACTTTTTACCACAAATGACACAATCTATGACATAGTATCAATCAAATTTAGCACTTTAAAAAAGTTTACATGGCAAATCATGCACAATACATAATATTTACCTTTTTCTCTTCATCTGGCATGTTCTTTTCCAGTTCCATTAGATATTCTTCATCTAGTTCAGAGGAATTCATATCATCCTCAGGTTTGTTCTCAATCTTGTCCACTCCTGGCTCCTCCGTCTCAAATGAGGCACTGGCGTCATGAAAGCACTCCTCCTCTCCCTGGTCCTCCTGGGGCTGGGCCTCGACATCCTTGAGCAGCTCGCTCCGGGAATGATGCTCTTTGGCACTGGATACTGGAGGGTTAACACACTCTGCTTCCTGGGGATCTGTAACTTTCAAACCAGTGAACAGATCCTCTGGAACCCTACAGTTCTCTGACTTATCCCCCATGCTGAATCAGTGAGGGAGGTGAAGCTGAAACTGCAAAAGAGAAAATAGGTTAGGTAATGCTATCTACCTGCCTATCCAATCCTAACTATCACATTTAAACAAACTTCTGCATCAAAATTCAAATCACATCCTAACTTCTTTTCATTGATTCAATTATAAAGTCATATATATATATATATATATATATATATATATATATAAAGGCTTTCATAAGCCCACAAATAATGCCAAATGTAATTCTAACTGTTACCCTTTTCAAAACTTCTTACAAGCCAATAAGAGACACTGATTTTAATGTGATTCCTCCATCTTCTACTGCTCCCAGTTTTTCAAGGTTGCAAAAAAAATGGTAGAAGTGAAAACAATGGCAAGAAAAACAACGCGTTTCTAATTTTTATTCAGAATGAATAACCAGGTCGTAAATAAGAAACTGTGACCTGTCTTTCCAGCATCACCGCACGAAGCTCAAAAATAAGTTTCTGGTAGAGCTCAAAATACAATCCGTGCCAACAGAGCAATCATCAACTTCACCCACTTGCATGTGATACAGTCCACGCAGGTTACAGTGGAAGAGAGACCTTGGCTCAGGTAGCCCTAATCAGGATTCCCGAAGGAGTCAGAATTAGCCATGAAAAGCGTGGTTCTTAACCCTGTATGCACAACGTTAACACTCGAAACGCTTTAGCAAGTATTGTTGACCAGATTGTATACTCCACAGATTCTGATTTACTGGTCTGGCGTGGAGCCAGAGCATCTGTAGTTTTAAAACGGCATCCCAGGTGACTTTCAGGTGCAGCCAATTGAGAACTAGTGCTGTAGAAGCTGAGTCAGACCTTCAGCCGCGCCACTCCTCCGGTCGCAGTAAAATCACGCCAAAGACCCTTGGGTTGCGGCAGAACCCGAATTCGCCCCTATCTCGTCCCAAGAAAACTTAAAACAGTACGATTTTAATACGGAGACTGTGCCTCCACAGCAACGTTTTGTTTTTCCCCGCTCCCAGGACTAGGATAAGAACGAAGGGTCTGAGGCTCCTGAGTTAAGGAGGGCCACCCCCACACTTCCCAAACGTTGCTCCCCTGGCTGTGTCCCTCACCGCCAAGACTACAGACCCATGCGGCTACTCACAGCTTCACAGTTCCTCTCGTCCTCACCTTCCTCGCCTCAGAGATCTCTACTTCCGCTCAGTCAGGTGCTCTTCCGTCGGCGCCGGTGAATAGCGTCACCGTTGGCAAAGCATCCTGGGAAATGTTGTAAAACCTCAGTGAGAGGGTGCGGCATTGTCGCTCTATGACGTCATTGTACGGACTGAAAATGAGAGCTGGTTGCCATCTTGGGTTACGGCAAGACTCCGCGATACTGGGCTCTGGAGGAAAAAAGGAAGAGAAAAGCTGTTTCTATGGTGTTCCTTTTACTCCTCTGCTCTGACCTCTCTCATGCCAGCTGTGCTGTGTACAGAAGAGTCCTGAAGCATGAACTTTGTTCAAAAATAGTTTTCCCTACAATGTTTCTCAAAGTGTATTTTTGTCGACAGGGGTCTACAGCTAGATCAAAACAGTGTTGATAAGTTGTTAATGCCCTCTCCATCCTCCTCTCATGAATATACAATGAATTTTTCCAGAGGATATGTGTCCTGTGATAGCGCAATGGATTGAACGCAGGAGCGACGAGAATCCAGATGTCTTTTATTAAGCCAGAGATTTGCAAAAATGTAGGACAATGCCACTCTTCACTGTATATACATTTTTTGTTTTGGAAAACTTAGTTATCTATAGAAAGATTATTTATGTTAGCATATAATGGTGTATTGTTATTTTAAGTTAATTAATAAACTAATATTACGATATTTTCAGTTATACGTAGAACCCACATAAAAGCTTTCTGTGGTCCTCAGTAATATTCGAGAGTGTTAAGCAGTCCTGGAACCAAAAGCGAACTGTTGGCTTATACATTCATTAAAGAAATGTTTCAGTTCAGTCGCTCAGTCGTGTCCGATTCTTTGTGACCCCGTGAATTGCAGCACGCCAAGCCTCCCTGTCCGTCACCAACTCCCGGAGTTTACTCAAACTCATGTTGATCGAGTCGGTGATGCCATCCAGCCATCTCATCCTCTGTCGTCCCCTTCTCCTCCTGCCCCCAACCCTTCCCAGCATCAGGGTCTTTTCCAATGTTTCAGTTCAGTTCAGTCGCTCAGTCGTGTCCGACTCTTTGCAAACCCATGAATCGCAGCACACCAGGCCTCCCTGTCCATCACCAATGTTTACTGAATGCTAATTAGACCCCAAGCATTTCCCGCTAGGAATACAGAACTGAGATATTCCTTTAAGGTAGCCAGATACATAACCAATGATAACAACAGAATATTAGTTTTCTATAATTCACAGAACCTACTGCAGAGTAAGCTGGAAGTGACCTTTTCAAGAAGGGTATCACATTTGCTTTTTGAATTTATGTCTGAATGAGGTTATACATACAGTTATGTTTTTGAGTAAATCAAAAGTTTTAATATGTCAAAAGTAAATATTAAAAATATATCAGAATTTTAGAAACCTTTTAATATTTTTTTAAATACAGTAAGACCTTAAAAAAGTTAAGTGGTTAGGTCTTAAGATCTTTAAGAAGTCCTGTTAAATTCTGGTGTGATAGACTGTAAATTTCAGAGCAAACTAAGTACGTAAATAAATTCACCAGAAACATTAACACATTTTTTACTAGCTGTCCAATTTTGGATGATAGTTCTAGTAGCTAGCCTTTATTGATTACATGCTTATTAGGTGCTATATGCTGTGACAAATGCTTTAGGTGGATGATTTGATTATTTGAATCCTAATTCTAGCTCTGCCGTTTGACTAGCTGTGTGACATTGGGGCAAATTACTTAATGCTTCTAAGCGTAATATATAAATGTACCTCATATGTAAAAATTGGGATGGAGCCAAGGGAACATTTCATTCAAAGATGGGCACAATAAAGGACAGAAATGGTATGGACCTAACAGAAGCAGAAGATATCAAGAAGAGGTGGCAAAAATACACAGAAGAACTATACAAAAAAGATCTTCATGACCCAGATAACCACGATGGTGTGATCACTCACCTAGAGCGCAAAGTCAAGTGGGCCTTAGGAAAACATCACTATGAACAAAGCTAGTGGAGGTGATGGAATTCCAGTTGAGTTATTTCAAATCCTAAAAGATGATGCTGTCAAAGTGCTGCACTTAATATGCCAGCAAATCTGGACAACTCAGCAGTGGCCACAGGATTGGAAAAGGTACGTTTTCCTTCCAATCCCAAAGAAAGGCAATGCCAAAGAATGTTCAGACTACCGCACAATTGCATTCATCTCACACACTAGCAAAGTAATGCTCAAAATTCTACAAGCCAGGCTTCAATAGTATGTGAACCGTGAACTTACAGATGTTCATGCTGGATTTAGAAAAGGCAGAGGAACCAGAGATCAAATTGCCAAGATCCATTGGGTCATAGAAAAAGCAAGAGAGTTATAGAAAAACCTCTATTTATGCTTTATTGACTACACCAAAGCCTCTGACTGTGTGGATCACAACAAACAGGAAAATTCTTAAAGAGGTGGGAATAACAGACCACCTCACCTGCCTCCTGAGAAATCTGTATGCAGGTCAAGAAGCAACAGTTAGAACTGGACATGGAACAACAGATTGGTTCCAAATCGGGAACGGAATATGTCAAGGCTGTATATTGTCACCCTGCTTATTTAACTTCTATGCAGAGTACATCATGAGAAATGCTGGACTGGATGAAGCACAAGCTGGAATCACGATTGCCGGGAGAAATATCAATAACCTCAGATATGCACATGACACCACCCTTATGGCAGAAAGCAAAGAAGAACTAAAGAGCCTCTTGATGACAGTTAAAGAGGGGAGTGAAAAGTTGGCTTAAAACTCAACATTCAGAAAACTAAGATCATAGCACCCGGTCCCATCACTTCGTGGCAAATGGGTGGGGAAACAGTGGAAACAGTGTCAGACTTTATTTTTGGGGCTCCAAAATCACTGCAGATGGTGACTGCAGCCATGAAATTAAAAGACGCTTGCTCCTTGGAAGAAAGGCTATGACCAACCTAGACAGCATATTTAAAAGCAGAGACATTACTTTGCCAGCAAAGGTCTGTCTAGTGAAAACCATGGTTTTTCCAGTAGTCATGTGTGGATGTGAGAGTTGGACTATAAAGAAAGCTGAGCGCCGAGGAATTGAGGCTTTTGAACTGTGGTGTTGGAGAAGACTTGAGACTCCCTTGGACTGCAAGGAGATTCAAGCGGTCTATCCTAAAGGAAATCAGTCCTGAATATTCATTGGGAGGACTGATGCTGAAGCTGAAACTCCAGTATTTTGGCCACCTGATGCAAAGAACTGACTCACTAGAAAAGACCCTGATGCTGGGAAAGATTGAAGGTGGGAGGAGAAGGGGACGACAGAGGATGAGATGGTTGGATGGCATCGCTGACTCAATGGACATGAGTTTGAGTAAGCTCTGGGAGTTGGTGATGGACAGGGAAGCCTGGTGTGCTGCAGTCCATGGGGTGGCAGAGAGTCAGACATGACTCAGCAATCTGAACTGAACTTGATGAATCACAAAGTGGAATCAAGATTGCTGGAAGAAATATCAACAACCTCAGATATGCAGATGATACCACTCTAATAGCAGAAAATGAACTAAAGAGCCTCTTGAGAAGGTGAAAGAGGAGAGTGAAAAAAGCTGGCTTGAAACTCAACGTCAAAAAAATTAAGATCATGGCATCCGGTCTCATCACTTCATGGCAAATAGTGGGGGAAAAGTGGAAGCAATGGCAGATTTTATTTTTTTGGGCTCCCAAATCACTGCAGCTGGTGACTACAGCCACAAAATTAAAAGACACTTGCTCCTTGGAAGGAAAGCTATGACAAACCTAGATAGTATATTAAAAAGCAGAGACATCACTTTCCCACAAAGGTCCGTCTAGTCAAAGCTATGGTTTTTCCAGTAGTCATGTATGGATGTGAAAATTAGACTATAAGGAAAGTTGAGCACCGAAGAATTGATGCTTTTGAACTGTGGTGTTGGAGAAAGACTCTTGAGAGTCCCTTGGACTGCAAGGAGATCAAACCAGTCAGTCCTAAAGGAAATCAACCCTGAATATTCATTGGAAGGACTAATGCTGAAACTAAAGCTCCAATACTTTGGTCACCTGATGTGAAGAGTGAACTCATGGGAAAAGAGCCTCATGCTGGGAAAGACTGAAGCAAAAGGAGAAGGGGGTGACAGAGGATGAGATAGTTAGGTAACATCACTAACTCAATGGACATGAATTTGAGCAAGCTCCGGGAGATGGTGAAGGACAGAGAAACCTGGCGTGTTGTAGTCCATAGGATCGCAAAGAGTCAGACACAACTTAGCAACTGAACAACAACAAAACAGTGGTTACTCCCTCTTCAGTTTTTTGGCAGAAAATGATATAATCTAGAAGACAAGGACCCACAGGCTTGGCACATAATATTTAATGCACATTAGAGACAATAATAATATGTGACAGGCCTTGTGACAATAGCTGGGTATAGGACACCTAATAAGAAACAGTCCCTGCCTTCCTCCATCCTCATGAGCTCACAGGCTAGAGGCGAAGCCTGGGAGACTGGGGATGAAGGAAGGCACTACTGGGCCTAAAGACAGAAGCACTCCACTCTTTTCTTTTTATACCAAGAACAAACAAACAGTTGGACCTGTTTGGTAGATCTTCCCTAAGAAGCTATCTGAGTTAGTCTGTTGGAGGAGGAATAATTCATTAAGAGGATAAAAAGGACCAAAAAGAGAGGTTGGAGGACATCATGAAAACCTTCAGAGCATTTTGGGGAATGAGAAAGAGTTGGCTGTTGCAGAGGTATAGAGCATGAGACAAGAAACATTTTTAGAGATGCAAGCCCACCAAGCAATTCCGGAAACTGTAGAGATTTTGTCTCTTCGTTCTAGCAACCCTGCTCTGTAAAAGGAAAGTAAGTGTTTTCCATCCAGAGGGCAGTTCTGTTGTGATTTTCCCAGTGCAGAGACCATGTCTGTTTTGTTTACAGTTGTAAGGGGTCAGTGAACATCCTGCTATCACATGGGTGAATGACCCTATTTCAGGAATTTATGGCCAAAACACTGAATAACCCAGTGCTTTCATGTGCTGTGTAGTATTTTGAGGCTTCTGGAATTTCCTTATACCATTGTTGAGAGAATTAAACACAGAAAATTAACTGCTCAAGATAGAAAAAAAAATTACTGAGTGCTAATTAAGTGATATTAATAGTACTTAGCATGGCAAGTGCTCCACAAATATTATTATTAATGAAGGTGTTACAGTATTACCACTATTAAGACCAATTACTAATAGTAATATGACTTGATTATTAGTGTTACTAATGATGACCCATAATATTACTAATAGTGATAGTATTTGTGAAGCTTCCATTCATATCCCACAAGTCAGGGAACTGATCACCTAAGTTTGTTGAAAGAATGAAAGCTGAACATGAATGAATGAATAGGAATGAATGCTAGGCAGCATACTAGACCCTGTGGTGGGTACAGTGATAAACCTGGAGAATAGGAAAATAATCATTTACTCTTTGGTTTTCTTTCTGGAGGGAGCAACTGGGTGATTTCTTAGTGGCACACACCCATCTCTCAATCATAAGGAGCAGAGCAGGGACTAGCAAGGGGTAAGCAAGTCTCAGCAATGGCTACAGGTGATGGAACTAGAGAAGTCTTATATTCAAGGGTGGTCCCTTGGGTCACTGGTATGTCAACAGGATTGCTGCCTGTGTGGTGACTAAGAGTGTAGGTTCTGGTGTCAGGCTGCCTGGGTTTGAATCCCTGCTCTGCCTCTTAGCAGCTGTGTGATATGATCTTGGACAAGTCACTAAACCTTAACACCTACCTCAGAAAGTTTCATGAAGTTTAAATGGGGTAACAAACCTAAAGCACTACATACAGACCCTGATACAAACTTTAACTATACTTTAAGTTAAAGCAAGTTATTTAATTGCTTTGTGGAGAATCTGCAGGAAGAGATGGAAATCACTCCTACCTCTCCCAGTGACTTACTATGAACACACTGTCCTGAACCTTTAGGAGGCTCTATGCATCTATGCTCCCTGGAGCTAGAGATTTCAATCTATGCTAGACTGCTTCGGTCCTTTTCCTGCTCAAAGTGGATATATTAATATCACAAGGTTACTGAGCCCAGCTCTGGGGGTTAAGCTTTACACCTGCAGGTTCCCTAAGTCCTGGGCTCCTTCTCCCAGAGTTGGAGTACTTGAATTTGCTAAAGTAAGGTCCAATATCCAGGAATAGTCAGGGAAGCCAAAAGAATTCCCTGAAGAAGAGATACACATCAAATATATAATCAACATGCAGATCCTGTATTCTTAGTGTTTCCAAAAGATGCTATTGCTTTTTATTTTTTCCCTGTTCTAATCTTCAAATTGAGATTTCTAGATAGGAGACATAATCAGGAGTTAACATCCTGTGTGTTTAAATTTCTAGATTTCTGTCTGTTTGATCAGCATGGTCCAATAGTAATAGACGTGAGACACTTATGTGTAACAGACAAGAACAAACCTGGCTCCATATTGGTCTATTTCTTTAGCACTAACCCATGTGTGCTCTGTGGCCCATGCTTAGTCATTCTGACTTTGCAGTTTGTAAAAGAATGTTGCCCATAGCCTGCAGTATACAGGAGAACCCATTCTCAAGGCTCTGACATTTAAAGATATAACACTTTTCCCCTAAAGACCACAGAAGAGAGAATGACATTTGTTTTGTTGAAGGTTTACAGGCACATTGTTACCAAACAGACCTACAGGGAAGGCAGGAACAAAGGATTCTGGCACCAAGGTTTGCAACATCGAGCCACACCCTCTTTCCTTTTAGCATAAAAGAAGCCTGAATTCTAACTTAGGGAAGATAGTTCTTTGGGACAGTAGTCCACCATCTTCTCAGTCTGCTGGATTGCTGAATAAAGTCTCTTATTTCTTGTCCCAACATCTCACCTCTTGATTTATTAGCTTCTTGTATGGCAAGAAGTAGTAATCTTGGACTCAGTAACATATGTTAATCTAAAAATTTTTTAAAGCTTTAAAAACAGTAAAATAAGCGAAATTAATTTATTTAAATAATATTTAATTTAACCTAGTATGTCCAAAATTTGAACATGTGATCAATATGAAAATTATTAACTGAATTTTACATTTTGTTTTTCATACTAAATCTTTGAAATCATGTGTGCATTTTACTGTTATAGAACATCTCAATTTGGACATTAAATTTTCATCAAAAATAGTTGAATCTGTACTCAGATTTCATAAAATTTACAGCTAAAATATAGACTCATATATCCAAGTTTTTCAAAAGTACTTCCCAAGTGACTGAGTCAAATACTAGTTTTTAAATTTAATTAATATGAAATAAAATACATTTGCATGATTGCACTAGTCACATTTCAAATGCTCAAGAGCCACACGAAGCCACTGTCTACCGTATTAGATAAGACAGGCTTAGATTTTTCAGAAAAACAGCTAACTAACATTCATAGAGAAATTCTAAGTGTCAGGAGATGTGCTCATTATTTTACCTTTGTAATTGTAGGTAATCCTTACAACCTTGGCCTCCCTGTTTTTACCTTTTTTCCCTATGATCCCTTAACCATGCAGTTAACCAGACTGATCTTTTAAACACGTGAATCCTATACATGTCTCAATCACTTTCATTGGCTTCTCAGGCTGATTAGAATAAAACCTAAAACTCCTTGTCATGACCCATAAGGCCCATGTGAGCTGGTCTCTATCCACCTCTCTGACCTTGTCTTGTACCACTGCCCCTCTTGGATACTGACTACTCTGTCTTCCTAAAACACATTTTCCCTACCTCCAGACCTTTCTCCCTCTGCCTGATGTCATTTACAGCTCTTCCCATGGTTTGCTCATTCTTATTCTGCAGGTCTTGCCTCAGTATCACTTAAGTAGCTCACTCTATTACATCACCCTGTCCCCTCCATATCACTGATGACATCTGTAACAATCTTAAGCATTTATTTACTTGATTATAATAACTCCCTCTACTAGACTGTAAGAGCCACAAGGATTGAGATCTCACCTGTCTTGTTTGCTGTGAAATCCATAGAGCCCAGTACAGTGCCTGGCACATAAGAAATGCTCAAATATTGTATAAATGGATGACAGTAATAGATATTATTATTACAAATGACAAGACTGAGGATCAGAGAAGTGAAAAGTTTTCCCCAAGGTCACACAGCTAGTTGAGCAGAACAGGACATAAAGCCAGGTCTAACCACAAAGTCTGTGTTTTTCTAAAGAACCAAAGGGGTGGGCAGATATAGTAACCTTAACTGTTAAAGAGGAGAAGTGGCTTTGAAGGCAATTTATATCTATAAAAAATATATGGATATACACTTGGCAGGAAAACTCAGCAGTTTTTCACTGTCAAGCAAATGGCCCAGAGCCCGGTTAAAGATGAGGCCTTTAATGTTGGTAATGGATGGATGAAGGTACCATATAAAATGGAGACTGACAGTCTTGGAGGGACTCATGCAGAAGACTGCCAAGGCAAGCATCCTGCACCCACTCACCCAACCCCCCTTCTGCCCTCAGCCTTGGCCATTTGGATCAAGAAAGAGAATCTGTGCCCCAACCACAAATGGAATGACTTAGCTAGCACATTTTTCCCCTTTGGGATTGATCCACCAGACCAAACAATTTATTCTGAGTTAGGACACATACTTCCAACCCTCACTTTACTATATTAAATGTCAATGTCCATTTTAAAGCATAAAGCACTGTGTTCATGATGTACAAACCTTTGCAAGTTTAGGCAGCAGACCAGTTTTGGTTCAGCAGGTGGCAAGGATGGGAGACAGAAGGAAGGAGGGCTGTTTGGTAAGTGTCAGCTGGGTGTCAAGTACCATGCTGAACATTTTCATCCATCATTCCACTCACTGAATCCTCCCAGGCTCCCATTTAAAGGGGGAGGCAATCTTTTAACTCCAGAAAGGAGACTGGCTTCTTTGTCATCCTTTGCAGATGTAGTGGATATAGGGGGAGCTAAATAAGCTACAAGTTCTTCAGTGAGAAGCTCTGTCCCAGATTTCAGATCTCAGCTTGGAGGTCCCCTCTCTGGGGACTCACATTTTAAAGACCTCATGCCCCACCACTCCAGTGATTCTCTTTCACAGGGTTCCATTTCATGAATCATGGTATGTTAAAAATTTATTTTCAATTATTTTACTTACCTCCTGTTATTTCTGTGGGAGAGGAAGCAGCGGGAGTTGGAGTTTTAGAGCAGTCTCTTTCCTGTAGAGTGAAGTTGCCCAGTCGTGTCTGACTCTTAGCGACCTCATGGACTGTAGCCTACCAGGCTCCTCTTTCCATGGGATTTTCCAGGCAAGAGTACTGGAGTGGGTCGCCATTGCCTTCTCCATTCCTGTAAAGGGACAGGTAAATATTTTAGGCTCTATGGGCCATGTGGTCTCTGCTGCAGCTACTGGACTAATACTGTTGCATGGAAGCTGCCAAAGGCATCATGTAAATGAATGAGAACTTGTCTGTTTCAATAAAACTTTATTTACAAAAGCAGACATTGGGCTGGACTTGGCCAGTAGGCTGTAGTTTACCAACCCCTGTTTTAGAGCACAGATTGTGGCATCAGATTGGCCAAGGCTGAATCCCAGCTCAGTCCTGACTAGCCCTGTAAACCTGAACAAGCTCCTTACACTTGTGATTCCTTATCTGTAATGTAACGTGGGGTAACAGCATTTTCCTTCTAGGGTGACTGGGAAGCATTAATGAATTCACATAAGTAAAATACTTAGCACAGAGCCTGTCTCTTAAAATTTTTTATGTTATCAACCTTAGTCTTAAGTGTCAGGAGGGCAGGGGCCACATCAGTTGTGCTTGGCACAGTGCCTTGCTAAAGGTGGGCAATCAAGGAACACTTATAAACAAATGAATGAGTAAATGAATGAATGAATGACCTCTCATTAATATCAAGAAAACCAGAGTTTTTTCTCTGTTGTTTTTTTTTAAACATAGAAGTAGGCTTTTTTTTTTTTTTTTCTATTTTAGTAGAAAAATGTTCCTCAATTCTAACTTTTAGCTGAGTCCTTCTCTATATGGCTAAGACAGCAGAATCAGACTTCCATTCTCTCAAAGCCAGAAAAAAAGGGCAACTTCCACGGTGCAAACCAGAGAGCCTCTTCAACAAAAACATCCCAGGGTATTTCCAAAAGTCCTTGGGGAAACTGATCAAAATATCACTTTGTTTAGGAACCATCTTTCTTGGCTAAGCTGACTACCCCCCAGTACACTGTGTCTTTGAGTTTAAGACTATGAAAGCATGAAGTTAACACCCTGAACATAATTTTAGCTCATTTCTAAAATATTGTTTAACAAATAAGATATCTGTAGATATTTACTTTGCTACTTAAAACATAAATTATAATCACCTCAGCAGATTTCGTGGATGATTAAATATTTGGTAAGTACTCAGATATTTCAAAGGCACAGACTATGAAAGAAACAAACCAACTTTCTCAACTTTCTAGTCATTTGTCCAATTACCCCTGTATTTAGAGATTACAGAGGGAACGACTGATTGATCTGTGATTTTTTTCTTTTAGCCATGGTTTATTGACTGAAGTGAAGTGAAGTGGCTTGGTGTGTCTGACTCTTTGCGAGTCCATGGATGGAGGAGCCTACTAGGCTTCTCCGTCCATGAGCTTTTCCAGGCAAAAGTACTGGACTGGGTTGCCATTTCCTTCTCCAGAGGATCTTCCCAACCCAGGAATCAAACCCAGGTCTCCTGCATTGTAGGTAGACGCTTTACCGTCTGAGCCACCAAGGAAGTCCAGAATACTGGAGTGGGTTGCCTTTCCCTTCTCCAGGGGATCATCCCAACCCAGGCGGATTCTTCACCGACTGAGCTGTCAGGGAAGCCCAGCTCCCCTGGTGGCTCAGACAGTAAAAGCGTGTGCTTGCAATGTGGGAGACCTGGGATCAAACCCTGGGTCGGGAAGATCCCCTGGAGAAGGAAATGTCAACCCACTCCAGTACTCTTGCCTGGAAAATTCCATGGCTCATAGGCTCCTAATTTCTCAGAGCCTAGGATAATTGGAGTTATATGACTGATTGGGAAAGATCTCATTTTATCTCCTGGGTTCTTAAGTAGTTCTATCCAAGTGCAATAAAGGTGTAATTTCTCCCTTATTATTGAGTTTTTTCCTAGTTCAATCCCAATCTATATGACTATCTCAGGACACTTATCTAGAAGTGATTGAAAAAAATCAGCATCTCTGGGAAATAGGTCTAAAGTTGAACAACTTAATAACCCTCATTTATTACCACTTCAGAAGCTGACTCTGCACAACTGAATAGGCATAAGCTCTCCATCTGTGTGTACTCACATCCAGATTTCTCTTGTTCTCCTAGTAGCTCTTAACTAGATAAGGCTAGTATTATTCCCATTTTACAGAAGAGAAAACTGAGGAAATGGAGCACTGAAGGGAGTTGTTCAGGATGACCATGATAGTTGGTGGCATAGTCTCATTTACAGCCAGAGAGGCAGAGTTCTCATATTTCAGGAGCTTTGTCTTATTTGTTCCATGGGCTCTTTGGCAGTCCGATGAAGCCTATGGATCCCTTCTCAGAAAATATTTTTAAAGGCATAAAGCAAAATACACACAAGTATGAAGAAAATAAAATACTTTGAAATATGCATGCTCAGTCACTTCAGTGATGTTTGACTCTCTGCAACCCTATGGACCTTAGCCTGCAATGCTTGTCTGTTCATGGGATTCCCCAGGCAAGAATACTAGGGTGGCTTGCCATGCCCTCCCCTCCAGAGGATCTTCGGAATCCAAGGATCAAATGTGAGTCTCCTGTGTCTTCTGCATTACAGGAAGGAGAATCTTTAACACTGAGCCACCAGGGAAGCCCCATTTTTTAAAGTTACTAAAACATTAAAAACAAAATTTGTAAGGTAGATCTATATAGATGTATGCCTCTTAATTAACATATCAAATATGGGAGGTCTAATAATGACCACAATTTTAGGTAGTGATGAACATAAATTACATCTTAACATATCTGAAACAACTATAATGGGCTCTAAAATATATGTGATTTCCTTTGGTAAAAAAAAGTCACAGAATCTGCTACTATTACTGTGGTCTGTTGTCTATAGTCATAATAGAAGGAAATGCTAAATTTCAACTAGAGGTTAGAGAAAATAAGAATGAAATGGTTTTCCCCATCCAAATTCACAACCCTTCTTCCTGGGTTTTATCCATGGTCCCTGTAAGGGTCTGGAGACTTTAAAAACTCCTTCTCTTGTCTGGTCCTTCATAAAACAGATGAGAAAACTGGGGGTCAGAGACGGAAAGTGATTACTTTGGATTGCTTAGCTATATAACAGCAAGGATAAAACCAGAGCCCAGGGGTTGTAAAGAGCCCTCATAGAGGGCTGTTATGAAGAATACATACATGTGAATGTTTGGCACAGTATCAGGCACACAAATAGCCATCTTGCAAAAAAAAAAAAAAAAAAGCCAGGTGATACAGTAAAGCACATAAAGATAGAACTTTCTGGAAATCTCCTTAAACAAAAGGGGGACAGAGTCAGCAGTACGTGCCTTTTGCTCTTGTCCCTTTCCTTTTCCTGTCCAGAAGAGAGACCTGGTGTCCACATTAGAAGGACAACGCAGGCAAACACTAGAAAGGACACAGGGCCTCCATCCCCGATGGTAAGGAGCAGCCACACAAGCCCTGGGTTAACTACTCCCAAACTTCTCACATGAGAAAAAAAATCTTCTGAGTTGTTCAAGCCGCTGCTACTTGTGTTCTGTTATATGTAGTCAGTTCACTCACTGACACACACCTCTTGCTGGTTGGTGGCTGACTCTCTGAGCTTTGCATCTGTAAGGGCAACATCAAGGTTTTCTGGTGAGCATCAGAGGATACAGAGGACTCACCACAGTGCCTGGCTCAATTTCAAGTGCACAGTTAAAGGCAATTGTTGTTGCTCATACAACTCAACAAAATAAACCAAACAACCCAATCAAAAAAAATGGGCAGAAGATCTAAATAGACATTTCTTAAAAAAAAAAAAAATGGCCAATGAGCACATGAAAAGATACTCAACGTTGCTAATGATCAGAGAAATGCAAATCAAAACTACAGTAAGGTACCACCTTACACTTGTCAGATGGCCATCATTAAAAAGTCTACAGATAACAAATGCTGAAGAAGATGTAAAGAAAAGAGAACCCTCCTACACTGTTGGTGAGAATGTAAGTTGGTGCAGCCACTATGGAAAACTGTATGGAGTTTCCTCAGAAAACTAAAAACAAAATTACCATATGATCCAGCAATCCCACTCCTGGGCATATATCCAGACGAAACTCTAATCCAAAAAGATACATACACCCCTATGTTCCTAGCAGCACTATTCATACTAACCAAGACATGGAAACAGATGGATGGATAAAGATGTGGTTCATATATACAATGGAATACTACTCAACCATAAAAAAGAACAACAACAACAAAATAAAACAGAATAAAATAGTGCCACTTGCAGCAATACAGATGGACCTAAAGATTATCATACTAAGTAAGTCAGAAAGAGAAAGACCAATACCATATGATATCACATATGTGGAATCTAAAATATGATACCAATGAACTTATAGAAAAACAGACTCACAGACACAGAGAATAGACTTGTGATTGCCAAGCAGGGAGGAGGTTGGGGGAGGGATGGAGTAGGAGGTTGGTGTTAGCAGATGCAAACTATTATATAGAAGGGATAAAAAACAAGGTCCCACTGTATACCACAGAGAACTATATTCAATATCATATGATAAACCATAATAAAAATGAATATAAAAAATATATACATACATATAACTAAACCACTCTGTTGTACAGCAGAAATTAACACAACATTGTAAGTCATTATAAATCAACTATATTTCAACTTTTTTTTTTTTTTTTTTAAAAAGGCAGCTGCTGTTACTATTATTGTTTCAGTGCCTTGTGGTTCGTTTTAGTGTCTTGCGGTTCAGTGCTCTTTCTTCTGTATTGGCTCACAGCTTTAAAACCACACACACAGCCTCACCATTCCCATCCACCCTCCCACCCCCTCAAAACCCCTCTCCCCCTCCCTCTGGTACACATGCCTCTAATTCAACCTTGATTAAATGCTTATCATGTCTCACAGAAAGGAATAGTTTGTGTAAATGCTGACAGAGGCAAAACACCTAATAATTAGTGGCTAACAACCACAGACATGGAAGCAACTAGGAGGTTTATACAAATTCAGGGAATGAAAGCAACTTCTCATTTATTGCTCAGATTTCTTGCATAAGCCCTGGAGATGTTATTTCCAACCAGCAATGCTGACTTCACAGGAAGAATGTGGGATGAGAAGTGAGTGGAGAGGTTGGAGGGTGTTGTGAAGAACCTTCAGACCCCAAATGCCCCTTCCACCCCGCTCCTGTGGCTCCTCTGCTGGGCCTTTACCACCAGAGCTGGGGTCCTATGGATGGCACTCTTGCCTGTGGGTCTTGACAACAGGATGGTGCTATTTCCCCACTCAGTCCTTTCTTTCCTTAGACATCACCTGCCCCAGAAGTGATGGACTGGGGACCACTTGGGATGCTAATGCCTTCCAAGTAGGCTTTCTTAGCCGTGGGGCACTTCTCTGCACTCGGGGCTAGTTGGGGCTCTGTATGTGTAATGGACAGGCTAAAATTTGGCACCTCTTCCAATTAATATCCTTTTATCATCATCACCAACTATTAAAATAGTGTCATTTAAAAAATTCCTATAGAAGAAATAGGACTAACTTGGAACCCCAGCACCATTCCCCAGAAGTGATATTAACAATAATTTACTGAGCATCCTTCCAGAAAATCTCCATACACTGTAACGGACTGTATTGTGTCCCCCCACCCCACCCCCTACCACCCCAGTTCATAGGTTAGAACTTTAACTCCCAATGTGACTGTATTGGGAGATAAAGCCTATGAGGAGGTGATAAAGGTTAAATGAAATCATAAGGGTAGGGTCCTACTCCAATAAGACTGATGACTTTATAAGAGGCAGAGACACAGGGATGTGCAGGTCAGAGAAAAGGCCGTCAGGCCATGGTGAGAAGGCGTTGGAGAAACCAACATTACAACACTTTGATCTTAGACTTCTGGCCTCCCGAACTATGAGAAAATAAATTTCTGTTGTCTAAGCCACCCAGTCTGTGGTTTGGCCACCTGGGCTAACTAATACTTCATTATGTAAATCCATGAGCTGGACAATTTATCAAAATATATCATTGTACTCAACCTCTCTATTCCTTTCTCCTCTTACCAAGAAGAAAGTCAGCTTTTGTTATTCCTTAGCTTAAGGGTGGCTGAAGTGCCCTCCCCCTTAAGAGATTTTCTTCACTTCCATTCCTAGGAGCACTACGTGATAACGTTTGCCCACATTATCTCCTCAAGTATACTGTCAAACTTCCCCCTTTAGATTTGATTTAGTGAGGATGAGAAGGAACCGATTTTATAGAAATACAAATGCATAGAAATAGATTAACCACCCAGTGGGGTCCACTTCTGCTGGCAAAGCAAAATTAATGTTCTAAGAAAAAAATTCAGGGGAGCATCTCTTACTGTTCCCACATACTTATTTTCTTATTAACTCTCTTTTGTGATTTTTCTGAAGCAGACAAATTTTGGGGAGGCAGGTTAAAGGGTGCAAAATGAAGACTATTTAACAAATTACCCAGACCTCATAAACAGGTCCACACTATGCATTATTTAGTGTCAAAATTTCAGCTATGGTGAGGCTAACTTCACTTATTTTTGGCATGCTTTAGTTCTATCCCATTTGCGTGGTTCAAAGGAATTTATCACTTTTTATCACCAGGCACTTAGGAAGAAAACTACTTATTCTCTCATGTAGGCATAAAGGAAAAGAAAGAAGCAACATCAGCTGTCTACCTTCCACTCCTCTTTCTCCTGACTTTGGGACAGGGGATACCCTAAGATCGGGACCTATTTCCTAGGTGGAAATCTCTTACCCAAAGTCAACACTCCTTCTGGATCAGAGTGTAGAACTTGGGCCTCCCCCTCCTGCGTCTAGGAAAGCCGAAGGACACAGCTGCTCGTGAGGCTATGTGCTAATGATACATATGAGAAGTTCTGGGGTCCAACAAGGACCCCTTCCATGCCTGACCTTCCAATCTTGTCCCTTAAACTACTGCCCATCTCTTCCATGTTTGTAAACAGTACTATTCTAACCTAGGAGCTGAGTTCAGCTGGGGAGGGCTTTCTTTTGGCTAGGTTCTGCTGGGGAGTTATACAAAGCGATGTCTTGATTTGTGACATACTTTGTGCCAAAATATAATCACTATTTGAACATCTTTTTTTTTCTTTTAAATTCTGTTTTTAAAGGGAGAACAAACATTTGTATGAGAATGTTCCCAGGCACAGGCAGAAGTAGAACTTTAAAAATATTCTCTTTGCTGTGATTACTAATGTTTTGTTGACTCTGACCAAACACATGTATTGCACAAAGTTAGGTCTGTGTAAGGAAAGAGTGGATTAAAAAAAAAAGTCCACATTAAGAACTGTCTTTTAGAGCAGGAATGGGACCAATTAACTTTTCCACTTATTTACACCAGCGTTGTTTTAGCATTTTTTATAGATTCCGCCCCACTCCTTTTCCCCCCAGGAAGCTACAGAGCTGGTGTGCTATTTAATCCAGTTGTCTACACTAAAGTCCCGGGGCTCTCAAGGTATCAGTTTGAAGGACACTAGAAACTCCTCAGACTGTTTTTTCTTATCTAGGAAGATTTTTCTAAGAACTAAAATGCAGAGAGCTGCTTTTATTATACCTTAAAATGAATAGCCTTCTAGATCTTAGATTTAGCAATAGTGCTCATTTGGGAGCTTCTTAGTCATCATTGCTCTGAGGGGCTCCTTGAATGGATGAATGATGTAAAGAAGTCTGAGTGCTTATGGAGGCTCCTTAGAGAGGAGTGGACTCTGCCAGCAGCATCCTTGTGGGAGGATAGCTAGACCAGCACTGTGAACATAACTCGTGAAGACCTGTTTCTTGAAGATCCTCTCACTTCAGGAGGATGAGTTGGGGTTTGGGAGGTAGTGAGACTGACAAGATTGACTGATTGTTGGGGACTTCCCTGTCCAGTGGTTAGGACTCTGAGCTTCCACTGCAGGGGGCATGGTTCCATTCCTAGTTGGGGAACTAGGATCTCACATTCTGTAGCACAGCAAAAAGAAAAAAAAATTAAAATAGTCTTGAAACACATCAAGTTGATTGATTCTTGTCACCACGCATCCATCCTTCCCCTGTTGAGGACTTCTGTGAGAGAATCATGGCTGAGTCCCCAGTTACCCTCGAGATCAGCTCCAAGAGCCTTGGGAGGAAAGCCAGATTCTGCCTCCCCAGCTTTAATTTCCAAGCCGCAGGCCTCCCTGGCTCACTCACTTACTCCCTTATAGTGACACAGTGACAGGGTAGGGGGTGGGTGGGAGCTGCTACAAGTTGAGCCTTAGCCAGAACTTTGTCCGCAGCCTAGAATTTCCACAGGTTTGATGGGCTCCAGTTCCTGAAAAGTAACAGCAGTATTTGAACAGTGTATTGTTTCCCAAACTTCCGTCATTAGTACAGTCACAATGTAATTTTTGCTATTTCTGGGGTCCTCTGTTATTTCTGTATATTTAAGATAATAAAAATACATTATGTATATTTAAAAATAATTTCTGACTGAACAAAAAATAACTTCACCACTTAAAAGAAAAAATTTTATGTCATCTGCATAGCTGAAATACTAGTGCCACTTGCTCTAAAGAGAAGCTTTCAGCAGAAGTAAATGCAATGAAAACGAAACAATATGATTAAAGTTGAGCTCTGAGGCTGCCTGCCTAAAGCCCAGGGCCTAAGGTATGCTACTTCTTTACTTAAAGAAGAGAGGGAGGGAGGAAGAGAGAAACAGAGAGGGGGAAAGTGTTGGAGCGGTGTTTGGGCTTTACTAGCATCAAAGTCAGACTTTCAATATGATGTAAGCAGAAGGACTAAAAGAAACTGAAAAGAGTACTTTCTCATTTTATGGTCTAATATTATTGCCTATTCAGTATTCTACTTAAGTCATCCTATAGGTAGTCAGCGTGCAAAGTACACTAACTGAGCAGGTACAGGATCTTTAAAAGTTAAGATCAGGGACTTCCCTGGTGTTCCAAGCAGGGTCCAGGTTTGATCCTTGATCAGGGAACTAGATCCCACATGCTGCAACTAAAGACCCCATATGCCACAAAGATCAAAGGTCAGAGTGCAACAACTAAGACCCAGCACAGGCAAATACACATTTTTTAAATAAGGACCAGAAGGTCATAATGAAATCAGTTTCCTTCTTGCATAGATAAGGGGAGATGAGGACAAACCAAATTTTTTATTGTAGCCAAATACACATGAAATTTACTGTTAGTGACATTAGTATATTCACAGTGTTGTGCAACTATCACCGCTATCTAGTTCCACAACACCTGCATCATCCCCAAAGGCCTCCCTGGACCCATTATCAGTCATTCCTCACTTCCCCATCTCCTAGCCCTGGCAACCACTAATCTGATCTCTGTTCCTATGGATTTGCTCACCCTAGATATTTTATATAAATGGAATCATGTAACATCCAGCCTTTTGTATGTGGCTTCTTACACCTAGAATGATGTTTTTAAGGTTCATTCATGTTGTAGCATGTATTAGTACTTTTAGTTATTTTTTATGGCTAAGTAATACTCCATTTATAGTTGTACCACATTTCGTTTATCCATTCATAAACTGAGGTACATTTGGGTTACTTCCACCTTTTGCTCTCTGCTGCTATGAACATTCATGTACAAAGTTTTGAGTCCCTGTCTTCAGTTCTTTGGGGTATATACCTAGGAGTGGAATTGTCAGGTTAAATGATCATTTTATGTTTAAGTTACTGAGGAACTGCCTATCTATTTTCCACATGGGCTATACCATTTTGCATTTCAATCAGCAATGTACAAAGGTTCCAATTTCTCTATCATTGTCATCACATGTTATTTTCTGGGGTTTTTGTTTGTTAAATTGTAGCCATTTTAGAGAGATGAACTAATTACCTTTGATTGAACACTATAACTCTTCATTTCTTCTCTAATTAATTCTCCACTCAGCAGCCAGATTAATCTTTCCAAAATGCACATCTGATCACATCATCTGCTTTTTTGATCCCAATCTCTTAGGATGAAGACAAAAAACATCCCAAGTCCTCCAGACTTTGACCTGGTCTTTGTCTGCCTTTCAGCCAGCACCATTCCACCTGGGCCTTTCAGAAAGCATCCTCTTGCCAGAGCATGGAGTTCCTCTACTTGGAATGCTCCCTTCCCACACCCTCAAAGCTTAGCTCAGGCTTCATTCTCTCAGGAAAGCCACCCCAACCAGGCCAGGGGGCTTGTCCTCAGCTCTCAGAGCACTGTGCATTTCGCCTTTTTAAGACCTTCCCCTGTTTGTAGTTATATATTTATTCATGTCATTATTTGGTCCTGTTGGAGAGCTCCACCTTCACTCTGCAGAACAGTCAGCAATGAGGCCTTGGACACTCCTTGAACCTGGAGCAATTGTCTTTCCCCTTTTCCATTCAGTCCTCCCAACGAAGGAGGATGAATTTTCCTCTCTCTGCATTCCTTTGCCCAAAGAGCAACTTTTCCCTTCCTCAAAACCTCATCAAGCATGCAGGGTTGTCTGCTGGGTTTGCCTGATTCTTAAATTCAAAAAACACTTATAGGACAATAAGAAGCGTGAACACTGTTCAGGAAATGAAAAGATGAGACAAACTGGGAGAAAATATTTGCAAAGCACATATATATTCAAAGAATTGGGCTTAAGATATATAAAGAACTCTTAAAAGTCAGTAAGATTTAAAACAAAAATGAGCAGACAATTTAGACCTATGACCAAAAATGTAAGCACATAAAAAGATGTTCAATATCATTAGTCATTAGGGAAATGCAAATTAAAGCCACAATAGAAGCTACACACGTACTAGAATGACTAAATTTGAAAAAACTAGCATTATCAGCTGTTGGTGAGGATGTGGAGCCTCTAGAGATTTTACACATTGACAGGAATGCAAATGGTTCAGCAATTTTGGAAAACAGTATGGCAGTTTTGATAAACTTACCATACAACACAGCAATTCCACTCTTAGCTATTTACCCCACAGAAGGCAAACATCCATATGTTCACACACAAAGATCTTCAGCTGCTGGCTGTGCTGAAAAGGTCTCCCCAGCAGAGGTCGACTGCTATGTGTTTACAGGATATTTTCAGCCATCACAAAGGAGATGTATAAGATGTTAAGTCATCCGTCTCACCTTTGCTTTCACGGAGTTTTCCAGGGGATCAAGTTCAAAAATGCCAGATAAAAACGCTATATAGGCTTTGTGTTTCAGACACTAGAAAAACCTCCAAGTAGCTCATAAGATTCCACTGTGAGAAACACAGAGTCTGATGAGGGGAATAAGAGTCAGGCTTCCCTTGTGGCTCGGCTGGTAAAGAATCCGCCTGCAATGCAGACCTGGGTTAGATCCCTGAGTTGGGAAGATCCCCTGGAGAAGGGAAAGGCTACCCACTCCAGATTCTGACCTGGAGAATTCCATGGACTGTATAGCCCATGAGGTTGCAAAGAGTCAGACAAGACTGAGTGACTTTCACTTTTCCCATATTTAGTTCCTCTAGGGAGGATTTCACATCTATGACACTGGGGAAAACTGTAGGGAAGATCAGTGGTTTCTAGGACTGAAAGTGGGAGGAGAGTGGCTACATACAGGCATGAGTGAAATTTGGGGGTGTTGAAATCTAGATCTTGATTTCAGTATTGGCCACACAAATGCATACAGTTGTCAAAATTTATCAAACCATACACTTAAAAAAAGAGTAAGTCTAAAAAGATTTTTAAACTACTAAAAAAACTGAAGTAGTTAATTTACAATGTTGTATTAGATTCAGGTGTACAGTGGAGTAAACTATATATATATATATATATTTCAGATTCTGTTCCATTATAGGTTATTAGAAGACACTGGATATAGTTCCCTGTGGTATACAGTAGGTTCCTGTTATCTATTTTATACATAGTAGTGTGTATATGTTAACCACAAACTCCTAGTTTATCTCCAATATTTTTTATATAAATTATACCCAATAAAACTGACTTAAAACTTACTTGAAATTCAACCATAAAAAAGAAATAATTTAATTTAAAAATGGGCAAAGGACTTTCAACAAGCATGTAAAAGATGCTCAACATCACTAACCATTAGGAAAATGCAAACCAAAACCACAGTGAGAGGGTCTTCCCTGGAGGTCCAGTGATTAAGACTTTGCCTTCCAATGCAGAAGGTGCAGGTTCAATCCCTGTTGGGGGAGCTAAGATCCTACAAGCCTCTCAGCCAAAAAAACCAGAACATAAAAAACAGAAGCAATATTGTAACAAACTCAATAAAGACTTTAAAAATGGTCCATTTAAAAAAAATCTTAAAAAAAAACCCACAATGAGATACCATCTCATACCTATTTAGATGGTTACTATTAAAAAAAAACAAACTAACAACTATTGATGAAGATTTGGAGAAACTGGAATACTTGGGCACTGTTAGGGCGGATGTCAAATGGTGCAGTTGCTATGGAAAACAGTATGTTAGTTCCTCAAAAGATTAGGATTATTAGATGATTCAGCAATTCCATTTTTGGATACATATCTAAAAGAATTGAAATCTGAGTCTTGAAGAGGTATTCACATACCCATGTTCATAGCAGCATTATTCACAAAAGCCAAAAGATGGAAGCAACCTACATGTCCATCAAAGAATAAATGGATAAACAAACCGTGGTATATACATACAATGGAATATTATTTATCCCTAAAAAGAAACGAAACTCTGACATATGTTACAACATAGATGAAAATTATGTTAGGTTAAATAAGTCAATTGCAAAAAGACAAATACTGTACATGAGGTGTCTAGACTGGTCAAACTCATAGAAACAGAAAACAGAATGGTGGTTGACAGGGGCAGGGCAGGGAGGTGGAGGGTGGATTAGGAGCTGTTTAATGGGTACAGAGCTTCAGTTTTGCAAGATGATTCTGGAGACTGGTACACAACAATGTGAATATATTTAATTCCACTGAACTACACATTTTAAAATGGGTATGACAGTAAATCTTATGTGTGAATGAAGTGAAAGTCACTCGTTGTGTCTGACTCTTTGCAACCCAGTGGACTATACAGTTCATGGAATTCTCTAGGCAAGAATGCTGGAGAGGTGGAAGAGGCAACCATGCCCTTCTCCAGGGAATCTTCCCAACCCAGGGATCGAACCCTGGTCTCCCACATTGCAGATGGATTCTTTACCAGTTAAGGCACCATGGAAGCCCTACGTGATGTGTATTTGACTGCAATTAAAAAAAAAAAAAAACCTTAGAGCACTTTAGGAATGTGTGTGTGTGTATCCTATATACAAAAAAAGCCAAGACAGGGAATATATGAAATAAAAAGAAAAACCTTTCTCTGTTCCTTTTTTCTCTCTAGTACATACTCTCATTCCCATTTCCTGTTGAGAGTCACACACACAAACATATAGCTTTAAAACGTACATAAATGGAATGAAACTATACGGACGGTTAGGTAACCTGCCCTTTCCACAGTGTCCACCTCATTTTAGAGATTTTCTATGTTAGTATTCAGCCAATGACCCCATTCCTTCTAAGCATCACACTGCATTTCATAGCGGGGATGTGCATAATCTATTTAAGCATTTTTCTCTGGATGGACAGTTACATAGTTTCCATTTTTTCCCTTCCCCTGACAAAGCTGCAGTAAACATCCTTGTACATCCCTGTGGGCTTGTAAGAGTCTCCCTGTGTGTCACAGGCCTACAAGTGCTCTGTTGAAGGAACGTTCCCTTAAAATGTTACAGATATTGCCAAACTGCCTTCCAAAACATCTTCACCAAGACCACCGCCTACCACTGCATGATGTTGCCTTGTCTTCACACTCTCACTAGATTATCAATTTTAAAAATATTTCCTGCTGGGCTTTCAGAAGCCCCCAGAACCCCAGCCAAATGGCCCACTTTTTCCACTGACACAGTGGCCACCAGCTAGGTCTTGTTCTTGCTATCTCTCCCTCTAGGAATGTCCTCCCTAACCCCACTACCCCCAGTCCCTTTCCCTTCGCCTTTCCAAATCCTTCCAGGTGGGCTGTAGCTCCCCCGCTTCAGCAGTTTTCCTGGACACCTGGGCCTCACCTCCTGCTTGGAGGCCTCCATGGAGTCAAGGCCTATCTAACTGCACCTTCCACTGCTTCTTCAACAGCGCCTGTTTCTTAATCTAGAGCTTTTCAGGCTTACCCACCAAAATCTCTCTACCAGCAGGAGAGAGTGAAAGCAGAACCTGGAATGTCTGGGGAACACAATTGCAAGGCTTCCCCGGCGGCTCAGTGGTAAAGAATCTGCCTGCCAATGCAGGAGATGCAAGTGACGTGAGTTCCATGCCTGGGTCAGGAAGATCTCCTGGAGGAGGAAATGACAACCCACTCCAGTATTCTTGTTTGAAGAATCCCATGGACAGAGGGTCTGGTGGACTGCAGTCATGGGGTCTCAGAGTTGGGCACGACTGAGCATACATAGCACGGGGAGAGGAAAATTTCTTTCAAATCCCTCGGTTTAAGATTCTAGTTTTATATTTAAAATGTTTTAATACATGCCTCACCCCATAAAATTGGTGCTTCAGGGGATGCCCCACATCGGTCCCACATTTCTGTGAAGTCCCTGGCACATCTGTATACCCAGGTAGAAAGATGCAATCTCAGTTTGATCTTCCTCACTACTCCCAGAGTTCTCCAAAAGAGACTCAGATGTAGGCTCACCTGTCTGGTACAGGGAGGTTCAGTAAATCCACTCACTGTTGGGTGCACTTTCCCTCTCTCCGACTTGTCAGGTGGGGAGGTCAGGGAATTGGAAAGCAATTTCGTGCCTTCACGCTCCTCTCGCTTAGGCGCGCTGGACAACAGGTGGCGCCCGGGTCCGCCTCGCCGCCGAGCTTGTCCCGCTCCCAGCATCTGCTCCGGAGAAGGAGCCCTGGAGCGGTGTCGGCCACTGCGGTGTCTAAAGTACTGTTTCCCAGTCTCTGCACGTACACAGGAAGGAAGCCCGACTCTGGGAGGCGAGGAGCGGTCCCGGGAGGCTTCATCTCTGCTTGTGCGCAGCTGGAGACGCGCGGCGCCAGCCCCGCAGGAGAGCCCCGCGCCCCCGGACAGCGATCGCAACTCTGGCAGCGGCAGAAAACACAGAAATCTAACGCCACTTATTTATGAGCCTGCTAGAGAAGGAAATTGAAACCTCTTGGTGTGATTTAAAGACATGGTAACAACTGCTGTCTGATTTCTGGGAACTGGCTCCCCGAGCTTGTTACAACACCGTCCTTACCCCCCGCCAGGTTTGGCTTCTTACTCGCTGGAGGCAGCGGTGGGAGATCAACAACTTGGGACAGAAGGATCAGAGGAGAGGCTTCGTTTCTCTGAAGCCACCTAGGCTTAAGGCAGATGGCCAACTCAGTGCTTACCCAAGCAGGTCCTGGAAAACAGTAGACTCTGGTGTATGTGGCAGGGGAGTAAAACCTGATCCTTTTCCTGACGGGGTGCTTGTGCTTCTCCAAATGTGGTCTACCCACCAGCGGAATCATTTGCGAAAAATGCAGATTATCGGGTTTTACTTCCATATACTAAATCAGCTGGAAGAGGCCAGAGGTGGTAGCGTGGGTCTGTGTTACACTTACAGGAGTAGTTCTCTTATTCCCTGAGTGTGACCAGCTAAAAACATTGAGTTTATATAAACAGAGTAGAATGGTAGTTGCCAGGGGCTGAGAGGGATGGGAAATGGGGGGATGTTGGTCAAAGGGTACAAAGTTTCAGTTATGAGGGATGAGTAAGTTCTGGAGATCTAATGTACATGATGGTGACTCTAGTTAATAGTACTGTACTGTATAGATGAAATCTGCTAAGAGTAAGTATTCTTGCCACACACACAAAGGAAACATGTGAGGTGATAGATATGTTGATTAGCTTGATTGTGGTAATCATCCCACAGTGTATACCTATATCAAACATCATGTATACACCTTATTCAATTTTTACTCTTCAATTACATCTTAGTAAAGTTGGGGGAAAAAAAAAACAAACCAACCACAAAGTACAAAATCTTCCTGCCCTGATTCTCTATTCTTTCCTTTCATGCCCTCTGTCTCCTTTGTAAGTTAAATCTTGCCCAGCATTCCCTATATATGTCAGCATGAACATATCATGGGCATTTGCTGGTGCTAGGGGTAATGGTTATGAGTGTGGGTTCCAGGATCAGACTGTCCATGTAGAAATCTTAGGTCCTCCCTTCCTTACTAGTTATCTGTTCCTATAAAACAAACTTGGTGATACAAAACAGCAAGTCATTAGTTGTTATCTATCATGAGTCTGGGAGTTGATTGAGCTCAGCTGGGTGATTCTTACTCAAGGGTAACTTACACATCTGGTGATTGAGGCTGGCTGTTGGCTGAGACCTCAGCTGGCAAGAACATCTACTGTGGCCCCTTGATGTGGCCTAGGGTTCCTCATAAAATGACAGGTGGGTTCCAAGAGCAAGCATCCCAAGATAGCAAGACATGGGGAAACTGAATTATGTTACATGACTTTGGAAGTCCTACAGGGTCACTGGGACCCTGCATTCTATTTGCCTCTTAATAAGAAGCAGCTGTAGAAGTTTTTTTAAAACCACCACATCTTCTAAAATCTGTATCCTTAGGCAAGTTACTTAGCCTCTTCATGCTTCAATTTCCTTATCTATAAAGTAATGGTAACCTTGTTCATAGAATGTTATGAGAATTAAATGAGCATGTGTGTAAACCCCTGAGCGTAGTGCCTGGCACATAGCAATTGCTCAGAGGTAATGATTATTCTAGGGATTATCTCTTTACCATCCACCCAAGCCTTTGAGGTAGGCATTTGACCCCCATTTTACAGAGGGTGGGACAGGGGTCCTAAGATGATATAAAACTTTCCCAACTGAAACACCTTCTCAATTCTTAGCAAAGGTTCTTCTCCAGGAAGGACAGGGGACATTGGAAAACAGTTACAACTGAGCTTCTGGCCCAAGATAAGTAGAAACCCTTACCTGGAACAGCATTCCTTGAACCGCGGTTCCTGCACTGTGAAGCTGAGTGAGTGGGCCACAGTTAGCACGATTTTAAGTGACCATCTAATTACTAATACAGACTGAGAAAGAGAGTACATTCTGTAAGCAAGTATAAACTTTGTGAAACTCTTGTTCCTTATATCTATATGCCTCATTGGTTTTCAACTGTGGACAATTTTGTCTCCCAAGGAGACGTTTGGAGATGTCTGGAGACAGTTTTGATTGTCACAACTAAAGCAGGACAGGAAATGCTTCCGACATTGAGCAGGTACAGGCCAGGGATGCTGCTAAGTATCCTACAATTCACAAGAGAGCCCCTCTCCCCACTCCCTTAGGAATAAATTATCCAACTCAAACCTTCAACAGTGTAGAGAATAAGAAACCCTGGTATATGGATACCTATATATCGATATCTACGTGTACTGGGGTGCCGTGTGCAATGTTCCATTCTGTGGGTTGTAGTCAAAAAGCTTGAGAGCCCCTAGCCTAGAAGACTTCTTGGAAGTCCAGCTCCTGAACCTAGTTCTGCCACTGAGGTTTGCTCACCAGGCCCTAATAGCATCTGTCCCTGCTCAGAGGATCTGAATGCACTATTTGTTTTCTTCTGGTTTGCCTTTATTGTCAGACCTTCCCAAATAGGATTTCTCCCAGAAGAGTTGGAGTGTGGACATGAGTAGCTTCAGAAGAGAGCCTTCTGGGACTTCCCTGGTGGTTCAGTGGTTAAGACCGTGCACTTCCAATGCAGGGGTCTTGGGTTTGATCCCTGGTCAGGAAACTCTGACTCCACATGCTGCCATGGAGCAGCAAGAAGAGAACCCTCTAACACCCATTAACCCTGGTTCAGACAGAAGGTTTTCACTTTCGTGTTGGCCAGTTCTGAGACCCTTGGTTTTCCTGTGTCCTCATACTTAGCTAATCACTAACACTAGTTGAACACTTTCTGTAAACCCAACACTTCTCAGTTCCATGCATTGGCTCACTTCTTCCTCATAGCAACTGTGTGAAGAAGATTCTATCATGGAAGTTTTACTAGTGTGGGAACTAAAGCTCAGAGAGGTTAAATCACTTCACTAGGACCACACAGCTGGTCAGTTGCAGAGCTAGGGTTTGAACTCAGCCTAATGACCTATACTGCCACTTCCCAAGCTATGTTCTGATTGGAACCTAGGCTTGAAACACGTCTATCACACAGACAGACCTGTAGGAGAGGATAGATTCTAGGCTGGAGCCAGGCAGTGTTTAGTCTTGTTCTGACTCTCCCCTTTATCAGCCATGTGACCCCAGAAAGGAACTTTTAGAGGTTCAGCTTCCCAGTCTGTCAGGTGAGGATTCCTGTACCTGCTCAGCCTGTCTTAGGAAAACTGCCCTGGGAACACTATGGACATGGAACTGCTCGGGCCAGTCCTTTAAAGACAGCCACCCTGTCACCTCTCACCTCTTCGACATGCCTCTTCATCCAGGTTCTCATTTGTCGCCTCTTAGAGCCTCCTGTATCCATTAGCTTGGGCTGCCAAACAAATTCCACAGACGGGGTGGCTTAAAAAACAGACGTTTCTTTCTCACAGTTCTGGAGACTGAAAGTCTGAGATAAGGCACCAGCAGACCCGGTCCTCGGTGAAGACCCTATTCCTGACTTGCAAGTGACTTCCCTCTCACCGCGTCCTCTCATGACGGAGACAGGATGCGCTGGTGTTGCTTCCTCTTATAAGGACACACATCCCATCATGGAGACCCTACCCTCCCGACCTCATCTAAACCTAATTACCTCCAGAAGGCTCCACCTCCTAACACCATCACATCGAAGTTTAGGGCTTCAACTTGAATCCTTTCTCCCTGGAATTCCCAAAGCCCTTTATCTACTGGCCTCCAATGGCAACGACACTGTGTCCTTCCAAAATTCCTGTGTCTTCAGAGAATGTCCTATCTCCTCTTCCAGCCTGAAATTTTCAAAAGACAAAGCCTGTGTTTTATTTGCTTTTGTTTCTTTGGCTCCTGGCTTTGTGTAGGTGCTCAACAATCGCCTGTAGAGTAAATGAAAGAACAAGTTGGGGAGTGAATTTCAGGTGTGAGTGGTTGCTGGGTTTCAGGTGGTGTTTGGCAGAAACACAAACGTGCTTCCAGCAGTAGCAGCTGGCACTACACGTGAGAACAGTCACCAGGTTTTTACACTTTCATCTGCTCCTGAGCTGTTCTGGAAGCTTCGTATACAGATACCGCTTTTCTGAATGAGGCCACCAGCAAGGGCCAATGCTCTTTATCTTACTAATCCCAATGAAGCTGTCTCCAAAAATAGCTTGTCTCTGAGGATTGTGCATTGAGGAGAGAACAAAAGCAGAATCATAGATTGGCAGAGCTTAGGGGTTGTCTTTGACTCGGTGCTTCTGATTGTCAGACAATAGACAGAAGCCTAGAGAGGGGTGGGGACTTGGGGGCTGGGCTATGACCAGATGCCTGGCCTTCAGACTCCTGCCTCCACTGAGGGGTATATGAAAGCACTAACTACGAAAACACAGGGATGCTGGGTAGGCAGGATCCAGCTGACATTCTTCAGATGCCACTTCCTACAGGAAGCCTTCCCTGACCAGGACTGCCCCTGACCCAGCTCCCAAAATCAGGTTAGAGGTAGGGGCCCCTGCCATGAGGTCCCCAAGCACTCTGTTCCACTGCTATGAGAGCATTCCAACACTCATGGGAGGTAACATACACTCAAAAATATTCAAGCACCTACTGTATGGGAAGCACTAACTTTAGATGGTGAGGATATAACAGTGAACAAAGCAGACAATAATACCAACCCTCACGAAGCTTATATTTCTAGTGAGCATAGGAAGACAAAAAACAAAACATAAAAACAGATAAAAATATATAACATGCTCAGTTCAGTCGCTCGGTTGTATCCAACTCTTTGTGACCCCATAGGCTGCAGCGTGCCAGGCCTCCCTGTCCTTCACCATCTCCTGGAGCTTGCTCAAACTCATATCCATTAAATTGGTGACACCATCCAACCATCTCTTGCTTTGTCGTCCCTTTCACCTCCTGCCTTCAATCTTTCTCAGCATCAGGGTCTTTTCCAGGGAGTCATATAACATGCTAGGCATCAATAAGTGCTGAATGATGTGGGCAGTGAAGAGGTCAGTTTTAAATAGGACAGCCAGAGGAATCAGATGACCCCTGAGAGGTGATGCTTGAGGAAAGATGCAAAGGAGATGAGGGAGGAAGCCACATGGACAGGAGGGGAACTAGGCAGAGGTGCCAGCAAGTGCGAAGGCCCTGAGCAGGGAGCAAGGCTTCCCAGTTAGAGGAACAGCAGTGTGGCCACAATAGAGAGAGGGGAGGAGGGGGCCTAGGAGAGAACGTCAGAGCAGACTGGACATTTGTCCACTCCCCACTTCCCAACGCACACACTTCAGTGAACTAAACAGGAAGACAAACATGTCCAATTCTTGGCTGTTAAGCTTCAGAAGGCAGGTCCAGGGACAAGGTGGGAGGACAGTGAGAGGATGCAAGTTCTTCTAAAGTGACATGACTTTTCTCCATATCTTCACTCTCACCCTCGGCCAGCCTAAATAAAGATTTTGTGGGCTGATGGGGTAGGGTGAAGATGGTCCTGAAGGAATCTACTGAGAGGAGGTGGGGTAGCTGGAAGCTACTGTGTCTGTTTCCAGGGCCAGGTGGAAGGCCCCCCAGAATCTGAGCTGAGGGTTTGTTGCTCTTCTCCTTTTTTGGCATCTGCTGAGGACCTCTTGGGGATAACAGGCAGGGTGAGGCCAACCTTCATCTGGGGGAAGTGATGCTCAGTACTTTGCTTAGGTCCCATGCACTCCCCTCCCAAGGTCCCAGGGCACTTACCTATCACCTCCATGCCCCAGATGGTAGATGAAGCCTGACACTTGGGGTCTCACCAGGAGAGGATGGTGGTAGACACCCCCCCACCCCAAATCCTATCACACATGTAAATGGGATTCCCTGGGGATTCCCTCAGCCACCTCTCATCCGGGCTGGGCTCCGTGAGGGCTCCACCTCTCCTGTGTATGTTTCTCTCTGGATTTGGCAACTTCTATATATCAAGGGAGTAAAATCTGTTGAGATCCATGTATCTGTTGGGAGATTTGGGCTGTTATGCTCAGTTTTCATCAGACTCTTAAAGGAGCTGTTGGTTTAAGAAGGTTCAGTACACATAAGATGGCCCACAGATATTAAAAATAATGCCCAGTCTGGCCAAGCTCTTTTTGTCTTATCCCAATGTGGTCAGTGCTAATTGTATCCACTCTTTTCACGCAGGGCGATCAATCTCAGGCCTGAGTAGCTGGTTCAGACAGTGGAGATGGGCCTTGAACCTAGGTACATGTTCAGAGCAGCCCAGTGTCCCCTCCTCCCACTCCTTTATCACGGGATGCACTATCCCTAAGACATCCAGACTTCCCTCACACACATATTCTGGCTTTGTCACTCTAGAATTTTCTATAATTTTTTAAATTAAATTTCACTTTTTCTTTTAGTTTGGGTTGATCACTGCTTTGAGTAATATGTTTCTTCATGCTATAAGACACAAAATTCTTTTACTCTGTCATAAACTTGTGTCTTTTTCCTCAAGTTGGACCTGAGTCCTAAAACTCTGACATCTGATGAATAGCACTGAATTTTTTTCTTTGTCCTTTTACTCAGATTTTCTAAACTTCATATATCAAAGTAATGAATTGAATAACTAATACTCTGCAAATAGCTACCCTTTATTGGATATTTTCCAAGTGACTGGCATGGTGTTGTTTCACCCTCATAATCTCATTTGATCTTTCTAATATCTCTATGAAGTAAGTATTATTATTATTATTACTATTTTATAGTTAAGGAAACTGAGGTTGTGGCAGGAGTGGGATTTGAGCCCAGAACTGCAGGATTAACGACTGCCCTTGCCAAGCCACTGGCCTCTTTACTTTAGTTGCTGTAAAAATGTATCCCTGTGCATGCCTCAGGGGTGACAAATGACCCAGCAGTGGTTGGGTAGCTGGAGATGATAAAGTAGGGCTGCTTTACGGCCAGTTGTGAGGTCAGAGCAGAGAGGACCCGCTCTTCCCAAGGGCTCTTGATGAACTCGTGGCCTTGGCTGGGGTATACCGCAGTGAGGCTTCCTGGAGAGGTCAGTGTAATGCAGGCCCTGGCTGGGGGCAGATCTGGAACCTAGCATTCTCTGGGGATGTGAGCCATGGCTTGGTCAACCTTCCTTCTGGAAAGAGGTATGAGGCTGTCACTGCTATTTTGTGCTGCCTGGGTGGCCTCCAAACACCAATCATGTCTGAGGTCATTGGAACTGAGCAACTCAAGGAATACCTTTGGTGACTGTGGCTTCAGATACCCAAGGTCCAAATTATAACTTGTGTCTGCCCAGGGATCCACAGTTCAGTGTTTACACCACAGTGAGCTCATTGAATTCTCCGTGCTTCCTGCTGGGCTCTGATGATCGTGTCCATTTGATAGATGCGGAAACAGATGAGAAGAGGCAAGGTAAATTGCCCAAGGTCTTGAACCCAGGTCCTGTTGACTCTAAGTTCCGTTCACTGGTGATCTTCAGATTTCATGCTGTGGAGCCCTTGAGTGTTTGGGGCAGGCCAGGGAAAGGGCTGAGGAGGTGGAGGAGGAGGCCAAGGGGCTGAGGCTCTGTCTTCCTTTTCCTACTTCACTCCAGGCCACACTTACATCAGGATTCTGTGACAGACTTGTTTGAAATTTTTGTGTTGCTAAGAAAATATTTCCAGAGGACTCTCTCAAATGGTGCTTTCTTCTCTGGGAATTGGGGGCAGGCTCTTCCTTCCCTAGGACTCCCTTTTTTCTATAGAGGCAGGAAGATACCTGCTCTTTGTTGGAGAATATACTCAATCCCAAGGTGACAGCTCAAGGGAAGGGAAACATACTGGAGAGGGTTGCAGCAGGTCTTAGCCCTAGGTTAGTGTGACTTGGCAAGTTATTTACCTCACCCTCTGTATCTGTTAAGATGAAGGCATTGGCCTACATAATTCTGAACATCCAGTTTCATTCAAGTCACCAGTGAATCTGGGATATCATGCTTAGTTCATAGGATATTAAAAAGAGCTGAGTCACTTGAAATTCGATGAACATGTAGTAATTTTTTTGTATGCATTTTTTTTTTCCTGGAAGGTGTACCTATAGCTTTCATCAGAGTCTCAAAGGGGTCTGTGATACAGAACATCTAGCATCTCAGGATTTTTTTCTTTTTCTCTTTTTGGCAGATACGCTGGGGAATCATATTTCTCCTTAGGGAGGGGGCTAAAGTTATAAGAATGGTGTGAGAAAGCTATTTGGAGAAAGGAAACAAGGGAAACTTATAAAGATAAGCAGAGTTAAAAGATGGAAGCTAGATCAATGAGTAAGAGCCTGTGAGCAAGCGGGCAGTACTGTTTAAGCTCCTGGATCCAGCCATGCCTGATACCCCAACACTTTTCACCTAAATAAATGACTGCTCCTCCCTCCTTAAGGCATTTTCTATTTCAATCATCTATAGGATAAATGACTGATGTGCTAATATTATTGGAAGAAGCTACTGCCATTTAAAAAATTAATGAATCACAACATAAAAAAAGCAAAACAGGAAGAGAAAAGGATTGAGGGAGTTTCTTCTTAGGTTTTGTTTTTTTTTTTTTTTCAATTTCAGGGAAGAAGAATGCTCCTTATTTTGTTCCCCATCCTTTATTCTTTTAGCAAACCAGTGCCTTTTAGAGGCAGAAAATACCTTAGAATCAATCCCGACATTACACAGATGGGAAACCAAGATCCAGAGGAGATGTGACTTTCTCGAGGTCATATACTAAACTGGAAGCCACACTGAGTAGAACAGAAGTTACCTTCTTCAAGGTATGCTCCTCCTCTCTGCGAAACTTTCCTCAGTGATTCTTTTCCAGGCAGGCTCTTCAATTAGCAGAGCTTAGGAAAGTTCTTACACCCACATGTGTTGTATCCACACATGGATCCTTATCTTGTCCAGAAAATTCTGCAGTCTGGCTTTCTTTTTCCAGTTCCATGGGCACAGGCGAACAATACAATGTTTTGTCCAAAGATGTTGGAGGAGGTAAGGGACCCATCCCCTCACAGGTGACAGGCCCACTTAGGTAGCCCCAGCTAGGATCGGGGTCCTGGGGATCTGGACCAGGCCAGGCATTGCCCCGTCCTGCCCACAGCAGGAGGATTTACAACTGTTAAGGGTCAAAAGCAGACAAGCAGGATTTATGGGACAAGTCCAGGGGGTCACTTTCAGCCACAGGGTTAGATTAGTGCAGCCCTTAAAGGCAGGAATAGCAAAGGCACAAACCGGGGCCAGCACAAGCCCAGGAAAGAGGGGCATACCTGAACGCGAAGGTAAAGGAAAGTCGAGAGCCTACCTGCCCCGCATTCACAAACCACTCGAAGCCGCACAGGAGAAATGACCTTTAATGTCCGACTTTTGTTTCCAACCCCGCCAAAGTGACACCCTTCAGGGAAGTACAGGAGGGGCTTGAGAGGTAAGAAATCAGGAGACAGACAGCGCCCCGGCGCCTCCTGGGCGCACGCACACTCGCCCTGCCCCCGTCGCGGGCGGCCCCACACACGCGCACACGCAATACACGCACATCGCACAGACACACGCACGTGACCCCACAGTTAAATACATGTACAGAGGGACTCGTTTAGATATATACAAAGAGAGAGAGAGAGAGGCGGAAATCCCGGCCGCCGTCGGGTCCCCCAGGCTGTCAGCATGCTCGGCCCAGCTCTCCGCGCCGTACCTGGCACCCATGCCCCTGCCAGAAAAGCAGCTGCCCCTCCTCCCGCCCCCCTCCCCCCGTTTCCCGGTGGGGCCCCGAGGCTACCGGGCGCCGACACTCCCCTCCCCCCTCCGCCCGCCCTCCCCCCACGAAGATGGGCTCCCCAGAGAAAGGAAGCGGTGCGCGGGGACCCTAAAACTGCCCGGGCGCCAGGGGCATGTTGCTTTTGAAGCCGGGCTGCCCGTTGGCCACGTCGGCTGCGGCCTCGTGGCCGGCGTCGCCGTCAGTCCCGGGGCTCTCGGGCTCGGCAAGGAGCTTGAAGGTGAAGAGCGGACCCGAGTCGTGGCGGCCGCGGCGGCCCGGGGGCTCGGGCGCGGGCAGGCTCAGGAGGGCGCCGGGCGCCTTCCACTCCGGGAAGGCGCACAGCTCGACGGGCGGCGGCGCGCCGCGGCCCAGGTAGCCGGGGCTCGGCGAGGCCGAGGGCAGGGTCCGCTGGCTGCCGCTCAGGCAGCTGCCGCTGTCGTCCAGCGAGTCCTTGCGCGACTGCGAGCGCTCCAGCGAGCCGCCGCGCGTCCACGGCCGGTAGGTGTAGCCGCAGCCCCCCAGGCGCCGGCGGCGGCGGCGGCGGCGGCGGCCGCGGCACTGGCACCCGAGGATGCGCACGAAGGCGCGCTTGAACTCCTTGCTGGAGCACGGGTAGATGATGGGGTTGAGGCAGCTGTTGAAGTAGCCCAGCCAGAAGACCACCTTGAACACGGCGTCGGGGGCCTTCAGGGTGGAGAACAGGGAGCCTGCAGGGGGAAGGGGTGGGGTGGGCACGGGCAGAAAGACAAACAATCGGTGAGCAGTCAGACCCTCTCTTCCATGTGATTTGCCCACAGACTGTCAACCGGTGGTATTCCTGTCTCCTGCTCAGGCCAGCTCCTCTACCTGCAATACTGCCTTTCCATCTCAAAACACTTGACTCCTACATGCTTTTCTAAAGTCCAACCTCCATCTCTTCACCTTCGCCCATAAAATCTTTCCTGATTTAGCTAAACAGGATTCAAACAACTGTATCTGTAACGTTCCTAGGATAGCGCTTACCACTGTCTTCGTGAGTGAGAAAAATAATCACACACAGCTCTTCTATAGCTGTTGGAACGGCACTGTGTTGCTTCTTCACCTACTATTTTATCCTTCACAGAATGCCTTGAAGTATTTCCATGGGAAATATGAGATGTGTTAAAGACCTAAGGGTGAAAGGTAAACCTTTATAAGGTAACCCAAGAGAAGGTAAATGACAGTCTTACCGATGGAGAGGTGAAGGAAGAGGACTTAACACTTCAAAAAGATAAACTATGGGGCAAGAGTCGGAGAAGATATTTACAATGTCTTAAGACTGTCAAGGGGTTGGTATTTAGCGTATATTAGGACTCCTGAAGAGAAGGAGAAGGAAATGGCAACCCACTCCAGTGTTCTTGCCTGGAGAATCCCAAGAACAGAGGAGCCTGGTGGGCTGCCGTCTATGGGGTCGCATAGAGTCGGACACGACTGAAGTGACTTAGCAGCAGCAGCAGCAGCAGGACTCCTGAAAGTCAACAAGAAAAAGATAGCATTCCCAGTAGAAACGTGGGCAAAGAAAAGGAACAGGCAATTTACAAAATAGAAAACTTGAAGGCTAACGGGCATATCCCAAAGTGCTGGAAATATTAGGCAGCCAAATAAAGTGAGAGCCACAAATTGAGAGAACATATTTGTTACATTGGCAAAAATTAGAAAGCTCGACAGTGCCAAGTTCAGGCAGGGGTGTGGAAACATGGGGAGTCTCCTGCTGGTGGTGGGCACAGGCTATGAAGACCTGATCCCATTAAGTATACAGATACCTCCTGACCCAGCAATTTTGCTCCAGGGCAGGGATGTGAAAGAATTTTCACACAGGTCATCAGGGGCCATGTGTGACTATGCTCAGGGTGATGGTGTTTATGGTGACAGAGTTGGAAAACACCTGGGTGCCCCACACTGGGAATAATGGAAAAGTAGAGTTTGGAACATGCATAGCAGAGCAATTACACAGTACCTAAAAGTCCAAATAGCAATATGGAAAGATCTCAAATACCTTGTTCTTTGTTTAAAAAAAATAGGAAACAGAATGAGCTTTATAACATAACATCTTTCAAGTAACACACCTAACAACCAAGCTCATTTGCAAAAACACTTTCAAGTTAAAAAATACATATCAAATGCAAAATGGGTGTCTAAGGGTGAGGCAGAGGGAAAGCGGAATAGGGGATAGGAATAAAAGGAAATAAATCAATAAAATAAGAGAGACACCAGACTTAGACCTATGATGATGGGGTGCTGATAGCTGAGAAACATGACTAACTCATGTGTCTGAATTGAGGTCCAAAAGCATTTAATGCAAAATTAAGTTCAAAACTATTTCCATTTTAAATGCAAGGCAACTGAGACTTGGAGAGGTTAAATGACTTGCCCCGGGCCACATAGCATGTTTGTAATATAGCTGGGATTTAAACTCAATTCTGTTTGAATATGAAACATTTTTGCTTGTTTGTTTGTTTGTTTTGAATGCTATTAATTTCCTTTTGTGGAAAAATGAGAAGCTATTAAAAAGCAAAAAGAAAAGAAAAAATATTTTAAAAGCACAAATAAACCCACAATGCAGAGATACCACATTTTGGTACATAAACTTCCAGATTTTTTTCCTGTTGTATACACTACACACGTAAATATATATGTAAATGTTTGCATATGTACATGTAAATGTTGTATATACATATACATATGTAAATGAATACATATTTGTCGTATATACATATGTAAATGTTTTTAAAATGCAATTATACTTCACAGAACATTCTGTAACTTCAAACCATGTCCCTAAGCCAGCCACTCCACCTGCAGCACAGTGACTTTGGTATTCCTATCTTAACCTCCTTTGTTACACTGTGAGCTTCCTAAGAGCCTGGTCTTTGGGATCACCTTTGAATCCATTTGAAGGAAGAGTGTATGAGTGGGAGAAATCTTAGCAAATCTCGAAATCCAACTTCCTCACTTGATCCATGGAGACACTGAGACCCAGAAAGTGGCTGAAGGTCCCACAGTTGTTGCATAGATGCCATAAGAATCCCTATTTTGGATTGCACTTGAGTTTCCCCCCTGCAGCACTTGACCTTCTTGATTATTGAGCTCTGGCTTGTTGTTACAGGGAGCCTCCCGATTCTCTGCTTGGCGATGCAGGGATAGTGGCTGGTCAGGTTCCTGGTGCAGGGTTAAATCAGAGAGGGATTAAACTTGGCAAGAGGGTTATCCATACTTGTTGCGTGCGCGCCAAGCTGCTTCCGTCGTGACTGACTCTCTGTGAGCCTATGGACTGTAGCTCACCAGGCTCCTCTGTCCATACGATTCTCCAGGCAAGAACACTAGAGTGGGTTGCCATGCCATCCTCCAGGGTATCTTCCCCGACCCAGGGATCAAACCCACGTCTGCTACGTCGCCTACATTGGCAGGCGGGTTCTTTACCACTAGTGCCATCTAGTGTTAACTATAAGTACGCTGACTTCTCAATTCTGGTTTAGGGCTAGGTGAGGCCAATGAGGGCGCCACCTCGTGGTCTGATTCGTGATAAGGTCTGCACCGTTGGGTTTTTGTCCCACTGTTGGCATCACCGACTCGATGGACGTGAGATTGAGAAAGCTCTGAGAGTTGGTGATGGACAGGGAAGCCTGGCGTGCTGCAGTCCATGGGGTCGCAAAGAGTTGAACGCGACTGAGCGACCGAACTGACTGTCCAAGATTATCCTTTGGATAGAAGGCTCCAGTGAAAATGCAAATATGACATGTGAACACCTAGTATCCATGATGGGGTGAGTTGTTTCTGCCCATGTGGATGGTCTTGCTTCTGTCACAGAGTCTAAAGGGAATAGCTAAAATGGTCTTGACAAAAATGGGAAACTGAAGAATAAATCTGGGAAGTGGAGAGAGGGAGCTAACACGTGGAAACCTTGTGCATTACTCCGGAGGGTAAATGCTAGTGAGCATGTGCACAGGTAGGCACACCGTCCATAAGGACATGTTAAGGCCTGGGATTGAGCTGGGGGCGGGGCACAGACAATTGAGGCAAAGGTGAGGATGATCCAGAGCAGGAGAGCATCCTTGCTGAAGACAGACTTGTAACTCTGCTTGCCAGCCCTTTGAAGATGATAGTAAAATGGCCCAAAGGGGGTGTATCCTGAAGGACTAGCTTTTAAAGGATTACAATAATTACAAATAATTACAAAAATTACAATAATACTAATAGCTAAAATTCATCAGAACCATCAGTCACATTGTGTGTGCTTTATACACATCCTACACTAAACCTTTTACACCATTCACCTGTTTAATGATCACAGTAATCTCTAGATGAAGGGACTATAGTTGGTCCCATATTATGAATCAGGACACCAGCATATGAGTGGTAGCTTTTTACATTTTTATACATTCATTCTTTCATTTTTTCATTCATTCATTCCACAAATATGGAGCTCTGCTAAGTGCCAGGCAGGAGGCCAACCTGTGGGGATACAATTAGGGGTGTTTCTGCCCTGTGGCAGCCCACAGGCTTGTGAGGAGGCAGTTCATTGCACCGGAACACACACAACATTATGATGGGGGCATGAATGCCATTCTCTCCTTCTGTGCCACACGGCATTTCTTCCTATGTTCTTCTTCACCTGCATCACACTGAAAGCACCTTGTTAGGGTTAAAGATGGGCTGGAACTTTGTCTTTATTTTCTTACAAAGCACTCTCCAAGGACCAGTGGGCTGAGATGTGCTCAGCCAAAGGGAAGGGGGGTGATGTTGATTTTCTCATGGCATTCACTTACAGCCACAATTTGAGCTTGGGCTCCCTGAGATGCCTATTCCTCTGAGAAGAAGGTCATTCTTTGCCTTTAGTCAATTTAGGCAATGTGGCCTGGTGACTTGAGCTCAGAGTTTGCATCCCTTTTTTTGGAGTATTGGCTGTTTGACTTTTGAAAAGTTAACTGGCTCTCTCAGGCTAAATTTTCTTATCCATAAATTGGGGATAACATCTGCCTCATAGGATTATTCTGAATACATGAAAATATCCATGTTAAAATACTTGATATGGTGTCTGGCACCTTGAAAATTGATAAATGGTGGCCATTTTCCAAATATACTTTATATCCTGGCCCATTCATTGCCATCTTCCAGGAACTCTGCTGATTAACCCTACCTGACTCAGAGTGACTCCTTTATTCTGTATCCCTCAGAACATATACAATCAGGTCTTATTCTGTTATTTTATTGTTTATCTGTTAATGTTGCTGAGCCATCCCAGGGCTGGCTAAGTCCTTGTTTACCACCCAGTCTGTAAACTCCTTCTGGGCAGAAACCATATCTTTATTTCTTTCCCATTTCAGGAAAAGAATATTTTTATTACATTTTATTAATATTTTATATTTTTATTATAAAAGTGAAACAATGGAGAATGAATAGGGGGAGCACAGAGAATTTTTAGGGCAGTGAAATTTTTGGTATGATACTATATTGGTGGATATATGTCATTATACATTCGTCCAAACCCATAAACTGTACACCACTAAGATTGATCCCTAATGTAAACTGTGGACTTAGGGTGATTATGTGTCAATATAGGTCCACCACAGTACCTTCCTGTCAATTTGGACGTGAACCTAGAACTGCTCTAAAAAATTAAGACTATTAAAAAAAACCTCACATCCTTAAAAAGAGGGTTTTCCTAGTGGCTCAGATGGTAAAGAATCTGCCTGCAATGCAGGAGACCCAGGTTCAATTTCTGGGTCAGGAAGATCCCCTGGAGAAGGAAATGGTAACCCACTCCAGTATTCTTGCCTGGGAAATCCCACGGACAGAGGAGCCTGGTGGGCTATAGTCCAGGGGCCACAAAGAGTTGGACATGACTGAGTGACTAACACACAATACACACATCTTCACAAAGCTAAAAATACAGTTTCCATATGATTCAGCAATCCTATTTCTAGGCATATATCTGGAAAAGATGAAAACTATAATTCAAAAAGATACCTGCACCCCAATGTTCACAGCAGCACTGTTTACAATAGTCAAGACATGGAAGCAACTCAAGTGTCCATCACCAGATGAATGGATGAAAAAAATGTGGGTGCACATGCACGCACATACACACACACACACACACACAGAGGGATATTACTCAGTCATTAACAAAATGAAACGATGCCATTTGCAGCAACATGGTTGGACCTAGAGATGATCATATTAGGTGAAATAAGTCAAAAAGAGAAAGACAAACACCATATGGTATCACTTATATGTGGAATCTAAAATATGACACAAATGGGACTTCCTTGGTGATACACTGGTTAAGACTCTGCACTGTCAATGCAGGGGGCTCGGGTCTGATCCCAGGTCAGGGAGTTGGATCCCACGTGCTGCAACTAAAGCACCCGCATGCCACAACTAAGACCCAGAGCAGTCAAATAAAAAATAACACAAATGAGCTTATTTACAAAACAGAAACAGACTCACAGACATAGAAAACAAACTTATGGTTACTAAATGGGAAGCAGGGGAGGGATACATTGGGAGTAGGGGACTAACAAATCCACACTACCATATATAAAATAAATAAACAACAAGGATTTACTGTATAGCACAGGGAACTATATTCAATAGATTGTAATAAACTATAATGTAACAGAATTGAAAAAGAATATATATATATATAAACAAATCACCTTGTTGTATACCTGAAAGTAACAAATATTATAAATTACCTAAACTTCTACTAAATAACTTGTCACATTAAAAAAGTGACACCTGCTAAATCACACACTACAAAAAAAATCTATATAATATAGAGTGAAAATTATTTCTCAAGTAGATATGACCAAAGTTAACAGTTCTGTTTTTATCCTTTCAGATGGATTTTTAAAATGGGGTCATACACATACCTTTCCCCAAATTTATTTCTTCACTTAGAATATATAAAAGACATTTCCTCATGTCACAACATTACATCTTGCTGTCTGGATATAGAGTAGTTCACTTAACTCTTTCCTGATAGTAGTCAAATAAGTGATTTTAAATTTTGGGCTACTGCAAACTGCAGCAATGAAAAGCCTCATGCATCTTGTGTTTTTGCACACTTGAGTGTTTCTGCAGGGTAACATTCTTCATGAGGAAGCACTGGGTGGATTCCACATTTAAGTCCTGACAGCTAGCCAAACCGCCTTCTGACTGGTTGTATCAATTTACTATCCCACTGACTGAAATGAGTGTGATATTTTCCCTACATCTCCACAACTTTGTGGTGTGGTCAGTTTTTAATCCTCGTGTATCTGGGAGCTGAATAATGACCTTGCCCACCCTCTTGTTCCATTTGCGTTCTCCTTTATTTCGTCTTCCAGCGACCAGAATGGCTCTCACCCTCAGTGACTTCTGGCAGGGACTGCCCTTTTCTCATTAGATTCTGACTCTTGGGATGGAATCCTGGTTCTCTCACCAGACCTGTGACCTTGGGCAAGCTTCATACTATCCCTAAGCTTCAGTTTCCTCATCAGTAAAATGGGTCAAATAAGAATATCACCTTCCCTGGGTTGTTTTAAGGATTAAACAAGATAAAACATGAAAAGCTCTTATTAGCATGCTGGGTACCAGGTTCCTGCCACCTAAATCAACTCTGCATTAATGCTAATTAACCAAATGATAATTTATTCCTATAAACCACTCATTGGGCTAGAAATCTAATTACAGGAAATCGATGTTTGTTAACTTGATGTATCATTTTGGGTCAGTTACTTTCCCTTTTTGGGCCTCAGTTTACCTCCTTTAAAAATGTATTTATTTATTTTACTGAAATAGAGTTGATGGACAATATTATCTTAGTTTCAGGTTCAGTACCTAATAATTTGACGTAGTTTCCCTCCTTTAGTTGAGTGGTTTGATCCAAGTCCTGTCCAGCCGTATCATTCACAGTCTCTATGAGGCTAGTGCTAGAAGCCTGCCCATCCCTGCTTCTCCAGACCCACCACAGAGGGGCAGTGCGGGTCAGGAACTGGACTGCCATGTGCCTCGGATTCCACACATACTTCGGCCCCTTCCTTCCTTCCTCTCTCCTGCCAGCAGCACGGTAGCCATTGGGATTCGGGGCTCTGTTTGCAAGACCAGCACGCCCTGGTGGGAGCCAAGAGCCCTCATTAATTAGGGAAGGTGCCAAGCCTCCTCGGGCATGAGAGCATGTTGGTGACAGGAATCCTTTTTTCTCTGGGCACAAAAACAGACCTTTGGGCGCCAATGAAGATGCCAAGGGGCTTCCCTGATGGATCAGTGGATAAAGAATCTGCCTGCAATGCAGGAGACACAGGAGACGTAGGTTCCAGCCCTGGGTCACTTGGAAGATCCCCTGGAGAAGCAAAGAGCAACCCACTCCAGTATTCTTTCTTGGAAAAGCCCTTGGGCAGAGGAACTGGCAGGCTATAGTCCATGGGGTCGCAAAGAGTCAGCCACAACTGAGCAACAAGCATGAAGATGCTAAAAGAGGGAGCACATATCAATGGGAAATGTAGGTTCCTGGAAGCCTGCTCTCTCTGCTGGAAGTAAGGCCGGCGTCTGCTCTTTGCCAGGGTTACCAACTCTCAGTGCGTGTCCTTGAGCCTGGCTCCACATCTCCTGCCCATGAAAAGTTCCCATGTGCTTTAGCCCTGCGTCTTAGCGTCATGGCTTGGCAGAACTGGGAAACCCTCTTCCTTAAAGGAAGGTCAGTCAGGGTGAGTGACTTGTACAAGGTCACTTGGCTGGTGAATGGCAGTACGAGAGCCAGAACCTGTTCAAATGTCCTTCAGTTGATCCAGAAAAACATTTATCGAGACAGGGGAGCTCGGTGGTTAAGGACCTGTTTGGCTAACACAGGCAGGTACCCCTGGGTTCAAGTGCTGGGTTCAAGACTTCTTAGCTGGGTGAACTTGGAGAAGCTGCTTGAGCTCGGTTTCTCGGAAAACAGGAATGGTGATAATTCTTTTCTGAATGGATGAGTTGAGCTTAGGCTTGGTAAGTGCTTGGCATGTTGAAAGTACTCAATAAGTACAGCTATTCGACTGCTGCAAACACAACTACTGTTACTACTGCCAGTGCTGCTGTTGCTGCCAGCACTACTGCTACCAAGATGAAGGAAATGGAGACGAAGATGAGATCTCCTGTGCAGAGCAGGTGTCAGCGCTCTCAGCCTGCTGCTCTTTCCAGTACAGGCCCAGGGATAGGGCTCCAGGTGGTTCTGGAGCTTGATGAGACTGTATGTGATATTCATGCAATTTTCTGGGGGAGAATCCATAGCTATCATGGGCTTGATGGGGTCAGCAACCCTCAAAGGTTTAAGCCTCACCCATCTCAAGTCTAGAGCTTGCTAAGCATCAGTCACTCTACTCCTTGGACCATCCATTACTTAATGCTTTTCTCTAAATCAACTCACTTTTGGTATCTAATTTTTTTTAAAAGAAAGCTTTTTATTACTGTTTAAAAGCCTGCATTACTTGCTATAAACAGAATGCAATGGCAGAGAAAAAGAAGATGAAGACAAAACGTTGTTAGTAGCTCTGGAAGGCTCCATAGTGTAGTGTGTCTGAGCCTCCTCTCTTTTTCAAAGAGGGAGATTAGCTCGGGTTGAGGGGTGTTGAGACTTGTTGGCCTTAAACTGAGGGGCATTCATTCCTCTTTGAGGACCTGAAGGATTGAAGGAGAAGTGAACAGGGAATATTTCCTCACTAGAGAACCCAGCCCCTGGCACATAATAGTGCTAAATAAATATTTGTGCACTGATTGACTGACTGAATATGTGATTCAGTTTTTTGGAGCCATCTCTGGCTCGCATTTCAAGCTATCTTGTACATCACTCAGATCTGTAGTCATTTTGAGCAGCAACTGTGGGCATAGCTCTGGGAAACCAGGAGGCCCCATGGCTCCACTAGGATGCCGCTTGCTAGTCTCTTACTGAGGTTTTTTAAACAGATCAGATGAGACAACACCTCTGAAAGGGCTTGGAGGGGTTGAAAGCTTCACATCTGGGTGGGGCAAGTTCTAAGAGGTAGAACTTGAGAGGAAAGGGGTAAAGCAGCAAGCAGATGGTGCAGTGAGCCCACTCATATCACATGGGCTTTGCCTGCTGAAGGGTGACTTAGAGGGATGGTGAAGCACAGGGATCCAAAAGCTAAAGTGAAGCAGGATCAGCACAAGGAGAAGCACTTCTTGGCTGGACCGTGGTCCGGGTGGGTCATCCTTAAGGTGCTATTCAATGAATCTGAACAGTGAATCCCCACTCTTCAAAACCCAAGGTTTGTTTGTGGAATAGTAGCTACTATGAAGATCCCCCTGGGGAAGGAAATGGCAACCCACTCCAGCATTCTGCCTGGGAAATCCCAGGGACAGAGGAGCCTGATGGGCTACAGTCCATGGGGTCACAAAGGAGTTGGACATGACAGAGTGACTAAACAACAACAACAGCAACAACTCCTGTGTCAATCACTGGCCAAATGCCTAACCATCTTTACACCCTTTTTTACTCCTTTAACCATCTCTGTTCCCAAGACAGCTCAGCATGACTGCACCCTGCATGGCTCTAGGGGGCGCCATTCTGCCCGCTTGGACTCCTCGGTGTCTGGGAGTCCAACCTAAGGGCACTCACTGGAGGCCACGACTATTACACTTGAAGGAACGGAACTAGCTCCAAGCCATAGAGCTAATGGGGGCAGAGTTTGAATATGAATCCAGGAAGCCCTTACAGAGGATGTTAATCACTTCCAGTACAATTCATGGGGAAACAAAATACACATGCTAATGTGTATAAGGGACAGGAAAAATAGACATGAAAGGAGACATCAACTGTGTTTATCCTTCGGTGTTGAAATTACGGGTGAATTTTTATTTTCTGGGTTTTTTGGTGTTTTCCAACATTTTCTCCACAAACATGAATTACTTTTGTAATTGGGAAAAATCCAATGAATATTATTTAAAAGACAAAAAAATGAACCAAAAGATACTTTTTTAATGTTCTATTTAAATATAATCCACATGACAGTTCTATGAGCAAAGTGGGATTATCCATACTTTTCAGATGAAGAAACAGAGCTGTAACTAGAAGGCAGCGCTTGTTTAAGGCTCTCTACAGGTAAGGGGGGGAGGGGGATTGAAATGAGACCTTTTGTTGTTAAGCCCAGCAGCCTCCTCTGTTAGTTCCTGATGTGTCTGTTGTCCCCTGATGTGCCTTATTCTCTTACTATGGACCCTGTAATATTTCGTCATTAAATATTGGTTGAAGGAATGACCAGTGGGTGGGGACTGCACCAAGGCATAGAGAGATGCAGCGCATCATTTGTCTGGTCCCTCCAGGGCTGGGTGGTAATATCCTTCTGAGTTCTGACAATCTGGGTCTCTAGGATTATAAATTTGATTTGATTTATTTCACAGTCAGCATCACACAAACAGATGACCTCAAGGGAGCCAGTGGGTGGTAAAACCATTTTGATCAGCTTGTAAATAGAGTGGAACTCCCTTTCAATGGGGCTGTTATTAGGAGCATTTGGTTACACCTTTGGCCAAGCCAAGTCTTCCCAGTGCAAACAGTTTGCCCAATAAAAACAAACAAACAAAAAATGTCAAATACTAGTTACTAATTCTTTCAACATTGGCTTTGAGAAGGAGGTTTCCTTGGATTTGGAAATTCCCTTCGAGGTTTTTCCATTTTCTTTGCCACTTAACCCTGGAAAGAGATCACAAAATTGTCCAACAAATACAATATCCTCAGGGCCAAATAGACCCATGTTAAATTTTAAAGCAAATGTTGAAAACAATAATAATCACCAGAGCCACCATTTGTAATGAACTAAGAACCAGTTATTAGGTACTATGTTTACAAACATTCTCTCATCCAGTCCTTCCAGAAGCATTGCTATTATTATATTTCATTCTATGGATGAGGAAACTGAGGTTTAAAAGATTAATGAAGTCACATGTCTAGTGAGAGGTAGAGTTAGGATTAAAATCTAACTCTAAAGTCTGGGTTTTTACTCATTGCTTAATAATAAGAAAAAGAAGCTTCTAGTCATTTCTTTAAGCACTAGGCAATTTCCCCCTCAACTGGAACAATCTTTCTCTTCACTAAACTGTCATAGTATTTTATCTGAAGCTAAAATATGGCATTTATCACTCTCTATCTTGAATTACAGTTGGTTAGGGCTATGCCTCATCTAAGATTAGATTGTGAGCTTCTAGAAAAGAGAGTTCATGTCTAATTCTTCTCTTTCTACTCAGGGCCTTACACAGTGCCTGACACAGAATAGCTACTCAGTCAACATGTGTTGCAAGAATAATAATTAGTAATAAAGACAGCAGCCAAAATATGTCAGCCCTTGGCTACTCAAGGTGAGGTTCATGGATAAACAACATCAACATCACCTGAGTGCTTGTTAGAAATGCAGAATCTCAATGATCCAGTGAATCAGAATCTGCTATTTAACAAGATCCTGAGGTGAGAAGCATTGCCTTAGTCCACATTACAATTTTATTTTTAAAATTGTTTTCCTGGGTATCTTGGAATTCATGAATGAGCAAAGGTTGGGCCCAAAGTCACCTCACCATGGGACTGACTTCCTTGTCCCAAACCCTCCAGTGGCTCCCATAGTTTATAGGATAAAGTTCAAACTGCTTAGGTTGCAATTTAAGACCTGTTCAACCCGGCTGAAATGGACTGATTGTTTGCAACATAAGAGTTGACTTTTCTTGCTCTCTTCCTTTCATCTACTCTGTCAACTGGTCTGAAATGTCGGTTCCTTTCCCCTCCTCCTCTCCATCCCTTCTAGGCCTGGCTCAAATTCCTCCTTCTCATAAGCTCAGCGCACAATGCCCAGCTTCCTCTGAAGTGTGAAAGTAGAAGGAAGGGGCAGGCTATGAAGACCTGCTCAGATCCAGGTAACTGACACAGCTTAGCTAATCTCGCTCTCACAATAAGGCAGGAGAGAGGAGTGGGTTCTGTAATTCTCAACTTTTAATTTACAGATGAGGAAATAAAGTCTTCATGTGTATGGAACTCACTCAATGTTACACAGCTATTAAACTGAAGAGCTGGGATTCAAACCCACCTCTGCATGAGCTTCCCTGGTGGTTCAGACAGGGAAGAACCCACCTGCAATGCAGGAGTCTCGGGTTTGATCCCTGGGTTGGGAAGATCCCCTGGAGAAGGGAATGGCAACCCACTCCAGTATTTTTGCCTGGAGAATCCCATGGACAGAGGAGCCTGGAGGGCTACAGTCCCTGGGGTCGCAAAGAGTCAGACACGACTGAATGACTAACACTTCACTTCATTGTCTGTCCCAAAGCTGGGCATTTTTCATAACAGACAATACAGCCTCTGAACACTTAAAATACTTCAAAGTTGGGGGAAGACCAGGATTATTTACTTTCTATTTGTAATGGTGTCTTTACATATATTTTATCCGACCATTAAAACACAGAAACCAAGAATTTTGTGGCACTGTACCTCAGTGGTTCTTAACCTAAATATTCTGGTTATGCAAGTAATTTAGCACTGCACAATTTCAGGAGTTCACAGACTCACTGAATCCCATCCACGGGTGCCCAGGAGATGCAAAGTCACCAGATTAAGAGTCTCTGCTATTCTTTCCACAGAATTCTATCACAACAGCTGCTGAACTTATTTAAGAGTCTGTCTCCCTTGTTCACAAGCTTGTCCACAAGCTGAAATCAAGATTGCCAGGAGAAATATCAATAACCTCAGATATGCAGATGACACCACCCTTATGGCAGAAAGGGAAGAGGAACTAAAAAGCCTCTTGATGAAAGTGAAAGAGGAGAGTGAAAAAGTTGGCTTAAAGCTCAACATTCAGAAAACTAAGATCATGGCATCTGGTCCCATCACTTCATGGCAAATAGATGGGGAAACAGTGGAAACAGTGTCAGACTTTATTTTTCTGGGCTCCAAAATCACTGCAGCTGGTGACTGCAGCCATGAAATTAAAAGACGCTTACTCCTTGGAAGGAAAGTTATGACCAACCTAGACAGCATATTAAAAAGCAGAGACATTACTTTGCCAACAAAGGTCCATCTAGTCAAGGCTATGGTTTTTCCAGTGGTCATGTATGGATGTGAGAGTTGGACTGTGAAGAAAGCTGAGTGCCGAAAAATTGATGCTTTTGAACTGTGGTGTTGGAGAAGACTCTTGAGAGTCCCTTGGGCTGCAAGGAGATCCAACCAGTCCATCCTAAAGGAGATCAGTCCTGGGTGTTCATTGGAAGGACTGATGCTGAAACTCCAATACTTTGGCCACCTCAAGCGAAGAGTTGACTCATTGGAAAAGACCCTGATGCTGGGAGGGATTGGGGGCAGGAGGAGAAGGGGGTGACAGAGGATGAAATGGCTGGATGGCATCACCGATTCGACAGACATGAGTTTGAGTAAACTCTGGGAGTTGGTGATGGACAGGGAGGCCTGGCGTGCTGCAGTTCATGGGGTCACAAAGAGTTGGACACGACTGAGTGACTGAACTGAACTGAACTGAACTCCCTTGTTCACAAGCTCCTCAAGGCCAGGTTCAGTCTTATTCATCTTGTTTTTCTAGCACCAAACACAGAGCTGGGTTATAGTGAATGTGTAAAACTATTTGTTGAGCACATAACCTCCTCTTCATGTGCCTAACCCAGTATCTATGTGATTCATGGTAGGTGTGGGGTGATTTTATTGCTTATAATGTGCTTCCTTCCTCTTCTTTATATGTTTAAATGGTAACCACAGGGACTTCCCTGGTGGTCCAGTGGTTAAGAATTCACCTTCCAATGCTGAGGACAATGGGTTTGATCTCTGGTCAGGGACCTAAGATCCCTTACATCATTAGGCAACTGAGCCCATGCACTCTAGAGTCTGTGCACCACGACTATTGAGCCTGCACACTCTGGAGCCTACAAGTGTGGCTGACACTACGAGCCACGAGAGAAGCCAGTGTGCTGCAACAAAGACCTGACACACCCAAATAGATAAATATTTTTTAAAAGGTAACCACACACACACACACAAAAAAATAAATAAAAGGTAACCACAGGCCAATGCCCAGTTCAGTTTTTGTCCTCTTCCTGAAATCTTTCTTGACTGTTCCAGGCCTCTTCTCCTGTATTTTCCATCAAAACACAGGCCATATCACATAGATCATTATGGAATGTCTTTCTTAAGTGCCATTTGTCTCTTTAGACAGCATCAAAGCTGTTTGAAGATGGAGTCTGTCCTATATTTCTAGCACAGGACTGGGATCAAGTCAGTGACATCAAGTGCCCACTGGTTAATTGATGGACCCATTCCCACTTCAAAGAGGGAAGTGACCTCTTGGCTTAGGCCCAGAGTTGGGAGCAGATGGGATGGAGTGGTTTCTGTAGCACTTAAGGGTCTATCTTTGATGCCAAACTGAGTGTGTTCCACACTTTTACCTTAATGGCAATTTCCCAATAGAACCCTTTTAAAACTGAGCATTGATGGGATCTATGTGAAGGAAGCCATATGACTTTATGAATGGACATAAAAGAAGACACGCAGAGGGAGAGACATAGCTTGCTTTAGTTGTTGTTGTTCAGTTGAAAGTCATGCCTGACTCTGAGACCCCATGGACTGCAACACACCAGGCTTCCCTGTCCTTCACTGTCTCCTGGAGTTTGCTCAGACCTAGGTCCACTGAATTGATGATGCCATCCAACCATCTTGTCCTCTGTTGCACCTTCTCCCCCTGCCCTCAGTCTTTCCCGGCATCATGGTCTTTCTCAGACCTAGGTCCACTGAATTGATGATGCCATCCAACCATCTTGTCCTCTGTTGCACCTTCTCCCCCTGCCCTCAGTCTTTCCCGGCATCATGGTCTTTTCTAATGAGTATAGAAAGTCTCTATCCAAGACAACTTCAGTTCTCCTTGAATTCATCTGTAAATTCAAGACAGTCTCATTAAGATACCATCAGCGTATTTTTTAGGGGTTGGGGTGGGTAGAGAGAAGAACCTAAATGATCCCAAACTAAATATATGGAAGAATATAGATGATAAAAGAATAACCATGAAAAAAATATCCAGGTTAATTAAAATAAATAAAGAGGAATGACAGGAGTGGTGTGGGGAAAATGTGGAAACTTACCTGTATAGATAGTAAAACTTACCGAAAAGTCATCTCACATTATAAAAGTATTTAAAAGACTCTAGGGCAGATAGATCAATGCAATCATATAGTTTATAAAGAGAACCAAATATCCACAAGAATTTGATACGTCATTTCAATGCTTGTGGGAAAAAAGATTATTCTATAGGTGGTGTTGGGACAGCAGTCTAGATATTTAGAAACAAATAAAGCTGGATCCTTACTTTATTTCTTACATTAAAATAAACACAGATGGATCTAAGATATTAAATATTAAAATTATTAAAATATTAGAAGATATAGTAAACATTTTTATATGATTTTGAAATAGGAAAGACCTTTTTAAGCATGACAGGAGATCAGGATTTGTAAAGTATTGCTGTATTTGCCTGGACATTTCTATAAGGTCACAAACTTTGAAAACAAAGCTATAAGAACCGAGAGAAACATTTGTAACTCAAACAACAGTAAAAGCAACAATATTTCTAATACACAAAACTCTCTTCCAAATCAAGAAGAGAAAACAACTCAAAAAAAACAAAGGAAACCATATGGATAAGCAAATAACAAGAGTAAGTACAATGGGTAGCCAGTGAATTCATGAAAACACCATAAAATTCCTTTACCAAGCAAATAATGCAAATTAAGAAGCAGCAAAATATTTCAGGTATATTAGTTTGGCAAATATATGAAAGATTTTCATATATTCTATGTGGGAGTGCAAATTTTGGGTAAAAAAAAACCTGGTGTTACCTAATACAGTTAAAATGATCACAGCTCTTGCTTTTGATGTAAATACTCCACATGTAGGAATATATCCTACACAAGTACTTGTAAACAGAACAAAGGTAAAAGTACAGAGGACTTCCCTGGTATTCCAATGGCTAAGACTCTGCACTCCCCATGTAGGGGGCCCAGGTTTGATCCCTGGTCAGGGAACTAGATCCACCTGCCACGACTAAGAGTGAGCATACTGCAACGAAGATCAAAGATCCTGTGTGTTGCAACTAAAACCTAACACAGCCAAATACATAAATAAATATTTTTTAAAAGTACAGGATACTCCAGTAATGTCTGCCCCCAGATGGGAAATTACCTTCATTCCAGCAATAGGGGATTGTGAAATAAACCATGAAACATTCATGCATTGAAAAACCATACATCTATTAAAATGGTAAGCTAGGTCTACCTGGAAAGAAGCTCATGACCCAGTTAAGTAGAAAAAAGCAAATTTCAGGAAAGAAAGTCTAGTATGATCTGATTCTTGTAAAAAAAGTGTGTGCGTGTGCACATGTGTGATGTATGTGTGTATGTGTCTGTGTGTATGTTCATAGGGCTTCCCAGGTGGCTTAGTGGTAAAGAACCCACCTGCCAATGTAGGAGGCTCAGGTTTGATTCCTGGGTCGGGAAGATCCCCTGGAGGAGGGCATGGCAATCCACTCCAGGATTCTTGCCTGGAGAATTCCATGGACAGAGGAGCCTGGCAGGCTACAGTCCATGCGGTTGCATAGTTGGACAGACATGACCGAGCGACTGAGCACATATGCACGTATGTTCATAGAAAAAATCCAGGTGGAAAAAACTTTGTAACAGTTATCTTTGGAGGAAGGCTTTATGGGAAGATTTTCACTTTTTATCTAAAATTATTTTTGCAATGAATAATCATTACTTTTGTAATTAGAAATAGGGGGAGAGGGGAGATGGGAAAAGGAGAGAGAGAAAGGGAAGTTGAAAATATTAGCAAAAAAAGCCAGCCTAGGGCTAAATAGCTGACTGACATTTATGCACGATCATCACATTTCCGGGCCCCACTTCCTCATGTGTGAAACAAGGGGCTTGCATTAGCACCTGTGCTCCTGGCTTCTTGGATTCTCAGCTGTGTTCACTCCACCGTCGAGGTGAAAGGGAGACTAGAGAAGAAGGCAGGAATACACCTGTGGCCAGAGCGCCTTCAAGCCTGTAACAAACAGGTGGTGAAGTACTGGAGCCTGCCCTCTGAGGAGCAGATAGCCTGCTGCCTGGCCGAGACGCTCAGAGCCTTGGGATGAAAGGCTCCAGAGAGAACAGGGATCATTACTAGCCTTGGGGAATCAGGAGGTAAAACACTGAGATGGGACCACTTAGGCCATTAGGCACTGTGCGATGCCTTTCATCCTTTCTCTGAGCAGCTGTCTGCTGACCCCCACTGCCTTCTTCTTTCTGACTCATCCCTCTGTTCTGTCTTTTAGCTGGTGGGAGTCCAATCTTATCTGCTGGCTTGCTGGGTCCAGGCTGGGACCCCTGGACAGCTCTGCATCTCCTCTCCACTGGTCTGGCCTGGTCTAGGACGCACTCCTCCAGAGGGGACCACACCCGGGCGTCACGCCTCCCTTGTCGCCTGCGGCCCTCAGGGTGTGTGATGCCAGCCCGCTCTATCTAGGACGTCTTGCCTTCTCACCAGAGCCCTCGCCTGTCTTTCTGTATCCCGAGGGCCAGGGACATCACTGGTGTCATGAATATTGTATGATGAAATGATTAGTCTTTGCTGCTGAATACGTGCTGCTGTCCAGATTTCAGCAAATCCTCTTCCTGTTCCTCAGTCCAGGTTCACAGACCTGCAATACAATGACCCCCAAACTGCTGCCCTTTCTCACAGCTCAAAGGCTTCTCGCTGCTAGGAAACTTTGCAGATGCAAGTGCCTAGGGGACGGTTCAGAGCTCAACTCAGAGATGGCCTGTAAGCCAGAGAGCTGGCTGGGCTTGCTGAGAGCCTGGAAGAATGTTTTCTGAGAATTTCCATGAAGGGACAGGATGTAGTTCAGTATTTACTGCCTATGCTGTTTATATATATATGTAGCCCTGACATAAGTTGGAGCCTTTCCTCCCCTTGAAAGCTAGGCAAGATGATCTTGAATGTCCCTTTTCCATAACCCCGGGATGTCTGAAACTCTCCCTCAATGTTCCGGGATCCTGGGTGGGGTAGGGGGGATAACTTCATCCCTGTCTCTCCTGTTTCTTGGGCTCTATTTCCCTAGATGCCTGCTCTGCTTATAGCACCCTGAGGCAGTGATTTTGAAGAGGAAAGTCACCAGCACCAAGTATTTAAAGTAGTGCTCAGGGTTGGGCTCCCTGCCCCACTCCTTGCCCTCTCTCACCTCAACTCCTTTTCTCCCACATTGCTTCAGGAGTTCCAAATTCTTACTGCTTTGAAGGCAATAATTTCTGTTCTCTCTTCTGATAGCTTTGGCATCAGCGTTATTGAGGGCAATGAGGAAGATGGGATGTGGGTAGTTGATGTGAGGAGATGGGTTTCACTTTCCACCTTCAGCTCTAATTAAGATATTTTCCTAAAGACAGTTCCTTTCCTTAAAGAACCAGATTTTCAGAAAACACAATTTCTTCACCTCTTTCATATAAATAAATGCTTCATTTTCAGTTTGATGTAGGTTTTCAGGTTACTGCTTACAGTGGGAGGGCCCCAAACTTTGCTCCACTTCACAGAGTCTTTATTGAACATCTCCTAGGTGTCTGGAACTGGTTGAGAATTTAATCAGGAGATTAACACTGACTAGGAAAGCAAGGAGATTTAAGCTGGTGAGTTTAATACAACCATCATGCCCATTTTATGGATGAAGAAAATTATGGCTTAGAGCAATTAAAGATTACATAGCGGTGGAGATAGGACTCAATCTCAGGCATAATCCCAGATCATCTGATCTTTTTGCACCTCAGTGCTGATTCCCACAGACCAGAGACTTGCTATTTTCCTGGAACATTCTGTGTGAAGGGGCCTAGAAGAAAACTAGGAGATGCTGGTTACATGCTAAGATGGAGAGGTGTTTGTGGGTGATAGTTTGGGAAGGGGTCATTAGATTTTGGGCTTCCCTGGTGGCTCAGCTGGTAAAGAATCTGTCTGCAATGCGGGAGACCTGGGTTTGATCCCTGGGTTGGGAAGATCTTGGAGAAGGGAATGGCTACCCACTCCAGTATTCACACTGGAGAATTCCATGGACTATATAGTCCACGAGGTTGCAAAGAGTTGGACATGACTGACCGACTTTCACTTCACCTCATTAGATTTTGCTACTTTCAGAGAAATTTCCTGCAAAACCAATTCCATCTTTGCACATTTTTAGGAGATAGGAGCTGAAAAGAGAGGGAATTGCATCCCCTTTGTGAGTGAGGGTATAACAGTAGTGGGGCAGGTGTGTTTCAGGGGGCAGGTGTGTTTCAGAGAGCTAGTGACCTTAGACTATTTAGTGCTTGAGTAGGGAGGCCTGATGTCCTATGCAGTGTCCTGATCACAAGGAAGGTGGAGAAGTTGGGGTGACTCTCATGATAGCTAGAAATGGACTCAATCTTTATGATGTTGCCCAAGAAGATACAGAAGATGGTGGTGATCTGAATTTAACAACAACAACAACAATAATAATAGCCGTTACCATCTACCGGAAGCATATAAGAGGCAGGGGCTGTACTGAACCCCTAACATGCATTATCTCAGTACCCAAAACAACTCAGTGTGGGAGGTACAGTTACTGTCTCCATTTTACAAATACTGAAATTGAGGCTTGGAAGAGAAGTTACCTCTTCAGAGTCACAGAGATGTTAAGTAGTAGAGCCTCTGCTCTCCTGTCTTTTGCCATTTGGACCTCGTGAGAAAGGCCACCAAAACACCAAGGACTAAAAGGACATTTTAAAAAGTGGAGCAGATTCCACAAGAGGGTACAAGAGGGTGCAGGGGAAACAGAAGAGCCATGATGGGGTGTGAGTATATTAGTTTTCAGATGACTCATATTCCTGGCCAAATCCAGGAGGAACTGTAATTATTTAGAACTGAAAAGTCATTGTCTGTCAGCTCCTGGCCCTGTGAAAGTAAGCCCCAGGGACCCAAAAAGGTGGAGGGTAAAGGGACATTTAACCCACGAACCCTTCCACCACCTGCAATGCTGAGAACAAACGTGAGAGGATAGGGCCTAGGATGAACAAAAACTAATGAACAGAGACAAAAAGAAAGAGCTAAGCCAGACAATAAAAGGGCAGAGCAGCTCCCTTTTCATTACCACTCCTCCTCATGTTTCTGACAAGAATATGGTTGTCCTGTGCAGAATGAGACCTCCAAGGTGGCCACGGACAGGCAGCAAGGACAGGGAGCCCAGGGTTCAGCCTGAGGAGCTGCCGGCAGCCTCTGTGTGTGCCTCCTGGTGGTCTGGTGGCCCCAGCCTGTCTATCCAGATGGAGCTAAGCCTTCCACTGGGTCACCCCAAAGGGTAGTGCACTCAAGAGTGCCAATTCCTCTGTCCCTCTCCTTCCTTGAAGGCTAGGACCAGATGTTCCACCCCTAATTCTGAAAATGCCACTGAGCCTCAACGGATCATTATTAAAAACGGCCCTCAAAGCATGTGCTCTGGCCAAGGGAAGTTCCCAGAAAAAACCTTCCTGGCAGAGCGGCATCACAGCAGATGGACAGGCAAGGTCCCGGCCCTCACGCTCCCCTCCCCTTTTGCCTTCCTCCACTGCTGGTGATAGGAGAGGCTTGATAGATCTGGGATGAGGTTTTCCAAACCATAAAGGAGCAGGATGTGAGGGGAGATCATGAAAGACACTGGTGTGTGAAGAAGTGCATTTGGCAGAAGGAGCCCAGCCTTGTTCTTCGGAGGCTGCTGAAGCGCAGGAATGGGGGCAGGCCAGGGCTGGCCTGTCCATCTGTTCTGAGGTCTTGCTGGTTTGGTGGAGGACAGCACAACCTCAGAAGGGAGTTTTGACCTGGGTACTGCCCCTCCACAGGGTAAATGGACCATTACTGTGCCTGGGCATTTTATTACAGCTTCTTCTGATCTGGTTCCTTACACTGCAGGAGTGTTAAAAAGAATCATCTGGTCAAACCAGCATTTGATGAGGTTCATTAGCCCTGTTTTTAGTTTTGGTTTCACTGAAAGCATAGGAGTCCTTAATGGTGTCGGTGAATTCCTGAAAAACACAAGGTCATCTGATGTGCATGTGTGCATTTTCTGTGTAGCTGCTTTAGAGCTTCCATTAGATCCTCAAAGGGGCCCACGTACCAAAAAAAGGATAAAAACAATTGGTTTAAAGAATATCAATGTTTTGATTGGGAACCAGGTTGCACGCATGCTCTAAAGAGCATGAATAAGCTATCAGAAGTCTTGACTTTATTTCTCAAAGGACAACACAAATTAATAATGACCAGTGTTGGTGATGATGCAAATGAGTGGGTATTCATATCCTGATGGTGTAAATATGAATTGGGACATGCTTTCTGGAGGGCAATTGGGCAATACGACACAGAGACCTTATAATCTGATGTATTTAGTTATCCTGAAATTACAATCCTAATACTTTATCTTAATGATTAAGGGCACTGCCTCTGGAGTCATTATCTATGTCATTGTGGGCAAATTACTCAATCTCTCTAGGCTTCAGTTTCCTCACCTATGAAATGAAGGTAATATTATTTATTCATAGGACTCTTGGGAGGGTTAAATTTGATAATACAAATGAGGTACCACCTCACACTGGTCAAAATGGCAATCATTAAAAAGTCTACAAGTAACAAATGCTGGAGAGAGCATGGAGAAAAAAGAAGCCTCCTACACTGTTGGTGGGCATGTAAGTTGGTGAAACCACTATGGAAAACAGTATGTAGGCTCCTCAGCAAACCAAAAATAGAATTACCATGGACATATACCCAGACAAAACTATAATATAATTCAAAAAGATACATGCACCTCCATGTTCATAGCAGCACTATTTATAATAGCCAGAACATGTAAACAACCCAATTGTCCATCAACAGATCAATGGATAAAGAAAATGTGGTACTATATAATGGAATATACTTCTCTGGGGGCTCAGATGGTAAAGCATCTGTCTACAATGTGGGAGACCCACGTTCAATTCCTGGATTGGCAAAATCTGGAGAAGGAAATGGCAACCCACTCCAGTATTCTTGCCTGGAAAATCCCATGGACGGAGGAGCCTGTAGGCTACAGTCCATGGGGTTGCAGAGTCAGACACGACTGAGAGACTTCACTTTCACTTTCATATAATGGAATACTACTCAGAGGTTTGACAGAAAACAACAAAATTCTGTAAAGCAGTTATCCTTCAATTAAAAATAAATAAATTTAAAAAATGAAATAATGCCATTTCCAGCAACATGGATGCAACCAGGAATTATCATACTAAGTGAAGTAAATCAGAACGAGAAAGACAAATACTATATGATATTGCTTGTATGTGGAATCTAAAACATGGCACAGATGAACCCATCTACAGGACAGAAACAGACTCACAGACATAGAGATCAGACTTACGGTTGCCGAGGGGGAGGAAGGGGGAAGAGGGACGGCCTGGGAGTTTGGCATTAGCAGATGCAAACTAGTATATATAGAATGGATAAACAACAAGGTCCTACTGTATTGCACAGGGAACTATATCTAGTCTCCTGGGATAAACCATAATGGAAAAGAATTTTTTAAAAATGTACACATATATACATATATATGTGTGTAACTGAGTCACTTTGTTGTATAGCAGAGTGGCACAACACTGTACATCAACTATACTTCAATAAAAATCAATCAATAAATAAAGATAATACATGTAAAATGCTTAGTGCAGAATCTGAGTAATAAATACTCAATAAATGTTAGTTATTATTATTTAGATATAAAAATTTTATTGCCACATTATTCATCATAACAAAAATTTTGAACCAATCTCAAATATTCAATATAAGTGTTTGGTTTAATGATCCATATATCTCAACCATTAAAGATTAAATTAGTGAATATGGCTGGAAAAATGTTCGTAATAACAGGTCACAAAATAGCATGTATGGTATCATCCCATAGAAAAATGGCTGAGTAAATAAATATACATCAAACGTTTCAGTGGTTATGTGTGAACAATGGCATTTCAATACTTTTTTGTTTTTTTGTATCTTCTAAAAATGAACAATAAGATAAAACTAACCCAATAAAAGTTACTTATATAAAAAATAAAAACAGATGACTAATCTTAGTTGAGAAATACTGTATGGCCTTGAGTAATTATTTCTGTGAAGGTTCCTTTCTTTGTGTTTAAAATGAGAGCTGTACCTCTTTCTTCCTGAGAAACTGGGAAACCCAAATGAAAGGGTGGGGTGGATGTGCTTTGTGAAGGGTGATACCTGACATGCACAGAAAGGCAGGGGTTCTGAACCAGAATAACTTTCCCAAAATAATCTGCGTTGTCATGCAAGAGGGCCCCAGAGACCCAGTTGTCTGGACTCTGAAAACCTGCCCCCAGCTCTGGACTAAAGTCCTGTTATGATTAACTCTGGGAACTTGGTATGGATTGAGGATGAAAGGCACAGTGACTTTTAGCTACGAAAATTGGTCTGCAGTCAGGATCCCAAGTTTAATCTCTGTGAAATGGATGGGCAAGTGTGGCCATGCTTACTAATTAGGCAGCAGCAATGTAATTGATCAAATCAATTCCCTTCATGACGCAAAGCCAAAGAACCTAGGGACAGCTTGAGCTTGGAGCTTCCAGAAAGCCAGAGAACATGAATTGCTCTGCCAGAGATGTTAATGCAGTTAATCTAGATTGTTTGTAAATTGCTCGCTCCCTTCTCAATAACGGACACAGTGTGGTTCCTATGTTCCTCAAGTGGCCAGGCTCTGAGTTGGGGGATTTAAATTGTGCTCTTTCATCCTTTTCCTGGATTTACAGCAAGCATTAAACTTCATCAGGCTTAAAGAGCCCTTGTTTTCTGGAGGAAAGCAAAGTTATAGCCAGGTTTCCCATTTCATTTACAAATTGTTGTTGTTGCCTCACCGTTCATTTCAAACTCAATGCATTAAAAAATGTAAATGGGAAACCATTAGAAGAAATGTGGCTTGTTGCAGGAACAACATTTTCAATTTATTAAGTACAGATCAGAGGGAAAAAAAATGAGAGAGGCTGCTTTGGTTGAGTGAAATGAGCATGGGATGTGGAGGCAGACAGAGCCGGTTCCAAGTCTGGTCACTATGAGTCCCGAGAACTTGGCCCAACTGTTTCGCCTTTCCTAGCCTCAGTTTTAGGCTTCCCTGGTGGTTCAGATGGTAAAGAATCCGCCTGCAATGTGGGAGACCTGGGTTCAATCCCAGGGTTGGGAAGATCCCCTGGAGAAGGGCATGGCAAACCACTCCAGTATTCTTGCCTGGAGAATTCCCATGGACAGAGGAGCCTGGTGGGCTACAGCCCATGGGGTCTCAAAGAGTTGACATGACTGAGCGACTAAGCATAGCACAGCACAGCCTCAGTTTTCTTATTTATTCAATGGAGAGAATGACTCCATCCTCAAAGGGTGGTGAAGGTTAAATAAGAAAACATGCTGCAACACCTAGTTCAGTGTCAGAGACATAATAAGTGTTCAGTAAATATTGGTTCTCTGCCAGTGTCTTGTTCCCTGAACAAACCCCGGAAATCATGGCTTTGTCCTATTACAGACTCATGTATTCCAGTCCTATAGTCCGTGCTGTTAGATTTCGACTGTTCTAGACAATGGCAACTTGCAGTCTTAACAGAATTTGGACATGTGATTCTCAAGAGGGGGGCCTAACAGAATCTGGGAGTGGGAGTTTATGTCAGGTTTGAAAAAAGCACATTCAACATTATATTAGAATTTCTGTTTACATGAAAATACTGTTGTTTTCATACTACCAATCACAGAATGCAAGGTTGAAATCTCTTGGTTGGCTATGTAAGAGAATCTCTGATGGCAGAGGGCATGCAATTTTCAGTTTGGAAAAAGGGGTCATGGGTTAGGTAAGACTGAGAAAACTGATTTCCAGAATGTCATTCTGGAAAAACATACTTGGAATGCCAGAGACTGACAGGACGGGGAGCTTTGGGGTGTGGAAAATTTTTTCTTTCTTGGTCTGGGTGCTGCTTACAGCGATGTGTTCACTCTATGAAAACCAACAGGGCCCTGTCCTTAGGACTGGTGCACTCTTCTGTATGTACGTCACACTTCAATAAAAAGTGTAAAGAAAAACAAGTGGTACATACTTTGCACACATTTAGTATGAGATGGGACAAGGCCTAAAGATGTCTCAAGTCAATTTAGTAAGGAAGGAAGGGTTCTCTGTAAATCCTACATTACGTTTATTTTTTCTGGATGGTTTCACTTTTTATATATAAAAACAGAGCACAGTCCCAAGCCACCATCACCTCTCTCCTGGACCACTTTTTAAACTGCCTCCCAAAAGTGGCCTTCCTGCCTCCACTCTTGAGTCTCTAAAATCAATTCTCCATTTATGCACAGAGGTCTTTAAAAAACATAAATCAGATTCTATTATTTCCTGTAAAACCTTCCAATGATTTTTTACTACACTCAGAGAAAACTAAACTCTTTATCATGACCAGGAAGACCATACAAAATGTCCATGCTGTCTTTCAACCTGACATCCTTTGTCACCTCTCTCCTCTTTCTCTTCACTCTGGCACTCTGGCTGCCACTTTCTTGTACCCTTCTAGTCCACCACTTTGTTTTATTTCCTCTCTAGGAGTTACAGTGACTGGCCATATTGTTCACTTATATATGGAGTATTTGTCCAGACCCACTCCCCAAGAATGATGGCTTCAGGAAAGTGGAGGCTTTGCCTGTCTCATTAGAGCTGCAGTGCCTGGAAGAGACTTTTGACACAAAGTAGGTATTTAACATGTGAGCTGACTGTGTGAGTTTTATAAGCCTCTCAATCTCTGAACTTCAATGTCTAGACATCTGTAAAATTAGGTTCCTAGTAAGCCTCTCTTCTCATCTCTAGGGTTGTTGTAGAGACTGCAGGAGATAATGTATGTGAGGCAATGGTGGCTGTGCTGGCTGGTGCTAACAGCAGGGTCTTGTTAATCTGACACCTACTAGAGGGCTCTGATTCATTTATCATGAGCAAGCAGTCATCTTTTATTAGGGACATTTTGACAAAATTGTAACACGGTATGTTGAGGGACCAGGTTTCCCAACATCATCCTGATGCTTCTTTGGCTGTTTGCCATTCTCTGCATGTTAATCAATTATTGACTGATTAACAGAGACCTTGTGGTGCGATCATCCTTCAAAAGGCAGGGCAGATGAAATTTGTATTTAGAAGAATGAGCAGCCTGTGGGACACTGTGCCAGAGTCAGATGTAAGAAATGAAAACACAGGAGCAGGAGACTCCAGCCAGGAGATGTTGGCCGGTGAGAAAGCAGATTGCCAAGGCTCTCTGCTAACAAATGGGATCATTTGTTCTTGGGACATCCTGAGTAAACTGCTATCTTTAGAAATGTTTTGTCAAAAAAAGGAAAGGCTGCTTGAAAGGTTCAGAGGGAACAGAACTTGTCTGGTTTAAGAAGTTCCCAAAGGTAAACATGTTCTCTGTAAGATGATGATGTAAATAAATGGGCACATCTTGAGTAAAGATCCTCACTGAAAGACAAAAAGCTACTGATCTGAAAGGAAGAGAACACACAGGAAAATAAAACTGGAGAATGAGAGTCAGAGAAAGTGAGAGAGAATGAAGGAGAATGGGAGCCAACAGTGGTCGTAAGTCAGTCACTCAGTAATAACATGCTGATTGGAAGAGAATCACCATGGAATTTTAGCTACATAATGAGAAAGTATTCCTTTGTGTTCTTTCTCATTTTATCTTTTTTCCTTGTGATTTGGGGAAGAAAAGATTGGAAAAATAAATGACCCAATCAAAATATGGGCCAAAGAACTAAATAGACATTTCTCCAAAGAAGACATACAGATGGCTGATAAACACATGACAAGATGCTCAACATCACTCATTATCAGAGAAATGCAAATCAAAACCTCAATGAGGTACCATTACACGCCAGTCAGAATGGCTGCTATCCAAAAGTCTTCAAGCAATGAATGCTGGAGAGGGTGTGGAGAAAAGGAAACCCTCTTACACTGTTGGTGGGAATGCAAACTAGTAGAGCCACTATGGAGAACAGTGTGGAGATTCCTTAAGAAACTGGAAATAGAACTGCCATATGACCCAGAAATCCCACTCCTGGGCATACACACTGAGGAAACCAGATCTGAAAGAGACACGTGTACCCCAATGTTCATCGCAGCACTGTTTATAATAGCCAGGACATGGAAGCAGCCCATCAGCAGACGAATGGTTAAGAAAGCTGTGGTACATATACACCATGGAATATTACTCAGCCATTAAAAAGAATACATTTGAATCAGTTCTAATGAGATGGATGAAACGGGAGCCCATTATACAGAGTGAAGTAAGCCAGAAAGATAAAGACCAATACAGTATACTAACGCATATATATGGAATTTAGAAAGATGGTAATGATAACCCTGTATGCAAGACAGAAAAAGAGACACAGATGTATAGAACAGACTTTTGGACTCTGTGGGACAAGGCGAGGGTAGGATGATCTGAGAGAATAGCATTGAAACATGTATATTATCAAGTGTGAAACAGATCGCCAGCCCAGGTTGGATGCATGAGACAAGTGCTTGGGGCTGGTGCACTGATGACCCAGAGGGATGGGATGGGGAGGGAGGTGGGAGGGGGGTTCAGGATGGGGAACACATGTAAATCCATGTCTGATTCATGTCAAAATATGGCAAAAACTGCTACAATATTGTAAAGTAATTAGCCTCCAACTAATAAAAATAAATGAAAAAAAAAAAAAAAAAGATTGGAAAAAAAATTCAGAAAAATCGAATGAAAAGGATCTCTCTTCTTCCCAAACTCTGGGGGAAAAAAAATCCCCTAAATAGGGTCACATGCAGTGTTCTCAACCATCTCAGCAGAGGCACAGGCTACAGGAAGCATGAAAGAATCTCAGGGTTTCACCGAGATTGACCTCTTAGTGAGAGGTGATGATAGTGACAGAGAGAGGAACTCACCCAGCTAACAAATCTAATCAGATTGGAGTGCAGGCCCTTCAGGTCTGGGGCACCCTCAGCAAGGAAACCAGAGGAAGTAGCCCCACAGGAGAATTTCCAGCCCTAGAGAGTTCAGGGATAGGCAAAGTGTGAGTGTTGGATACAGCAGCTTCCCACGAGTTCCCTGTTTTACACACGGTAGTGTATATGTGGTCAATGCTCATCTCCCAATTCATTCCACCGTCCCCTTCCCCCAGTGGGCCCTCAGTCCGCTCTCTACTTCTGTGTCTCTTCCTGCCCTGCAAATATGTTTATCAGGGAGCTCAGCTCAGCACTCTGTGATGACCTGGATAGGTGGGATGGGGGGAGGGTGGAAGGGAGACCCAAGAGGGCGGGGATATATGTATACAGATAACTGATTCACTTCATTGTATAGCAGAAACAATACTGTAAAGCAATTATACTCCAATTTAAAGAAAAAAAAGGTAGTTTGCTTTACCTGGGAGAATATAAGGGGCTAATTAACAAAGTATCTGATTATACTTAGGTAGTTTATTTCTTTGAAGCAAGCTCTTTGTTATATTTCTCTTTATTCCTATAGGGATGATCTAATTTATGCTTTGATTTTAATAAAGAGAGCTTTAAAAATCATTAATTACACACACAAATGAGTACTTTTTCTTTGTAAAAATTAAGTAGTCAATTTCAGAGTACTTCCTTTATGTAGCTATTGATATCTTTTTGGTGAATAACCTTATAGTATTTTCCCCCTTTGTACAGGTATTTGGAGATATTTCAGGTTTACTTTCAGTCCATTGTGACAAAGTGAATATGCAGTAAAGCAAATCACCTGATTTTTTTCCCATTGTATATAAAAGTTATGCTTATATTATACTACACTCTATTTTAAAGTGTGCAATAGTATTATGTCAAAAAAACTACAAGTAGTACCTTAATTAAAAATACTGCTAAAAAATACTAACCATCATCACCATGAAACTGCAGTGAGTCATAATCCTTTTGCTGGTGGAGGTCTTGCCTTGATGCCATTGACTGAGGTTGCTGAAGGCTGGGGTGACTGAGGCAATTTCTTAAAATAAGACACCAATGAAGTGTGCCACATCGATGGCTTCTTTTTTTCAGAACAATTTCTCTGTAGCATGTAATGCTGTTTGATAGCATTTTACCCACAGTAGAACTTCTTTTAAAACTGAAGTCAGTTCTCTCAAACCCTGCTATTGCTTTATGAACTAAGTTTACATAATAGTCTAAATCCTTTGGTGTCATTTCTCTTCCTTTCATGAATGATTTCTCTGTAGCTTGCAATGTGGTTTGATAGCATTTTACCCACAGTAGAACTTTGTTTAAAACTGAAGTCAGTCCTCTCAAACCCTGATGCCGCTTTATGAATTAAGCTTACATAATATTCTAAATCCTTTGGTGTCATTTCAACTGTATTCACAGCATCTCCACCAGAAGCAGATCCAATCTCAAGAAACCACTTTCTTTGCTCATCCATAAGAAGCAATCCCTTATCCATTAAAATTTCACCATGAGACTGCAGCAATTCAGCCCATCAGTCACATCTTATTCCAGTTCTCTTACTGTTTACACCCCATCTGCAGTGACTCCCTCCACTGAAGTCTTAAACCCCTCAAGGTCATCCATGAGGGCTGGAATCAACTTCTTGCAAACTTGTGGGCTTTAAAAAACTTTAAAAATTGAAGTATAGCTGATTTACAATGTCGTGTTAGTTTCTGATGTATAGCAAAGTGATTCATTTACACATATATATGTATATTCTTTTCCATATTCTTTTCATTATGGTTTATTAGAGGATATTGAATATAGTTCTCTGTACTATACAGCAGGACCTTGTTGTTTATTTTATATATAGAAGTTTGTATCTGTTATTTCCAAACTCCTAATTTATCCCTCCCTTACCCCCTTTCCCCTTTGGTAACTGTAAGTTTGTTGCCTATGTCTGTGAGTCCAATTCTGTTTCATAGGTAAGTTCATTTGGGTCATATTTCAGATTCCACATGTAAGTGATACCATACAGTATTTTCTTTCTCTTTCTGACTTATTTCGCTTAGTATGATCATCTCTAGGTTCATTCATGTTGCTGCAAAAGGCATTATTTTATTATTTTTTATGGTTGAATAGTATTCCATTATGTATATGTACCACATCTTCTTTATCCATTCATCTGTTGATGAACATTTGGGGTGCTTCCATGTCTTAGCTATTACAAATAGTGCTGCTGTGAGCACTGAGGTGCATGTATCTTTTCAAATTATAGTTTGATCTATATATATCCAGGAGTGGGACTGCTGGATTATATAGAAACTCAATTTTTATTTTTTATTTTATTTTTTTTAATTTTAATTTTTCTTTATTTAGAAAAGCATTAAATAACAAACAAAAACACCATGATAAATGGAGAGACAGATCATGGAAGAAAGGAAGAAGCAGTATATTTCAGTACCATTAGTGATATTTTCCCCACATTTTGAACAAGAGGCCCTGCATTTTCATTTTGCACAGAATTTCAAAAACTTTATAGCCAGCCTTGTCAAGAAGAAATAGTAAGAAACCTTCTACTTATTCCTTAATGGTGTGATAAATGATGTGATTATATAAAGCTTTCAATAGAATTAATTTATTAGTATTCCTTCTTCCCAACCAATAAGCACCAGCTTCCAAGCATAGATATTCATAACAGATGTGGGAAAGGAGGGGCTGAAAGTTCAAGGCCAGCTCATTGAATTCTCTTGAGTTTTTTTGAGCCTTTCCCAGATGATAGATTATTTTGTTTCACAAATGGTGTTCCAAATACTTATAGATATTTTAAACAGGAAATTTTAGGTATTTTGTCAGTGACAAGCAAAAATCATAGTTTCTTCTAACAACATTCATGATTAAAAAAAAAAAAAATTCTAGTCCCTAATTGTCAAAATGCATTACATAGAAGCCTGGGACCACAGTGGAGAAGATGACTGGGAGAACTTACTGGAACATTTAACTGCCAACCTGATAAGAAACAGATTAGAGATTGAAGGTTGTTGCTAACCCCTGTACACAACAACCACCTTCATTCAATCTGCTCATCAGTTTCTTGTGCCTTTACACACACGTATATTAACAACTATATACACAACTATAACCCATAACTTCACACCTAGATTTTTCAATTCTCTGATTTTTACAGATAGGCATTTAAAACATGTTCTCAGTCTCTTGTTCTGCTCTTCCCAAAGACATTCAGTGTCTTCTGATAGCACCCTCCATGTTTTAACATCTTTTTTTTTTTTTTTTTTAAAGGAATCTCCATATTGTTTTCCATAGTGGCTGCAACAATTTACATTCCTACCAACAACGTTGGTAGCATTTCTCCAAACCCTTTCCAGCATTTGTTATTTGTAGATTTTCCGATGATGGCCATTCTGACTGGTGTGTGGTGATACCTCATGGTAATTCTGACTTGCATTTTTCTAATAATTAGCAATGTTGAATATCTTTTCACATGCCTATTGACCACTTGTATGTCTTCTCTGGAGAAATGTCTGTTTAGATTTTCTGCCCATTTTTCAGTTGGACTGTTTTGTTGTTTTTGTTATTGAGTTATATGAGCTGTTTGTATATTTTAGAAGTTAAGCCTGTTGGTCACATTATTTGCAAATATCTTCTCCCAGTATATAGGTTGGCCTTTCATTTGTTTATGGTTTCCTTTGTTGTAAAAAAGCTTATAAATCTGATTAGATCCCATTTATTTTTGCTTTTATTTTTATTGCCTTATGAGATTGACCTAAGGAAATATTGGCATGATTTATGTCAGAGAATGTTTTGCCTATGTTCTTTTCTAGGAGTTTTATGGTGCCATGTCTTATATCCTAAAGGAGATCAGTCCTGGGTGTTCCTTGGAAGGATGATGTTGAAGCTGAAACTCCAGTACTTTGGCCACCTCATGTGAAGAGTTGACTCATTCGAAAAGACCCTGATGCTGGGAGGAATTGGGGACAGGAGGAGAAGGGGACGACAGAGGATGAGATGGTTGGATGATGTCACCGACTCGATGGACATGAGTTTGAGTAAACTCCGGGAGTTGGTGATGGACAGGGAGGACTGGTGTGCTGCGATTTATGGGGTCACAAAGAGTTGGACATGACTGAGTGACTGGACTGAACTGAACTGAACTGAATATCTTATATTTGAGTCTTTAAGCTATTTTGAATTTATTTTTATACAGGGTGTGAGGGTGTGTTCTAACTTCATTGATTTACATTTGGCTGTCCAGCTTTACCAGCACTACTTGTTTTAGAGACCATCTTTTCTTCACTGTACGTTCTTGCCTTCTTTGTAAAAGACTGACTACAGAAGTTTGGGTATATTGGGTACATGGGTTTATTCCTGTTCTGTCTATTCTGTGCCATTGAGCCATATGTCTGTTTTTGTGTCAATACCATGCTGTTCCAAACTTCTGTTAATATTGATATTTTGACCTCTTCCCATGAATCATGAATGTTCTCAATGGCATCTAGAATAGTGAATTTTTTCCCAAAGTTTTCAATTGACTTTGTCCAGATCCATCAGAGGAATTACTGTCCATGCTGGTTACAGCCTTATGAAATGCATTTCCTAAATTATAAGACTTCAAACTGAAAATCCCTCTTGATCCATGGTCTGCAGAAAGGATATTGTATTAGCAGGCATGAAAACAAACCTTAATCTCATTATAGATCTCCATCAGAACTCTTGAGTGACCATGTGCATTGTCAGTGAGCAGTAATATTTTGAAAGGAATCTTTTTTTCTGAGCAGTAGGTCTCAACAGTGGGCTTAAAAAATTCAGTAAACCATGTTGTAAACAGATGTGCTGTTATCCAAGATTTGTTGCTACCTTGATAAAGCACAGGCAGAATGGATTTTAGCTTGTTTCTTAAGGGCCCTAGGGTTTGCAGAATGAGAAATGAACATAGATTTTAACTTAAAGTCACCAGCTGCTTTTGCCCTTAACAAGAGACTCAGTTGGTCCTTTGAAACTTTCAAGCCAGGCATTGACTTCTCCTCTCTGGCTATGAAAGTTCTAGATGGAAACTTCTTCCAATATAAGATTGTTCTTTCTACATTGAAAATTTGTTGTTTAGTGTAGCTACCTTCACTACAGTCTTAGCTACATCTTCTGGATAACTTGCTGCAGCTTCTACGTCATCAATTGCTGCTTCACCTTGTACTTTAATGTTGTGGAGTTGGCGTCTTTCTTTAAACCTCATCAATCAACCTCTGTTAGCATCAGGCTTTTCTTCTACAGCTTCCTCACCTCTCACATGCTTTGTGGAACTGGTGAGAAGGCCTTGCTCTGGATTAGGCCTTGGCTTAAGGCAATGTTGTGACTGGTTTGATTGTCTCTCCAGAATACTAAAATTTTCTCCACATCAACAATAAGTCTGTTTCACTTACCATTCTTGTGTTCACTGGAGTAGCACTTTTAATTTTCTTCAAAAACTTTTCCTTTACCTTACAGCTTGGCTAAAAAAAAGGCCAAGCTTTTGGCCTATCTTGGCTTTCTGCATTCCTTTTTCAATTAAGCTTAATCATTTCTAACTTTTAAGTGAGAGATGTGTGACTCTTCTTTTCACTTGAACATTTAAGAGACTACTGTAGGGTTTTAATTGGCCTAATTTCAAGGTTATTGTGTCTCAGGGGATAGAAAGGCCTGAGAAGAGGGAGAGAAATAGGGAAACAGCCAGCGGGTGGGGCAGTCAGAGCACATACAATATTTATCAATTAAGCAAGTCATGTATGGATGTGAGAGTTGGACTATAAAGAAGGGTGAGTGTCAAAAAATTGATGCTTTTGAATTGTGGTTCTGGAGAAGACTCTTGACAGTTCCTTGGACTGCAAGGGGATCAAACCAGTCAATCCTAAAGGGAATTAACCATGAGTATTCATTAGATAAACTGATGTTGAAACTGAAACTCCAGTACTTTGACCACCTGATGCGAACAGCCGACTCAATGGAAAAGACCCTGATGCTGGGAAAGATTGAGGGCAGGAGGAGAAGGGGCCACAGAGGATGAAATGGCTAGATGCCATCACTGACTCAATGGAAATGAGTTTGAGCAAACTCCAGGAGCTAGTGAAGGACAGGGAAGCCTGGTATGCTGTAGTCCATGAGGTTGCAAAGAGTCGGACCTGACTTGGTGACTAAACAACAACAGTGAGGTCTTACACAGACATGGTTTGTGCTTTGCCCCCTCCTTACTATAGCAAACATCAAAGGTCACTGATCACAGATCACCAGCACAGATATGACAATAATGAAAAGGTTTGAAACACTGTGGGAATTACCAAAATGTGACACAGAGACACGAAGTAAGCAAGTGTTGTTGGAAAAATGGTGCCCATAGATTCGATGCGGTTTTGCCACAAACCTTCAATTTGTGAAAAGCACAGTATCTGCTAAGTGCAATAAAGAGTAATGCACCAAAATGTCTGCATTTTTAGATATACACTCGTAGAAAGTAAAATATTTGGGATTTAAGAAAAATGTTACTACTGTATGCAACTCTCTGAAACTTGTTTCTGCCCCGCAACAGTTTGTCTTGCAGATCTGTCTTCACTAGATTGAATCCAGTCTTTCTAACTGCTGCACTGAAGTTCACTGTATGGATGTGTCAGGGATTTTTCCTCACTTGCCTACAGGTGGACATTTAGGTTGCTTCCCAATTAGAAGAGTATTTTTTTTTCTTCAAATTACAGCTTCACTGAGACATCACAACAAATTCATCCTTTTAAAGTGTACAATTAGTGGTTTTGTGTGTATGCACAGAGTTGTACAACTATCACCACTATCTAATTCCAGAACATTTTCATCACCCTTAAAAAACACCTCGTACCCATAGGCAGTCACTTCCATCCCCCCTCTCCTCAGCCTCTGGCAACCACTAATTTACTTTCTCTCTCTGTGGATTTGCCCACTCTGGAGATTTTGTATAATGAAATCACACAATATGTGACCTATTTGGCTTCTTTCTCTTAGCCTTTTCAAGGTTCATCCACGTTATGGCATGTATCAGTACTTCATTCTTTTCTTTGGCTAAATAATACTCTATTGTATGTATTTATCAAATTTGTTTATCCATTTTTTCAACTGATGGACATTTGAATTATTTCCAATTTTCATCAATTATGAATAATCCTGCCATGAGAGTTGATGCACAGATTTTTGTGTGAGCACATGGTTTCAGTTCTTTTGGGTATATATCAGAAGTGGGATTACTGGGCCATAAGGCATCTCTATGGTTAACTTTTTGAGGAACTGCCAAACTGTTTCCCAAAGTCACTGCATCATTTTACATTGCATTGAATATATATAATATAAAATATAAAAATATGTACATATATATTATTTTTTAAGGGCTTCCCTGGTGCTCAGATGGTAAAGAATCTGCCTGCATTGCAGGAAACCTGGGTTCGATCCCTGGGTCAGGAAGATCCCCTGGAGGAGGAAGTGGCAACCCACTCCAGTATTTTGCCTAGAGAATTCCACGGACAGAGGACCCAAGCAGGTTACAGTCCTTGGGGTTGCAGAGAGTTGGATATGACTGAGCAACTAACATTCATGCATATTTTTTAAAGTAAGACGTAACATATTCATGGGGTAAATGGATGCGTTTATTCTCTGGAGATATCACCAACCACGTTGACAGCAAGCCTAGAAACACACTAACTCAGTGCTGTCTGATAGCACCTTCTGCAAAGATGTGCTGTCCAATATGTCAGCCACCAGCCACATATGGCTACTGGACACATATGGCTACTGAACCTGTGACTTAGGAACTTTTAATTTTGTGAACTTTTAATTGTATTTACTTTTAATGAATAAATAAAGTTTGATTCATGTTTTATGACCAATGGCTACTGTATTGGACAGCAGAGTACTTATTCTCTCCTTTCTGTAAAAACTCTAAGTTCCCCCCAAAAGTCACCTTGAAGATACCGAGAAAGTGACTTTCTGCCTGATCTGTACCTCTGAGCTCCAAACTAGCTCCTGTCACAGACATGATAGAGAAGAAATTCAGAGACTTCAAGGTCTTAAATCAGAACTGCACCACATTGAAATTCAGCAATCTCCCAACTTTTTCAGAGATATGTTTGGAAAACTGGCTCTTTGCGTATCTCCTTTATGCTTTCAGCTCACTCAATTTGAAGTACTGTCTCTGTTATTTAGTTCTTATTACAAGAGCTACACATATTTGGCATAGAGAAGCATGAGAAGAAAACACAAACAACTATAGGTAATTACTGCTATATCTTGTGTGTGTGTGTGTGTTTGAATGTGTGTGTAATCATGAATGCAATTTATTTATATTTCAGTTTTGGGGACAGGAACAAAAGTGACAGTGGAACCAACCAATCTTGTTTCTTGTTCACAGCTCCTTTTTATAGTTCCTGTGATGAGGTGCTATTCACTTACTGTGTTCTCCTGTGTCCTGGGCTCGTGCTGGGAGAGACCCAGTCTCCTGGGGGAGAGGGACATCAAGAATCCATTCAGCCCAGGATGGCAAGGTTCTGATGGGGTGAAGCAAGGACAGGGGAGCACAGGATGGGAGAGTCCCCTACACTGTGGGGAGCTGTAGCAGATGGCAAACGTACATTTGAGTACATTTGAGTTGGAAGAATTCATGACACAGAGAAAAGGGGGAGGGGCACGACAGGCAGAGAGAAGAACGTGTGCAAAGGCTTTGGACACGAGGAAGCAGGCATGTTCAGGGAAGGGAGAGTGCTCTCATGTGGTGGGAGAGGTTAATACCAGGGTCCCCTGTGGCTCATCTGCTTTACTGTCATTTAATTCTCCTATTTCCCTGATGAGATAAGTCAAATGTCATCCCCATGTTATAGGCAGAAGGTGGGAGCTGAGAGAGGAAGTAATTTGCTCAAGGCTGCCCACTAGTGAGGGCAAAGCTGGGACTCCCGTTTGTTGAGCATAAAGCTTAGCCTTTTTTTTTTTTTTCAATTTAACTTTTCTATTTAATATTTTTAAATGAGGCAACTTTGTGACAGTAATCCTGGTGCACTTACTGGCAGTTCAGAAAATTCAGTCTTGAGTGATGGAGCCCAACTGCGGAAAAATATTTCTGCCATGCTCAGAAGCTCAGAAGTTACCCCCCGGTAGTTCAGCAGGATGCTAGTGTGACTGGATCTGTGTTTTAGGAAGATCGTTGTGGCAGCAACGCACTGGTGGTTTTGGAGAGAGCTCAACCCACACTGTAAGTAGGTCTTCAATTACCCGAGATGGAATTACTTTCAACACATCAAACACACACACACACACACACACACACACACAGAGCTTCACAGACAGGAGCCTCTGAGAAGCCAGTGCCTTTTGTTTCACTCTCTCTTCCCAAATGAAAATCCATACTAGCAGCTTGAGTTCTATGTCTTTTCCAGACTACAGCAGGAGGAGGTTGTGGAGAGGGGACATTGCTCCTGGCTGGAAGACCTTGAATAAATCACTTCTCAGGCCCTCTTTTGTAATACGAAGTTCTTAGAATTTCCATCTTTAAATGCCCTTTCCATCTTTTAAACTGTCTGGCTCCTAAGAGCAGTGGGACCTATTAAGGGATTTCACTCTGGCCACACATCATGGTTTTTGGAGAACTAAGATAGTCTGAGACCAGCTGCCCTCAGATTCAGAGCCTCTCAGCATTTTCTGCATGAGTCAAGAGATCTGGCTTTCTAGGGATCATGGAGGACATAATAGAATCTTCTTTTGTTCCCAGGCTAGGCCAATGGCAGCAAATAACCTAATTAGGACCTCACAAGCAGCTTGCCCAGTGAAAGATAATTTAATTAGAGTCTTATTAGTTGTTATAACTACTTTTTAATGAAGCTTTATTACATTCAACCACGCAGATACCAAGCAATTGTATTAAATGTTGGCAAATGGCTTGTTAGTCTTTGATTTCACTTTTTTTTTTTTGCATCATTCCCACCTATCCTGATATTCAGATGCCAGTAGCTCATTGTTTCTCTTCAAAGCCAGAAGCAACCTTGAAGGCATACTTTCCTCTCTTGTTCCATTTCTCATTTCTCCAGGATTCCCTGTCTATTGGAGTTGCAATGGAGCAATATGAAGGATAGGGAAAGGCTTCCCACTGGCTTTCCATATTCCCTAATATTTCTATCCTTAATCACTCCCAAGCTGCACAGTTTCAAGGACTAAGGGCCTCTGTTGAAGTGTAAATGGTATGGTGGAGGCAAACATAGAAAACCATTATTATGAATTAATACCTTAGTGAAGATTAGCTCCTCATAGTAGCTAATTGGCCAATAAATGAGACTGCAATAGAATCAACCGTGGACTGAGTAGTTTTGATAGCTGTTGGTGTGTAAAGCATGGGGAAAAAAACAAGAGTTAATTAGTTTTTACTACGCAACAGGCACTGGGCTAGATGTTTTCATATTTATTATCTCATTTAATCCTCTTAACAACCTTGATATGAATGTATTACAATAACTGATTTACATATGAGAAACAGGAGCACAGAGAGGTTGAGTCAGCTTCAAGGACACACAGCTGGTAAGAGGAAGAGTGAGGATTTGAAGTCCCAGGATATGAGGCAAGGGCTAGAAGAACATGATAGTGTGGGCAGCCTTGGCTTCTAGGGGGAAGAATCAGGTCACTGGGGGTTAAGCATCCCAGGGGATTACCTATGGCCAGATGAATCCCAGGACAGATGACAGAGGGGCTCTAAAGACTAACTTGGCAAGGCTTACAGTTTGGCTCCAGCAGGGCTGAGGAGTTCGTGTTCTGTCTCTCCTCATCATCAGAAGGCAGTGTGATGTCATTGTTAAGAGGATAGGATTTGGTGGCAGGTTGACCTAGATTCAGATCCTGATTGCAGTCCTTTTCTGTAGCTATGACCCTGGGCAAGCTGTTTAGCTTTCTCAGCTGAAATTTTCTCATCTGGAAAAAGGGATAACAGTCTCTCCCTCATATTCTCATCTAAGTTAAAGAATATATGTGAAGCTTCCAGCCCAAGAGAAACGCCAATAAAGAGTAGCTTCTCCACTTCTGAACAGGTATTGGTGAGCTTTGTTACAGCAGTGAGGGCCATGGGCAACAGGAAATGGACCCACAGGGAATGTGAGATGTGGCCTGATTAGGTTCTGTGTATGCTCAGCCGTGTCCGACTCTTTGCGAGCCCCGTGGACAGGCTCCTCTATCCATGGGATTCTCCAGGCATGAATACTGGAGTGGGTTGCCATTTCCTCCTCCAAGGGATCTTCCCAATCCGGGGATCCAACCTCGGTCTCCTGCGTCTCCTGCATTGGCAGGCAGATTTTTTTACCACCGAGCCATCTTATTAGATTAGTAGTTCTTAAACTTGAGAGTGCATCTGAATCACCCGGAGAACTTGAGAACCCAGACTGCCTGGCTGCACTCCAAGTTTCTCCCTCAGTAGGTCTGGGGCATCATCTCTACTAGCTCCTGGGTGATGTGGATGCCGCTGGGCTGGGGACCACCCTTAGAGACTCGGAGCAAAGGCCTTTCCTAGTGGGTGCTCTCTGCGCGTAGCCCAGACCTGAGCCTGCGGTGAATCAGAGAAGCAGCGCTATGGCCTCTCCTTTTCCCATATTCTACCCTGCTTCTGGGGTTTCTTGGGGTTTTGGGAGCCAGTCCTTGTGAACAGGAGCCACAAAGACTAGCTTAATTACAATGCTTTAATTTTTTGCTATGCTAGTCCCTGGGCTTGCTTAGGTTGAAGGAATATTTGTGGTTTAAATGAACCCATTTTGTGGCTGAAAGTGCTGATACAATTTGTTCTTTACAGACAGCGAGCAAGGGTTAGAATCTGAGTAACAACTTCCAGTTAATCTATTAGCCTGAAAATTTATATTTTAAGTAAGTTTACCACTTCAACAAGTAGAATAAGATATCCTCAGATAAGCAGAAGCAACAGTGTTTGCCTTCTGTCATTCTTTTTACTAAGAAGAAACTCACTGACTACTAGTGAGATAATGCATGTGGAAATGTCTAACACAATATCGTAACAAATAAAAAATTATAGTTTATTATGTTTATTGAATAAATATTTTAAAGCCTGTACAAAATGATAGAATGCTTTCTATTAGGATTTCTCTACTTTGGCATAACTGAGATCTTGGGACAGGTTATTCTTTGTTGTGGGGGCTGTTCCGTGCTCTGTAGGACTCTTAGCTGTATCCTTGGTCTCTCCCCCGAGATGCCAATAGCATACCTCAGTCACGACCATCAAAAATGTCTCCTGACACTGCCAAATGTCCCCTGTGGGGCAAACTGATCCTTGATTGTGAATCACTGCTTTACATGAATAGTCTTATCTCATTCTCACAAAACCCAGTGAAGTGTTATTTGTCCCACTTTTAGAGAAGACCAGGGGAGAGGAGGAACAGAGAGGGTGGGCAATTTGCTACAGACTACCCAGCTAGTAAAGGAGCAGGAGCAGAATTTGAACTCAGAATTGACCTAATCCAAGGCCTCATTTTGGACCACTCTCCTCCTTCCTTCTGAGAGGACCCATTTAGGAAAATGCAGAGAAGAGAATCTACTTAATTGGGGGCAGCCTGGTGTTGCCTCTGAGAAGGAGAGAGATGAATGGGACAAGGAGTGGGGCCTTTCAGATGTACTTGCAACATTTTATTTCTTAAGAGAAGAAAGAAGATAGGTAGCAAAATCAGCAACATGTTAACATTGGTTAAATCTGGGTATAGGAATCATGTGTGTGTTAGTCGCTCAGGCGCATCAGACTCTTTGTGATTCCATGGCCTGTCCATGGGATTTTCCAGGCAAGAATACTGGAGTGGGTTGCCATTCCCTTCTCCAGGGGATCTTTCCAACCTAGGAATCGAATCAGGGTCTCCTTCATTGCAGGCGGATTCTTTACCACCTGAGCCGCCAGGGAAGCTCCAAGGAGGGGTGTCACAGATATCATGGTGTCTCAATTTATTTTTGATCTTCTAACCTTTAAATGAGAAGGAACTGATCCCATTTTTATTTCCCCCAAAGATATAGCCCATCTTGTCAACAGATACTTATTAAATATATTCTGCAAAGTTGATATTTTTTAGAGGCTTCAAAACGTTAATAGCTGAAATATTAATAGTTAATATTTTTGAAATATTTACAAGTGTCTGGCACCCAGCTGAGTCCTTTTCATCTATTTTCCTATTTATTCCTCACTCTAATCCTATGAGATGGTCTCAGTCTCGTTTTACAGATGTATTAACTGAGGCTTAGAGAGATGAGCTGCAGAGTCAGGACTTCAGACCTGGATTCACCTGATTTCAATGTCCCTGTTCTTTCTCGTACTCTAGGCTGCCAGTCAAACAGAACTTGTGAAGGGCTCACAAGGATGTTGCAGAGAAGGGAAGGTGCCATGGCCATGACAGACAGATGACTGGAAAGGCTTTCCTGAGGTTCTGAGAATCCCTGGCTTAGGATCTTCTTGATCCCCCAACTTGGTGGCAGTGGGTCAAGTTCACCTCCTCCCTTCCCTGTCCAGGATGCTGGTTCCAACACCTCTAGATTTAGTACAGTCTGAAAATAACCCTGCCTCTCCATCCAGACCAGCAGTTCAAGGTCAAGAGTACATCACCACCCTGATGACCAGGGCCCCTGGACTGCCTCTCAAAAAGCCTTCTTCCCCAGCAGGATCTGCTTGACAGGCCTTCTCCTTGCTTCTTAAGTAATGCTCAATTCAATTTTCATTTCGTGAGGTTGGCATATTCCAGAGTCAATTTGAATTTTGCAACTAAAATGTGGCGCACTTGCAATGCCCTCGTCTAAATATAGACTGTCCACTGCGTTTCCTGGATCCGCACAGGCCCTCATGGTCGGGTGTGGCAAGCTTGGATGCCCGAAGGAATCCTTCCTTATTAACTCATCCTTGAGTGCCTCAAAGCCGACTGTTTTCCTGGGGCGTGTGGGCAGGGAGGTGGGGGAGTATCTTGTTTAGTTATTGTTTTTAATGGGTACATCAGCCCCAGGGCCTCGAACCATTGATGTGGATCGCGGTGGGTCTGCCAGCCCTGTGAAAGATCAAATCCGTTTAAACACTGTGGGTGACTGCTTTTTGTTCTCAGGTCCTGTGTGAAATACACACATTCCAAGGCTGCCGCTCGCTCGGCTCCCCTGATGGATGGGGTGTTGCATTCCAAGAGGACAGCTTGCTAGCCTGAACTCTGGAAGGCTGACACCAAATTAGTTGGAAGGATTTGAAACTTTCAAGCCATCTTATCACCTCTGAGGGGAAGCTGACTTGTCACACAGATGTCTGAAGCTTCCCCAGGCAGTGAGGAGCTATCAGCATAAAAAGTGGTTTCTTCAGCTATGCAGAAACACACTTAGTGGGAGTGCAAATTGCTACATCCTTCCCAGAGGGTGATCTGATAACGTGTCTGAGGCCTTTCATATGAGTCTACCTTTGGATGCTAACCATTCAAAGTGGATTTTATCCTAAGGCAATCCTGAAGAGCAAGTGTACAAAAGATATTAAAGGAAAAATACATGTATGAGAAAGTCTGTCACAGATAAAAACTCAAAGCAATCGTCCGTCAAGAGGGGATGGATTATCAAACATACAAAAAGACATGTAACTTCATTCACAGAAATTTCACCTATCAAGTTGGCAAGATCAAAAAGTTTGATAGCAAACTATTAGGGAATGAGTGGTCACTCTCAAATGTCAGTCAAGGACATACAAATTGTTACAATCACTATGAAGAACAATTTGAAAATATTTATAAAAAATTAAAAATTTCCTCAGAATAGTCCACTTCCAGGATTTTAATCACATAATGTGGGGAACAGTGAAGTATGTATAGGAATATTCACTACAATGTTGTTTGTAATAATTAAAGGGTTGAAACAACCTAAACATTCTTCTATCGAAGTCTATTTGGGAAAAAAAGGAATATTATAAAGTTAACAAAAAGAATGAAGTTGCTCTGTTTATCCTTAAGTGGAAACATCTCCAAGATGCACTATTCAGTGAAAAAGCAAAGTGCAGAACAGCATGTTATTTCTATTAAACAGAACATATAAATATATTTTTATATGCCTAGAATATTTCTGAAAGGATGTGCAAGAAACTGGTAATAATAGTTGCCTTCAGGGAGGAAAATTAGATAGGTGGGGGGGAAATTAGATAGGTGGGAACCAAGGAAATGAGAGGGACATGCTTTGCATTCTACACTCGGGCCTTGTGAATGTGATACCTTGTGTGTGTCTTACCTATTTAGATAAATCTGACCACTACTGCCATAAGTGGATGGTTAATCACATTATGGTACTTCCTAGATGGCACTAGTGGTAAAGTATCTGCCTACCAATCCAGGAGACACAAGAGACATGAGTTTCATCCCTGCGTTGGGAAGATCCCCTGGAGAAAATGGCAACCTATTCCAGTATTGTTGCCTGGAAAATCCCATGGACAGAGGAGCCTGGTGGGTTATAGTCCATGGAGCCAAGAAGAATTAGACATAACTGAGTGACTAAATACACACACTTTCCATTATGGATTGCAATACATCATTAAAAAGATGTGAAATATAAATCAAAAACTGAAGTGATTCAGATTTATTGAAATTGTAGGAAGTCCACACTTTATATTTAGTGATAAAAGCACTATGTGGTCCTATTTGTGTATATACACAAAGGCACGTATGTGAAATAATGTGAAATATGAAGTAACACAGAGGCGTATAAAAAGTTAAAATCTACTCCTCCTCACTTCATGATACTCCTGAAGGTGACTAAGTTAATAGTTTTTAAAAATAAGATTATATTTAATCCTGTGAATTATCTTTTTCACTTCAATATCATGAACAACCCTCCTGCATGATAAATCTAACCTATTCATATTAACAACTTTACATTTTAATATATTTTAAATTCCTTAGATAGTAAATTTTCAAACATAATCAGGTTAAACCTAAAATACCAAATATTTCTTGCTCCAGTGATTCAATTTCTAGGAACTTATCCTGAGTATGTGGGCACAGACATAGAGACAAGAGTCCTCATTGCAGCACTGTTCTTAGTACGGAAAAACCAAAATTAACCTAATTTCAATGAACTGGGAAAATGTAAATAAAGTAGGATACCCCATAAATGGATTACACAGCCATGAAAAGGAAAACAGTAACTATACAATTCTGACAGAGAACTATGTCCAAGATATGCTATTGAGTGTAAAACATAACCTCCACTATTGTGTTTATAAAATGATACTGTTTGTAAAAATACACAGGATGCATACACATATTCCACACACATACAACTCAAATATTTACACATACACACGTATGTATGTGGATGCTTATAAATAAATAGAATATTTCTGGAACTATATGCAATCTGGTAACAATGTTTGCTCCTGGAGAAAAAGACTGAGGGTGCTGGATAGAGGGGAACCTGGGGTCTGCTGCGGTTAGAATAATTTTTCTATTTTTTTCTGCTTTCTGTTTTAAATAAAAGTCTATGTGCTATTATAGACTTTTTTTATTACAGTGCTTAAAGAAAGAAATGAGATTTAAGAATTGCTACGAGTAAACATGCCAGATGGTTATAAAGCACGAAGGTGTACAAGTTCCCTGTGGTCCTAAGACTATATAATTTGAAAGAACCCAGTATAGAAAACCTCATGTCCTGAAGTACATCTTTATAATGTCATAAGACAGGGCTCTTGTTCTGGGGTTAGGGAGTCTCTGAATTAGGATAGGAAAAATTCTCTCTCTCTCTCTTTTTTTTTTTAAATTAACCTTTGGTTGAAAGTTAGCATTTTCTTCAGCAGGAACGCAGGCAACCAGCCACAGAAGAATTAGCAGGGTTTGTCACCCATAGAAATCAGATTTATGATGTTATATTACATTTGTTGCAGATACCTTGAAATATTCCCACTTGTCACTACCTCAAATTATAGTAGTTATTTATTTGACTTCCTGCTAGGTCTTGTTTATTTAATATGTTAACAAAGAAGAACATTGTTTTACTCCACAATAAATTTGTTTTTTTCAACATTATAATAGCTATTTCAACATAATTGATTTTCTTTCAAATCTTGTGTATCTTATTTTATGTATCTATTGTAAGAAGGGGCTTCAGCAGATTACCAAAGGGGTCCATGGAACAGAAAAGCCCAAAAGCCCTTGTTTAGGATAAATTCTGAAGAGTTGGGGACAAGGAGCTGCAAATGACTCTGTGAGGGTGTACCTGGAAGCAGGTACCACTTTCTCATGATGCCAGGGGGTGATTGATGGCCTGAATATAGAAATCAGAGATGCAATTTTTTTTTTGTTTGTTCCAGTTGGTGGCACCCCGTCCTCCCCCGCCAGCTGCCTCTCTGGATCTCTGCCCGGCCCTTTGCTGGTAGCGTGAGCCCTGGGGCCCATGCTTGCGAATGACAGTGAGCCCGGCTTGCCCTTGGTCCTATTTTAACCTCCTTCTGGGGCATGGCCAGGGTGCTGAGCTCAGCCCCTAAGTGATGCATGTTAGCTTGGCACGAAACTCCATCTTAAAGAGGAATTCTAAAAAGTGTGCTAGGCCAAGCCCGAAATGCATCCCAGCTTCAGGGGAACAAGGCACTGTGGGCAGATACCCCCGGAAAAAATTAAATGGGGCTCTGAAAGGAATGGTCCACTTGCATGTGTTAGGACATTCTGTTTCTGAACGTTTCAGTGTGAACTGTTCATTGGCGTGACTTTTATAGTGCACTTTGTGTGCTCACACCACAGAGGGGCACTTGAGTGCTTTGAGGGGGCTCACGTGTCCTGCCCCTGTGTGTGGTCACGAGTGTGCTGTTGACAGAATCCTAAGAACACAAGCCTGCCAGTGAGGACGGTACCCTGAGCTGACCTATGCTCCGCTGTCCCAGGACGGGTGTGAAGGATGGTTGGAGATGCCCCACCCCTCCTGTCATTCCAGCCTGCTAAGTCCCTACGACATAGCTCGCTTTTCTTCTCCTCCCTCAAATATTACTTCGGCCCACCTTCTTTCTGTCTCCTCTATTCTGGAGACACTCATCATTCAGATAACACCATTTGCCTGTGCTGAAATGGATCCACTCATGAAGTATTCAGGGTCAAACAGCCATGGATTCAGATTCCAGCTCACTGACTCACTTGTGCACGCACGGTAAACTCACTGATGAAGACAAACATTTCCAACCAACTTTTACATTAATCCGTTTCCCACAAAAACACACACATGAAGTTGTGTCTTTCCTCCTTAAATTCATGCACATTTCATTCTCTCATTATTAATCTTTCTCTGTACTGCTAAGGCCTGGGTGCCATACTCTTCCCACCCCCATCTCAGGTTTCTCAGGGAAACCAAGGCACCCTTGGCTGTTCTCCTGCAAACGCTGTTACTCCTAGAGTTAAAATATCAAGGCACTTTTATCATTCAAACTGAGACACTTTTGAGAATAAGAGAGGGTTATAGTAATCATCAGAGCCCTTGGTAACAGACGTAAGTGGAGACTAGCCCAGGCAAAGTGGGATGTCTGGTCACCCCATTATGGAGCAATGCTATGTCACCCACAAACAGACTTGGTGTATCTTTAGAATGTTAGCAGAGCTGCTGGGCACCTTCACTTTTTTGGGAGATGCTTGGGTTCGATCCCTGGGTTGGGAGGATCCTCTGGAGAAGGGAAAGGTTACCCACTCCAGTATTCTGGCCTGGAGAATTCCAAGGACTGTATAGTCCACAGGGTCGCAAAGAGTCGGACATGACTGAGCAACTTTCACTTTCACTTTGATATTAAAGAAATCAAAGTAGACTTCCTGGGATAAATCAGAATCTTGGCCTTCTTCCCATTTATTTTAGGGCCGTGTGTGTGTGTGTGTGCCTGAGACAGAATTTAGACTTTACTTTTGGAAGTGGGGGGCAGCATTCACTTCTCAGTATCTTGGACCTTCCTAAAGGTCTTAATTGGGCTCTGATGTAGAGTCACCTGGAGAAGGCAATGGCACCCCACTCCAGTACTCTTGCCTGGAAAATCCCATGGATGGAGGAGCCTGGTGGCCTGCAGTCCATTGGGTCGTTACAAGTCGGACACGACTGAGAGACTTCACTTTCACACATTGGAGAAGGAATGGCAACCCACTCCAGTGTTCTTGCTTTGAGAATCCCAGGGACGGGAGAGCCTGGTGGGCTGCCATCTATGGGATCGCACAGGGTCGGACACGACTGAAGTGACTTAGCAGCAGCAGCAGTAGAGTCACCAGAATCGTGCCCTTCTCTCCTACTTCTGTGGTGACAAACTCTGACCACAGCCCTCCCAGAGGTGAGAGGGAGGTAACAAGGGCTGAGAAGGTCAGAGAAAATGGGGACTGACTGGCAATAGACAGGTCTCCCAGAGGCAGTGGAATGGCAACCTTTTATAAAGAATTAAGATGTCTAATTTTCAAGCTCATACCTCGTGTCCACTCTGGTCTTCACCTATCTAATCCTTCTTCATTGGCCCCGTAAGCAGACCCATACTGACATTCTGGTTTCACAAAAGCAGTCAAGGCAGTTTCCTTTCAATGTGCTTGTGGTAGTCTCAAGGAATGGGCCAAATCACCTAACCTCTAAATCTGTTTCCTCATTAATACCTATCTGATAGGTCACCGGCAGGTTCAAATAGTAGGTGAAGTCTGGCACATACTGTATGAATCACAGCTGCAGTTGCTGTTCTTAACGGGAGTCTAGCAAGTACACGTTTCTGGGCCTGAAGGACAGGAAGATGAGTGAAACCTGGATCCTTTCCTCCAGAGGTTTGCAGTCTGGTAACACTGCTGAAGATGTACGTGTCAGTCCTGATTCCCATGGACAAACGTGACAAGCACCACACACAAGGTGTAAAGGCAACCATCACTGCCTGGGAGAGAGGCGGGGCCCAGGAAAGATTCCTAAGAGAGGTGCCCACAAAATCAGGGGTCTACAGGTGGGCAGGAGATGGATATTCAAGGGTACAGGAAGAGTACTCCTTCAGAGGGGATAGTACGAAGAAACACATGGGGGAGGAAAATATAAGGTGTACTTGGGGAAACGACAAACCACTTGAGTCACAGCACTCACCTAGCACTTGTATTAGGCAAGATGGAAAGATGTGGTCCCTGTCCACAAGAAGTTCACATGAGAGTCACGAGGTTGCGAGAGAGAGCATTGCTGCAGTGTTTGGGGTGGAACACGGGCACTTCCTTAACCTCAGGGCTCCTCTCTTCATGGGGCCCTCCAAAGCCCCAGGAAGGATCCCAGTGTGTCTCCTCTAGGTTGTATTATTTTGTAAAGTTCTCGTGAGTAAGATCTGTTACCTGCAACGTGTTAGGACCACTGTCTATTTCCACTCCAACTTCCCTCTGCTCTATTTCCCTCCATGTGCATGTTAGTATAGGGGTCATGGACATTTTCGGGAACCAGCTAAGAGTTAAAGATATGTTTCACTTGGGTTCTCTTGAAAATACACATGTGGTGTGCAGTATTTTCTTTCTGTATAGCTAGGTTATCACTAGTCAGGATTACTGCAAAGTGGAAAACCAGCTTTTAGAAATACTCTCTTGTCCATGATGCCAGCCTTTGTGACATCAAGCAGTAGGACCAGAGGCTGATTCAAGGTAGGAGAGAGTGCTATGGTGCATGTGGTACAGAGGTGAATCCAGCTCTGAAATGTATACAGCCAGAAATAAGGCTGTGAAAAGTGTTCTAAATTTTATGTGTTTAACCCCAAAGCCCCAATTTGATAAAAGCCTTAAAAGGTATTTGGCATCACTCATGTGTTAAGAAGCTGAAAAAAGTCTAAAGCACCCATAATAAAAGAGAGATTGTGACTTAGCTTGCTAGGGGAAAGACCCAATTATTTTTATACTCTTTATGTTCTCACCAGGATATGATGCCTCTTGGTGGCTGAATAACAACAGGCAGTCACTCGCCCTTCCTTTCCACCGTCTCAAAATAGACTCTTCTTTCCCTATGGCCTCTTTGAGCTTCCAAAAATCAGGGTTTAGAGTCCCACACCTAGGATCCCCCTGGTAATGAACCCTTTTAGTCTTATTGCCTAGATGTGAATTCAGGTTCGGGCACTAATCAGCTGGGTGAAAAAAGTGAAAAAGTAAACATGTTAGTCGCTCAGTCATGTCCGACTGTTGCAACCCCATGGGCTGCAGCCCACTAGGCTCCTCTGTCCATGCGATTCTCCAGGCAAGAATACTGGAGTTGGTAGCCATTTCCTTCTCCAGGGGATCTTTACAACCCAGGGTTCAAACCCGTCTCCTGCATTGCAGACAGATTCTTTACCGTCTGAGCCACCAGGGAAACCTCAATCAGCTGGGTAGCTTGAGGCAAATCACTCAACCTCTCTGAACTTCAGTTTCCTCATTTGTAAAATTAAGACAACAATTGTATCCACTTGGTAAGTCCCTGGAGAGGAGTGAATGAGAGGACACACGGAAAGTACTCTTACTGCGGTGTAAGCCAGGCACACGGCAAGGCCTAATAAATGGAGCTATTAGTATTATTATTAGCAGACATGGTTAGGGAGCACAGTGACTGCGGAAACATCCTGCAGATGTGGGAGAAAGCAATTTCCCAGTGTGGCCTGACGGCCATCCGTTATTTTTATGAGCCACACACTCTCAGGTAAAGGCATCGCCTGCATTACAGATCTTACGAGGGCCATCTGTGACGGCACTGCAGCTACACACACACACCCGCTGGCATTTCTGTGTTCTGTTCCATCCCAGCAGTACTGGGTGCTGCCACAAATGGCCCCCAAACTATCATATCTGACAATCATGGCCCTACACACATCATCCTTCCCCGTCCCCAACCTCTGCCCCAGGCCTCTGACTCTCACAGCAAAGCTGAGGCTAATTTGTTTATCCATCACCGAGAGGATAAATCATCCTCCTTTTTTCTTCCACGAATATTTTTCATGTCTAATCATCAGGGTGTCTTCCATGATTCTAAGACTTTAGGAAACTCACAGAGAAATTTCAAAAAAATTTTGTTGGGGACAAACATAGGGTTACCAACATTTTATCTTGCCAAGTAGAACACTGCACGCATGTGTGCACACACACACACACACACACACACACACACAAAATGGCTATCATCACCACTTATTACCATCATTCCATTAAAGAAATGTTATTTCAGTTTCCCAAAATAGGACATAGTCTTTAGAATAAAAGAACAGTCATTTATATTGAGTACATTTGGAAAAACACAGAATTTTCCTAACTTTTTTCTTATTTTTGTCATGAGCCAGTAAAAATTTTATCACTCATGGGCACTAGACCTCAGACAAATGTCTGGAAGTACTGTAGTAATAGCAAGAATAACATAACAAATGTTTATTGAGTGCCAAATATGGAGTCCGATAGACTCCATTTACTAGCTGTGCGACCTTGGGAAATTTAGTGAACCTCTCTGAACTCTAGACTCAGGGTGATGATGCTGGTTCTGCAGAGGGGCTGAGAGAATTATAGGCTGTACAGAATATTCAGTGTTGAGCAGTGTACCTGCTACACTGGAGACCTGCTTCCACAGTGCTCATTCAACTCGCCTTCTCCAGGGAGGCTCTAGTTTGAAGAATTCACCTTACCTCCAATCTTCTGCCATATGTATTGGCCTGAAGGACTGGGCAGGATTGAGGATGCTTCTGGCTACACTGGGCAAAGTCTGACCAAACTTTCTTGGCTCCCCATGGAGTGTTCATTCCAGGTACCAGGCATGGGGAGGACTAGTGCTATGCTGATGACAGAACTGCCTGTGGGAACTGGTTAAAAAATGAGACTCATGGTCCCATATGAGAGAGACTGATACAAAGGGTCTGTAAGGGGAATTCCAACAATCTATGCGTTTGAAAGCAGTTCCCTGCCAGATGTTTCTACTGAGCATCTGGGTTTGCTGATGGTCATGGGTTCTGACTTTTGGGTTGGGACATTTTGTCTACTCAACTCATAAGTGCTAGCTGCTCAGTTGTGTCTGACTCTTTGGAACCTGATGGACTGTGGCCCACCAGGATCCTCTGTGCGTGGAATTCTCCAGGCAAGAATACCAGAGTGGGTAGCCATTCCCTTCTCCAGGGGATCTTCCCAACCCAGGGACTGAACCCTAGTCTTCTGCATTACAGACAGATTCTTTACTGTCTAAGCCACCAGGGAAGCCCCTACTCAACTCATCAGAGTGTCTGGCATATCCCTCCTAGCATGGTGTCTTGTGAGCCCTGATAAATGGCATCTGAGGAGATCCTGGGAGCAATCTTCCGGGCTGTGTTTCACCTAGTAACCTCAAGGATATTCCAGACACATCTCTTGCTCTCCTGTATCATAACCAATCCATCCCCAAGTCCCCAAACCATCTTCCTTCCACCTTCACTGCCACCAGCCTAGTCTAAATTACCATTAGCTCTCACTGGGATTATGTTCTAACTGCCCCATCTCTGCTCTGTGCCCCATATAGCTGCCTGAGTCATCTTTTAAACACATAATTCATACTGTATGCCTTGTTGGCTTCAAATCCTTCAGTAGTGGCTGGTGCAATTTATCATAAAACCTGAAATCCTTAATGTGGCTTAAAAGCCCCGGCATGGCCTGGCTCTGCCCACACCTCCAGCCTTGACGCATCCCTGCAGGCCCTCTATTCTCCAGGCTCTGTTAGTTCCCTGCCAGCTCCTGCCCCAGGACTTTCGGGTGTGCCCTTCCTTCTGACTGGAGCTCTCTTCTTCTACCTGCTCTGTCACTGAATTAACTCTTTCAAACCATTCAGGGTTCTGCTTAAATGCCACTCAGGAATCCCTGTGATATACTGATCCCTGGTGTATACTTCTAATAGCAGCACACCCCTTTTCTTCAAATCATTTATGTTTATTTGCATGTGTGTATTTTTCAGATTACCTGTGTTCCCCACTAGAACTAAATTCTATGAGAACATGGAACACAGCTGCTTTGCTTACCACTGGATCTGCAGTACAATGCCTGGACCTAGTAGGCTCCCAATAAATATGTAATTATTCAGTGAATGAATGAATTGCATGATGAAGATGTGGAACCAGGTTTCCAGATGAAGGTCAAGATCCCACTTTTTCTTCCTGGTTAGGGTGACTAGATGCCCAGCATAGAGAGACCCACATCCTACACAGTACAGGAGGTAAGAGAAGGCCTAGCCTTGAACTAGAATGTGGATGATCTTCTCTAACATTTTATGAGTCAATCTTTTTCAGGAGTAAAAAGGGAATAGAAGGTTTCGTAACAGGGTTTTGTAACAGAACTAGAATAATCAGCTTTTCACAAGGTGGCTCTGGGGTTCCTTGAGAACATTTGCTATGAGAGCAGGTTGGGACCAGAAAGCAAAAAGATCAGACATCTTCTTTGTGCACTCGACCAGGTAAGTACCTGTTCTGACAGACATGGATTCAAGTTTTGTCTCTATCATTTACTTGCTGTGTGAATTTAGGCAAGAAGTCTAACCACTCCGAGCTTCAGTATCTTCTGTCAAGAAGGAGCTCCCCTGTCAGGGTAGCTGAGAGGATTAGTGGGATAATGTCTGTAGAGGGTCTAGTGGAATGCCTGGTACATAATATGTGCTCTATGATAATATGACCTCACTGGGCTACGAGCCTCCTGCAGGCAGGGACCATGTTTGCTTTGGCTCAAGAACCCAGAGATTAGTACAGTGTCCAGTACAAAGTAGGTGCTTTAGGAAGTCTTCGTTAATGACTTCAGAGGTGGTTGAATATATTTTCCTTCAGTAAGATTTCCCTTTTCTAAGAAGGATTGAATGCATTTATAAGTTGCTTCTCTGGTGTCTGATTCTTTGCAACCCCATGGACTACAGCGTACCAGACTCCTCCACCCATGGGATTCTCCAGGCAAGAAGTGGAATGGGTTGCCATGCCCTTCTCCAGGGGATCTTCCTGATCCAGGGATCAAACCCATGTCTCTTATGTTTCCTGCACTGGCAGTTGGGTTCTTTACCACTAGCGCCACCTGGGAAGCCCCTAGGAAGGGTTCCCTGTGTGTAAAATTTCCCCTCACTCAAACCCAGTTACTTTCCTTGTGAGCAACTCAAATCCCTGTGTTTTGAAACCTCAGAACCAGAAATTCCATGTGTCTGTGGGGGTGGCTCTGCCCTGAGTCATCCCTGAGACCCCCACCCTCCCTTATGCTCCTGTGGGAGGTGGAAATTCATCAGGCCTGATCTGAATGAGAGGACTGGAGAAACAAATCAATGGACAGAAGGATTCCGATTTGGTTCCAGTACTACAGAGAGCACAACTGTTTCTTTGAAATTGACCTTCATTTATTTGGAGGGGAAAGCAGTTAGTTCAATAATGGCTTCCTGGTGCCTTTCAGCATTTTAAAAGACGGAAGAAAGATTTGGAACGAGGCAAGGTTCCAGTGTTTTCTAAACAACACACCAAGCTCAGCTACCAGTTGGCTGCCCAGCGCTTCCTGCTACCCACCCCATGCCCATCTTAAACCCCTCCCCTACCCTCCCCAGGGCAAGGCACATCCCTCAATAGGCCAGGCACTTCTTGAACCCTGACCACCCCAGGAGGGTGGGAGATGGCCTTCATTATAATGCCAGGCAGCTGAAGACTGCTTGGACATCTTGCACATGGTCCATCAAGTAGAAATGCTGCTATATTATATTCCAATTATTTCCTGTCCCTCCGTGGCCTGATTCCAGGGGCTGAATAAAGGCGTTCTTGTTTGGTGGATCCATCCCTGCTCCCAAGTAAGTGAGAGCTGGTCCCTGGCCCAACTCTGTTGAAGCCACAGGGAAAGGGTGGGGAGGAGATAAAGAGGTTGTTACAGGTGGGGAGGGCTCCACAGGGAGATAGGAGGCCTGTCTCTGCAGGCAGCCCAACCATGCTCTCCAAAATAAAAATAAGGGAGGAAAGAAAACAAATGGAACCCCTAACCAGGACCCTGTAGGAGGCAAAGTTATTTCCTTCCCAGGAGGAATCCCAACCCTCCTCTCCCATGGAGAAGGAAAACACAGAGACAGGTGCCGCCCAGGCACCTGGCTGTCTATCACCACTGGAAGTCTACTCCTACCTGGACTTCTCTGTTTGCCAGCCGCTGTCTCCCCCCAGATCTGCTTTCTCCTCTTTAGAGTGAAAAGCCTTTCATGGAAAATTTAGAATTTAGAATCTGCTTCAGATTCCAAAGGGGTTATTGTTCTATATCATGTTACTTTTATTTGGGTGTTATCTGAACTCGGAGGAAGTAGAAGTCCATATCTCCATTTTGCTCAGATGCTCTTTCTAAATTAGTAAGAACATGATAATCAAGCACCTTCTCTGAAACTCTTGAGTAACTTTTGAAGTCCATCCCAAACTCAATGCCTGGAGTCCTTATTCCTTACCCTCCAGGGGCTGGAGGTCCTGGGGAGAAGCGTGTGGATGGAGTCTGCTCAGGGACAGCACACTGGGAGATAATGGCCGGCCAGAAAGTGTTCAAGTCAAGCAGAAGAGAAACAAGCTCTGATAAATCTCTGGGTGGCAAGAATGCCTCACTTTCTGTGGCATGGAAGCCAAGGACCTGAGCTGTTAGGAAGATCTCAGAAAGGGATGGACAGAAAGAGGGTAGAAGTTGAAAGAGTATAAGGGAGAGAAGACTGAGGGTGGGCATGAAGAGCAGAATGCAGACAGCAGCTACATTGCCCTGCACTACCGTGTGGGTGGGGAAGTGCTAACATGTGCAGTGTTTAAAAACCCTGGTGTCCAGGAGGCTGGAGGCTAAAGGCAACTGAGAGATCCCCTGGCTGGTGCTTCTTAAAGCCTGGTGGTGGGCTGGTTAAACATGTGATTCCTGGGATTTACTGAATTAGCTTCTCTATATGTTAGGCCTTAGAAGGTGAATTTTTACTAAGATCCACAAATGATTCTGATCTTTATTAAAGTTTGAGAGCCCTTGATTTAGGCCAGCCCTCGGTGTTCCCTGGAAGTGAGACCTGAAGCCCAGAAGGTAAAGCAACACACCTAGGGTCACAGAGCTAATTGATGGCAAAGCTCACGTACATACTCTATTGCTCCTGACCCTCAGAGCAGTGCTCTTTCCATTGGAACATGTTGGCAGCCTTTTCACTTGTTTCCCTTGCCCCTAAAGTGAAAGTCTGCAACTGTGATCCATTCCCGCATCTTGCTGGGACCTCGTCTTTCTTGAGGATGCTCTGGTCACAGCCTCTATCGTTGAGGATCAGGGGAAGAAGGAAGAAAGGATAAGATCTAGTCAATAGTTCCCTTCTGAGCCTCTAATAACAGATATAAGATTATACCTATAATCGAGCTCTTGCTGTGCACCAAACACTGTATTAAGTCCCTTCCATGTACTAGTGCAAACCCCATGCAGCAAATAGTAATTAGCCGTACTTTGCAGATGAAGAAACTGAGGCTCACAGAGCAGTCATCATTTGCCCAAGGCTAATTAGTAGCCAAATCACCCCATGTGTGACCATGATCTTTGTATGGTCCAGTGCAGTGTGAACTGTCATCCACTTTAACTGGACAGGCCTGCAAAAGGGCCCTGAGACCTCAGGAAAGAAAAGAAAGCTGGGCAGTGGGATGTGACTGCTACTGGGTATAGAGCTACAAACTCTCTCTGCTCAACACAACGAAAATATTTCTGAAAGGCACTGCTCAAAAGCTAGCCTTAGAAATTACAATATGAGAGTAGGTTAAACAGCTTTTTTTTCTTTGTCATTCTTAAACGGAAACTCCTGACATCTGCTTGCCCTCTTTCTATTTGGCTCTTTCTTTTGGAAGCAGTGTGTCTAGGATTTTCGTGACTTGAGGGATTGGTTATGTTTGGTTCCAGCTGAGCCCCTGGTGTGACTGCAGCATTAGTGGTCCATGGCACGTAGCAGCGTGGCCTCTTATGATATCGCAGCACATGACTGCCATGATCACCTCCCTCCATTCATTTTCTGGAGTGTCCCCCAGGGGCAGGAAAAGAAACTAAAGCAGATCACTGCCTCAGAGAAGGGACAAGTGTTTCCTGAGATATGTGGACAGGATGTCACAGTATCCTCTTCTAGGTTTACCTCCTAAGTATACCTCGGCTTCATCCTTAGAGGAAGTCAGGTAGTATTTTGAACACCTCACTTAGTAGGACTCCCCAGTCAAATGAAGATGGGCACATGTTTATAGGCTAGGAAGGGCTCAGTTTCATACTAGCAGGATTTGGTGTCTAGCAGCTGAAGGTGAGGGGCAACTATAATTTAATTCTGGGCATTCCATCAATCATCAGAGTTTGGGACATTTGGGGATATTTTTGGGTGACCCTCTGACCATCATCCTTCTCTTTCAAATCTCAAAGCTTTAGATTAAGGTTGGTTGAGGGTACGAGGTATAAAATGCTCTTAGTAACTCATAATGAAGGGAGTACGTGGAGGTGAGAGGAAGTGGTAAGGGATGGGGGCAGAACGCAGCCTCTGCAAAGCTTAGAGGACCACGGGTCTCTGCAAAAGCCCTGGAAATGCTGAATGAAAACTGCCTTCCCTTGTCCGAGCTGTCTCCCTGCTTCCCAAATGCCGTGTCTGCGGTAACTACAAACTATTTTGTATGCTGCATTAGTGACAGACACTGCCTTAGCCGACACATCATTACAACTGAAATAACGCTGGTATGATGTTCAAGTCCAGTGTCCTTTTTAATTATTAAACCAAGGCTGTTGAATGAGTCATTCCACATACCAGATTTTCCTCCCATGGTTCTATTTCGAGTAACTTGTACCTCCCCTTAGCGTGTTCTGCTAACACCTGAGTTGGTTCTTAGCCAGCTACCCAATCTGCAAAGCCTTTGCAGAACAAACAATATTCCCCAGTCTCCAAACACACACAAACTGCATAATAAAACCAAAACCCACGAAAACTTTATAGTAAGCTCATCAGTAATCCCCAAAGCTGAGGATGCCCAGTTCCCCTCGGCCAGTCCCCAACTTACCAAGTGGTAGAGCGATGAAGAAGGGTAACCAACACAAGATGAACATGCCGACCACAATGCCCAAGGTCTTGGCTGCTTTCTTTTCCCGGGAGAACTTAAAAAGTTTGACAGCTATGGAACTCCTGGGGTTATGGCCCTTGGCCTTGGTACTGCTGAGGGTATCCTCATGAAAGTTCTTGGAGTGGATCCTCAAGGTCAGCTCCTTGGAGTTGGACATCTCCTTCATGACTCCAGCCTCCAGGTTCTTGGTGGTCCTCTTGGCAACGATGTAGACGCGGCAGTACATGACCAGAATGACCGCCAGAGGGATGTAGAAGGAGCCCAGGGAGGAGAAGAGGGCGTAGAAGGGCTCTTCAGTGACCCCACATTCCCTGTCATCGTTGGGTGCCGGCTCCTTCCACCCAAGAAGAGGCCCAATGGAGATGACTGTGGACAAGACCCAGACACCAAGGAGCGCCAAGATGGCCTTCCTCCTGGTGACCAGTGATGGGTACTGCAGAGAGTAGCGCACCCCAATGTAGCGGTCGATGGAGATGGCGCAGAGGCTCAGAATGGAGGCTGTGCAGCACAGGACATCCACGGCGGCCCAGATGTCACAGAAGACCCGGCCCAGCACCCAGTAGCCAAGCACCTCCAGGGCAGCAGAGAAGGGCAGAACGGTGAAGCTTAGCAGCAGGTCGGCAATGGCCAGGTTGACGATGAAGTAGTTGGTGGGCGTCCGCAGGTGACGGTTGCAGGCCACAGACAAGATGACTAGGATGTTGCCCACGATGGCAAAGAGGATGAAGGCGCCCAGCACCAGGCCCACGGAGATGGCCCTGGTGATGTCCAGCTGAGGCAGTGTCGAGTTGGTCGAGGTCTGGTTGGGGCCAGTGAAGTTGGCATTTTTCAACTCTCCCCAGTGGGCAGGTGCTGAGGTGTTGTGGCCGGTGTCCAGATCGGGATTCATCTTAGAGTCCACCCTCCATAGCCAGGGTGACAGGGCTCAGAAGGGCTGCGGCGAAGGCTCTTCAGCTGCCCTGAAACTTTGCTTCCCCCGTGGTCTTCTTCCCAGAGGTGCCCTCCTGGCGAGAAGTCATCTCCCCCGGGCAGCCCAGCCCGGCAGCACGTCTCCTGCCTGCACCGAGCCGCTCGCTCGCCTGTCAGAGGGAGGAGGAGGAGAGAAGGGACGAGCGGCAGCTCCAAGTTTAATGGTCCACGTCAGGCGCACCAGGCCGGGCTCGCGGGGAGCGGCGCGGAGGAGCGGGTGGTCGGGCAGGGGGCGCCCGGCTCTGCCCGGTTCGCGGCAGGTCTGCGGACAGCGGCGCCTCCGCCCAGCCAGCGCCGAGGAGGGTCTGCTTTCAATGAGCCGCCTCTGGGCTGACTGCACGGCGGTGACATCAGGCGGGGGAGCCCGGCGCCCTGACTCCGCGCGGCACTAGGGGGCAATGCGGGTCCAGCGAAGGCGCCCGCAGCCCCGACGCCGCCACCCAGTCCAGCCCCGAGGCCGGCTGCGCCCCCTCCGCCCCCCGGGGGCAAGCCGGTAGGGTGCGCAGTGAGGCGGGCCGGGGTAGGGCGACCTCAGCCTGGGGATTCCCCCTGCCCTCCATTTCCACCCCCCCCCCCCCCCCCCACCCCTCGGGTGACTCTCTGGGGTTCTTTTCCCTCTTGTTCACCGCGCAGTTTCAAAATTGGGGTGGGGGTGCTTGTTTTTAAAGAGGGGAATCTGGGGTAAGCACCCAGATTTAAGGGGCTAGGCAACTTGTGTGGAACCTAAAAGAGGCAGAATTCCATGGTTAGGCAGGTTAGAGGGCCTTGAGTCAGGTCTGAGACCAACCCCCATCCTTACCTCCCTGTGCAGCCTTTTTGGTGGGAAGCTTCTTGTCATTCATTCACTCACTCACTCACTCATTCATTAAACAGATTGTTAATTGGGCATACACTGTCTGCTCTGGGTTCTCGTGTAGGTGCTGTGGGTATAGCAACTGAACCAAGTAGATAAAGACCCCTCTGTCCTTGGGGAGCTTACATGCTAGTGGGAGGAGACAGACAAAAATAAGTAGGCAGATTCTGAGATGTGCCCTAGGTGGACAGGTGTAACAGAAAATAAAGCAAGGAATGGTTTGGGGGCACATTTGAAATTTTATCTGGGTGCTCAGGATTTTACTGAAGTGATGTTTGAGTCACGACCTGAAAGAAATGGCAACAAACTGTAGGCTATCTGGGGGTGGCAGTGGGGGTAGGGGTAGGGAGGGGACTTGGAGAATCCATATTATTTGTTGATTTTTTTCCCCTTTCTGCCTGATAGCCATGTTGGACATTCAGCTATAGGGACACACTCCCCAAGGTGGATGAATGGTACTTAGGAGAGAAGGTGTGGCTAAGGATGCTGAGGGAGAGCCTCATGTTAGTTAACATTTATCCATATATCCCAGTCCCAGACAGCATGCTAAGTACTTTTCATATTTTCTTACAACACTAGGAAAGATAGACTATTCTCATAACCATTTCATTCTGTAGATGGGACACTAAGGTGCAGCAAAATTGAACACTTTGCCTACATTCACACGGCCATCAAGTAGAGAATTTGGGAACTGAACTCAAATACACATCTATCCAAGGTTGAGCACTTAGCTGCTATGTCACGCTTTTCCCCCAGAAGAAAGAAGGGGGTGAATTCCCACCCCCAGATTTATTGAGATATAACTGACATATAACATTAAGTTATATGTAAGTTCATTTGAGACACTTATAAATTGAAAAATGATTACTATCATAATATTTGCTAATACCTCCAACATGTCACATAATTACCATTTCTTTTTTGTGTGGTGAGACATTTAAAATCTGCTCTCTTAGCAACTTTCAAGTATTTAATATAGTATTACTAACTACAATCACCATACTGGACATTAGATCCTCAGAACTTATTCATATTATAACTGGAAGTTTGTATCCTTTGACCAATGTCTCCCCACCTGGTCCTTCCCTGCCAACCCATGGTAACCACCACTTAACTCTGTTTCTATGAGTTTTTTTTTTTTTAAGATTCATATATAAGTGATATCATGTAGTATCTGTCTTTCTCTGTGTTACTTATTTCACTTAGCACAATGCCCTCAAGTTTTATCCATGTTGTTGCAAATGGCAGGATTTCTTTCTTTATCTTGGCTGAATAATACTCCATTGTATATATATATATATATATATCAATCGTCTTCATCCATCCATCAGTTGATGGACACTTATTTCCATGTCTTGGCTCTTGTGAATAATGCTGCACTGAACATGGGGGTACAGGTATTTCTTTGAGATTCTGTCTTCATTTGCTTTGGATATATACCCAGAAGCAGGATTGCTGGGTGATATAATACCTCTATTTTTAACTTTTTGAGGAACCTCCTTATTGTTTTCTATAGTAACTATACCAATTTACATTTGAGATAAGGGTTAATTGTTATAGAAGGAGCTATCTTCGAAATAGTCAGTTTTGGGATCCGAGCCACTAGTGGTGGGAAAAAACTTACATTTATTGAGTTTCCACTGATAGTCAAGCATTTACTCAATTTCTTTTATTCTTCACAACAACCTTTAAGAGAAGCATACCATGCTCCACTGAAAGTTGAGAAAACCATGATTCAGAGAGAGTTAGTGCATTCCTGAGGTTGTATGGCTAGCAAACATGCAGCAGAGCAATGGGTAGTAATAGCTGGAGATTGAAAAGTAAAGCCTGATGCTTTCTTTTATTCTCATTCAGAATCCCGCATCTTCATACTTACTGCCCTTGATAATCACTATAGCCTGGTGTCCAGGGATGGGGAACCAGGAAACCACTCAAGAAGATTTATACTTCAGTTCTTCATCCTAGAGGTGGGCCCCTAATCTCTTTTGGGGGATATTGTACACCTATGTAAGGATTTACTCTTCTCCCACCAAAATTTACAGACTCTCAAATGCATAAAATATGGAATTTCAAGGAGTTCCCTAAGATTAAGGAATCTGTGGTTGAAAGAGCCCTGAAAACACTTTTTCTATTTCAATTAGACTGGCTTAAGTTGTATTTGAAGATTTTAAAATAAGAGATTCACAGGTTTATAGTGATTCAGGTCTTCCAGAGCTGGCAGAACCCTCATTTGCCCATTTTCTCATTTTGGAGGTAGTCCAGGAGGTAGAGGAAGTTGGTGAACTCCCATAACTACTCAGGTGCAGAGCTGGTTCTCAAAATCCATTTCCCTGGCCCACAGAGCAGAGGGAAGCCACACGTGACAGCTACTCATGACTTATACAGTGAGATGTGAGATGGGGAAAACTTAGGCAGGCCTCTGCCAGGGGTCCTTGTGAAGAGGAGAGGCTGTCCTTTGTCTTGGGTGGCTCACGTAGTAATCTGTCTGGAGATAGGGCCTGAGCTAGATGATCTTTTGAGATTTTCTGGTTTCCAGTGGTCAGCTTCCTTTGCTGGATAAAGGGCCTCTGACAGCAACCTGGCTGCCCCCCTCTCCCATGCATCATCCATAGTGGGGGTGGGAGCGGGGTCTCACACACTCAGCTCCCATCATCTTCATGTATCTTCAAGTCTAGGATGATGGTGCTTCTCTTGAACTGGTTTACTCCCAAGGCAGAGTGGGAGGAGGAAGAGAACGCCAGTAAGTTGGCAGAAAGCTGGCGATTAGCACAAAGTCAGGGATGTGGGAGGGAAAGAGTGGGGCAAATGATGAGCAAGTTTGAAGTCCATATTTTGATTGTGGCGGCCCATTTCTCACTTTCCTGGGCATTAATTTTACCAGCTATTGAACAGCCAGCAACACACACTGAATTTACAGAGACTGTGTCTACATAATCACAGTAACCAGCTGCAGTGTGAAAACTTAGCCTATCCGACATTTTTCTACAGTGGCAAAAGGCAAGGAAAAAAAAAAAGAGCAAGTATGAGATACAGATTTGGTTTATACTAGTTACAAAAGAAGATAGTTTGTTACCTAATTGAGAACTTATGTCTTGATTTAGGTGTCCGGATGTGGATTTCAGACATGTTGTCATTTATCGGCATCTTTCACGAAAGCAAAACACATATCCCTTCATAAGGCAAACAGTTATTAGCCTTAACAGGAGCCATGTACCAGGACTCCACTCATGATCTGCTGCTTCTTTCCTCCCTTCATTGGAGACGCCTTTTAATCCCTCTGGCTGATATTTGACCCACGGAATTGACCATTTGTTTAGGTGTCATGAGGATATTTCATTTTCTTGGTACTCCCTGGGGCAATGCCAGGCACAGAGCTCTGACTCACTCAAGGCTCAGGGAAGAAGAACCTTTTCATTATCCATCTGATTACATTAGAAACCTCTGATGTTGCAAACTCCCATTTCTGTGAGCCCTCTAGGAGAAGATGCCACTGTGTTTGACCTGTGGGACGACCAAGGCTGTGGGAAATTCAGAGATCTGCTTAGAGGACCTGTGGGAAGAGACCTCTCAACTATGGTCATGCACTTTTGCACGGTACTCCCTCTCTACCTCTCTCCAGTTTTCAGTTCAGCCAGCCATACATAGGAGAATCTACTCTGTGTAAGGCACCATGTTAGGCACTATGGGTGAATCAAGTTGAATCAAATCAAGCAAATAATAACCTAGACTGAGCTAAGTGCCATAGGAGATGATGATGATGATGGTAAAGTGCCCTTCAGAGAGGACCTACTCTGTGGCAGGCACTGTTTTAGGTATTCCGTGTGCACTTACTCAAATCTTTACAACAATGCAAGGTAGGAAATACCCCCATTTTACATATGAGGAAACTGAGGTTCAGAGAGGTCCTGACATGGCCAAACTCATTCAATGAATAAGCAGCATGAGTATTCAAAGCATTATCGTCTGGCTCCAAAGCTTACATCCTTCTTTCTGCATCAGACTGAGATTTAAAAAAAAAAAAAAAAAAGGCAGCAGAAGGTTCAGTGTTAGCCCTGAAGGAAATTACAGTAGAAGATAGAATGTGATCAGGTTCCTGAGCGAGGCAGAGGTCAGGCAAGGGACGGCATGGCAGAGCTGTCCGGGTGAGAAGGATCTGTAGAGGAGCTCCTTGGGTCAGGCTTTCTTGCTTCCCAGGCAGGCACTCAGTCTGCTGAAGATCTAAGCGCCAACTTGGTGACTAATCCTGCTTCCTTTATTTAGTAGCTGCTAATATGACCTTGGGCAGGCTAGTAAAGTAACTAAGAGTCTGAACAATGGCACCAAAGAGACCAGGGTTTATGTCCCTGGCCCATTAATGTATTAGCTGTGTGTCCTTGGGCAAGTCACGTAACCACTCCGAACTCTGGTTTCCTCATTTGTGACATGAAGATCATAATAGCGCCTGTCTCAGAGGACTGAGGTGGGGATTAAATGTGATACTGTGTGAAGTGCCTAGCGCAGTGTAATAGTCTATCAGCCAGGAGTTTAGTGCTTCCCACGTGCTAGAGTAGACATTGTGCCCCAAATGCCTTATGTACATTTTCTGGTTTAATTCTGATAATAATATTATAGATGCTGCTATTATTGACGTTGTAGAGATGAGCAAATGCAGTCTCAGAGTGGTTGCCCAAGGCGACAGCAGGCAGGTGGCACAGCTGGAATACAGAGTACCCAGTAAATGAAACTTAAAATGAAAAAAGAATCGGAGGCGTGAGGCCTCTGCTTCATAAGGTACACTAGGGTCTCTGGGGACCTGAAGGAGGATTTCTGTCCCTGCTGTGGTCCAGGAGGGAGAGGAGAAACACCCTTCTTCTGAGCAGGAGACCCTGGCTGCAGTCAAGGCATCCTCTGCCTCCAAAGACAGCAGGTCAGAGGCTCCCAGGAGTGAGGGATTTCAGCTCTCTCAGGGCCAACTTGCCTTTCTCTCTGGTGATTATAGTTTGTCAATCTTTGGTGAGCAACGATTCCCCCAGCCCAGATATTCTAGTTGCACCGCATCTCCTGGTAAGTGAGTGAAAGAGAGAGAGAGAGAGAGAGAGAGAGAGAGAGAGAGAGCGAGCTCAGAGCAGCCCTTTGCAGTAAGCTGGTGAAGATTAATTGCCAAGTCACCAGGGGCTAAAATCACATCACATGGTCCAGGAGAGCCCAGGAGCCCTGAACTGGGGGTGTGGTGGGGTGGGGTTTAAGGGGCTCAAAGCACAGAGTGTGAAAAGCCTATTGAGTCTGGAACCAAGAACATGTCCTTTCTTCCTTATGCCCTACTTCTCCTGTGGGACAAGGTAAAGGGGTCACCAACACCGAGCCACAGTGCTGCAGAGAGAGGGTGAAGGGGCGCGCATGCCGTTTTCTTGAGAGATTCTGGTTGTGCCATTATCATCCATGGGCTTTGCCCATCACTTTGTTCAGAAATCTGTGGTGGCCCCCACATTTCTCAAGAAATGGTCTTTGGGTTGCAGTCTGGTTTAAAAGTGGGCACACAGCTGTGTTTGCACCATGCTCTTCACAAGACAGATGTATTAACAGTTGTCCACATCAGGCGTCAGTGGAGATTTTGCTGGAGCTAAAGCTCTTCCGAGCTGCTTTGTATTGCCACTGCCAGGATTTACTTCTTCTTCTTCTTTTTTTTCCTGAGCAATGGGTTTGCTTTCTTTCTTCTTTAATGTGGGTGTGTGTCCATATAATTTTATTTATTTTTGGCTGTGCTGAGTCTTCGTTGCTGCGGGGGCTTTTCTCTAGTTGCGGCAAGTGAGAGCTACTCTCTAGTTGCAGTGCGCAGGCTTCTCATGTGGTGGCTTCTCTTGTTGCAGAGCACAGGCTCTAGGGGGCATGGGCTCAGTAGTTGTGGTACCTGGGCTCTAGAGAACAGGCTCAATAGTTGCGGCACACAGGCTTGGCTGTTCCATGGCATGTGGGATCTTCCCAGACCAGGGATCGAACTCGTGTTTCCTGCATTGGCAGGCGGATTCTTCACCACTGAACCACCAGGAAGCCCCAGGATTTACTTTCTAACCACATTTATTGACACTGTCAAACACAACAAAACAAAAGTTATGGCAACAAGCTCTGTACAGCTGACTTTTCAGGGCATTGGTCCCTTTGGGCTCCACTGCTACAATCAGGACCCAGACTTCTGAAATGTCAGACTCAGAAGGACCCTACGGATCATCTGGTCCAGGGTCAGCAAAGTATAATCCCATGGACCAAATCTAGCCTTGTGCCTATTTTTGTACATAAAGTTTTATGGAACATAGCCATGCCTGTTCACTTGGGTATGTCTCTGGGTGCTTTCATGGTACCATGACAGAGTTGTGGAGCTGTGACAGAGACAGGCTGTCTTGCAAAACCTAAAATATCTGCTCTCTGACCCGTTACAGAAAATATCTGTTGCATACTTTGTAAACACTGTTGCATCAAATGTTAATTTATTTAGTCTCACTCTCTTATTTCACATGCAGGGATACAAAGGTCCAGAAAGGGGGAGGGATTTACCTAGGGCAGAACCAGGGTCCATAGACTGAAGGTTTGACTCCTCCCCCACGGCTTTTTATGCCACTGAGGTCATCAATTCCTGAAGCTTGGCATAGATTCAGAGTTTGAATCCTAGCTTCGGTTGACCAGATGTGTGACCTTGGGCAAGCTACATAAACTCTTTGAGCCTCCATTTTTTCATCTGACACTTGGGAATAATGTTTTCTATTTCTTGAGCTAATGCACAGGAACATAGGTGGTTTCAAGAATTAAAGGAACTATAGTCTGTAATGATTTAGCCTGGGACTTGGCTCATAAAAAACACTCATCCAAAAACAGCACTACTACTATATTGATGTCCTCTGTAATATCAAGCTTCCCAGTGGTGCTAGTAATAAAGAATTCTCCTGCCAGTGCAGGAGACGTAAGAAACACGGGTTCGATCCTTGGGTCAGGAAGATCTGCTGGAAGAGGGCACAGCAATGCACTCCAGTATTCTTGCCTGGAGAATCCCATGAGCAGGAGAGCCTGGCAGGCTGCAGTCCATAGGGTCCTACAGAGTTGGATATAACTGAAGCCACTTAGCACGCCCATAATTTTATATGTATTAATCTTATTCCTTGCCCTCCCTCCAAATTTCAAAAGAAAAAGTGATCTCTTCCCAGTTGTTCCGTATCTTTTTAGGTCCTAGACCTTATTGAGAATCTACTGAAAGCAATGGACACATTTCTTTATTCCACACTTTTTCTGAATTCCTAGTAGGGGCTCCTTCAGTGACAAATTCTTGGCAGGGCCCCTTGATTAATTGATTGCTACCCTGATGCTTCTTATTTTTGTTTGCTCCTGCTAACTTTATATTGGTGTAACCTCTACTACTCTTGAGCAACAGAACTAATTCAGTGTTTACCATCCATTGTGGAGGAGAACTTGCATAGAATAAAGTAAATGGATGCTGGCCTTTTTTGTCCTCCTGGAGTTCACAGTGTAAGATGGATAATGGAAGTGTGCATCTGAGGATGTAGAGAGAATTGTGCCTGACATTGAACAGTAATGTGAGTTAAATAAGGAAACACATAAATATATGACATAGGTCTCGTGTTTCTCTGACTTCCTCTTCTTCCTCTTTTGGGTTCTTTGAACCAAACCATCAAACCTCTTTTGGGGGATTTTCACTTGTGGTGGCCACCAAGTTCAGAAAGGTCTAAAAGAAGTGGTGGGAACCTTTTTCCTTGGGGGCATCTAAAAATTGTATCTGGACAAAGTGTTAGAGCCAAGCTTTGGAGTAGACAGATGGGGCCCCTGGGGAGCAAGGCAAGGAAGTGATGTCAGAGAGTGATCTCTGCCTTCTCTGGCAGAGGTGACTGGGCAGAACCCAGGGACATGTTTGGGAAATTGTGTGACATCACTTTAGGCCCTGTGGACATGGCGGAGGAGGGAGGCGTGTGAGAAAGAGGCAGTTGGCTTTGCCCATCTCTATCGTGTCCTGAGGAACACTGGGACAGGAAATGCCCAGCGTTTCTCTACTGTTTACTGGACGCCAGACCCACAGATTTGGAAGGTTGCCTTGGGAGTCATGAAAAGATGAAGGGAGAAGGAGGAGGAGCATTGGTTTTCTGCCTCTTGTGGGACTGCCCTGGTAAGTGCTCGGGGATAAGGTATGTGGAAGATTTTGTAGAAACTTTTAGATAGGGGCTTCCCTGGTGGCTCAGACAGTAAAGAATCCACCTGCAATGCAGGAGACGTGAGTTTGATCCCTGGGTTGGGAAGATCCCCTGGAGGATAGCATGGCAACCCACTCCAGTATTCTTGCCTGGAGAATCCCCATGGACAGAGGAGCCTGGCAGGCTTCAGTCCATAGGGTCGCAAAGAGTCGGACATGACTAAGCGGCTAAGCACATAGCACAGAGCAGTTAGGGCATGGTGTGTATTACAAGTTCTTGGAAAGGCTTCCAAATATCTCCCTAATTCTTTAGAGTACTATCCCTTTAGACATAAGCATTTCCCTCTTCCAATAGCCCTATGTTAATTAACTATGAGTATAGTTACGCATCAAGCCTGTGTCAAGCTAATTTACAGGCATCATCTCATTTAACCCTGCAAATGACAATTTTGTAGAAGACACTATTGGATCCAGTTCACAGATGAGGAAACTGAGGATAAGAGTGATTTATTAACTTGCTCAAGATTATTCAGAGAGGATTAGAACAGAGGTGGTTTGACTCAAAGGTGGCACTTTTCACCTCTCAGATAACCTGAGTTTGACTGCAGGCTGACTTCACAGATAAAGTGACAGGAATTTCTGGGCATCTCAGCAGGTCAGAGACCTTGGTCAGAGAGACAGAAGTTGTTCTGGTCTGTGTGCTACCACACAATGTGGGCCCTTCTCTGGGTGAGATCTGAGGATTGCATCTTTCCTGCTAACCCCTCCCTGGGAACTTCAAGTGAGGGCAAGAGCTTGTATCAAGCTTGAGCCTTACTTCTTCCAAGAAGAAGCATAGGGGACCCAATTTAAAAATTGCCTTTAAGGACTACAAAAGTTATTAATCTTATGATGGCAATCAGCTGTTGTCTATTTGTCTATCTCAGAGAGAGAGAGAGAGAGAGAGAGAGAGAGACAGAGAGAGCAGATATAGCCTCCTAAGACAGCATGAGAGATGTCAGTTAGACCTAAGGAAGTAGCTTATTAAACATTGGGTTAAATTCTAGTTGCTGCCATTTCCTAGCTTTATCACTTTGGGACTTTGTTTAGTTAAGCTTCTGTTTATTTGTAAAATGTGGATTTTAATCATTATTATGAGGATTAAATGAAACTTTGCCTGGTCCTAGAAAGCTCTCAGCTAGTTATTGTTGATGTTCTGTATATCTTAAAAACATATAACAGGATTCTCAGTATCTGGAGCATGTAGGTACAGATTTCCTAGTTGATCTCTCACTGATTCTTTCAAACCCTTACTTGCCAGTTGACATAACTGATTTCTTTTTTCTTCCCTTATAAATACTCCTAAACAAACAGTGGCTGGAAAAATAACATAAAGGACACTAACATTTGTTGAGAGTTTTCTGTGTACTAGGCTGGAGTTATGTGCTTTATATGTGCTATTTCATTTTAATACAAGCATTTTGGCCGGTAGGTGGAAATAATATACCTGGCCTTTGAAAAGCAATTTATGAGACTGACTCTACCACACCTAGAGAGCTCAGGACCTGCTGGAAATATTTCTTCACACAGAGACTCAAAACGAGGTTGGAGAACACCAGTATGGGTGTTGGTGCCTTGGGGAGAGGGTGGGGTATGTGGGTGGTGGGTTCTGTGAGCTTGCTGTGCAGAGGGAAAGGGAAACAGCTTGGCCCAGCAGGCAGGGCAGTCTGTAATTCTTGGTCTCTGGTAGAATCAATGTCAACAGGAGTTTTCCATATCAGACCAAAGAGGCTCACAGACTATAAACCATCACATTAGAGGTGACCATTCATGCCCTAGAAAGGCAGAGAAGGAAGGGGAGACCTACGTGAAACTCTACTGGCCCCCAAAACTGCAGAGAACCGGAGTCATGAGAAGGGAAAGAAGAAGGGAGGGAAAAGGGCAGGGAACAGACTTCAGTAAATATATATTTTCAAATAAATCCCAGGAGTGGAGTGGAAGGTAAAAAGAAAAAAAAAAAAAAAATTCAGGGACTTCCCTGGTGGTCCTATGGCTAAAACTTTGCACTCCCAATGCAGGGGGCCCTGGTTCTATCCGTGGTCAGGGAACTAGATCCCACATGCCTCATCTAAAGATACCACACATTGCAACAAAGATCAAAGGTCTCATGTGCTACAAATAAGATCCAGCACAGCCAAATAAATAAATAAACAAAAATAAATATTAACAAAACATTCATAAACCTTAAAAAAAAAATCAGCCTAGAGCTATTTTCTCTCAAGTCAGTCTGGGAAACTTGTTCCTAAAACAGCTGGACCAACTCTGGGTATAAAAGCTCAGACCTTTTGTTGTCACCTGAAAACTTCAGTAGGTTCCTTCACTCAGTCTGGAGGACTGCCCACTTTATCTCTTCTTGGTGCTGCTCCATTGGGAACCTAAGAATTTAGAAAGAAATGAAGAGCCACTTAGCAGGTAAAAGTTTGCCTACCCAGATGCTCAAACTTTACTGAGCATAAGAGCCACCTAGAGTAGCCTTAAAATGCAGATCTTGGGACCTAGCCCCAGATACATATATATATATTTCATATACACACACATACACACACACACACACACACACACACACACACACACATATATATATATATATAATTTTTTTTTGAGTTGTGAGTTAAATTTTACTTAGGAAGACAGCATTTCAGACAGCTCTGAGAAATAGCTCCAAAGAGGTAGAAGGGAAGGTCAGTACATATGTGATTTTGGTGAAGGGGGAGTACAAGCAATCAAGCATATATTTTTTGCAAGAGGTTTCTGTTAGTCACAAGGAGCAGACATCACCGTGAAGAATTTTAGTTCTTTTCTAGATATGAGGAGGTACTAGAATTGTAGCTCAAGGTACTTTGATCCAGTAGGTATAAAGTGAGGTACAGGAATTTATATTTTTCACAAGTAACCCATTTTTCATGTGTCTTCTGCTGCAGATCAGCAGACCACATTTTGAGAAACATCATTTTAGTCCATCATTCCCATTTTATAGATCATCAAATGGAGGCCAGAAAGTACAAATGACCTTGCTGAATGTCTCATAGGTGGGTTCTTGGAGGGTGTAGGTCTTAGCCCTAGATTGTCTGCATACCAGTACTACTAGTCTTGCCTTGGCTAACCCATTAAAAATGACTGGCCTCCACTTGCTGTGGTTTATTCCTTGCCAGGGGCCCATGGTTCTTCAGATCTCAAGTCAGGGGTCAATTCCTCAGGGAAGATTGTCTTTCCCCTCCCCACCCCAGTCTAGGTGAGTTTCCTTTATTCTCTGCTCTCAGAAAACCACATCTCTCTCCTTCATGGCATTCCCCCTGGTTTGTGTTTTATACTCACACTTTCATGTGATTACTGGATCAATATTTGCCTCTCTCTCTAGACTTCAGACTCAACGAGAGCAGGCATATTGTTTCTTTTTGCTCATCTGAGGAGCCAGTACACTGTCTGATGAATCCTATATGCTCAATAAATATTTATTAGATGAGTAATAGAATGAGTGAGTGAATGAAAAGGGCAGGTTGATTTCAGCCTTAACTGAAACTCAAAATAAGGAAAAATTTGTGAAACTTTTGTCCTTCAATGGACTTTCTCTAGACACTTTTTTTTTGTTCTTGTTTTTGACCCACGTTTTTGATCCCAACATCTAATCCCATCCCTAAAACCAGAGCTTCTTGTAGGCAAAACTGTGTAGAAGGAAGTTTGATTTGTTTGATTGTCTGTCTTTCTTTATTCTTTCTATTTTTCCAGTGAATTTTGTGCTGGAAATCCATTCTCCTCCTGCAACCTTCCCTTCCTTTCAACTCTAACCCTTGTCCAAGATCCCAATGCTCTCTGACAGGTATGAGGTGATATATCACTGTGGTTTTGATTTGCATTTCCCTGATGATTAGTGATCCTGAACATCTTTTCATGTGTCTGTTGGCCATTTGTATGTCTTCTTTGGAAGAATATCTATTTAGGTCCTCTGCCCATTTTTAAATTGGGTTGTTTGTTTTCTTGATATTGAATTGTGTTAGTTCTTTGTATATTTTGGATATTAATCTCTTACTGGATAGACTGTTTGCCAATGTTTTTCCTATTCAGTAGGCTGCCTTTTTATTTTACTGATAGTCTTCTTTGCTGTGCAAAAAGCTTTTAGTTTGATATAGTCCCATGTGTTTATTTTTGCTTTTGTTTTCCATCAAAAAGACAACAAATAAGTGTTGGCAAGGATGTAGAGAAAAGGGAACCCTCTTGCACTATTGGTAGAAATGTAAATTGGTGCAGCCACCATGGGAAACAGTATGGATCTTCATAAAAATTTAAAAATAGAATTGTCATATAATCCAGCAATTGCACTTCTGGGTATTTACCCAAAGAAAACAAAAATGCTAATTAGAAAAGATATATGCACTCCAATGTTCACTGCAGCATTATTTATAATAGCCAAGATACAGAAGCAACTTAAGTGCCCATAGATAGAAGAATGAATAAAGATGTGATATATGTATACACACACACACACCCAATGGAAAATTACCCATCTAATAAGAAAAGGAAATCTTGTCATTTGTGACAACATGGATGGATCTAGAGTGTATTATGCTCAGTGAAATAAATCAGATAGAAAAAGATACTGCATGATCTCACTTATATACGGAATCTAAAAAACAAACAAAACAGAAGGAAAACAGACCAATAGGTACAGAGAAGAAACAGAATGAAGAGAGATGATGGGGTAGACAAAATAGGAGAAAGGGATTAACAGGTACAAATCTGCAGTGATAAAATAAACAAGTCACAGGGATGCAATATCCAGCACAAGGAACACGGTCAGTACTGTAGTAATGACTCTGTGTGGGGACAGATGGTTGCTAGCCTTATTGTGGTGATCATTGCATAATGTATGTAAATGACAAATCATTATGGAGCATACCTGAAACTAACATAATATTGTATAGCCACTGTATTTTATAAAAATAAAATTCCCAGTGCTCTCAGATTGCTTCCAGACACCCCTAATCTTGACCTTTCTAACCCTCTGTTCCTGATCAAAGTCTACCTGTCCAATGTCCTATTTCCTGAATGCCCTGTGCATATCAGGACAACTCTTTAAAGTGACAGCTTCCTGTCAGCAGTGGATAATCACCTAATCTGTTGTTCCTTATCCTCCCCTTTAATCTGATCATCATTCTCTTAACTTAGGAGCTGGTCAAACCTTTGATATTAGGAATCATCCTCTATGGAGCCCAAGAAGCAGTGATAGGAGGAGGTTTCTAATGATCAGCATGTGTTTATTGAGCCCTGTGTTAGGGTCTGAGGGACATATGAAAATGACAAAGAGTATTTCTTCTTCATCATCTTTGATGATTTCTAATTATCAAAGATCTCCCAAGGATCTTTATGGGAAGGCAAGCATTCAATAATGGTGCAGGAGACTTTAGTATTTAGTTGCTTGTTGGTAAAGCATCTGCCTACAATGCAGGAGACCTGGGTTCAATCCCTGGGTCAGAAAGATCTCCTGGAGAAGGAAATGGCAACCCACTCCAGTATTCTTGCCTGGAAAATCCCATGGACAGAGGAGCCTGGTAGGCTACAGTCCATGGAGTCTAGAGGAGTCAGACATGACTGAGTGACTTTACTCCAAATAAACTGTGGTAACAATCTTATGAGTTTAAATCAGATGATGTGTATAACACACTTTGTATTAGGCTGGACACATAATAGGCCCAGTCATTAATGTTAATTCTTCTCTCTTAGGGAGGGAGAGATTTCTCAGGGCTGGAGTCAGCTAACTGGTCTCCATTGAGGAGGGCACTCTTTTAGTAGCTCTGGGAGCATGTTCAACTTCTGAAGAAATTCTCTCAACTACATAACTGTGCCCATTTTTATTCAGAACTGATTTCTATTAAGCAATAATTACAGAAAAAGAATATATATATATACATATACATTTGAATAACTGAATGACTTTGCTGTATACATGAAACTAACACAACGCAGTAAATCTACTTCAGTTAAAAAAAAATTACAAACAAACAAAAAAATACTGAACTTCCCTGATGATCCAGTTGTTAAGAATCTGCCAGTGCAGGGGACATTGGGTAGATGTCCACAGGCCTGGGAGCAACAAAGCCTGTGCACCACAACTACTGAAGCCCACTTACCCTAGACCCCATTCTCTCAATCAAGAGAAGCCACCACAATGAGAAGCCCGTGCACCACAATGAAGAGTAGCCCCTGCTTGCTGCAACTAGAGAAAGTAGCAGTTGACTCTAGAACAATGGGGGTGGGGAGGGGGGCTGAGGAGGAGTTTAGGGGTCAGGACAGGAGGGTTTGCAGTCAGCCCTGGTCTTCTGTATCCACAGATCAATTGGGGATTGTGTAGCTATGTTACATAGTACATATTCATGGGGAAAAAAAAAAAACCCTGTGTAAGAGTATCCACAGAGTTCAAAGCTATATTGTTCAAGGGTCTCTTCACATTCAAGTGGATCTCCTAGGACCCAGCTGATCTGCACCTTTTTACTTGCTGTATGTACACAGAAGCGGTGAGAATCATAACTGGAAGAGACTGCAGAGGTTGTGTGACCCTTCTCTCATTTACGGATGGTGGAATTGAGGCCAGACAAGTGACATGACCATGGTCACTCAGAGCCAGAACTGGGACTGAGGCCTCAAATATCCAGCCCCAAATTCTTAAAATTCAACATACCTAATATAAAGGGGATGACAGAGGATGAGATGGCTGGATGGCATCACCAACTCAATGGGCATGAGTTTGAGTAAACTCCGGGAATTTGTGATGGACAGGGAGGCCTGGCATGCTGAGATTCATGGGGTCGTGAAGAGTCGGACACGACTGAGCTACTGAACTGACTGATATTATTCACATTATTTAACCACTAAGCAAATGAAAATAGCTTTTAAAAATTATCAAATTATGTGCTTATGGTAAACCTCTGGAAAGGATAGAAAACAAAAGAGAAATCAACATCTTATTCCACTATCCAGAGAGAGCATCTCTGTAAACATTTTGGCAAATGTTTTAAGACCACACACACACACATCCTGCTTGGGCCCTTAGCCTCCATTCCATATCCCTTTGTGCCCGCTGCTGTCCACTGGGCTTAGGCTGACCCTCCCTTCCAGCTCTAGAAGTGGACACTCTGACCCAGTCAGAGCCAATGAGAGCCCAGGGGCTCCTTGTTCATGGGATTTGAGGATTAGACTACAAAGCATTTAGAGTAAGGTCTGGAAGCATTCCAGCCATCATGCAACGACAGTGAGGGCACCTGTCTGGCTCTGGAGCTGAACGGAGCTGAGTGATAGTGTCTGTCCTTCCCCTAGGATTTAGTAGAAAAATCTCTGTGCACTATAGTAACTAGCTGGCTATTAACCAGTGACTTTGATCTCGGTAGAAGCACTTTGAGTAAGTCACTTTATCTCTCTGGGCCCAGTTTCCTCATCTCTAAAGTGGGATAAATACTTTGGAGATTATAGTGAGAACAAGTTACTATTGAGTACCAATAATAATGATGACATTTACAACTGCCTCTGTTAATTGTTTGCTGTGATCAGGACTTAAGCCAAGCAGTTTAAAATAGTGTTTCATTTACTCCTCACACCTGCAGAGAGTAGAAGGGGGATCTGCCTATGCTTACCTGTGTAATGGTGAAGGAATGAAGTACAGAACCAGATTCCAGCTGCCCTGGTTCCTGTCACAGTCATTTTGCTAACTGATCCCTTCTGTCTCTCTGAATGTCTGGTAGGAGGATCTTGGTGAGTATCAGAACCTCTTGGCTGGAGGCCACCTTTGCCCTCTACAGGGGACAGGACCTTGGTTCCAAACTAGAGAGAGGGAAGTGCTGGCTGGGCTGTCGCCGGGAGGCTGGGACACTGGCCAGAGCCTTCTTTGTCTGCAGTGCCCCTCTTTCTGGCTCTGCCCCAGGGTTCCCTAAGTAACCACAGGGACGCAGCACAGATTTATGGCCCTGCTGCTCCTGAGCAAGTACCTGACATGTTCTGTCTGAGAGCAATGGTGTCTGGCTCCAGATGACTCATCAGGAGGAGAACAGACACATGCAGGCAGTACAGAAGGAAGGAAAACCCACTTCTCACCTCCCTGAAGCTAGGAGACCAAGAGGAATCACTCTATCACACAGACTGTTCAAAAGGCAGATGTTCAAGACTCCCACTTTATAGAAGGGGACATCTGTTCCTTCATGGAGTACATGAACACTGGTTGAGCATTGTGCCAGGCTTTAGACCATGTAGGGAACACAAACAAGGAAAAAACATAGACTCTGCCATCAACAATGCTGAAAGAAGACATGAAACAAGGAACCATCACCAGGGAGGGATGTCAAAGTGTGGCAGGGCTCCAGAGAGTCAGCATGTCAATCATTTGTATTTAAGTAGGTTCAACTTCACTTCACCTTATTCTTTTAGAATCTAGTAGGTGCTGAGGACAGCCAAGATGAACAAGAAACCCCTCAAGAAACTTTTAGAAGTGTTGGGATGAAACAGAGAAGTCAGGACATTTCTCTCTCATCCTTTCTCCATAGCTCCTGCTGACCAGACAGGTTCAACAAAGTCTATCTCAGTGTCTACCCGTTACCTCCACCTCCACCTCCATCTATACATACATTTCTCAATGGCTTGCTATATACCAGCATGAACTTTCTATAAAGCATTATGCTTAAGAGATTTAACTCACAATAGCAAATAAATATGTAACACCTAGGAATAACTTTAATAAGAAATGTACAGGACCTAAATGGAAAAAATGACAAAAGTTTAGTAAGGAGCATGAAAGAGGACTTGAACAAATGGAAAGACGTATTATGCTTCTGGAAGTCTTATAAAGATGTCAATGTCCCATAGTTTAATCTATTAATTTAAGGCAATTCCATCCAAAATATCAATGGGATTTGGAAGGAATTTAACAAAATGATTCCAAAGTGCTTCTGGAAGAATAAATGCTTAAGAATAGCCTTTTTTTTTTTTTTTCCATAAAAGGAGGGCCACGTGGAGGGAATTGCCCTACTAGATTAAAATGCTGGATGATGAGACTGGCAGAGGGTAGGCAGGCAGATGACTGGAAGAGCATAGATCATCTGAAACAAGATCAACTATGCATGAAAATTAATATGTGATAAAGGTGACATTTCCATTCTTTACAAATGGTGTCAACTTTGGATATTTGGAAAAAAATAAAGTTAGAGCTTTACTTTTCACCTTACATAAAATATAAATTCCACACAGTTAGAGATTGAATGCGACCATCTAAATCATGAAAATACTAAAAGAAAGCATAGGTGCATAGTTTTAGCCTCTTAGGGTTAGGGAAATTCTTTTTAGCAATGGCCTTAACATCAGAAACCATAAAAAAAAGACTGTGACTATAAATAAAAATGAAAAACTTACGTGGCAAAACCTCCTGCATTATCAAGTTAAAACACAAAGGATATATTTAAAACATGCATTTGAGTTGTTTAAATAATGGATAATTAACATTAGATATTTATTTTTTCATTTATTTTTATTAGTTGGAGGCTAATTACTTTACAATATTGTAGTGGTTTTTGCCATACACTGACATAAATAACCCATGGATTTACATGTGTTTCCCATCCTGATCCCCCCTCCCACCTCCCTCCCCATCTCATCCCTCTGGGTCTTCCCAGTGCACCAGTCCTGAGCACTTGTCTCGTGCATCCAACCTGGGCTGGCAATCTGTTTCACACTTGATAATATACTTCTTCCAATGCTATTCTCTCAGGTTATCCCACACTCATCTTCTCCCACAAACTTTAAATGACACAATGGACCAGCTAGACCTAATTGATATCTATAGGACATTTCATCCCAAAACAATCAATTTCACCTTTTTCTCAAGTGCACATGGAACCTTCTCCAGAATAGATCACATCCTGGGCCATAAATCTAGCCTTGTTAAATTCAAAAAAATTGAAATCATTCCAGTCATCTTTTCTGACCACAATGCAGTAAGATTAGATCTCAATTACAGGAAAAAAATTATTAAAAATTCAAACATATGGAGGCTAAATAGCACGATTCTGAATAACCAACAAATCATAGAAGAAATCAAAAAAGAAGTCAAAATATGCATAGAAATGAATGAAAATGAAACACAACAACCCAAAACCTATGGGACGCTGTAAAAGCAGTGATAAGGGGAAGGGTCATAGCAATACAGGCTTACCTCAAGAAACAAGAAAAAAGTCAAATAAATAACCTAACTCTATACCTAAAGCAACTAGAGAAGGAAGAAATGAAGAAACCCAGGGTTAGTAGAAGGAAAGAAATCTTAAAAATTAGGGCAGAAATAAATGCAAAAGAAACTAAAGAGACCATAGCAAAAATCAACAAAGCTAAAAGCTGGTTTTTTGAAAAGGTAAATAAAATTGACAAACAGTTAGCCAGACTCATCAATAAACAAAGGGAGAAGAACCAAGTCAACAAAATTAGAAATGAAAATGGACAGATCAAAACAGACAACACTGAAATACAAAGGATCATAAGAGACTACCACCAGCAGCTATGTGCCAATAAAATGGACAACTTGGAAGAAATGGACAAATTCTTAGAAAAGTATAACTTTCCATAACTGAACCAGGAAGAAATAGAAGATCTTAACAGACCCATCACAGGCACAGAAATCGAAGCTGTAATCAGACATCTTCCAGCAAACAAAAGCGCAGGACCAGATGGCTTCACAGCTGAATTCTACCAAAAATTTAGAGAAGAGCTAACACCTATCTTACTCAAACTCTTCCAGAAAATTGCAGAAGAAGGTAAACTTCCAAACTCATTCTATGAGGCCACCATCACCCTAATACCAAAACCATACAAAGATGCCACAAAAAAAAGAAAACTACAGGCCAATATCACTGATGAACATAGATGCAAAAATCCTTAACAAAATTCTAGCAAACAGAATCCAACAACATATTAAAAAGATCATACATCATGACTAAGTGGGCTTTATCCCAGGAATGCAAGGATTCTTTAATATCTTCAAATCAATCAATGTACTACACCACATTAACAAATTGAAAGATAAAAACCATATGAGTATCTCAGTAGATGCAGAAAAAGCCTTTGACAAAATTCAACATCCATTTATGATAAGAACTCTCCAGAAAGCAGGCATAGAAGGAATATACCTCAACATAATAAAAGTTATATATCACAAACCCACAGCAAACATTATTCTCAATGGTGAAAAATTGAAAGCATTTTCCCTAAAGTCAGGAACAAGACAAGGGTGCCCACTCTCACCACTACTATTCAACATAGTTTTGGAAGTGTTGGCCACAGCAATCAGAGCAGAAAAAGAAATAAAAGGAATCCAGATAGGAAAATAAGAAGTAAAACACTCACTGTTTGCAGACGACATGATACTCTACATAGAATACCCTAAAGACTCTACCAGAAAATTATTAGAGCTGATCAATGAATACAGTAATGTTGCAGGATATAAAATTAACACACAGAAATCCCTTGCATTCCTATACACTAACAATGAGAAAACAGAAAGAGAAATTAAAGAAACAATATCATTCACCATTGCAACAAAAAGAATAAAATACTTAGGAGTATATCTACCTAAAGAAACAAAAGACCTATATATAGAAAACTATAAAACACTGATGAAAGAAATCAAAGAGGACACAAATAGATGAAGAAATAGACCATGTTTGTGGACTGGAAGAATCAATATTGTGAAAATGACTATACTACCCAAAGCAATCTATAGATTCAATGTAATCCCTATCAAACTACCAACGGTATTTTTCACAGAACTAGAAAAAATAATTTCACAGTTTGTATGGAAATACAAAAAACCTTCAATAGCCAAAGCAATCTTGAGATAGAAGAATGGATCTGGAGGAATCAACCTGCCTGACTTCAGGCTCTACCACAAAGCCACAGTCATCAAGACAGTATGGTACTGGCACAAAGACAGAAATATAGATCAATGAAACAAAATAGGAAGCCCAGAGATAAATCCACGAACCTATGGACACCTTATCTTTGACAAAGGAGGCAAGGATATACAATGGAAAAAAGACAACCTCTTTAACAAGTGGTGCTGGGAAAACTGGTCAACCACTTGTAAAAGAATGAAACTAGAACACTTACTAATACCATACACAAAAGTAAACTCAAAACAGATTAAAGATCTAAATGTAAGACCAGAAACTATAAAACTCCTAGAGGAGAACATAGGCAAAACACTCTCTGACATAAATCACAGCAGGATCCTCTATGACCCACCTCCCAGAATATTGGAAATAAAAGCAAAAGTAAACAAATGGGACCTAATTAAACTTAAAGACTTTTGCACAACAAAGGAAACTATAAGCAAGGTGAAAAGACAGCCTTCAGAATGGGAGAAAATAATAGCAAACGAAGCAACAGACAAAGGGTTAATCTCAAAAATATACAAGCAACTCCTGCAGCTCAATTCCAGAAAAATAAATGACCCAATCAAAAAATGGGCCAAAGAACTAAACAGACATTTCTCCAAAGAACATTAGATATTTAAAAAATTCTTTTGATCAATCACAAAAAGGCGAGTAACATTCAGTGTAAAAATGTGAAAATGATGTGAATGGATAAATCATAAATAAAATACATGAATGATCAATAATCATATAAAAATTTGTATATTAATAAAGGACATGTAAATTGTATACAGTGGAAATGAGAAATAGATTTAAGGGACTAGATCTGATAGACAGAGTGCCTGATGAACTATGGATGGAGTCTTGTGACATTGTACAGGAGACAGGGATCAAGACCATCCCCAAGAAAAAGAACTGCAAAATAGCAAATGGCTGTCTGAGGAGGACTTACAAATAGCTATGAAAAGAAGAGAAGTGAAAAGGAAAGGAGAAAAGGAAAGATATACCCATTTGAATGCAGAGTTCCAAAGAATAGCAAGGAGAGATAAGAAAGCCTTACTCTCTGATCAATGCAAAGAAATAGAGGAAAACAATAGAATGGGAAAGACTAGAGCTCTCTTCATGAAAATTAGAGATACCAAGGGATGCAAAGATGGGCTCAATAAAGGGCAGAAATGGTATGGACCTAATAGAGGCAGAAGATATTAAGAAGAGGTGGCAAGAATACACAGAAGATCTTCATGACTCAGATAATCATGATGGTATGATCACTCACCTAGAGCCAGACATCCTGGAACATGAAGTCAAGTGGGCCTTAGGAAACATCACTACGAACAAAGCTAGTAGCAGTGACGGAATTCCAGTTGAGCTATTTCAAGTCTTGAAAGATGATGCTGTAAAAGTGCTGCACTCAGTATGCCAGCAAACTTGGAAAACTCAGCAGTTGTCACAGGACTGGAAAAGGTCAGTTTTCATTCCAATCCCAAAGAAAGGCAATGCCAAAGAATGTTCAAACTACCACACAATTGCACTCATCTCACACGCTAGTAAAGTAATGCTCAAAATTCTCCAAGCCAGGCTTCAGCAAAACATGAACCGTGAACTTCCAGATGTTCAAGCTGGTTTTGGAAAAGGTAGAGGAACCAGAGATCAAATAGCCAACATCTGCTGGATCATCAAAAAAGCAAGAGAGTTCCAGAAAAACATCTATTTCTGCTTTATTGACTATGCTAAAGCCTTTGACTGTGTGGATCACAATAAACTGTGGAAAATTCTTCAAGAGATGGGAATACCAGACCACCTGACCTGCCTCTTGAGAAACCTGTATGCAGGTCAGGAAACAACAGTTAGAATTGGACATGGAACAACAGACTGGTTCCAAATAGGAAAAGGAGTATGTCAAGGCTATATATTGTCACCCTGCTTATTTAACATATATGCAGAGTACATCATGAGAAACGCTGGGCTGAAATAAGCACAATGGAATCAAAATTACCAGGAGAAATATTAATAACCTCAGATATGCAGATGACACCACCCTTATGGCAGAAAGTGAAGAAGAACTAAAAATCCTCTTGATGAAAGTGAAAGAGGAGAGTGAAAAAGTTGGCTTAAAGCTTAAAACATTCAGAAAACTAAGATCATGGCATCCAGTCCCATCACTTCATGGGAAATAGATGGGGAAACAGTGGCTGACTTTATTTTTTTGGGCTCCAGAATCACTGCAGATGGTGACTGCAGCCATGAAATTAAAAGACGCTTACTCCTTGGAAGGAAAGTTATGGCCAACCTAGATAGCATATTAAAAAGCAGAGACATTACTTTGCCAACAAAGGTCCATCTAGTCAAGGCTAGGTTTTTCCAGTGGTCATGTAAGAATGTGAGAGTTGGACTATAAAGAAAGCCGAGCACCGAAGAATTGATGTTTTTGAACTGTGGTGTTGGAGAAGACTCTTGAGAGTCTGTTGGACTGCAAGGAGATCCAACCAATCCATCCTATAGGAGATCAGTCCTGGGTGTTCATTGGAAGGACTGACGCTGAAGCTGAAACTCCAATACTTTGGCCACCTCATGCGAAGAGTTGATTCATTGGAAAAGACCCTTATGCTGGGAAAGGTTGAGGGAAGGAGGAGAAGGAGTTGACAGAGGATGAGATGGTTGGATGGCATCACCGACTCAATGGACATGAGTTTGGGTAAACTCCGGGAATTGGTGAAAGACAGGGAGGCCTGGTGTGCTGCGGTTCATGGCGTCGCAAAGAGTCGGACACAACTGAGCAACTGAACTGAACTGAACTGAAATTGTTTAACCATGATATCTGGTTTTTACCTACTGGACAGATAGTAAAGAATAAAACTCAGTTCTAAAAGTCTGAAAAGGGTGAGGAAAATTGATTGTTTCATACAGTGATGGTGGGCATGTACTGGCACATTGCTAAGGGGCATTTGACAATATATATCAAAGGGCTTGAAAATATGAAAGTCCTTTAACACAGCACCCCATTTGTTGAAATTTATCTTAATAAAACAAGCAAACAAATGTGTAGAGATCTGTCATCATGATTTTTTATATAAAAGCAAAGACACACACACACACACACACACACACACACACATGCTTGCAACCTGATTGGAAGCAGCTTAAATGTCTGCCAAGGGGGAACTGGTTAAGACATTACCATAAACCCACACAGAGAATGCCAATGAGGGCTTTTAATGACAATGATGTAGAATCATGTTGTGTATATTTAATGACATTTTGCTCATCAAATATTGAAAGTGAAAAAAACTAGGATGCCACACTGTAAATGGCTCAAATCTACTTTTATATAAATGTTTAGGTGCTTTAAAAAGAGGTAATAAGCAGATAGACAAATTTAGCTGAGATTGTATCTGAGTAGGTAGAAAGATTATAGGTGATTTCATAATTTTCCATATTTTCTGAAGGTATTCTTTTTTTTTTTTTTTCAAACAGCAGGCCTGTAATCAACTATCTCCCTCCCCCTGCAAAAATTATTTTGAAAGGATGAAGTCAATTGGAGTCAAATCTACTGAATAATATAGGAATCAAGATGGAAGGCTTTTTTGCTTAGAGATCCACTAAAGCTGTACTTACCTATTTCCCCACAAACAGTTTGGCCTATTTTGTTCCTTCTGCTAGAAGTATTCAAGTTTCCTTCCACTTAATAATCCCAGTCCTCTCCACTGATTAGAGTCCCATCAGCCTTGGAGGGTTAGCTAATTCCCTGTGGACCTCCCTGGCCCTTGTAGGCCAGGAGCAACTGGCCTACTTGCTTGGTTCTGCTTGCTCCTTCCTCAAATTCTCCCACAGCAGGTCCAGCACTGTCCAACACAGCTCCGGCACTGTCCACACCTGCCCCTGGGTGTCACAGTTTCTTTGGAACCTGTCCTATTCCCCTGTCTTCACAGGAGATTCAAGATGGAGTTCTGCAGAATGGGATGAGGGTGGGGAAGCCCCAGCTGAGAGAACAAAAGACATCAAGTTGAAAGGTAGGTCACATCTAGGAAGGTCTAAATGCAGGAATCAGGGAGTGACCAAATCTGGCTGGGTAGACTTAAACTGGAACCAGAGATGTGAGATCTACCAGGACCATGTGCTTTTAAGGACCCTTGGTTCTAGAAAACTAGCTCCAAGTAGATTAAGCGAAAACAGCAATTTACTGTGTTAGTTGAGTATCACAGGCAATTTAAAACCTGACATGTATCTGCACTTCAGGAGCAATTGGACTCAGGGTTCAAGACCCTTTGAATAATTCCTCACATAACTTATTTCATCTTTGTTTCTTTCCACAGGATGAAACCCTCTTCCTGTGATTTACAAGAAGAGAAACAAGGCCACAAAAAGTTCTAGTTTTTATACCTTAGCACGTGGGCAGCCACAAAAAGCCTAGGGCATTTACATCAGTCTTGTCCCAAAACTTCCGTGGAAGGTTTCAGGTAAATCTGAGGGTCAGGGTTTATATATGAACCAATCAGTTGTCACTAGGCAATGGCTTCTGTCATTGGCTAGGCTTTGGTAGGTGACCAGCCCTGAACCATCAATACTGGCCAGAGAAAGGGCATCACATTCTTATGGGATGGCACCCATGGTGACCATATGGATAAGAGAGGAACAGTTCTTAGTAAGAAGGTGTCTTGCAGGTATTTACTTCAGAGCACATAAGGATCCAGAATGGAATGAAGGAAAGAAGAGCCTGACAGTTTGCCTAGAAAACCACTTAACATTTGAAATTTTTTTTTTTTTTTATGATCCAGCCAGCATATAATGTTTGGTTTGATCGGACACCTGCCTAATTTTTTCCTTCTAAATTATAAATGCTTTGAAGTTCTGGACTTTTTTGTTGTCATTGTTGTTGCCCATCTCTCAGTGAGAGATTCTCTCCCAAGTCTCTAGCTTAGCTTCTATTCATTGATACTAACATCAGATAGTGAGGAAACTCCCAAGCAAAAGGAGCAGTCAATACTGCCAGGATAATGTCATAGAATGTTTTAAGGATTAAATGAGGTAACATATAAAATCCTTAGATAGTGACTGGCATCTTGCAAATGGTCAATAATTAGTAATAAAAATTATAATAAAATATTTAAAAATCACCTTGTTGGAATATATAAACATATGTTTAACGTGCTAACAGCTTCTAATGTCTATATTCTTGATTTAACCCCTAGGTTATGAACATAAGTCAGAGGCATAATTTGCTGAGTATAATTGATAATTAGATGCTTATCAGATGGTGGGAATGTAAACCGATACAGCCGTTATGGAGAACAGTATGGATATTCCTTTAAAAGCTAGGAATAAATCTACCATATGATCCAGTAATCCTACTATTGGCATATAGCCGGAGAAAGCCACAATTCTAATAGACACACATACCCCAAAGTTCATTGCAGCACTATTTACAATAGCCAGGACATGGAAACAACCTAGATGTCCATCTACAGATAAATGGATAAAGAAGATGTAGTACATATATATAATGGAATATTACTCAGGCATAGAAAGACTGAATCTGAGTCAGTTCTAGTGAGGTGGATGAACCCACACCTGTTATACAGAGTGAAGTAAGTCAGAAAGAGAAAAACAAATATTATATATTAACTCATATATATGGAATCTAGAAAAGTGGTATTGACGAACCTATTTGCAGGGAAGGAATGAAGATACAGAAGTAGAGAATGGACTTGTAGACACAGTTGGGAAAGGAGACAGTGGAATGAGTGGAGAAAGCAGCATCAATATATATGTACACTATCAGATGAAAACTAGATAACTGGTGAGAAGCTGCTATATAACACAGGGACGCCAGCCTGGTGCTCTGTGATGACTTAGAGGGGTGCAATGTGGGGAAGGGATGGGGCTCAGGAGGGAGAGTATATATGTATAATTATGGCTGATTTGCACTGTTGTATGGCAGAAACCAACACAATATTGTAAAGCAATCTTCCTCCAATTAAAAAAATTTTTAAGTATATAAAAAACCTGTTAAGCATATGGCTCTCCCACCAAAAAAGATGCTTATCATAGTTTCAATTGTGTCACACCCATGCACACACACACACTCTTTCTGGGGATCAGGTTCTGTGATCTAGTGACTTTTAAAATCTAAGGGCATATTGTCAAAATGGCTATTCTACCCAAAGCAATCTATAGATTCAATGCAATCCCTATCAAGCTACCAACGGTATTTTTCACAGAACTAGACCAAAGAATTTCACAATTTGTATGGAAATACAAAAAACCTCGAATAGCCAAAGTAATCTTGAGAAAGAAGAATGGAACTGGAGGAATCAACCTGCCTGACTTCAGACTCTACTACAAAGCCACAGTCATCAAGACAGTATGGTACTGGCACAAAGACAGAAATATAGATCAATGGAACAGAATAGAAAACCCAGAGATAAATCCACGAACCTATGGACACCTTATCTTTGACAAAGGAGGCAAGGATATACAATGGAAAAAAGACAACCTCTTTAACAAGTGGTGCTGGGAAAACTGGTCAACCACTTGTAAAAGAATGAAACTAGAACACTTTCTAACACCATACACAAAAATAAACTCAAAATGGATTAAAGATCTAAATGTAAGACCAGAAACTATAAAACTCCTAGAGGAGAACATAGGCAAAACACTCTCCGACATAAATCACAGCAAGATCCTCTATGACCCACCTCCCAGAATATTGGAAATAAAAGCAAAAATAAACAAATGGGACCTAATTAAACTTAAAAGCTTTTGCACTACAAAGGAAACTATAAGTAAGGTGAAAAGACAGCCCTCAGATTGGGAGAAAATAATAGCAAATGAAGAACCAGACAAAGGATTAATCTCAAAAATATACAAGCAACTCCTGCAGCTCAATTCCAGAAAAATAAATGACCCAATCAAAAAATGGGCCAAAGAACTAAACAGACATTTCTCCAAAGAAGACACACAGGTGGCTAACAAACACATGAAAAGATGCTCAACATCACTCATTATTAGAGAAATGCAAATCAAAACCACAATGAGGTACCATTACACGCCAGTCAGGATGGCTGCTATCCAAAAGTCTTCAAGCAATGAATGCTGGAGAGGGTGTGGAGAAAAGGAAACCCTCTTACACTGTTGGTGGGAATGCAAACTAGTACAGCCGCTATGGAGAACAGTGTGGAGATTTCTTAAAAAACTGGAATTAGAACTGCCATATGACCCAGCAATCCCACTTCTGGGCATACACACTGAGGAAACCAGATCTGAAAGAGACACGTGCACCCCAATGTTCGTCGCAGCACTGTTTATAATAGCCAGGACATGGAAGCAACCTAGATGCCCATCAGCAGATGAATGGATAAGGAAGCTGTGGTACATATACACCATGGAATATTACTCAGCCATTAAAAAGAATTCATTTGAACCAGTCCTAATGAGATGGATGAAGCTGGAGCCCCTTATACAAAGTGAAGTAAGCCAGAAAGATAAAGAACATTACAGCATACTATCACATATATATGGAATTTAGAAAGATGGTAACGATAACCCTATATGCAAAACAGAAAAAGAGACACAGAAATACAGAACAGACTTTTGAACTCTGTGGGAGAATGTGAGGGTGGGATATTTCAAAAGAACAGCATGTATATTATCTATGGTGAAACAGATCACCAGCCCAGGTGGGATGCATGAGACAAGTGCTCCGGCCTGGTGCACTGGGAAGACCCAGAGGAATCGGGTGGAGAGGGAGGTGGGAGCGGGAATCGGGATGGGGAATATGTGTAAATCCATGGCTGATTCATATCAATGTATGACAAAACCCACTGAAATGTTGTGAAGTGATTGGCCTCCAACTAATAAAAAAAAAAAAAAAAAAAAGGAAAAAAAAAAATCTAAGGGCATAATTCTCTGTTATTATGCTTTATGACTATTTCAGGAGTCTCTCTCTCTCTCTCTCTCTCTCTCTCTCTCTCTCTTTTCCCCTGCTTTCTGTGTTCACAGGAAACCACTGAACTTATTGGGTTGTGGTGGTGAGAGGGGTCAACAGGGACAATTCTTCAGTAGTTCTTATGGGTGATGCAGAAGCAGCCAAATATGTTTGATAGAATCACAGACCAGCATAATTTGTTTCTTTCTTTAAAAATGTTTAAAAATATTATAGTTGATTTATAGTACTGTATTAGTTTCAGTATTTTAATAAATTATAATCCATTTAAAGTTATTATGAAATCATGACTACCTTCTCTGTGCTGTATAATACACTCTTGTTGCTTATTTATTTTATACATAGCAGTTTATGTGTCTTGATCCCATTCCACTATCTGGCTCATTCCCCTCCCTCTCCCTCCTGGAACCACTAACTGTGTATCTGTGAGTCTGTTTCTATTTTGTTATATTTGTTCATTTATCTTATATTTTAGATATAAGTGATAACATATATCAAATATAGTATTTGTCTTATTTTACTAAGCATGACATACTTTAGGTCCATTCACATTTTTGTAAATGACAGAATTTCATTATTTTTTATGTCTAGTACTATTTCACTGCATATATATGTATATATATATATATGCAGTATATATATATATGGTATATAAGATGCGGTATATATATATATATATATATCCATTCATATGTTGATGGACACTTAGGTTGCTTTCATATCTTGGTTATTGTAAATAATGCTGCATGTCTCAATAAACATTGAGATGCATGTATCTTTTCAAATTACTGTTTTCATTTTCTTTGGATATACACTCAGAAGTGAAATTGCTGAATCACATGGTAGCTCTATTTTTAGTTCTTTGAGGAAATGCTGTACTACATACATTAGTGGCTGCACTAATTTACAATTTACATTCCCACCAACAGTGTATGAGAATTCCTCTTTTTCCACATTCTTGCCAACATTTGTTATTTGTAGACTTTTTGATGATAGACATTTTGACTGGTATGAGGTGCTATCTCATTGTGGTTTTCATTTGCAATTTCTCTGATGATTAATGATGTTGAGCATTTTTCCATGTGTCTGTTGGCCATCTGTGTATCTTCTTTGAAAAAAATGTCTATTCAAGTCTTCTGCCCATTTAAAAAATTAGGTGGTTTGATTTTTTGATATTGAGCTATTTATATGTTTTGAATATAAGCTCTTTATTGGTCATATAATTTGCAAATATTTTCTCCCATTCAATAGGTTGTCTTTTAATTTTGTTGATGGTTTCCTTTGCTGTATAAAAGCTTTTAAGTTTAATTAGATCCTATTTGTTTATTTTTGCTTTTGTTTCTTTTGCCTTAGGAGACTAATTCAAAAAAATATTGCTATGATTTATGTCAAAAAGTGTCCTGCCTCTGTTCTCTTCTAGGTTTTATGGTTTCAGGACTTACATTTAGGTCTCTAATCCATACTGAGAGTTTGTTTTTATTTTTTTGGTATATGGTGTGAGAAAATGTTCTGATTTTATTCTTTTACATGTAGCTGTCCCATTTTCCCAGCACCACTTATTGAGGAGACTGTCTTTTCTCCATTGTATATTATTGCCTCCCTTGTTGTGGGTTATTTCTGAGTTCTCTGTTTTGTTCTATTGATCTATATGTCTGTTCTTGTGTCAGTATCATAATATTTTGATTGCTGCAGCTTTGTAGTATAGTCTGAAGTCAGGAAGCATAGTATCTCCAACTTTGTTCTTTTTTTCTCAAGATTTCTTTGGCAATTCAAAGTCTTTTGTGGCTCTATATAAATATTAGTATCATTTGTTCTAGTTCTGTGAAAAGTGTCATGGGTATTTTGATAGGCATTGCATTAAATCTGTAGATTACTTTGGGTAATATGGACATTTTGACAATACTAATTCTTCCAACTCAAGAGCATGGGATATCTTTTCATTTCTTTGTATCATTTTCAATTTCCTTCATCATTGTTTTGTATTTTTAAGAGTATTTTATTCTTTTTGATGCAAATGTAAAGGAGTTATTTTCTTTATTTCTCTTTCAGACAGTTTGTTATTAGTGTATAGAAAGGCAATGGATTGTTATATATTAATTTTGTATGCTGAAACTTTACTGAATTGATTTATTAGTTCTAACAGTTTTTTGATGGAGACTTTAGGGTTTTCTATACATAGTACCATGTCATCTGCAAATAGTGACAGTTTTACTTCTCCCCTTCTCATTCGAACCAGTGCAACTGGTGGAATCATAGGCAGAAACAGTGGAGATACCACAGACCAGCCTTGCCTAGGGCTTCTCTGACTGTGGTTTGCCATCCTGGCCAGGCAGGAAGAGGAGAGAGGGAGGGAGAGAGAGAGGGAACAGGGAGGGGTGGTGAGTGTTATTAGTTTGATGGCATTGGAATCACAGCTGTGCCAGCCCCTGGGCTCTCAGGCATACTTGTTTTTTCAGGCGCCAGTGTCCCTTGTTTTTATCCTGCTACTGAGCATTTTATAACTGGATAAGAAAGAGGTGGCCAAACTACTTATATATCCATGTAGATCAGAGTGACAGAGAAGGTCCCAGCAGGAGGGGACTTTGAAGATCATGGACCCAGACTATTCAATTTATAGATGAAAGCTCTGGGGGTCTGGAAGGAAAATCTTGACTCAAATGTTTACCAACAGGGACAGGTCTGGGTCCTTTTGAGGACCTAGATGGGACAACTCTGTGAAGAGTTACCTGTTGGCATTTGACCTTGAAGAGAGGTGGACATAGATTTCAGGAAACTTGGAAGATCATTGGAGGAGACATTTCTGGAGGCAGAGAAAGTTTTTAAAATCTGTTTAAATGACTACCTGTTTCATCCACAGGTGGGGCTGGTCAAGACAGCCATAGGAGCCAGTGGGAGAGGCTGAGGAGTTCAGGGAAATAGCCCCTAGAGTCCAAAACACTGCACTTCAATTCCAGCTCTGCCACCTCCTTGCTGTGTGACTTTCGGTCAGTTGCTTGATTATCTGAGCCTTGATTGCCTCCTCAGCTGCATGAAGATAATAAAGCTGTTGTCAAAAGGTTTCAAAGGGTTTCTGGGAGAAAAATGAAAGGAAACAAATGCAAGCAATTTCTAAACTGCCCATATTATATAAATCATTATTTGGGACTTGGACAGAGTTTGGTTACATGGAGCTTTTTTTTTTTTAATCTATTTTTATTTATTTGGTTGTACCGGGTTTTAGTTGAGGCATGTGGGATCTAGCTCTCTGACAGGGATCAAACAGTGGCGCCCTGCATTGGGAGCACAGTCTTAGCCACTGGACCACCAGGGAAGTCCCACATAAAGTTTTTTTTTTAATCACTTCAGAAGGGAATTCTTGGATTCTTATGTGCTGGGCACTGAGTTAGACACTTCCCCCAATCACTGAATATGTTTAATGATCCTGCTTCTGTCTTAGCAACCTGGAGGAATAAGATGCTTGATCTGCCCTGTGCTAGGCAGTACCCTCTGCCCTTGAGAATTTTGTCCAGGGGGATGTTACATCTGAGATTCCAGTGGAGCATGGCTGATGAATGTGTTTCCTGAGATGATCACATCAGAAAACAAGAATGGGTTTGACAGATAACTTAATGTGCTCTTCAACATGTGGTTGGTTTTACATTATATTAAATTTTCAAGCCCTGTGAAATAAGGGATTCATGGGTCGCTCTTCTTCCTCCCCACCCTTCCACACCCACATTCACTGAACAATAGAGATCATCAGATATTCCCTCCCTTCCCTGAGCACACACCTTCCATCTGAGTCAGGAGTATGCTGGAGAATTCCAGGAACACATTTAATCACTTAAAATTGGTGCAATCAATCTCTGGGGAACTGATACAAAAGCTGGGAGTTATAGCAAATGTTCTTCCGGAAGCACACTGCTGAAAAGATATCTCTTTTCAGGCTCAGGTTTGGTTTCAAATCCAAGGCTTTTAACATTTTAAGTTTATCTGAACTGATCTTGAATAACTGAATTGAATGTGTTTTCTCTTCTTTCTTTGCCTATTGATAGCTTGTTTATTGAAACAGAAGAACGTTCCATTTAAAATTCATTCTTTTGAATTCTAGATAATAGAATCAGAAATTCTTAGTTCTGCTTAATCTGTAAGTAACAGGAATGTTCTCTAATGATTCTACAAATGTTTACTGAGATCCTTCTCTATGCCAAGCACTATACTGGGAACTGGGATACAGGATTCATGGGTAGATGCTCAGCCATTCTTTCATTAATCTATTCATTAATTCAAGAGGTATTTACTGAGTACCTCCTGCAGGTGTCAGGCAATGCGCTATGTGAAGGGGACATAGAGCTGAACAAGACAGAGATGATCCTGCTTTCTTAGATCTTACAGTCTTTAGGAAGCACTAAAACATGGGCTGTGCCTTCTAGGAGCTCTCAGCTTGGTGGATGAAAAAGGCAGAGCCACAACACCTGCAAACTACTATGCAAGAACTTTAGTAGAGCTGTGTAGCAGAGCACTCTGGAATGCCAAAGGGAGGATGGGAATGATATTGGGGAAGGCTGCAGTTATAAATATTGAATGCAAGCTTTGAATGTCTGGGAGATGAGTATGAATTCCAATTCTACCTCTGGTTGCTCTGTGACCTTGGCTGCCCCTTGTCTTCGTGTCCATTTTTTTATTTGTGAAATGAAGGTAGTTGTGTCATCTACCCCAGGGCTGTCAAGCTCGAACAAGGCCATATTTGTAAAGCACTTAACACCGTGCCTAGCGGCTACTTCTCTTCTTTCACCTTCAGAGTTCATTCTAGACACATTCCTAGGAAGATGAAGACTCCTTTGGGTCTAAGATGGGGGGTGAGCTGGGGAAATAAGTCCATTTGGTCTTTGCTGCCATCCTGGTCTAGAAAGGCAATGCCTGGCAAGAGGAAGAATACTGGGCTCAGGCTGAGTTCCAGTTGTTGGCCTAGGTCAGCATTTCTCCAAGTATGGTCTACATAGATAACTTTAGGTGGTGTGGAGGCCAACATTTTTATGTGTACTACAAAGACACCATCTTTCCATTTATGGTGGTTCTATAATGCTTCCTTTAAAAATAAATTTATGTAAGTTAAAAAAACTGATTTGATTTAAAGGAGAACCCTAAGGACAAACCCTAAGGCATGTGAACAGGGTAAAACCACAAATAGTACTTTTCTGTGGGGATCTGGGAAAAAACCGGCCTAGAGCGAGGTTCTGAGTACCGGTTCTCCAGTCCCAGTCAAATGGAAGTGACAGCATTACATCCCAGGGAGTGGAGGCTTGACCCGAGACAGTGTGTATGAGGGCCCTGCACGGTGCTTCAGGTAAGAACCCATCTTTGTGAGGCTGCTCTGTCATTGCCTCACTCAGGATTATATGATCCTCTTTTGATTATCTGCATTGTCTGTATCACTATCTAAAATTATCTTGTTTACTGTCCTCCTCTGTGATTCTGAAATTACAAACACCCTGAAAATGGAACATTGAAAGAAAAATGGGTTTGGCACTCATCAGTTTGTTCTTGATATAAATTTTCAGTTTTTGTAACAAAATCTGACCTGAACTGATGTGAAACTATCTGTCTCCTTAATTTACCTGCCTTAGCATAAATGTGGAAGTACGCAGCTACAGAGATGCTAAAGTGTTTGGTTATGAAGAGCTGGCCCAGGCTCTATGGGGTATAAAGGATCTTATGAAATTTGAACAATATGACCTCTCTAAAATGTGAAAAATTTTCTATCCCCCCAGAAAACATCTGGTGGTGACTGTTTCAGATAAGGGATTGTGGCTCTCTAGTTGTTTGTTTCCCCAACCTGAACACATACCCCAAGGGGCAGGGACCTCATTTGTTTTATTTAATACTGTATCTCCAGGCCTAGACCAGAGGCTGGAAAATAGTAAATTCTTCGTACATGTGCATGGACCAAGACACTGAATAGATGTCTCCCTATAAGCCTGGCTCTGGTGAGGGAGTTTCTGGCAGTTCAACAAGGATGGCTTTGGGCTGGCTGGCCCCTTGCGGAAGTAGGTTGCTGCCTCTTTTGGCCATGTGAGGCGTGAGCCTGAGACCCCTGAAACCAGGTCTGCCTCAGATCTTGGCTCTAAGAGATACTTGGTTTACTTGGGGTGGTCCAAACGGGACAAGCCTTTCCAATCTAGACTCCCATAGCATTTTCAATTCCCAGAACCTGGTGGCAGATTCAATGCCTGTGAGGCTATCTGAACTACAGCAGAAGGCTGCAAGTCCCTGCTCTGTTTCCTGACCCACCAGCATAGCCCCACATCACTGGACTGGTATTTCCAAAAGACTTTTGATGATATAGCCTCTCTGCTCAGCTTTCTCAGACAGTACCAGTTCCTTGGCAGTACAGAGCACCTTGCATTTAGCAAGGGATGGGGAAATATTTACTGAATGACTGAATGGATGAATGGATGATAGAAATAGTGAATTGTATCTTTCTTGATATTTGATCTTTTCCCTTCTTCCTAGCTTGGTGCAACCCCCAGACCTTCACCTTTGACGTGCTGCATGCATATCTTGTTCCCCATTTTGTTTTAAAATATGTTCAACTCTCATTCTTGGTTTCCAGATGTGACTGTCACTTGGAGACCCTTCTTCTAGGCTGCATCTTCACCCTCATCTTCATCTTTGTTAAGCATCGCAGGAACACTTCTTGTGGACCAGGGACTATATTTAAGTTCATTGTCTTATTTCATTATTTTATCTCATCTCACATGGAGTCAAACCTAGCCTAAAGCAAAGGACTGAGGGAGCAAGGTTGCGGGGAGAGTGTTGTGAAAATTCTCAGCAATGAATCACTGATGCTTTGCCTAAGAGCTAAAAGCAGTCAATTTATTTGGTGTCTTTTCACTTCCAAATCATCCACCTCCTGCAGGAGCCTTAGCTTGGGGACGTTTTTCAAGTTTAGGGCCTCCTTTTTCTGTTGTGGAAGCCACCATCCTACCTGGTTTCCTTTCCCACCTCAAGTTTGCTGATGTAGAATGTATTTTATGCTGAGGTGTCAGCCCTCGAGGCGCTCGGTCTTCATGAATATAATTCAAGGTGGCAGAAGTTGAGTGGAGAAAGTGTAAGGTGAGCAATTTTCAAGCCATGTTTTTCCTTAATACTGTGTAATTTTATTTATTTTTTTATTATAAAAATCATCTTGGAGTTTATTGATTAAATAAGCTGTGCAAATAAAAGTGCAGTGAGCCATAAATCAGTGCACAGCTCCAAGGCATTACTGAAATCTGTATTTGCAGGTTTGTGTGTGTAGCAGAGACCTCTATTGAGATAATATTTGCATTTATTCGCTTCTTCTCAGAAGAAGGGTCCACAACACCTGGGACTCACTGAGTGCAGTCCCCTTCCTAGAAGGTGGGTGGACTCACTGAGGATGGGATACTTAGAAGGTCAGGTGCAGAGTGAGCTGCTACATGATCAAAGGAGAATGAATCCAAAGAGGCCCTTTTAACCTGAGAATTATTTAAGGTGACTGGGCAGAAAGTATTTTCAAGGAAACCATGTCAGTGTATTTCCCATTCCACAGGCTTGTCTTACAATGTGACATTTCTCCATTGAGAAGTGGAGGTCTTTGTTTTCTTCCCTTGAAATGAGGTGGATTTTTGTAACTGCCTTGACCTATAGAATGTGGTAGAAGTGATGCCACATGACTTCTGAGGTTAGAATGCAAAAACTGCTTCCACCAGGCTCTTGGAACCCAGTGCCATATTGTAAGGAAGCACAAGCCATGGAGAGGCCATGCATGGGTGGGAGGTTTTCAGCTGGTTGCCCCAGCTAGGTCCTCAGCCAGCAGCCAGCATCACCTGCTAGATATATGACTGCATGAGCCCTTAGATGTATGGAACCTCCAACATTTGAGTTTTCTAGCTGAGACCCTCAAACATTGTGGAGCAGAGATAAGCCATACCTACTGTGCCCTGACTGAATTCCTGACCCTCAAAATCCATGAAAGGTAGTAAACTACTCTTGTTTTAAGCCACTAAGTTTTGAAGTGACTTATCATGCAACATTAGATAAATAATTTAATATATGACAATTTAGAATAAGAGGAGCAGGGTGAGTGTCCTACTCCTTAGAGATCCTTGGCTAACATTGCAAGGAGGCTGGAGGTTCTGAAATTGCAAGGAGGAATGCTCAAACTACCGCACAATTGAACTCATCTCACACACTAGTAAAGTAATGCTCAAAATTCTCCAAGCCAGGCTTCAGCAGTACGTGAACTATGAACTTCCAGATGTGCAAGCTGGTTTTAGAAAAGGCAGAGGAAGCAGATATCAAATTGTCAACATCCACTGGATCATTGAAAAAGCAAGAGAGTTCCAGAAAAACATCTATTTCTGCTTTATTGACTATGCCAAAGCCTTTGACTGTGTGGATCACAATAAACTGTGGAAAATTCTGAAAGAGATGGGCATACCAGACCATCTGACCTGCCTCTTGAGAAACCTGTATGCAGGTCAGGAAGCAACAGTTAGAACTGGACATGGAACAACAGACTGGTTCCAAATAGGAAAAGGAGTACATCAAGGCTATTTATTGTCACCCTGCTTATTTAACTTATATGCAGAGTACATCATGAGAAACACTGGGCTGGATGAAGCACAAGCTGGAATCAAGATTGCCAGGAGAAATATCAATAATCTCAGATATGCAGATGACACCACCCTTATGGCAGAAAGTGAAGAAGAACTAAAGAGCCTCTTGATGAAAGAGAAAGAGGAGAGTGAAAATATTGCCTTAAAGCTCAACATTCAGAAAACTAAGATCATGGCATCCTATCACTTCATGGGAAATAGATGAGGAAATGGTGGAAACAGTGGCTGATTTTATTTTTATGGGCTCCAAAATCACTGCAGTTGGTGATTGCAGCCATGAAATTAAAAGACACTTACTCCTTGGAAGGAAAGTTATGACCAACCTAGACAGCATATTAAAAAGCAGAGACATTACTTTGCCAACAAAGTTCCATCTAGTCAAGGCTATGGTTTTTCCAGTGGTCATGTGTGGATGTGAGAGTTGGACTATAAAGAAAGGTGAGCACTGAAGAATTGATGCTTTGAACTGTGGTGTTGGAGAAAACTCTTGAGAGTCCCTTGGACTGCAAGGAGATCCAACCAGTCCATCCTAAAGGAGATCAATCCTGGGTATTCATTGGAAGGACTGATGATGAAGCTGAAACTCCAATACTTTGGCCACCTCATATAAAGAGCTGACTCATTGGAAAAGACCCTGATGCTGGGAGGGATTGGGGGCAGGAGGAGAAGGGGATGATAGAGGATGAGATGGCTGGATGGCATCACCGACTCGATGGACATGAGTTTGAGTAAACTCTGGGAGTTTGTGATGGACAGGGAGGCCTGGCGTGCTGCGATTCATGGGGTCGCAAAGAGTTGGACACGACTGAGCGACTGAACTGAACTGAACTGAACTGAGACTTTAATAATATATGATAGTGCTTGGTCTGGGAGAGGGGGAGATGCAGCAAAGCCAAGAGCTTCCTGGATAGGGGTGAATCTTGTGGGTTTTGAACTTAACCTTCAAGGAGATTGACTCTTCCTCAAAGCCATGGCTGGAGATGGCTTGCTTCTACACCTCTGGATGCTGGAAGCTGGTAGCACACTCCAGCCTCTTAGGACTTCTAGAGGATTCTAGGCCAGTATGCTTATTTGCCATTGCCTATTTCTCTTGGATATTATCAGAGATGAAACTCCCTAAAACTCATGGGCAATCATACATGCTAGACTGAAGACACAAGATCTCTGGTCACAAAACAAGGAAGGAGTTTATGCTAGTAGAGGTTCTTGGTTGCAAGCAACAGACATTCTAGAGGATTTAAGCAGAAAATGAAATTATTAGAAAAATAAATGGTTTTCAAAATCCCTGGGCATCTAGATAACTTCTAACCAGTTTGGTCAGGACATAGTTGCCACAGCACTGGAAAACCTGGATATGGCTACTTCTACATCAGGATGGAACCTCCCTGTCTCTATTCTTTGTGTCACTAGCTCCTGGTTCCAAGTCTAAGAATAGTTGTATCTGATTGGTGAAGCCTTGGTCATATGTTACCTCCTAGTTACAAGGGAAGCTGGGAAATTCAAGATCTAGAATTTCATCTTGTACAGTGGTGGATTCCCCCTCCTGAAAAAAGGAAGATACTTCAGGTACTGGACAGATTAAAAAAAACTGCAATGTCTACTCCTGGGTTGCTATTGTGGGTGTATCACTTTGCCATTATGTATTTGTAAGAGAGCACAGATCCTGGCAAAATTCCTGGAAGAAGGTAACATTCAGAAAATGTGGTGTGCTGATTATTTCCTGCTTATTCTCAGCAACATTCTTGCCTTTCCACGCCTTAATCTTCATTACAGGGCCTGGACCTCTACAAACCAAAGTTTCCATATCCCTTGTGTAGCTTCAGCCAAGGGGAAACAGTGGTAGGATGTTGGAAGGTGGGAGGAAGTGAGAAGGTATGTTTTTTGTGCAATTTTGGGGAGTGACTGCATTTCTGAAGATTCTAACCTCAGCCACAACAGTTCAGTACCAGCTGGGAAGAACCCTCCCTGGTGGTCCTACAACAGACCCAGAGGTCCCTCCTTCAGGATTCTATCACCCTATCTGGCACCCCTGGAGATGCAGTCATAAGTAAATTCCTGCACTTGGATAATAACATACTGCTGTCTCTGCCCGAACCCTTGGAGTAGTAGCTGCTTTCTGCTTTTTCCTAGTCTCCAGCTTACCTCCTATTTACTCTTCTAGCATTTCCAACACTTTGTAAGTACTTTGCTGGATTAAATCCTCTGATTTGAAATATTAATATGCTTGGTGTTTCCTGACTGGCCTCTGATTGATACACTTGGTAATCTGGTCAGAACAATAGGCCTTATATTTATAACATAGTTCTCAATTTCAAAGAGGTTTAATGTTTGGAATTGCTCCTATTTCTTCCCCCTTTCCAACTGGTTAATTCATACGTACTGTTCAAAACTTTGTTCAGACATTAGTTCTCCAGAAGTCTTCCTGATATTACCCCTGCATTCTGCCCCTCTAAACCCTATACTACCACACAGTCATAGGGAGGTATATGACAATAGTGTTTGTTGATATTCATAGTGATAGTTATGTAGATTGGAAGTGTATATATGTAAAAGAATGCTTCAGTAGCTTTTCTTAGGCAAGTGTGCTGATCTCTGACTCTGGAATTCTAGTCCCGATTCCATTAGTAGCTACTGTGCAAACTTGGAACTTCTCTAGGCTGTAGTTTCCTCTCCTGAAAAATGAGTAGGTTCAATCAAGAGAGTGATTTCCAAACTGTAAACAAATTTTTTTGAGTAATAGTACATGAAAGCCCAACATGGGAACCAGAAATAGATGATCTGGTGGAAGTCAGGGGTGGGCATTCTGGAGTTCTATGAACTCCATTCTTCCTCTAGCGCCAAACCCTTGGTAGCACTTTCACCATTCCTCTAGGGCTCCATGAAGCAAAGTTATAACTCTGCACTAGATCATCTCTTCTATGTATTTCAGCCTTATACATTTAGGCACAAGTAGGTGATCCAATTAAATATGATGCCCACACATTGCTCAAACTATGGTCTGCACATGTCCTTGCTTCATCTTTATTGCCATCATCATTGTAGCCAGTTTCATTATTTTCAAAGGCATTGAGCATTTACTATGTACCAGGCATAACGCTCATCATGTCTAATTCTCACAATCATCCTACCCTTATTTTCCTGGAAGAGGAAACTGAGTTTCAGGGAAGTTCCATTACTCACTTTTTTGCATTCACTAGTTAACAAGTAACTGTATTGGCAGTCAAATCCATATGGACTTAATTATGAAACTATGCTCAAAATCATGACATCTTACTGCTTATTTACTTCTAGAACCCCACAGTGTAAGGAGGGGCTCCTTGTTTCTGTTTGTCCTACTAGCATAGTGATATCAGTCTGTCAAGCTGTTGTCAGTCTGTCTTCTTACACATGGACAATGGGGGAGCCCTGGTGACCCATTCTCAGCTTGAAGCAGCTTCAGGTATCTGCCTTTTTTCCATGTCTGGGACTTCTGGCAACTACAGAGCTGTCGCCTGACTTGGGAGACCCACTGAATCAAAACTGAAATCAATTAGCCAGGGAAACCTGCCAACTCACCCTCCAAGTTGCCAGTTGACAGCCTAATTTCCCTGGTGGTGAGAACTTCCCACTGGCAATGATATTACCCTTGCCATGGGGAGTGTTCCAGGATTATCATGTCCCTCTCTGCAAAATAGTCACTTAATGAGCTGAAAAGGCAGAAATGAAAAAGGAGGTGGAAGGGCATTGAGAACCAGGTAATGTGGCCAATGATTAAAGAGAAGGGCCAGACATTTAAGCCAGAGTATGGGTCCCATGGAAAGGGATGTCTTGGTTAAAGGAGAGACCACACTGTCTCTTGATCTCTGAAATCCACAGGGGCATTGAAAGAGCACTGGACCTCTGTTTCAACCCTGGGATGATATTGACTTCTGGTGCGTTTGGAGCAAATCTTTTCCTTCTCTGTTATACAGCATAGAGGCTATAAGTGTAGGCCCTAGAGTCAAGTGCTTAAATTTTAAATCTCACCTCTGCCACTTACCAGCTGATTCTGACCAATTTTTTAATCTCCCCAAGACTTAGTTTCCTCAACTGGAGAATCACATAACAATGACATTCATCTCACAGGGTTGCTGCAAGGTAAATAAGGGAAAATTATTTCCCTTTGGCTTATAGGGTACCAGGCACAGTGACTGAAACATTCTCTAACTTCAGATGTTTTTGGATGCAAGTAATTGAAACTCTATCCAAGAGTGATTTAAAGCAGGAAGTGTAATAGCTCATATAACTGAAAGTTTAGGGAGAGGATATCTGCAGGGTTAGTTAAACTAGTTTCTCAGTGACATCATCAAGAACCTGGCTCTTTCCATATTTCTATTTGTGATCCTGAGTGTTGGTTCCACTCTTAGGCTGGTTATCAGGATGGCTGCTTTATTTCCAGGCACCATGTCTAAATACATCATGAGGAAGAAGGATGTCTGTCCTATGACTCTCTATTTGAAGCAAAGAAATTAAAGAAAAAAAAACTCACCAGCAAGTGTTTGCATATATCTTATTGTTAAGAATTGTGTCACATGCCCATTTTGACCAATTACTTGTAAGAAGCATTTAACCAGTGTAACTCACCTTGGCTCTGAGGGGTACAGTCAGCTTCGCCTGAGGCTAGATGGAGGGAGGTTGGGTGTCCAAAGAAAACTAAAGTTCTGCTGGGAAAGAAGGGACATATGGATGCTGGCTAGGCATTTGACTAAAATCTCTACCATCCATTAGTTTCACTATTTGTTTTTATTGTTACTTTTTTGTATCATCAGTTTTTGCTTTGGAATGCTTGTTCTCTGTCTCTTTTCTCTTCTGAAGTCATGAGTCTGATCTTACTCAGCATTCTCAGTGTGTGCTGGGCTGTTTGATCCCTGCCTCTTCTAATGAGAGGGCAACCAAAATGTACCATTTCTATTTCCAACACTTATTCCCTTCTCAGAAATACTTCAAGCCAAACACTCCAGGTGTGCGGAGTTACTCAGAACCAGCCAATAGAAATTGATTCCAAGATCCCAGCAACTGTCACTTACAACAGTGAGTTGTGTAACTGAGCTGATGATACAGTTGACTAAGTGCCAAAGTGCCTGCCTTTCTCTACTTCAGAAACATACCTGGGAATCCTTCCTCTACCCAAGATGGCAAGCCCACCTCAAATAGTGTTTTAGATTGGAGGGTGGTACATTTGAACATTTCTAGTGCCTCTGTGTGTTGTGGTCACATATTGTATGGCTAACACTTTTTTTAAAAAGAAGAATCAGTGTGGATGGTTATGAAAAAACCAGTTCCATTTTGGAGAAACAACTCAAAACGTACTGGCATGCCATTTGGGGATTGGGAAAATATTCTTCAGTTATGTGGGACAACAAATTTCTTTTTAGTTCTCTCATGATGAAACACAGCTTAGTCACATGCATAATTAAATTGATTTTTTTTTCTTTTTAATTTACCCTTGGCTTTTGGCCACAATGAAGGCTGCTTGTTGAGCAGATGGCATAGACCATTTTTCCTGTCTGTTCAATCAGCTATCAGCAATGCTCAGCCGCTGGTCAATTGGCCTGAGTCAGCCAGAAAGTGTGGAGAAGGCAATGGCAACCCACTCCAGTACTCTTGCCTGGAAAATCCCATGGACGGAGGAGCCTGGTAGGCTGCAGTCCGTGGGGTCGCTAAGAGTCGGACACGACTGAGTGACTTCACTTTCACTTTTCACTTTCATGCATTGGAGAAGGAAATGGCAACCCACTCCAGTGTTCTTGCCTGGAGAACCCCAGGGGCGGCAGAGCCTGGTGGGCTGCTGTCTATGGGGTTGCACAGAGTCGGACACGACTGAAGCGACTTAGTCGCAGCAGCAGCAGCAACCAGAAAGTGATGTTTTTGGTTCCAAGGGTAGACAGAGTCTATCACCTCATGGTTTAGATAGCATTTTTCCTCCAAGGGTCAGGTCAGACTCTGCTCTCTGATGTCATAAACTCCCAAGCAAATGGCAGAAACTCAGCACTATGGTAGTGTTCTCAATGATCAGCCAGGAAGTCTCCAGTATCTGGCAGAGTGAATTATGGCTCATTGAGTAAAACATTCATCACCCTCTTCTTAGAAATAAATTCCCTTTGTTTCTTCAGAGAATCACAAACACTTAGAGCTAGAAGTGAATTTGGAGGTTATGTGTTTGTTTCTGCAGCAAAATCCATGGGGTGAACCTAATTGTGTCTGCTGCAGGGACTCTGATGTAGGGATTCAGTCTATGTGAAGTTCCCATAGGCTTCTTGGAGAACTAGTGAGGAAATATGTTGGAGCTGACTGATCTAGGCTAAAATTTATGAACAGAGATGGGGAACAAGAGTTGCCCCTTAACTCTTGAATTGAACCAACTCTAAATTTGAGTCCAGTTCTTAGATGGCCTGTCAAAGGGGGATAATTCTGAATGCTATGTTTTTTCCATCTTGCCCTTTTTTCTGGCCCCAAAGTAACCATCCCCAGATTCCCAGAAGAGAGGGCACAGTAAGAAATTTTATGTGTGAGCAGAAGGATTCATAACACTAGGTTCCAAGATACTGAGACAGCAAGGGGAGTCTGACAATAGTTTGGTGTTATGATTCTTAGAGTGATGAAAGCCTGACAAAAGGCAAGTCAAGGTGGGAGAGGTGAGAAGGAGCAAGGGCCACTTGTGAAATAGGTAGCCTGGGACTGGTTGAGCCATGCTTCCCAACACTTGGCTCAAGGGAAGCAGTAAATATGGTGACCTGGAGAGCCTGGAACAAGCAGTTGTAGAAAAGAATGTCAGTGGATACTAAGGAGGTGGTCATGTGACCTAAGTTCATCCATCTGTCTCCTCCCATGACTTTGCAATCTTGGGAAAATTGATTGACCTTCAATCATTCCATCCGTGGTGACTTGACACTGCCAGTTTGGAAGGCTCTTCAATATTCTCTCTCAATCTCTTGCTCATGCTAGTTAGAGTTGGGCTCTGTTGATTGCAATTAAATTACCCTAACTGCTGCAAGTTCCTTTTATGAATTAGGTAATTGCAAAATAGACACCCAAGGAGTGATTTTGGCCCTTTAGGGGGCTTGAGCCCTGAAGCTACTAGTTCATCACTGTCCTACTGCTTGAACATTGCCAAGCACAGCTATATGTCTGGGCTACTGGGTGATGGAAAAGTGTCAGGAGTGAACGCCTGACACTTTGCTGTAGGAAGAAAACACAGATGGTTAGTTGTCATGATACTTATCCCTGTCAAAAATCATTGTTCCCTTTCTTGTCTCAGTATGACTTGTGCCAACAGAAAGAGAGGGCTCTGGGAGTCAGCACAGCTGGAAACAGCTCCACTTGGACTCTGGCTATCTGTATGACCCTGAGCAAGTCATTCCCCTCTCAGCAGTCAGTTTACTCACCTATAAAAGAGTGAAATAGCACACAGAAATGCAGCATATAATATTAAGAACAGCAGAATTGCTGTGCTGCTGGGAGAATGCAGGTGAGCTGCTGAGAAAATGCAAGTGAGCCAGGTGGTGGTGGTGGGTGGAAATCTGCCTACTCAGCTGCTCCTATTACCTCTTCCTTTGGTTTTTAAGAAACCCTAGAGGTCTGAGACAGAGAAGGCAATGGCACCCCACTCCAGTACTCTTGCCTGGAAAATCCCATGGATGGAGGAGCCTGGTAGGCTGCAGTCCATGGGGTCACGAAGAGTCGGACATGACTGAGCGACTTCACTTTCACTTTTATGCATTGGAGAAGGAAATGGCAACCCACGCCAGTATTCTTGTCTGGAGAATATCAGGGATGGGGTCGTACAGAGTCAGACACGACTGAAGTGACTTAGCAGGAGTAGCAGTAGCAGAGGTCTGAGATGGAGAAGGTAATGGCACCCCACTCCAGTATTCTTGCCTGTAAAATCCCATGGATGGAGGAGCATGGTAGGTTGCAGTCCATGGGGTCGCTGAGTCAGACATGACTGAGCAACTTCACTTTCACTTTTCACTTTCATGAATTGGAGAAGGAAAGGGCAACCCACTCCAGTGTTCTTGCCTGGAGAATCCCAGGGACGGAGGAGACTGGTGAGCTGTTGTCTATGGGGTCGCACAGAGTCGGACACGACTGATGCGACTTAGCAGCAGCAGCAGAGGTCTGAGAAGGAGAAGGCAATGGCAACCCACTCCAGTACTCTTGCCTGGAAAATCCCATGGACAGAGGAGCCTGGTGGGCTGCAGTCCATCAGGTCACTAAGAGTCTGATTCGACTGAGTGACTTCACTTTCACTTTTCACTTTCATGCTTTGGAGAAGGAAATGGCAACCCACTCCAGTGTTCTTGCCTGGAGAATCCCAGGGACAGGGGAGCCTGGTGGGCTGCTGTCTATGAGGTCGCACAGAGTTGGACCCGACTGAAGCGACTTAGCAGCAGCAGCAGCAGCAGCAGAGGTCTGAGAAACACAGTTTGATGACTGTCTACAGGGCTAGATGATCTCTGAGGGACTTTCCAGTCTATAATTCAATCAATTTTAACTTCTTTTTATAGAACAGCCACATTCCCCTTTTCTCTAGCCCTTCCCTAAACATAACCCTCATCACTCCAGGTACACACACCTTCTCTCTGCATACAGGGAAGAAGAAAAGGGGCTGTTTATGTGTTTATTTGCTGACTGAGTCTTCTGTATTAGATGGCCAAGATTACTGATAAGATCTCAAGAGGCACAGTAACTCCAGTAGAACATCCTCCTGCAGATGCAAAGCTTGAGCCCTCTCCAGGCCACCTATGGCCACTGGTCAGGCTTTTCAGGGGCTAATGGTCCTAAAGTGCAATTACAGAAACACTAGAAGTTCTGAAAGTCCCTAGTCCCTAGAGCCCATGTTTAGACATCCTAAGGATAAACTGCTTCCCTGAGAGCATCATGTGCCATACAGATAGACGTATAATCTGATACTTAAAGGTGTACAAGAGATGCCATCATTTCTATTCACCCATACTCCTTTTCCAAAGAATCTTCCCTTCCTTTTAAATGTGCTCTTGGAAGCTTTGCCAAAGAGGTACTGAAGGATGCATGTTTGTACTCGATGATCACTCACTGTTGCCTACTAGCCTTTGCTGACTGGCCTAGAACTAGTCACCTGACTCAAGTATGACCAGTCAGTTCCTCTCTACTGAGACACAGACCCCCTGTTACTTATGCTGATGGACATGGAGCTATATGGGAATATGGCTGTGGGATAGTCATCATGTTGGACCATGAGCAATAGTGGAAACCAGCATACCAAGAAGAGAACATAGTAGACACAAAAAGTGAAAGTAGAGATCAGAGAACATGAGGAAGCAGAGAGAGGAGGTGGCAGGTGCTCTCTGATGTCCTCATTCCACAAGTCCCTTTAATACTTTCATATTTAGCTTACTTTAGAGTCCCTTGGATGCTTCCTTTAAACCTGAATTTTCAGTTGAACTAGCCAGAATAGGCACATTGGCAATGGAAAATCCTTAATGAAGATAAAAATCTTAATGAAAAAAGTCATGGTACCATCTACCCTGAAAGGGCTTGTTTTATTCACTCAACTGATGTTTACTTGACCAAATTGTGTCAGTACTGTGCATACCAGCATGATGGATACAGTGATGAGCAAATATTTAGAGATTCAAAATTATCTCAAGTGTGGAATGGTTGAAGGAAACATTGGTGAGGAAACAGTTTGACAGTGGTCATCCTTTATTTGAAGGGAAGTGATAGAAAGAGGAATTAGACTTTGTTGGCCCAGAGGGCAAAAGAGTTGACAGGCAGAAATGAGATGAGGGTTGATGGGGATTCAGCTTAGGAGAGAACTTTCCAGCAGTTTGGTACTGTCTATAGATAGAACAGTTTGTCTCGAAAGTTGAGTTCTCTACCAAGGGGCCAAATGGCCAGTTTTTAGGAATTTTATAGGGTTGATGCAAATATTAGATGAAAGTTTAGATGAGAGGACCTCTAAGATTCTGCCCCAAACTTCTAGGTTCTTATTTTACCTTGGACCTTTATGGTTTGCATGATTTCAGGTAAGTTACCTAACTTCTCTGTGGCTGTTTTCTCCTTTGTGGGATGTTGTTGTGAGAAATAAATGATGTGGCACTTAGTAAAGATCTAGTACAGAGAAGGAACTTGGTAATTGTTTTTGTGATTCTCCTCTGCCACAGGTGAGGATTTTCTTGAAATGCTTTCTCAACTACCACTGCCAATTCAAGAATCTTATTTGCTTTAAGCAGCTGTAGTTAAGATGATATAGCTATGTCTTATTCTCCTTGCTTAGCATAGGGCTATGCACAAAGAAAGGCCTTAATAAATACTAGTAGATATGACTTAATATGGAGGCTTAGCTAACAGTCCTTATGGCAAAATTTATGTGAGAATTCATGTTCTTTCTATCCTTTAAAATTAAATACTGAGTCACAAATAGATATAGTATACACACAGAATTCCATGCACAGATATGCATGCATGCACCCGGACTGCACCTAAACAAATGCACACAGCATGCAGACAAGCATGGCCATGCACACCCACTCACACAGACAGGCACAGACTTTCACTTCCCCCTCCCTATAATCAAGAAGATGGAAGAAGAATCTGCCTGTGGGATGAGTCACAGAGGCGATTGGGATAAAGGGCAGGATTCAGCATCCCTGGGGAATCTTTATTTATAGCCCTGGCTTCTGGAGAGGGGGCTGAAATCATTCCTAAGGAGCTTCAGTGATGGAGACTGATAAGATAACCAAGAGATGTCATTCCCACCACTGTGCTCTTTTAGAAGCAGGCGCCTGTTGCTGCCGGAGCCCACAGAAGTGCTGTGTCACTCCAAGACTTGTGGTCCACGGGGAGGAGTTGAGCTGACTGTGTTCTAGGTGGGCCATAGGCAGCCACTGGGCCCCTTTCCCTGGTGCGTAGACAATCTCTATGCTTATCCAAACAAATCCTCCCAGCTCCAAACAAACAGAAACCTCTCTGAGCCTGTAGAAGCCTCTGATCACAGAGGATGCAGTTTAGATTCAAAATGATACAGTCTAATCCACTTACCCAATGGTCCTGCACCTGTCAACACTGTGGTTTCATAATGGGCAGAGCAAGTTCATGGGGGCAAATGCAACACCAGACTCAACCTGCCCTCCCAAGGGCTAGGGAAGGATAGGGAGAGGCAGCTGGCTCTTTGCTGGGCTTTGAGGGACGCTGGCAAAGTCCAGTGGGAGGGGTGGGCAGGGAGTTCTTCGAGTGCAGACTCTGTGTCTCATCTCTTGTTGCACTCGAGGCACCCAGAGCACTCCTGACAGAGGCAGTATCTATAAGATTTTATCTAGAAGATCTTAGCTGACAACTGGATACATGCAGGATCTCTTTAGTTTCCTGGTGTATGAGGATGCTAGTTATGGTTCTTGGGTAAGAGACAGGCTAGAAAGGAAAGAATATTTTCTAGGGAGTCAGGAAGACCAGGGCTCCAATCCTGTCTCTTCTCCTAGAAGACCTGGGGCAGGTCACCTAAGCTCTTCAACCTTCAGTTTTCTCATCTGTAAAATGGTAACTCACTGATACCTACTATGTTTGGGGGCTATGCTAAGGATTAGAGATGGTACAAGTATATTACTTATGTGCCCCCTGAGAGGTATGAATTTGAATATGAAGCAGTCAATAACACTTTAGTTGAACTAATTGGTCAGAATGTACCTGGCAGAACAGGGACCGCCAAAGTTGTCTGGGACTGTTTGTTCTATTGGTCCCTTACTTCGGAGCCCTCTGCATGGCCGAGTCCTGCTCTGAGTGTGGGTTCTCCTCTTAGCTCCCATGGTTCTCAGCTGGCTTATGAGTGAGCCTAAGCCTTTGCTCCTAGCTGAGGTGGGCGATCCCTTGGACTAGATACCTGTTGTCCAAGTGCAGACCCTGTGTTCTTCCCTCATATGCTCTTCCTCTTGGTCCCTGACCCTCACATTGGCTCCTGGCCCTGAATGTGGCATAAGTAAGAGCTGCTGCTCACCTCTGAACTCTTGATTCAAGTGGGTCCTTCTGGGGCTGCTGGTCCTGACCTCCCCAACATGTTGGGATTGCCTGAGACTAGCCTGGTGTTTGGTCCTGCCAGTTTCCACCTCTGATTCTCAGGCCTAGTTCTGTCTTGGAGTCCTGATGGGACAAAGTTGAAGAGCCCTGGACCTGTTCTTCTAGGATATAGAGAACCCAACCCAGAACTTGAGCCTTGAAGGTTTTCCCAGGGAAAGTCAGAGGGCAACAGAGAGCACGAAGTGAGTCCGGGGAGAGAAGGAAGAAGCAGGAAGTGGAAGGGAGTCACATTAATGGTATAGTGCCCAAGCTTATCCATGAGATGAAGAGTAGTCACTCCAGCCACTAGTAAAACACTACTGAAAGAATAACATAGTGATTACTAAAAGCCCAGGCTTTGGAACCAGACAGACCTGAGCTTGAAACCTGTCTCTGTCGTTTGCTATCTTGGGCAAGTTGCACCATCTTTCTGAGTCTGGGATCTCTCACTTGCAAAATGGGGTCAGTAATGATACCTGCCTCTTAGGGCTGTTGAGAGCATTAAATGAGACGATGGATGTAAAGTGCTTAGCACAGTGCCTGGCAAGCAGCAGGCAGTCAATAAGATGGTGGCTATGATGACAGACTTGTTCTTTGACCCTATCACTGGTGGCTGCTCAGGGTCATCAGCAGTATCTGATGAGGCTGTGGGTTTGAAGGTATTCAGAAGCCTGGAGAGCATGATGTTAATATAGAGTATAGAAATAATTATTTTATTTCTCAGTTTTTGAAATTTGCTAATTGATGTGCTATTGGACATGGATTGGGCATCTGGCAAATAGTGCATGAAGGACTCCCATGACTAGGCTCCTAGTCTGATATTCTAATATCCAGTGGGATGGAAAGGGCTTTGACAGGGTCCTCCTGGGGTCTTCTAGGACCATCCACATTGCTCAGTTCTTCCAGTTTAGCAGAGAAGGTTATAAGAGGAGAGGGTATATAGGACCAGGAGCTAAAGTTTTACTTGCTAACCATTTCCCAGAGCCTGGGACTGAGTGAGCCAAGGAAGAGGCGAAAAGGGACCAGGCAACAAGCCCTGATTTACGACTTGAGGCTCTAATTCCAGAAGCAACATCATCGGTTCCTTTGGGAAAGAGCTTTAGCCAGATAAACTGTCCTTCCAGCTGTAGGACTGAGTCCCAGGCCTGCTCCCAAGGGCAATGCTGTTTTACGCACCCTTAGGGGAAAGAAAACCTGGAGAGCAAATTCTGGGATGAGGTCAGGATGGGAATCAACCCTCCCAATAGCCAGATGAATATCTGAAACAAAAATGCCAGGCCCCTAACTGTGGAAAGGGGTGATAGAATTCATAACAAGATGACCTTACTGTCAGCTAGGCAAAATGGAGTCCATAAGAAGGGGCAAATGGTCCTTCACTTTGTATTTTCCATCCTTATCTTACAACTCCTACAGACGCCATAGGGGGTGATTCTGCTCAGCCATATTTTAGGCCTTTCCCAGCATCCAAACTGACATGGAGTCATCTTAGTAGAATCTTGGAATGTCCTGTATGGCCACATCTTTCACAGGTGGTAGGTTTTACAAACACCTACATTCTTCCCTTCTTTTTAGCAGAACTGGGTGGGTAGCAATATACAAAGTGGACTCCTCTACTAGATCCAGGGACGAACCATGTTTGGGCTCATTCAAACATGATGATCCCATTCTCATTTGCTAACAATTGACTTAGCAGTGGTCATGTGGTCTTGCTCCCACCAAAGAGACCTGTGGTAAAGTCTTCTGGAATCTTCTGGAAAGAGTTTTGTCTTTGATGAGAGACACAAAAGGAGAAACTCTAGTCTCTCTTTTCTTTCTTTTCTATGTCATTCAGTGAGGATGTGGTATTTGGAGCTGTGGCAACTGTCTTGTCACCATGAGGAGGGAGCCACAAACACTTCAGAGAAACTGACCCAGATCCTTGAAATTGTTGAGCAACTGATCTAACCCTGCATATGCCAACTTGCCAATTCCTGTTAAAGCATTAAAAGTCCTTACTGTTTAAGCAACTTTTAGTCAGATATGTTGTTATGTGTATCCCAAAGCATTTTAACATACATACATCATGGATATATATATATTGTATAAATAGTACGTCTTCTCATTTGACCTTCTCTCTTTCCCTCTCTGTTTTCTGCCTTAACCCAAGAGACTAAGACTTGATTGCCTGTAAGGGCCATATAGAAAGGTGAAACAGGCCCTCAGTAAGAGAAGCAAATTGGAGAGTGAGGGTTTCTTATAAAGTGGCTGGGGTCAGTTAACCAGCTCTAGCTGGTAGTGGCCATCAGCAATTCTAGCATGATGTGGTAAGACGGTTTTATTTTTCAAGAGAAATCAGAAAACTATATTTTTATGTGGAACTTCACAATTTTATATGTGCATTTAAATTTTAAAGAAAGATATTGCATGGACTAAACCAACACATCTGAGAACTATGCATAGTCTAGAGGTCACACATTTGTGTCCTGGCTTTAACCCCAAAGTTATATCTCTTCCTTGGTTTGATCTCAAGTGTGGGTTGTGAATGACTGCTTTCTGATTTTGCTGTTGGATGGGGTTGTGTTTGTGGCTTGGAAGATACAGAGATGGGAGATAGAGGATGGGGGAAGTGAGAACAAATGCCATAACTTGCCTGCCATCAACGCACTACATTTGCAAGACTGCAAACCTTTGCCCTGCAGGATGAACTTCCTCTTTTTATACTGCTTGTGATTTTACTAAAAGGGTCACTGTCATTCTCTCTACTAAGGCTCATTACCAGAGACCCCCTTCTCTTATCCACACATCACTATGGTTCAGGCTGTAAGGATGGGAGTGAGGAGAATCTATCCTACCGAACAATCAAGAGGCTAATAATGTTAGGGAGTTGGATGCAACCTCCTAGGAAGCTGCCTTCCTATATGATGTCATTAGTGTTGTGGACAGCACTTGGAGACATCCTTCAAGCAAAGGTTATGGACATTTTAGACTCTTGCTAAACTAACCTGGTGACTCTCCTCCCCCAAGGCAAGTCCAGAATCCTTGGGTCCCTGCATGACCCAGGAAGGTGGCTTAATTTAAGTCTACAGGCTATAAAATTGGAAAGCTTTTTGTTTTTCTTTAGGTCATCAAATTTAAAAGTTTCCAGGGTGCCTCTGTTGAAAAGCGTCAGAGAAGAGCTAGCATGGATTTCATGTGGTGCATTGTACACAGCCCAATGATGCCCTTCGGTGACAGGAGAGGATGAGTCACCACCAGCTTTGGGGATTGAGAAGAAATGTCAATGAAGCCATGAATAATAGGTGCTGTACTGACACCTAAGAAGGTTAAGGGCAGGAATTAGTTGGCAGGGAAGTGTGGGGGAAGTTACAGAGCTTCTGCAGCTCACTGCCATCTGATTGGAGAGCCAAGGAAAAAGGAAATTTCTTTCATTTTAAAGGAAAAATATGGGTGTGTTGGAGAGAGGGGTCCTTCTTCAAGGTCAGAGAGGTGGACTTGATGTCTCCTAGAATTCCATTCACCTTGGCTGAGAGGGCTGGCAGTTAGAAAACAATGAATTTACGCACACCTTCAAGCATTTTCCAGAAAGGCAGAGTCCAATCTTGTCCACTTCCAGGAAGACCCTAACATGCAGAAGCACTAAGGGATGCTAGAGTGGGTTTCAATCCCTGCCATCAAGACAATAAGGGGTTCTGAAGGCATTTCCTACCCTCTGCATAAGGAACAAGCCGTGAGGTTAAAGAGCTGGGGGTTGTGCTTCTACAGAAGTTCTGATCAAATGCTTTCCTGGTGATTCGTTCTGGGAGGACCAGCAAAGGATGAACTTGAAGAAAATGACCAAGTGCTTCCCCATCTGAGAGTTGTTTCAATTGCTTGTTAGTCTCAATCAGAACAATCTCAGTGAGGGCAGATTTAGAAGCCTGTAGACAGTCTAAGAGGAAAGTAGGTGACATTACCCCTATTACTTCCACTATAATGGATGTTCCTGCACCATCAACTAGTGTGTGTAGATTGAGGGGTTATGGGCCAAGGTGAGAACAGTAACAATAAAAGTCATCATAGGTTGAGTTCTCTAAAAGCTGGTTCAGAGACAGAGTTGGTGTTAGGGACCAACACCTGTGGAAAGGAGATGGACCAACACCTCGGGATTGGGCAGTGGGAAAGGTAGAACTCTGATGTTCATTTGTGTTGTTCTGCTGCAGTGCATCCAAAAAACCTAGCCTTTATCAGTTATTGGACATGGGCTTCCAGTGAAGGGCACAACTTTGGGCAAGGTGGCTCTCTGTAGCTGAGACAGTCCTGCTTGAGCTGATAGCAATCACAGCAGCGGGCATGGCAAGTCCTTCCATGAAGTGAGAAATGAAGCAGTACATTTCTGTGTCCTTCAAAAAATTCAAATCTCAAATCCAGAGCAGGTCCTCTTAAAACAGCCTCTCAGAACCCCAAGCTGCCTTTGTGCTTAGTTGCTCAGTCGTATACAACTCTTTGTAACCCAATGGACTGTAGCCCACCAGGCTCCTCTGTCCATGGGGATTCTCCAGACAAGAATACTGGAGTGGGTTGCCATGCCCTCCTTCAGGGGATCTTTCCAACCCAGGGACCAAACCCAGGTCTCCCACGCTGCAGGCGGATTCTTTACTGTCTGAACCACCAGGGAAGCCAAGAATACTGGAGTGGGTAGCCTATCCCTTCTCCAGGGGATCTTCCCAACCCAGGAATTGAACTGGGGTCTCCCGCATTGCCGGCAGATTCTTTACCAGCTGAGCTACCAGGGAAGCCCCCAACCTGCCTCTGGAGCAAGGCAATTGGACAAAACAACTGAAATGTCCATGATGGTAGAGAGATCAGACCACAGCAAGAACTCAGGGTTTGGATTCAGATAGACTTGGACTCAAAATCCACACGAATACTTACCAACTGTGTGACTCTGGGCAACTAATAACGTTTGCTGAGTTCCATGACCTGCTGTATAAAATGGGGATAATAATACATGTTGGTCCTGGTCCTCAGATCCATGCCTTTTCCTCCCTCCCCTGTTCTATGTCTCAGGAACTGATTTCTGCAAGCTGTTGTTTCCAGGCTCCCAAGGCAGCTAGCTTCTAGCTGGGTTTGGCCAATAGTGAGAGATCTGGGGGCAAGAAGAAGGGGCTAACTAGGGCATTTGCCCCTTCCCATCAGCTTCAGGGGGTGTCTCTGGCAGCAGCTGCATCTTCCTAGAGGGATCTGGTATCACACCTTCGGGGCTATGCATATAGGGTTTAAAATTTTTTTTTTTAATAATTTATTTTGATTTTTTTTTTTTTATTTTTGGGGTGTGCTGGGTCTTTGTTGTTGCATGTGGGCTTTGTCTAGTTTTGGTGAGTCAGGGCTGCTCTATAGTTTCAGTGCATGGGCTTCTCATTGTGGTGGCTTCTCTGGTTGCAGAAAGCAGGCTCTAGAGCATGCTGGCTTCAGTAGTTGTGGCTTTTGGGCTTAGTTGCCCTGTGGCATGTGGAATCTTCCTGGAGTAGGGATTGAACCTGTGTTCCCTGCATTGGCAGGTGAACTCTTAACCAGTGGACCACCAGGGAAGTCTGCATATTAGGTTTTTTAATAATGTTGATGAGCCAGTACTTTCCTTTATGAAGATTATTTCAATTGATTAACCATCACTAGAGGAGCCTGGCAGGTTACAGTCCATGGGGTCCTATGAGTCGGACATAACTTAGCGACTAAACCACACCACCATATGTAGAGGATGAGATATGGGATGGGAATTTTAATTAGGACATGGAAAAGCAGACATTGAAGTATGTCAATGCTTCCTGAACTGCAATGACTCCAGTGAGTAATTAAAGTAAGGGAAGGAGGGTTGCAGGGTGAGGCAGAGGAGGGGACCCTATAGTATAGTTGTTGAAGTCAAGGTTGCTAGCATTACAACTCTGCAAAGAACCCTCTAAGACATTTGAAATTGACATTCAAAGCTGGTCAAAATAAAGCTTCAATCTACTTTTATCACTCTCTTTCTTAAATCTTTTAGTGGTTTAGATGGTGGCTCCCCAAAGATATGTCCAAATTCTAGCCCCAGGGACCTATGCATCTGATTTTATCTGAAAATAAGGTCTTTGAAGACGTTAAGTTAAGGATTTCAAGGTGAGATTATCCTGGATTTAGAGTGAGCCCTGAACCCAATGTCTTTTTAAGGCAAGGAAGAGAGAAGATTGAGACACAGGGAAGATGGCCACAGGAAGACAGAGGCAAAGATATGGGAGCTTTGCTGCCAGAAGCCAAGGAAAGTGGAGCTACTATAAGCTGAAAGAGGCAAAGCCCTAGAGCCTCCAGAGAGTATATGGTCCTGCTGACACCTGGATTCCAGACTTTCAGCCTTCAGTACTATGAGAGAATAAATTTCTGTTGTTCCAAGACACTTAGTTTCTTATGGCAGCCCTAGGAAACTAATACAGATCCCCAAATTTCAGCTATATTGTGTAAGTAAGCTATTTCCTGAAAGCATAACTCTTTGCTGACATCAGGTCTTTGATCATGTTACATTGGATGCACATCATTTCTATATAATGCATGCACATTTAACTATTTATTTGGCAAAAAAATAAGGCTAATTGGTAGAGAGAGGCAGAAAGTAAGAGTGAACTAATAGGTAAACTCTTGGGGCACCTCTGCCCCTTTCCACATGTGAAGTGGTGAGCGCCATCCTGGAGGATGCGGGAGGTGTGGCAGTGACTGCTTCTCTCCTCTCCCGTGGACCTCACACCATGTGATTTAAGAATTTATGTGTAAGAATTTAAGAATTCATATTTTTCATCCAACATAGTACTTTATTTTTTTAATTTATTTATTTTAATTGGAGGCTAATTACAATATTGTAGTGGTTTTTGCCATGCATTGACATGAATCAGCCATGCCTGTACATGTGTTCCCTATCCTGAACCACCTTCCCACCTCCCTCCCCATCCCATCCTTCAGGGTCACCCCAGTGCACCAGCCCTGGGCACCCTGTCTTATGCATTGAACCTGGACTGGTAATCTATTTCACATATGATAATATACATGTTTCAATGCTATTCTCTCAAATCATCCCACCCTTGCTTTCTCCCACAGAGTCCAAAAGTCTGTTCTTTACATCTGTGTCTCTTTTGCTGTCTCACATGTAGGGTCATCATTACCATCTTTCTAAATTCCATATATATGTGTTAATATACTGTATTGGTGTTTTTCTTTCTGACTTACTTCACTCTGTATAATAGGCTTCAGTTTCATCCACCTCATTAGAACTAATTCAAATGTATTCTTTGTAATAGCTGAGTAATATTCCATTGTGTATACATACCACAGCTTTCTTATTCATTCATCTGCTGATGGACATCTAGGTTGCTTCCATGTCCTGGCTATTGTAAACAGTGCTGCGATGAACACTGGGGTACACATGTCTCTTTCAATTCTGGTTTCCTCAGTGTGTATGCCCAGCAGTGGGATTTCTGGGTCATATGGCAGTTCTGTTTCCAGTTTTTTAAGGAATCTCCACACTGTTCTCCATAGTGGCTGTACTAGTTTGCATTCCCACCAACAGTGTAAGAGGGTTGCCTTTTCTCCACACCCTCTCCAGCATTTATTGCTTGTAGACTTTTGGATAGCAGCCATCCTGACTGGCGTGTCATGGTACTTCATTGTGGTTTTGATTTGCATTTCTCTGATAATGAGTGATGTTGAGCATCTTTTCATGTGTTTGTTAGCCATCTGTATGTCTTCTTTGGAGAAATGTCTGTTAGGTCTTTGGCCCATTTTTTGATTGGGTCATTTATTTTTCTGGAATTGAGCTGCAGGAGCTGCTTATGTATTTTTGAGATTAATTCTTTGTCAGTTGCTTTGTTTGCTATTATTTTGTCCCATTCTGAAGGCTGTCTTTTCACCTTGCTTATAGTTTCCTTTGTAGTGCAAAAGCTTTTAAGTTTAATTAGGTCCCATTTGTTTATTTTTGCTTTTATTTCCATTGCTCTGGGAGGTGGGTCATAGAGGATCCTGCTGTGATTTATGTCAGAGAATGTTTTGTCTATGTTTTCCTCTAGGAGTTTTATAGTTTCTGGTCTTACATTTAGATCCTTAATCCGTTTTGAGTTTACTTTTGTGTATGGTGTTAGTAAGTGTTCTAGTCTCATTCTTTGACAAGTGGTTGACCAGTTTTCCCAGCACCACTTGTTAAAGAGGTTGTCTTTTTCCATTGTATATTCTTGCCTCCTTTGTCAAAGATAAGGTGTCCATAGGTACGTGGATGTATCTCTGGGCTTTCTATTTTGTTCCATTGATCTATATTTCTGTCTTTGTGCCAGTACCATACTGTCTTGATGACTGTAGCTTTGTAGTATAGTCTGAAGTCAGGCAGGTTGATTCCTCCAGTTCCATTCTTCTTCCTCAAGATTGCTTTGGCTATTTGAGGTTTTTTGTATTTCCATATAAATTGTGAAATTATTTATTCCAGTTCTCTGAAAAATACCGTTGATAGCTTGATAGGGATTGCATTGAATCTACAGATTGCTTAGGATAGTATACTCATTTTCACTGTATTGATTCTTCCAATCCATGAACATGGTATATTTCTCCATCTATTTGTGTCCTCTTTGATTTCTTTCACCAGTGTTTTATAGTTTTCTATATACATAGGTCTTTTGTTTCCTTAGGTAGATTTATTCCTAAATATTTTACTCTTTTCTTTGCAATGGCGAATGGAATTGTTTCCCTGATTTCTCTTTTTGTTTTCTCATTGTTAGTGTATAGGAATGCAAGGGATTTCTGTGTGTTCATTTTATTTCCTGCAACTTTACTATATTCATTGATTAGCTCTAGTAACTTTCTGGTAGCGTCTTTAGGGTTTTCTATGTAGAGGATCATGTCAATTGCCAACAGTGAGAGTTTTACTTATTTCCCAATCTGGATTCCTTTTATTTCTTTTTCTTCTCTGATTGCTGTGGCTAAAACTTCCAAAGCTATGTTGAATAGTAGTGGTGAGAGTGGGCACCCTTGTCTTGATCCTGACTTTAGGGGAAATGCTTTCAAGTTTTCACCATTGAGGATAAAGTTTGCTGTGGGTTTATCATATATGGCTTTTATGATGTTGAGGTATGTTCCTTCTATGCCTGCTTTCTGGAGGTTTTTATTTTTTTATCATAAATGGATGTTAAATTTTGTCAAAGTCTTTCTCTGCATCTACTGAGATAATCATATGGTTTTTATCTTTCAATTTGTTAATGTGGTGTATTACATTGATTGATTTCTGGATATTAAAGAATCCTTTCATCCCTGGGATAAAGCCCACTTGGTCATAATGTATGATCTTTTTAATATGTTGTTAGATTCTGTTTACTAGGATTTTGTTAAGGGTTTTTGCATCTATGTTCATCAGTGATATTGGCCTGTAGTTTTCTTTTTTTTGTGGCATCTTTGCCTGGTTTTGGTATTAGGGTGATGGTGGTCTCATAGAATGAGTTTGGAATTTCACTTTCCTCTGCAATTTTCTGGAAGAGTTTGAGTAGGATAGGTGTTAGCTCTTCTCTAAAATTTTGATAGAATTCAGCTGTGAAGCCATCTGGTCCTGGGCTTTTGTTTGCTGGAAGATTTCTGGTTATAGTTATGATTTCTGTACTTGTGATGGGTCTGTTAAGATCTTCTATTTCTTCCTGGTTCAGTTTTGGAAAGTTATACTTTTCTAAGAATTTGTCCATTTCTTCTAAGTTGTCCATTTTATTGGCATGTAGTTGCTGATAATAGTCTGTTATGATCCTTTAATTTTTATGATTTCTTTCCTTCTACTAACCGTGAGTTTCTTCATTTCTTCTTTTTCTAGTTGCTTTAAGTGTAGAGTTAGGTTATTTATTTGATTTTTCTCTTGTTTCTTGAGGCAAGCTTGTATTGCTATGAACCTTCCCCTTCACACTACTTTTACTGAATCTCATAGGTTTTAGGTTGTTGTGTTTTCATTTTCATTCATTTCTATGCATATTTTGATTTCTTTTTTTTATTTAGTCTGTGATTTGTTGGTTGTTCAGAAGCATGTTGGTTAGCCTCCATATGTATGTATTTTTAGTAATCTTTTTCCTGTAGTTGATATCTAATCTTACTGCATTGTGATCAGAAAAGAGGCTTGAAATGATTCAAAATCTTTTTGAACTTACCAAGGCTAGATTTATGGCCCAAGATGTGATCTATCCTGAAGAAGGTTCTGTGTGCACTTGAGAAAAAGGTGAAATTCATTGCTTTGGGGTGAAATGTCCTATAGACATCAATTAGATCTAACTGGTCCATTGTATCATTTAAAGTTTGTGTTTCCTTGCTAATTTTTCAACATAGCACTTTAAAGGAAGCTCACAGATTTATGAGATGTTCAACTGAAGCCAACAGCAAATGACTTCAAGACTAGAGGAAACATTGGCTCTACTGGATTTCTTGAGAGATGGTATGTCATTCTCCAGAATGGTTCCTGCTGAAGGGATTTTCAAGGAATGTTGACTGACATCTAGTTATGATTTTTTTTCATATAATCATGCTTTATGCACTGATTTTAGAACCCAAATGCTGAATAACTTTTGATTCCTTTAAATTCATGTTGCTTAGAATTTTCTGGCATGCTTCAACAGTGGCTCGGCTGGTAAAGTATCCGCCTGCAGTTTGGGAGACTTGGGTTCGATCCCTGGGTTGGGAAGATCCCCTGGAGAAGGAAAAGGCCACCCACTCCAGTATTCTGGTCTAGAGAATTCCATGGACTGTATAGTCCATGGGGTTGCAAAGAGTTGGACACGACTGAGTGACTTTCACTTTTGCTTCCAACATACCACTTTTTCCAAACAATTCTCCCTTTATTCCCTAATCTGTGCTGAATTTCTAGTTTCTTAAAATTTCCATAACATTTCCCTCCATCTCCCTGATGTATCTTCACTTACAGGAATTTGTGTACATATCAGGCTCCCTTGTGGCTCAGCTGGTAAAGAATCCCCCCACAATGCAGGAGACCTGGGTTTGATCCCTGCGTTGGGAAGATCCCCTGGAGAAGGGAAAGGCTACCCACTCCAGTATTCTGGCGTGGAGAATTCCATGGACTGTAAAGTCCATGGGGTAGCAAAGAGTCAGGCAAGATTGTGTGAGTTTCACTTTCACTTTCACTTTTCAGGGTCCCTTACAGGAGCTCCTTAGGATTGGAATCTACATATCTTTGAATCCTTCGATAGAGATGGATGAATAGATGTATGTATGATGGATGGATAGACTGATGAATTTATAGATCCAGAGAAAAAATCAAATGGGAACTAATAGCCAAAGCAAAGAGAACCTGTTTACACTAAGGTGAAGCTTGATACACAAATTGGGACTCAGACGGACAAGTGACTTCATACCCTAGCATATAGCTGGTTTTCTTTCTTAGCTGATTTAAAATAAGGCCAGGCATTTGGCATCCCTTTAAATTACTGGTGCTTGGATGTCTCTATTATAACAGGTTCTCAAAGAACTCTTCCCTGCACCTCCAAGTCTAAATGAGTCCCCATCTCCTCTCTTGTATGCTATCATAGCATCCTCTTTTTTTTTCTTTCCTTCATAGCAATTGTCATAGTTTGAAACTGTATTTGTATTTTTTGACTTTTTGTCTAAAATCTTTTATACCCTATTGGATGACATTACACTCAAGAAAGGTAGGATTCATGTCTGTTTTCCTAACCCTAGTGATTTAGTGTCTAGCTCAATGCCTAACATATACTACTATGGTTAACAATGTTTGCTATTGTTTGACTGTGTATTATGTGTCAGATACTGTTCAAAAGTGCTTCACACAAATCATCTCCTTTCATCTTCACAGCAACTCTACGAGCAGAAACTATTGCTACTCCCATCTTATAGATGAGGAAACTAAGATACAGCAAAGCTAACCTCCCCAAAGTCTCATAGCTAGGAAGTGGCAGAGTTGAGATTTAAACCCAGTCATGCTGGTCCCAAAGTCAGAACTAGTCACTAAATATTTATTGGGTAAATGAATGAACCATGATAAATATTCCTATATATGGTGAGATTTTGAGATAGAACTGGGAGGATATTTTTACATCTTCTGGGCTGACTCTGTGGAAATGTCTCCTACAGCAACTCTGAGAATTAGTTCTCCAGATCCTTCTGAAATGCTTCTGGTACTGGGGACTCACTAACTTTTCCAGTGGGGCAACTCTAGCTATTGGGATGTTCTTCCTTACACAAAGCTGAAATTCACTTCTGTAGAACTTCTACCTGTGGATATTTGTTATGCCCTAAGTAATTAAAAAAAAAATTTTAGTCCCTCCCACATAGCTCTGATAGGAATTTTCAATTAGATGACAGCTTCTGACCCAGCAATAACTCCAGCTTCTCCCCAAACCATAGGGTATTCAGTACTGGTATCTCTATTAAACTGTTGTGTCCATGTCTGGATACAAGGCTTCCAATGCATGCCAAATGCAGGGTGGGATTATTCATCTTTTGTATTCCTGGGGGTTGGTGTGCTGCTTGTTGAGCTGAAATTGGGTGATTTCATAGCAGTAATAAAAATATCTTTATTTTATAGTTGAAAAATTACAAAACAGTTTTACATGTTCAATTTCAGTTGATTTTCTATGTAATGTGATACTTGATTTCTGTTATATTTTGAATCAAAGGTTTAAGGATATTAGTGCTACAAAGAATGTGAGAGGTACTCTGAGGTCGAAAGAGAATGAGTGGCTTACCTAGTGTCAAGCTAGTAGTAAAATTAAGATTCCTTTTAAAATTATACTTTTTGGAAGCTTTGTCCTCTTACCATGATCTTTCATAAACCTGGCGTATTTCCCCTCCTCTGGTTCTTTTCAACATGTTAATTGTGGTCAAAATTGTATTGGCCATGAACCTCCTTTAACTAGAGCTGTGGGAACTGATAATTAGAGGAATTTGGCACAGGGATGTTGTGCCCACACAGTTGAGACATCTACTGAATATTAGTCTAAATATTTCCTCAGGCAATGTAATGTCTAGGCTTATACTTCTGTGTCACCCACAGACTGCATCAGCATCAGGTAGAATTTCAGCCATAAAACTTTGAAGAGTTCTACCAACCAAATCTTTTCTGAATACAGCAATACTGCTTCAGTAGGAGCCAAGATCATTACCTTCAAGACTGAAACACTTCCAGAAATATACAACTTTTCAACACTGATTACCAACTCCTTGTGGGAACTTCCCAAGACCATTTGTCCAAATCCTACTCATTTTTCATGCCTCCCTCAACTTCTATCTGCTCTGACTAGTCTTTCTCAGTCCTCTGAACTAGAGTGAAACTTTCTCTCCCATGTACCAACCTAGTACTTTGTATCACTCCAATAAAAGGTATCCAAGTCTGCCTTATATTGTGTATATTTTCCTGTTTCATTCAGCAATCAGTATTGAGTTTTATTTTTGCCCTCTGTTTATTATTATTGTTAGCCACGTGCCAAGCCAAGAACATTACTTATCCTGCCTTTTTTCCCTTTATTTCATTTACTCCTTGCAGTGACCCTATAAGATAAATGTTTAGGACACCATGAAATTATAGATGAGGAAATTGAAGTTTGGACACTGTCATTTTCCTTAGATTTCATAGTAAGTTTATGCCAGAGATTAGCTTTTGATTTCCTAGAGGACAGGAACAGAGTTGTGATTCTTTATTCCTCCCAGTCCCCAGCATAGTGTTTTGTATACAGGGGATGTTTAATGATTTTTCTTTCTGCTGCTTATTGCACAGTCCCAGAAACCATCACAGCATGTGGTACCAGAGAATCAAAGCCAGGTGGATATGTAAGGCATTGGATGAGGTGAAATTAATCCTTACATTTGTATTGAAATATTATGATAGGAACTCTCTGCTACTTTTCAACATGTGACCACAGGAGACACTGAAAATAAAGGGCAGTGATCTACAGTTTTGATTTCAGTCTTGGGTGGAATAAAAGGCAGAAAATTCCTATTATCTTAGTCTGAGAATCCTTTCTAAGAAGAGATTCACCTTGGTAAGGAAAAAAAAATAACCTTGACAAGTCCTCTTACAATAGAAACTGGATATATAGTATAACTGTGCCTGAACAAAGGGGAAAGGCATATTTGTTGTTCTGGAAAGGGAGTAGGATATATGAGACAGAGTCAGAGAAGGGGTAGTAGAACCAGCAAGATAGTGAATCAGCTGTGCTGGGTTGTACGTGATATAACTACCCTCCATAACTGTATGATGTTTAGTCAATTCTTGGAAGCTAGCAAATGATTTGTACAGTTTTCTCTTGGAAAATGGGAAAAGACTGTGCCTTGGGACATGGGAGTAGAATGGTAGCAGTGAATTAAACAATAAGATTCTCAGCATCAGGAAACAGCCAAGATCTTGAGGATGGTTTAAGGCTTTCCCATGCTGAGGAACTGGGAGTTCAAGGCAATGTCACTGAGATCTCAAAAGCTTTTGGGTCAAGCATCTGTCATTTGGTGATGTAGCCACAAGTGGTCACATGACTAATTCGAATTCAATTGGACAAAGAGTAAACAGACAGTTTTTAAGGACTAACCCAACGCCAGGCACTGTGCCAGACTGGACATCTTCTGTGGACTAACAGGAAGAAGTTGTAAAATTGACCTCTGGGAGTGCTTCCCTCAGTTGTTCTGCTGAGAATTCTCTCTCAGTTCTGTTGGTCACTCATTGTTTCCTAAGGTAATTAACCCAGATTATTCTTCTAAGAGAAAGGACCTCAGTCTCAGAGCTTTCTGTCCCTCACTTTTCCCCATCAAAATGTGTCAATTGACAAGAAGCTAAAGGATTTCTTTAAGAGTGTTCTGAGCTTAGACTTGGGGGGACCTACGAAGAAATCTCACTCCAGAGCTTTCTAGCTGTTTGACTCAGGGGAAAGTATTTCATTCTGGGGAGTTGTATTCACTTTAACTTGTCTCTCTATAATAATTTTTACCTATCTGTCACCCCATACACTGTGAGTGTATGCAAGCAGCGTTATCTTGCCTGTTATCTTTAGCCCCCCTTATATATGGTACTTGATGCAGTAATGTTTGTTGTAGAAATGAATTAATGAATGAGCACATAAGTCCTTGCTACTTCTGTGAAGCTTGAGTGAGCTAATGAATATGAAAGAGGTTTTAAAGAACCCCATTATTTGCTTGTTTATTACAAATCTCATAACAGCTGCCACATTTGAAATTATAAAGCTAAACCAATTTATTTAAGGCAATAATATTTGAGAGTTAGCTTTTTGGGTTACCTCTGCTGGGGGGCTACTTGTGTCTATGCATGTGGATTTAAGGGAAAATTATATTTTAGGAAAGGAATTTAATTAACTCAGTAATTAGGGACAGCAGTGAGGGGCATATGGAAAAAGATTTTTGGACAAGGAGTGGGCTTTCTTGGTTTCTTCAAACAGGAAATAAAATCTGCCAGCTTCAATTGTCTCCACAAATACCATTACTATAGCATCTTTTCTAAGACTCCTGGAAAAATGCAGTACAGTTGTGACAGTCTATGTCTTTAACTCAGCCTCCATTTAAAATGAAGCAAAAGAAGCCCAAAACAAATGACCAAGCCACATAGTGACTGTGGGAATTAGCGATCATCATGGGCTGTGAACCATACAAATTACGTTTTGCTTTGGGTTTCATGCAAAAATCTCCTCACACTTCAAATTGTGACTGTTTTGCACAAGTGATTTTTTTTTCCTGAAGCACTATGAATGATTTATGACGTTCTGACGCCACATCCCACAAGATTACATAAAGAAGAGGGAAAAACAAGAGATTAAGCCAAACTTAAAAAACAAAAAAAAATTTTTTTTTAAAGTAGATTTCATCTTGGCTTCAGTCAGATAACATTTTTTACTCACTGAAAGTGTTTGCTCATTCCAAAGTGCATCCTATTTATGCAAGGATCCCCCCACCGATTTCCTCTCACTGTGACCAGCACACTACCATCAACTTTATGTTTGGTTCCCAGCACTGTCCTGAAATGTCTATTGGCCCCCATTCCTCCCTTTCTTCCCCAATGTGAACTTGGAAGATGGACTATATAAAAAGCCTCATTAGGTTGGTTGATGATTCGACAAAAACACTGATGGGAACAATATCTACCCAGCTTTTCAGTTCCTTAATTTTGAGCTAATAGAATTTCAGAGTTTGCAGGGGACTGGGACCTTCTATTTTTACCTGTTATGTGACAGATAAAGACACTGATGACAAGAGAGCTGAACTGACTTACCTGAGGCCACACAGTGAGAGGAGCTCAAGCAGAGCGATGGTGTAATTCAACCTCAGGGTAGTGTGGTCTGTGCATATTGACCAAAAACTCTCATCTCCTTATTCAAGTTGTAACACTGGATATTATTTTTAAACTACAGGGAATTTGGAATCCCTGTTGCTGACTAGTTTGTAAAGCCAGAGTCAGACTAGGGAAGGTGAAAAGGCTTGTGTTGAGGGTTGGGTAGCAGGCTGGGTAGGGTGGGATGGCTCACCAGAATGGACAGATGTAGCCAGATCATGGGGATGAGAGCTTGTTTGAAACCTGAAGTCTGGTCAGTGGGTCTCTATATAGTATCCGATTTGAGGGATAGGTGTAAGATGACCACCTGTAGTTGAGACCAATGTGAGGAGCTAAGGTATGAGAGAGGGCAAGACAGTTGAAATGAGTGGTCAGGGTGTGGGCTATGATGGAGTACTGGGGCCACCAGGTGGGACAAGGGCTAACCACTGACTTAACGGGAGTAGAATTGAAACATAACAAGTTTAAAAGCAAGGACTGAAAACTCTTTACCTTTGAGAAAAACAAGCAAGTTACAGACAGTTTGTAGACTATGACTCCACATATACATAAATCTGTCTAGACCAGTGGAATGGAGGGTACCATACATATATTTTCCTGGTTAAGAGCATGGATTTAGGAGTCAAAAATCCTGAATCTGCTTTTTGGCTCTGCCTATTATCAGCTGTATGCTTCTGGGCAAGTCAGTTAGCCCCTCTATGCCTTAGTTTTCTTAACAATAGAATAAAACCTACTTTATCAATTTGCTGTTTTAAGATAATGTATGTAAGACACTTAGCACAGTGTCTGGCACATAGTAAAGGTATAAAAAATGGTTGCGATGTATTTTTTAGACTTGTTCTTTGAAATAAGGTAAACCTGGAGTTGAAACCTAGCTCTGTCACTTGTTAACTGTGTGCTCTTGGGCAAGGCACAAATTCTCTGAGTCTCAGTTTCCAATCCATAAAATGGGGATAATAATTTGCCACATTGTGGGGATGTTGTAAAAATCAGGTGAGGTAAGATAAGGGGCTCAGCCCAGTGGATTCAAAGAAAGGTAGTTCTAGGGAACTGGAAGCAGCAGGATGAAGTTAAAATGTCAGGTGACAGAATCAGAGAAGTGAAAAGAAGAATTCTCATAAAAATGTTGACAGTGATTTTTATTCTTCTTTGTTAGCATCTGTGCTACTTGAAAAAAATTGTGTTAACAGTTAGCTTGTTTTATTGAAAAGAAAAGAATGGCTAGTATATAGAAAACTTTAAATCAACAAAAATAAAAGCTACTGCTTGCTTTACAATGTTCTAGTGCTAATGGTAAGCAGATAAAGCCAAAGAAAGACAAGTTTAGGCTGCAAAAGATATAGGCTTATGTCTAGAGATTCCTCTCTTAGGTGGAAACCACTATAGCTGTTTGGATCAAAATAACCTCTTTTTTGCCCAAATCACCTTATCAAGTTAAGTATTTTGAGGTTGTAGACATGATAATAGACAGTAGCAGAGAGATCCTGGCTTTTAGTCAATTTGTGTACTGAACTGCAGAATTTTAGAGCCGGAAATAATTTCAACCTTGCCAAGAGGCAAGTTTTTGATGACTTTCTCCCAGTCTTAGGCCTTGAAGAGGGGTCTAAGAACACTCTGAGGAGGCTGCTGCAGTGATTTTGCTGCCAAATGATGCTTACTCTCCATCACTCCTTTTAATTTTGAACTCTGAACTGCATCACCCTCATTCCGGTAACATCACCTTCTCTCAAAGATACAGGTTGTTTAGAACAAATAAATGATTTCAATTTTACAGGATGGAAAAATATTGTACAGAAATATTTAGAGAATAGTGTATTGCATTTCTTTACACTAATCATGAATTATCTGGAAGAGAAATTTTTTAAAATCCCATTTACAATTGCACCAAAAAGAACAAAGCACCTAGGAATAAACCTAATCAAAAAGGTAAAAGACTTATATTCTAAAAACTGTAAGACATAGATGAAAGAAACTGAAGATCATACAAACAAATGGAAAGATACATCATGCTCATGGATTGGAAGAATTAATATTGTTACAGTGGCCATACCATCCAGGGAAATCTACAGATTCAGTGCAATCCTTATCAAAATACCAAAAATACTTTGCACAGAACTATGCCAAGTAATTAAAAAATCTGTATAGAAACACAAAAGACCCTGCATGCCAAAGCAATCTTGAGAAAGAACATAGCTAGAGGTATCATGCTCCCTGATTTCAAACTATGCAACAAAGCTACAGTAATCAAAATATAATGGTACTGGCACAAAAACAGACTCAGTGATCAATGGAACAGAATAGAGAGCCCAGAAATAAATCCATGCTTATATGGACAGTTAATTCACAACAAAGGTGATAAAAATAAACAATGGGGAAAATACAACCTCTTCAATAAGTGGTGCTGAGAAAACTGGACAGCTACATGCAAAAGAAGCAAACTGAGCTACTTTCTCACACAAGCAAAAATAACCTCAAAATGAATTAAAGACTTAAATGTAAGACCTGAAACCATAAAATTTCTAAAAGAAAACATAAGCAGGCTGTTCTTTGATATCAGTCATAGCAATATTGTTTTGGATCTGTCTCCTCAGGCAAGGGAAATGAAAACAAAAATAAGCAATGGGACTACATCAAACTAAAAAGCTTCTGCAGAGTGAAGGAAATGGTCAACAAAATAAAAAGGCAGCTTACTGAATGGGAAAAGATATTTGCAAAAGATATCTCTGATAAGGGGTTAATATCCAAAATGTATTAACAGCTTATGCAACTCAGTCGGAGAAGGCAATAGCACCCGACTCCAGTACTCTTGCCTGGAAAATCCCATGGATGGAGGAGCCTGGTAGGCTGCAGTCCATGGGGTCGCTAAGAGTCGGACGCGACTGAGTGACTTCACTTTCACTTTTCACTTTCATGCATTGGAGAAGGAAATGGCAACCCACCCCAGTGTTCTTGCCTGGAGAATCCCAGGGACGGTGGAGCCTGGTGGGCTGCCGTCTATGGTGTCGCACAAAGTCAGACATGACTGAAGCGACTTAGCAGCAGCAGAAGCAGCATGCAGCTCAATACCAAAACAAACAACCTGATTAAAAAACAGGCAGAGGAGTAGAACATACATTATTTCAAAGAAGAGATACTGATGGCCAACAGATTTGTGAAAAGATGCTTAGCATCACTAATCACTATGGAAATGCAAATCAAAACCACAATGAGATATCATTTTACATCTGTTAGAATGGTTATCATTGAAAAGATCATAAATAACAAGTGTGGGTGAGGATGTGGAGAAAAGAGAAACTTTGTGTGGAATTGTTGATTGGTGCAATCACTATGGAAAACAGTATGAAGGTTCCTCAAAAAATTAAAAAATGAACTATCATATGATCCAACAGTTTCACTTCTGGGTATTTACCGAAAGAAAACACAAACACTAATTTAAAAAGATATATGCATGTCAATGTTCATAGCAGAATTATTTACAATAGCCAAGATATGCAAGTAACCTATGTGTTCATCATAGATGAATGGATATATACACACATATATATATGTATGCACACAATGGAATGTTATCTGGCCATCAAAAAGAGATCTCGATATTCACTACTAGATGGATGAATCTAGAGGGTATTATGCTAAGTGAAAAAAAGAAAAATACTAAGTGGTCTCACTTATATGTGGACTATAAAAAGCAAAACAAACAATACAAAATGAAAACAGACTCAGATACAGAGAAAAAATGGGTGGTGTTGCAGAGGAGAGGGACGTGGGATGGGAGAAATAGGTGAAGGGGACCAAGAGGTACAAACCTCTAGTTTTAAAATAAAAACGCCACAGGGATGTAATATGCATAAGCAATAAAGCATATGGTCAAAAATATGGTAATAAATTTGAATGGGGACAGATAGACTTGTGATCATTTCATAATGTATGCAAATGTCAAATTAACATGTAGTATACTTGAAACCACACAATTGCACTCATCTCACATGCTAGTAAAGTAACGCTCAAAAGTCTCCAAGCCAGGCTTCAGCAATACGTGAACCGAGAACTTCCAGATGTTCAAGCTGGTTTTAGAAAAGGCAGAGGAACCAGAGATCAAATCGCCAACATCTGCTGGATCATCAAAAAAGCAAGAGAGTTCCAGAAAAACATCTATTTCTGCTTTATTGACTATGCCAAAACCTTTGACTGTGTGGATCACAATAAACTGTGGAAAGTTCTGAAAGAGATGGGAATACCAGACCACCTGACCTGCCTCTTGAGAAACCTATATGCAGGTCAGGAAGCAACAGTTAGAACTGGACATGGAACAACAGACTGGTTCCAAATAGGAAAAGGAGTATGTAAAGGCTGTATATTGTCACCCTGCTTATTTAACTTATATGCAGAGTAAGTACATCATGAGAAACGCTGGGCTGGCAGAAGCACAATCTGGAATCAAGATTGCTAGGAGAACTATCAATAAGCTTAGATATACACATGACACCACCCTTATGGCAGAAAGTGAAGAAGAACTAAAGAGCCTCTTGATGAAAGTGAAAGAGGAGAGTGAAAAAGTTGGCTTAAAGTTCAACATTCAGAAAACTAAGATCATGGTATCTGGTCCCATCACTTCATGGGCAATAGATGGGGAAACAGTGTCAGACCTTATTTTTTGGGCTCCAAAATCACTGCAGATGGTGATTGCAGCCATGAAATTAAAAGACGCTTACTCCTTGGAAGGAAAGTTATGACCAAACTAGACAGCATATTAAAAAGCAGAGACATTACTTTGCCAACAAAGGTCCGTCTAGTCAAGGCTATGATTTTTCCAGTGGTCATGTATGGATGTGAGAGTTGGACTGTGAAGAAGGCTGAGTGCCAAAGAATTGATGCTTATGAACTGTGGTGTTGGAGAAGACTCTTGAGAGTCCCTTGGACTGCAAGGAGATCCAACCAGTCCATCCTAAGGGAGATCAGTCCTGGATGTTCATTGGAAGGATTGATGCTGAAGCTGAAACTCCAATACTTTGGCCACCTCATGCGAAGAGTTGACTCATTGGAAAAGACCCTGATGCTGGGAGGAATTGGGGGCAGGAGGAGAAGGGGACAACAGAGGATGAGATGGCTGGATGGCATCACCAACTCGATGGACATGAGTTTGAGTAAACTCCTGGAGTTGGTGATGGATAAGGAGGTCTGGTGTGCTGCAATTCATGGGGTCGCAAAGAGTCAGACACGACTGAGTGACTGAACTGAACTGATACTTGAAGCTAACAAAATCGTATGTCAACAATATTTCAATTAAAAGAAAGAATGTAGTTTGTCCAGTATGCTTAAGTTTGTACTATTTGGAAGATCTCTGAAGGTCAAAAAATCATCTTTTAAAAAAAGTCCCAGTTTTTCCCTTAGAGGGGAGATTCATTCATATATTCATATAACCTTTCATTCAACAAATATCTGATGAGAGTTTATATGCCAGAGACAGAACTAAGCAAACAAACAGACATAAAGAAAGAACGAAAAGAAAAGGCACAGCTAAAGGAAAAAAAGATAGATTTTATCTAAAATTAGTGTAGAAAAAAGGCACTGGACAACGAATTAGGAAAAACTGCTATTTTGGTCACAGATATTCTATAAATAACTGTGAGATTTTAGGCAAGTCACTTCTCCTTCTTTGGGACTCAAATTTTCATCAGTGAAAATGAGGAGTTTGGCAAGTTGCCCCAGTTGGAATGATCCATTGAGCTCTCCTCTTAGGAGAATAGATGGAGATGAAGAGCTAATTTCTGCTGGGGTTCACACTAAACCATTCCTTATTATTTCTTTTCTCTTTCTTGTCAGCAGAGGGAAGTTCCAGTTAGGGTGCTCCAGCGAGACTAAGGAGGAGGGATTTCCCTCTCGCAGTGATAAAACTGGTAGGTAGCCTTGGCTGCCTCACCTGGCTTTCAGACTGATGTCAAGACTGGAAGGAAGGCAGTTGAGCTGAGAGTTTTCAGTGCTGGCAGCAAGAGACCTGAGTGGGTGCCAGAGGAGTGGGCGCCATGCACAGATCCAAATGTTGCCACAGGAAATCCAAGAGCTCCTGGAAGTCAATGCTGAAATCTTCCCTTCCACATGTCAATCTCTTTCTCTCTGTCCAAACTATGAGTTCATTTCAGTTTAGTGGCCTCAGACTTGGCCTTCTAGCAGGAACTTGCGTTTGAAAGTTTTTCAGGATTTTTTGCTCCATATACCTTCCTAGGAATGAGAAGATCCAATTCTGCATGGGGGTTTAGAATCTGGACGTCCAAGTTGACAGTCTTTCTGGCAGATGTGGAAAGCAGATTCGGGTGATGGCAACAACTGGAGGTGCTGACATCTCCCTTGGCTGCTAACATCCCCCTTGCCTGCTAATATTTGGTTCTGAAGTGATGGGACGTGAATGACAACAGATTTAATCACTTGTGTTCTTGGAGACTGATGAGGTGTCATGACTTTGTGACAGATGGTTCTCTCTTCCTCTGCCAGTCTTGGGGGAAGAGCATCCCAGCTCTCAGCAAGGGCTTCCCACGTGCTTCCAGGGAGGGTCCCGCTGACACTGAACCAATGCTCAGGGTTGTGCCCACCCGTATCGACAAACTCTCTGGGACTGTCTTTGGCTCCTAGCACTAACACATGGTGTCAGCAGAGACATGACACCTCAACTGTCTCATGAGTAAAATGGGAGGAATTAAATTAGGGCTTCTCACCAGGACTCTGAGGCACACTGGATGTTCCTCACAGCTGTCTGTGTGTTGTGAGAGGAGGTGATGGGGGCTTCAGTCCTTAAATCAGGCAACTCCTTTTTAATCTCATTTACACTCTGAACTTCACTTATAAAATTTCCTTTGAAGAAAGCGTCCTCCTTAAAATTTTCTTCATAAAACCAACAGAATAAATGCATTTGTGCAACTTTGCTTTGAGCACCAGCTATATGCCAGGCACGGCTATAGGCACTGGGGAGTCCAGCTAATCAGCCACTATCAGTATCAGTAAGTACCCTGCTCCTACCCTCAGATTCCTCTTGTTCACCAGCTTCTTACTGCTTGCATGTGTGATTCTGCCTGGATGCTTTCTTGAGCTGCATGCTCAGTCTACAAGCAAGGCAGTCTGGATTCTGCTATCTGCAGGACTAGCCTTTAATTCACAGATGGGAATTGGTAGAAGATACCCTTCTACCCTTCTACCAATACCTGCTGCCCCCACCTCCCCGACATGGGGGCAAACTGAGGCATGCTTTCCATGTTCTCCCAGAGGTCTCCACAGGGAATATGACTCAGTTGCTTACTTACACACCTCGCCTTGGCTGCCTTCCTTTCCATCTTGCTTACTTGATCAGGGAAGTAAGCACCCTATGGGTGCTGCTTCAAATCACCTCCCAAATGAAGCACTTGCCCTTGCGTCCTTGACCCAGCAGCTGCCCTGGGAAAAGGGGATCCCAACCTGTCCTTGTGAAGCTTACAATTGTGTGTGTACATCATGTTTATTAGATGGTGGCAGAGGACCCAGTAGTTCGAGTCTAGTCAAGGATGCAGAGCCAAGACCTGAAGCTGCCTTTGATTGGGGTAAGCCCCAGTCAGTCTTTTAACCAACCTTCTGATTGTGGGCTTCCCTGGAGGCTCAGATGGTAAAAGAGTCTGTTTGCAATGCAGGAGAACTGAGTTCAATACCTGGGTAAGGAAGATTCCCTGGAGAAGGGAATGGCTATCCACTCCAGTATTCTTGCTGGAGAATCCCATGGACAGAGGAGTCTGGTGGGCTACAGTCCCTGTGGTTGCGGAAAATCAAACACGACTGAGTGACTAATACTTTCACTTCTGATTGAATTGCTAACTATTGACTGAGTGTCAAGTATAAGATGGTCTTGCACTGGGCTCTGGGACAGGGAGACAGGGATGTGGAAATGCACCTCTAATATCCACTGTAATTCTCTTGATTTAGAAAAACGAGAGATATTCATAGTCTGGTGAGAAAAGGAAAGACTTACTCAAGGCCAAGTTCGAGAATAAAAGAGTGGCAACAAGAGATAAAGTTTTTTGGGTTGTATTACAGTTCACAGGTACAAGAAAGATATAACATATTAATCAATATTAATTACAAGCACATATGTGTATATACAAACACACTACCTCCTAAAACTGGGGAATAAGTGCACCGGTAGCAAATGAGTACCTGTCTTAGACTTTGGAGACAGAGAGAGGCTTGGTTCCTTAAGCAGGCTGGTCTGCAGAGCACATCTGATTAGGGGCAGAGCGACCCTCTCTAAAGGGCAGACCTAGAAGTCAGGGGGTATTGCTTTACAAAGTTCAGTGTTAGCAGCAGAATGGTTCAGTAGTCTAGAACTGTTTGCCTCTTGGTTCTTTCAGTATTTACAAGTTAAATTTCACTGGGAGAAGACCTATTGACTTAATAGGGTGAGGCTCCAAAGAGCATTGTTTTCCACTGAGTTCCAAAGAGCCTTGGACCTTCACTACACACAGGCTGCTGTATTTGACTGTCTTCTCTGCAATCACCTTGGCCCATGGCCTTAGGTGATCAAGTTGTATGTTTCATCAGCTCAGAAAGGCAGGCAAGCTGTTTTGTGAGAAACTTTGCTAAGCTGCAGGAGAGCATGAAGGTTTTGTTGCCTGGCACTCAAACAATTGGTCTGTTTGTTGGCGCAAATAAAACGGGTCAATTCATTTAAAGAAAACAAAGAATGTGGCAGGTTGTGTGGCATGATGTAGACAAAACCACTGGCTGACGGAGAAGTCCTCATCCTTCACAGGCGGCCCAGCCACGTGCAATCTCAGACACTCTATAATCACACTTGGTCAATTTTTTCCCCTTTTTATTTTGAATAAAACAAACTTCTGGATTCAACAGCTCAGATCCCAGTTGGCTGGGAAGGATCTCTTTTTCTTTTCTTGGCTCCCCCACCTCTCTCCTGTCATCGAGATTATGAATTATCTTGTGGTTGGTGGCTGGGGCAGAAGAGGCGGGGCTGGTTTGGATGGAGAGAGGCTTCGAAGCCTGTTTCCTCAGCTCAGAGTCCAAGTCCCAGCCCAGCTGCGGCTGTGCCTCCAGACCAGGAAGCTGTTCCTTTTATTTCCCAGCAGATCCAGGAAGAGGCTGGCCCAGTTGCTAAACAATTCAGAGCTCCCAGCAAGGGGGCGGGGTGCTGGTAGATGCCTGCTGTGTGAGGCCCAAAATCTCCTGAGGATCTGGACAAACCCCTTGTAGAGCTCAACTTGGCTTAACCTAGTTCCCTCAGCCTTCAGAGACTAGGCCCAAATACCAGGTCCATGCTTCTTCATCATTTGGCTCCTCAGTGACCAGCTTAGTCCAATCCCTCATTTGGTAGACAGTGAGGAGGCACTGGCTCTCCAGACTGGTGGCTTGGTCAGGACCAAAAGCTGGCTCTCCTGCTTTCCCATCAGGCTCTCAGCTGGTCCAGAGAAGGAGGCATAACGTCTAAGGAAACTAGGGTCTAAAGTGAGCAAGGAAGGAGAAAAATTGTTTGTGGTCTAAATTTTTCTTGACCATCTCTTTGAAGGACTTGCCTTGGTTGGAGAATGATGAAGTCAAAACACAGTCATTTTTCTCCCAATATTGGACCTGACTGCTGCTGCTTCTCAAATGATATTGCTGGCTTACAGTCAGGTTAAATGAAAAATCATGTCTATAATTACTCTCTATATGCTATAGTAATGATGTTACGAAGGGCACGTGGCTACAACAACATAGTCTATTTGATGCTCTCCCTGGGGTCCATAGTGGGAAGGACAGGTGGGACCACCTATACTATTGTATTATCTATTTGTTTGAGTGTTTGAACATCAGCTGAACTTGTGTAATTTTCATGTGGGAGTAGAGTGAATCCAGTCTATACCTCTGTCTTGTCATCTTGTGCTGTGTACTTAATTCTCTCTCTACTTCTTTCCTTATATGTAAAATGGGAATAATAAATACTTACCTTATAGGGTCCTTGAGAGATTCAAATGAGAAAACATGTATAGAGTGCTTAGAACATGGCTGGCTCAAAAACAAACAAACAAAAAACCCCCAAAACACTCAATAACTGCAGGTCTGAGGATGCACATGATGATAAATTAGTAATACTTTAATGGTGCTTCAGGGGGTTAGACACTGTACACGCCCAGAATACTTCTAATTTGGGATTTCATGCCTTCTTTTTCTTCTTCCTCCTCACTTCCTCCCTATCTCCTTTAATTTGACTTGGCTTGCTCTTCCATTATTTTGAAAATAGAAGCCAAAATACAGGAATATAAGGTGCAGATCCCAGGCATAAGGTACATAATGCATATTAATATTTAAGTGAGATTCCCTATATCCCTGGATGTGAGATAATATTTTCTTAGTCCATGTCTCAAAGTAGAAGGAGCGTATTGAACTGATATAACTTTGATCTGATTAAAGACAGAATAGTTGCACTGGGGATAGTAATTATCCAATAACTAATCATTTAGACTAATTGTTATTTATATTTAACAAAAGTTTGGAGGTTTGGAGACATAAAGGCCAGTCCTATGTCTGTTTTATATTCACAAGGTATCCTTGGACAAGTCTCTTCACCCTGGCTCTCAGATGTTCTTTTTGTACAACAAAGAGGTTGAATCTTTTACTACTGAACAATTTTCATCAAGCAAAAATCCTACACTGAACTCCAATAAAAAAAAACAACAGGTTGAAGTGGAGCCCTTCTGGGTGAAGAGCCCATGTCTTGTCTAGAGTTTTTCTAACTTGGGGTCCTCTTTGTCTCCCTAAAAAACTTCTTATGGACTTTTAAGATACTCTCTGGCACCAAGGAAAAAAGCCCTTTGTCCTCAATGAGTGAAAGTGTTAGTCACTTTAGTCATGTCCCACTCTGTGAATCCACAGACTGTAGCTCGCCAGACTCCTCTGTCCATGGGATTCTCCAGGCAAGAATACAGGAGAAGGGTTGCCATGCCCTTCTCCAGGGTATATTCCTGACTCAGGGGTCAAATCCAGGTCTTCTGCATTGCAGAAGAAGAATTGCAGATTCTTTACCATCTGAGCCACCAGGGAAGACCTCGCTAGTCTTAATTAAATGATACATCTGCCCTTAACAGTTTAGAAATCTTCCGGATCCCAGTGAGAAAGGGAGCAGATCTAAGATAGAATTTCAAAGGGGCTGTTGAAGAAAATATCCTATATATCATTTTTGGACTGCTTTCTCTGAAGGAAACACCAAGCTTAGTGTCTTGCAAAGGCCAGCTCATTTAATCCTAACAATCTCACTCAAAAGTAGCTACTATTATTATTCCCACTTTACATTTGAGGAAACTGAGACTTAGAGAGGTTGACTAAGTGGCGTCAGGTTACAGAGTTAGGATTTGAACTGGTCTGTCTGTCTCCAGAGCCCATGTTCTTAGCCATTTATCCAGCTTCTAGCTGCTGAGGTCAAGAGGATATGCTAGAGGCTTGAGGATGGCTGCTCTATTTTATTATCTTGCTCACTGCTTAAAACCAGTAATTGTAATTGCTTAGAAGTAGTTGCCAGATACAATTTTTGTTAATGGATTTGTGTAAACTTGCATGTTATGAACATAAATAATTCACACCTTGAATGAGCTTGTTCATTGGCACACCCTCTTCATCAATAGTGAGACCTCCAGAAGAACAGTGATCTGTGTACTCTTGCAGACAGACTGTAGGATGTTTCATAGACAACCCAGTTGTCCTTGAACTGGATAGGAAAGGCTGCTTTCTCTCTTGGCTGCTGCCTTAGCTGTCTTCTTTCACTGTCCAAGTTCAGGAACTCCTCATTTAGTTATCCAATCAGCTTGGAGTCCAGCTCCTGGCTGGCCAAGCACCTGTTAATCAGGATGACTTAAGCCAAGAGCTAAGCCAACAGCCATCTTGACACGTTAAATGATGCAGACAGCCCAAGAAACGTGTTGGCTCTGCACTGTCCTTCTGACTCATCATCCTCTGTGTGACTTGACTCTCCCGTTTCCCTCACCCACTTCTGGGGTGTTTTTCAGTTTTCAAAGCATTGTAAATTCCATTATCTCATTTGATTCCCAAGTCCCCGCTAGGAGCTCGATAATTCTGGCCCCAGTTTCCAGACAAAGAAATCAAGATCCAGTGGGATTCCATGAATCGACCCAAATCATGTGGCTAATAATTTGCAGAACAATGACTCAAATCCACGCTTTTGGTCTCCAAATGATATGTCCTAACTGTGATGTAGTCTATGGAATTTAAAAGTCTCTCTTTTTTTTTTCTTCCCTAGTTTGACCTCTGACTTTATAAGCTTCAGTCTCTCCATTCATGATCCCATTACAGTGGCTGATAACTTTGGATCCTGGTTATTATTCCTTATGGACAACATAGTGACTCCATTTGTTTTTCTGTTTGCTCCTTCATTTTATCAGGCTCCTCCATCCACGGAATTTTCCAGGCAAGAGTACTGGAGTGGGTTGCCATTTCCTTCTCCAGGGGATCTTCCCAACCCAGGGATCAAACCCAGGTCTCCCGCATTGCAGGCAGACGCTTTACCATCTGAACTACCAGGGAAGTCATCATTTTCTCATACATTTGCAAACATTTACTACATATCTACTGTGCACCAGGCACTGGGTTCAGGGTTGGGGTTACCAGGAAGAACAAGAGGCCATTCTGAGCTCCGCCATGCTGGATGTCATGGATTAGGTTCTTCTCTTTCCTTCGATGCTTCCTTCTCCTTCATCCATGCCTTTAATGTTGGTCCAAAATAAACAGCAAAGCACAGGAGGAGAGCCTGAGCTGAGAAATGCAGATCTTTAGAGTACTGCGGAGGGTGAAGCTGAAGTATAGCCTGGGGGTGGGGGTGGGGGGTGGCAGGTCACTGCTCATACTTTGTGCTCTAAGCTCTGAAAGGAATGAGACTGCTTAGGGAGAGGCTACAGAGCAGAGGTGCCTGCAGGCTGGATCTGGGGCTCAGATGCTTGTGTGAGGCCTACATTAAGTTTTAGAAAAAATTGAATTAGTCACTGACATTTAAAAATAAAAAAGTACATAAAAATCTAGGTTTCTGGCTTCTCTTTAATGATGGAAGCAGTGGGTGCTGTGCTCTGTGACTGTGAAAGTCGCTCAGTCGTGTCCAACTCTTTGCAACCCCATAGACTATACAGTCCATGGAATTCTCCAGGCCAGAATACTGGAGTGGGTAGACATTTCCTTCTACAGGGGATCTTCCCAACTCAGGGAGCAAACATAGGTCTCCCGTATTGCAGGTGGGTTCTTTACCAGCTGAGCCACCAGGGAAGCCATTATTAAAAAAAAAAAAAAAAAAAGAGGTACATAAAAATCTAGGTTTCTGGCTTCTCTTTAATGATGGAAGGAGTGTGTTAGCTGTGCTCAGGGGGTGTCCGACTCTTTGTGACCCCATGGACTGTAGCCTACCAGGCACCTCTATCTATGGAATTCTCCGGGCAAGAGTGCTGGAGTGGGCTGCTCTTCCCTTCTTCAGGGGATCTTCCTGACCCAGGGATCAAACTTGAATCTCTTGTGCCTCCTGCATTGCAGGTAGATACTTTACTGCTGAGCCATCTGGGCAAGGTGTGGCAATACTGGGTCCACATCACAAGGCAACGGGTGGGTGGAGCTGGGGTGCTGTGGCCCCTTTAGAGGGTTCCATGTTTTCTAGGTCCCCACTGTCCCCAGAGGGCCTGGCCTTCTCATTTCCATTACTTGCCACTACCCTGAAGAGTTTTGAGTTTGTGATCCTCATAGAGCAATGGGTGAGACGTACAGCTAGGGAATATTCATGCTCCTCGGATAATGTACTCCTAGGTTGTTCTCTTTTTTCTGCTTTCACCTCAAGCTCTTTCTCTTTGCTCTAGGTTCTATTCACAAGACATGAGTTCAAGCTTCCTAAAGGGAAGGAAGGACCTCTTCAGAGGTGAGGTTCAGTATGCTGTTTATTGCAGTGGGTATGGGTGGAGGTGGTTTTTCCTACTAATAGAATGAAGCTCGTTCCCTGGCCTCCAGAGCATTCGTCAATAATCAATGCCAAGAAGAGTGGAAATTAAAAGACTCCCCTAACCCCACCAGGTCCTACCAAGTAAAGAGAAAAGATAAAGAGGGTTGGGAGTTCAGTGTTCAGTTTCAGAGCCAGTAAGCACTCAGACCATGGCTAGATACCAATTTGTTTTTTGCTCTCCAACTGCCACTGGACTGATTTTCCCCTGCAATGTAATCTTGTTATGCTGTGGTTATACTGGACCATGTAAGTTCATCCTTGTTCTCCAATGAGACAAACACCCTCTTGCCTGCTTTTTTGCTTTTATAAAAACAATCATTACAGTATTTTCTACTTTAGTCTGAATATGCTTTTATAAAAAAAAAAAAAAAAGGAACCTAAAGACATATCTTGCACATGCTCCAAAGAAAACAACATCCTGGGTTCTGAGTTGTGTTTGTGCCCTGCTTGAATTCTCTCAAAACTCCAAAAACGATATTATTTCCATTTGTGTGTGTGTGTGCAAAGTGTGTCTCATTGTAGCTGAGGCTTTCCATTATAACAGCGCCAATTCTAGGGCTTCATAGGGAGTGGCTACTCACTTCAAAGGTGCCTTTTAATTTGTCCTTCCTTAAGACACTATCAACTTAGTGACTTGAGTACAGTGTGCTGGGCAAAATACTTGGCTGAGAGTTAGGGTTCTGGATTTTAGATGCGTGCTGCCTGAAACTTGCTGTGTGATCTCAGAAAGGTCATTTTCCGTCTCTGGGCTGTAGGTCTTCACTTGTAGAATGAATGGGCTGGACTCAATCAGCCTTCCCAAAATTCAGTTGTTCAAGACCCAATTTCAGTGATTTTTGTCACAGCTCAGTATTACCCGTTTTATTGTTAGTATACTATTTTTGACTGACATTTAAGTATATCTCTTTTATAACTCATTTCATATTGCTACTAAAAATGGAAAACCGTATCATGTCCCCCAAGTAGAAGAGAACCTTAAAGATAAGCACAGTGAGAACAAAGTTATTATTTTCTAGTCAGATACTGTTGGCTGCCAAATAATAGTAGTTCCCATTGGCTGAGTGCCCTGAGCCAAGTCTGCTTCTCATGAAATTGCTCATTTGATCCTCACAGTAACTCTGTGAAAGAGGGACTATTACCCCATTCTACAGATGAATAAATTGAGCCACAGGGAGGTTGATTAACTCACTCAAGTGTCAAGGTCAGTGTGTGTCTTAGCTGGGATTTTAATCCAAGAAGCTGTCCTGTGTTGTCTGTCAGCGTGGGCCAGATGTTTCCGTTAAAAAAGGACATCAGCTAGTGTTGCAGAATGTTAAAGACACAACTAAAGGAGAGTTTCTCAGTGATGCAATTGGAAGGCGTTAAAGAGAATTGAAGGAGGACAATTTGCTCACCAAGTGATTCAATATCCTCTGCTCCTTAACTCATCCTGTGTGTCTGCCATCCCTACTGTCTACCTGACTCTTCTGTGATTCACTTGCTCTGTACCTAAACCCTTATCTTACTCATTTTCAATGGCTGAATATCACATTTGGCCCCTAGTTGTTTTTCTTAAACGAAATTTTAGAAGAAAGGCACAAAATGGGATTTTTCACAGAAGGCCGCTCCCCTCCATTAGGAACACAAAGGGAGTCTGAGATTAGCTGCAATCAGCTAATCCCCATAATAATTGCAATAATGACGTTCCCATAATATTGCAATAATGACTTGGAATATCTTTTAATAGCAGTTAACAAATCCTGGAGAGCCAGTGTGGCTCTTTGGCAATTGTCATTCACATCACTCAACATCTCTCTTTTCCATCCCAGATTCCTGGGGGATTCAGGGTGGTGGCTGGCAACCGAAGGTAGGGGTGGAGGGACCATGGGGCAGGACCATCTCTGGAGGAGTGTGGAGCTGAGTTGGGACAGAAAGACTGACTCATAGCAGGCCTGGGGCCAGAGTCATGAGACGTTGATCCAAACATTTGTGCAAATGCTCTCTGATGTGTGATAAAGGGCCCCCATAAACGTGACACATTCCCCATTTTCTAAAAGAAGCAGTGTCAGGCACTGCTGGCAGGTGCAGTGACCTGGAACTTTCTGCCAGAAGTACAAGTCACTGATGCTGTCTAAGCCCGCACACTCTGGTCTTCCTCCCAGCATCTGAGGAGGGGGTCCAGTGGCTGGAGTGTGGCAGAGTGACTTCATAGCACAGGGGCTGCAGGCCTGTTCTTACTTGTACCTTAATGACCATACCAAAAACAGTTATGGAGCCCATGCTGTGTATCAATATTGGGCTAAGTGCTCAGCATGCATTATCACATTCAGATCTCACAACAACTCTGTGGGGTAGTTCTATTATTCCTATGCTACCAATGAGAAACCTGAGCTCTGGAGGTCAGTGAAGTAACTACCAAGTGGTGAAGCCAAGGTTTGAAGCCAGGTAGCATGGCTTCAGAGACAGAGCTATTTTTTTTTTTTTTTTTTTTTTGGTTGTACTCTTCAGCATGTGGGATCTTAGTTCCGCAGCCAGGAATTGAACCCATGCACCTCAGCATTGGAAGCACAGTCTTAACACTGGACCACCAAGGAAGGGAAGTCCCAGTATGTTAATTGTTCAGTTGTGTCCTACTCTTTGTGACCCCATGGACTGTAGCCTGCCAGACTCCTCTGTCCATGGAATTCTCCAGGCAAGAATACTGGAGTGGGTAGCCATTCCTTTCTCCAGGGGATCTTCCCAACCCAGCGATCAAACTCAGGTCTCCTGCACTGCAGGCAGATTCTTTACCTTCTAAGCCACCAGGGAAACCTGGGAAGTCCCAGAGCCAAAGCCTTTTTAAGCTGTGATATACATTATTGGGCAGCTCCTAGGGGACTCACAGGATGGAAGGAGATGTTCTCACAGATGTATCTGAAAATGTTTGATTAGGTCACTGCCATTGAGTGACTCAGATCTAGCCAGCCTTTAGCATTGGATGACATATCAGCAGTTACTTTTCTGCTCTGTAGTTTGGAGGGGCAGCTGATCACAGAATGTGTTGTATTTTTATTAATCTCTGCTCTGGGATAAGCTCTGGAATTGGAGGTATAGGGACTATCTGCTGTGTGACCTTGGACAGACAGTTTAACCTCTCTGGGCCTTAGTTTTTGTATCTGTAAAACAGGGGCAAAAATAGTACCAATCACACAGGGATATTTGGGGGATGAAATGGGTAAATATTTGCCAGGTGCTTAGATAGTGCTTGGCACTCAGCAAGATTAACTGTCAATAAAGGAAGAGTGGGGACTTCCTTGGTGGTCCAGTAGCTAAGATTCTGAGCTCCCAATGCAGTGGGTCCAGGTTCGATCCCTGGTTGGGGAACTGGATCCCACATACTGCAATTAGGACTCTGCATGCAGCAAATAAGGATCCTGCATGCTGCAATGAAGATCGAATATCCTTAGTGCCACAACTAACACTTCAGTCAGTTCAGTCCTATCCGACTCTCTGCAACCACATGGACTGCAGCACGCCAGGCTTCCCTGTCCATCACCAACTCCTGGAGCTTGCTCAAACTCATGTCCATCGAGTTGGTGATGCCATCCAACTATTTCATCCTCTGTCGTTCCCTTCTCCTGCCTTCAATCTTTCCCAGCATCAGGAAAGCCAATGAGTCAGTTTTTCGAATCAGGTGGCCAAAGTATTGGAGTTGCAGCTTCAGCATCAGTCCTTCCAAAGAATATTCAGGACTAATTTCCTTAAGGATTGACTGGTTGGATCTCCTTGCACTCTAAGGAACTCTCAAGAGTCTTCTCCAACACCACAGTTCAAAAGCATCAATTCTTTGGCACTCAGCTTTCTTTATAGTCCAACTCTCACATCCATACATAACTACTGGAAAAACCATAGCTTTGACTAGATGGACCTTTGTTGGCAAAGTAACATCTCTGCTTTTTAAAATGCTGTCCAGGTGGGTCATAGCTCTTCTTCCAAGGAGCAAGCATCTTTTTTTTTTCTTTTTCTTTTTTTAATTAGTTGGAGGCTAATTACTTCACAACATTTCAGTGGGTTTTGTCATACATTGACATGAATCAGCCATAATGACTACAGTCAACATATGTAGTGATTTTGGAGCCTCCAAAAATAAAGTCTCTCACTGTTTCCATTGTTTCCCCATCTATTTGCCATGAAGTGATGGGACCGGATGCCATGATCTTAGTTTTTTGAATGCTGAGTTTTAAGCCAACCTTTTCCCTCTCCTCTTTCACTTTCATTAAGAGGCTCTTTAGTTCTTCTTTGCTTTCTGCTATATGGGTGGTGTCTCCTGTGTATCTGAGGTTATTGATATTTCTCCTGACAATCTTGATTCCAGCTTGTGCTTCATCCAGCCTGGCATTTCACGTGAGGTACTCTGCATATAAGTTACGGAGAAGGCAATGGCAACCCACTTCAGTACTCTTGCCTGGAAAATCCCATGGATGGAGGAGCCTGGTAGGCTGCAGTCCATGGGGTCGTTGAGAGTCGGACACGACTGAGTGACTTCACTTTCACTTTTCACTTTCATGCATTGGAGAAGGAAATGGCAACCCACCCCAGTGTTCTTGTCTGGAGAATCCCAGGGGCGGCGGAGCCTGGGGGGCTGCTGTCTATGGGGTTGCACAGAGTCGGACATGACTGAAGTGACTTAGCAGCAGCATATAAGTTAAATAAGCAGGGTGACAATATACAGCCTTGGTGTACTCCTTTCCCAATTTGGAACCAGTCCATTGCTCCATGTCTGGTTCTGTTGCTTCACGAACACTTAGCACAGCCAAATAAATAAATATATATTTTTTAAAAAGGAAGAGTGGCTGGTAGGACCCTAAAAGCTGTGGATCTTGAACACTCTCACAGTTTCCTACATTTTCCCTTAGACTTTGCTGTCAGCTCACCCCAAGGAATGTAACCACTTTGCCTACATGATCCTCTAGAGAATCTCGCTACTCAAAGTGTGCTCCGTGGACCAGCAACAGCAGGATCACCCATGAGTTGTTTGAAATGTAGGTCCTACCCTAGACCTACTGAATCATACTCAGCACTTAGTGAGACCCCCATGTGATTTGTAGACACAGTCAAGTATGAGAAGCAAAGCTTTAGAAATTTTAAAAACAAATAAAAGAAGATAAAAATCTCAACTCTTCTCTCTGTTGGAGATTCTGTCTAAAGCACGTACTTTTGGTTTTCTAAGCTAGAACCTTTAGGATAATAATACTTCACATATTGGTAGTCCTTTCCAATTTGACTAAAGAATGTCAGGACTCAAGAACAGGAATCTTGCAGAGGATGGGTGGTGGATAGTGGGTGGTAGGTGGAACAAGCCCACCCAGTATTGCTTGCTTTGCAGTACCAACCGGTTTGGTACACAGAGAAGTCGATTTCCACTTTACAGATGTGAAAACTGAGGCTGAGAGCCCTAAGTGATTTTTCAGAATTTTCCTGCTACCAAATGTCAGAGTCAGGAGTAAGCCCAAGTCTTCTGATGTCCTAATTTAGGGCTCATTGCTGTTTCACACTGCTCATAAACAGTGAGTGAATCATTGCTGATTCTTCCTTCATCTCATTTACCTACACAGCCTGTCACCAAGTGCTATGACTTTGTTCCACCAGGATGACTTGGATTTAGCCTATCATTGTGAGTTCCCTGGCTCTAGCCTCAGCTAAGCTCTTGTAATGATAGTAATATTAGTTATTGCATATTGAGACATTCTGCTCAGATCTTTCCTTGTATTAATTAACTTGTCTAACTCTCCCAGCCACTCTATGAGATGATAATATTATCACCATCGAATCACAGATGATGAAACTGAGGCTCCAAGTGAGGAAGTTGTTCATGATCAAACAACTGCTTGTTTGATAGGTGGGATTTGAATGTGAGAAGCTGTTCAGGCCTCAGTTTCTGAACTAGCTTTTGAGCTGGTGTGTCCCCTCATCGTCTGCTCTTCAAGTCTTAGTAGCACAGGTTCCTGTCTTCCCGCCTCTTCCTTTTGCCCTTCCAGCAAGACTTCTTTTGAATAGCCTATTCCAGTGAAGCTTCCTTCTTTTTGCGTTTTACAACCCTTAGAAATTTCCATCACAGTTTATTATAAATTATTCATTTAATTTCTTGTCATTCTCATGAGAGTCTGAGCTCTATGCAGGCAGCTGTTGTTACAACACGGTGACCAGCACAGAGTAGGTGCTCAGTACCTGTTTAATAAGTGAACACAGCTCACTGCATGAGTTTGGTTTCTTCACCTAGAAGAATCATATATGGAGAGAATCCGAAACTACATCTGTATCCCTGACAGTACGCAAAATAGCTCTAGAACCATGTGGATCATTAATATTTATTGACATGGAGTCATATGTTCCTCTCAGTAATTCCTTCACTCACAAGCATTTACTGATGGCCGAGACAGGTATTGGTACTTAGTTCTTTGGGGTTCTCATCGATGGCTAGCAGAAGGCAGGGTGAGGCCTTTGTAATCACTGTGTTTATCACCACCAGGATCCTGTTGGAGATTTCTGGCCAAGGTAAGAAGACACTCTACCTCAGATGACATCTTGGACACAGCTTGAGGTCCAGTGGCTCCATTGGCCACAGCCTGAATCTGGGCCTGTGTACCAGCAGGGGCCCACAGGGGGTCATATCCTGTGCCCTAGCCAGCTTCTTGGCAGAAACCAGTGTTGATGAACTACAGGAGGAATTTATGCCTTTGAGTCATAAGCCAACTGACTGGCTGCTACAGATTAGCTAACAGAATAAGTTATTTCAGCCACTTGTGGTTCACCTAAGAGTTGGTGCCAGAGTGGAAGCTGGGCACATCTTCCTTGGAGGGCTGAGAGCTGCTAGAGATAACAGCAGAGCTCAGATGAAGGATTTCTGGGTGGGGGCATCCAGACTCAAGGGTATGTGACTAACTCTTCTATCTTCAGAGCACAGTCTCACAGTCCATCTCTTGGTTGTCTTCTAACTGCCGAGAAACCACAGCTTCCTCAAAAGAAAGCCCTCAAAGGAGGGGTAGGGGCCATGGGGTGAGAAGACCCTTCTGGCTGATTCATTGTGAAGGAGCTGGCCTGTGATCCATTCTGTCCAGCAGTCAATACTGGGTGGGCTTATTCTACCCACCACCCACTACCCATCACTCTGGAGAGTCCTGTTCTTGAGTCCTGCCATTCTTGTCTTTCTGGACTAAACGCAGCTGAATCCCTACGCAGGTCTCAGAAGTGTGCCTTATTGCAGTACAGGGAAGAAGGGGTCGTAAGTGGGGAGGGGTGAGGGGTGAGGGAGAATCTTCTAGGTAGGCCCTTGGGCAATGTGCTACAGATGCCCCACCTCCTGACTCTCAGTCTTTTTAGTAGCCCCCAGTCCCTCTTCAACTCCCTCTCTTTTCTCTGAGCCTCAACCTCTCCCATGGGGCTGAGCAAAAGTTAAAAGAACCTTCTTGCAAATGACAGTTGGCTCAGGCTCAGGCGCAGGTAGGAAGCAGGGGCATGTGAGGTATCAGAGTGACTTGTGAGGTAAGATGATTTATTGGAATAGTAATTTGTTTTTGAACTTCCTCAATTCTCTTCTTCCTTCTCCTTTTAAGCAGGTAGCATGGCCCTTTAGGGCTTCTTGCTCAGGGATTCCTGTCAGCAGAAGCAGCCTACAGTCCCTCTGCAACTTGTGAAGAAATATTACTGGGTGTCCTTGCAGGGGAGGTGCAGAAAGAGGAGGCAGTGAGCAAGTTGGTCCTGGTATTAAGGAAAGGGAAGAGACGTCTGGGGCAGGCAGGCTGGGGTAGGAAACAGGTGATGCATCCAGCACATTCTTCAAGAGTGGTGCTTTCTGACAGACCCACACATATTGGCTTACTTGATTTTTGGCAGAGAGAAATGTAGAGTAGCAGGGAGGTAAATGACCTTTTCAGAGTCATGAAGACAATCAGACACCCATATGAAAAAAAAAATTGTATCTCAGCCTGTACTCAAAAATCAACACCAAACAGACTTAAATACAAAAGGCAAGATGGCTACACTTTTAGAACAAAATACAGAGAATATTTTTCAGACTAGTGTTAGAAAGAGGGTTACAAACAAATATTACAAGGTAAACTATAAAGGAAAAATTGATAGGCTTGAATATTTTAAATAAAAAACATCTGTTCTCCAAAAGACATCATTTTAAAAGTTAAAGGGAAAAAAAAGCCAACAAATTATAAATGGAAGAAGAGATTTCCAACATATACAACTAACAAAAGATCAGGGCTTCCCTGGTGGCAGTAAAGAATCTGCCTGCAATGTAGAAGACCTGGGTTCGATCCCTGGATCAGGAAGATTCTCTGGAGAAGGGAATGGCAACCCACTCTAGTATTCTTGCCTGGAGAATTCCACGGACAGAGGAGCCTGGTAGGCTGCAGTCCTTGGGGTCACAAAGAGTCAGACATGACTGAGTGACTAACACATAATAAAAGATTAGTGTTCCCAACATATAAAGGATTCCTTAAACAAACAGATTAAAAATTTGAGCAAAATATTAAAAACAAATATTATCACAGAAAAGGAAACAAATTGGTCAGTAAATATATTTCTTAAAGCTTTCATATTGTATAATTGTGGAAAAACAATATCACTATCGATAATAATTCATATTCATCAGATAGAGAAAACTGATAAATCAAGGGTTCACAAGCAGTTGGGAGCAAGGAAACATTTATATGCTGCTGTTTAAAATATCAGTTATTAAGTAACACCTTAGCTACTAACTAGGTACTACCTAGATGATGAAGCAAGAAGGATGCAAATACACTGTGCTGCAGCAATTCTGCTCCTGGGTTCATACCCGAGAGAAACTTTTGCACGTGAACTCCAAGGGCCATGAACAAGAATCCACTGTGACACTGTCTGAAATAGTAAAACACTGAACACAACCCAAACAGCCACTCATTCCTATGAATAAATAAATTGTCACATGGTCTACACAGCGAAAACTAATTACTGCATGGATTAAGCTTAAGGACATGCTGCTGAGCAAAAAATAATAATAATAACATTACTAAAATACACACACCAAAAGAGTGGTGCTTTCTGCTGGGTGTGGAGGTCCTTCAGGTCATGTGGACTGGGGCACTTTCTGTGGCAACTCCCTAAGGGCATAAGGAGACTTTGTGGGGATGGCAGCTTGGAGCCCCAGGAAGATAGGACCCTGGAACATGAGACCTGGGTCACAGCAGAGCACGGGGCAGGGAGTAGGTCTGCTGGGCTTTTAGGATCACTGTAGGAGGTGGACCTTGACACTTCCTGTGATTTCCATGATAGGCTGGAGAATGCAGACCATTTTTCTGTTTCCAGAGCATCACATGATTATACTGATTATGCTGTATTCTTATGCTGGGAGGGGATAGGGTGCTCCAAAAAAGACTTTACTTCTCCAAGTTGTGGAGAAAAGAGAACACTTGCACACTGTTGGTAGGAATATAAATTGGTGCAGCCACAATGGAAAACAGTATGGAGGCTCCTCAGAGTTGCCATGTGATCCAGTAATCCCACTTCTGTGCATATATCCAGACAAAACTATGATTCAAAAAGATACAGATATTCCTATGTTCACGGCAGCACTATTTACAACAGCCAAGACATGGAAACCTAAATGTGCAACAATAGATGAATTAATAAAGGAGAAGTGGTGTGTGTGTGTGTGTGTGTGTGTGTGTGTGTGTATGTATATACACATATACAATGGAATATTACTCAGTCATAAAAAGAATGAAATAATGCCATTTGCAGCAACATGGATGGACCTAGAACATACTAAGCATAGTAAGTCAGAAAGACAAAGACAAATACCATATGCTATCATTTATGTGTGGAATATGACATAAGTGAACATATCTATAAAATAGAAACAGACTCACAGATATAAAGAATAAACTTGTGTGCTCCGGCCTGGTGCACTGGGAAGACCCAGAGGAATCGGGTGGAGAGGGAGGTGGGAGGGGGGATCGGGATTGGGAATACATGTAAATCCATGGCTGATTCATATCAATGTATGACAAAACCCACTGGAAAAAAAAAATAATAATAAAAATTAAAAAAAAAAAAAAGAATAAACTTGTGGTTGCCAAGGAAGGGGGTGGAGGAGGGAAGGATTGGGAGTTTGGGACTAGCAGATACAGACTATTATATATAGGATGGGTAAACAATAAGGTCCTATTATATAACACAGGGAACTATATTCAACATCCTGTGGTAAACCACAATGGAAAAGAATATGAAAAAGAATATATATATGTATGTATATATAACTGAATCACTTTGCTGTACGGCAGAAATTTACACAATATTGTAAATCAACTACACTTTAATAAAATTAAAAAAAAAAGACTACCCCTCAATCTTTAGTATGGCAGATTGTTGGGTTCAGAATAGGAAATAAACACATTTTAAAAAGTAAAGACAGCAATATTCCTTTCAAACTTGGATTGGACGGTATAGACTCATCCAAAGAAAGAGGATCTTTTTCCTTTGACATGATTTCCATCACAACTTGCACATACCCTCTATTCTTTTGGCATTTCCATTTATTCATTCATTCCATAAATTTAATTGAGAGTCTACTATTTGTTAAGTACTGGGTTAAATGCAGAGGGTTATGATGATACACAAAACTTGCTCCTGTCCCACTACCCCTCTATTGCCCTGGATCTTACAAGTTTTATGGGAGAGACATTTATTCATCAAATACTTCTACAAATATATATATGTACATATATATATTCACTTGAATAAAGACATAAAGATAAATAGATGCTGCTATAAGGGTGAGTCGCAATAGATTTTGGCTTCCCTGGTGGCTCAGATAGTAAAGAATCCACCTAAAATGAAGGAGACCTGCATTTGATCCCTGGTTGGTAAGATCCCCTGGAGGAGGGCGGGGCAACCCATTCCAATATTCTTGCCTGGAGAATTTCCTGAGGACAGAGGAGCCTGGCAGGCTAGAGTCCATGGTGTTGCAAAGAATTGAACATGACTGAGTGACTAACAACCTAGCAAGCAATAAATTTGTTATAGTCTGGAGTGGTGTTGGAGGTTGTGGTGGGGGGTGGGGTAGGAGAAACATGTTGTGATGTTTGAGCTGAACTTTTAAGACTAGTGCAGTGTATGTGCATGAATGCATGTATAACTAAGAATGCGTGCATATGTGTGCTATATGTGTGTAGATGTGTGTGCATGTATGGGGGGCATCTCAATGAGAGGGCAGAGCTCTTTGGAAGGCTCTAAGGTACAGGAAGGAGCCTGGTGCCTTTAAGGAATGAGAGCAGCTGATGTGGCTGCCAGAGGTGAGTCCAGGGAGGGAGTGAGGAGCAAGGTTACCTAAGGCCTTAAGAGATCAGATTGGGCAGTTTGGCCTTTGTCTTAAGAGTAATGGGAGGTCACCGAAGGTTTTTAAGCTTGGAGGTAATAAGACCTGATTTACAATTTAAAAAGATTATTCTGACTGCTGTATTCAGCAAGGATGATGAGAAGGTAAGAGCCAAAGCAAAGAGAGGAGGATTTTATAAGGAGGTAGATTTAGGTGTAATCATGGGGAAGATGGTCAGAACATTAGTAAATGAAAAATAAAATGAAAGCAAGCTACAGAAACATACATATGATTCTATTTGTATTTTTAAAAAATACACATATCTTTGTACATATATATTCTGCACATATATGTGCATATATTCACAGCATAGATGTTTGTGCTGGCCAAACTTGTTTTCAGGCCTTCTCTATTACTAACACTTCATTGTTGACTGGAAAACACTCTGGACTTGGCATCCACCAGCTTCAACTACTCCTCCTAATTCCTAGCTTTAGTCATGTCATTTAGCTTCTCTGTACCTCAGTGTTCTCATCTGTAAAATGAGGCTGTTAGGCCAGATAAGCTCTAGACATGAATTCCTTCTGCTACTGGATTCTTGTAACTCCAGGTGGAAAGAACGAGGGGAAGCAGCCCACATTACGCAGGCAGCTCGCTCACCCCAGCTCTGTTTCAGCAGCACAGAGCCAGAATGACATTCTAGAAGAGCAACAGCAGGACTGTGGAGAGCCAGAACATCTCGCAGGGCAGCCTGACAGCGTGAGGGGTGGGCAGCTGCCTTGGAGCTGAGGTTTACTGCCTGCTAGGGCGGTGACTCAGAGGTTAAAGCATCTGCCCGCAATGCGGGAGACCTGAGTTCAATCCCTGGGTTGGGAAGATCCCCTGGAGAAGGAAATGGCAACCCACTCCAGTATTCTTGCCTGGAAAATCCCATGGACAGAGGAGCCTGGTGGGCTACACTCCATGGGGTAGCAAAGAGTCAGACACGACTGAGCAACATCACTTCAGGACCAAAATAGCCCCTACCTCCTGGCCCACTCCAGAAAGCTCATTCCTGGTGAACATGAAATTCAATACCCAAGGACTGTGCTAGATCTACATTAAGTTATTCCCCTCTAGGATCGCATGAGTCCAGATGAAGTAATTATACTGGCAGAAATGAAAGAAGGGGATGATGAGGGGAAGGGAGGACTGAAGGCCTAGCCAGCCTTGAAAAGTGGAATCTTGGGAGAAACCCCCCGTCCCCCAAGAATGGGGTGAGGGTGTGAGCAGCATTGGAACAGGGTGGGAGCATTGTTTTCATAAGGCTATACCTTGGAACACAAGTTTGCAGGATGCAAATAGGTGTTATTCAAAATGGGGATTCCGTGGTCAAATAAGTTGGGGACTCACTGGCTTAAATAAGGTTGGGCAAGTTTTTCTACCATAGGACTTAGAGCTTGTCAAGATGACTTCATCATGCATGCTTGAGGAGGAGCAAAATAATACACCATGTATCAACCTTTGGTAAAGAATCTGCCTGCCAATGTAGAGGATGTGGGTTCGATCCCTGGGTCAGGAAGATCTCCCGGAGAAGGAAACGGCAATGCATTCCAATATCTTTGCCCGGGAAATCCCATGTACAGAGGACACTGATGGGTTACAGTCTATAGCGTCACAAAGAGTTGGATATGACTGAGTAACTAAATAACAACAATCTCCTTTAAAAAAAAGCACTTTGCATATATTAGCATGGAATTAAACCGATTATCTTATAATAGCCTATAAAGGAATATAATCTGCAGAAAATACTGGGTCACTATGCTGCATACCTAAAACTAACACAAAATTGTCAAGCAACTATACTTCAGTTTTAAAAGGTTATAGGACAATAGTGAAACTGCCTATTCCTTTTACCGGGGATCATTGGAAACCTTTATATAGCCTGCCACAGACAAAATGATATTCAAGCTTCTTCAGTTCTGGCTTTAGTATTCCGAGCCTCCTAGAATAAATCCAAGCATTAGTATCCCTATTTTTTTCCCTAGAACAGAAAACTCTGAAAAACTGGTTTCTAATGGAACTTAATGAAAAAGAGACAATAAGCCTCGACTTGTTGGCAGTTGGCAGCAAAATGTTTTTTCCACAGAGAGTGATGAGCAATTTGATTAAGGAGTGGTTGTTGTTCTTCAGCCTGGTCTTCTAAAACTCATACCACATATATCTTATCTGGTTTTAGAGAATTGTGAGACTAGTGGCTCTGGGGAATGTAGACCTGGTCAGGTTTCAGCAGAACTTTGGTAGCATCTCTTTTGGATGAGATGAGGAGTGTGACTAGAATGGTTTATTTATTTAGTTTTTGCTGAGGGAGTAACTGTATCTGGCAAGTAAGAATGAGAAGGGTGAGGTTTGCCTCAGGGCTCTACACTCAGGCTCCCCCCACTGGGTCCACACTTATAGCAGCATTTCGGTTGAACCATGGTTCATCACATCTATCCCTGATACCAGCCTGGGAAGGGTAATGAATGCACAGTATCATGGAATTGGGAACTCTAAGCAAATCATCATAAGTAAGAATCATGGGTAAAATCAGCAGAATTAAGTTGAACAGAAGTAAATATGAAAGTACAGTATTTAGATTCCAATAATCAAATACATAGAAAGAATATCAGGGAGATGCGACTTGATAATTGTTCTTCTGTGGAAAGATTATAAACCCTGGAAGTTTGGTTGAGAATGAGTTTAATATGAACTAATATAAAATGACTGCTAGAAATATGATGAGGCTAGTTATAGATTTCATTAATAGAAGTATAGTTAAGTATGGTTTCAAGTCTGTGGACCTGCATGGCGCAGCAGGATTAGAGAACGAGAGAGAGACAGAGACAGAGAGACTAAAATAGTGCAGGGGCTTTGCTTACCTCGCCACTCAGTGAGTGAGTATGCTTCAGAATAAGAGCTGAGATATGCTAGTTTCATTTCCTTTGTGTATCTCTAAGTATGAGTACTTCCTTGTGTTGAGTCTGATTATACTCCCTATAGGTACATATTACAATACCATGTGTTAAAATGCAAGTGGTCCCTGAACGGAACAAATGATTGTGTGATCAAACAAAGAGCAGTGATTTGTTCTAACATTGGTGGAAAACTGAAGGTGTTAGATTTCTTGAGTGACAATGCTGTGGTTCAACATGGCCTCTGTTTTCAAGGGTAATTTAGGAAGCACTCAGTTTTTGCCTCATGTGCTGATTTCAGAGCCCACTTTGCATGTAAGCTATGACTCACATGGGGCAGGATGGATGGGTGTGATGGTTCTGCTCTAGTTTGTGAGGAACACTGACAGGTCATGGTTCACAAGGGGGAAAGTAAAACAGCATTTTAACCGTTGAAGGAACCGTTGAAGGAACTGGGATGTTTTGCCTGCAGAATGGAAGCTGGAGAGGATTATGAAAACTATCTGATTATCTGAAGGGCTGTAATGTGCCTGAATTTGCTCCTTCTGTATTGCTGTGGGACCACAGTCAGAGACAGTTTTTGGGAGTTATACATGACCCAGTGTATTCTGCTATCAATTTAGTACCTGACAATTCTGATAACAATTTAGCACAAAAAGAGAAGTAGATAACTTTCACAAGGTAGTAAGCTTCCTGTCCCTTAAGGGAACCTAGAAGGAGATGAAGGACCATGTCTCTGAGATGTTCATTCACAGGAGGATTTTGTTAGCCAGCAAGCATCCATCTCCCCTTCTTTTGGTTATCATAGCTGATTTTCCTCTAGAAACTCCTAATATGTTTTGAGTGAAGTAACTTCACTTGGCATCAGGAATGAGCCTGTAGATTCAGGTCTGGCAACTCATCCTCTGGCTGGAGTGAATGGTTAGGGATGGGCATGTGACATACCTCTGGCCAAAGAGAATTGGTGAGCATGAAGCATATCCATCTAATTGGGTTTGAAGCAGAAAGGATAAAGTCAGGAGAAGATAGCCCACTTGACACCACAGGAAGCTTGAGAACGGAAAAATCATGAATGGGAGCAGAGTCACCAAGAGGTGGAGAAAGACCAGGTCCTAATGACCGTCAAACCATGAATTTAGTAGCAATCCTTCAGGATCTATCAGTTACATGAGCCAACACATCCCGTTTTGTAGGAAGACAGTCTGAGTAGGGTTTTCTATAACTCACAAACAAGAGTCCTTGATAGTTATAGTATATCCCATGAAGTTATTGCCTAAGATTCTTCACGAGGTGAATTACAATGTTATTCACCCATCCATCTCTCAGATGTATCAGTGCAGGAGATAAATGCCATCATAAGACTCATAAGCAAGAAATACAATGCAAGCAGCGGAGCACTCCTGGGCACAGAGCTAGAGCCAATTCCTCAAGTATTTCTGGATACATCCTCTCCAGTTGAGGTTGACAAGACAGGCTGGGTCTTGTGTGGAGCTTCATTGTTCCTGCTAAGAGTTTAGATTTTATTCCAAATGTGATAAAGAAAGATGAACAGTTTTGGCAAAGAAAATGATGAGATCTGATTTAATGATGGCAAAGACCTCTCTGGCTGTTGTGTGAGTGGATCATGGGGGCCAGGAGAGGGATGAAAGCAGAGAGCTTAGCAGAGAGGCTTCTGTAGTTGTCCTGGAGAGGAATTAGGGTGTGGGCTCTGGTGTTGGGTGAGGTGGTGAAAAGTGGTCAGATTAGGGATATACTTTAATGTGAGAGGGCTTCCTGTTTAGCTCAGTCGGTAAAGCATCTGCCTGCAATACAGGAGAACTGGGTTCAATTCCTGGGTTGGGAAGATCCTCTGGAGAAGGAAATAGCAACCCACTCCAATATTCTTGCCTAGAGAATCCCATGGACAGAGGAGCCTGGTGGGCTACAGCTCATGGGATTGCAAGAGTCAGACACAAGTTAGTTTCTTCTTTTCTTTTTTAATGTGAGAACTGACAGGACTTGCTAACATTAATATATTGAATGTAGAGTGTGAGGGGAAAAGATGTGCCAAGGTTGACACATTTTTAGCCTGAGAACCCAAGTGACTAGGGTGCCATTTAAGCTATAAAGCACTGGGGGAAGAAAAGAATTTTTTAAAGTGGAATTCAGGGAGGGAAATCAAGAATTCTGCTTTGGACATATTAAGTGTGAAATGCCTAAAAGACATTAAGAGTTAGAAATTAGAAAATCTGAGTATGGAGTTCAGAGGAAATGCTGAGCAGAAGATGCATGTTTGGGAGTGAGCATATGGATAGTTAGCTCAGCTAGTAAAGAAACCTCCTGCAAGGCAGGAGACCCCAGTTCAGTTCCTGAAGTGAAGTGAAGTGAAGTCGCTCAGTCGTGTCCAACTCTTTGCAACCCCATGTACTGTAGCCTACCAGGCTCCTCGGTCTATGGGATTTTCCAGGCAAGAGTACTGGAGTGGGTCGCCATTTCCTTTTCCAGAGGATCTTCCCGATTCCTGGGCCAGAACGTTTCCATGAAGAAGGGATAGGCTACCCACTCCAGTATTCTTGGGCTTCCCTGGTGGCTCAGATGGTAAAGAATCCACCTGCAGTGTGGGAGACCTAGGTTCAATCCCTGAGTTGGGAAGATCCCCTGGAGGAGGGCGTGGCAATCCACTCCAGTATTCTTACCTGGAGAATCCCCATGGACAGAGAAGCCTGGTGGGCTACAGTCCTTGGGGTCACAAAGAGTCAGACACGACTGAGCGACTGAGCACATATGGGTAGTATTCAAAGTCATAGGCAGGACTGGATGAGATCATCATGAGAGTAAAGATAAAAGCTGGAGATAAGAGGACCCAGGGCAGAGCCTCAGGACTCCTCCAACATTGAGAGATCAAGAGTATGTGGTAGTAAAAGAAACAGAGAAGGCAGTCCAGAGAGTTGGTAGAAAAGCTGGGAGAGGATGGGGTCCCAGATATCTGTGGAGAAAAAGGAGGGGTGATTGACTATGTCAAATGCCCCTGGTGGTTTAAATAAGAATTGCTAGCAGGGGCTAAGGATCAGCAACCCATTGGGTTGGCATTATGGAGGTGGCTAGTGGATGGAGGAGCCTGGTAGGCTGCAGTCCATGGGGTCGCTGAGAGTTGGACACAACTGGGCAACTTCACTTTCACTTTTCACTTTCATGCATCGGAGAAGGACATGGCAACCCACTCCAGTGTTCTTGCCTGGAGAATCCCAGGGACGGGGAGCCTGGTGGGCTGCCGTCTATGGGGTCGCACAGAGTCAGACACGACTGAAGTGACTTAGCAGCAGCAGCAGCAGCAGCAGTGACCTTAGTGGGGAATGTTTCTGTACAGCAAAGGTTTAGAAGCCTGGCTGAAGAGGATGACAAAGACAATGCATGGGTGGGGATTAAAGGTGGTAAGTAGAGACAATTTTTAAAGGAGGTTTGCTCTCGGAAGTCAGAGGAAAGAGGGTGGCCACTGGAGGCAGATGTGGATGCCAAGGTGATGGGGAGATATTACAGCCAGCCCATAGGCTTAGGGAATCAGCCAGTGAAGAAGGAAAGCTTGTTCACAAAGGAGTACATGGGGAGAAAGATGTCAGCAAAGCCCCTGAGGAGGAGAGAAGAAATGCACAGATGGAGGTGTTGGCCTTAGTAGGATGATCAGTGGGATCTGAGATCTGCAGCCCAGAAGTTAAAGTAAGAACTGACAGCTCTGTTAAGCCTTCTTTTCTGGCCACAGTGTGCTGCTTAGGGTGGAAGGAAACTGGATTTATTCAGGGCTGGGGTTCTGCCAGGAGGTTAGGACAGAGTGGGCGTGTGGTGAGGAGCTGAGGGTGTGTGCAGGGGTGACAACACAGATCACAAGGAGGGGAAGGAGGGAGGTAAGGAGCTGCAGGCTTTGAGCCAAGCGTTATCCCAGCCCAATATGAACACAGCTGTGTGAACTTCCTGAGGAGTCTCTGTACCTCTGACTTTCTTTTGGGATCTGTGGGCCATGTGTTGCCAACTTACTGAATCTAAATCTTTGAAGATGGGCCTAGTATCTGTCTATGAAGCAAGGGCCCCAGTGCTCCCAGTCTCACTGGGGTTGAGAACTGATGCCTCTGGAGTAGCAACTTGCTTCTAAGAGGAACCTCCACTTAATTTTGTGCTCTAGGTCAAAGCAGCTGCTTGGTTTGAAGAAACTGCTGGGAAATTTTGATTCTTCCTTCTAATCAGCACTGAAAAACAACCCCCCTGCCCCACACCGCCCACTTTTTTTTTTTAATTTTGATTTTCCTTCCCTCCTGGAAAGCTATCACTGACCACTGCCCCACCAGTGGAAATTCCTGAAAGATGCTAATATTTGGTATCTGGAGGTCCCTGGCATGTGCCGTGTTTGGCTAAGAAAGCCAACTTGTGGACTCATGAATAAACTCAAAGGATATATTCTACTCTCCTTGAAAGTTTATTTCCCAACAGGAAAATCATCTGTTTTTCCAACACCACCCTCAGCTCCAAAATATATGAGACAGTGTTTACCCCTTCCTTTTGGCCATGAATACAAGGCCTTTGGCTTCACAGAGATATCCATTATATTCAGAAAGTAGCAGGATACATGCACAAATAGATTTGTTCCCCTTGTCAGTGGGTCAACGCCAGTTGCTATGAGAATCATCGTCTTTGTTCTACTAATGGTCCAGCTACCCTGATATGCTTTAAGTTTCAAGTTTCTTTTTCAGACAAGGCTCTTTTCTGTCACAGGGACTTCACATATGTCACCACCAATATTGCAAATCTCCTCCCTCCACTCCCATTTCTCAGGGCTGGTTCTTTGTCATTCTTCCGCCCTCTATTAAACTCTGCTCCCCAAGAAGCTTCCCTGATTACCATGTCTACTGCAGGGCTTCTGACCACTGCTACCTCCCTCATTCCTTTTCTTGGCACCATATTTGTTTCATCTATTGTTCTTGTTACATTCTGTAGTTATTATTTATTTACTTGATCATTTGTCACATCCTCTAATAGACTATAAGCAATAAGAGGGCGGCACTTAGCCATGTGAGTAAGTGCTTTTCCCTCATTTTTCCCCCAGTGACTGGCACATTATGGGTTCTCAGCTTGCTGGTTGACTAATTTGAGTAACCCCAACACAGGGAGTGGTGTGATTAAAATACATTTTGGTTCCTATCCCTTCTGCTCCAGTTAGGATTAGGTTCAGTGGAAGGTGACAGAAATCTAAAAATAACAGAGGCTTAAACAATATAGGACCTTATTTCTTTCTCTGGTGTGGTGGTTCCTAAGCAATCAGGAGCTCAGATTCTTTTCAGTTTTCAGCTGTTAGGCTATGGGTATGGCCATTGTACTCAAGGTCAAGATGATAGCTAGAGCTCCAGCCATCACATCCATATTCCAGGGAGAAGTTTATAGGAAGAGGTGAAACATATGATAGAAAAAGAGAGTCCATGCCACTTGTCTTTTAAGAAAGTTCCCCAGAAGCTGCCACCACACATTTCTGCTTCCATTTCACTGATCAGCACTTACTCACATGGCTATATCTATCTGCAAAGGAGCCTGGAAAATGTAGTCTGTTTTAAGGACACATTTTTGCTCTAAAAGAATTTGGAGGTTTTCTTAGTAAGGATAATGATGAATGTAGATATTTGGGTAGGCAAATCTTGGTCTCTGCCATAGTTTCTTGCCCAGAAACCTTCTATGCCTCCCTAAAACTGAAGTTAAGAGTTTTTAACTAGGGTTGTGCATCAGAAACACTTTGGAACCTTTTCCAAAGGACATATGCTTGGGCTTCAACCTCTGAGATTTAGCAGGTCTGGGGAGCAGTTTGTTGTTTGGGCTTCAGGGGATCAATCATATCTTTCCCCAACCCCATTGCGAGCCTGAGTTCTGAACCATCTGAGGAAACACAAGAATCAGACAAGACAGGAACAGAAATTTGCCTTTCTTCTTTATGAGGCTGATGGAGAATGCTGCTTTTAGTTGTACTGACCAATAGGCTTTCTAGCACTTCCATTCCTGGATAAGACAGACTTATCTCTGCCTGTAGGCAGAGAAGGACTGCCATGTGCCTCCTGGGCAGAGATCTTGGCCTCTGATGCCACAGAAGAGAACACGCCAGAACACAGGTGCTCTGTGGCCTGGCAGGTCCATGGGGTCTAAGCTACCCACACTCATTTCTTCCTCACAAAGCCAACTCACGGATCAGATGATTTGTGCCTATTTCCCATCCTCCTCAGTAAGGAGTGGGGTCAAGAGGCCAGGAAGGTTGCTCAGGGAAAGTTGAGGAGTAAGGAACGATATAAAACTCTAACGTATATTATGGGCTGCCCTGGTGGCTCAGCAGTAAAGAATTCGCCTACCAATGCAAGAGACATGGGGTTTGATCCCTGGGTTGGGAAGATGCCCTGGAGAAGGAAATGGCAATCCACTCCAATATTCTTGCCTGGGAAATTGCATGGACAAAGGAGCCTGGAGGGGTACAGTCCATGGGGTTGCAAAGAATGGGACACGATGAAGCAACTAAATAACAATAACAAAGCTACATTATAAGGCCCAAGTTCCTTGATAAAGCATCTGAGCAGCTTTGTGACCTTAATGGGACCTACATTTCCAGCTTTACCTCTTCATTCTTTATATTCCCTCTGCTCCAACGTTTTATTCCCCCCAGTGGCTTTTCTTCTGCTACTTTTCTGTCTGGAAGGCCTTTCCTTTTCACCTTGAGTTTTGGACTCCATTCCGCTTCAGAGTCCGAAGCCGTTGCCAGGAGGTCTCTATCAACTTTATCATACAATATCCACCTCCCTGCACTCTGTGTTCCCATGACACCTCGTTTACGCCACTGATACCACCTTCTCATTTTAAACACATGCACCTATGGCAGACACTGCTAGCTGCCTAGTGGATAAACGAGAGGGAGGCTTGTTTGGAAGGACACAGAGTAAGTCAGAGGGCTGGGAGGCATGGAGAAGATAAAAGGAGGGCTCTATTTGTTTGGAGTGCCTTGGTGACTGTTCCCTTTAGACCAGACATGTGCTCTCTGGTCATCATTGGCCTTACCATGTCCTGCATTGCTTACACTGGGTCTGTCTCACATAATTACATTATCTGCCTGGTCCCTGTAGGTGCTTAACATTGTGAGTCATGTTCTACAGCCTCCCTGGGCAGTGGTTGAGCCCACTTTGTCTGAAATAGTTTCAGAAACAGAGAAATGTTCTCGTATAGGTCAGCCCATTGCCTTGTAGACACCACCATTTGTCTTCCTGTAATTCACACTCAGTGGCCCCAGTTTTCTCTCTTGGGGCTGCACAGATTTTATTGTCTCTTGCACATGAAATTTCCTCTGACATTCAAAGTCAGATGTGTTGCCATTGTTTCAACCTCCTCTCAGAAGTAAGTATTCAGTAACTATCAGCTGTTTTTATGAATGATGCTAATAATGTTATGACTGATTGTTAAATGCCAGATATGAGCATTTAACAAATGAATAAGGCTGGGTCAGCAAAGGGAAATGGAAGTGTCACAGTTTATAAGCATTTTAGAAATTGTTAGCCCAGGGATAATAGACAGCCTCACGGGTTCACTGATAAGTGGAGGTAGAGAGTGGTTGCTTGGAGCACAATGCTGATTCTCAGGCCACATCTGGGCCTCACTGGGAAAGGATTCTGGAATGGATTGGTGATGGCTGCCAGGAAGAGGAAAGAGGGGATGGTGGAGGGATGTCAGTCATTTGCCATCTTGGGTTTTACCCAACTTCAAGAGTTCAGAAAGGTGCACAAGGTTTGAGTGTGGAGCAAGGTGCAGTATGGGATCCAGAATTCCTGGCTTCTGGAGTCTTCCTTCTGCCCAAGCTGCCTCAATGTTGTTGGTGTCTACCAGAAAAATTCAGAGTCTAATGAAATACTTATTAAGAACTTAGTGGTTTTTTTTTTATTGTTGTTCCCTCATTTTCTCACCTGCTAGCTCTCTCAGCTACCACCTCCAAAGACTGCCTTTTAATCTGCCTATGCATCTCTTTCCCTAGTTAAATAATAAAGAATCATCCTGCTTCTTCCGCTGCCATTCTTTTCGGAAAAGCACAATAATCAGTCTTTAATGAGCTTGTGACTCTGAACGAAAGTATAATGATTTTGGTGACTCTGCAGCTTCCGTTGATGGAAATATATTTATTTTAGAAGCTGATGACCTGTGGGAAAAGACTATTATTCTAAATATCATGATGAGGTCATGGGAGCTGATAGAGGGCTTGGGGAGAGGGGGAGGAAAGGGGAAGAGAACCAGTGAAAATTAGAATTGCTTATGAATGAAAATAGACTACTTTCTATTCTGAGCAAGAAACACTGACTTACTGATTCCTTAGGGGTGTTGAAGAAAAATGCACACGGATGGAGACGTTTACTGAGGCTAGCTCAGCCCTTTGCCGAGGGTTCCATCAGGTGGCATGAGAGATGGCAGTCGAAGTCAGCCTTAGGTCCTAGGATGGAAAGCTACTGGGTGATAGAACCCAAGACTAAGATAGAACTAGTAAATGGGGTATTCAGTGACCTGCTTCATATTTTTATAACAGACTTGTTCCTGTACTGAAAATGACATAAAGTACAATACTTTATATTCTATAATGAGCCAAAACAAACTACTAAACAAATAAGCCTGCATAGTTACCTGGAATGCTATCCCTCAGTTATTTCAACTGAGTGAATTTTATACACACACATAAACATATTTTGTAAGATATCTAATTTTTACTGTAAGTATGTTGCGGTCATTTTCCTTGGTCAGTAAATCAGATCTGTGATGTTTATTGGACATTCACTAAGTACCTTCCAAACAACTACTGCTATCTTCTCATTTCTTAACAGAATGCAGAGTTTCTAAGCCATGTGGTTTGGAGAAGTCATTCTACCCCCAGTTTCAGGGTAAACTTTGATCAGATCAGCCAGTCAGCTTATCTTATTATCCAGACCTTGGTGACTGGTTCAAGGGTGGGCACCTGACCCAGTTTAGGTCTAAGAAGAAACATCTGCTAAGGATTTCTAGGTTAGAAAGTGTCTCTCTCTTTCATGAAAACTCCTGGAATTGGTTCTATCTCTTACCTCAGGTGGAATGGCATAAGAAGGTAGGATTAGGAGTCCAGTGGTTGTTGTTACTAACAGGAGGGTGAACTAGCTGAGACTGAAGCTATAGAGAGTGGAATGGAAAAAGCAGAAAACATGAACCAGAGCCTGGATGCCCATGGGATCCCCTGGATCAAACCATGCCTAAGGCTCATGCCACCTTTATACTTTTCAGTAAATCGAGTCAATAAATTTAAGCTTGTCTGAGTCATACTATCTATTACTGGCAATCCAAAGCATCCTAAATAATACAAGCATTTTACATAATGGTATAATATCTGATTACATACATGTGTTAAAAGCATTGTTAGGCCTACTATTCAATTTAATCTTTAAGCCATCTTACGAAGTAAACAAGTATCTATTTGTCAAGCGGATAACCAAGGCCTAGAGTGAACAGCTGAGCTATCTAAGATGACATAGCTAGTTAGCAGCAGAACCAGGGCTTCTGACTTCCTGAACAGAGCTTTTAATACAATAACATTTCAAGGCAGAGGGATTATGGACCAGGGAATAGAATAATTCTGAAGGATGGGGCCACATTATTAGGTTGACAGGTAGGATGTAAAAGTGATCAGTCATATCAATCAGCTGTACTTCGAATTTGAAACCGAGGATGTAAGGCACAAAAAGATTTGGAGATTAGAGTAATAGTTCTCAAACTGGCCTGGGGACCCCGGAGAGTTCCTCAGATCTTTTCAAGAGGTTTGTGTCAAAACTATTTTCATAATAATGTTAAAATGATATTTGCTCCTCTTTGATTCTTATTCTCTCATAAGTACACAGTAGAATTTTCCGGAGGATACATGACATGTGACACTCAACAAAAAGAATGCAGAAGGAAATATGAGAATCTATCTTCTATTAAGCTAGACAGGAAAGAACTTTGCAGAAATGTCAAACAATGCCACTCTTCTTACAAATTATTTTTGTTGTTGTTTGGAAAATAGTTATTTTTTAAAAAATATTTTATGTTTATGTGAACACATAGTATTTTTAATATTCTTGAAAATAAATTAATAAATTTTTTTTCAGTTTTAACTTTGAATACAGTAGGTGTGGATAGATATAAACCTACACAGACAAACATTGTTTATGTCCTCAGTATTTTTAAGAGTGTAAAATCATTTTCAGGATATAATGTTTGACAACTGTTGGGTAAAAGGATACCTGCAATTTTCAATTAAACTTCTTTCAGAAGATTCATTCGGGCAAGCCTAGTTTCTTTTTGACTTCTGACACCTAGACTCCAGAAATAAAGTTCAATATGAACTGGAGATTTAGCCATTGATGGGTTGTATGATCAGCATGGTTTAAACCAATTTATACAACTTTGGCCAAAAGTTCCTTTTGGGATCAGAATGAATTTGTTGCCTACTTTCACCAAATTGATTAGAAATTGACTGGCTCTGTTCATTACTATGTAGATACATAAATCAACTGGGGAATCTGTGTAGTGATAGGTGTCACTCTGGTGGCAAGTAGCAGAAGGTGACTCTGCCAGAGAAGCTGTTTATTAAAAGGGTCGTGGGAGCTGTCAGGTTTGTTAGGAGAAATGGAGAGCCAGGCTTGAAGCTAAGCTTCCAGGAGCAATGAAAACATCACTTCGTAGAACTGGACTGAGAGGGACCACTGTCCCTGCTGTGGTGGACATAGCACCAAGACCTCAAGGAAACCACACTGACCCTGTGCCGGAATGCCAACCTTGTAAACATTGTCATCCCAAAAGTCAGGCTTCTTGCCACCATTCTGCCAGCAAAATGGATCTCCTGGAAATCTCTTTCCTTAAGTTCCTCTCTTTGGAATCAAAATTTAAAGGAGTGTGTCCGATTGGCAGAACCTGAGACATGTCTTTATTCAAGTTGCAAGAAAGGCTGGAATTTGATTTGAGATTTCTAAGTTCTGCTTTGGAAGAGTAGGATGCACAGGGAAGAAATGATCCCAAACATAACAAAAACATTTAAGAAGAGCTAAGAAGTCAGAAAACACAACTGATGCTTGCAACCCATGTTGTAAGATGTCATAGAGTTGTGGTTACATGGAATGTTCCAGGTTAGGCAGATCTGGGTTCAAATTCTGGATCAAATTGCTGCTACCAGCTATAGGATCTTAAGAAAGTCACTTAAATTTTCAAAGCCTCAATAATCTCACCTGTATCCTTGGGTAGATATGAAGATTAAGTTAATTTACTGGATAAAATGACACATAATATAATATTGTGTGTACCCATTAGGTACCCAGAAATTATAGCCATTAATATTACCAATCTTCAGAATCTGCACTAGGCAGACACATTTCCCCCCAAAGTGGTAAGGGGAAGTTGGGGCATAAGGAGACCAAAGGACTTGTACGAAATTTGAGCAAGAACTAACATCAGGATGTGTTTCTGAGATCAGTGATTCTGGGTCCAGCTACCATCCCAGTTTCTAAGCCCCATCACCTCTTTCTGCAATCAAAATGTGGCAGAAGTAATAAACATCTCATATTAGTCAGTTATTTTTGGGTTGGAATCTTTAAGGTGAGCTTTACTTATCTTCCTTATTCTTTTCTGAAGTTTTTGAAAATGAACTAATGAGTTTATATTATAGTATACATATGTATTATAGTATATAATAGTATTAAAATAATTTTTAAAAATTTAAAAATAGCTATAAAGACATTTTTTCACTCTGGGAAACAAAGATCTGTCTCAGTTTAGGTTCCCCTCAAAGTTGAGCCTGAAATGAGGATTTGGGATTCGGGGGTAGTTTATGGGCTTCCCTGATGGCTCGGAGGTTAAAGCGCCTGCCTCCAATGTGGGAAACCTGGGTTTAATCCCTGGGTCAGGAAGGTCCACTGGAGAAGGAAATGGCAACCGACTCCAGTATTCTTGCCTGGAGAATCCCATGGACGGAGGAGCTTGGTAGGCTACAGTCCATGGGGTCGCAAAGAATCGGACACGACTGAGCGACTTCACTTCACTATGTAGGAGGTGATCAGTGTCTAAGTCCTGGTTTTCTAATGAACTAGAGGTGGTATTAATCTAGATGAGAACGTTGAGTGTTACCAGAGACTATCTAAATAATAGGGTTCCATGCTGAAATGAGTGTGGAGTTGCTGGGGCAAAAAGGTATTTTTACTGCAGGACTTCTTAGGGTCTTTGAGCTGCTAATGTACACTGAGAATCTCTGAGAGGGACTTATAGCACCAGTCCCCATTGTTACCCCAAGAGAACTTTGTGGGATTAACACTCTCATGAATATTATACTTTGAGAAATGTTGCATGATCTCAGGGGTCACTTCAAGCTATAAAGTTAGTGATGTCTATGATCTCATTTCATCTTTCTCCCAAGTCAGCAAGATAGGGAACCATTTTGAAAATCACTTATCAAAACTAAGAAGCCAATTAGGGGTATGTGCATGTGTGCTCAGTTGCTCAGTTGTGTCCAACTCTTTGCAACTCCATGGACTGTAGCCCACCAGGCTCCTCTGTCCAAGGGATTTTCCTTCCAGCAGCTACTGGAGAGAGCTGCTGTTTCCACCTCTAGGGGATCTTCCTGACCCAGATCAAATCTTATTTGACACAGATCAAATCTGTGTCTCCCACATCTCCTGTGCTGCAGGCAGATTCTTTACCATTGAGCCACCAGGGAAGCCCCAGTCAGGCATATAGCCAGACTCATATTCAGATCTTTTGAGCCAACTTTTTTCCTACTATGTGAGAATGGCAGATATTATGGGTTGGCTTGTGTTCCCCAAAAGATATGTCAAAGTTTAACCTCCATACCTCAGAATGTGACCTAACTTTGAAAAAGAGCTTTTATAGAGGCAACCAAGTAAAAAGGAGGTCATTAGAGTGAGCTCTAATCTAAATGACCCATGTCCTTATAAGAAAAGGAAATTTGGACACAGGTGCTCATAGATAGAAGATGGTGTGAAGATACAGGGAGAATGCCATGGAGGAGGCAGAGACTGGATCTATGATACCACAAGCCAAGGAATCCTGGGGCTGCTGAGACAGGCTGGGACCTGGGACCCTTTTCTACAGTGCTTGCACCTGGACAACATCTCCTTGGAGCAGCACAGTATAAAGAAAGGGACTAAAATAACTGCATGCATGCACAACTGGAGTGATTATGAACAATAAGATACAAAAAGGCTACAATAAGATACAAAAACCCAACCTTCACTTCTGAGGTGCTGGGAGCAAAAGCAGGGTACGATGCGTGGTATCTGCACATAGCCCCACTAAAGGGATGGGTAGACCACCTAAGCCACCCCTGTGGCCCAACCCACCATCTGCCCCTACCTTCCTTCCACTTAAGGAACCAGCTCACCCCTCTTCAGGGAGTGAATAAAGGAAACTGCTACTTGTTTTTGCTCTCTCATCATGTAGCACAGTTCCCAGTAAAACCGTGCCTAAATTCCTCATCTGGCCTCTTATCAATTTCTATTGATTAAAGAGTCCAAGGACCAGAGTCAGTAACACTATCAGAAGCTCAAAGAGGCCAGAAGGATCTTTCTCTTATACATTTCAGAGGGAGTATGGCACTGCCACCACCTTGATTTTGGACTTCTAGCCTCCAGAACTGTTAAGTAATACACTTCTATTTCTCCAAGCTACCTCGTCTGTGGGTACCTGTTACAACTTCTCCAGGAAATGAATACAGCAGATGGGATACGAGCTCTAGAATGATGCTTTCAGGCTCTTGTTCATCAGACCCAGGTCTGAGCGTGGAACACAGTAGTGCTTAGCCAGCCTGTAGGGAAAGCTATTGACCTCAACCTGGGGGAGACAGTGTTTCTGTTTAATGGCTAAGAACAAGGAGATCCTCCATGTTTTCCTTGGACCCAGTGTCTCTCCTTCCCTGTCTTCTCACCTTGGCACCAAATGAGAGCTCGGAGGCTCATAAAGCTTTTATAAACAAACAGAGCTCCTTCAATGTTCACTTTTCTTGTGTCTGGGCAGGGCTGTTTCCCGGGGCCGGGCTGCCGGGCTGTGGAATGTAACTTGTCTCTGTGGAAGAAGCCAAGAGCGAGTTTTGCCAGGACAGCTGGCAGGGACAGAGCTGCCCCTGGTGCAGACACCTGTGACTCCAGTCTATTTGTGGAGACCTCCTGGGTACTCACTGCCCCAGGCAGGACTTGAACCTCTGACTATGTGAGTCACTTCTGCATAAATATGATAAGACCTTTTGGTTATGTGCCCAAAACAAGTTTCTGAAGTTTTAGGAGCAGAGGATTAATTCCCTACATCAACTATATAAAAGGCAGGGCACGTCCATTTTATTGATGAGCAAACCAAGGCACAAATGATGAAAAGGACTTTTTCCAGGGTCAAAGAACTAATTCATGGCAGAGTTGAGACTCTCCTGAAAAAAGAGCTGCATGTGGGAGGAACGATGTTTACCTGAGAAACTGCAGCTGCAAGGCAATGGGTACTTGGCGGGTAGAGGAAGGGGCAACACGCTGAGAAATAGGAGACTGGGGGGGGGGGGGGCTCAGAGCCCCAGCTTTGGAGTCAGAACCAGCTTTGAACCTAGGTTCTGCCAAGTACTAGTTGCAAGTTGCTCTCTGTGCCTCAGTTTATCTGATAAATGAAGAAAATAGTTGTACCTACTTCATTAAGCTGTTCTGGCCGTCAGATGTCATGATACATGTATTTAACTTGGTGTCCACTGTGTGGGAGTCATTAGATCAGGGGTGTTTCAGTGGTGGTGGTCATTCACAGCTCTAGTCATCCTGCACCTCTGCCTGGAGCCAGCCTGGGGAGTGCTAGCCCCTTTGTGGAAGGTAGGTTCAGTTTTGGAAAGAAGATGATCATACTGATGAGGAGGTGGGTGTGTCTCCAAGCCAAGAAAGGCCCTCGGCCGCTCATGGGAGCTGGGGAGCCAGGGTATCCAAGCCCGCAGAAGTCTATTCCTGTGGTTTACTTTGAGGGCCTGTGAACAAAAGAAAGCAAAACCTGGTATGAAGTTTCCAAACTGCTCTCAAGTGCGGCCAAGCCTGGATCTGTTTCCTGAGCCACACGAAGGCAGTTTCATCTCCCAGTCCTTCCACAGGCAAAGCCTCTTGACAGTTGGAGCTGGAACCCATCCTGAGTGACTGCTGGACAGAGCTTGTGCTTCCAGAGGGGCTTCTGGCTCTGGTCCCTGCATCCCCCAATGCTGAGCCATGCCAAAAGGTGGAGACATTGGGTTGGGATAAGATCCAGAAGATCAACTCTGATAAAGGTGAGTATTAGCCCCTCGGGTATTGAATAGGAAGGTGAGTCCTCACTCCTTGCCATTCCCCAGCATAGGTCTCACAGTGATACTTTCTGTGATAATCACTTCATTTCACATTCTACATGGCACTCAACAATATCTGAAGTTATCCTATGTATTTGTGTACTTGTCTAAGCATATCCCTGGTGGCTCAGTTGGTAAAGAATCCTCCTGCAGTGCAGGAGACTGCCTGTAGCACAGAAAACCAAGGTTCGATCCCTGGGTGTGGAAGATCCCTTGGAGAAGGAAATGACAATGCTTTCCAGTATTCTTACCCGGGAAGTCCCATGGACAGAGGAGCCCGGTGGACTACAGTCCATGGGGTCGCAAAGAGTTGCACATGACTTAGTAACTAAACCACAACCTAAGTCCCCCACTAGAAAGTTAGTGCCATGAAAGCAGGACTCCTCCTGTCTTGTTAACCCTTACATCCTAGTGCTTAGGGTCATGGCAGGCAGTAGGAAGCTTTCAGCCTTGGTAGATGAGTGACTGAAGCTTCTGTTCTTTCCTTCCCATCCTCATCTATTCATCCTTCACTACTAGTCTAAATTTTACCTCTGAGGCCTATGTAACTTGTTCCTTTTTTGACTCCTCCTAGCACTTGATATAATCTGATTGACTTTTCTACTCTGTTGTGCATTTGGGTTCTGCAGGTATTGTATTGACCACTGTAATCTCTTTGAGGACAAGGACTGGGCTTTACTCCTGGCAGTAGTTTCTGGCTTCCTCCCACAGTCCACATTGCATAGAGTGTTGCTTAGATCTTTGTTAATGCCTGTTACCTTGAATTCCACTTTGACTGCCTCCCACAGTATGGACAGGGATTTTTCTTCTCCTCCAGTATCTTCAAGGTAGAGACACTGCCTTTAGCAGACTAGATTTCACATCCAGTGAATTTTCAGGCAGACAGGAGGTTGTTAAGGCAAGAGATTGTTGAGTCAAGCTATTGTTTGAGCTCCTCTAAGTGTATATTCTCAGCAGAATCAGAGAACTTATGAAAGGATAAGTAGAGCACTGAGAAACTTGCAAAATTCCATGCTGTCAGTGAAATGTCGTTTCTGGTCCCTGCTCAGTTGCTTCTTTAAGCTGGCTTGAACAAATGTTCTGAGATTCTCTTTTTACTAGAATAATTCCACTAAAGAATAGTAAGTATTACATTCAAGAGAGTTAGAGCCAGAAGGGATCTCAGAAATAATACAGCCTGACTCTCCTTATTAAGAGATGAGGAATCTGAGGCTTCCGGAGGGGTTGTATCCAACATCACACAGAAGTCAGGGGCAAATGTGTGATACACAGACAGGCCTCCTGGGCAGTTTTCAACTCAAGTTTAGTCCCTTTTTCTCCACAGCGCTTTTGATACTGTCACATAACATATTTCTTCCTCCACATTGCAGGTTTTAGTCTTTTTTGCAACCTGGCAGATGAAATGGGGACTTGCCTCCATGATCTGAGTTCAAGGACATCAGGAAATCTTGCTTGTTTTCTTTCTGCCCCAGTCTTCCACCCTGGCTAGTCACTGCTGCCAGAATTGTGCCATAAGAGACAATTCTATTACTTCATATCTGGACATAATCTGCCTTTAGGTCAAAGGTTCTACCTCAAATGCCTATGGGGGCTAAGAAGGTAATATGAATGGGAGTTGGCACAGGTGGGACAGAGAGGCAACTGTGGCTCCTCTCCAGCCAGAAGGGCCATATCTTCTGTGTTGCCAAAAGAAGCTAGAAACGAGGATATTTCTTCCCATTGGAACTCTTCTGAATTTTAAATAATGGCAACAACAGAAAAAAATCCAAGTACTACCTGGCCAAAAAACAAACAAACAAAAAGACCTCTCCAAGCTAGTCTTGATCTTTTACAGAGAAGCCATACATAGATTCTTTCTAATGAATGGAGTTTGGGAGAGGTCAGAGAAATGAAATATATCCTCGGGGAGCAGGTTTAGGTGGCATGTGCAGGACCTGTAGTAGGATGGGGAGAATGAGGCCCCCAAGGTACAAAAAACACTGAAATTGCATGACCTGAAGAATGACTGTCACCTTTAATTTTGTACCCTGTGTGCCTCACTTACCTCACCCTACGTCTAGCCCTGAGCATGACAGGGGTGGAGTGTAGGGGAGAGAGGGGATATGAGTCAGGGGAAATCATATCTATAGGTGAGGCTGAATGAAGACCCCAGGAAGTGAAAAAAGTGACAAGAAGGCCACTCAAGGCCAGTTTTGCAAGCTGTGTGATGCAGCTCTGATTCCTCTGCTGTGGAGGGGCCTGGGTAGAGTGTGTCCTATGCTAACATCACCACTGTTTGCTTCCACGCTATTGCCAGACCTTCTGGAAGCCTTGACTCCGTCTTGCCCCAAGTGACCTCAGTGGAAAGTGTGAGAAAGCAAGAAGCAGCAGTTGTTTTTATCTCCAAATCAAGCAAAGAAAACAGTTGTGCACATTGCCGGGGTCTCAGGCCTCAGCCTTCTAACTCCCTGGGAGCCCCTGGAGCTGCTGGGGACCATTCCTGGCAGGTAGGGAAGGGGCATATCAGCTAACCCAGAGGCCCCAGGAGTTTGCATAGGCCTCTGCCTCCTAGGAGCTCCCTGGAGGCAGGGCAGAATTGTTGCCCTTGAGGTGTCTTCCTGCTTAATTTTGAAGAAGGGGAGGCTGGACCTTTGAAGAACCCAGACTCCCTGCCTCCTAAGCAGCATGCAGCAGGAATCTGGAGGAGCCAGACTCTGAGCAGCTCCTCCTGCTGCCTCTTTGGCTTTCCAGCCACACGCCTGTGGTTTGGACCCAGCATTGAGGACAGCTGGATTTGTTTTGGTGTTCAAACCAGGGGGGAGGGACATGATTTTAACATTGAAAAAAATAAATTGTTTTGGAGAGAGAGAGAGGGCTTCCAGCGGGAGCACTTGAAGGTTTCTAACCTCGCCTGCTCCCTACCAATGTCAGAGAATTAACGCCTGATGAGAGCCAGCATTTAGCAACAGCCCTAGAGAAATGAATAAGCAATGTCATAGGAGTTGGACCAATTATTCCCAAGATGTTGGGAGAGTCCACGTAGCCTTTACAGTGGGAGTCTCTGGGACCCCCTTGTTTACCTGGATCTTTTCTGCTAAGAACTATTATTAGGAACTGCCTGTTCTTAGTAACTACAGGATGTGTCTGGGTCACCTAAGCCTCTGGAGGCTGCTTGAAGGGGTTCAGTGGGAGGAGGGCCTCGTGGGGATAGGAGAGATGTGACAGCTGCTGCAAATGCTGGATGCTGGAGAAGCTGTCAATAGGAAACAGCAAAAAATAGACTTCTCTGGGACCCCACACTATATAATTAGGACCCAATGTGGGATAAAGCAGACTTATCTTTCTGTTAATGTAAGCAAAACAACAACAACAAAAACATCATGATTTTTTTTTAAAATGAATCAGGGATGTCTGCCAATTGTTGTGTCTGGTCTGTCACCTCCTCAGAGAAGATTTCCATGAACTCCTCCCCCTCTCTTCCTCCACTACATTCGACCCTCCCTCAGTAATTCTGTGCCATCAATCTGCCTATTTCCCTCAAGTAACATATCAGAGTTAATAAACATTGTACCTACTGCCTATTCACTTGTTTGATTTCTGTCTACCTGTCTGGGCAAAAAGCTTCATGAGAGCAGAAATCTTGTGCCTCATTCATCTTTGCTTCCCTAGTGCCTAGCATGGGGCCTGGTGCATAGTAGGAACTCAATAAACATTAGTTTTATCCAAGGCAATCTACAGACTCAATGCAATCCCTATCAAAATTACCAATGGCATTCTACAAAAAACCAGGAAAAATCATTTTAAAATTTATATGGAAACATTAAAGACTCTGAATAGCCAAAACAACCTTGAGAAAGAAAGAACACAGCTGGAGGAATCATGCGGCCTGACTCTAGACTACATTAAAAAACTACAGTAATCAAAAGAGTATGGTACAGGCACAAAAACAGAAATATAGATCAATGAAAAAAGATGGACAGCCCATAAATAAACCCACGCACGTATGGTCAATTAATTCATGATAAAGGAGGCAAGAATACACAATGGAGACAAAGTGGCATCTTCAATATGTGATGCTGGGAAAATTGGGCAGCTACACGTAAAAGAATGGAATTAAAATAGCCTAACATCATGAAAAATACATTAAAATAAACTCAAAATGGGTTAAAAACCTAAATGTAAAACCTGAAACCATAAAACTCCTAGAAGAGAACATAGGCAGAACACTATTTGACATAAATCATAATAATTTTTGGGGGGGTTTGCCTCCTAAAGCAAAGGAAATAAATGCAAAAATAAACAAATAGGAACTAATTAAAATTAAAAGCTTTTCACAGCAAAGGGAACCAAGGACATAACAAGAAAAAATCTATTGAATGGGAGGAAATATTTCCAAATGATATGACCAATAAGGGGTTAATATTCAAAATATACAAGCAACTCATCCAACTCAACATTTAAAAAAATCAACACAATTAAAAAATGAGCAAAAGAATTGAATAGCCATTTTATCAACAAGAAATATAGATGGCCAATAGGTACATGAAAAAAATGCTCAACATTGTAAATCATCAGAGAAATGCAAATCAAAGCCATACGAAATATCACCTCACACTTGTCAAAATGACTATTAGCAAAAAGAACACAAAGAATAAATGTTAGAAAGGCTGTGGAGAAAAGGGACTGTTGGTGGGAATGTAAATTGGTGCCACCTCTGTGGAAAAGATTATGGATGGATGTTCCTCAGAGAATTGAAAATAGAATTATTACATGACCCAGCAATTCCACTTCTGGGTACATATCTGGAAAAAAAAAAAAACCCACTAATTCGAAAAGATACATACACTCATATGTATACATATGATAATGCATATAGCATTATTTACAATTGCCAATGGAAGCAACTTAAGGATCTACCAACAAATGAATGAATAGAGAAGATGTGGTATATGTATGTGTGTGTGTGTATGTGTGTGTGTGTGTGTGTGTGTGTGTGTGTGTGTGTGTATATATATATATAAAGTGGAATACTACTCAGCCATACAAAGAATGAAATTTTGCCATTTGCAACAACATGAATGGTCCTAGAAGATAATTATACTAAGTGAAATAAGTCAGATATCACTTAAAAGCGGAACCTAAAAACTAGTGAATATAACAAAAATACTCACAGATATAGAGACCAAAGGAGTGGTTACTAGTAGGGAGGTGGAAGGTGGGAGGGGCATGATAAGGTTAAGGGATTAAGAGGTACAAACTCTTATGCATAAAATAAATAAGGTGCAAGGATATATTGCACAACACATTTACAATAGCTATAAATGGAGTATAATTTTTAAAAATTGTGAAATCACTGTTGTATACTTGAAATTTACATACATATATTTTGTACTACATGCCTCAATGAAAACCAGACCAAAACCCATTAGTTGATTGACTGAATGAAGGGTGAAAAAACACTTCAGGAAGAAATGAATTCCCCACCACTGGTAAGATTTAGGCAGAGGTTGGGTGGTCAATAGCCAGGGATGCTAGAAAGTCCTCCTTCCTTTACTGGTTAGTCAGACTAGCTGCTGAGACAAACGGGCCCAAACCATATAATGGTTCAACCACCTTAGTGAGTTCTTTTTACTTTATGTCAAGTTTCAGTTGGACAAAATTTTTGATGGGTAGGCATAACCTCTTTTGGGGTTGGTTCAGGGACTCAGGGCTGTTCCATCTTGTGGGTCCGTCATCTTCAATACAGTAGTTCTCACCATATCTGCAGTTTCACTTGCTGCAGTTTCAGATTTCTATTGTCAACTATGGCCCCAAACTACATGGAAAATGCCAGAAATAAACATTTTGTAAGTTTTAAATTGCATGCCATTCTGAGTAGTGTGATGAAATATGCTGCCTGGCTCTGTGCTGCCTGGGATGTGCATCCTCCCTCTGTCCAGTGTATCCTGCCTATTAGTCACTTAGTAGCCATCTTGGTTCTAAGATTGACTATCATAGTATTGCAGTGCTTGTGTACATGTCACTCTTATTTTACTTACTAATGGTCCCAAAGTGCAAGAGCAGTAAGGCTGGCAATTTGGACATGGCAAAGTGAAGCCGTAATACTTCCTTTAAGTGGAAAGGTGAAAGTTCTCTACTTAAAAAGGAAAGGAAAAAAATCACAAGCTGAGGTTGCTGTGGTTTATGCTAAAAATGAATCTTCGATCCATGAAAATGTGAAGAAAGGAAAAGAAATTCATGCTAGTTTTGCTGTCACATCTCAAACTGCAAAAGTTATGGCCATGGTGTGTGATAAGTGCTTAGTTAAGATGAAAAATGCATTAAATTTATACGATAAGAGCAAGGTTTGGGTCATGGCCCAGAAGAGAGAGGCGATGAATTTGGTTCATAAACCATCAGGCTGCACTGTGCCTACCTGGGCAGAAGGTGGGCACAGATCTTTTCTCAGGGCCTCTCCAGTCCCAGCATTTGTATTGAAAGGTTTAGGTTTCCTTTTCGTGACAGCTTAGCATGTAAGGAAAAATCAGGCACTTGTCACCTCTCTTTCTTTAAATTTTAAAATCCTCTTCCTTTTGCTCCAGAGTTCCCCTAAGCATTTCTGGTGTGTCATCAGGGACAGTGAGGACATTTGTTTAGGCAACCATAAAAATGCCCAGTTCCAACAAGCCTGTCTAGGAATCCCAGCTTTATCACTCCCTAGGTATGTGGCACTGATCGCTGTGGAAGGCTTTCTTAGCTCTCCTTGCTATTCTTGGAACTCTGCATTCAAATGGGAATATCTTTCCTTTTCTCCTTTGCTTTTCACTTCTTTTCTTTTTATAGCTATTTGTAAGGCCTTCTCAGACAACCATTTTGCCTTTTTGCATTTCTTTTCCATGGGGATGGTCTTGATCCCTGTCTCCTGTACAATGTCATGAACCTACATCCATAGTTCATCAGGCACTCTGTCTATCAGATCTAGTCCCTTAAATCTATTTCTCACTTCCACTGTATAGTCATAAGGGATTTGATTTAGGTCATACCTGAATGGTCTGGTGGTTTTCCCTACTTTCTTCAATTTCAGTCTGAATTTGGCAATAAGGATTTCATGATCTGAGCCACAGTCAGCTCCCGGTTTTGTTTTTGTTGACTGTATAGAGCTTCTCCATCTTGGCTGCAAAGAATATAATCAGTCTGATTTGGGTGTTGACCATCTGGTGATGTCCATGTGTAGAGTCTTCTCTTGTGTTGTTGGAAGAGGGTGTTTGCTATGAAGAGTACATTCTCTTGGCAAAACTCTGTTAGCCTTTGCCCTGCTTCATTCCGTACTCCAAGGCCAAATTTGCCTGTTACTCCAGATGTTTCTTGACTTCCTACTTTTGCATTCCAGTCCCCTATAATGAAAAGGACATCTTTATTGGGTGTTAGTTCTAAAAGGTCTTGTAGATCTTCATAGAACCGTTCAGCTTCTTCAGCTTTACTGGTTGGGGCATAGACTTAGTTCCAAAGAATAGCAAGGAGAGATAAGAAAGCCTTCCTCAGTGATCAATGCAAAGAAATAGAGGAAAACAATAGAATGGGAAAGACTAGAGATCTCTTCAAGAAAATTAGAGATGCCAAGAGAACATTCCATACAAAGATGGGTTCGATAAAGGACAGAAATGGTATGGACCTAACAGAAGTAGAAGGTATTAAGAAGAGTTGGCAAGAATACACAGAAGAACTGTATCAAAAAAGATCTTCACGACCCAGATAATCATGATGGTGTGAGCACTCACCTAGAGTCAGACATCCTGGAATGTGAAGTCAAGTGGGCCTTAGAATGCATCACTACGAACAAAGCTAGTGGAGGTGATGGAATTCCAGTTGAGCTATTTCAAATCCTGAAAGACGATGCTGTGAAGGTGCTTCACTCAATATGCCAGCAAATTTGGAAAACTCAGCAGTGGCCACAGGACTGGAAAAGGTCAGTTTTCTTTCCAATCCCAAAGAAAGGCAATGCCAAAGAATGCTCAAACTACCACACAATTACACTCATCTCATACTTTAGTAAAGTAATGCTCAAAATTTTCCAAGCCAGGCTTCAACAATACGTGAACTGTGAACTTCCAGATATTTAAGCTGGCTTTAGAAAAGGCAGAGGAACCAGAGATCAAATTGCTAACATCTGCTGGATCATCAAAAAAGCAAGAGAGTTCCAGAAAAACATCTATTTCTGCTTTATTGACTATGCCAAAGCCTTTGACTGTGTGGATCACAATAAACTGTGGAAAATTCTGAGAGATGGGTATACCAGACCACCTGACCTGCCTCTTGAGAAACCTATATGCAGGTCAGGAAGCAACAGTTAGAACTGGACATGGAACAACAGACTGGTTCCAAATAGGAAAAGGAGTACGTCTGGGCTGTATATTGTCACCCTGCTTATTTAACTTATATGCAGAGTGCATCATGAGAAACGCTGGGCTGGCAGAAGCACAATCTGGAATCAAGATTGCTGGGAGAAATATCAGTAAACTCAGATATGCAGATGACACCAGCCTTATGGTAGAAAGTGAAGAAGAACTAAAGAGCCTCTTGACGAAAGTGAAAGAGGAGAGTGAAAAAGTTGGCTTAAAGCTTAACATTCAGAAAACTAAGATCATGGTATCTGGTCCCATCACTTCATGGGGATGGGGAAATAGATGGGGAGAAACTGGAAACAGTGTCAGACTTTGTTTTGGGGGGCTCCAAAATCACTGCAGCTGGTGATTGCAGCCATGAAATTAAAAGACGCTTACCCCTTGGAAGGAAAGTTATGACCAACCTAGACAGCATATTAAAAAACAGAGACATTACTTTGCCAACAAAGGTCCATCTAGTCAAGGCTATGGTTTTTCCAGTGGTCATGTAAGGATGTGAGAATTGGACTGTGAAGAAAGCTGAGTGCCAAAGAATTGATGCTTTTGAACTGTGGTGTTGGAGAAGACTCTTGAGAGTCCCTTGGACTGCAAGGAGATCCAACCAGTCCATCTTAAAGGAGATCAGTCCTGGGTGTTCATTGGAAGGACTGATGCTGAAGCTGAAACTCCAATACTTTGGCCACCTCATGCGAAGAGCTGACTCATTGGAAAAGACCCTGATGCTGGGAGGAATTGGGGGCAGGAGGAGAAGGGGACAACAGAGGATGAGATGGCTGGATGGCATCACTGACTCGATGAACATGAGTTTGAGTAAACTCCGGGAGTTGGTGATGGACAGGGAGGCCTGGTGTGCTGCAATTCATGGGGTCACAAAGAGTTGGACATGACTGAGCAACTGAACTGAGGTATGTGGCAATGGACAAGTGATTCAAATTCTCTGTCCCTCCACTTTCTCCTCTGGAAAATAAGGACATTAAAAATAATAACACCTATTTTGTAAGATTGGGAGTTTTAAAAGAACAGAGGTATATATGATTCATGGTGCATTCACTCCAGATTGTTGCCCCAGGTGTTTTACTTTTATCATCTTTTTAAAGTTCTTACAGCAATTCTATGACATACAGACTACCGTTAGTCCAAGTTTTTTTAGAGGACAACACAGAATCATTGAGAAATAAAGCAGTTTGCCTTAAGCCATGCAACTAATAGACTGGGAATATGGACTTGAATGGAGTCATCCAATTCCAGAGTCTACAAGGTATGTAGAAGTCGACAGCAATCATGATTACCAGGAGGATGGCTTTTTGTTGTTATTATTCACTCTGGAGCCAGTCCTAGGCTTACTTATAAGTCAGGATTTGTAAAACATTTCACAGTCTATAAAGTGCCTTTATGGCTCTTAGCTAGATAGCTCTTCACAATGATTCTGAGGTATAATCACTATGTTAGTCCTTTTATAGGTGATAGAAATGAGCCTCAGAAGTCATGAGTCATTGGCCCGATGTCACACAACTAGAATATGGTGGTAGTGGCTCTCAAACTCTGATTTTTAACAAAGCCATTGCCTTGGTTAAATTCAAGTTAATATTTTTTAAGTACATAGAATGGTGCCTAGCACATAGTAAGCATGATATAAACACTGGTTAAATAAATTAGTTAAATAAATATCAAACACCACTGATCTCCTCAACAAATATTTCTTTAGTACCTGTTACCATCTGGAAAGTGAGGGGCTTGTAACTGTGAGCCTGGGTCTCTTGTCCCTATCTCCTACCCCACCCCACCCACCTTGTATCCAGTGCTCTTCGGCTGCTTCTTGGCTGGGCTAATCTATTTCTGTTCACCTTCTCCCCTTGCTCTGGCTTGCTCTTCCTGGAAGCTCCCTATGATCTGGGCTCCTCCCTACAATTAAAAAAAAAAATCTGGATTCTCATTGTTCCTGTTTTTCAGGACTCTGCTTGCTACAGTCCAACAGAATGGTCTTCTAGAAGGGGTTGTTTACTAACACTGCGATCCTCATGGGTCACAGGGCCCTCTCACATAACTTTTTTATAGGGGGCTTCAGTTAACCCGAAGGAATGATTAGTAGTGGAATTTCAGGCCTCTGCATAGGCCAAGGGGGAGACATTTTTTAATGAGAGGGCCTGAAGTCACAGCATAAGAAACTTGTTGAAGCCAGAGGGCCAGCTCTGCTCAGGGTTTCACATGAAGTCCATTCTGACTGGAAGATTGATGCAGCTTCTCTTTCACTCTGCCCTCTTTCATAAAAGTTCTTCCTTAAGCGGCTTCAGAAGATTCCTAACATTCCTTGTCAAATGGAGCCCCAAATGATTTCTAACTCATGTTTTTAATGGAACAGAACCAGAAATTCCTAAACAATGAGGAAATAGAATTGAGAAACATGTGTACTCTTAGTCAACAAGTTTATTTAGTCTTTATCATATGTCAGGTAATGTTTTAGGTGCCGAGGAAGTGGGAACAAGCAAGTAAGTCATGGCTCACAAGAGCTTTGAGATGGCCTGTAAAACATGGTTCTGCCTTTTAAACTAGGTGATCTCCTAAAGTATCCTGAGCTTTGAGACCTATGATCACATAACACAACAACCTATGGTTTTGCTAGTTCAAAGAACTCCTTCCTTCTACAAGTAAAAACATCATGAAAATGGGGTGTGTCTGAGACTCCTGGTCATATTCTGTATCTCATCTTTATTCACCTTTAGTAATAGAACTTCTGATTTATAGCTGGGAGTTTGGCTATAGGGGAGAAAGACTGTACTGTCCATCTTCTTTTGCAGCAGAAGGTGGCCATGTGACTAAGTTCTGACCAATGAGATGTGAGCAGAAACACCCATGCAATTTCTTCTGGCCGTGCTCTTAAAGTGAAGGGATATGCTCCCTCCCATTTCCTCTTCTGACTCTGAGGCTGAGGATCTGGTGATGAGCCATCATAGGGCATGGGGATAGTGGAGCAACAAGATGGAAGAAGAGATGTAAATAGCTTTCTTTGTTGTTTAAGCAACTAATATTTGGGAGTCTCTATCGTAACATCCAAGTATCTCTGTCAACTAATGAAAGAGTGGAGTTAAATTTTTCCATTATGATTATTGATTTGCTTATATATTTCTTTGACTCTGTTCATATTTATGTCTTTTGAAGTTTTTTATTAGGCATTTACCTATTTATGATGCTTTTGAACTGTGGTGTTACAGAAGACTCTTGAGAGTCCCTTGGACTGCAAGGAGATCCAACCAGTCAATCCTAAAGGAAATCAGTCCTGAATATTCATTGGAAAGACTGATGCTGAAGCTGAAGCTCCAATATTTGGCCACCTGATGCGAAGAACTGACTTAGTGGAAAAGACCCTGATCCTGGGAAAGATTGAAGGCAGGAGGAGAAGGGGATGACAGAGGATGAGATGGTTGGATGGCATCACTGATTTGATGGACATTAGTTTGAACAAGCTCCAGGAGTTGGTGATGGACAGGAAAGCCTGATGTGCTGCAGTCTATGGGGTCACAAACAGTCAGATACAACTGAAAGACTGAACTATTTATGATTACGTGTATTTTTGATGAATTGACACTCTGTTATTTTGAAAGGCCCCTATTTATCTCTGGTATCACTTTTTTGTCTCACAATATGTTCAATTTTCATTTAACATAACCACTCCAGCCTTTTTATGCTTACTATGTGCTTGGTATAGTGATTTACCTCATGGATGTGCATAGGACATCCATCTACTTTCAATCTATACATGTCTTTATGTTTAAAGTGTGAGTTGCAGGCAGTATATAGTCTAGTTTTGATTTTACTTTCATTCTGATAATTTAGTTGGAGTATTTAGTCCATCATAGTTTTAAAAATAAAGTTTATATTTTAAAACAGTTTAAGAATTACAGAAGAATTGCAAATACAATTCAGAGAGTTTCCATAAACTACATATGTAGTTTCTCCATTAGTAACATCCTACATTAGTAGCTCACTACCTTTAATATAATTATTGAGTTGGCTAGATTTCGATCTACCATTTCAATATTTAATTTCTGCTTTCTCCTCTGTCTTCTATTCTTGTTTCCTTTTGAATTATTTTAAATTTAGAATTCTCCATTTCTCTATCGGATTTTTAGCTATATGTGTTTGCACTACATAGAGGCTACTCTAAAGAACTACAATATAAAACTCTCACTTTTCAAAGTTTAATTAGAGTTAATACTGTGCCATGGCATATAAATTGCAGAATACTTGCAATGATAGTTTTATTTACCTCCCTGTAATCTGTCATCTTTTCTGCTATAGTTGTCATGTGTAGCAACCCAGCAAGACAATATCATAGTTTTTCCTTAAACTGTCACATGCAATTTAAAGGAATTAAGAGTAGAAAATAGCGTTAATATTTATTCAGAGATTTACCATTTCTCAAGCTCTTAATTCCTTCCTGAATTTGAATTTTCCTCTGGCATCATTTGCATTAAGCTTAATGAATTTTATCATTTCATGTAATACAGTGCTCTGGCAAAAAACTGTCCTAATTTTCTTTAACTTGAAAATTTCATTTTCATCTCCTGTTTTAAGAGGTTAGGTATAGAATTTTGTCTATGGATATAACAATATAAATTGATTGCTTATTGCTTGCAGTGTTTTAAAGCATCTGTTTCCCTGTTTTCTAACCATCGTGATTTCTGATAAGAAGTTCATGGTCATTTGAGTCATCGGTCCCTTGCATGTATGTGTGTATATATAATGTGTTGTTTTTTTTTTTTTCCAGCCTCCTTAAAGATTTTATATTTGTTTTCTAGCAACTTCACTATAATCTGTTAGGCATTTCCCCCCTCTTCTGCTTGGATTTTGTTGAGTATTTTGAATCTATAAATTTATGTCTTTCAACAAAATTTAGAAAGCTTTTAGTCATTACTTCTTCACATTTTTTAATCCCATATTTTCCCACCTTTTCCTTCTGAGAATCTAGTTACACATACATTAGCTCTTTTGGTCTAATCCATAGTTTCCTGAGGCCATGGTCAGTTTTTTAAATCTTTTCTTTAGATGCATCATTTTTATTCCTCTGTTTTCAAGTTTACTAAATGCTTTTCTGTCAAGTTCATCCTGCTATTAAATTCATCCAATGGCTTTTAAAAATTCAAATATTACATTTTTCACTTCTAGAGGTTTTATTGGGTTTAAAAATATTTTCCATTTACCTGCTTACATTTCCTTGGAGAAGGCAATGGCACCCCACTCCAGTAGTCTTGCCTTGAAAATCCCATGAATGGAGGAGCCTGATGGGCTGCAGTCCATGGGGTTGCTAAGAGTTGGACATGACTGAGCGACTTCACTTTCACGCATTGGAGAAGGAAATGGCAACCCACTCCAGTGTTCTTGCCTGGAGAATCCCAGGGACAGGAAAACCTGGTGGGCTGCCGTCTATGGGGTCACAGGGAGTCGGACACGACTGAAGCGACTTAGCAGCAGCAGCAGCAGCTTACATTTCCTATTTTTAAAATTCATTATAAGTATTGATATATTTTTTTCTCATTTAAATGGTTATATTAGCTGCTTTATAGTCCATGTATAATTCCAACATCTAGGTTATCTTGGAGTTTAATCATGTTTAGAGAATGATACACATTTTCTTGTTTCTTCATTTGCTGAGGAATTTTTAATTAAATCCTAGATATACAAATGCTACATATGCTGATGATTCCGGCTTCTCTTATATTCCCTGAAAAAGTGTAGATGCTTTTGTTTCACTGAAAATTAACTTGGTTAGACTAAAACTAGGCAAATTCTTGCCTGTGATGAGTGACAACTCAGATCTTGGTTCAGGTCTGGCTGCAAGATTCTATGTGTCTGCTTTACTTATGCATGGTGTATGAGTTAGCCAGACACTAGGGAAGAGTTTTTACATATAATTTGGGGCACCCCCTTTCTGTTCCTCTCTTTTCTGAGTTCATCTCTCTGTCTAGCAGCTGTGTTTACCTAGTCTCTGTCCTCTAGTTCTTCAGGTTAGAAAGATGGTGGGTTTTCTTTGGGGATTTTAGCTGCTTCATGTTGCACTGCTACTTAGGTCTCATCTGAGGCTAAAGCTATAAAAACTGGAAACTCTGTACTAGCCCCTCTTTTCCAAGTTTTGATTTTCCTCCGAAAAGGCCTCCTTTTGTTAATTCCCTGGAGCCTTCTGATAGTAGTTTTTAAATATGTTCTCCAAAGTTTATAGTTATTTGAAGCATGGTCAGTCTGTTAGGAGTTTAATTTGCCACATTGAAATGGAACACTAGAACTTTTTCCAGAGTATTAACTTTTTATGCATATGTTTAAAACTACATGAAAGAATCTAAAAGTCTGAACTTATATTATTGAATATCAACCTAACAGCATATTATGCAGACATAAAAATGACTTAAGATTAGTTAACAACTAAGAAACATATTTATGATTAAGTGAAATTTTCATTATGTAAAATCAGATCTCTGCTTTGACTACAGCTTTGTAAGAATTTGTGAATATGTGTAAAAAAGAAATGGTAGGAAATAAAAGAAAATGTTTTATTTTTAATGTATTCTTTATTTTTTTTAAGTTATCTCTGTTGTCCTTGAAATAAATTTCAATGCAGTTAAAAATAATAAGTCAGAGAGAGAAATATTAGGTTCCAACCGTATACTGAATTTTGAACTGAGTATTGGAGGAAAAGGAAGGTGAAACAGATTCTGATTCTGGGCTGGACTAAGGCATCCAAGAGAAGGGTAGAGAAGCAGACCCCAGCCACATGCCGGAAACCATGTGCACCTTGGAGCTTGGAATGCACACTCTTCCTTCTGAAACTCAAGTCCAGTGCCCTCATGGGAAATGTAACTTCCTGCTTTAAAAACAAGTAGCTCAGAGCAACTTCAAAAGTCACAGACTTTAAATGGGCCTTGCAAAGCACAGTGATAAGTTTAGGGCACTGAATTAGAAACATATGGATAAATTTTGCCTGAAACTACACAAAGACTTGAATACACAGAGGAAAACATTCCCAAGGGAACAAGCATATTTTAGTATTCCTTACCTAAATCCCAAACATTTGTTAGATGCTTTTGAATAATTTTTTTAAAAAAACAAAACCAATCCCCCTCCCCCAAGCCCTTCTGAGTCTTAGAACTTGAAAAGCTGAAGTATTATGTCTATTCCATAGCTTGTCTCCAGCCACTCATTCTATATATCAAAGGATTTTCATGGTATAATACTGCTTCAGAGAGGTAAAAGGAAAAAGATCTGTGCCCTGCCATTTACCACCTTTGGGAACTAGAGTAGTTTATTTTAGTGGTATGGGCTTTAGCTTCCCCATCTATAAAACAGGGTATTATATCGTCTATGCAGAACTGTGAATGAGAGATAATATGCAATGTCTCTGTATAAAATGTCTGATCCATAGTTAACTCTTAATAAGTGCCTGGCAACTGTTATTACATTGCTAAATAAATCTGTCCATTCAACATAGGGTTTTAGTTATTCTCTAAACATACAGTAGTAATTTTTTCTAGTTAAATTACTATTTATTGTTTGCATTAATAGAAGGGAGAAGATAGAGTCTGAGCTAGGAAATTGATTAAATATGCAATTTTTAAGTCATTAGAACTGGGTTAAAAATTTGCCTCTACTAGATATGGGCTCCATGACTAAGTTAAGGGATTTAACTTCTTTTATCTATAAAATGAAAACAATAGTACTCACCTCTTAGTGTTGTGAAGATAAAATAAGACAAGGAGTTAACCTCCAGAATTTACAAATAGCTCAGGTGGCTCAATATAAAGAAACAAAGAAACAAACGATCCAATCAAAAAATGAGTGGAAGCTCTAAATAGACATTTCTTCAAAGACATACAGAAGGCCAAGAGGCACATGAAAATATGCTCAACATAGCTAATTATTAGAGAAATGCAAATCAAAACCACCAAGAGACATTACCCTGCACCAGTCAGAATGGCCATCATCAAAAAGTCTACAAACAATAAAGGCTGGAGAGGGTATGAGGAAAAGGGAACTCTCCCACAATCTTGGTGGGAATGTAAATTCGTGTAGCCACTATGGAAAACAGTATGGAAGTTCCCTTAAAAAACAAAAACAGAGCTCCCATATGATCCAGTAATTCCACTCCTGGGCATGTATCTGGAGAAAAACATGGTTCAAAAGGATACATGCATCCCAATGTTCTTTGCAGCACTATTCACAATAGCCAAGACATGTAACCAACCTACATATCCATTTACTAATGAATGGATAAAGAAGACGTGGTATGCATACACACACACACACACATACATACTATGGAATATTACTCAGCCATTAAAAAGAATGAAGTAATGCCATTCATAGCAACATGAATGGACCTGGAGATTATCACACTAAATGAAGTCAGTCAGAGAAAGACAAATATCATATGATATTGCTTACATGTGGAATCTAAAAAAAAAAAAAGGTACAAATGAACTTATTTACTAAACAGAAACAGACCCAAGACTTAGGAAAGGATGAACTTATGGTAACTGGGGGGAAGATGGGAAGGAGGGACAGACTGGTAGTTTAGGATTTGTATACATATACACTGCTATATTTAAAATTGATAACCAACAAGCACCTATTGTATAGCACAGGGAACTCTGCTCAATATTCTGTAATAACCTAAATGGGGAAAGAATTGGGGCAACTGGGAAGCCTTTAAAAAAAGATACATGTATATATATAACTGAATCACTTTGCTGTACACCTGAATCTTGTTAATCAACTATACACCATATAAAATAAAAATTAAAAAAAATCACAGTTGTGTAAACTGGCAGAGTACCTGGATGTAGCAATTGCTAGTAAAACAGTAAGTGTCATTATTATCATCGTCATCAATGTTCCATTAGATGGCAAATATTCTTTTCTCTCCTTTCTCCTCTCCATCTTAAATATCCCATCTAGTTCTATATCAAATCACCATCTATACTACACATAAAATGCATAAATATACTATATTTTTGGGTTCTTTCATCCTTTTCTTTTTGGGTCAACTTAATGTTATTATTACCATATAATATTGTATTATATTACAATATAATACTGTGATTATTATCACAATCACAGACTACTAGCCAATCTGATCACATGGACCACAGCCTTGTTTAACTCAGTGAAACTAAGCCATGCTGTGTGGGGCCACCCAAGACGGATGGGTCAGGGTGGAGAGGTCTGACAGAATGTGGTCCCCTGGAGAAAGGAATGGCAAACCACTTCAGTATTCTTGCCTTGAGAACCTCATGAACGTATGAAAAGGCAAAAAGATAGGACACTGAAAGATGAATTCCCCAGGTCGGTAGGTGCCCAATATGCTACTGGTGATCAGTGGAGAAAAAACTCCAAAAGAATGAAGGGATGCAGCCGAAGCAAAAATAACACCCAGTTGTGGATGGGACTGATGATAGAAGCAAGGTTCGATGCTGTAAAAAGCAATATTGCATAGGAACCTGGAATATTAGGTCCATGAATCAAGGAAAATTGGAAGTGGTCAAACAGGAGATGGCAAGAGTGAACATCGGCATTCTGGGAATCAGCAAACTAAGATGGACTGGAAGGGGTGAATTTAACTCAGATGACCATTATATCTACTACTGTGGACAGGAATCCCTTAGAAGAAATGGAGTAGACATCATAGTCAACAAAAGAGTCCAAACTGCAGTACTTAGATGCAATCTCAAAAACAACAGAATGATCTCTGTTCATTTTCGAGGGAAACCATTCAATATCAGGGTAATCCAAGTCTATGCCCTGACCAGTAATGCTTAAGAGGCTGAAGTTGAACAGTTCTATGAAGACCTACAAGACCTTCTAGAGCTAACACCCAAGAAAGATGTCCATTTCATGATAGGGGACTGGAATGCAAAAGTAGGAAGTCAGGTAACACCTGGAATAACAGGCAAACTTGGCCTTGGAGTACAGAATGAAGCAGGGCAAAGGCTGATAGAGTTCTTCCAAGGGAATGCATTGGTCATAGTAAACACCCTCTTCCAACAACACAAGAGAAGACTCTACACATGGACATCACCAGATGGTCAACACCCAAATCAGATTGATTATATTCTTTGCAGCCAAAGATGGAGAAGCTCTATACAGTCAGAAAAAACAAGACTGGGAGCTGACTGTGGCTCAGATCATGAACTCCTTATCCCCAAATTCAGACTTAAATTGAAGAAAGTAGGGAAAACCACCCGACCATTCAGGTATGACCTAAATCAAATCCCTTATGACTACACAGTGGAAGTGAGAAATAGATTTAAAGGACTAGGTTTGACAGATAGAGTATGGATGAAGAACTATGGATGTAGGTCCGTGACATTGTGCAGGAGACAGGAATCAAGACCATCCCCAAGAAAAAGAAATGAAAAAAAGCAAAATGGCTGTCTGAGGAGGCCTTACAAATAGCTGTGAAAAGAAGAGAAGTGAAAGGCAAAGGAGAAAAGGAAAGATATACCCATTTGAATGCAGAGTTCCAAAGAATAGCAAGGAGAGATAAGAAAGCTTTCCTCAGTGATCAGTGCAAAGAAATAGAGGAAAGCAATAGAATGGAAAAGACTAGAGATCTGTTCAAGAAAATTAGAGGTACCAAGGGAACATTTCATGCAAAGATGGGCTCAATAAAGGACAGAAATGGTAGGGACCGAACAGAAGCAGAAGGTATTAAGAAGAGGTGGCAAGAATACACAGAAGAACTGTACAAAAAATATCCCCATGACCCAGATAATCACAAATTATGTGATCACTCACCTAGAGCCAAACATCCTGGAATGTGAAGTCAAGTGGGCCTTAGGAAGCATCACTACGAACAAAGCTAGTGGAGGTGATGAAATTCCAGTTGAGTGATATCAAATCCTGGAAGATGATGCTGTGAAAGTGCTGCACTCAATATGCCAGCAAATTTGGAAAACTCAGCAGTGGCCACAGGACTGGAAAAGGTCAGTTTTCTTTCCAATCCCAAAGAAAGGCAATGCCAAAGAATGCTCAAACTACCGCACAATTGCACCCATCTCACATGCTAGTGAAGTGATGCCACCTGACCTGCCTCTTGAGAAACCTGTATGCAGGTCAGGAAGCAACAGTGAGAACTGGACATGGAATGACAGACTGGTTCCAAATACGAAAACGAGTACATCAAGGCTATATATTGTCACCCTGCTTATTTGATTTATATGCAGAGTACATCATGAGAAAGGCTGGGCTGGAAGAAGCACAAGCTGGAATCAAGATTGCTTGGAGAAATATCAATAACCTCAGATATGCAGATGACACCACCCTTATGGCAGAAAGTGAAGAAGAACTAAAAAGCCTCTTTATGAAAGTGAAAGAGGAGAGTGAAAAAGTTGGCTTAAAGCTCAACATTCAAAAAACTAAGATCATGGCATCTGGTCCCATCACTTCATGGGAAATAGATGAGGAAACAGTGGAAACAGTGGCTGAACTTATTTTTCTGGGCTCTAAAATCACTGCAGATGATGATTGCAGCCATGAAATTAAAAGACGCTTACCCCTTGGAAGGAAAGTTATGACCAACCTAGACAGCATATTAAAAAACAGAGACGTTACTTTGTCAACAAAGATCCATCTAATCAAGGCTATGGTTTTTCCAGTGGTCATGTATGGATGTGAGAGTTGTACTATAATGAAAGCTGAGCACTGAAGAATTGATGCTTTTAAACTGTGGTATTGGAGAAGACTCTTGAGAGTCCCTTGGACTGCAGGGAGATCCCATCAGTGAATCCTAAAGGAAATCAGTCCTGAACATTCATTGGAAGGACAGATGTTGAAGCTGAAACTTCAATACTTTGGCCACTTGATGCAAAGAACTGATTCATTTGAAAAGACCCTGATGCTGGGGAAATATTGAAGGTGGGAGGAGAAAGGGACGACAGAGAATGAGATGGTTGGATGGCATCAATGACTCAATGGACATGAGTTTAAGTAAACTCTGGGAGTTGGTGATGGACAGGGAGGCCTGGCATGCTGCAGTCCACGGGGTTGCAAAAAGTCGGACACAACTGAGTGACTGAAATGAAGTGAAGATATTACTCCTTGGGGAAATTTTGCATTTTAGTACCTTTTAATATCTTACCTGGGTTGTGAGCTTCCTGAGGTTAGGGAATGTACCTACAGGTTTTCCTTTTTGTGTTTTGCATTTAGCATAGTATTGCACACAGAGCAGGTGATCAATAAATATCCATCAAGAGATTGCCTCCAAAGTGTCGTTTGTCATTTGCATGCTGTAACTACTTCCAACAGTCCGCTCAAGTAGATACAGATGGCAAATTTATGCCTGGAATTACCTACTCTTTTCATAGAATGAGGGCCTGAGACTCTCAAGGTTCATGTTAAGAAATATGAAACTGACTCATTCAATGATCCTTCACTATATCATCAAAACTTTTAATCCCACTGTAATAATGAATTTAGTTGTAATGAATATGTAGTTAGACACCATGTTTCCCACTAAATTTAGCTGCAAATGCTTCCAATTATGAATAATAGTATTCAGTTCAATTCAGTCACTCAGTCGTGTCCAACTCTTTGCAACCCCATGAACCGCAGCACACCAGGCCCCCTGCCCATCACCAACTCCCGGAGTCCACCCAAACCCATGTCCATTGAGCCGGTGATGCCATCCAGCCATCTCATTCTCTGTCGTCCCTTTCTCCTTCTGCCCTCAATCTTTCCCAGCATCAGGGTCTTTTCAAATGAGTCAGCTCTTCGAATGAGGTGGCCAAAGTACTGGAGTTTCACTTCAAATTCAGTCCTACCAATGAACGTCCAGGACTGATCTCCTTTAGGATAGACTGGTTGGATCTCCTTGCAGTCCAAGGGACTCTCAAGAGTCTTCTCCAACACTACAGTTCAACAGTATCAATTCTTCAGCGCTCAGCTTTCTTCACAGTCCAACTCTCACATCCATACATGACCACTGGAAAAACCAAAACCTAGACGGACCTTTGTTGACAAAGTAACGTCTCTGTTTTTTAATATGCTGTCTAGGTTGGTCATAACTTTCCTTCCAAGGGGTAAGCGTCTTTTAATTTCATGGCTGCAATCATCATCTGCAGTGATTTTAGAGCCCAGAAAAATAAGTTCAGCCACTGTTTCCACTGTTTCCTCATCTATTTCCCATGAAGTGATGGGACCAGATGCCATGATCTTAGTTTTCCGAATGTTGAGCTTTAAGCCAACTTTTTCACTCTCCTCTTTCACTTTCATAAAGAGGCTTTTTAGTTCTTCTTCACTTTCTGCCATAAGGGTGGTGTCATCTGCATATCTGAGGTTATTGATATTTCTCCAAGCAATCTTGATTCCAGCTTGTGCTTCTTCCAGCCCAGCCTTTCTCATGATGTACTCTGCATATAAATCAAATAAGCAGGGTGACAATATATAGCCTTGATGTACTCGTTTTCGTATTTGGAACCAGTCTGTCATTCCATGTCCAGTTCTCACTGTTGCTTCCTGACCTGCATACAGGTTTCTCAAGAGGCAGGTCAGGTGGTCTGGTATTCCCATCTCTTGAAGAATTTTCACAGTTTGTGGTGATCCACACAGTCAAAGGCTTTGGCATAGTCAATAAAGCAGAAATAGATGTTTTTTGGGAATTCTCTTGCTTCTTCAATGATCCAGCAGATGTTGGCAATTTGATCTCTTGTTCCTCTGCCTTTTCTAAAACAAGCTTGAACATCTGGAAGTTCATGGTTCATATTTTGCTGAAGCCTGGCTTGGAGAATTTTAAGCATCACTTTACTAGCATGTGAGATGGGTGCAATTGTGCGGTAGTTTGAGCATTCTTTGGCATTGCCTTTCTTTGGGATTGGAAAGAAAACTGACCTTTTCCAGTCCTGTGGCCACTGCTGAGTTTTCCAAATTTGCTGGCATATTGAGTGCAGCACTTTCACAGCATCATCTTCCAGGATTTGATATCACTCAACTGGAATTTCATCACCTCCACTAGCTTTGTTCGTAGTGATGCTTCCTAAGGCCCACTTGACTTCACATTCCAGGATGTTTGGCTCTAGGTGAGTGATCACATAATTTGTGATTATCTGGGTCATGGGGATATTTTTTGTACAGTTCTTCTGTGTATTCTTGCCACCTCTTCTTAATACCTTCTGCTTCTGTTCGGTCCCTACCATTTCTGTCCTTTATTGAGCCCATCTTTGCATGAAATGTTCCCTTGGTACCTCTAATTTTCTTGAACAGATCTCTAGTCTTTTCCATTCTATTGCTTTCCTCTATTTCTTTGCACTGATCACTGAGGAAAGCTTTCTTATCTCTCCTTGCTATTCTTTGGAACTCTGCATTCAAATGGGTATATCTTTCCTTTTCTCCTTTGCCTTTCACTTCTCTTCTTTTCACAGCTATTTGTAAGGCTTTCTCAGACAGCCATTTTGCTTTTTTTCATTTCTTTTTCTTGGGGATGATCTTGATCCCTGTCTCCTGTACAATTTCATGAACCTCTGTCTATAGTTCATCAGGCACTCTGTCTATCAGATCTAATCCCTTGAATCTATTTATCACTTCCATTGTATAATTGTAAGGGATTTGATTTAGGTCATACCTGAATTGTCTATTGGTTTTCCTTACTTTCATCAATTTAATGTGAATTTGGCAATAAGGAGTTCACGATCTGAGCCACAGTCAGCTCCCAGTCTTATTTTTTCCGACTGTATAGAGCTTCTCCATCTTTGGCTGCAAAGAATACAATCAATCTGATTTGGGTGTTGACCATCTGGTGATGTCCCTGTGTAGAGTCTTCTCTTGTGTTGTTGGAAGAGGGTGTTTGCTATGACCAGTGTGTTCTCTTGGGAAAACTTCATTAGGCTTTGCCCTGCTTCATTCTGTACTCCAAGGCCAAATTTACCTGTTATTCCACGTGTTACTTGACTTCCTACTTTTGCATTCCAGTCCCCTGTAATGAAAAGGATGTCTTTTTTGGGTGTTAGTTCTAGAAGGTCTTGTAGGTCTTCATAGAATCGTTCAATGTCAGCTTCTTCAGCATTACTGCTCAGGGCATAGACTTGGATTACTGTGATATTGAATGGTTTGCCTTGGAAATGAACAGAGGTCATTCTGTTGTTTTTGAGATTGCATCCAAGCATTGTATTTCAGCCACTTTGGTTGACTGTGATGGCTACTCCATTTCTCCTTGGGATACTTGCCCAGAGTAGTGGATATAATGGTCATCTGAGTTAAATTCACCCATTCCAGCAGAGGAGATTAATTCACTTGACCTAGGGAAATAATAAGAGGAAGACCTACTGGTGGTTTAGATGAAATATCTGATTTAACTTTTTAAACATACTATTAACACAAGTGCTTCATTATCCCCAGTTAACAGATGAAGAAACCAAGACCTCGAGAGGTTACATAATCTCATCTACTAAGAGAAAACAAAACAGAACAAACCAGTGAGATGGCTTTATGATTAGGTTCAAAGTCAGACAGAAATGATCTTTCTAGTTTAGGGGGAAAAAAGAAGAACAAGCTTTTCCATTTTACCCATCTGTAAAATGGGTTAACACCCACAAACAAGTAAGGAAAAGGAGACAAAGTGAAATTCACCACAGGAAATATATCTTTTTACGGTTAGAATACTATAAAAATGGTACAGTTCAATTTAGACCTCTAAGCTCTTTCTTTTTGCGAGAACTTCCCTAAATTGCGTTGGCTTCTAAGAGTACTGCTTTGAATGTACTAAAACATCATCTTACTTCACGTAATAAAGAACCATGAAGCCTACATGCAGATCATTTTTTGCAATAATGTTATAGTGACAAAAATCAACAAGTTTCTTGTCAGAACATCTTGGTCATTAAAAATACATTAATAGCTCATTATTCAAGACACTGTACTAATTCTGCTCACTTCCTGTTGAAACGTACTAAATAACTAAGAGCCTAATCAACCAGAAGTAGTGTTCAGTGGCCACAAAGAGATGCTCCATTAAAGAAAAAAAGAATTATGACCAAAATGGTGACCATAATACATTATATTTATCTGGCACTCAGCTCCTCTAATGGTTGAATGGCTTTGTAATTCACACAGAAAAGGGTTGAAGATGTAATGTGTTCAAAAGTAAAATTAAAGACAATTAATTAAAAATTAAAATTAAATAAGATTTAAGAGCTTTTCAGAACTCTTTAGAAAAGAGGGTTTGCTAAAAGTGCTTTTGAAATGGGTTTTCCTTTTCCTGTTTTTCCCCCACTCTCTTAATATCTACATGTCTAAATGATCAGAAATGACTATGATCCACCTTGCAACCAGGATTCTCCACTTTACTACATAAGAACAGTGTGATTTTGGGCATTCTTAACACTTTATTTGGCCTCAAAATCACCATCAGATTTTAGGCATCATTCTCTGGTTCTCAGTAAAATCACATTGAAATAATATGTCATATTTTTCAGGGGTTGTACTAAGACTTAAGATTAATGTATAGTCCCTGATGCTGGAAAAGATTGAGTGCAGATGGAGAAGAGGGCGTCAGAGAATGAGATGGCTGGATGGCATCACCAATTCAATGAATATGAACTTGGGCAAACTTTGGGAAATGGTAAGGGACAGGGAGGCCTGGTGTGCTTCATCAGTCCATGGAGCCGCAGAGTTGGACATGACTGGGTGACTGAACAACAAAATGTGGAATATAGGCATATCGTAGACACTGAGTAAGTGGTGGTATTACTGTTCTTATTCCAAATAGATGAGGCCTTTTATGGGTGGGGATTATATTTTGTCCAACTTCATATCCACAGCACTGGCAACATGCTTGGCATATGGTAGATATTTAGGATATGTTTGTCACACTAAATCGGAGTCCCAAATTTGAAGCAATGTCTGATCTTTAAGGTCCTGCTGAACATCATAGCATCTTGTTCTCTGTGGGTATCCCCCCCCCATGTTTGCTTTTGACTACTCAATACCAATGTAAGGATTATTGATTAAATATTGAGTTCTGTTTTTACCCTCAAGGAGCTTAAAATTAACATATGAAACAATGGGAGAACACAGCCTGTGATAGATCTTCATTTCTCTACTCTGTCCAAAATCTATTTCCTCTTTTTCTGGTAACACCTCTTGATTTTCCTTGCTGGAAATGACACTCTATACTCCATGCTATTAGGAACCGTACAGCATTCTCCAGAAAATATACACTATTAAAGAATCCCAAACTATAGTCATTTCTACCATGTGGAGCTACTCAGGTCATTGTATGACTCAGGCCAGATTAACTGGAGCATCATATTCTTGTGGCTACATCAATTGATTCAGACGTGGGCAGAAGGTTATCTGAAGCTTTAAAAAATGTACCCTCTGAACTGACTCTTACAGAAGTTACAGACTATTCTGATAAGCTCAAGGGGTATATTATCAGCAGAATATACCAAAACACAACAGGCTGTAGGATGTTCAGAGACTTAAACTTCTTGAGATGCCCTAGTTTCCTATGGACAATGCTCTTGGGTTGGTGGTGATGAAATTGGCCCATCAGGCACAAGGTCCTTATAGTCTCATGAAGTTCCCAATGAGGCATCAGACTGTAAAACCAGAGCATCGTGGTTGCAAAAACTGACCTTAGCAAGTCTTGTCAATTTCTTAGTTTGACATTAACACCAGTATGCTGCATTGTGCACAAGTCATATAATAATAATCAAGTGTCCCTATGTTGGCATGACAATTATCTAATGATGACGGTCATCTCCTGGGTCTATGAGGAGGTGACAACAGCAGTCCAACAGCAAGCATACCCAATCAGACCCGATGAAACTCCTACATGGGAATTCTGTGGAACTGCTGGGAAGGAGGAAATCTGCTTCCTACTGGCACTGTTAAGAGGACAACATTCAATGTGGAGCTGCTGGCAGCATTTTGTATTGTGAAGTGAAGCATTTGAGAAGGGAGCTCACCCAGAGGAAGAGGGAGATGGAGAAAACCTTGCTGAGTCCTGATCCTGTCATCTGAGCCTCAAGATCCAGTCATGGGTGAAGTAAATTTACCCCTGGACTTTTCAGTTTTGCAGCTAACAAGTTTTCCTTTTTTGTTTTCATGTAAGACAGTTTAAATTGTAAACCATCATTTTCAAGCTACAACACAAATAAATGCATGACTCAGATTATAAATGGGGTGATTTCAGAGAATGGAGCAGAAATATTCCTAGAATAACTAGGTTAACTTGTTGAAGCATGTGGAATATAGACTGCCCCTTTGCAAACTGGAGAGTATTTGGGTTAGTACAAAAGGGAGGATTTCTATGTGCTGGAACAAATTTCATAAAAACAACATAAAAGAGGATAAGCAAAAAAGGGAATGTGGAAATAGTCCAGTGACAGAAAGGGCACCAGAGGTTCAGTGTTCTAGTCTTCACTCGGCTACCAGCTAGCCTTATAGCCTTAGAAAGACTGCTTTTCTTTTTCAGGACTCAGTTTCCCCTTATGTCAAGCACAGATTTGGACTCATAGATCTCTAAGATTTTCTCCAACTCTGCATTCTCTAGGTCTATGAACTCTTAAAAGGCTGTTCACAGTCCTGTATATTTAAACATCTCCACAGAGTTACTTATATGCTCTCAGAATATAGATTCTTCTTGGTCTTTTGTCTTCCTCTTTACCTGCTGTGTCTTATCCACTTGACAAAGAGCAATCTCTTTCCTTCATGTTCTGAATGAAATGGAAATGGACAAGCTACATTCACTGAAAAGCCATGACTTTCAAGCTTTGAAAGCACTTGATTGTGCCCAGAGAAAGCTTCTCTCTGAGTGAGGGTGATGAAAGCGGTGGGAAGGGGCCGCCTGGTTAATTGCACCTCTGTGGAGATTAAAGCACAAGCGAGGGATTTGGAGGAACTTTGCTCTTTCTGAGCATTCTTCCTCTGCCCTCTTCCCTTTCTGTGGAGAAAAGCTTTGGCATCAAGGTCTAAATTAAGATCCAAGCTGTATTATATGCAAAATGGATACTAAACTAGCTTATAACTGTGAAGACTATAGCATCTACTAAAATAGCATCCTGTATCCCCCAAAGAAACATTTTCATGTTCGTAATCCAATGAAGATTGACACCAATTCTCATCAGGGATTGCTTTCTTGGTTGGAGTGTGTTCCAGCTTAAAACCATTGCAGGAAGATGTGTAAAAATAATCAGAACTCTTCAGGCTGGATTTAAAAGGGAGACTTATACAGGTATGGATCTTTGAATTCTAAATCCCCAACTCATTATCTAACACTGTTATACAAATTTATTTATTTATTGTGAATAGACACATTTATTTATTTACTGTCTGCCACCACCTTGAAGGCAGCAACTTCATCTTCTTTACCACTGAATACTTGAGCCTAGCACAGACTAATTGATCAATAAATGTTTATTGAATGATCAAATTTTAAGTAGTAAAGGATTTATGTGAGCTCTTTAATTAACCAGAATTATAAATAGTTGTTATCAGAATTTGGTGAGAAAACCATAGATACCACAAAGAGCTGATATAATTCAAGCTTAAACCAAAGACACCTAACATTATATATACCTTCACTGTAGATAAATGCATTGTATTAATCTGGATTTTGAAGAGTTCCTGGTATTGATGTTCAGAGAACCCATCTTTGATCTCTCTTAGCTCCTTGATTTTGCATATAATCTATAGCAAAAGACTTCTTAAGATGCTCGAGACTCCCATCTAGAGAAAACTCTGGCGTTATTGACAACAATGCTTGGTTGGCTACACCTACTTGGCCAGGGAGTTCCTGCAGGCCACAAATGTTGGCCAACCTCAAGGCTTTTGATAAAGGGCCAAAAACTGCACCCAAGCTACACCCAAGCTGCGTTTTGGGGCCCTGGGGGAAGGAGAGAGACAGTAAGCCAGATAGGGTGGGATGAGGGAGAGGGTGAAATGTGAGCTGTGACTCCTCTCATGACCCCTCAGGATTGTTTTTCAACTCACTAAACCTGTGGACTCCTAGGTGCAATTTCCTTTTATTGTTTTATGGATGCATAAGACCTGAATTTCTCATCTGGGAATGTTGGTGTGGGATGGACAGAGACAGGACTTGCAGAACCAAAGTCAAAAATGCCCATGAAAAGAGATACCCTTGAGGATCTGGAGAAATTACAATCTGCCACAGACAGTGGATGGGGAGATGTTTGAGTTGAGTTTATTTAGATGTCTGAGAGATGGCTGGCTTCAGTGTCACTGGGGCTGCATGCAACTGAGGAAGCTAAGGCAACAAGACATTGGTAAAAACAAACACACACAAGACAACAAAGAAGATTCTGGTTCTAGAGCCAAATAGCCTGTATTTGAGTTAGAATCCCAATTGTCATAGCAGCTCCAATGGGCCCTACTCAAGTCATAAGCCCTTTGAGCCTCCATTTCCTTGAATGCTACCTTAGGAGCTTGTCATGAAGGTGACAGGAGATGAAGCTTACCAGCTGTTAGCACAGAGCTCAATAGGAGTTCATATTATTTTGAGTTTAAGATATTTGCCCAAAGCATCCAGACCAGAAACGAAAACAAGGATAAGAACCTGGCCCTCCTGCCACCTCATTGGCTGCCCTTTTCCTAAACTCTGAGGCTCCATCCATATTTTCAAGGTAACAGCACAGATGGAAGTGCCAGCTCTGTGTTTCTTAAAGGCCCAACTGCTTACTTGATAGAAAACATCCTGCTCAGTATGACTTTATGAAAGAGAGAACAACACGACTACTTTAAATAATAGCAGTGAATTATGACTTCCTGTGTATTTATTAGGACAACATTATAAATGGGAAATTGTTGTGGTATCCTTGGGGAGAGGAAGAATTCCATGGGAATCCCATTGTCTTCTCCTATTAGGGCTCTTTGCTGGGGAGAAGTCACATTAATCATCTGACATCTAACATGACATTTAGAGTCTTATTGAAGTTGTTAGAAGTGCTGATGGGCCACTGGCTGGAATCATCTGAGCTTGGAGCTTCACCGAGGCAGCGAACGAAGGAGGGAGTCCAGTTGGATGTGGAGTCCAGCAGCCTATATTCAAGAACCAACTCAATTTTTTTGTGTGGACAGAGGAAGATCATTGCCCATCTCAGGGTCTCAGTCAATGCAAGCAAACAGTTAAAAGGTTTGGCTTAGACATATTTTAAGAGCCCTTCCATCTGTAATATCACATTATTCTAATAATTGAAGCCATTTTTGTCGCTAATTGAAAGGGAAGTCATTCCTTTGCTGACATTTGCTTTGTGTGCTCTTTGTGTTGGGTTTCCATATGTCCATGTTCTAGCTGCACAGTAGACAGAAAAAAAATTTCTGTTTTCAAAGTGAAATTCCAGGCTGCTGAGCTCTCAGTTAATTTCCAATTGTCAGCCTTGTCTGCCAACCAAGATCCTTCTTGTCACCCTGGGCTCTGCCCATGGCATATGTCTGGGCCTGTCCAAGGGGATTCAGACTTATGTGGAATTCATGTCTCCTTCGAAGGCCACAGACTTCTTAGGGCTGCAATGACGAAAACGTGGAACTTGGTGTGTGAGAAATTGTGGTGCTTTTAGACGATGTCATCTCTCTCCAGGGAAAACTTTATTTTCTTCTGGTCAGCAGTTACAGGAAGAATGGATCCTGCCTACCCAACCAGGGATGGAGATGAGTCTCAATTGAGAGTTAGCAGGGGTTAGTCTCCTTCTAGTTTGTCAGTTTGTCTTTACTCCTGGTCTTAACTGGAAGTCCAGAGTGCTTAGGAGGGCTCCTCATTCTAACGTCTATGAACTTCACCTTTGTCTCTCCAGCTCTGTGAGAGTTAGTTTTTAGCTTCTGACTGGCTGCCTTCTGCTTGGTTTCCTGACCTTTCACTCCCACCCAGTTTAGGATGCAGCAAATTCCTTAAGGTAAAAAGCAGAGCAAAATGTCAGGCTCACTTCTCTTGGAGTCTTTATTCCCTGGAATCTCATGCCCTCAAGTCCTGGCTGCCATGGTTGTTCTCTGATGCCATCAAACAGACTCTCTTTCGTTATTTCTGTCTTTGAGTTTAATCTAGCTTTCATAGTTATTTTTAATTAAAAGTGATGGGATGGTTGGTCAAAATCAAGGTGCTCTATCATAACAGGAAGCAGAAATTATATAATGAGTTAATTTTAACTATAACCTTCAAGAGGCAATTGCCCGCATGCTCTGGTGGAAGAACCTCTGAGTCATATCAAACCCAGTTTAAATGCTAATGCTGACTTTCATTCATTCATTCAAGAAATATTTATCAAGTGCCAACAATATTCCAGGTACTGCATACTAGGAACTAGAGAGACAGTGGTGTACAAAACACAAGATTTCTATTCTTATAAAGCCTCCTTGGGAAGTATAGACATTAAATACATAGATACAGATTATAGTAAGATCTTAGAAGAAAAAGAACAAGATGACTAGTCAGAAAATAACAAGGTAGAAATAATTTAGAGGGAGCTAGTAGTCAGGGAAAGTCTCTCTGAGGAGTAATACAGGATGAGAGCTGAAGGCTACAGTGCAGTTAGCAGGATCGAAAATGCAGATGTTGAGTGGGTGAGAGCATTCCAAACATAAGGACCGGTATGCAAAGACAGTGAAATGGTGAAGTCTGATGAACAAGAATAACTAAAAGTAAGTGAACCTGGATGAAACACAGAGATCAAGGATGAGATGAGGTAAAACTGGAATAGGGACTAGAACTGCTGGCCTAGGAAAAAGTTCAGGTTGCACCTCAGGAGGACTGGGGAGCCACTGTAATATTTTAAGCAGGGGAGTGATGTGGTATGATTTATTTAATGAAGATTATCCTGGCTACTCTGAGGAAAATGGATTTGTGTTGGGGTAGGGCAAGAGTTGGGAAAACCTGATGCAAAGTGATTGTGGTGATGCAGCTGAGAGATGACAGTGGCCTGGATGACAGTGATGTCAATAGAGATGAAAAGAGGTGATGAATTAGAAATATTAAGAAGGAAAATGTCAGTAGGATTTGGCCATGGATCAGACTGGAGGGTAGAGGAGAATGAGGAATCAATAATGACTCCCAGGTTTCTGACATGACAAACAAATTGGTCATTTGTGGATCTGTAGTCACTATATTAATTTGCCACGGCTACTGTAACAATGCATTGCAAACAAGGGGGCTTAAACAGCAGAACTCTATTACATCACAGCTCTAGAGGCTAGAAGTCTAAGATCAAGGTGTTGACTTGGTTGGCTCCTTCTGAGGGCTGTGAGAATCCGTTCCCTGCCTCTCCGCCGGCTTCTGGTGGTTTTCTGGCACTCTTTGGCATTCCTTGGCTTCTAGATGCTTTTACCCCACTCTCTGCCTTCATCTTTATGTGGTGTTTTCCCTCTGGGCATGACTCTATGTCCAAACTTCCCCTTTTTATAAGGATACCAGTCATATTGGATTAGGGCCCACTCCAATGACCTCATCTTACTTACCTAATTACATTCCCAATGACGCTTTCCAAATAAGGTCACATTCTAGGGTACTGGAAGTTAGGACTTCAATGTGTGTGTTTTGAGGGAAGATGCCATTTAACCCAAGTAGTCACTTAACATCTCTGTGCCTCAGTTTTTTCACCTGCAGACTGGGGACAAAAATATTTACCTCAAAGAGGTCTTATGAGGAATAAACAAGAAGATATATTTAACCTGCCAGGAATAGTATTTGACACATAATGGAACTGAGGAATTGTTAGTCCCTTTCTGCTCTGTTGCCTAATCCAGATAGCATTGGGAACTTCTGATTAGGAGGGAGGAAAATCCATGAGGATGCCTCCTGGGGCATTTTGGGAGTTTCAAAGTATCCCCAAATCATGCTCTGTTGGTGAATGCCTCCAAAACAGGGCAGGCCTTGATTCCCTGGGAGTAGCCAGGAGTGGAGGAATGATTAGGATGCTACTTCCCAGGTCAGGGAAACAGCACTGGCCTGAGAGCTGGACCCCAGAATTCTAATGACTGTGTGAGTAACCTCAGGCAGGTGCCTGGCTCTTCTGGGCCTGAGATTTCTATTCAAATTATCAGGCACTAGTTGTTGACTGAACACACAATGAATGAGTAAGTCACAAAGCACTTACAGCCCCTGTGCTAGATGGTTTATATCCATGCTCTCATCTAATGCTATCAGTAGCCCTATGAGATTTCGTAGGTTGGGAGCCTTGTACTCCGAGAGGTCAACCACTTGTCTAAGCTGACACCAGGTCTGTCCTCCCTTACCGTTTGGGTTTTGAACTTCCCTATTCCCAGGCTTTAATATTTCAACACTCCATACATTCCTGGCAACATGCTCACACTTCTTTGTCTGCCTCTGATGCCCCATAGATGAGGTTGGACCCTGGTACAGCCCAGGCACACGACATGAGTGAGGAGACTTGGAACCTAGAACATGGCTGCTGCATGGCTTCCCAGCCTTGCCCGGGAAAGCCCATTAAACATGAAAGCAGAAATTACAAACTGCAATCAGAGGCACATGAATCAGAGATACCTTCCCCTTCAATACTTTGACTCACTTGTCACTTAATTTGAGTTCAAATCTATATTTTTGCCTTTGTCTTTCTGTAACAGGTTTCAAAATAGGTGGGAGAAGTAGGCATGGAGATGGAAGCTTCTCTTTCTGGACAAGTAACTAGGCTTGTTTACTGCAGGCTGACTTTATGCTTAAGTGATTTCAAGCCTCCTCCTTCTTGTTTGCCCTAGTAATATTAATTCTGATTTCTTCTGCCAATATTTGGGCTGTCCCTGTAAGGATGAGGAATCGTGTGGTGATTCAGAGGCAGCAACTATGGCAGTGTCATTTGACTATCAGAACCTGAAAGTTGCTCAGATGGGGTCCCTAGTACAGGATGTGGCTGTAAGGGATATATGATCCTTATTGTGCTTTCTTTCATAATGGATGGAGGAAAGGTACAAAGGACAGTAAGAAAAGGACAAGCCTATGGGTCTGATCTAGAGTACATCAAAAGCTCAAATCTACAAAAGGAAGGTAAACCAATCTGGAACTTGCCTTTTTTGGGGGGTATTTCTGCTTTATTGAGTATGCCAAAGCCTTTGACTGTGTGGATCACAATAAACTGTGGAAAATTCTGAAAGAGATGGGAATACCAGACCATCTGATCTGTCTCTTGAGAAACCTGTATGCAGGTCAGGAAGCAACAGTTAGAACTGGACACGGAACAACAGACTAGTTCCAAATAGGAAAAGGAGTATGTCAAGGCTGTATATTGTCACCCTGCTTATTTAACTTCTATGCAGAGTACATCATGAGAAATGCTGGGCTGGAAGAAGTGCAAGCTGGAATCAAGATTACCAGGAGAAATATCAATAACCTCAGATATGCAGATGACACCACCCTTATGGCAGAAAGTGAAGAGGAATTAAAAAGCCTCTTGATGAAAGTGAAAGAGGAGAGTGAAAAAGTTGGCTTAAAGCTTAACATTCCGAAAACTAAGATCATGGCATCTGGTCCCACCACTTCATGGGAAACAGATGGGGAAACAGTGGAAGCAGTGTCAGACTTTATTTTTGGGGGCTCCGAAATCACTGCAGATGGTGATTGCAGCCATGAAACCAAAAGATGCTTACTCCTTGGAAGGAAAGTTATGACCAACCTGGATAGCATATTTAAAAGCAGAGACATTGCTTTGCCAACAAAAGTCCGTCTCATCAAGGCTATGGTTTTTCCAGTAGTCATGTATGGATGTGAGAGTTGGACTGTGAATAAGGCTGAGTGCCAAAGAATTGATGCTTTTGAACTGTGGTGTTGGAGAAGACTCTTGAGAGTCCCTTGGACTGCAAGGAGATCCAACCAGTCCATCCTAAAGGAGATCAGTCCTGGGTGTTCATTGGAAGGACTGATGTTGAAGCTGAAACTGCAATACTTTGGCCACCTCATGCGAAGACTCATGAGTCTTCCAATGACTCATTGGAAAAGACCCTAATGCTGAGAAGGATTGGGGGAAGGAGGAGAAGGGGACGAGAGAGGATGAGATGGCTGGATGGCATCATTGACTTGATGGACATGGTTTGGGTAGACTCCGGGAGTTGGTGATGGACAGGGAGGCCTGGTGTGCTGTGATCCATGGGGTCTCAAAGAGTCGGACACGACTGAGTGACTGAACTGAACTGAACTGAATATTCAAAATATATTTTAATAGAAACACTTTCTCACCATCTTTAAATGAAGATGATTTGCCTTTTAAATCTGAAAGTACTCCAGCATTAGAACTTAACTGCTTCCTGGACCACAGATGCCATGCACTGCTAACTCCCATGTTCCTGAGGCAGGCATTATATACATGTCCTCCTCTGCTGGAAGTTCTTGAGGCAACTTCAGGGACTTGATTCTTATTAAATGTTTAACCACTTGCAGTTTTGTATTCACTGAAGGGATGTTCTTGTGAACGTGAGGAGTAGGTGTTTTTTCTAATCTAAACATCTTTATTGTAGTCTTTCCCCCCAGTGGATGTCCTTTCCTGCTTCTTATTCTGGTAACAGTATGAACTTTATGAAGGGGCTATGAATCCCCAACATATTTTTCATGGTCTGCAGGTGAAGGCTGAAAAAATATTATCTAGAATTCTTGACCTGATAAATTTGTGATGAATCAAGTTTGTACAGATGAGAGACTCCACACTTTTTGTCACTGTTTGTAGCCTGTCTGCTGGCCGCTGACCTATTGAGTGTAAAATCCCTGCAGTGAATATGGTAATTATTCTCTTTAGAGGTCACTGAGGGAAAGCTAAACAGAGGAGGGACCTTGTTCTCATAATATTAATAATAGTATCCACTCTTTGAGAGTTTGTTAAGGTAGGTATTGTCATCACCCCCATTTTGTGTATAAAAAAATGAAGCTCAGTGAGGTTACACAGTATGTCCCAACTCACTCCTCTGGAAAATGGCACACATGGGATACAATCTCAAACAGTCTAAACTAGAGCTTTTATATACTTGACTACTATACCTACAAACACATTTGCAAAGTAAAGTCCTCTAAGATCACAGGACAGCTAATGGGTATCTTGGGCAAACAGCCATACCCAAACCACAATCATTCACAGCGTTTATGATGAACCATCACTGTATTTAATACACATTTAAATGCATTATTTCACTTAATTCTCACAATGTTCCTAATGAAGTGGGTACTATAATCATTCCTACTTTATAGGTGAAGAAACTTAGGTTCAGAAAAAATAAGTGGCAACCTTGTGCCATGCCACTAGTAAATGATATAGCTGTATTTTCTTTTCTTTTCTTTTCTTTTTTTTTTTTGTATTTTATTTTCTTTATTCCCCTCTCCACATCAGTGACTTAGAATTTTTTTTTTTTCATCAGCTGGAGATTTAAATTGGGGGCATTTTTAAGAATCTAAAGCAATGATCTTTTATAAGTAAGCATTTGCAGTCTTCTCCTCTGTAGGAATATATTTTGAGTGAGTTTTTCTTTAGCATCTTAAATCCACATGGCCCTAATAATCATACATTTACTGGCAGCTACAAAGCTTTTTGCTAACTCTAATTCTCTTCCCCTCAGGGCTCAGATCATATCATTCTGTCCTCAGATCCTTTGAAGACTGGCAAACCCAGTGCAGCTCAAATGGAACCCTTTGTAATGTCCTCCACTTACCTGAACCCTGGGCCTTTCCCTCTTTTGAACAACCCTCCCTCCACACCAAACTGCTGTCTATCCCTTTGCACCTTCATTCTCGGACTCTCACTTATGCCCTCCATCCTAAAAGTCTTTGTCTTCATCCTTCCTTCTGTAAATAGTGTTTAATGATACTCTGGAAAGAAGCTCATCGTCCCTTAAAACCATGGTCAGATTATTGCATCTTTGCCTGGGGAAGGTCTCTCATTTCTCTCCAAAGGAGCTGAGAAATACAGAAAAGAAAAATAGCTAAACATGCTAAGTGACTATGGGTTAAAGGAAAAGTCAGCACAATCATTTCCTGGTGTACATGGTAAAACCTCGAGTAAATGAAAACAGCAGAATGGGGAATTCTAGGTAACAAAATTTTCTGGATATTTTAGGATTAATCTTTCTATGGTCTACCTACTTTCCTGCTAGCACACCAGAAAAAAATGACTCTCTGTGGACTGAAAACTGCACAGTCCAGAATTCATGTCCTGGGCAGCCATAGCTTCCACAGTTCCTTAGGCAGACCCAAGCCTGTGATTTCCTTCTCTTGTAAGACATGCTACATCTAAAGAATTTTGTCTTCTTTCTTCATTCCTGGCAACTGCTGACTTTCTTTCCTGATTTTCAGCCAATAAGTTTGTTAAAAATTAAAAAAATTATTTAGTTTGATATTTCTAATGTTGAGAGGGCAGGACTCCTTGTCTCTGTTCATTCTGCCATCTTGACTGAAGTTGATCCTGTGTCTGCCAATATCTAGTACTCAACCATCAGGACATTAGTTATAGTGGAGGGCTCTCTTATTTTGTAATATTTGTCCAACTGTTTATTTCACTGGGGTGAGCAGGATGGAAAAGTAAGGCACCTACTACTTAATTCTTTTAATCCTTACAGAAAACCAGAGATAGGCACTTATTGTCTTCAATTTAGAGCCTGGGGAAACTGAGGTTCAAAGAGATTAAGTAAGGTGTCCAAGGTCAGTGAGGAACTGGCTAGGAGAGGATGTGAATTTAAGATCCTCTGCCTTCAATGCAGTTGCTTTTCCCACTAACCTCGGCTGCCTGAGATACAGTCCAAATCTGAAAAACAAATTCCTCCCAATTTGTAGCAGTCCTTCTTCCCTTAGGTGGTGGCCTTGAGCACCAGGGTGGGCCATTGGATGCCTGGGAAAGGTACATTCTAGAGGCCTCATCCCCTCAAAAGATCTAACCGCACCAACATGGTCACTGAACAGCCTCATCTAGAGCATCCCTCCCTTTCATGAATTTGTCCACCTGCTCTCCTCCCTCTCCAGCAAATAAACTTCCATTTACTAAGGTCAGCCTGGGAGCAATTTTCTTATCATCTATGATATGAGTTCATTTCCCAAACTAGTGATGCTTGGCTATGCAGCATGGCCAAATCTGGTACATTTCTGAATTTAATTTACCTCCTTGTATATAGGGACTCATAATTCCACACAGTAATATATAGTATCCCAAGCACATTACCATTCCTATGGTTTTATTTCCAGAAAGTTAAATTAATAGTACTTTTTAAAAGCTCACAATTATTGAGCACTGACATGTCAGGAGCCAAATTTGTTTACATTCATGTTCTAGTTTATCCTCAAAACACTTCTATATAATAGTCATTTCATTATTTCCATTTTAAAGACTAGGAAACTGAGATTAAGTAACTCATCCAAAGTCACATAACCAAGAAGTGAAGGAGACTATCTGAATTAAGAGCTCAAATACACGACTTCTAGTCTTTATTAGATTTTAAAGTGTTCTTCCCATTTTTCAGGCATCAAGAGACATGTTTAAATTCACACATCAGCAGAATAAGGAGTCGATCCAGCCCGGGGCTTAACTTTATGGATGGGGCTTTTCTGACACAATCACATGGTCTCATAAAGAGGGGGAGACTCAGAAATTCAGTGACTCCCGGAAACAAAATGGGTTTGGATGAAGCCTCCAGGCCCAGCCTTCTCCCCGCCAAGGTCTGGAGATGCCTGAGGTCTTTCCTCAAGTAGTTGGCCATCCCTGTCCAGAGCTCTCTAAGTGAGCTTGCTGGCCCTGTGCCCACGCCCAGGCCAGGGATTTATGGCCTTGGACCGCCCTCACAGCCCTGGAGGCCCTCCCATAACCTCCCGAGCCTGGACTGGGGCTGAGGCCCGAGGACCTGGCTCCCCTAGAAGGCACTGCTCTCTGCTGGCCAGGTACCAACTGTGGGTGGGGTGGACGAAGGCCCGGGCGGGAGAGAAATGAGCACAGAGACAGCTTGATTCTGCGCCCTGACCTTGGCGTGGAGAGATGCTTGGGGGAGTTTGAATCCCAGTGACCAGTCCCAGAACTTTCAGGGATTTTAGATTCCTGACTTGGCCCTGAATAACCCCCTGCTGGATCTGTGGATGCCTCCATTGCCAAAAGGCCCAAGGATGACACAAGTCCTCTCCCATGGAGACCTCCTATCCTGCTCAGGAGGTCTGGGCCCTGGGCCCTCCATGCAGGGAGAGTGTGCCTCACTCATGGAGGTCAGCTGAGGCTGGAAGGACAGCTGGGGTCAACAACACCCAATTCCCAAGAGCTGATGGTCTTGTTTTATGCTTTAACTCCCCCTCCTCCCCACTTCCTTAAATTCTTGTCTCTTCTCTTCTCTCTCCTCACAGAGCCAACACATCCTGGATTCAGATACCAGTTCCACTTATAATCAGTCACGCGTCTACTAGAAAACTATTTAACCTCTCTGTGGCTCAGCTTTTTTTAATCTGAAAAGTAAGGGTGCTAAAATCTTTTACACTTCTAAGAATCAGAAATAGACTGTGCTAAATACCATATACTTGATAAATGGCAATAATGATAATAACTTAGTATTACTATTACGCAGTGTAGTAAGGAAATTAGCTAAAGGGGTTTCAGTTTACCTCCAAGTAAACACACTTACCAGGTGTGCAAGACATTACAGCTCAAGACTTTTAGGAATAAGCCCTTGAATCAAGGTTCAAAGGCTTCTAAGAATAAAAATAAGGACTTAGAATGAATAAAATGCCAGATTTCTAATTAAAAAAATAGATCTGCAACAAGCAACAAAGTTTACTGCAAAGCACAGGGAACTATAGTCAATATCTTGTAATAACCTATAATGTAAAATAATCTGAAAAATAATATATGTGTACATGTATAATTGAATCATCTTGCTGCTCACCTGAACCATTGTAAGTCAACTATACTTCAATAAATAAATATATTAAGGAAAAATATGGGCATTACAGTTATGGAAAACATTGCAGAGACTGCATGAGGATCAATTACACATCACCCTATACGTGTGCAGATTTTGGGTCTCTCTAGGTCCCCAGATGCAAGTTCTTTTATCTGTCACTGCACAATATGCATACGCTCACAGGCCACTCCCCCTTTGGGCCCTTCAATCTTGAAGAGAGAAGAAAAATGAATCATAAGTTCACTGCTCAAGCTCAAGAGAGAGCAAGAAATCTGCTGTGATGATGGATAGGCTCAGCATCCCTGTCAGCAGAAGATCCTATGGTTGATGAAACTGACTGCGCGATGTGATGGAAGTGCCCCCTGGGGGCAGTCTTTGGGGAAGAGTGGTGGGGAAAAGAGTGGGGAACAGTCCTTTACAGGTATTTTGCTGCCCCAGATTAGAGTCTATCCCATATCACACCAGTCCCCTCTTCTCCAACCAAATGGCTGGGTGTCACAGGCTAGGAACAGATAACTAGACCTGAAACTGGGAGTTCAGAAGGCTATCTCTCCAAGCTGGGAGATTTCACCAGATCAGGGAGCGGGGTGTTAGAGCATCAGGTACAGCAGGCAACAAACAGACTGCATGTTCTTCATGTTTAAGACTAATTATTCAAAATTGGGGATAGGGGCGCTAGAGTGAAACAAAAGAGAGGGAGAAAGAAAACAACCCTCTTATCTAAAATTGAAATCCTTCCCCTGACAAAGCACACATCTGGAACTCATTCTCTGCCGCAGCAAGCCACGGACTAGCTCTCTACCAGGACACTGCCCAGCCACCACTGTGCCGCGGTGACTGAACTCAGGCTGTGCTGTGCGAGGGGCTGATAGAATTTTTTTGCCCATAGATATTCCTGCCAAAGTTAGTTTTCAAGCCACGGTTCATAAATATACAGTATTCCAGCAAAAAAGTACAGAATGTCCTCCTGGGGTTGACAAGCAAATAGTTTTATAAATAACCCTCTTGACACGTGCAAGATGTTAGCATTTTTGAGGTTTGGTAGGGGCAGACGCAAATTTAATTGCTCGATTCAGGCTGGAGCCACTCTGGACTTGGACATTACCTCTTGGGGGACGATGGAAATGTTTTTCTTGGCTTGGGAGAGTTTGTGTTGCTTGTCAGCACTGAGGACAAATGCCATTCCTCAGAAATTTGGGGCCAGTGGGATGCACAGGTGAGCCTGACCAGATCTGCCAGTGAGGGGACCTGCATTGGGGCATCAAATAAAATGCAGTCCCTTGTGTAGGAGGAGGGCTGGGCTGAGCCACGGTGTTGGCTGCTGTGAAGGCATTCAGTGCCCAGTCTGGGCAATGTGTACGTGAAAGAAGGGAAAAGTTCTAAAGAAGCCTCTTATTTTTACAGTAATTTTATATTCTTTTTAAACAGCAAATTTGTGGCAGATCCTGGAGTGGGCCAGATCAACACTGAGTCTAAGGGGATTTTAGTAGCAGCAACACCAATGGTTCTTAAAGTAGTTTGTGGGACAGATTGAAGTTTGTCAAATATACTTTGCATACTGACCCTATCACATTGCTAGAATTTCCACCTCTGAAATCTACTGGAGTCCAGTCTATTCACATGCAGAATGTTATGTGGACTTAATGAATGAGGACATTACACACCTGAGTTTCTCATAGTTACTTATATGGTGCTTTAAAGTCTTCCTCACCCTCTCATCGACAGTTGCAATTGGATCCCAGCATAGCCCTGTGAGATAAATAGGGCAGGCACTACAGCACCCATTTTGCAGATGGAAATTCAGAAGCCAAGTGAAAGAAAGAAAATTGCCCAGAGATCCTAGATAGTAAACGGCAGAACAGGATTCACATTTGAGCCTTCAGCCTCTTGAAGCTCTGTCAACAAATGGCTTAGTTTATCAGACATTCTAGGAAAGCAGAGAGCAGGGCCAGGAGAAATGAGCCCTAGGACAGGAAGATTTTGATGAGGGAGAGACAGTGAAAGGGAGGCTCATCCTGGGGACTGTGTTCTGATGGGAGGCCCACAGTGTCCGACTTTCATTACACCTTAACCAGGCGTTGGGAAGACAACCAGTCACATCAGTAACCTCTTGCTCCAACTCTGTGGCTAAAGCTGGTGACAGACACAATATCACCATGATGTTCTGAGGTGTGAGAAGGGCCTTTGCAGCTCTGAATTACAATACATCGATGGACTACACAGCAGCCTGGTTCTGTAGGTGGTTCTGATTTTCCCCGTGAAGATAGGAGCTTTCTAAATTTTTTAAAGCCGAGTAAGAAATTTCTCCATCTTCTTACTTACTAGGTATACTGTGTTTCTGTACACTGACTAAAAGGTATAAATCAGCTTGCAATGAATGTTAAGATAAAGATAATAGTAGTAATCACTGACAACTGAGCTAGGTAGCAGTCCCTGAGTTAAGCACTTGATTTATGTACCCAATTTATTGAGTGATCTGAACTCAAAGGAGGCACAACCAAGAAGACGATTTCTTTAGCCCTCCAAACACTGCACCCCCAATGCTCTGCAGACCCCTGGATGACATCTTGGACAGTTCCATCTGTTGCTTTCTCATCAGTTTAAGTTATGAAAACAAGTTCTGTTTTATTTGTTTACACTCAGTTCATGTGTTAAATGGTCCCCTGAACATGAGGTCAAAACTTCAATATCTCAGGACTTCCCAGGTGGTCCAGGAATTAAGACTCCCAATGCAGGGGCCCAGGTTCCATCCCTGATCAGGGAACTAGATCCTACATGCCACAACTAAGAGACTGCAGGCCACAACTAAAGATCCCACATGTGGCAACAAAGGTCCCATGTGCTGCAACTGAGACCTGGTGCAGCCAAAATAAATATTTTACCGTTCAGTATCCCAATATCTCATCTCATTCAACACTGCCTCCCCACCCCACAACTCCAATGATAGAGATCTACAGTGGGGACTGTGGGGCAGTGAAATCTCTTTTTTCACTTATCCTTACCTTTCTTTCCTGTCCCTGTGACTGGTTGGCTTTCTCAGAGTCAGAGTAGAGGTGGGGATGAAGGGAAAAGGGACCCCTTACAGGACTGCTTGAATCAGTGCTCTTTGGCAGGTGCCTATTAGGTGTTCTCATGGGCACACTTGTAGATTCTCAGAAGCCCTGGTTGTGCACTCAGGCTGATCTCCTGCGACATTCTTGGCTCTTGCCCTGGTTGTCTGCGCTAGAGCCTTTTACTGAGGGCTCAGGCCCCGCAGGCTTCTGCAGCATTCCCTTGGCCCATGGGACACTCCCGAATTCTTGCCTTAGCAATGGGCAGGCTGTTGTCTACCAAGTCCTGCCTCCTGGCCTGAGTGTGCTGTGTCTCCACCCAACCTCCTGTCTTTTGTAAACCAGCCTGATGATCATGAATGCCACCAAAAGGGTGCCATGCTGTCCCAGGAGTCCTCCCACTGTTATCAGCCCTAGCCCCAAGATAGCACTGGATTCTGTGATTCTGCACCTTTGTGAAGACATGGTCAGGTATAAGTGTCTGCCTCAGCTTCTTCCAGGCGCCTCTAACCTGTGCAAATGTTTCTCTTGGCAGCATTCTTCCCTCCAAGACATTTGGGTTATGAAGGGTCAGTTCTGAGCTGGGGAGGGGATATGGAACAAAATCTCTTTCTAGACTCTTTCAGCACCTTTTAAACTTCCATTGTTTTTTTCCCTTGCTGGTTCATGAAGTTACTGTTGCTGGATTGTTTCTGCCCCAGGGAACTAGCACCCCTGTTTAGCAGACAGGAGTAAGAGTAACTTACATTATTCAGTGTGGGAGATTTAACTGAATTTTAGAGACAATAGAAATTTAAATTTAACATCCTATCTATGTACCTAAACCTTACAAGAACACATGCCAGCTAGCTCTAATTATTTCCATTTTAAAATGAGGACACTGAGGCTCAGAGAACTCCACTATTTGCTAGACAACATACACAGCAAGGCAGCAGAAGGATCTGGACTGGGTCTCACTCTGGTCTCTCTGACCCCCAAACCAGTGCTTTTTACCATGGAATGTGAAGATAGTGAGAAAGTCATTGGCCAAAAAGTCTGAAGACACAGCTAAAAATAAAAGTGAGAAGGACAAATCTCAAATCTGGGTCCTGTTTATACTTGTTTTCTTTCAAATAATTGTCATGTGTTAGTCCAAATAACAATATTCAAAAGCCTTGATTTCGGTTGTCTATAAGCAATGGCAGGGCCAGAACAGCTCAGTTAATCTTGTGAAAACTCAATCACGCTGGCCTTAATTAACAAGCACAAATGGCGGTGATGAAGGTGAGGGAGCCAAGTGCAAATAACAATGCCATTAGAGGTGAGAGCAGAAGTGTGATTAAAGAATGTGCTAAGCAGAGTTCCCTGTGTGATGTCAGTACTCTCACTGATCTCCTGCTTGTTGTCAAACGAATAATTATACTCAACCTGTGAACACGGAGTTTCCCTTTCAAAATGCATTCACATTTGTGACTTTTAACGTGGCCCCTGCAATAAGGCAGCTGGGGCAGGGATTGCGTTATTGCCCCGTTATCACCTAAGAAAGCTGAGACCTGTGAAGACAGGTATCCCAAGTGCCCCCAGCAGGTAAGTGGCAGGGTAAGGACTCAAGTCCTTTGCTCAGGCAACCGTCCTCAACAGTGTATTCAAAGAGGCCTCAAGGAAAGTGACTATCCTTGGCTTCCTGCAAAGCTGAGTTTCTGCCAACTGCCTCCGCGGGCACAGTGAGAGCTCCTTCCACCTGCCGGAGTCTTGCTTTTGTTCCATCTCCCGATCTGCACCCTCATGGTAAATTTTTTTTTTTTCCAGGAGAAAACAGGAGACAAATCATAGGCTAAAAACATGAGGAGAAACTTGATCCCATCCTGTCTGTCTTTAGGGAACCCACAGACCTTGTCTCCCAAATTCCCTTTCCCTCTGGATGAACAACTTCAGTAGTAAGTCCTGTTTGTTGAGCACTTACTTTATGTTAGGTATGGGGTTCAGTATCTTACAAGCACATTTTCCTTTCTCCTATCAGGTCTACAGTGTCTGCTTTAAAACTTTTGAGGCCAGGTGTGTTTCAGAAATCAGAGTTCCCTCTTTCTTTTTAAAATTTTGGCTGTGTAGGGTCTTCGTTGCTGCATGCAGGCTCCTCATTTTAGTGTGAGGGTTGAGTTACCCCATGGCATGTGGGATCTTAGTTAACCGACCAGGGATCGAACCCATGTCCCTGCATTGGATGGTGAATTCTTGACCACAGGACCACCAGGGAAGTCACCAAATCAGAGATTTTAGTTTTTTGGAAAAGTAGATGGTACACCTGTTATACATTATTATAAATCCAAGGGTTTGCAACAGTGTTTAATTATCAAACCTATTCAATATTTCTGTAATGAAACACAGAGATAGTCATAGAAGCATAAAATAAAACCTGTAAACAGCCTTATGTCAGTATAGGTCAGCTTTTGCCACCAGGTCACAGTGTGCCAAACTTAGTGAAGAAACTTGAAGAATCCAGAGCTCTCTGGATTGTGAAATCACAGATGACAAATGGTGAATCTGTATTATTATGCTCACTTTACAGCTGTAGATTCAGATGTTCAGAGAGTTTCTATAACTCATGCAAACCACAGAACTGCTGAGTAGCAGAATTTGAATACCAACCCAGGCCTCCTGATTCTAACACCTGCTCCATCAGCCTTCAAGGAACATTTGTCTCTGGAAGCATCAGACACACAAACTTTCACCTACAAGCAGCTGTAATTTCCATTCATCAAGGGCAGGGGCAGCAGAACCTTTGGAATCCTTCAATCCAGTTTGAAGAATAATCTACCATGTCTGAATACCATTTGCTCTAAAATCCTTGCTACTCAGGGATGGTCCATGAACCAGCAATATAGGCATCACTGCGAGCTTGTTGGGAATGTAAGATCTCAGGCCTCAAGGAAGACTTCTGAATCAGAAATGCAGGTAGACAAGCTCCCTGAGTTGTTTGCTGGCATAGACTAGTTTAAGCAGCTCTGGCCTGAAGCTTTTTTCTCATATGTTCTTATTTAATCCTCACAATAACCCCATGAGGTAGGTGCTATTGTCATCTACCTTAGACAGCTGAGGAAAGTGAGGTCCAGAAAGATAAATAATTTGCCCAAGGTCACACAGCTGGTAGGGGTTGGCCTGACTCCACGGCCTCAGTTGTTCACTACTACATTGTCCTTTTTCTTGCAGAGAGGAAATGAGGCCCAGTACACACTCAAGGACATTCGATAAGTCTGTTCCCGACGCTTTGTGACCCCATGGACTGTAGCCTACCAGGCTCCTCTGTCAGTGGCCAGCAGAGTTGTTTACACTTTTTCTCGTTTTCTTCCTCCTGGTCACATGTATTTCTTCACTTCCTTAATCCACTTCAACACAAGCAGGGCAATGTGATGCTCTGGCCAGTGAAACATCAGTGAAGATGCTATGCATCATTTCCAGGTTGGTGCATTCAATTGTCAGAGCCTAACAGCACAACACCCCCGACCTCTATAATGATCCTGGAAGCACATGGGGAGATGACGTCTTTATCAGCCTGGGTCCCTGACTGATTACAGGGAGAGATTGTAAACCCACCAAACCCACCCACACTGGACAGATGGTATGAATGAGAAAAAACCCACTGTGCTTTGAAGCCCTGAGATTTGAGGGGTTGTTTGTTACCCTGGACTAACCTAGCCTATCCTGGCTGATCCTGACCCATCTTCCTCCCCTCTTGAAGGACTGATTTACGCTGCAGGAATGCCAGCCAGCAGCTCTGTGGGTGGGAAAAATGTACCTGTTTTTATGTACTCAAGCTAATAGCCTCTTTCTCCCTCATTTCTTGTGAGAGTTCGTCTCCTTCTCCTCCTTTGTTTCTTGGTGCCAAATTTATTTCTGATTTGTTTTCCTTGTTGAACCTCTACAACTCCTTATTTTCCAAGGCTATTTTTAGTGGCTCCATTCTACCCTGAAGGAAATAGTTCACATCTTGGTGCCCAGGGCTTTTTTAGCTCCTTTTAATGGGAGAGGATAGTACATATCAACAATTCTTTTAGCCACCATGTCATTTCCCCAAGAGGTTCAGAGAAGAACAAAATGTCTCCATCAGATGAGTTTTGGTTATTAGTCTCCAAACTCCTCAATGTACACAATGATCCTCTTTGGTGCAAATGGTAGTTTAACTTTCCATTGTTTCTTTCCTTTTGGAGGTTAATCCTATGTTTGTTCTACTTGGTGATTTCCCCTTCTGACTGAATCAGACTTTGGGAGTGGGAGTCTATGTCTTCCATAGAGAACAGACATGTGGACACTGGGGAGAGGAGGAAAGGGAGGGTGAGACAAACTGGGAAAGCAGGATTAAATACCTATTTCCAGCAACACAGATGGTCCCAGCAACACAGACGGACCCATCTGTAAAATAACTAACAGTAGGAAGCTGCTGTGTAGCACAGGGAACTCAGCTCAGAGCTCTGTGATGTACTAGAGGGGTGGGATGTAGGGGGGAGGCTCAAGAGGGAGGGGATATATGTATACTTATGGTGGAGACATGTTGTTGTACAGCAGAAACTAACAGCATTGTAAAGCAATTATATTCCAATAATAAAAATATAGACAAAAAAAATCTAACTTCTACAAGCTCCTTGAGAGATTTATCTACAGACAATTTGAGGGGGCAGGTGTTTGGGAGGCTTTGGGTTGGCTATGTATCCTACTTACTGAGTCACATATGTTTGTTGTAACTCATCCTCGTTCATCTAGAAATCATTGATTAGAAATACAGTTAAAAACAATATTCTCCATGAATGTTTATAGCCACTTTATTCATATTTGCCAAAAAGTAGAAACAAGATGCCTTTTGTGTGAATGGATCAGTAAACTGTGATACATCCAGAAAATGGACTATTACTATCCATCCATGAAAATACATGGAGAAATTAAAATGCATGCTACTAAGTGAAAGAGGCCAATAGGAAAAGGCTACCTACTGTATGATTCTAATTATATGATGTAGTGGAAAAGGCAAAACCATATAGACAGTGAAAGGATAAGTGGTTGCCAAGGGTCACAGGGGATGGAAGGATGAATAGGTAAAGCACAGAGAATATTTAGGACTGTGAAACTGTTCCACATGATACAGTAATGGCAGATGTGTTACTATACATTTGTTAAAACTCATAGAACACACACCACCAAGAATGAGCCCTAATGTAAACTATGAACTTTGATGATAATGGTGTTTTTTTTTTCTTTTTTTCTTTTGATAATGGTGTATTAATGCAAGTTCATCAACTGCAACAAATGTTCCACTCTGGTGTGGGATGTATATAGTTGAGGAGGCTGTGCATGGGTGGGGTAGGGTATACACGGGGACTCTGTGTTTCTGCTCAACTTTGCTGTGAACCAAAAACTGCTCTAAAAGCCTATTTTTAAAAAAATTCCCTTTCACATTTCTGGAGAAAATTGTGTCCCTTTGAGCAAGGCAGAAGGGAGAAGTCGAAACTCCACTTCTTCTATGGATTTGCCATTTTCAGTGTCTTCCATCTTACCAGGAAGGCTGATCAGGACTAAAGAAGCCTCAGTGATCATGTGAGGAAGAGCTGAGGCCCTGGACTGGATAATAAGAAAGAACAAGGCTCTGTTTGTGAAAAGTTGTGACCTATTTCTTGTCCAAAAGTTTTCAGCCAGACTGCTTTGTTGTCATTGCTGTTGTTCAGTCGCTAAGTCATGTCCAACTCTTTGCAAGCCCATGGACTGCAGTGTGCTAGGCTTCCCTGTCCTTCACTATCTCCTACAGTTTGCTAAAACTCACATCCATTGAGTTGGAGATGCCATCCAACCATCTCATCCTCTGTCACCCACTTCTCCTCCTGCCCTCAATCTTCCCCAGCATCATGGTTTTTTCCAATGAGCTCTTCACAGCAGGTGGCCAAAGTACTGGAAAATCAGCTTCAGCATCTGTCCTTCCAAAGAATATTCAGAGTTGATTTCCTTTAGTTTTACTGGTTTGATCTCCTTTCAGTCTCAAGAATCTTCTCCAGCATCTCATTTCCTGGAGATGCTGGGGAAGGTATGGCTCTGTATTTCTTCTGTTGGGGGAGACATGGTCATGACGGCTTACAGAGACTAGGTAGGAAGTTACAGGGAATCAGGCAAAGGGGCAGCGCGTATCAAAGGAACATCAAGAAGAGAGAAATTTAAGCAGACCAGACATGAGGAGTCAAGAAATACATGGAATTTGGATGGCAGGAGCTCAGAAGCCAGGCAAATAGACTGGGTAATGGATAGGAGGCAGGAAGAGCTGACCAGTGGGAAAGCCTCTTATCAACTTTTTCCTACAGGGTGGCTGTGTGAAATGGAGACAGCCACCCTGGGGGGGGGGGGGGCAGTTGCCATAGTGAAGAAGAAGTAAGGCAATCTCCCTGTGGAGGCAGGGGAAGTGCTCAGAGTGCAGGATGTTACGGGCTCACCACTGGAACATGTGACAATAAGTTTAACCAATTTTCACAAGGTCTTCCAAAACCAGCCACTGACCTGAGGGTCTCCACTCCTTGGGAAGGAGAAGAAACAGGTTAAGAGACAAAGACTTAAGTGTCTCTCTTAGACCACAGCTCTGTCTTGTGCTTATTACCCCCAAAGGAATCCTTCCTCCTTAGTTCCAGTTCTATTTAAGTTAACTAGACATCAAAACCTTTCCCTTTGATAGTTTGTGAATATTTTAAGAGACCATCTGTTGACACTTGAAGTGAATAAAGACAAAAGGAGCAGCCCAGTCATGAAAAGCTGTGAAAACATAATTGACAGTTGAGCTCATATTTCACAAAGGAAGCTGAAATTTGCTGGACTCATGTTTAGATAGTAGAAACACACTAATGGTAATAGTAGTAGTTGTTGCTGTAATAATAACAGCAATAATAAAAACATGTTAGTAACTGCTGAACATCTCTGCTGTGTTTCAGAGATTTGTGGCTGGGCAGGTCTGGATGGGGCCAATTATCTGGACTTGCCTGTGCTTTTCTAGCTTTCTTTCCACTGTGTTACAATCCACCTTCAGCACAGGATCTGGTATAGTTTACACTACTGTGTTAAAAAAATGTGATTGTCAATGTGATGCTTGTTCTAGGGGAGGTAGTCTCTAAATCTTATCTTACATGGAACGAGAGTTTAAACCTGCTGATGTTGGACTTTAAGGTTAAGGAGGGTGGGTTAGGGGTGGTATTTGGGTGCATACAGTCAGGGTGATATTGGGGCTTTTTAGGGGTTCTCTCACAGTTCTTGAAATCATACTTAACAAGTGAAAACCTTTGCAAACTGTAAAGGATCACTAGATGCCAAAACAAATTATTTTTCTTATTTCAGGTGACCAAGAGCAGATGCTGACACCAGGGAAAGACCAGAGGGAACTGGAAGGATGATGGCAAAAAGGTGAATTATTAACAATTTCCAGGCATTAGAGTACAGAAGTTAAGAAACAACTGTTCTGTATAACCACAAAAGCCAAAAAATAAGTACTACCGAGTGCAGGAAGTGAAAGTTAGGAAAGATATAAAACAATATTAACTACAGGAGGCAGTGGAAAATAGTGTTCATTCGTGCATTCAGCAGGCACTTATTAAGCACCTCCTATGGAATTAAAAGACGCTTACTCCTTGGAAGGAAAGTTATGACCAACCTAGATAGCATATTAAAAAGCAGAGACATTACTTTGCCAACAAAGGTCTGTCTGGTCAAGGCTACGGTTTTTCCAGTGGTCATGTATACATGTGAAATTTGGACTGTGAAGAAAGCTGAGCACTGAAAAATTGATGCTTTTGAACTATGGTGTTGGAGAAGACTCTTGAGAGTCCCTTGGACTGCAAGGACATCCAACCAGTCCATCCTAGAGGAGATCAGTCCTGGGTGTTCATTGGATGGACTGATGCTGAAGCTGAAACTCCAGTACTTTGGCCACCTGATGCAAAGAGTTGACTCATTGGAAAAGACCCTGATGCTGGGAGGGATTGGGGGCAGGAGGAGAAGGGGACGACAGAGGATGAGATGGCTGGATGGCATCACCGACTTGATGAGCATGAGTTTGAGTAAACTCCGGGAGTTGGTGATGGACAGGGAGGCCTGGCATACTGTGTTTTATGGGGTCGCAAAGAGTCAGACATGACTGATCGACTGAACTGACTGACTGACTGATGCAATGGGAACTGGGTAGGTGTTAGTGTTAGTGACTCAGTCATATCTGACTCTTTGTGACCCCGGGGACTGTACCCCACCAGGCTTCTCTGTCCATGGGATTCTCCAGGCAAGAATACTGGAATGGGTACCCATACCCTTCTCCACGGGATCTTCCCGACCCAGGGATGGTATCCAGGTTTCCCACACTGCAGGCAGATTCTTTACCATCTGAGCCACCAGGGAAGCAGGGTAGGGGTAGGTATTGGGAGTATAAAAACATAGGGAAAGCCTCTGCCCTTACGTGCTCACAGAATCATGAGCTTGCTTGACTGTAAGTTGCTAAGGGCAGGAACACAGCAGCACAGTCATTCCATCCCCAGATATATGTCTTCTTCCTAGAAGACACCTCATAGATAATTTTTGCATGAATAGCTGAACTAAGACTGAACCAGTAGACAGGACAAGGAAGTCATTAGGTATCACAGATCCTTTTCTCTAGCCTGCAGCTGATGTATTTCTGCCTGAAGGCAGGAGGGTGGCTGAAGGAGATCTATGTGCAACTGAAGCCTCCACTTATCGTTAGGCCCAATTCCCTGGAGTGCTGATTTTGGAGAACCTTGCCTGGTCTTTGGAGTAGGCCAAGTTGAGCAAGTCAGACCTGAAACTTCACCAACCCTCCAAGTTGAGTTCTTGGGCCGAGCATTTATATTTAATTGTGTGTTGTCACCAGTCATCTGCTGCTCCAAGAATACAGAACACTGCTTCCAAAGCAGATACCTTTTTTGGAGCTGCACTTCCCGAATCTTGACAACTAGCGTCAAAACGGCGCCTGGCAGCGTAGCTGGCGAGTGGTTGGAATCACTCGACTCAAAGATCTGGAAAGCTTCCACCTCCCTGCCTGCCTCTGTGGAAAGGGATGGGCTAGGTGTGGCTGCCACAATGAACTCACACACCATTTGCATCTGGCTGGACATCCACCAGGTAGAGATGGCAGCTCTGCTTATGAACCCCAGCCTTCTCCTTTCTGCATATCTTAAGCCATCCCAAGTCCCTTGAAGCTCACTGGAAGATGCCCACACAAAGGCCTTTCTGCCACAAGAGCTCTTCCCTGTTGCTTTGCCTTCCTTTCTTCTTCACATCTTGATAAACCCTTCTCATCTCGTATTTATCAAATGCAATCACAAAGGGACCACTTAATTAACAGGCTGCCATTATGTGCAAGATGACTTGGAAGCTTAAAACCATTTAAGAAACCTCACACTGTTCCAGACGACAAAAACAGTGGGACATGCCATCTGGGAGGGAGCTTCCGCCGAAGCAGATGCCAGTGTTTCCATGATTAAGAACTTAATATTATACCATCATAGTACGTGGTGCCATTTGGTTAGAAGAGACAGCCTTGTGAGCAAGTGTTCTTAGGTCTTGCCTTGTTGGATGCAGCCAAATCACTCAGCACCAAAATATTTGCTCTGGCAAGCGGCCCCGGTTTATACGGCTCTTGTATCTATTCCACAATAGACTCTATGTGGGCTGAGTACATTGAAAGAGCTCAATTAAAACTTGCTGAGGCATTTGTTGGCTGTGACTGGCATATGTTGATGGTATGGTCAGTCTGTGCTATGAAGATGACTGCAGGTAAATTAACAGTTTCAGCAGTTTGTTACGAGGCTAATTGATTTTTGACATGAGGACCAGAAAATTGTTTCAGAACAAAACACCAGACTTGGCCCTCTACCATCCTTAATCCTATCTCCACTATTTTATCCTTTAACTTATTCTATTGAGCACCGACTATGTGCCAGGCATTTCATCCTCCATCCATAGGAGGATGAAATAATAAAGATGATATAGTAACTTCCTGGGAGAATGGAAAAACCTTACACGATCCCCTGAAAATATAACCGCTAGTACTTCCCTTGTTTATGTAAGGAACAAATTTTCATTATGGGAAATTAAGAAAACACAGTCAAGCGAAAATTAAACAGTAGAAATTACCCATAACCCTTAGAGGTAAGCTTCTGTGAGCAAACTCTTTGTACATTTCCTTCTAGTCTGTTTTTCCCCTCTTTATGTTCTATGCAGGAAATTCCTGCATTGCTTCTCTTTCAGGCCATTCTTTGTTTCATCTCCATGTTGCTGATTACCCTTAAGGAGAGAGCCTTTTCACTTCCCTTCTGGCTATCCAAGTCCTACTTTGTACTAACTTCTGGCCATTCTTCTGTGAGACTATGCTCATTCCCATGAGAAAGATTAGGGATTATAGAGACTGTCATTTGGACTATCTTAACAACTGTCTTAACAAACTGTGGACACAGGCAAATCATTTAACTTCTTTGAGCCTCAGGTTTCTCCTCAAAACCCTGGACTAGAAACTTGCAGAGTCATTGTCAAAGTTAAATGAGGTCAGGTGAATAAAGAACAAGGTCAATGAGTGGTGTGTCTCTGTTTCCTCTCTGGTTCTCTGCACATCCAGAACTCTTGGGGTGTGTTGCTACAATTTTGCCCATGTTATACACACTTCAAGGACCTGCACTGATGCTAGGATACACTCCACAATCATTATGTTGCTTCATAAGACCCTGCTGACCAGCCTCTTATTTTGTCTCAAGCTCTCCTGATTCTCCGTCCAGTCTCCCTGATCTTCTTCCTCTTGGAGAGGTTTGCACACACTGGTTCCTCTGCCTAGAACACTCTCCCTCCCTTCTCTGTTTTGTTACCTGTTTATCCTTCAGACTGTTGTCTCAGTTGTAACAGCATTAAGATTTTTGCCTGGGCTCTCCAGGAGACAGCAATTCTCTCCTGCTTTTTCATAGTGCATGTGTACGTGTGTGGTAAATCACTTCAGTTGTGTCTGACTCTTTGCAATCCTGTGAGCTATAGCCCGCCAGGCTCCTCTGTCCAGGGGATTCTCCAGGCAAGAATACTGGAGTGGGTTGCCATGCCCTCCTCCAGGGATCTTCCCAACACAGGGATTGAACTCATGTCTCTTACATCTCCGGCATTGACAGTTAGGTTCTTTACCACTAATGCTACCTGGGAACTCTGCCTTCTCATAGTACCACATACCCATTCATAGGTCTTATTCATTTATTTAGGTCTCTTCTGTTGCATTAATATTTTCTCTTCCAGAATTAGTCTTCATGAGGGTAGCCCACATCCTTATTTGTTCTCCACTGAATTTCTAGTGCCTAATACAGAACCTGCCAGCTACATAGTAGGTGTGCCATACATACTGCTGAAGACTTAAGTGATTTTGTTTACTAGTTGCTGGTACCAATGAATGGGAACCTTTCAAGGAACAGGTCTCTGTCTTCTGCTTTCATGGTGTCATTGTGGGTTACTTCATTCACAACCTAGACCTCCCACAGACATTTAAGCCTAGCAGGATCATGTTGCATTAGCCCTGCTCCAACGAATATTTCCCTGGCCTCGCCAGAGGGTCTATAAAGAGCTGGATGAGGTTCTACATCATCCATCCTGTTTCCAAGATGTTTCCTCTTTCTCTCTCCGCTTCCCCTTTCAACAGAAAGTCTATCAACCAGGCACAGCTTAAATGCCTCCTCCACCATGAAGCCTTCCATGGTGTCCCTTTCCCATCAGCATGGCATTTTTTCTGCCCTCTTTGGAACAAATAGAACTGATATCACTCTGCTCTTTGTAAAAGAAGCTGACTGTGTGCCAAGTTGTTAGTTTGTTTGTCCTCTGGCCGAGTCCCAAGTCCTTTGGAAGTTTCCCTTCCCTCCCTGGCTCTTATTTCCTATTTCTCATCACTGTAGCTCCTTTGTCCTCAGGGTTGCATGTATACTGAATGCTTTTCAGTTCTTCAAACTCAGCATGATCTCTCACATTTCTGGGCTTAGGCACATGCTCTCTGATTGAAACTTTTTTCCACCTCCTGTCCATATGCCTAACTTCCAGTTATCCTCTAGGACTTGGCATCAAGATTGCTTCACTAGGGACCCAGGTTAGGTTGGGTGCTCCTTCTCAGTGTTGAGTCCCTTGAGCACTTGATGTGGCACTTCTCCTACCTTGTTCACCCATCTTCCCAAGGTGGTGTGGGCTCCACAAGGGCAGGAGTCAGTCAGGGTTACCTTGCTCACCTGGAGCAGAGTAAGTGTTTAATAACTACTTGGTGAATGAATTAAGTTACCATAGTCACCTCTGTAACCCTCATTCTGTTCTCTCTGCCACTGTGCTCTGTGGAGTAGGGCTCAGAAATGTCTGTGGAATAGAAAGGGATGGATTTGAGTTCCCCCAGGTAAACACCTGCAAAATGGCACAGAAAGAACATTCATGAGTCTGCCCAGCAAGTTCCATGTTTATCCATCTCAATGTCACCAGCACAGGCCTGGGGACACAGCAGGGGTTCCACAGTATCTGTCAAACTACAGTTTTACTGAATATACTGAGAGACTTGGTTGTATCAGTGGTGTCACATCTGGCAAGTTCCTTTCTCTCTGGCCTTAGTGTCCTGATCTGCAAAGGAGAGATGATCAGGTCACCTCCCTTAAGGGCTGTTTTAAGGATTAAGTGAATTAAGAGCAATAGAGTGCTCAGGAGCGCGGAGTGTGAGCCACCTGCCATTTGCAATCTGCCAACCTTCATCTCATGAAGACTGACTCTGAGCTCACAGTGGTGGAACCCAGGCTGGGCGGCCAGATTGAAGCAGAGGAGTTGCTGCCGGCCCGGAGGACTCCAGGCTCTCTCCCTCCCAAACACTTGCCAGGGTCCTAGCCACTGTGCTTTTGATACACACCTGGCTGCAGCAGCCTGTCACCCTGGGTGCTGCCCAGGCCTCCATCCCCATCCCTGCACAGCCCACGCTGGTGCCGGTGTAAGTTTCTGTGGTGAGTCACGGCCCTTTCTTTAGAAGTGGCGCTGGATGTGCATCATAACTCCCCGTGGACCCCCGAGAGCTGGCTGCATTGCAGCCTAGGTCAATGCAGACAAGCAGGCAAAGGTCAGGTGCTCTGCTGCTGGGTGTGGGGTAGGCTGGGGAGTGGGGGTGTGACCCCAGCACTCACCACTCTGCATTGCCCTGCAGGTCACAGCAGCACAGCCTGCCCGTGGGTCCTTGAAGCTCCAGGGCAGCTGGGATACTGATGAAGGATGCCCTGGCAGGGTCAGTCAGTATGACTTCTAGGCCTCAGAACTGCGGAAGGATGGGCTGTGGTGATTAAGGGGAGAAAAGCAGCCTTCTGTGCATCTGTCCATCTGTCAATCATCCATCCAGTCATGGGCCTAACTACCAGACTTCCCATCCATCTGGGCCTTCCCTACACACTTAGTCACCTAAGACTCTTACTCCTACCCACCCACCCATCTGTCCACCCATCCTTCCACCCACTCATTCATCTACCCATCCACCCATTCCATCACTTATCCACCCTTCTGCTCCACCACTCAACCATTTGCTTTCCCACCCAGGTATTTGACATGCTAATCACCTAAGGTCCTCCCTTTCCACACCCACCACCAGTAATACACTCATTTATTTACCTCTCACCCATTTATTTGTCTCTGTCCCTCTTTCCATCCATCTACCTACCCATTACTTCAAATTAGCATCCACTATACAGGATGCTCAGAATTCAAAAATGATTAGAGCAGCATCTCCACTCTTGCAGAACTCAGAATCAGCATGGTTTATGGTGCCCCAGGAGAAAAATCCTTACCCTTATTTTTCTCAGAATTAAAGAAAGATGTGTGCTAGAATCCTATTACAGCAGGATGCTAATAGTAATAAAAATAATAGTAGCTAATATTTATTGAGCACGATTTGCTAAGCAATGCTCTAAACTTTTCACAAGTAGTATCTCATTGGATCCTCGTACCAACCCTGGAGGTAGGTACTATAAAGTTATTATATCCAATTTTCAGATGAAAGAAACAGAAGCTCACAGAAGAAGTGTCTGTAGCTACAGAACTGTTAAATGACCAAGTTTGGAAACTAAACTCTGATCTGAAACCAGTACTTCCAGTTGCTTTACTGGCATTTGTTACCCAGGAGAAGAACACATTAAAAGGAATTAAGTTGAATCAGCCTTGGTTTTGTTTTCTGTAAAAGTGTTTTCAGAGATAATGTATATATTCAGCCTTGTACCCATTTGCAAGCACTAATGTGTGTGATAAACTTGTTACTGGCCAGAATTATAGAATAAGAGTGGGATCCAAAAGAAATGAGAATGAGACATATCTATTATTATCATCCATGCTCATTATAGAACAATTAAAAGTAATTTTTAAAATCTCTTGTGATTCTATTAATATTATCTAGAAATAACAGCTGCTAACATTTGGCTTGTGTTTTTAAAATGTTTACTATCCATATACACAGATGTATGTGTATATATATTTTTTCTTTGCAAAAATTGGATATTTATACACATTTTTAAAAAATGTAGTATTTGCCATGGACATCTTTACATAGCTTACTATACTTTTAGGAAATCTATAAAGAAAAAAAATAAGCTGCCTTCTTAATTGCTGTCCCTCTTTTGGTAATTTCCTCCTCACTCCTCTTTCTATTTCTTCCCTTCCTCCTCTTTGATATTGGCCAGAGGTCTTAGTTGTAGGCAAAAGAACCCACTCGAGTAAGTTTAAATAGAAGCAGGTTTAGCCGCTATATAGCACAAGGAGCTTGGTTCAGTGCCCTGTCATGATGTGGCGGGTGGGAATGGGTGGTGGGAGGGAGGTTCAGAGGGAAGGGGGTATGTGTATACACATAGGTGATTCATGTCGTTGTATAGCAGAAAGTAACACAACACTGTAAAGCAATTATCCTCCAATTAAAAATAAAATAGAAGGAGGTTTATTAATAAATAGATCAACAGTGTTTATTACTATTCTTGTCGTTAGAGGATTATTATTAAATAGTTCATATAATTATTGGGTGGGCTGACTAGAACACAACTCTGCAAATGACAGGATAGAAGTGGGCCTCCAGCAGAGCTGCAGAATGAGAAACTGCCACCATGGCCACTGACTCTAGTATGCTACCATCCACTGGCAAAATGCACATCTCTTACTCTGCCTCTCTTCTTCGTTCTCTTCCAGATCAAAGTATTATGCACATACATCTAATAGGTATAACTGAAAACACATATGAATCTTAGCTAAAAGGGACTCTGAAAAGCATCGATTTTAGCTTTCTGGCTTTGGCATACTAGAGTGAGGTTGAAGAGGGCATCAGGTGAGCCCGTCCACAGGACCCGCTATGGGTTATTTTACCAGAAGAGCTAGTAGGGCTCTTCCTGTTGAGCATCCTCATTTTTTTATAAAACTAATGTAGGGAAACTGAGGCCTATGGGGGAAACTTCCTCATAAGCTTTTATTGAAAGACAGCTAGAGGGACTTCCCTGGTGATCCAGAAGTTGAGATTCCACCTGCCAGTGCAGGGGACAAGGGTTCAATCCCTGGTCTGGGAAGATTCCACATGCCGTGGAGCAACCAAGCATATATTCTAGAGCCCATGAGCTGCAACTTCTGAGTCTGTGCGCTGCAACCACTGAAGCCCATGTGCCTAGAGCCTGCGCTCCTAAACAAATAAAGAAAAAGAAAGATATCTAGAACCCAGACTTGAAGCAGGATCACATTGTGGGACCTTGAGGACACTGGGGATCCCTCATTCCTGTGCCCAAATCAAAGACATCAGACAATTGGATTTACCCTGTATTCGTTCATCACCATACCTGCCAACATTTTACCTGAAAATTCATCCTTAAAATCCCCAGGGTTGTCAGAATCAGGGGAGCTTATGTGTTAAATTGTTATAATTGTTGCTGACATCCTCTTTACCTATCTTCCTTGTTTCTTGGCCAGGCTAACATTATAGGATGTCCATCTATTCAACAACCTTACAAAGTTGGTACTACTTTCCCCATTTTAAAGAGGAGGAAACTGAGGCTTGGAAAGGTGATTTAATTACTGCAAGGATAAATTCACTAATAAGCAGTTGAGTTGGGAGTAAAGCCCAGTTGTACTAACAGCCTATTCTCATGAAGCTCTGTATTTGTTAAACACATTTATCTGGCAGGCTCACTCCGACTCTTCTTATCTTTGTGAATGCTTTCCCCTGTTGTTGTACAAACTATTCCTTGCATCTAGACTGAGCACTTGATCTCTTTCTCTTTGGAGGTTAGGAGTTGGGAGGAGGGCTTATTCATTCTGAATAATAAATAAAAACATTTGTAAAGTATAACTGCCAACTCAACCATAGTGAGATGAAAAAAATAGTCATAGTTGCTTTGTTACAATTTCTTTATCAGATATTTATTGAGGGTCTTCTGTGTGCCAGGTACTGTGATAGACACTGAGATACAAAGTTGAGGATGAATTAGATACAAACCCTAATCTCATGGACAATATGTGCTAGCAGCAAAAACAGTAATCAGACAACTGCAATATAGTAGGACACCTGCTGAGCTATGATGGGGTACACCAAGTTTGATGTGGAAACACAGAGAAAAAGCATCTAACCTAATCTGGAGGTCAGGTGTATTAGTTATTACCAAAATAATTCTGCATAACAAATCACCCCGAAACTCAGTGGCTTAAACAAGCATTCATTTACCTTATGAGTCTTGGGGTTAGCTGGTTGGTTCTTCTGGTCTTGGTTGGGCTCATTCAAATATCTGAGGTCGGAGGGAGGTTCAAGAGGGAGGGGACATATGTATACTTGTGGTTGATTCATGTTGTTGTGTGGTAGACACAAACACAATATTGTAAAGCAATTATCCTTCAATTAAAAACAAATTTTAAAAAATTTGTGATCAGTTGAAGGTCAGTTGGTAAGTTCAGGATTTTGAGATGGATTATCCTGGAATATCTGGGTAGATCCAATGAAATCACAAGGTCCTTATAAGAGCAAGGCAGGAGCATCAAGAGTCAGAGGAGATATGACCAGAGAAGCAGAAGTTGAAGTGATTCAGAGTCAAATGCCAAGGTGCAAGACAGCTATAGAAGATTAAAAGCTAAGAAAACAGATTCTCCCCTGAATCCTCCAGAAGGGACACACCTCTGCAGACACCTTGATTTTAGCGCATTGAGACTAATTTTGGATTTCTGACATCTAGAATTTTGAGATATTAATAATAAACCTGTGTGCGTTAAACTATTATGTTTGTGAAAATTTGTTACAGCAGCAATAGGAAACCAATGCAAGAAGCTGATGGGATATCCAGATAGGAATGGATAGAAGCTGAGGAGAGAAAATCTGAGATGGGGGAATTGAACATGATGGAGAATCACTGGCAAATGGACTGGACTAGAGCATTGGATCTTCCAGTAAGACAGCATTGAGTGAGAGGTGAGGACAGCCTGGAAAAAGCTCAATTCAGGGGAAACCTTTGAAGGAAAGTGAAAAAGAGGACCTGGAGAAATGTGAGGAAATTTAGTGATGGGAAACCTGAGAGTAGAGTTTTGGGAAGGAAACCCTTCCTGTGCATCATCACAGAGCAAGCCTGCTAGATCTGATCATCAAGAGCAGAGTCTTGGTGAGAGCAGTTTCTGAGGCAGAACAGGAGCGGAAGCCATCTGACTACAGGAAAAAATAGTGGGGGGTGAGGAATTGAAGACATAAGCAGAGACAGGTTTCTTAGATCATTGGTTTTGATGAGGAAAGAGAGGATAATAGCTAGAAAAGGAGGGGGGATCAAGAGAGGACTTTATATTTTTTAAGATGAGAGGGAGCTATAAGTTTAGTTGTTTCTGGGAAGGAGCCAGCTAGGGAGCTGGGGGATGGCTGAAGATGAAGGACAGAGGGAGAGTTTATGAAGCAGTCAGTTCTCTCAGGAGGTATGTGCTGGGTGTGGGATCCAAAGTGCCAGAGGGATTATCCTTAGATTGAAGGAGGATGATCCCTCCATCAGGGAAGGAGGCAAAGACAGAGGTGGGGGTGTGAAGGTATATAAGTAAGGGTCATACAGGGGACAGTTTTCCATGTGCTGGTTAAAGCATTCCAACATTTTAAGACAATTCCTTTCTGACTTGCTATAGTGAACTGTCACCAAAGTGCCACTACTCAGATCAAGAAAATAGAATTCAGTGGATCAGCATAGGAAACCAAAGTAATGGCTAAATTTTTTTTTTTTTTTTATCTTAAGAGTCATAACATCATAAAATATAGGAATTGCCATACTGGGGCAGACCCATGGTCCACTCAGACTGACATTCTGCTGCCGACAGAGGCCCCATGGGATGGCACCCAGAGGGCACAGTCGTGCTGTACTCACTCTTGACCTTGGTTTAAGAGACAGAGAAACCGTTTCTGTCCTGACGTCAACCATAAAGGTTAGGTATATCCCAGCACCCATTTATGGCTCTGTCATGCATAAATACACCCAAACCCTCTCCAACTGCCTGCACCATTCCCCTGGGGGTTATGTGTTTCATTAGTTTATTTCCCACTGTGTGACACAGAACTTAAAAAAAAATCTATTTCTAGTCTATGTTGCTTAGGGTTTCAAGGATGGCATCAAATATAATAATGCAAATGAACTACATTTAGCACATCATAAAACCTGACACATTATAAATGATTCATAAAGGTTAGTGATGATGATAATGATAAAGTGAAGTCGCTCAGTCATGTCCGACTCTTTGTGACCCCATGGACTGTAAGCTGCCAGGCTCCTCCATCCATAGGATTCACCAGGCAAGAATACTAGAGTGGGTTGCCATTTCCTTCTCCAGGAGATCTTCCTGACCCAAGGATTGAACCCAGGTCTCCTGCACTGCAGGCAGACTCTACCATCTGAGCCACCAGGGACTCCTAATGATGTTTCAATTCTCATTAACCCTGTCTGCTATGCATTATCAACCCCTTTCACAGAAGGGAAAACTAAGGAAGGGTCAGTGTAGTGACTAGACTTGATAAAGGAGATCAGAGGAGAAAAAAAAATTGGAAATCAGAGAGCAGTTCATTGAAAGGTTGAAGCTTGGGGTGTGGACTAGAGGCTTAAGGAAAAGCAGCTTGCAAACATCCTCTTCTTGCCTCCTATAACCCCCACTCCCTGCCCCTGGGGCTACATTTGCTGGTCATCTTCCTTTACCATAGGTGGAGAGTCTGAACCCAGCTCAACCAAGCCCTGGGGCCAATCAGCCTGACATGGATCCTTCAGGATCAGAGAGCAAAAGGATCCATCTTATATATTCTACCCTCGTGAAGGAAATAGCCCAAAAAATGTCCTTGTGCTTACTAAGCTATTTCCCAGCCAAAGCCAGCTAGAGAATGTTAATTATCTCATTCCTTTTTCTCCATCCACGATGAATTATTGACTTTCAGGGCACGCTGTCTTTAATTGTGAGGTATTCCAGAATGAGCAGGTTATCAAAAATGTGCAGGGTGGAGAGCTTTGGTTCAACCCTGGGAAGCTAAGGTGGGGAAATTCATCCTTCTTTATTTACATAGTAATAGGATGAGATTTTGCCAGCTTGCTAATGGGTTCTTAAAGAGAAACAAGCTTTCTGTGGCCCAGTTAGAACGATTGGTTGCCCTGCCACCACATAAAACACTAGATCAAGAAGGCAGTGGCTCCTTTTTTCTAGAATAGTCTTCTGTTTAGGGGACTATCTGAATTATTTGCAGGGAGAGGTGTTTGTAATTTATAGTGGGAGGTGGGATGGTAGGGTGGACATAGCTGTATGGTTTAAATGCACCAGCCCTTGACTCTGAAGCCAAACAGCTACTGGGACTCACATCGTGCATTTAATCAGCCCCAAGTCTCAGTTTGTCTATCAATCATGCAGGGATAGTTATCATTTACTCTAAATCACCTTAGCAAGTTTGTTGTAAAGACAAGATAAAAAGAGTTGGTTTTAGAATGCTGAATGATTGTATTTTGTATCTCTGAGATGCTCATGTGATTGTCCAGAAAGCAAGAGACAGGTCCTAATCACATTTAAAAATAAACCTTAGCATTTTCTAAGTACTCCAAATAACATTCATGCCAGAGGCTGCTGCAGTGGTGGGGGTGGGGGGTGGGGGATAAGTCGCATGATGAATGTATTAGATTGTGGAGCAGCCAGAGAAGGGCTGTAATGTTTCACTCCAAAATCAAGGAGAAAGGATCCAGTCCACAGGCATCCCCAAACCTCTCTCACTGAAGCCATTGGTTTTTCTTCCCTAGAGATGTCTGGAAACCTCTCTGGGTTCTTCCTACTTTGTCTTCTTTATCTTTTTGGTCTTTTTATTGGTTTAGTACATGTTTATTGAGCACCTCCTATGAACCAGGCACTAGGCTAGGCAAAGGGTAGAAATTCAGCTTGGGAGAAGGGAAGAATTTAAACCAACCCACAAATAAATATGCAACTACAAAAGGAGGTATGACTATGGGCTTTGAGAGAGAAGGTATGGGATGGGGGCAGTTTACATCGGAGGGTGAAGAAAGGCTTCTCTGAGGTCCTTACATTTGAACCAAGGCCCTAGAGATGCACTGGTCAGATGCAGAGCAGGGAGAAGAGCGTTCCTCTCAGAGGGAACAGCAATTGTGAGTGGGGAAGAGCTTGATGTTTTGGAGGACTGAAAGCAGTGGGGTGGGTGTGGATGTGACTCTGTGTGTGTGTGTGTGTGTTTGTGAATGTAGCATGTGAGAGCATGTATATTCAGGTGCATAGAGAGGGAACGGTGGGCTCAGGTGAAGGAGAAGGGGTGAGATAGGCTCTGCTAGCTGTTTCTGTTTAATCCCGGGCAAGTTGCATCAGCTCTTTGAGCTTCAATTCTCTCCTTTGCAAAGGAGAATGGATGACAGGTAGCTAATGAGGTTCAAAGGTCTCCATGACAGCCTATAAGACCCTCTTCATCTGGCCCATGTTACTTCTTGGACCTTATCTTTGATTAGTCTCCCCCTCCCTCTCAGCTCCAGACAAGTCACCTCTTTTCTGTCCCTCATACATACTAGGCACATTCTACCTCCAAGGCCTTTTACTCATTGTTCTCTCTGTTGGCAATGCTCTTCATCTGCAAGTCTTACTTCCTTACTTCCTTCAGATAGTTACTCAAATCTTATGTTCTCAGTGAGACCTCCTGATCACTTTATTTAAGATAATCACCTCTATTCTATTCTAAACATCCATCCCTGCTCCCTGCTTTATTTTTCTCCATAGCACTTAGCACCATCCAGCCCACTAAATATACTTTGTACATTATCTGCTCTCCACATAAGAATGGGAGTTCCATGAGGACATGGAGTTTGTCCATTTTGTTCATTGTGTGTCCCAAGCATCTGAAGAGAGTGCCTGGGATATATTAGGTGCTGAATAAATAATGCTGAATGTTTATAAACATATGTGATAAGTAAATAGAACAGTTGCATTACTTTAGCTGCTTTTTTTTTTTTTTTTTTTTTTTGCCTCAAAAGGTCTCATTCAAGTCCCATCTCCTCCTTAAATTCTTCTCTAACTTCCTTCCTCAGGCCATCAGGATCTCTCTCTCCTCTGGTCACTTCCAGCACTTTTAATCCTTATCTCTTCTATGGGCCTTATTATTGAATGCTTTGTGACATCTTCTGCTCTGTCATCTTTTTGATATATAGGCTCATCTATCTATCTATCTACCTACTTACCTACCTACCTGACTTCTAACCAAGACTTACAGCCATGAATTCTAGAAGTTTAGAGTGGGGAGGGAACTGAGTGACCCCTTTCTACAGTTTTACACAGCAGGACAATTTTTGCAAGCTCCTAGAGGCACAGGTCTTATGCTAAATTTCTCTGAACCCTCTTATTACTCTATTCAGCAAGTGTTTGTTGAATGTTGCTGTGTGCCACATCATGGATTTGGTAGTGTGCTATGCTGGTAAACCTGAATGGTTTGAACTCTCAATTCCTGACATGTTGGAGCTCTGCACACAGTAGACAATGAATAAATTGTGCTAAAAGGATGAAAAAATGAGTGAGGGTTCATAGCCAATTTGAAACTGACTGTGGTAAAATGACTTACAAATAATTAGGTTGCCTTTATGAATTACAGGATGTCAGTCTTTTAAGAGGAGTACATACTACTCCATGAAGATTTGGGGTGGTTAGAGGTGTAGAAGGTCTTGGAATGATATGAGAGGTCCTGCATTAAAATTCTCAAGAGGGCCAGAAGAGGGAATTAGATTAACCTTTCTGTGGGAGACCCAAAAACGCTTGGATGATGCAGGGGTAAGGAGTATGTGATGGATACTGTTAGCTTAGAGGTGAGTCAGCGCTGATGTCAATAAGGTGAAGGTGAAGGATGCTACTTTCTGGCATCTAAGATCTATTTGGGAAGACCTGAAGACCCACAGGAAGTTCTAATCATCTCACTGGGGACCTTTTTCTCTAGAGGACAGAATTCTCTTGCTGTCTTGCAAGTGATTGCTTATGGAAAACACTTCTATGCTTGGCAATAGCACATGCTGTCAGGTTCATTTATTTTGCTTCCAGTCTGCTTCCCGAGGGGGACGTTGTACTGCCAAGTGACTCTGCCTATGTGCCAGGCTCCAGTGGCTTCCAGCACCTGGGGGTCTGATTTCCAATGATGCTACACTCCATCACTCAGCTTGAGGACATCTTAATTTAGCACAAACTGTGACTGCCAAGGCTGAAAGCTGCTAAGGGCAAAGAGTTGTCAGTGGTGGTCACTGCTAGTTGCAAATGTGGTCAATCTTTGGATCTCGGTTCTTTAGAGTCTGCTACATATTTGGCATTGTTTATCATTCCAACACTGTATCATCATCATCATCATCATCACCCACCAACACCATCATTATCATTATCATCAATCACCATTATAGATTAAACCCCATCAGATAGGTTTGTAATTATCCCATAATAGGGGCAATTTTCTGGGTGAAGAATTGCTAATCAATGAAATCTGCTTGGCCCTTCCACAACCTCCAAAATATTTGTCAGCCAAGAAGGTTGCTTCTATTCCACCAAAATCAAACTAGAAATCGCAATTCTGAAAACAGTGCTATAAAACTGGCAGATGCAGAAATGAAATGTGGGGGAAAGTTGCAGGAAGATTTAGCAAAAGAACCTGAACTAAGAATCAGACGGCCTGGGCTCTAGTTCAGGGATTTTGTTTTAATTTGGGGATTCCCATAGAGAGTGACAGTAACTCAGCTTCTTTGGGTTAAAGTTAATGCTTCTGTCTACTGGGATCAATAATTCTTACCCTACTCTACTTCAGAAAATTGTAGTAGGAATTGAGTAAGTTAATGGATGGGCAGGTTTAGGAAGAACAAGTAAAAGAGGACAGTATGAAATGTTCTTTTTGAAGCATGTTAGATGTTACAGTCAAGATGTTATATTGAAGGGAAGCTAAGGACTCTAACACTAAAGACTCTTGGTTATAAATGATAGAAACTCAACTCACAATATATTAATCAAGAAAAGAGATTTGATTGGTGTATGTATTAAAAAGTCCACATTTGGAACTTGCTTTAGGCACAGCTGGATTTAGGACCCTGTCTCTGTGTGGTGTCTTCTTTTCAGGCTCTGTGTGATAACAAGGGAGCTGAAGGAAGTCCAGCCCTTCAAGTTCAAGCCTGGTGGGGGAACTGTGAATGGTTCTTTCTTCCTGGTCTTACAAGTGACGTTCCTCATTGAACTTCAAGTGAACTTGATTAGTTTGGTGTGGGTCACATATCTATTTCAAAGTAAACTCTGTGCCTATAAATGGAGTTGACTTAGGCCTCAGTGCTAGGACACAAGTTGTATCTCTGGAGTAAGGAGTGGGGAGCCCCATGTATATCACCATATGAAGATTAAGGGGAATATAGTGATATTGGGTAATCAAAACATTTCAAACATCTACCAGGATGTAACCAAGCAGAAACTTTTTAGAAAAAAATTTTTCTAAATCAGTCATCACTACCAGGAAATTGTAATCTATTAAAACTAAAAATCTCCTTATTATCTTACTAATCCTGATAGGTAATGTGTTTACATCTCACATATATGTGCTGTGTATTTTACATCTTAAATTTTCTAGAAAGTATCCAAACTCACCCAACATTTTCCCCTAATGACATAAATGATTAAGGCCATAACTAACGTCTTCATGCTATCTCCATCACCCTAATTCAAAGCACCCATTTGGCAATTAACCATGCAGTGACTGTGATATAGTTGGCATTATTATTCTTATTATTTTAACCCACATAATTAAAAAAAAAAACCTTTTAATGAGTTCGTGGATTGTCTTCCCATCCAGATAGTGATTTCCTTGCAGGCAGAGACTATTCTTTATGCTCCTTTGCCTAATACTGTATGCTCAAAAACTTGTTTTCTTTTAAACTTTCTAATTAAAGCTATAATCTCTAATAAACAAAAATACCATGTAAACACCACTAGAATTTTAGGCAAAGAAACTCATTTTCATATTAAAAGTATAACCATGAAAGCTTAATTTGGTGACTATTAAATGGTCAATAGTACCTTATCAAGGGTATAGAGGTACCCTTGATAAGATGGCAATATTATCAAGGGTACTTGATAAGTGTTACTCATTTTTCCAGGTCTATGGAAGCCTCAATTAATTAATCACATCACTCTTTAAATCTGGATGTGGTTTTAGAATCTGGATGTTCCTTAGCACTTTAGGAGGGCATTATCAATTGATTAAAATGTTGGCCCAAGAATAAAACCCATTTGTCATCCTTTAAGTCCTGCTTTATGCCTTAGGTGGTTGCCCTCTTTGCCCAAATTAAGAGCTTTAAGGGGTGTACACATGGAGCTAGACAGGTTAAAAGAGATATTTGCTCAGTTAGACAGAGCAGTCAGTTCAACTCAGCAACTGCAGGTGACAGAGGACAGAACCAGACCACCTTCATAGATGAATTAAACTAATATATACTCTGTATTACCATATAATCCTGAGTACTAAGATGAAGTCTCTTGTAGTCTCTAGTAGGACCAAATTTTCTTGATGTTTAAGAGTCAGATAAGATGCATTCATTCATGTGAGCCTGTCTGAGAAAACTCACTCACTCATTGACAAATCTGAAGCAGAAATTACCATGTGCTGCGCTATCCCAGGGAGATACCTTTTAGAGGGAATCAAAGGAGTTTTTTAAAACTAGTCTTTCCAGGATGTGTAAAACATTTCCTGGGAAATGAAGCATATATGTAGGGAAGGAGGGGTGAGACTATTGGGGTAGAGAGGATGGTGATATTTTTTGTAATATTTGCAAAGGAAGTAAATGAGTATGACAAACAAAGTATAGTTTGTAATTGAGGAATAATGAGTCATTGACTGTGGCTATGATGTAGAGTTCATTAACAGATGTATCAAGAGGTAAAGCTGAAAGAAATAGAATGAGATTCTATTTTGAAGAGCCTTAAATATCATATTAAGGAGATTGGATTCATTTTATGAACAATAGGAGCCAATCATATTATTAAGTAGGAGAGGGGATAGATTGGGAATTAGTAGATGGGCTTGGGTGCAGCGCAGAGTATGGCTAGGAAGACCAGGGAAATGGGCAGGGAAAAGCCATTGCATCTGTCTAGATAAGCAATGATGAGGATCTGTGCCAGGACTGTGATCATGGTGTAGGGACAAGGAGGGAAGATAATAAAAAAATACATTAAATTTATGAGATGCCTAAAGGGCAGGATGGGAATCAAGGAAATTATTAAGATTTCTGGGCTTCATGGTTCTAATTGATCTAGAAAACACAGGCAGAGGCCTGTTATCAGGAAGGAGCTAGTAAGGTTTGAGGTATGTGAGGTTAAGATTTTAATGGGACACCCAATTGGAGATGTCCAGTTAATTGTTAGGTGTACCAATTTAGAGCTTGCAAGGCATGATGAAATTGGCAGTACATATTTGGAATTCAGCATAAATGAGACAAAATGACAAGAGTGGATAAGTTTACATACAATGAGAGAAGTGCTGAAACAAAGCCCTGAAAACACCAACATTTGTGGTGACTAAAGGGGAAGAACTCTCAAGGAGAGTAGTTATAATTACAGAGACAGGAAGAGAAATTGCGTCCTAAGACTACAGAAAATTCCAAGGAAGAGGGAATTACCATTGAAATAAGACTGGAAGAGGGAAAATTTGCTATAGTTGTCAGGTTTAATAATAAAAATATAGGCTGTCCAGTTAAATTTGCATTTCAGATAAATTATACATAAATAATTATATATATGTGTGTGTGTATGTGCTTGTGCACACGGGCACCCAAATGATGCATTTAACTGGGAATTTTGTATTTTATCTGTGAACTCTCTAGTTGATGAAAGGATGACTGGAAATCACTCGCTTTGACAATCAGGAAGCCATTGATGTGCTCCACATAGGCAGTTGCAGCACAGCAGTGTGAATAAAATCTGAAAATTGGTGAGCTCATGACAAGGAAATGAAGATGGTAAGGAAATGACGGTGGTGAGGCAGCAAGATTAGTGAGGGAGTCAATTTTGTAGAAGATTTTGGTGTTCAAGGAAGGTGAGAAATGGCAAAAATAGGAAAGTAGTCTGAGAAGAGAGGATCAGGGAAGATATTTTTTGTTTCATTTTAGAAAAAGAAACATCCATGCTTGTAGGCTGACAGGGAAAAGATGCAGAGAGGAAAATGAATGAAAGGAACAAAAGAGAGGAGATAAACTGATGGAGTGGGAGTCTGAAGGAAGATTAAGCAAACATTGTCCAAGATCAGCCTTGGACAGGAGATGCAACTGCTTTTCTAAGAGTTGGGAGGCATGATGAACTATGGTATAACTAAATCTGGAAATGTAGGAGAGAAGTTGAAGGAATTCATGCATTATAGTTTCTCTTTTTCTTTGTGATCTAGGAAGGTTCATAGTTTTATGACAACTGGTAGAAGGGCTTCTGTGAGATTAGGATTTTGAATCTGAAGTGTGTGCATTAGTCATTCAGTCGTGTCCAACTCTTGGTGACCCCATGGAGCCTGTCAGGCTCCTCTGTCCATGGGATTCTCCAGGCAAGAATACTGGAGTGGGTAGCCATTCTCTTCTCCAGGGAATCTTCCAGACCCAGAGATCGAACCCAGGTCTCCTACATTGTAGGCAGATTCTTTACCATCTGAGCCACCAGGGAAGCAAGGAAAATAGTAAAAGAAAATGTCTTGAGTTCTAGAAAGGGGAGAGCTTCAAGGCACGGATCTGAAAAACTGGTATTTGCCAGTGAGGCTAAAACAGACTGGAGTGGATAGATAGGAAATGTGTGATGGATAAAAGGGCATCAGATTTGGAAGTGGACAGGTCTGGGTAGGGGTCTTGGCTCTATGTTTATTTAGTACATTTTACTAGATCATGGCTTACAAAACATTTCCTTCTTTCTCATATTACATGGTAGTGTCTGCAGGTCAGTTGTTATACCTCTTCTTCAGGCAATGGTAGGGTTCAAATCCATTTCATATTCCAGGATTCATGTAACCAGAAAAGTAGCTTTGGGGGCATAACTCCTCATGGCAAAGGACAAAGGAGCAAGAAACCCAATTTGAGCAAGCCATCACATTTACATTTTTTTCTTGGATGATTTATGTCATGTTCACTTAGGTTTTTTTGGTCAAAGCAAGTCAAATGACCAAGTCCAATATGTATGGGGTAGGGAAATAATATACTCCAATATGGAGAGAGGAAAATGAATATTTACAAATAATAATACAACTATCACATCATCTAAAGATTTTGTAACTTTGGTCAAGTTACTGCAGCTTTCTGGGCTTCAGTTTCCCCATGTGTAATATAGTGACATTAGCACCTGTTTCCTATGGTCATTAAAGGATGAAATACATTAATGTGTCTAAAACCTATTACAGTGTCTAGTACATAATAGATGCTTTTTTTTTAAAACAACTTTATGTTTTTTATTTTTTTTCACTTATTTTATTAGTTAGAGGATAAATACTTTACAATATTGTAGTTGTTTTTGCCATATATTGACATGAATCAGCCATGGATTTGCAGGTGTTTCCCATTCTGATCCCCCCTCCCACCTCCCTCCCCATCCCGTCCCTCTGGGTCTTCCCAGTGCACCAGGCCAGAGCACTTGTCTCATGCATCCAACCTGGGCTGGTGATCTGTTTCACCCTTGATAGTATACATGTTTTGGTGCTATTCTCTCAGAACATCCCACCCTCGTCTTCTCCCAGAGTCCAAAAGTCTGTTCTATACATCTGTGTCTCTTTCTGTTGTGCATATAGGGTTATCGTTACCATCTTTCTAAATTCCATATATATGCATTAGTATACTGTATTGGTCTTTATCTTTCTGGCTTACTTCACTTTGTATAATGGGCTCCAGTTTTATCCATCTCATTAGAACTGATTCAAATGTATTCTTTTTAATGGCTGAGTAATATTCCATTGTGTACATGTACCATAACTTCCTTATCCATTCCTCTGCTGATGGGCATCTAGGTTGCTTCCATGTCCTGGCTATTATAAACAGTGCTGCGATGAACATTGGGGTGCATGTGTCTCTTTCAGAGCTGGTTTCCTCTATGTGTATGCCCAGAAGTGGGATTACTGGGTCATATGGCAGTTCTATTTTCAGTTTTTTAAGAAATCTCCACACTCTTCTCTATAGTGGCTGTACTAGTTTGCATTCCCACCAACAGTGTAAGAGGGTTCCCTTTTCTCCACACCCTCTCCAGCACTTATTGTTTGTAGACTTTTGGATAGCAGCCATCCTGACTGGCGTGTAAATGGTACCTCATTGTGGTTTTGATTTGCATTTCTCTGATAATGAGTGATGTTGAGCATCTTTTCATGTGTTTGTTAGCCGTCTGTATGTCTTCTTTGGAGAAATGTCTGTTTAGTTCTTTGGCCCATTTTTTGATTGGGTCCTTTATTTTTCTGGAATTGAGCTGCAGGAGTTGCTTGTATATTTTTGAGATTAATCCTTTGTCTGTTGCTTCATTTGCTATTATTTTCTCCCATTCTGAAGGCTGTCTTTTCACCTGGCTTATAGTTTCCTTTATTGTGCAAAAGCTTTTAAGTTTCATTAGGTCCCATTTGTTTAGTTTTGCTTTTATTTCCAACATTCTGGGAGGTGGGTCATAGAGGATCCTGCTGTGGTTTATGTTGGATAGTGTTTTGCCTATGTTCTCCTCTAGGAGTTTTATAGTTTCTGGTCTTACATTTAGATCTTTAATCCATTTTGAGTTTATTTTTGTGCATGGTGTTAGAAAGTGTTCTAGTTTCATTCTTTTACAAGTGGTTGACCAGTTTTCCCAGCACCACTTGTTAAAGAGGTTGTCTTTTTTCCATTGTATATCCTTGCCTCCTTTGTCAAAGATAAGGTGTCCATAGGTACGTGGATGTATCTCTGGGCTTTCTATTCTGTTCCATTGATCTATATTTCTTTCTTTGTGCCAGTACCATACTGTTTTGATGACTGTGGCTTTGTAGTAGAGCCTGAAGTCAGGCAGGTTGATTCCTCCAGTTCCATTCTTCTTTCTCAAGATTGCTTTTGCTATTCGAGGTTTTTTGTATTTCCATACAAATTGTGAAGTTATTTGTTTTAGTTCTGTGAAAAATACCGTTGGTAGCTTAACAGGGATTGCATTGAATCTATAGATTGCTTTGGGTAGTATACTCATTTTCACAATATTGATGCTTCCAATCCATGAACATGGTACATCTCTCCATTTGTTTGTGTCCTCTTTGATTTCTTTCATCAGTGTTTTATAGTCTATATATAGGTCTTTCATTTCTTTAGGTAGATATACTCCTAAGTATTTTATTCTTTTTGTTGCAATGGTGAATGATATTGTTTCCTTAATTTCTCTTTCTGTTTTCTCATTGTTAGTGTATAGGAATGCAAGGGATTTCTGTGTGTTCATTTTATATTCTGAAACATTACTGTACTCATTGATTAGCTCTAATAATTTTCTGGTAGAGCCTTTAGGGTTTTCTATGTAGAGGATCATGTCGCCTGGAACAGTGAGAGCTTTACTTCTTCTTTTCCTATTTGGATTCCTTTTATTTCTTTTTCTGCTCTGATTGCTGTGGCCAACACTTCCAAAACTATGTTGAATAGTAGTGGTGAGATTGGGCACCCTTGTCTTGTTCCTGACTTTAGGGAAAATGCTTTCAATTTTTCACCATTGAGGATAATGTTTGCTGTGGGTTTATCATTTATGGCTTTTATGATGTTGAGGCATGTTCCTTCTATGCCTGCTTTCTGGAGAGTTTTTATCATAAATGGATGTTGAATTTTGTCAAAGGCTTTTTCTGCATCTATTGAGATAATCATATGGTTTTTATCTTTCAATTTGTTAATGTGGTGTATTACATTGATCGATTTGTGGATATTAAAGAATCCTTGCATTCCTGGGATAAAGCCCCCTTGGTCATGATGTATGATCTTTTTATTATGTTGTTTGGTTCTGTTTGCTAGAATTTTGTTAAGGATTTTTGCATCTATGTTCATTGGTGATATTGGCCTGTAGTTTTCTTTTTTTGTGGCATCTTTGCCTGGTTTTATCATTAGGGTGATGGTGGCCTCATAGAATGAGTTTGGAAGTTTGCCTTCTTCTGCAATTTTCTGGAAGAGTTTGAGTAAGATAGGTGCTAGTTCTTCTCTAAATTTTTGGTAGAATTCAGCTGTGAAGCCATCTGGTCTTGGGCTTTCGTTTGCTGGAAGATTTCTGGTTATAGTTATGATTTCTGTGCTTGTGATGGGTCTGTTAAGATCTTCTATTTCTTCCTGGTTCAGTTTTGGAAAGTTATACTTTTCTAAGAATTTGTCCATTTCTTCCAAGTTGTTCATTTCATTGGCACATAGCTGCTGGTAGTAGTCTCTTATGATCCTTTGTATTTCAGAGCTGTCTGTTGTGATCTCTCCACTTTCATTTCTAATTTTGTTGATTTGATTCTTCTCCCTTTGTTATTGATGAGTCTGGCTAACGGTTTGTCAATTTTATTTACCTTTTCAAAAATCCAGCTTTTAGCTTTGTTGATTTTTGCTATGGTCTCTTTTGTTTTTTTTGCATTTATTTCTGCCCTAATTTTTAAGATTTCTTTCCTTCTACTAACCCTGGGGGTCTTCATTTCTTCCTTCTCTAGTTGCTTTAGGTGTAGAGTTAGGTTATTTATTTGACTTTTTTCTTGTTTCTTGAGGTAAGCCTGTATTGCTATGAACCTTCCCCTTAGCACTGCTTTTACAGCATCCCATAGGTTTTGGGTTGTTGTGTTTTCATTTTCATTCATTTCTATGCATATTTTGATTTCTTCTATGATTTGTTGGTTATTTAGAAGCGTGTTATTTAGCCTCCATAAGTTGGAATTTTTAAGTTTTTTTCCTGTAATTGAGATCTAATCTTACTGCATTGTGGTCAGAAAAGATGACTGGAATGATTTCAATTTTTTTGAACTTACCTAGGCTAGATTTATGGCCCAGGATGTGATCTATTCTGGAGAAGGTTCCGTGTGCACTTGAGAAAAAGGTGAAATTGATTGTTTTGGGGTGAAATGTCCTATAGATATCAATTAGGTCTAGCTGGACCATTGTGTCATTTAAAGTTTGTGTTTCCTTGTTAATTTTCTGTTTAGTTGTTCTATCCGTAGGTGTGAGTGGGGTATTAAAGTCTCCCACTATTATTGTGTTATTGTTAATTTCCCCTTTCATTCTTGTTAGATGCTTTGTACATATGAGATTACCCTGCCCTGGTACTGAAATTCTACAAATCCACGATCATAAAAAATCATATTAAACTTTCTGCTCTATATTTTCCTTCTCCCAACTGACTGGGTGAACTGTAAGACCCTTTCTGGCTCTAAAATCTGTGACAAAAATCTTTTACCAAATAGTCAAATAGTCCCTTACCTTTGAAGAACTCCCTGGCTTGAGAGGAAACTACAGGTTAATAAATGGTTTAATTTGGTTTATATTTCCTTGGCTGAGCCAATTACTAAGGGCAGAAAGAAGACTTGCTCAAATAAACCTAAGAAATCCATAGGAACCAGAGTGTATGGTAGACCATCTCATCATCCATTAGCAACACTGTTTAAAGTTTAGATAAAGGGTGATGTTTTACAGAGAAAGGTCAAGATAGTCTCACTTCTCCTAGAGGAGTTTAACGACCTTGAATAATAAGTTTTGTTGGTGAGATGTGAAATCTGAACAGTAAATGAGAAAATAGTTGAAGAGGAGGCATTGGAAATGCCCGGAGGCTTCCCAGGTACTACCTGCTGCCTTAAAAACATGCAAAAGCCTTGAAACAGTGTCTGACAAAGCCTCTGGAAACTACCCACTATACATCACTGACTGCTTTACAGAGTGGAAGCAGATAGAGACATGTCTGAACAGTGTTTAAGTGACCAGTTATATATATCAATTAATATCATGGGTGCCTACAAGGTACAGAGCCCAGACCACAGTGGCTTATATAAAACAGTTATTTTCCCAGGTAGCCATCCTTTGGAAGTAGATAGGCAACTATTTTTACCATGGTATCAATGTCATGGGATTTCCTTTTATGTATCAGTCTAGAAGAAGTTTGGCGTGGAACATTTTACTAGCTGGCAGATTGAAATCTAAGCTTAAACCCAAGGATTTCACAGGTGCATTCCAATTTTAATGTGTAGTTTAAGGGGGTTGGCCAGATGGGCAATTTAAATATCTAGCTTTAAAACCAAGTGGAGTTAATTGGTCAAATATCTAAGTACCTACCACAGGTCCTGTTCTGGTTTGGGTTTGTAAATAATAATACAAAACACAAGGTTCAGTCCAAGTTTAAAGGAAAACAGAGAACATACAGAGGAAAGAGATTATTACATTTAGGGGAAAGCTGGTTAAAAAAAAATCCTGACAATTTTTCTCATCTTTGTCCGAACCTTATTTTTAGTGGAAAAGCTACCACAATCACCCGTCTCTCCAGTTTATCTAGTCTTGACATAGCAGTTAAAATTATCTTTAATAAACATTAATCAGGTATCACTTCTATGTTTAAATCCCTCCAATACTTCAATTGCATTAAGAGTAAAATCAGACTCCCCACCCTGACATAGTTGGTGGGCCAGCCCTTCCTCTCCAGTCCTATCCTGTACTACCAAACTCTCATCCTCTTTGCTCTAGCTACATTGCTCACTAGCCTAGTTTCTATCTCAGGGCTTTGGATTTGTGATATCCTTCACCCAGGCTGCTCTTTGTGCAGAGGAGAGGGTTGTATCTTTTCAACACAAATGTCACCTTCCTAGAGATCTTCCCCCCCATCACCTTACATGAAGCAGCCCTGCAATCCTCCTATTCATTCTATCCCATTATCCTATTTTTGAAATTATTACTATTAATAATTACTATTATTAATTATTATTATTATTACTATTATAACTATTATAACTATTACTATAAGACTGTATCTTATTTACTTGTTTGTGGCTTCACTATCCTTAATAGAGCTTATAGCTCTCTGAGGTTAGAACCTGGCACATGTATTACTAGGTAAGTATGTGCAAAATAATTTCATAATCACCTGTTTCAGGCTCTAATTATTCAGAAAAGAGGGATACGCCATGAGCCCTCAATCATGGAACTCTTCATGGAGGAGAAGCAAATGGGTTGGGCTGGACTTGGAAGAAAGACGCTTTGGATTAGAGGTACCTAGGTGAAGCCATGGGTGAGGCTTGTGGGCACGACCTTTGTCTGTGGTGATGTCATTTCTGAACTGACAGCAAACAGTGCCCATATCTCTGCCCCTGGCAGATCAGAGAGTACAACCTTTCTTAAGGAAATATGGTCAAGGGCATGAAAGGAAAATACTCTGATGACTTCATCAAAAGAAAACATGTGACTCTTGCATAGACCAAAATAAATTCCCAGACCGAGGGGGTGAGGCTGAGAGACAGTTCTTGAGCTGAAGAGAAAATGCAGGACCTTCCAAGGCATTCTGTGAAAAATGCTCTTTGGATATAACTGCAACTTAAAAATAACTTCTGTTGGGTGTGGAGGGAACAACTCAAATATTGGGGCCAGAAACCCAGAATGAGGGCCAAATTTGGGCTAAGAAAATGCTAGATTTTTTAGATCTTTGGAAGGCAATTCCCCTCCCCTTGTCTATTTACAAGAAACAAAGTTTCTTAGAGCAAATATGAGGAAATTGACAGTTTGTGATTTTTTTAAAGTGTTAAATCTTCCACTGTGATGAGGGAAGAAAACATCTGAGAAAGACAGGTCTGTGATCCAAGACAAACAAATACGACATCACTGGAGAACAAGATGGTATCTAGAATAAGGCCAAGTGGAGTGGTCCTGACTTGAGGAGCAAGTGGTATAGGCAGCTAAATACAATAGAAATTGAGAACTTTCATAAGAAGCAGGCTCACCAGCTCTGCCACTCTTCCTGTGTGATCTTAAGTACCTACTTCTTTTGCCTCAGTTTCTTCATCTGTGTAATGGAAAAATGTCTATCTGCCAAGGATGTTGTGGAGAGTAAATGAACTACTTCATAAAAACTACCCCCACAGAGTACCTGAATGTCAGAAAACTTTAAAAATCTTGGTATTCTACTTCTGTCCCTACTCTTGAGAGGGTTGGGGAAATTGGAGAACTTCAGAATTATGATGGATAAGATTTAAAACAAGATTTTGCTTTCCTAGGTAGAGAGTCTAACACTTACCTTTTGTTACAATAGTGATGCAGAACAAACCAATACTAAATTCAGTGGCTTAAAACGGTGAGCATTTATTTAGCTCACAGATCTGCAAGTTGGAAGTTTAGTCTAGACCCAGTTGGCTAGTTCTGCTTTAGGCCCATAAGTCTGGGGGGTTGACTGTTGATTGGTCTAGAGTGGCCTCACCCGGGGTGATTGACTGGTTGGCTTGGCTCTCCTCCAGGAGGCTAGCCCAAGCAAACTCTCACAGTGAGGGAAGAGGAGCAAAAGTGAGCAAGCCCAGTTGTGCAAGTGTTTTTCAAGGTTCTCTTTGTGTCATATTTGTTAACATACTATTGACAAAAGCAAGTCACAAGGTCAAATCGAGTCACAGCTGGAGGTCACTACAAGGTTACTTAGTATAGGAAGGATAAAAAATGGGGCCATTGAATATGACCCAGATATCCCACTCCTGGGCATACACACCGAGGAAACCAGAACTGAAAGAGACTTGTGTACCCCAATGTTCATCGCAGCACTGTTTATAATAGCCAGGACATGGAAGCAACCTAGATGCCCATCAGCAGACGAATGGATAGGAAAGCGGTGGTACATATACACAATGGAATATTACTCAGCCATGAAAATGAATACATTTGAATCAGTTCTAATGAGGTGGATAAAACTGGAGCCCATTATACAGAGTGAAGTAAGCCAGAAAGAAAAACACCAATACAGTATACTAACGCATATATATGGAATTTAGAAAGATGGTAATGATAACCCTGTATGCGAGACAGCAAAAGAGACACAGATGTATAGAACAGACTTTTGGACTCTGTGGGAGAAGGCGAGGATGGGATGATCTGAGAGAATAGCATTGAAACATGTATATTATCAATTGTGGAACAGATCGCCAGTCCAGGTTTGATGCATGAGACAAGTGCTCAGGACTGGTGCACTAGGATGACCCAGAGGGATGGGATGGGGAGGAAGGTGGGAGGGGGGTTCAGGATGGGGAACACATGTAAATCCATGGCTGATTCATATCAATGTATGGCAAAAACCACTACAATATTGTAAAGTAATTAGCCTCCAACTAATATAAATAAATGAAATAAATAAATAAATAAAATAAAATAAAAATGAGGCTATTGATGCAAATAATCTACTGCAGGGAGACTAGAGAGAGGCATGTATAGATAATTAAATTGTATATAAACATGTAATAAAATATATACAATTAACATAAGATGAAAGATAATGGCTTATAATCCCATAGCATTTCACTGATTCTAAAGAACTTTTCCCCAAATCTTCTGTTTTAATCAACCCCTGTGATTAGGGAATAGGCATCACCATTCCCATCTTATATACAGTAAACAAAGAAACCTACACCCAAAACTTCTGATGACAAATCTCCCTTTTATCCAATGGCCTCTTAAACCAAGACTTAAACAAGTGGAACATACACAAAGAGACAGGATTTCCATGAGCCTGGGTAGCCAAGAAGCCTTTGTTGAGACCAAATCTACTTCGGACATGGATAAATGCACAATGATGAGTTTTCAACCTTTCAAATGCAGGAAACCCCACTCTTTTTGGACAAATTTTTATGTAGAAATTGCCAACTATATAAATTAATAAAATAGCTATTTTATTAGTATACATTTACTTTTAGATTCAAATGTACAAGATTTACGTATTACCAAATCAATATGTAATATGATAAGGTCATTTGGGTGGAACTCAGGGGCTTGGTATCAAAGGGACACAGCGCAGCCTTGGGGGAGTTTGCTTAGCCTGCCCAGTAGGATGGACTTCTGTTTTGCTGCCCAGTCCCTATTTCTCATTTCCCATCTCTCACTTCTCGTCAAGTGGCTCTGGAGTGGCTGGTCCCGCTCCCAGCTACGAAAGTGGGTCTTGGAGGCAGGGACAGGGAGTGCTGGAAATGGAAGCTTTTCCTGGAAACTGGAATAGCATCAGCCTGGAGTTTCTGGGGACTATTGTACACAGACAACCTGTCCAGGAAGCCAATGCAGAGAAAAACTCTGCCAAGAGAAGGAGGATGTGATGCCACCACCAAAGTGTCTGGATCTTATTAGAACTTAATTCAACTTGACCCTTGGAATTTGCTATTATGTAAGCCAGTGATGCCCCTTTTGCCTTTCAGACCAATTTGACTTGGAGCTCTGTCACTTGCAACTAAAACATTTCTGACTATTGTCCAGTATTAAGGAAATCTGATTCAAACAGATAAGTAGCTGCAAGTAGTCTTACAATGTCAGGACATTCCTCCTTAAAAAAAAAAAAAAAATAGGAGAAGCTTTATTCCAAATCTCTACTCACTCACACATGAATGCTTAACTCAACAACACAAGGTAATATCTATGATAGATTTAAAGAGCTAAAATTTAGCATACAGCACATTTAAGGGGATGTTTGCTTGTTACAGATTTTAAGATTGATTATATGTACTTAAACATGAAATTTGATGAATTTTTTAAGAACTCAAGATGTCCTTTGGATCCCTGTGGTTGCCAGGATGTGGTTGAAAACCTATTGACAGAGCAGAATAGAAGGGGTCTATGAGAATATTCTATACCTCTGATAGTTGCCTTTTAACACCAGAATGAAACTAACAATGCCACCTAAGAAACATTAATTCACTGACAAGTCCCATTTAGTTGTTCTGATTGAAGCCAGAGCAGTTCCATAATCATCCAGCAGACAGGATGTGGAGTTATCAGCATGACCATGCCATGCCACCCCTTTTTCTCACTTCACTAACTCTCACAGCCCGTTCTAGGATAGGATACTCCTTCCTCCTGTGGAAGGCTTCCCTTGTGGCTCAGACAGTAAAGTGTCTGCCTACAATGCGGGAGACTGGGGTTCGATCCCTGGGTTGGGAAGATCCTCTGGAGGAGGAAATGGCAACCCACTCCAGTACTCTTACCTGGAAAACCCCATGGATGGAGGAGCCCGGTAGGCTACAGTCCATGGGGTCGCAAAGAGTCGGACACGACTGAGCGACTTCACTTCACTTTCTCCCCTGGAGTGGGGGTGGGGTATATATAGCACAGAGCAGATAAGTGACTAACCAGTGTGGCTCTGCCCTCAACCCCAGTGAATCACCAAATAGAGGATGAAAATCATTGAATCTCTAGGGATGCGAACAGCCTCATAACCTGTGAGATGGTTTCGAAATGCCCAACAGTAACGTGGTTCAGGAAAACCAGCAGAGAAAGCTCAGAACTGTTCTAAGCTTTGCTATGTGATTAAATTCCATCCTACCTGGACTGGAGGTAGGTGGTACATCCTCCTCACCTTCCCATGGAAAGGCAAGAAGCTGCCCTTTTCTTTATTCACCCCTCCTGGCCTCTTTACACTCTCCTGTGAACATACTTCGGATTCTATGTTCCTTGATCAGTATTCCTTCCCCTCATACTACTTTCCTGCTACTTAGCATCCCTACCTTGCCCAGATCTGTTGCCCTCCTGACCCCTGGATCCTTGCCTACTGCTTTGTCTTTACCAAACTTAGCTCCCCTCTGTCCCATGCCCTCCAGGTCTTACTAAGTGAGGGAAGCTAGGTCACAGTACTTTCATTGACACCATGATGTTTGATCAGCACACCAATCCTGAGGGCAGGTAAGGCAGTTATGATAGTTTTTCACCTCATCTTACAGATTATGAAATTGAGATTTTGACTTATAAGCCACAGAGCAGAGAAATGAGAGAGCTGCTCAAATCCAAAATGTTATGATTTTCCCCACCATTAGGTGGACACTAAGTACAAACAAGCAGTTAACAGTCTATGCTTTTAGGACAGTTTTTTGTAGTGAAATGGTACTTTGCATACAGTTGGTAGTCAATAAACATGTTTGGAAGGAATTTCTGGAAGCAGAAAGGAAAATTGCTGGCAGAAGGCACAGCTTGAAAAAAGGCATGGAGGTGTGAAAGCACACGTGTGCTTTGGGGATGCAAGCAGCTCAGAACAGCTACAACACAGTGTATATGGAGACGGAGGGTATGGGGGGTGGCAGGAAATAAACTGAAAAGGTAGACTGGAGTCTGAGTAAGAGGATAACTGAATACCATGTGATAATACAAGATAACTTCCTAGGCAATAAGACCATTAAAAGTTTGCTTATGGTTTGCTTTTTAGAAGTAGAAAGCAGGCATGATTTTATCTGTGCTTCAGAAATAAAAATGGTCCACGCAGCAATATGAAGGCTATATGAAATACACAATGAGTGGGAAGGAGGCATGTGCAGGGTGAAAGATACAATATGCCCCCAGTCATGTATGCAGTTACTTTCTTTGTCCATCCATCAGACAACAAAATGACTAAGAGTTTGGAAATAACTGTGTGGTTAGATGTGCTGTGGCCGTCAGAGGAGAGGCTTAGTGATGCCACCTCTTCTACACTCAAGGATCTAGATTACATGAGAAATGCATGAACACTTGATTATTAGCTAGTCTTGTGTCTGACACCCCTGTGCAAACTCTTTGACAAGTTGGGATGGAATATTGAGCTTAGGCTCAAGACCAAAGCTTTCTAGCACACTCCCAAGGACTGCCCACTCTTGTTGGGACCCAATCAGCCTCCTCAAGTGGGAACCATCAGATAACTCTTTCCTCTTGGAAAAAAGGTGGACAGGGAAGTGCTAGGAGAAAAATGCTAAGACCTTCTCCTTGTCTGTTCTCCCCAAATCAGTGTTCTAAAAAGGTTTGATTTTTTATTTTTGCAAAAAAATAAAACTCTGTGAGAACAGCAACAAAACTTCTTCTTTGCACAAGCTTTTCTTTTTCTTTAAAAATAAAGATACAAAAGTTTCTCTACATTAATGTGGATACCTAAAACAAACAAACAAACAGGGAGAGAGAAATTGCCTTCTTAAAGCAAATATTATTATTTTGAGGGGTCCTGAAGAATATGATATGAAATATTAACAAATATAAAATCATGACAAACCATGCTGTTGTCTGAGCATGCCCTTGTCTCCGAGTATGAGTTCATGGAAAGCAGGAGCAATGATTGCCACTTTGGATGGCTTCTAATGCAGTCAAGCAAAAGTGGAAATTCTTTTATAATAGCATTTACATGCCTACAATTATGAAAATGCGAGTAGAGGATTCCAATCTTGTCCTGGTGACCTCTGGAAATCTCAAATTCAAAGGCATGGAGGTTCAAACGCCAAGGATGCTTCCTGCCATCTTAAGATAAGATTAATTAAAAGAAGCTGGGAGAGCTTGGGGAGTTCTTCCCAAACTGTTGGGTCATAAGACACTAGAGATGGAAGGGATTTTAAATCTGTAGTCCAATTTCCTCCCACTACAGGATTCTTTGATCTCTTCTCAGCTCTGTTCATTGCTAAATGTTTTAAAATGATCTTTTATATTGAGGTAAACCTTGTTGTTTAGAAATATAGACCCATTTTGTCAGAACATACTAATTGTTTCTACCCTGAGAGATAGAAAGTGGGATTGGGTGGATCACGAGGCAGGCACTTGTGGGATACATTGATGGTCTTCCATGTATAAGTGAGAAGCCAGGTCTGGACAGGGTCCTGTGATCAAAGGGGGACTCAAGACTTCTAGGGGGTTTTGGAAGATGAAAGTGGTGATAGAATCATTTTGAGTTTACCCCAATTTCCATGTAAAAACAAGGAGAACAAATACATAACAAAATCAAAACATTTGCTGTTCTCATGAATCCCAAAATATAAGCTATGGGGACAAAGCAGCAACTGCCCCCAGACTCACATGGCCTCGGTGCCTATTAGTGAGGAAGGAAGGAACTGATCGGCTATCTGACAGCCCTGAGAGCAGGAGAAATCCAACATAGGCAGCAGAAACTTATTGGAAAACACATGAACTGATCTGAGAGTGGCAGCTGAACCAGGGAGATTTTGCCAAAGTCAGTAGCAGAGGAATGTAAGGGGTCCAGAGAGAGGGTGGAGGGCTGGAGCAGTCTAGCCATCATGGGCTCCTAAAATTGACCATTAGGGCTCCCCTTCCAGGCCAGGGACCCACACTGGGGAGAAGTTTCTAAAGCTGAACAAGAATTGAGCAAGAAATGGACAAAAGAGATGAAAAAAAGGGAGGTTCAGTTAAAAGCTAGAAGTGAGGGAAGAGTCAGAAATCTCAGAAAGCAAGTTAGAAAAATGTTAAGAGAAAGAAAGAACTGGAAGTGGGTGCAGAAACCTATAGATTAAAAGAGACATAAGGTATCCTAATGAATGAGCAAAGCTACCTGTAGTGTCTAGGGAATGCACACTGAGTGAGAAAACTAAAAGGAAATTCAACAAATTATTGCAATGGACCAAATGTTTATATCTCCTGCTCCCCTCTCTAATTCTTACACTGAAATCTTATCTTGCAGTGTGATGGTATAAGAAGGTGGGGTCTTTGAGATGTGGTTAGGTCATGAGTGTGGAGCCCTCATGAATGAGGTTAGTGGCCTATGAAAGGGATCCTAGAGAGCCCTCTTGCCCTCAATCCACCATGCAAGGACCCAATGAGAAGTTAATTTGCAACCTGAAGAGGACCCTCTCCAAAACCAGCCATGCTGGCACCCTGATTTCAGACTTTTAGCCCTCAAAACTGTGAGAAATAAATTTCTGTCATCTCTAAGCCACCAAATCTACAGCAGTCTTTTATAGCAGCCTGAATTGATTAAGAGGTATTTCCACAAGAGTCAAGATCACAGTTACTTTTGGTTGGCATCTGTGACTGGATGTGGACTGTGGGTGGACTTCTGGGATTGGTGTGACTTTCTATGTCTGTGTTTCATTATTTTCACCATAAACAAGTAATAAAAAGAGAGAAGGATCGAGGGGACCTCAAGTCCTATCTAAATACTGAATACTAATACTAAAGCTGATATAATTCTAGCTTACGTCTTTGAACACATGCCTTATGCAAGGTGCTATGTTAAATACTTCACCCCAGTGGCTATGTGCACTGATCTAGAGTCAAGTAACTTGATTAATTTCTTTAACTAGCTGTGTGATTTTAGGCAAGTAAGTAATTCTCTTTGTGCCTCTGTATTCTCATCTGTAAAATGGGATGACAGTAGTATAGCTCTTGTAAGGCTGTTAGGATAAGTGAGTTTTGCTTGTAAAGCCCTTGACACAGTGACTAATTCATAGAATGTGCTTAACCATCTGTAACTACTGCTGTATCCCAGGGAGGTTGCTATTAATACTCTCAAATTATGTGTGAAAAAGGTTAACTCATAGAATTATTCAGTGTTGAAGCTAGGCTCCCAATCTTTTCCTTCTGTTTTCCCAACTCATTAACTTTCTTCAAAAGAAAGATAGGGAAATAGCAAATGACAGTAACCTGGCTTGGATCCACAGCTCTGTTTTGAAGGCTATCTGGGGTCTTGTTCCCTCCCTTGCCCCAACACGTGGTGTTGCAATTTCCTTACAAGACAGAGCATCCGGCAATGCTGTCTGAAGCACGTCTTTCTGAAGCAATCTTGGAAGAGGGAGTAAGGCGAGAAGGATGCAGGGCTATGCATCCCCTTCAGCAGAGGCATAAACAAGCCCCATTCCCAGAGTGGGCCAGGAGCCCTGTGAGGCAGCCGGCTGGATGCATCACACACATCGTGCTTAAAGACAAAATAAGTGTCATTCCTCGGTTCTGAAGTTTAAGTGTAAACAAGGAGCAAGTAGTTTTCATGATAATTAGCAAATACTAGAAACGTATTGTTCCTTTCCCACTCCCAGAACACTTCTAGGAGCTCCCGCTGTGCTAATAATGTGATGGGAAGCACTTCCAGGGCCACAAGTATTGTTCCAAGACAAAGGCTCTTCGTGTTTGTTCTTATTTTCCATCAACACTTGAAACCTAGCTGACCTAGCATTTTTTTAGGACTCTGTGTTTTCTTGGGGGAAAAAGAAAACATCATTTGGAGTTAAGATCTTAATTTGGAATTGAAGCCTTAATTTCTTTGACCCCTATCTATAAGAAGGGGAAGTATTATTTACATGATAGAACTGACATGAAGCACCTAGCATAGAGCTTGGCATATAGTAGACACCATAGATGAAGGTGCCTCCCTCATTGCTACAACAGCACACCTTGAAAATGAGAGCCAATATGGCAGACACATAACACGCACACTTCTTTCCCCTATGGTATCCATGGTAGACATTATGAATCAATCATAGTATTCTTTCCTGACAAACTCAATAGATTAAAACAGCACAATTATATTATCTTACAGTTCTGCAGGTCTGAGGTCCAACAGTTCTCATTGGATTAAATTAAAAGTTTTGGCAAGTTTGCTTTCCTTTTTGGAAATGCAAGGGGAGAATTAATTTCCTTGCCTTTTCCAATTTCTAGAGACCACTCTCCAGTTCGTGAACATAGCTCCCTACATTTCAGAACCAGCAACAAGGCATCAAATCCTTTCATGCTGCTGTCACTCTCTGACCATAGTCAGGAAATGTTCTCCACTTTTAAGTTGCTCTGTTGTGTCTGACTCTTTGTGACCCCATGGATTATACAGTCCATGGAGTTCTCCAGGCCAGAATATTGGAGTGAGTAGCAGTTCCCTTCTCCAGGGGATCTTCCCAATCCAGGGATCAAACTTAGGTCTCTCATATTGCAGTAGATTCTTTATCAACTGAGCCACCAGGGAAGCCATTTCTAAGGACCTATGTGATTAGATTGGGCCCACTGGATAATCCAGGGTTATATCTCTGTCTCAAGATCCATAACCTTCATGAGTTTACAGAGTTCCTTTTGCCATGTCAGGAAGCACAGTCACATGTTCCTGGATTAGGATGAGGACATATTTGGGGTTTATTCTACCTATCACACCTCTCAGTGCACTACAACCACTACCCATGGATTAGAATTTGACCTATAAGATCAAATCTATTTGGCCAGTGAGATCAAAGTCATCCCTACTTTAGAGAGTCATCAGGAAAGAAAGGAAAAAAAAACAACAGTCAATCAGGGGATAACTGGAAACAAAAGAAAGTACCTACTATGTGCTAAATACTTTAAAAAATCTGCTTGATTCTTACTGCCACCATCAGGAGTATAAGTGGTAGCAGACAGGTGCTCAGCAGCTACAGAAAATGGAATGTTCATTTGAGGTTGCCTTTCTACTAATGGGGTCCTGGAGTCCCACCTCCAGGCCTCTCAGCTTGAGGTTGCCTTCATATGGGATCATGCATGGCTGCACATCAACCTAAATGCATTTTTAAAAAACAAGTTCATTGAGGTATAATCGAGATATAACAATCTGTTCATGTTTGAAGTGAATACTGTGATATGTTTGACATGTATATATTAATACCTGTGAAACTGTTACCTTACTCAGGATTATGAATTGCTCTTCATTACCAAGAGTCTGCCTATCCCCACCTGTTCCCAGATAACCACTGATCTGCTAATGTCACTATAGATTAGTTTCCATTTTCTAGAATTTTATATAAATGATATCATATAATAAGCACACTTTTATGGTCTGGTTTCTTTCATTTAGTGTAATGATTTTGAAATTCATCCAGGTTGTATGTATCAATAGTTTGTTATCTTTACTGCTGGGTAGCATCTCAATGTAAGCCACAATTTTGTTTACCTTTTCACTATCAGAACTTTTCAGTTTGGGGGCTATTATAAACAAACTCTTATGAATATTCATGTACAAGGCTTTGTACTGGGCATACATTTTCATTTTTTTCTTGGGTAAATATCTAGGAGTTCAATGGCTGGGTCATAGAGAAGGTGTATGTTTAACTTTCTAAGAAACTGCCAAGTTATTTTTCAAAGTAGTTGTAGTATTTTACATCCTCTTTAGCAGTGTTTGAGAGCTTCAGTACCTCCATGGTCTTGGCAGTACTTGGTATGGTTAGTCTTTTTAATTTTGGCCATTCTAAGGGGTGTATGGTATTCTAACAGGTTTTGTTCACATTTTCTTAACGACAATGAGGGCTTCCTAGGTGACTCAGTGTGTAAAGAATCTGCCTACAAGGCAGGAAATGCAGGAGACACAGGTTCAATCCCTGGGTTGGGAAGATCCCCTGGAAGAGGGCATGGTAACCTACTCCAGTGTTCTTTCCTGGAGAATCCCATGGACAGAGGAGACTGGAGGGCTTTACAGTCCATGGGCTCACAAAAGAGTTGGACATAACTGAAGCGATTGAGTACAAGCACAATGACAATGATGTTGAGTATCTTTGTAATTTGCTCATTTGCCATCCATGTATCTTCTTTGGTGAAGTATAAGTTCAAATCTTTTATCCATTTTTAAAATTAGATTTTTCATTTTCTTATTATGAATTTTAGAGTTTTTAGGCTTTTAGGGTTTTAGAGTTTTAGAGTTTTTAGGGTTTTAGGGTTTTAGAGTTCTTTATATATTCTGAATACAACCCTCTTGAGTTTTAGAGTTTTAAAATTAGATTTTTCATTTTCCTATTATGAATTTTAGAGTTTTTAGGGTTTTAGGGTTTTAGAGTTTTAGAGTTTTTAGGGTTTTAGGGTTTTAGAGTTCTTTATATATTCTGAATACAACCCTCTTGACAGATACATGATTTATAAATATTGTCTTTCATTTTGTGGTTTGTCTTTACATTCTCTTTACAGTATAATTCAAAGAATAGTTCTTAATTTTGATGTAGTACAAGATATTGATTTTCTTCTTTCATGAATTGTGCTTTTCTGTTATATTTAAGAAATCTTTGCCCAAACCATGATTTACTCCTATGTTTTCTTCTAGGAATTTTATAGCTTCAGGTTTTACATTCAGGTCTATGATCCATTTTGAGCCAAATTTTGGTTTACAATATGAATTAAAGTTTGGTCTCCCCAACTCTCATACTGATATCTAACTATTCTAGCACTATTTGTTGAAAAGACTTTCCTTCTCCACTAAAACGCTTCTGCATCTTTATTGGAAAACAGTTGTCCATAAGTCCATGGACCTATTTCTGGACTCTCTATTCTGACCCATTTATTTATTTATCTATCATGACACTAATGATTAGTGTATCTTTAAAATAAGTCTTGAAATTAGGTAGTGATTCATCTGCAATGGTGGGCTCATAGAATGAATTGGTAAGTATTGCTTCCTGTTCAACTTTTTAAGACTTTGTATATTATTTCTTTCTTGAATATTTGATAGAATTCCCCAAGGAAACAACCTATTCTTTGAATTTTTATTTTTTCCTGAGAAATTTGTTAATTACAAATTCAGGCTGTTTCTTCCTGAGTGAACTATGGTAGATTGTCTTTCGAAGCATTTGTCCATTTCATTTAAGTTGTTAATTTTATATGTATTTATTACTTATTTTACAAACAAAGAGTTGTTCATAACATCCTCTTATTATTGCTTTAATATCCATGGAATCTGTAGAGTTCTCACTCCTCATTCAAGACATTTAGCAATGTATGTCCCCTCTTTTATCGTATTCAATTTGGTTAAAGGTTTATGAATTTTATTGATGTCAAAGAATAAGCTTTGGATTTCAACAGTTTTCTTCATTGCTTTTCTATTTCATTGATATGTCTGTTGATTTTTACTTATTATTTCCTTTCTTCTGCTTACCTTGGCTCTAACTTCTTCTTCTTTTTTTAGTTTCTTAAAATGGGAGTCATGCAGTGGATTTGAAGCTTTTCTTCTTTAAAGCACAGGCATTTTAGTGCTATAAATTTCCCCCTAAGCACTGCTTTAGCAGCTTCCTGTAAATTCTGATATGTTCTTATTTTAATTCAGTTAAAAAGATTTTATTTCCCTTTTGATTTTTTCTTTAACTCAAGGGTTATTAAGAAGTGCTTATGTTATTTCCAAATATATGAGAATTTTATAGTAGTTATATGTTACTTATCTCTAAGTTAATTCCATTTTGTTCAGAAAATATATTTTGTATGATTTGAATCCTTTTAAATGTATTAAGACTTGTTTTATGTCCCAGAACATGGTCTATCTTGGTAAACATTGCAAACAGTTAGCACGTTAAATATTTTTTTTGTATGTAATCTTCACAACAATGCTTACTTTACATCTCCATTTTAATGAAGAGGAAATAGGTGATATGCATCCTTGTTGTTAAAGAGAAAAGGCTGAGGGCCAATTAATTTAAATAATGTTTCAGTGCCAGACAGCTAGTACATAGCCGAACTAAGATATGCTCCCAGGTCTAACACCAAAGCCAAGCTATTAACCACTCTTCCACAATTCCTCCATACCCATCCCTCATCCTGATAGGCAGGAAGAACTGCTTGTGCTCAAGAGGCTGAGTTTAGAAGTTAATATCCCCTTTCTGAAGTGCTGGGATCTATCTCCTTAATTGCTCCTTCCTAGTATAAATACAATTGTTTCAACTGTTGATACAAACCTAAAGGTGCATTCTGTCTGATGGTAAAAGATGCCCCAACCCACAACTGCTGATCTGAGTCAGAACCTTACAACTGAGTCCTGCTGCTGAATGATGCCCAATCACCAGGTCACTCTAATAACTCCCCAAACCAAAGAGGCATTAGGTGCTTTTGCTTGTTCCTAGCAGGTAGCTGGGGATGGCTGATTGCCCTCAGAGCCCAGTGATAATTTAGGAAGCCTCTGGACTAGCAGATTCTATTTATATGTTCCTTGAATTTGCATAATAGTTTTCACATCAACCTGGGTGGAAATGACTATTTTCTTACTTCTTTCTTGAATTTAATACTCAAGCATTAAAAGCATGATCTTATTGCTAATAAACGTGGTTACAGTTCTTGTTCACTGGGACTGATGCTGATCTGGGACCTGTTAGTTGAATTCAACAAGAGAGTTTTTGCAGCTCTAATTATCTAAGTGATCCAGCCCCTTTCTTCCTCCTATTACCACAGTCATTTGACTGAGCCTGTTAATGATCTTTTTGGCTGCATCCATGGCCCTGCACAATGGGTTTATTTGAATAGATGTCTTCCAGGAGATTATTTCTCTTACACACAGAGTCAATTTAACTTCCACAGTTATTTGCAGGGTCCCAAATTGTCCATAATTGACTGCTTCCTAATGCCACTTATCCTAAAATCTGAAAGGAAAGGAGTGTGCAGCCTGAGTGAGCTATTCATTCCGAGTGCCATTTCTTCACCACTTGAAATGTTAAATGGTCAGTACTAAAGGAAGGAAAAGAACTCCTGGGGATCCTCATTGAGTAGCTAAGCATCTAACCTTTTGCTGAAGTAGGCTGGCTTCTACATGCTAATCATTAGCCTCAGATTACTAAGGAGCTAAAATAAAAACTCTTTGGTAGTAGTACACAATACTCAGAAGTTAATCTGTAGTGCATAGTATCTGATTTTTAAATTTCTTCTGAGGAATGATGTAAAGAATATAGAATGGAGGAGTTCTTCAGCAAGCTCAAAGCCTAAAGTAGTCACTATTCTTATTGTATATAATTGCCTAAGTCTCTACTTTCTCCTAAGTGGAAACTACATGGTTGACAGGAATCTTTCCTTAAGATTCTGCAAACCTTTGACAAACTTCTATAGTTAGAAATGGCAAATCAGTTTTGGCTTATGTGTCAAATATATTGGCTGGCATTAAATTCTTGAGATTCTGAGATCACACTTTTAAAAAAATGACATAGTTGATTTACAGTATTAGCTTCAAGTGTAGAGTGCAGTGATTTAGTATTTTTATAGATTATTCCATTAAAAGTTATTGCAAAATAATGGTTATAATTCCCTGTGCTATACAATATATGTTTGTTGCTTATCTATTTTACACATAGTAGTTTCTATCTCTTAATCTTATACTTCTGCCATGCTCCTTCCCCTTCCTTCTCCCCACTGACAATCTCTAGTTTGTTTTCTGTATCTGCGAGTCTGTTTCTGTTTTGCTATATACATTAATTTGTTTTATTTTTTAGATTCCACATATAAGTGACATCATACAGTATTTGTCTATTTCTGCTGGACTTGTTTCACTAAGCATTATATTGTATAGATCCATCCACATTGCTGCAGAGTAGAATTTCATTCTTTTTATGGCTCAGTAGTATTCCATTCCATTCCATTCCATATCTTCTTTATCCATTTGTCTGTTGATGGACATTTGGGCTGCTTCCATAGCTTGCCTATTGTAAATAGTGCTGCTATGAAAACTGAGGTGGCATGTATCTTCTTGAATTAATGTTTTCATTTTTTTCTGAATATATATACCCAGGAGTGGAACTGCTGGATCACATGGTAGTTCCAGTTTTAGTTTTCTGAGGAATACAGTTTTCCATACTGGCTGCACCAATTTACATTCCCACCAAAAGGTGTACAAGAGTTTCCTTTTCTCCTCATCCTTACCAACATTTGTTATTTGTGTTCTTTTTGATGATAGCCATTCTGATAGGGGGAAATATCAATAACCTCAGATATCCAGATGACACCACCCTTAGGGCAGAAAGTGAAGAAGAACTAAAGAGCCTCTTGATGAAAGTGAAAGAGGAGAGTGAAAAAGTTGGCTTAAAGCTCAACATTCAGAAAACTAAGATCATGGCATCCGGTCCCTTCACTTCATGGCAAATAGATGGGGAAACAGTGGAAACAGTGGCTGACTTTATTTTGGGGGGCTCCAAAATCACTGCAGATGGTGATTTCAGCCATGAAATTAAAAGAAACTTACTCCTTGGAAGGAAAGTTATGACCAACCTAGATAGCATATTAAAAAGCTGAGACATTACTTTGCCAACAAAGGTCCAGCTGGTCAAGGCTATGGTTTTTCCAGTAGTCATGTATGGATGTGAGAGTTGGACTATGAAGAAAGCTGAGCACAGAACTGATGCTTTTGAACTGTAATGTTGGAGAAGACTCTTGAGAGTCCCTTGGGCTGCAAGGAGATCCAACCAGTCAGTCCTAAGGCAGATCAGTCCTGGGTGTTCATTGGAAGGACTAATGCTGAAGCTGAAACTCCAATGCTTTGGCCACCTGATGCAAAGAGCTGATTCATTGGGAAAGACCCTGATGCTGGGAAAGATTGAGGGCAGGAGAAGGGGACAACAGAGGATGAGATGGTTGGGTGGCATCACTGACTCAATGGACATGAGTTTGGGTGAACTCCAGAAGTTGGTGATGGGCAGGGAGGCCTGGTGTGCTGTGGTCCATGGGCTCTCAGAGTCGGACATGACTGAGTGACTGAACTGAACTGATTCTGATAGGTGTTAGGTGATATCTCGTTGTTGTTTTAATTTACATTTCTAGTTAGTGATGTTGAGTATTTTTCATCTGCCTGTTAGCAGTCTGTATGTTTCTTTGGGAAAATGTCTATTTAGGTCTTCTGTCCACTTTATTTGGGCCTTTTATTTTCCTGATAGAGTTGTTTATATATTTTGGATTTTAACCCCTTGTCAGTCATGTCATTTGCAAATATTTTCTTCCATTCAGTAGGCTTTTTGTTTTGTCAGTGGTTTCCTTTGCTATGCAAAAGCTTAAGGTTAAGTAGGTCCCATTTGTTTATTTTTGCTTTTATTTCTTTTGCCTTTGGGGAGAAAGAAAAACATATTGTTATGATTTATGTCAGAAGTGTGTTCTGCCTATGTTCTAGGAGTTTTATGGTTTCAGGTCTTACATTTAGGCCTTTAATCCATTTTGAGTTTATTTTTCTATATGGCATGAGAAAATGTTCTAAATTCATCCTTTTACATGAAGCTGACCAGTTTTCCCAGCAACACTTATTGAAGAGACTGTCTTTTCTCCATTGTATATTTTTGCCTCCTTTGTCATAGATTAATTAATCATAAGTAAGTGAGTTTGTTTCTGGGCTCTCTGTTCTGTTTTATTGATAATGTGTCTTGTTTTGTGCCAGTACTATGCTGTTTTGAGTACTATAGCTTTGTAGTACAATCTAAATTTAGGGGAGGTGATGCCTTCAGCTTTGTTCTTTTTTCTCAAGATTGCTTTGGCAATTTGGGGTCTTTTGTGGTCCCACATATTAATAATTCTAAGATTATTTGTTCTAGTTATGTGAACAATGTCATGGGCATTATGATAGGGATTGCAGGATATCTGTAGATTGCTGTGGGTGGTATAAACCATTTTAAAAATATTCATTCTTCCATTCCAAGAGCCCAGGTTCTTTCCATCTATTTGTGGCATCTTCAATTTCCTTCCAATGTTTTATAGTTTCTAGAGTATAGGTCTTTCACTCCCTTGGTTCAGTTTATTCCTAGGTACTTTTATCTTTTTGATGCAATCTTAAATGGGATGTAATTTTTTTAAAACTTCTTTTTCTGATAGTTCATTATTAGTGTATAGGAAAACAACAGATTTCTGTATATTAATCTTATATCTCACAACTTCACTGAATTTACTAGTTCTAATAGTTGTGTTTTTTTTTTTTTTTTTTTTGGTAAAGAGTTTAGAGTCTTCTATGTATAGAATCATGTAATCTGAAAATACTCACAGTTTTACTTCTTCCCTTCCAGTTCAGATAATTTTTATGTCTTTTTTCTTATCTGACTGCTCTGGCTAAGACTTCCAATACTGTTAAATGGATGTAGTGAGAGTGAACATCCTTGTCTTGTTCCTGAATTTAGAGGAAAGGCTTTTAGCTTTTCATAGTTCCTTTGATGTTAACTGTGGGTTTGTCATTCATTGAGATATGTATACCAAATTTGATGAGACTTTTTATCATGAATGATGTTGAATTTTGTCAAATGCTTTTTTTGCATTATTTGAGATGATCGTGTGATTTTTATTTTGACTTTTGTTAATTTGGTGTATTACATGGATTGATTTGTGATTATTAAACCATCCTTGTGTCTTTGGAATAAATTCCACTTGATCATGGGGCATGATCCTTTTTATATATTGTTGGATTTGACTTGCTAATGTTGTGTTGAGGATTTTTGCATCTATTTTCACCAAAGATACTGGTCTATAATTTTCTCTTTTTTTGTAAGGTTTTTGCCTTGTTTTCATATCAAGGTAATTGTGGCCTCATAGAATGATTGAAATGTTTCATCCTCTTTGATTTTTTTGAAGTTTGAGAAGGATAAGTATTACATCTTCTTTACACGTTTGGTAGAATTCCCCTGTGAAGCTCTCCAGTCCTAGACTTTTGTTCACTGGGAGATTTTTTTTTTTAATTACAAAGTCATTTTCACTACTAGTGATTGGTTTATTTAAATTGTTTCTTTTTTATTCAGTCTTGACAGAATGTACACTTCTAGAAATTCATCCATTTCTTCTAGGTTGTCCAATTTCTTGACATATAATTATTTGTAGTATGCTTATGTGGTTTTTTATTTTTTGTATCATGATACTGGTTGTTATTTCTCCTCTTTCGCTTCTTTTTTTTTCCTCTTTCATTTTTTATTTTGTTTATTTGGGTACTCTTTTTTCTTCATGAGCCTGGCTAAAATTTTTTTCTATTTTGTTTATGATTTAAAAAAACTATCTCTTGGGGAGAACAAGATGGCAGAGAAGTAGGTGGACGTACTCAGAGGAGTAGGAGGAGTACATCTCTCTCCACAGATACATCAGAAATACACCTTCAGACACAGAAGCGTATGCAGAACACCAGCTGAGAGTGGACAGGAGTCTACCTGACCAGTGGAAAAGAATATATAGAGTGACACAAAACTCTGTAGGATGAAGGAACTAGGAAGAAAAACAACAGTGTTAGTAGGACTGCACCTGCCCTCAGCAAGTGAGGGAACTGAAGCAGGGGTCCAATCCCCACATCAGGGCAACTGTCTGAGTCAGAGGAGAAACATTTAAGGCTGAGAGTAAAACATCTGATCTGTGGCAGCCTAAATGAAATGAGAATCAGACAGCCCTTGCCACAGCCATACATACCCCAGACAGGGATGTAGATTCCCTGGAAGGAATCTTCCAGGGAAGATTCCTGGGATTCCTGGGAATCCCAGCGGCTGGGAGCTGGAGGTTAGGGATTGTGGAGCAATCCCAGGGCGAGGGCTGCTACTGACTGCGGAGAGACAGATGGAGGGGATGTGAGGGAGGAGATTGTTGTGGGAAATGCCTGTGGAGGAAAGCCGGGTAGCCATGGAAGCAAGGTGATACTGCTGAGTCACACATAGGGTTTGGTGCCATCACTATAGCCTCTCTCCCCCCACACACCAGCATTGGCAGTTGAACCATAGAGAGGCTAGCTGATCAAATGCCTGATGCACTGAACTACAGAGTATGACCCACCCACGGTGCTCCTTTAAGTGCCTGACACTCCAATCTACAGAGTAGGACCCCAGACAGTGGGCCCCTCTATGTGCCTGATGTGCTGGACAACAGAGGACCCCAGGCAAGTGAGCCCTCTAAGTGCCTGAATGGGGGAGCTGTGGAGAAAGACTGGCCAAAGAAGCCTTTTGATTGCCAGCTACAAGAGGCAAGCAAAAAGACTCTGATAGGGTCATAACTCCTGCAGTGGAGGCAGTCCATGTCCCTGCACACTTGGCGCCACCAGGGTCCCCACAAGCCAAGCAGCTTCGCCACCTTCACGCTCAACTTTCACTGGGGCAGAGCTACCACAGGCAAAAATTCTTGCATCTATGCACGCAGGGTCACTTCAGTAGTGTCCAACTCTGTGACCCTATAGACTGTGGCCTGCCAGGCTTCTTTGTCAGGGAGGGGAGTTCTCCAGGCAAGAATACTGAAGCATAAGGGGCAATACTGGTTGCCATACCCTTCTAGAGCACTATATTTCCTGCTGCTTTAGCTACCAATTCCCCTGAGTACCTGGTGCTGCCAGAATCCCTGCAACCCAAGCAGCTGCACCACCTCCACACCTGGTCCTCACAGGGGCAAACCCAAGTCCTCCAGGGCAGCATCAGGAACAAATCCCAGTGAACGACCCATATCCAGAGGTGGGAATAAAACCACAATTGAAACCCATGGGCAGTGTGGCTAAGGAAGAAGACCCAAAACCCTCCCACCAGCTGTACAAGCTGAAGATTAAATCCACAAGATCAACTGGGCAGACTCAATGTCTATGGAATATATAAAAGGTCACTGAAAGCTCTTACAAAAGAAAATGCACTAGTTCTGATAGCTGAGGACACTAGAGGCAAGAACACAGAAGAGTAGGACCAGATTAGAATCTGAGCTGCCCCCACAGCAGGTCCAGAGATCAGCACAATGTTGAAGGGCATCCTAGGGAGGTGAGGTAGACTGTGACTCCCAGCAAGAGAAAGAACTCTGACAGTGAATCAAGAAAAACATTTATTATTCTTATGTTTTGACTTGTTCTGTAGATTCTTTTGGATTTTTTTTTTTTTCTATTTTTTTCCTCCCTCACCCCACCCTTTGCAGTTGTCAATTTTATTGGCACTATGAAATCTAATTAAGCTTTGGAGCTTTTTTTCTTTTTTTTCTCAGTCACATTCTTTACTGTTGTTATAAACCTCTGCTTCTACATAGGGCTTTTGCAGTTCTGGGGAGCTTTCCTTTTTTCTCTCTCTCTCTCTTTTTATTTTTAATTTTTAACCTATTATTATTTTTTCCACATTTATTCCTTTGTTTCCTTTTCCTACTGTTCTTTCCCCCTTGCAGTTATACTTTAATTTATATAAATCTTCTTTATCTATCTCTATTTAACTTTGTATATTTATTCTTTCCTTTCTTTGTTTTCCTCTCAACATATTTGTTAGTTTTATTTTCATTGCTTTATTCCCCAATTGGCACCTTGCTTTAGCTTTGTTTTCCAGTTTGTGCTTTAGTTAGTTTTGCTCTGGTAGATGTAATTTTGGTTTCCTTTGTTCACCAGGTCAATCTATTTTTGTTGGACTGTTTTGATTTTGTTTATGGGTGAATATGTATATGTGTATACTCAGTCACACTTTTTATTGTTGTTATAAACCTCTACAACTACATTGGCCTTATGCAGTTCTGTGGAATTTTCCTTGTTTTCTTTCTTCTGGTTTTTTCTTTTTTCTCTTTTTAAAAATTTTAACTTTCAATTTCTTTAAACTCATTATATTTTTCTACATTTATTCCTTTCTTTGCCTTTCCTACTGTTCTTTTCCCTTTGCAGTTAATATTTAATGTATATAAACCTTCTTCATCTACCTCTATTTAACTTTGCATATCTGTTCTTTCTTTCTTTCCTTTCCTCTCAACATAATTGTTAGTTTTGTTTTCATTGCTTTATTTCCCACTTGGCACCTTACTTTAATTTCTGTTTTCCACTTTGTGCTTTAGTTAGTTTTGTTCTTAACTGGTAAATACAATTTTTGATTTCCCTTGTTTTCTGGGTCAATCTATTGTACTTAATTTTGGTGGACTGTTTTGACTTTGCTCATGAGTGTATATGTATGTATATGTGTATATTCCATTATTTAAATTATGATTTGCCTGATTTTGTAACTGCCATTTGTATGGGGTTCACCTTTGGTTTCTCATTTTTGGATATCTGTTTTAATTTCACTTAATGCCATAACAAACCACTTGTGGAATCTTTATTCCTGACCAAAGATCAAGCCCTGAGCCTTTGGAGTGGGAGCACTGACTAACCCTTGGAAGTATCAAATAGTGAGAACTCACACAATGGAAACCACTTGAATATAAGACCCGGCATCACCCAACCACCAGTAGCATCCTTTGCAGGATGCCTCATCTAAACAACAAATAAAACAAAAATACAAACCCAATCATCAGCAGACAGGATGACCATCTCACTCAGCCTTGTCCATCAGAGGAAAAACAAGGAAATGAACAAACAAAAACTCAGCACAAATCTTACCCTATATGAAGCTTACACAACCACTGGACCAACCTTAGGAGGGCAGAAACCAAAAGGAAGAAAGAAATCAACCTTGAGGCCTGTAAAAGGAGACCTCAAACACAATAAGTTTAAAAAAAATTATGCAAAGGCAGAGAAATACTACACAAATGAAGGAACAAATAAGAAACACAGAAGTGCAAATAAACGAAGAGGGAATAGGCACACTACCTAAAAAAGAATTCAGAAAAATGATAGTAAAGATGATCAAAAACATTGAAAACAAAATGGAGAAAATGCAAAAGTCAATTAGCAAAGACCTAGAAGAATTAAAGAATAAACATACAGAGACAAACGACACAATTACTGAAATTAAAAATACTCTAGAAGGAATCAACAGCAGAATATCTGAAGCAGAAGAACGAATCAGTGAGCTGGAAGAAAGAATTGTGGAAATAACTTCTGAAGAGAAAAATAAAGTAAAAAGAATGAAAAGAGCTGAGGACAGTCTCAGAGACCTCTGGGACAATATAAAATGCAACATTAGAATGATAGGGGTTCCAGAAGAAGAAGAGAAAAAGAAAGGGTATGAGAAAATTTTTGAAGAGATTATAGTTGAAAATTTCCACACCATGGAAAATAAAATAGTCAATCAAGTCCAAGAGACACAAAGAATCCCACACAGGATAAACCCAAGAGAAACATGCCAAGACACATACTAATCAAACTAACAAAGACTAAACACCAAGAAAGAATATTAAAAGCAGCAAGGGAGAAGCAGCAAGTAACATACAAGGAAAACACCATATGCTTAACAGCTGATCTTTCAACAGAAATTCTGCAGGTCAGAAGGGAATGGCAGGATATATTTAAAGTATGGAAAAGGAAAAATCTACAACCAAGATGATTATTGTACCTGGCAAGGATCTCATTCAAAACTGATGGAGAAATAAAAAGCTTTTCAGACAAGCAAGTTAAGAGAATTCAGTACCACCAAACCAGCTTTACAACAAATGTTAAAGGGACTTATATAGTCAAGAAATACAAGAGGAGAAAAAGGATCTACAAAATCAACCCCAAACAATTAAGAAAATAGCAATAGGAATATATATATCAATAATTACTTTAAATGTAAATGGTTTAAATGCTCCAACCAAAAGACACAGATCCTCATATCAGACAAAACAGATCTTAAAATAAAGAAGATTACAAGAGATAAAGAAGAACACTACATAATGATCATGGGATCAATCCAAGAGAAAGACATAACAATTGTAAATATCTATGCACCCAACATAGGAACACCTCAATACATAAGACAAACACTAGCAGACATAAAAGGAGAAAATGACAGTAACACAATAATAGCAGGAGACTTTAACACCCCACTCACACCAATGGACAGATCATCAAAACAGAAAATTAATAAGGAAACACAAGTCTTAAATGATACATTAGATTAGATGGATCTCACTGATATCTTCAGGACATTCCATCCAAATGCAGAATACACCTTCTTCTCAAGTACATATGAAACATTCTCCAGGATAGACCACATCTTGGGTCACAAAACAAACTTCAGTAAATTTAAGAAAATTGAAATCATATCAAGCATCTTTTCTGACCATAATGCTATGAGACTAGATATCGATTATATATTTAAAAAAAAAAAACTGTAAGAAACACAAACACATGGAGATTAAAAACAACATGTTTCTAAATAACCAACAGGTTACTGAAGAAAAGGGAAATTGAAACATTTCTAGAAACAAATGACAATGAAAACACAATAACTCAAAACCTATGGGATACAGCAAAAGCAGTTCTAAGAGGGAAATTTATAGCAATACAATCCTACCTCAAGAAGCAAGAAAAACAACAAATAGGCAACCTAACTGTACACCCAAAATGACTGGGAAAAGAACAAAAAAAAAAAAAAAAACCAAAATTAGTAGAAGGAAAGAAATCATAAAGATCCGAGTAGAAAAAGAAATGAAAGAAACAATAGAAAGATTAATAAAACTAGAAGTTGGTTCTTAGAGAAGATAAACAAGATTGACAAACTTTTAGCAAGACTCAACAAGAACAAAAGAGAGAAGAATCAAATTAACAAAATTAGAAATGAAAAAGGAGAGGTTGCAATAGACAATGCAGGAATACAAAGGATTATAAGAGACTATTATGAACAACTATATGGCAATAAAATGAATAACCTAGAAGAAATGCATAGATTCTTAGAAAAGTTCAATCTTCCAAGACTGAACCAGGAAGAAATAGAAATTATGAACAACCTGATTACAAGCACTGAAATTGAGGCTGTGATAAAAAAAATCTCCCAAAACACAAAAGCCCAGGACCAGATGGCTTCACAGGAGAATTCTATCAAACATTTAGAGAAGAGCTAATGCCTATCCTGCTAAAACTCTTTCAAAAATTTTCAGAGGAAGGAATACTTCCAAACTCATTCTACAAGGCCACCATCACCCTGATACCAAAACCAGACAAAGACAACACAAAAAAAGAAAACTACAGGCCAGTATCATTGATGAACATAGATGCAAAAATCCTCAACAAAATTTTAGCAAACGGAATTCAGCAACACATTAAGCAGCTCATACACCATGATCAAGTTGGGTTTATTCCAGGAATGCAAGGATTCTTTAATGTACATAAATCAATCAATGTGATACACCATATTAACAATTTGAAAGAGAAAAACCATATGATCATCTCAATAGATGCAGAAAAAACCTTTGACAAAATTCAGCACCCATATATGATTAAAACTCTTCAAAAAATGGGCACAGAAGGAATCTACCTCAATATAATAAAGTCATACATGAGAAGCCTACAGCAAACACTATTCTCAATGGTGAAAAACTGAAAGCATTCCCCCTAAGATCAAGAACAAGACAAAGGTGTCCACTTTCACCACTATTATTCAACATAGTTCTGGAAGTCCTAGCTACAGCAATCAGAGAAGAAAAAGAAATGAAAGGAATCTAGGTTGGAAAAGAAGAATTAAAACTCTCACTGTTTGCAGATGACATGATACTGTGCATAGAAAACTCTAAAAATAGTATCAGAAAATTACTAGAGCTAATCAGTGAATTTAGCAAAGTTGCAGGATACAAAATCAATACACAGAAATCACTTGCATTTCTATACACTAACGATGAAAAATCAGAAGGAACAATTAAGGAATCAATCCCATTCACCACTGAAACAAAAAGAATTAAATATCAAGGAATAAACTTACCTAAGGAGACAAAAGAACTGTACACAGAAAATTGTAAGACACTGATGAAAGAAATCAAAGATGACATAAACAGATGAAGAGATATTCCATGTTCCTGGGTAGGAAGAATCAATATTGTGAAAATGACTATCTTATCAAATACAATCTACAGATTCAATGCAATCTCTATCAAATCACCAATGGCATTTTTCACAGAGCAAGAACAAAAAACTTCACAATTCAAATGGAAACACAAAACACCCCGAATAGCCAAATCAGTCTTGAGAAAGAAGAATGGAGCTGAAGGAATCAACCTTCCTGACTTCAGATTAGATTACAAAGCTACAGTCATCAAGATAGTAAGGTACTGGCACAAAAACAGAAATATAGACCAATGGAACAAGATATAAAGCCTGGAGATAAACCCATGCACCTATGGGTACCTTATTTTTGACAAAGGAGGCAAGAATATACAATGGGGCAAAGACAGCTTCATCAATAAATGGTGCTGGGAAAACTGGACAAGTACATGTAAAAGAATGAAATTAGAACCCTTCCTAACACCATACACAAAGATAAACTCAAAATGGATTAAAGACCTAAATGTAAGATCAGAAACTATAAAACTCTTAGAGGAAAACATAGGCAGAACACTCAATGACATAAATCAAAGCAAGATCCTCTATAACCCACCTCTGAGAGCAATGGAAATAAAAACAAAAGTAAACAAGTGGAACCTGATTAAACTTAAAAGCTTTTGCACAGCAAAGGAAACTATAAGCAAGGTGAAGAGACAACTCTCAGAATCAGAGAAAATAATAGCAAATGAAATAACTGACAAAGGATTAATTTCCAAAATATACAAGCAGTTCATACAACTCAATGCCAGAAAAACAAACAACCCAATCAAAAAGTGGGAAAAATACCTAAATAGACATTTCTCCAAAGAAGACATACAGAACACATGAAACAATGCTCAACATCACTGATTATTAGAGAAATGCAAATCAAAACCACAATGAGATATTACCTCATACTGGTCAGAACAGCCATCAACAAAAAGTCTACAAACAATAAATGCTAGAGAGGGTGTGGAGAAAAGGGAACGTTCTTGCACTGTTGGTGGGAAAGTAAATTGATACAGCCACTATGGAAGATGGTATGGAGATTCCTTAAAAAACTAGGAATAAAACTATCATATGACCTAGCAATCCCACTCCTAGGCATATACCCTGAGGAAACCAAAACTGAAAAAGACACAAGTATCCTATTGTTCACTGCAGTACTATTTACAATACCTAGAACATGGAAGCAACCTAGATGTCCATTGACAGATGAATGGATAAAGAAGTTTTGGTACATATACACAATGGAATATTACTCAGCCATAAAAAGGAACACATTTCAGTCCGTTCTGATGAGGTGGATGAACCTAGAACCTATTATACAGAATGAAGTGAGTCAGAAAGAGAAAGACAAATATTGTATTGTAATGCACATATATGGAATCTATAAAAATGGTACTGAAGAATTTATTTACAGAGCAGCAATGGAGAAACAGACATAGAGAATAGACTTATGGACATGGTGAGAGGGGAGGAGAGGGTGAGATATATAGGAAGAGTAACATGGAACCTTATATTACTATATGTAAAATAGCCAATGGGAATTTGCCATATGGTCAGGAAACTCAAACAGGTGCTCTATATCAAACTAGAGGGGTGGATAGGGAGGGAGATGGGAGGGAGGTTCAAAAGGGAGGGGATATATGTATACCTATGGCTGATTTATGTTAAGGTTTGACAGAAAACAACAAAATTCTGTAAATCAATTACCCTTCAATAAAAAAAATTTAAAGAAACTCTCTTGATTTTACTGATCTTTACATATATGTGTGTGTGTGTACACATGCTGTCACTCAGTCATGGCTGACTTTGTGACCCCGTGGACTACAGTCCACCAGGCTTCTCTGTCCAGGGAATTTTCCAGGCAATAATTCTGGAATGTGTTGCCATTTCCTACTCCAAGGAATCTTCCCAACCTAGGGATTGAACCCACGACTCCTGTTCTTTATCACTGTGCTATCTATCTATCTATAGCTTTATTTATTTCATTTCTGATGTTTATTATTTCCTTTCTTCTACTGACTTTGGGGCTTTTTGCCCTTCTCAAATTCCTTTAGGTGGTAAGTTAGGTTGTTTCCTCTGAGACCACACTCTTGATCAATGGAAAAAGTAAGGTGATTGATTAATGATGCCTGCCATGAACAAGAATAAGGAATGGTGGCACACCCTTGTGTTCTAGACACTATGCCAGCACTGGGAATACAGTAGTGAACAAGATAGATTCCGCTGATGAACTTAGAAAGCTACAGGCTGGGAATAAATAAAGACACTTCTTACTTTGTTATTCTAAAATTTGATGGTCCCTGTTTTGCCCACCACTCTTACTATTAACAGATTGTTACAAAATAGACACAATGTTAATTAAGATCTCTTAGTACAGTTCTCTAACAGGAAAAACTAACAATTGGAAAGTTGGATTTTTTTTTTTCTCTTTGAGAGCACAATGGCCAAGAAGACCTTTATCTTCATGAAGATACACCTTGCCAAACCAGTACATTTCTCCATAGTGGTAGGCAGCTACAATTCTGATCAAGGTCAACTCTTGTTTACGGAGAATGGAAAACAATCGACAAGAAAAGATTAAGCATAGGGGTAGAATGGTGAATTATTGTCTTTTCTGGGGCCACATGAAAACATAATTCCTGGGATTTCCCTGGTGGTCCAGTGGTTAAGAATTCACCTTGGAATGCAAGGGATGTGGGCTTGATCCTTGATTTGAAAACTAACATCACACCTGCCAAGGAGCAACTAAGCCCATGCGTTCTGGAGCCCAAATACTGCAACCAATGAGCTCATGCTCCACAACTAGAGAGCTTGTGTGCTGCAATGAAAGATCCTGCATGACATAATGAAGATCCCACATGCCACAACTAAGACCCAACACAGCCAAATAAATGAAAAGATAAATATTTTTTTAAAAGATAATTTCTGAGCTAGAGCAATCAGAACAAGACAAAGGGTATTCACCTTCTTGCTAACTGACCAGCAGCTGTCCCCAGATTTTCCCTCATGCTGGTTATGTAAACTGTGTTCAGTAACATGCAAAGTTCCTTTTCACCTAGTTAGCAGATGCCATCATTGGCTCTTCAGCCTGGTGGGGACAGGCTCTTTCTGTGAGCGCCTCATAAGTGCAACTTTGAAATGCTAGCACCAGAGTCATAGTCTGAAATTTGCTGCAAAAGGCCCCTGGCATGCACAGATGATGCAATGGATTGGTATCTTTCTCACCATGGTGACAGCAGTTGACATGGAAACAGTCGTTCCTGCTTCTACACATAATCATTGCCTTTACGCAGGCTTGCCAAATGCCAAAAATATTTGCCTGTTTAGTACCCATTTCTTCTATCTCTAGGAACTGTATAAAGATTATCTTTTGGGAAATCATTCTTTCTGAACATCCAGCCCAATGGTGTTGGATAATATCTCAGCTCAGCAGGTAACCAATAACTGATCAAGCTGAGTCACAGGAACTGGTTTAAGTATAGACATGTGGCCCATTCTGAGTCTCAGTGTCAGGTCCACATTCTGTTAACATGATCTGGGAAAGTGACAGGGTTTTGCCTGCTGTTGTCAAGCTGATCGAATATAAGCCTGAAGCTGTTGGCAGCTCCTTGCCACCAGCCGTGTAGAACATGCTTGAAAATTTAGAAGAAAAACAGAGTGGAGGGACTGAGACATAGTCCTGCTGACAAAATTTGAGGACCTGCATCCAGCCTTACCTGAACTTAACTATACCTTCGGACTTTTTCAGTTATATGAACTAATTTCTGGCCCCCCCCCCCTTTTTTTTTTTTTTGCTTAATGAAGTTTCAGTTAGGCTTCCATCACTTATATGCCCCAAAAGTCTTGATGAATATATAATTCTCTCCCTTTATAGAGATTTTCATAGGAATGAGATAAAACTATAGACATGCCTCTGAAATTTCCACCATTTAAACAACCTATATCTTTCTATTAGCATTGCTGATGAAATATAAGCCAGAAGCTGTTAAGTCTGATTTATCAGTTCATCAGCACACAATTAGTTAACAACAGCCACATGCCAACCAGTATACTGCGTAGCATGGTGGGGAGGGAAGAAGTCAGCAGGGTTCCTGTCCTCACAGGGTTTACAATCTAACCAGGAAGGCAGAAGTAACACAAGTGAAAACTCAAGTAGAAGTTTTCACCTTCAGGGCCACAGTGCACTGGTGAGTCACCACATATTATCAGATCTGCCACAAGGAATGTGTGACTCATGAAGCTAAAGTACCACTGTTGGCAGATGGTTAAAAAACAAACATGAATTAGAGTGGATTCAAGGTTATCATAATAATAATGTCACATCCATTCACTTAGTTCTCCAGAATGTTTTCTTGAGGGGGAGAGAAAGTGCTGGCATAACAGCTAACGCCCACGCACCCATGGCCCCAGTGGTGTGCTGTTCCCAAGGATGCCATCTACCATGTGTCCCCAAGCAGTGACAATAACACTGATGTGAGGGAGGAGGAAGAACAGCAGCAGCAGGAGAATTGCCAGCACTTGCTGTGCACTGATTAGGCACCAGGTACTATGCTGAGTGCTTATAAGGGTTGTTTCATTTACTCTACATGAGAAACCTCTGAGTAGTCATCTTCCCTGTCTGGCAGAGTAAATAACAACTTCAGTGCTAAATAGCTCGAGTCTGTCTTTAGCAGGAGTTCAGAGACAGGAGAGATTAGCATAGCCTGGGCTGCTGGAAACGTTTTTTCCAAGCAGTGCATGAGCTTGAGCAGGGCCACAGAAGACAAGTTGGCTCTGCACAAGCAGGGGAGAAGGGAGGGCATGTGGGGTCTGGTATAAACGAGACAACTGCAGTACATTGGCGACAGTCTCACCTTCTGGGCACCTCTAAGCAGGGACCAGGGCTTGCAAGATGCGTGCAGTTGCCCTGTGTCCACTTGGCTGTTGCCTGCAGCGCATCCTACCTCTAGGCCTTTGTCTGTGCTATTTCCTCCACCCTTGCCTGCTTTGGTTAAGTAGCTCCTGAGGGGACACACTGGGTACTCTGAGATCTTGTCTACTCTCTCTAGAAAAGAGAAACTGCTTCTTGGAGACAACGAAAGCAAACTATTCCCCCCTTGACTGCTGGAAAAATTCAGCTTCCCTTCAGGCTCCCCCTCTGTGGTGCTGCCTGTGGGCCCAACCCCAGCTGCAGACTTGTCCCTGTCCTTCCCCTTAGCCTGCCCCCAATTCTTGACTAGCTCCTCCTAAGGCCAAAAAGGAGCCACCCTGCCATAGAGCCTCCTTCAGTTCCCTGCCCTCAGCCAGGCAGCTTGTCTGGGTAGCCATGAGCTGTATGTACCCTGAAAAAACCAACCCACACACCTACCAAGCACCCCTCAATTTAATCATTTCCCTTACCAAAACCTTGCAGCTCGTAATGAGCATTTATCAGCTCCTTAGTGTGTGCCTGGCGCTGTTCTACGCAATCGCGTGTATTACTTTATGAAATTTTTACAAGGAAGCTGTGAGGTAGGACAAGTGCCACCTACATTTTATAGGCTAGGAGTCAGTGGCTCTGAGAAGTAACCTCTGTGATACTAAGGAAAGACAGCGGCATGATGCCAGGCAGACCGCTGCTCCTAAGTGTGTTGCTCTCCTACATCAGCCGTGCCTTCAGATCAACCCCTGGCAGTCAGGCCCTCCACTGGGGGGTTTAATTCTCTAGTCCTAACTTCCCATGTAGCCTCTCAGCATGCTCCAACCACCAGTCTAGATAACACATAGTTGCTGGGTGTACTCTGCCTTCCCCCATCACCATGACTTTGTTTCTGCTGGTCCCTCTGCCTGGAATGTCATCCCTCGTGACCTTCTCTCACCACTTCACCCTTTAAAATCTGCCTATTCCTCAAGGTTTTGCAATTTAATCTCTCAGCTCATTGCTATTGATATCACGCAGGGCCCTGTGGGGCTCCTGGGCACAAAGCCTTTCTGTGTCCCCCAAGGCCTTCCTTTGATTATAGGAAGCAGCCTTCATTCAGCCTCCATGACCCTCCCTGAGTTACAATGGGCAGATTCAAGCAGTTGTTAATTAGGGAAGGGAGGGGATGTGAGGCCTGGGAGAAACAAGCAGTCAAGAGTAGTCTTGGAGTAAGGTCCTGTTTCCCACCTAAGCATACACACAACAATATCTTTGAACTACATTACAGATACTGAAATCCCCTCAGGTGGGAGAAATTTAATGATGGTATGCTGCCCAGAAGCATGTAGACTCCAGACCAGTTGGACCTGAAGGTTGATGATGGTGACTCCTACTTATCTCACCACCAACCCATCAAAAGAATGTCCACAAGCTGATCACACCCAAACCTTCTCACCATCTTTCCTAAATTGGGACACAGGGTTTTGATGGCATTGGCCTGCTGTGGCCCCCTTTGCCTGGCAAAGTTTAAACGCTATCTTTCTACTTCAACAAAATTCTGTCCCCGAGATTTGATGCGGCACCAGTGTACTTAGAAGCTGAACTTTCAGCATCATCATCAAAATTAGTCTCTGCCTTCCCCATGTATGTCCTTCATATCTCTTTCATAGTGCATCTCCCTTGCTTTACTGTTATTTGTCCAGTTACTTTATCATCAATCCCTGATAGGCAGGAATTGGGATTACGGTCAGTAAATTCCATTTGGGTGTTAAGATCAGTGCCTGCATGGGGAAGCTGCTAGCCCTTACAAGAAATGCTAGCAGAGTTAAACTGGATGGCCACAGTTCTACCTTTTTCCAAACACCTTCACATAGCAGCCTACCAAAGTGCATGACAGTTCCACCATCAGAGCCACTCCCTTGATTTAAAAGCTTGCCTCTAGAAGGTCTCTGCTGAAATGTAGACATAATAGCTAGAAAGGTAATGGATTGATTCATTAATACCTCAGGTTATTAGTTACTCAACCATCAGAGTTCAATCACCACTGGTCTGGAAAGAATGGACTCATTTTCCAAGGTAAGCAATGCCTCATTTCTTGATGGTGGACACAGGTGAAGAAACTCTTAGAGATGCCTCCTTCACCAGCAAAATGATTCCCAAGTGGTTGCAAGCTTCTAGTCCATTCCCTGTGATGATTCAATAGTGTTTACAAAGAAACAGCATGATCTTTCTGTTCTAGAGGGGATATGGGTGAAACAGCAGGGGGCGGGGTGGGGGTGAAGCAAGGCTTCAGGTTCTGACATGAACCTGCTGTATCTCACTCAAAAATCTTGGCTCAGAAACCTTGTAGTGAAGAGAGGTTAGAAAGGGACTAAACCAAGTTGAATAGTGGCCCTCCCAAATTCATGTCCAACTGGAAGCTCAAAATGTGACTTTACTTGAAAAAAGGGTCTTAGCTGATGTACTCGGGACCAGATGAGGACATACTGGATTAGGATGGGCTCTAAATCCAATGACTGGTGTCCTTAGAAGAGGAGAGAACTCACAGACGCAGAGTAGAGCAGGTGAGGATGAAAGCAGACATAGGAGGAATGGAGCTAGAAGCCAAGGGCTGTCTACAGCTAGTTCTTCCAAAGCTAGAACCAGAGGCATAGAACAGATTCTCCCCCTGAGCCTCCAGCAGGAACCAATTCTGCCAACACCTTGATTTTGTACTTCTGCCCTTCAGAACTATAAGAGGATATATTCCTGTTGTTTTTAAGCCACCAAGTTTGTTATGGCAGCCCCAGGAAACTAATACAGTAACCAACTTGCAGAGATGGCTTAACATGTACCAGGCACTTTACTTTAGCACTACACAGCCCTCATGAAGGGAGCTGTTACCATGTTTTTACAGATGAGAAAGACTGATACTCAAAGAGATTAATAACTTGTCTAGCGTCACAGAGTTGGGAACCTGGAACTGGCAAATTTGGTTTGGAGCCTATGAAGTTGTATTAGATTATTGGTGTTCTTCTTCTGTCACTGATGTCCTCTTAATTTCTTTCCCTGAGGGCTTACTAACTTATAGGAACTCCTTCAGAAGATCTACATGTTGGCTCCTAATCTCTACCTATTTTATTTACAGATGTATCCCAATTGCACAGGGAAGCTTCTAGCACATAAAAGTTGCTTAACAAATATTTGCTGAATAAATGAATCCTCTCCTAAATCCCATGGTGTAGGTATAACTATCATACTCCTTTGCAGAAGAAGAAAATGAGCCTCTCAGGGGGTCAGGGACTTTCCCAGAGTCTTGATCTGACCTTGGTATCAGATCACAGTGGGATTCATTCCCTCACCCCTAAGCCAAGGGACACTGACTGCACTTCATCATATTCAGCATATCATTTATTGGGCATTGCCCAGTCAAGCACGGGATGAGGTGTTTTGCAAACAGTTTCACCTTTAACCCTTATTGTACTCCTATGGGCTAGTTACTATGAGCATCCTGTTTTAACATACTGGGATTTGAGGCACAGCGAGATGAAATAATGTTTCTGATGTCACAAACTGGTGGACTGGTAGGTGACAGGATCACTATTCAATCTCTGATTTCAAAGCATGTGCTCAAAGCCATTAAGTAGACTGTCTCTCTTAGCAGAAACCCCACCCAACATGGACAATGTTAAAAGAATGAAAGCTGAAGGCTGGTGATGGCCTCCTCCAGGCTTCCTCCTTTTGTGGGCAGTAGATGGGACCTCCAACTCTATGCAATTCTGAATAGAAATGTAAATTCTCTGAATTCTCTGTGCTCACTCAGCTCATCCTGGGTTGGTTCTATTCACCCTTTGTCAGAAAGCATAGGCTCCTCCCAGGAATTCTCTCTCCCTTCCTTCATCTAAAGCTGAGGACTGTTCATTTATTTCTCTGTCAAATAAAGATGGGCTTAAAGATAGAAGAGGACTGTGGATATACCAGGAATATAGCAGTGAAAAGACAAATACTATTTCTCTTCCCAAGAGACTTCACCCAATGTTTTTTTTCCTTGCTAGTTCCCAAAAGTTCTATCTTATTTATTTCCCTTGGCAACTGCTGGCTTCACACCACCATGAAAGGTTTTTTTTTTAATGCAATCCCAAGATGCATTCCCCTTCAGAGTTAAGGATACTTAAAGCTAAGATTCTGTAATGATACTGCTTTTTAACATGTGTTCAGTCTTTGCAAATAACTATAATTTGGCAGAGTTGCTGTCATCAGGAAGGTGGAAGGGCCTCCCACTTCTGGAATTATACCACAGAGGTGGATGTCTACCCTGTCTGCGAGGAAGCCTGGCTTTGCCTAGAGTGCCCCTGCATTCCCTTCCATTCTGGCTGAGTGTCTAAGAAGATCTTGAATATGATAGTGGTAACAGCAAGGAAACCCAGAGAACATCTCAATCAGCCTTCCCAGTTCACTCATGGAGAAAATGGGACTCCCCAGAGGGAATTCACTCTCCCAGCTGACAAGCACCAGCTGGTATGAATCCCTTCCAATACACAGTATTGGGCCATTACATTACTGGTCTTTGTGGATGTTGGTAAAATGCCCCAAAGTAGGAGGAAAGAGTTTATCCTGGGAGAATGGAAGGGAAGCAGGTTCATCTGGGGCCTCTTCTGGAACTTGCCACTTATAATCATGTCAAGGTAACCTACCATGGACTTGACCCTCACACCCAGGAATATGAGTGTGAAGAGGAAGGAGTGTCTCAGAAGGGACCTTGATACAAAGCAGGCAAAGGCAGCAAAAGTGGTATTGAGTGACACAAGGGCTTGAGGATTTATTGTCCACTCACAGACAGACAACAGTCTGGCCAGAGGGCCTTAGCAGTCCTGCAAATCATGGGGCCCCTCAGGGCAGGCTTTTCCCACTGAGCTGTGCATTCTCTGGAAAGAATCACCCTGGCTTAAGAACAAGGCCAAGTGGTGTGCCCAGTTTAGGGCCATGTGGTGGGAGGAGGGGAACTCTTCATCTGTTATGACTCCACTTTGGACTGATTCTTGAAGATTCTAGAAGCTCTTTTATGCATCCCTACATCTAGGGTGCAATAGTGGATGCTCAATCAATATTTATTGACTGAATGAGTCCCCTGGGAAGGGTAATGTATTAACATATTATCTGTTGCTAATAGCTCTGTGCAAATTAGTTTAAAATTAAAATGAACACTTCTTCAGTATTTTGCATCTTATTACAGTAGCACATGCATAATCCCATTTAGTTTTCACAGTATTCTTAGGAAAGCTGTATTTGTGACTTTGGGTAAAATAGCTAACCTTTCTATGACTTAGTTCCCCCATCTATAAAATGAAATTAATAGTATGTGTAAAGCATTAGAGTCTTTCCATAGGGACTGTTATTTCTATGTATTGTGGCCTGTTCTCCATTCCAGCGAGATAGGCTATTTAAATGGTGCCTTGGGATGTGGAGACAGAGCTGTGACTAATGTCAGCTCCTGCTCAAGGTTACCATCATGGACCCTGACCGCTGGCAGACAGTTCCTCACAAAGACAGAATGTGGGCTGGAGTCCACTCTGGCTTCACAGCTTTAGCCCAGAATTTTACTTTGGAAGGCACTATAAATTCTTCCTTTGGTTGTTTACTTATTGTTCTCAGATTATGTGGAAAGGCCTCTGGAACCTTCGGACAATGTTATCATGAGCCTGGAGAACTGGTGAGGGAGAAGCTAAGAGGAAAATAAGAGCATGGGGGTTGCTGGGGACCCCACCTTGGCATTTGTTTGCCACATTTTTCTCAGCTGGACATTCATTAGTACCCAGGGTCTATGGCCAAGCCAAGTTCCTCCACTCCACTCTGTTCTCTTCTACTGCAAGCCTCCAGCCTGAGCCTGGTAAATGAGCCCCAATCCTCATGCCCTCGACTTTCTTCTCTCCACTAACTCTGCCTTATGAGGGAACACAACTCTGTAAACATCAGAACACAGGAAGAGGAAAAGAGAGAGAAAATAAACAAATTAAAAAAAAAAAAGGAGTACATGGAGTACATGCTGGGCTGTGAGGGGGACAGTACGGTGGGAAAGGAGATGGAGAGTTAGACAGGACGATGAGATCCCAGGAGGTGGAGTGGGTTCAGCCATTGATAAGGACTCTGAGCCAAGGACATTTAATATCAAGTTTGCCAATAGCCAGCCTATGGGCTGAATCCAGCCACGAAAAAATTAAGGGTTTTAAAATTTGGGGAATTTTCCATAAAACCCCAAATATCCAGCTTAAAAAATTCTAGTCATGCTGGATTCACATTTCATAGCAACAATGGACCAGAGCAGAGGAGTAGCTGTCCCCTCTAAAGGGGCACATGCCATTCCTACTTGACACAGTCTCCACCACTCTCTACTGTGTGGCACTCAACCTCGGTCACTTACTTAAATTATTTAAGCCCCTGTAGGTACCCAAGACTGAGAGACTTAGTTTATATGTATCATTCTTAGCACCAGCTGGTGAAATGGCCTCCTTCTTACCTAGCTACCTCCAAAATATAGACCTGAAAGATGGTTTTGAAAGGAGTATAGAAGGGTGGAGATGGGGAGTAGAGGTGAAAAGGGAGAGACAATTTGCAACTGGGAAAGGAAAAAACCCATAGTGAGGAGAAGAAGGTTTGACAAGTAGAGAGAGAGGGAGGAGTTAGAATTCTCCTTTCCCATCTGTTCCCACTGGCTCCCTGGATTTCCTTAAACAAGGCATGTAATCTTTGTGCATCAGTAACTTTCCTCATTAGTACAAAGTTGCATCACCATATTCAAAATCAAATAATGAAACTTCCATCCTGCTCTTATGAGAGTAAATCAGATGGAGATTCTGAAATAAATTAATCAGTGATAGCATACTGTTTATATTGGCTTCCCTGAAAGACTGATTTAATATTTATCAAGCCTAGAATTTGTGCACCTGTACAAATGATACCTTTACTACCTTCTTTCAGCTTGTATTAATTTCACAAAATGAGGCATTTGGTCTCAAGAATTTCTAGGTTAAAGCTTTCAAAAGGGTGGTGGAGTTGTGTGTGCTGGGGAAGGAGCGAGAGAAAGGTGAGGTTTATTGTACATCATTTCATTAAAACATCAGTCAATCTTAACCATCCTTTAAATAGTTCTCATCTCCCTGACTACCAGTGTTTGCCAATATTGCAGCTGATTTGCTGCAAAAATTCTGAAATTGTTTGCTATTTCTGAAAGAAAGAACTTTCATGCTGGAGATATTTAAGGACTTTCTGTTTACGTGTTTGCATCTATCAGGATTAACTCTGATCAGTTTTTCCTAACCCAGACATCAAATTGGTCTAGAAACTGTACATTTCATTCATTCACTGAATAATTCCTGAGCACCAGCAACATACCAGGCACTGTTCAGGTGCAGGAACAAAGAAAGAGAGGCCTCTCCTCCAACCTAGAAGGTGGACACCAGCATTCAATAAACCCACACAGGTTCAGATTAATTCCCAGTGGGGGTTGGGAATGAAAGTAGCTTAAACCAAGGCAAGTTGAAGTTGTGTGAGGCGAAGAGGGCTCTTTTAATAAGGTGCACGCTGAGGAATGAACATGTCCTGGCTCCAGTGATAAGAAGGAAAGTTCTCTGTGAAGACCTGGGGGAGGGTGTTCCTGCAACAGAAATAGCAAATGTAGAGGTTTGGAGGCATGGAAGTGCCTGCTCTGTGTAAAGAAATGGCAGCAGCAGGTGGAGGTGGGAGACATGGGTTGGGGGGTGCTTGTTGGAACCAGTGAGATCAATTACAAGATATTTTAAGGGACATGCAATTTTGTTACTTTTAAGCACTGAATATTAATTGGAAGCAGGCTAATAAATGTACTAAAGAACCCCCTTAGGGAACCTACTTTAATGAATAGAGAAGAAGTGTTTACAATTATAGTAACAGGGTTGTCTGTAAATAAATGTGTCTAAAAATGTCTAATTTGACATTTTAAAAACAATTTGTCCTTTTAAGCAGTTTAAACACACCATTTCCCAAATGTTGTTAAGATCTTCCATTTGCATTCTAAATCTTTCATCTCTTTTCTCCCTCTTCCCCTCAAGTAAGTTCTGACTAGCTCTTAAGAACTTGGAGTTCTTCATAGATTTTGAAAGGCCAACACCAATCAAGTTCTTACTGAAACTACCACAAACTTTTAATGAATAAAGTCTAGATTTTTTGCAGCATTCCTAGAACAATAGTTGATAGTTATTAGTTATTTTGATTCACAATGTGCGTACATTATTAACTCCATCTTGCAAATGAGGAAAATGACACTTAAAAAAGTTATATAGCTTCATCAAGTTTACATGGCAAGGAATCAGAAGGGTCAAGATTAAAACCCAGATCCTCTGAACAACCTACATACATTTAAGTATAGTAAGTCTGCTATATTAGAAGTTAAGTTGGCCTAGGTTCTAGTCTCTAATCTGTTGCTAACTAGCTCATGACCTTGGATGAGGAGCTCAACCTCTCTAAGAGCTTAATTTCTTTATCAGGAAAAAATGTTGCTCATGATACCTGCTTAGTCTCACCAGACTGCATCCAGTTCACAAATGTGTCCTACACACCATGGAGTGTGCTGGGGGCTGCATATACCAGGGAAACAGGATGCAGAAGCTGGCTTCATGGAGGTTACCATCATGGAGAAGGAACAGATGTGATTCAAATGATCCTACAAATAGTAGTAAAAAATCACAGTGAAAGCAGGTTTTCTGAGTCCTTACAGGAAGACCTGACTAAAGGTGTACTTTACCAAGGGTTTTGGCATTGCTTTGGGCCAATCTTCATTGCAAATATTCAACAACCGGCACAAGCAAGGCTCTGACCTGGCATCTCGGGGCTCAGGAACCTGTTGCAGATCAGTGAGACAGCATATTCTCTTCTAAGGCAAGAAAGATCCTGAGTTCTTTGGCAAAAGAGTCAGACTTGCCAGGAAGACTCAGTAGTCAAGTCCTCAAATGCTGAAAAGGAAATTAGTTTTAACAAAAACACAGAGCTGAACATTAGGCCCTTCCACTTTCTGCCTCAGATGCTAATCTGGCTGGCAATTGTGTACAGGAGACAAAAGGTCACATAGGTACTCTGTGCTATATGCCTCTCCCCCACCAACACCTTTTTAATCTCTGATGGTGTGATGAAGGATTCAGGATGCTGGGCTCCTGCCTTAATCAGATTCATTCCACTCTGTTGGTGGTGGTGGTGCTGTTTTCTGGTGTCTCTGAGGAAATAAAGATGATAAATAGAGAGAAGTCTCATACTTTATTAGCATGGATGGGCAGACAGATCCCAGTAGTAATTAATCCCAAGATGCTTACAAATTTTTCCTTCTTTGTTAACCAAGAGTTGGGGTTTGCAGTTGTTGCCATAAAGGAAGAATGAAAACTGAACAACTATATTCTGATGGAGTTGGAAAGAGATGGCAAAATATTGATTAATCATCCCATGATACTTAACAAATATCAGTGTCCTACAAGTCAAGACCTTAGGTGCTTAAGGAAAAACAAGTCATAGGCATGCAGTATCCTCTTAGGACAGCATAGAAAATTCTGTAGCTTAAGCCTGAGTTAGCAAAGATCTTTTTCTGGGGGGTGGGGTAAGGAAAAAGGGAATATAAAGAAGGTAAGGACCAACCCCAAACAATGTAAAACAGCAATGAATCCTTGTGGAAATTGGGTTGTTTTTGGAACTTTTGTGTATAACTAAGGATCAGGCAGAAAATCCTTTTGTTTCAGTCCTGGGATTGTTCAACACCTTTCCAGAAAATCCACATCTCTTTCTTGCCTAGCAAGGACTGCAGAATGGCTAAAGGTCAGTCATTCCAGGACAGTCATTCTGGAAGGATTTGAGCTGTTGTGAGGTTTTGGGGACATTATTGTGATCATTAATTCTTTTTATGCTTTGACCTAAGTAAGAACAGGAAATTCAAGTTTTGGTTCTGGCTCCATTAAGCATGAATCATGTGACCTTGAGTAAATCATTTTACCTCTCTGAACCTCAGTTTACTCACCTGAAAAATCAATAATTATGCCCAGCATACCTTGAAATTCCTATGTTCCTGAATTTTAAAACTCTGCATTTATAGCAATTTTAGGATACTGGGCTGAGTATATCATCAAACCAGGACAGATATCTCTCATGCTTTTGAAACATATTTGAGAGGTGAAAGGTGTATTTGTGGAGTGGTGGTGGTGAGATGGGATTTATCTATTTCTTCTTAAAGATTTTTGGGAAGCATTAAAGATAAACAACTAAGTCCTTCTCAAACTCTTCCAAAAGGCTGAAGAAGAGAGAACACTCCCAAAGTCATTCTCTGAAGCCACCATCACCCTGACACCGAAAGACAAAGACACTACAAAAAAAGAAAAGTGCAGGCTAATATCTTTGATGATTATAGATGCAAAAATTCTCAACAAAATATTAGTAAAATGAATCCAACAACACATAAAAACGATCATATACTATGATCAAGCTGGATTCATCCCAAGGTCACCAGGATGATTCAACATATGAAAATCAATCAATGTGATACCTATATCAGCAAAAGAAAAAACAGAAACCTCATGATCATCTCTAGATGCAAAAAAATCATTTGATAAAATTCAACATTAATTTATGATAAGAACTCTTAACAAACTGATATAGAGGGAATATATATCAACATAATAAAAGCTATTTATGACAAACATAATATTCAATTGTGAAAAGCTGAAAGGCTTCCTGCTGAAATCTGGAACAAGACAAAGATGGCCACTCTTACCACTTCTATTCAACAGAGTACTGGAAGTCCTAGCCACATCAATCAGGCAAGAACAAGAAATAAAAGAATCCAAATTAGATGAGAAGAAGTAAAATAGTCATTGTAGGCAAATGACATGATACTAAATATGTGTGCTTAATTGCTCAGCTGTGTCCAGCTCTTTGCAAACCCATGGACTATAGACTACCAGATTCCTCTGTCCATGGGATTCTCCAGGCAAGAACACTGGAGTGAGTTGCCATTTCCTTCTCCAGGGGATATTCCTGACCCAGAAATTGAACCCTTGTCTCCTACATTGCAGGCAGATTCCTTACTGTCTGAGCTACCAGGGAAGCCTGATACTAAATATAGATAACCCTAAAGACCCCAAACAAAAACTACTAGAATTGATAAATTCAGCAAGGTAGCAGGATACAAGACTAACCTGTTGCATTTCTTTATACTAGCAGTGAAACATTACAAAGGGAAAGTAAAAAAAATATACATAAATGTATTTTTTAAATACCTTTTAAAATCACATAAAATAAAATGCTTAAGAATAAACTTTGACCAAGGAGGTAAAAGATACATGCTGAGAACTATAAAACATTGATAAAGGAAACTGAAGATGATTCAAATAAATGGAAAGATATCTCATGATCTTAGATTGGAAGAATTAATATTGTTAAAATGGCCATACTACCCAAAGCAGCCTACAGATTTAATGTGATCTCTATCAAATTACCCATGAAATTTTTCACAGAATTAGAATAATTCTAAAATTTATATGGAACCATAAAAGACTCAGAATTTCCAAAGCAATCCTGAGGGAAAAAAAATAAAGCTGGTGGCATAACTCTCCCAGACTTCAGACAATACTACAGAAATGGTAGGGACCTAACAGAAGCAGAAGATATTAAGAAGAGGTGGCAAGAATACACAGAAGAACTGTACAAAAATGATCTTCATGACCCAGATAATCACAAGTTATCTGATCACTCACCTAGAGCCAGACATCCTGGAATGTGAAGTCAAGTGGGCCTTAGAAAGCATCACTACAAACAAAGCTAGTGGAGGTGATGGAATTCCAGTTGAGCTATTTCAAATCCTGAAAGATGATGCTGTGAAGGTGCTGCACTCAATATGCCAGCAAATTTGGAAAACTCAGCAGTGGCCACAGGACTGGAAAAGGTCAGTTTTCATTCCAATCCCAAAGAAAGGCAATGCCAAAGAATGCTCAAACTACCACACGATTGCACTCATCTCACACGCTGGTAAAGTAATGCTCAAAATCCTCCAAGCTAGGCTTCAGCAATATGTGAACCATGAACTTCCAGATGTTCAAGCTGGATTTAGAAAAAGCAGAGGAACCAGAGATCAAATTGCCAACATCTGCTGGATCATGAAAAAGCAAGAGAGTTCCAGAAAAACATCTATTTCTGCTTTATTGACTATGCCAAAACCTTTGACTGTGTGGATCACAATAAACCGTGGAAAATTCTGAAAGAGATGGGAATACCAGACCACCTGACCTGCCTCTTGAGAAACCTGTATGCAGGTCAGGAAGCAACAGTTAGAACTGGACATGGAACAACAGACTGGTTCCAAATAGGAAAAGGAGTATGTCAAGGCTGTATATTGTCACCCTGCTTATTTAACTTCTATGCAGAGTACATCATGAGAAATGCTGGGCTGGAAGAAGCCCAAGCTGGAATCAAGATTGCCAGAAGAAATATCAATAACCTCAGATATGCAGATGACACCACCCTTACGGCAGAAAGTGAAGAGGAACTAAAAAGCCTCTTGATGAAAGTGAAAGAGGAGAGTGAAAAAGTTGGCTTAAAGCTCAACATTCAAAAAACTAAGATCATGGCATCTGGTCCCATCACTTCATGGCAAATAGATGGGGAAACAGTGTCAGACTTTATTTTCTTGGGCTCCAAAATCACTGCAGATGGTGATTGCAGCCATGAAACTAAAAGATGCTTACTCCTTGGAAGGAAAGTTATGACCAACCTAGATAGCATATTAAAAAGCAGAGACATTACATTGCCAACAAAGGTCCGTCTGGTCAAGGCTATGGTTTTTCCAGTGGTCATGTATGGATGTGAGAGTTGGATTGTGAAGAAAGCTGAGTGCCGAAAAACTGATGCTCTTGAACTGTGGTGTTGGAGAAGACTCTTGAGAGTCCCTTGGACTGCAAGGAGATCCAACCAGTCCACCCTAAAGGAGATCTGTCCTGGGTGTTCATTGGAAGAACTGATGCTGAAGCTGAAACTCCAATACTTTGGCCACCTCATGAGAAGAGTTGACTCACTGGAAAAGACCCTGATGCTGGGAGGGATTGGGGGCAGGAGGAGAAGGGGACGACAGAGGATAAGATGGCTGGATGGCGTCACCAACTTGATGGACCTGAGTTTGAGTAAACTCCGGGAGTTTGTGATTGACAGGGAGGCCTGGTGTGCTGCAATTCATGGGGTCGCAGAGTCCGACACAACTGAGTGACTGAACTAAACTGAACAAAGTTATAGTAATCAAAACAGCATGGTACTGGCACAGAAACAGACATATGGGTAACGGAACAGAAGAGAGAGCCCAGAAATAAACCCACACACTTAAACATCAATTAATCTTTGACAATGGAGGCAAGAATATACAATGGAGAAAAAATAGTTTCTTCAGCAAGTGGTATTGAGAATGCTGGACAGCCAAATGTAAATCAGTGAAGTTAGAACACATCCTCACACTATACACAAAAATAAACTCAAAATGGCTGAAAGATTTAAATATAAGACATGACAAATTCAAACTCCTAGAAGAGAACATAGGCAAAACATTCTCTGACATAAATCATATCAATGTTTTCTTTGGCCAATCTCTCAAGTCAATAGAAATAAAAGCTAAAATAGACAAATAGGATCTAATCAAGCTTGCAAGCTTTTACACAGCAAAGGAAACCATAAACAAAATGAAAAGACAATCTGTTGCCTGGGAGAAAATATTTGCGAAAGATGAAACCAATAGGGTTAACTTTCTAAAATATACAGATAACTCATATAATTCAATAACAAAATCCAACCAATCCAATCCAAAGTCGGTGAAGATCTAAATAGATATTTCTCAAAAGATGACATTCAGTTAGCCAATAGGCACATGAAAAGATGTTCAACATCACCAATCATGAGAAAAATGCAAATCAAAACTACAATGAAGTACCACCTCACACCCATCAGAATGGTCATCATTAAAAGTCTGTTGTTGCTGTTCACTCACTCAGTCACATCTGACTCTGCAACCCCATGGACTGCAGCAAGCCAGGCTTCCCTGTCCTTCCATCTCCCAGAGCTTGCTCAAACCCATGTTAATTGAATCGGTGATGCCATCCAACCATCTCATCCTCTGTCATTCCCTCTCCTCCTGCCTTCTGTCTTTCCAGCATCAGAGTCCTTTCTAACAAGTCGGCTCTTCAGATCAGGTGGCCAAATATTGGAGCTTCAGTTTCAGCATCAGTGCTTTCAATGAATTATTCAGGGTTGATTTCTTTGAGGATTGACTGGTTGGATCTCCTTGCAGTCCAAGAGACTCTCAAGAGTCTTCTCCAACACCACCATTCAAGAGCATCAATTCTTCGGTGCTCAGCCTTCTTTATGGTCCAACTCTCACATCTATATATGACTACTGGAAAAATCTTAGCTTTGACTAAATGGGACTTTGTTGGCAAAGTAATATCTCTGCTTTATAATATGCTGTCTAGGTTGGCCATAGCTTTTCTTCTAAGGAGCAAGCGTCTTTTAATTTCATGGTTGCAGTCACCAACTGCAGTGATTTTGGAGCCCAAGGAAATAAAGTCTCTCACTGTTTCCACTGTTTCCCCATCTATCTGCCATGAAATGGTGGGACCAGATGCCATGATCTTAGTTTTCTGAATGTTGAGTTTTAAGCCAGCTTTTTCCCTCTCCTCTTTCGCTTTCATGAAGAGGCTCTTTAGTTCCTCTTCACCTTCTGCCATAAGGGTGGTGTCATCTGCATATCTGAGGTTATTGATATTTCTCCCGGCAATCTTGATTCCAGCTTGTGCTTCATCCAGTCCAGCATTTTGCATGATGTACTCTGCATAGAAGTTAAATAAGCAGGGTGACAATATACAGCCTTGACTTATCCCTTTCCCAATTTGGAACCAGTCTGTTGTTCCATGTCCAGTTCTAACTGTTGCTTCTTGACCTGCATATAGATTTCTCAGGAGGCAGGTCAGGTGGTCTGGTATTCCCATCTCTTTAAGAATTTTCCATAGTTTGTTGTGAGCCACACAGTCAAAGGCTTTGTCATACTCAATAAAGCAGAAGTAGATGTTTTTCTTGGACTCTCTTGCTTTTTTGATGATCCAGTGGATGTTGGCAATTTGATCTCTGGTTCCTCTGCCTTTTCCCTGTACAATTTTACAAACCTCAAAAGTCTACAAATAACAAATGCTGGAGAGGGTATAAAGAAAAGGGAAGCCTCCTATACTATTGGTGGGAATGTAAATTTTTACAGCCACTATGGAAAACAGTATCAACGTTCCCTAAAAGATCAAAATTAGAATTACCATATGATTTAACAACCCCACTTCTGGGCATATATCTGGAGAAAACTATAATTTGAAAAGATATATGCACCCCAATATTCACAGAAGCACTATTTACAATAGCCAAGACATGAAAGCAACCTAAATGTCCAATGGCAGATGAATGTTTAAAGGTGTGGTACATATATACAATGGAATACCACTCAGTCACAAAATGAATGAAATAATGCCATTTGCAGTAACATGTTTGAACCTAGAGATTATCATATTAAGTGAAGTCAGACAGAAAGGTAAATACCTTATGACACCACTTTTATGTGGAATCTAAAATATGACACAAATGAATTTTTTTTACAAAACAGAAACAAACTCACAGACAAAAAGACAGGATTACCAAAGGCAAACGGGTGGGGGAGGGATAAATCAGGAGTTTGGGAAGCAAATACAAACTACTATATATAAAATAGATAAACAACAAGGTTCTACTGTATAACTTAGGGCACTATATTCAATATCCTGTAGTGGAAAAGATATGAAAGAAATGTGTGTGTATCCAAAGCACTTTGCAGTACAGCAGCAAACTAACAAAATATTATAATTCAACTATACTTCAAATAAAAAATAAAATAAATAAGAATTGTTTGTAATTTGTATACTGAATACATAGGTGTTTCTAAAGAATTTTACAGTGTTTAAAACTGTTTATTCTCTTGGATATTTTAATTTTACTCCTGATTACTTTACTCCTGATTTACTTCTGATTTCTTTGTGTGTGCATACATCCTCATTTTGTTTTCAAACATTTTATCCTTAAAACGTGAAGATGTCAACTTCAACCAATAGATTAAATATGTGTACTGCCTGAATTAGGGAAAACCTCTTATACTTTCTGGATCTTTGAGTATCTCAAGCTGAATCTTCTGAGTTCTTCAAAGTTCCAAATATATTTGCTGAGGCAAGAAGAAAAAAAAAATCTTGGAGGGTATCCAAAATAGAATCAGACTGAATTTCCAGTGGTCTTCTGTTTAACCCTAGCCTCTTCTGTTCAACCCTAGCCTCTTTGACTTGCCATGGGTCCTGTCCATCATACTGTATTAATGAGAAAATGGCCAAGAAACACCTACAGGTTTTTAGCAAACAAACTCTGCTTCACTGGAGATGTGCTATTATGCATTAGAACACTGGGCAAAGCTAACAGTGCCACACAATAAATAAATACACAAATAAATAAAGGGAAACACAAGGCCTTTTTAAAGATGCAAAGTGGGAAAGAACATTATTTTCTCTCTCTTGAGACTCAGCCTCCACTATGAACCAAAAACCAGAGTTCACCACCCTAATACTCTAAACCTATTGAACCAGATCAAAATCTCTGTATCTAAATATGCTGTGAGCTGAACCTGAACAGAGCCAAAATTTCATCTGGTTCAAATTCATGTTCTTTTTTTTTTCTTCTCTGCTCATAGAATTGCCTAAGTGATTTAGTGACCAGCATTTCTCACTTGAAGAACCTTAAGAAATGGTGCTTGCATGTGTGCTGTGTGACAGTGATCAAGATGAGTACTTTTATTTTTCTTAATATGAAATATCTATTCCAAGACTACAGAGCTCAGGTTCCTCATATCTTTGGTATGTGGTGGGACAAAATTTTGTGGATTTGAGGGTTTTCTTTCTTTTTTTTTCTTTTTGGTTAAAAAACCAACACAGCTTCGAGACGTTCACATACAACAACCCAAGATAGTTTCTGTCTGCCCAGTTCCCAGATAAAAGAAAAACAAAACGAGTGCAGAGCAGTTGATAATTTTTTTGAAACAGGATACATTTTTCCCATGTTCAGATCTGAAAATACTCAACTGTAATTTAATCTACCTTTATTAGATTACACAGTTATGTCCACAAAATTGTAGAAACCATCCTAAATTAGTAAGGGCACAGAAGAAGCAGGCTGAATATGAGAATTCCTGCTGCTCTTGTCTGCCATGTCTTCTGAATAGAGAGGCAAGGCATGGGCGAAACACTCGATTTATCAGGGACAAGGGAGCTCAGCACCCCTCGAGTGTCCCCAGTAGGAAGCCCACCTTCTAATTTGGAGTTACCCCAGCCCTCAAAGAGTCTGCTGGACAGTTGCAGAACAGGCCAAAAATGGCCAGGTCATCCAAAAGTCACCCTTTACTGGTCCAAATATGCTTCATGCTTACAAAGGCCTGCATAGTGTTATGGACTAAAATATGGACACCCAGTTAAATTTATATTTTAGAGAAATAAAGAATAATTTTTAGTATATCTCAAATATTGCCTAGAATATACTAATACTAAAAAATGTTTGTTCATCTGAAATACAAATTTAATTGTCTGTATTTTGATTTGCTAAATCTGGCCACAAACTTCAAATCACTCCAAAATATCACAACACCTTTTACAATAGCAAAATTGAAATAAACCATGTGGTAGGAATGAATCTTAGGCTGTAAATATAAGTGTGAAAGTTATATGTATATACATATATATATGTATATATATATAGTATTTTAAAGAGCAACATATTCTTCTTCCAACTGCCCAAGCCAGTAGGAAATTCAGCCTCAGTCCATTAGGGGACCCTGCACCTTCTTTGGGCCCTATCTCAATCCAGAACCTTAGGTGGTGTCCAGAGACTAGGGTAGTCAAGCTATCATGGTGGCAACTTGGGACTCTGTAATCACTTTAGGGACAGAGGCTCTATCCTGACTTTCCTGTGGGGCTAGGTGAACTTTTTTCCCAAGACATAGCATCTCTGTACTTAGGAGCTCTGTTTTTGTTGTTGTTGTTGTTTTGTTTGGTTGGGGTTATTTCTGTGCCACTCTACACAGCATGCAGGATCTTAGTTCCCTGGCCAGAGATCCAGCCCAAGCCTCCTGCATTGGGAGAGCGAAGTCTTAACACCATTGGCCTACCACTTAAGTCCCAGGAGCCACGTTCTGATCAACGATCTTTCCATCCACATTGACTTTTACTTAAATTCTGTGAACTCTCTTCCTTTTCCTCTCGTTGACTTCCAAAGGCATTCTCTCACTTCCAGTTGACCTCAAATATATAGTTGCTTCAGTAATTGTTAGGCTTTTATGACAGACAGGGAAGTTTCTATCTTTAAGTATTACTGCTCCCTCCAAAGTAATCCCTGAGGAAATAATCCCTTATGGGGCTGAATACCTGCTTGAAATGGAAGCAGGTAAGATCATGGAGACTGCACAGGATGAGTTATTGCTCAGTAAATATTCTTTCTCCCTATCCCTATTTCACCTCCATGGGAGGAGCCTTCATCCCTTACCCATTGATTTGTCATGTGACTTGCTTGATTTGTCATTACCCCTGGGATTTGTCATGTGACTTGCTTCATCCAGTGGGATGTTAATGGACATGACCAAGCTAGGCCTTGAAATGTGCCTGTGTGGTTAGGTGTTCTCTTTTGTACTCTGCCATTATCAATGCCACATGTCCAAGGAAGATAAAAGACATGTAAAGCAGACTCAGAACAACTCATTGCTTAGAGCCAAACCCAGCCAAGTACAGCCCAGATCAGTTGAACTCCAGGCAATCTTCTGACACACAAACAAGAAATAAATATTGATTACTGTATGCCACTGAGTTTTGGAGTAGTTTGTCATGTAAAATAACAAATACAGGTACAAATAAAAATTCGTATTTCAGTAGATTACTGAATTCAGTAAATTGTCTTGACACACCTAATGCTCAACTATGATACTGAAGCATTTATTGTATCCCAAAATCACAGCTATAAGCCTGTGATCTTATGGCTTGCTTGCTGTCTCTTCATAACATCTGACATCATTTTCTAAGTTATTTATTTCTTCTAATAGCTAATATTCATATAATTCCTTGAAGTTTGCAAAGTGCCCTCAAATGCATTATCCTATTAGATCTTTTTAACAATCCAGTTGTGAGGTAAGGTTGATATTACCAGCCCTATTTGAGAGACAAAGAAATTGATTCAGAATGAAATCAACGATTGCCCATGGGAACAAAGCCAGTTCTGAGTTCCAGACCAGAGCCAGAGTTCCAAACACATCTTCTCACTCCTCCTACAAAGCTCCTTCCACCATACTATGATGGCCCTGAGAACCCAGTACAGGTCTGGGCACATTACAGTTCTCAGTAAACACCTGAGGAATGATGGGGAGACCAGTGAGTATGAAGTCAAAGCTCCCAGGAAATATCTCACTAGCAATTCTCACCCCATAGTTTCTATTATTGTGTTAATTGGTATTTGGGGAGTGAGTAGAGGGACTGGGTAGAGAAGACTGGATGCTATTTAATACATTTTAGAAATTCTGCTTTAACAAATAAAATGTCTTTATTGCTGGGTCTTTAGTGGGCTTGAGGGGGGTATTTGCATGACTTTCTAGGTGAGGAATAGATTATACTGCTTTTCTCTAACTGATTTGGCCATGGAATCTTTTGAATCAGAAATCCTTTTGTAGGATTTGCTGGGATCCGTAGAACCCACCTTAGGAAATATCAGCTTATAGCCTTGGACTACCCTGGTTCTGTCCTTTGGCATTTTCATTTTGCATTATCCAGAGCTGTTTGTGTTGTGGGCACCCTCCAGGCTCTTTAAGCTATTGTTAATGACTCTATTCTAATTTCAAGAAACTTGTTACTTAATGGGATGATAACTTGGTATATTAATTAAAGTTCTTTTCATTGCAAACACAAAAAGCAACTCTGGCTAACTTCTTTTAAGATTAGGAAGACTCACAGAATCATAAGAATTGCCAAACAATTAGGATTTGAAAAGAGAAGGAATGGTGGCAGTTTAGGGGATTTCAGCCCCGGGAGTCACTGAAGCTGCCACTCAAATAACTCTGCTGTGGAAATGTCTCTGTCTGCATCTTTTCACTCAGATTTCAATTCCTGGGATGGAGAATCTGATTGTCCTTGCGTAGGCCATGTCTTTTCCCCGGGATCATTCAGCCAGGGAAGAGAGCAAACTGCTGTGATCTGAATAGCCACTCTGATGCATGGCTCCCATGTCTGCCTTACAGTGAATAGAGTCCCATCTTTTGTGGGGGTTGGTGTGAAATTGGTGGATAAAGCTATAACTACCATTCAAAGTCTGTTATGTTTCTTTCTAGGGATGTAAGACACTGCTTTTTCTTCCTTTGATCACCAAATAAGTTTTAAAACGACACTATAAAAAAATTGAGTTTCCAGCACTAAAACACAAACTTAGCCTGGAGAATCACTTTTGCAATTAGGGCATCCCATGAAACCAATGAACATTTGCTTAGGGGCTAGTGAAATAGTGGCTGGACTTGCTCACAGTTTTCAAATCCTCTTAATCTCTTCCTTTTTTGCCAAATGCAGACAGCTGAATTCACAGAGTTTAATATATATTTGATGCAACTTGACTGTATACCAGAGATGGACTAATATGGAACTTCCCTGGTGGCTTAGATAGTAAAGAATCCACCTGAAATGCAGAAGCCTGGGGTTCAATCCTTGGGTCAGGAAGATCCCCTGGAGAATGGAATGGCAACCCACTTCAGTATTCTTACCTGGAGAATTCCATGGACAGAGGAGCCTGGCAGGCTACAGTCTATGGAGTCGCAAAGAATCAAACATGACTGAGTGACTAACACATTTTAAACAATATAATAGCACTACACAAACCTTAGAAGTAAGAGGCTAGCATCCCCCTGGTTAGTTACCAAAAAATAATGGTGACGTAATCATCAAGAATGGTATCCCGTGGATAGATCAACTAAACAGAAAATTAACAAGGAAACACAAACCTTAAATGACACAATGGACCAGCTAGACCTAATTGATATCTATAGGACATTTCACCCCAAAACAATCAACTTCACCTTTTTCTCAAGTGCACACGGAACATTCTCCAGAATAGATCACATCCTGGGCCATAAATCTGGTCTTGGAAAATTCAAAAAAATTGAAATCATTCCAGTCATCTTTTCTGACCACAGTGCAGTAAGATTAGATCTCAATTACAGGAAAAAAATTGTTAAAACTTCAAACATATGGAGGCTAAATAACACGCTTCTGAATAACCAACAAATCATAGAAGAAATCAAAAAAGAAATCAAAATATGTATAGAAATGAATGAAAATGAAAACACAACAACCCAAAACCTATGGGACACTGTAAAAGCAGTGCTAAGGGGAAGGTTCATAGCATTACAGGCTTACATCAAGAAACAAGAAAAAAACCAAATAAATAACCTAACTCTACACCTAAAGCAATTAGAGAAGGAAGAAATGAAGAACCCCAGAGTTGGCAGAAGGAAAGAAATCTTAAAAATCAGGGCAGAAATAAATGCAAAAGAAACTAAAGAGACCATAGCAAAAATCAACAAAGCTAAAAGCTGGTTTTTTGAAAAAATAAACAAAATTGACAAACCATTAGCAAGACTCATTAAGAAACAAAGAGAGAAAAACCAAATTAACAAAATTAGAAATGAAAATGGAGAGATCACAACAGACAACACTGAAATTCAAAGGATCATAAGAGACTACTACCAGCAGCTCTATGCCAATAAAATGGACAACTTGGAAGAAATGGACAAATTCTTAGAAAAGTATAACTTTCCAAAACTGAACCAGGAAGAAATAGAAGATCTTAACAGACCCATCACAAGCACAGAAATCATAACTATAACCAGAAATCTTCCAGCAAACAAAAGCCCAGGGCCAGATGGCTTCACAGCTGAATTCTACCAAAAATTTAGAGAAGAGCTAACACCTATCTTACTCAAACTCTTCCAGAAAATTGCAGAAGAAGGTAAGCTTCCAAACTCATTCTATGAGGCCACCATCACCCTAATTCCAAAACCAGACAAAGATGCCACAAAAAAAGAAAACTACAGGCCAATATCACTGATGAACATAGATGCAAAAATCCTTAACAAAATTCTAGCAAACAGAATCCAACAACATATTAAAAAAATCATACACCATGACCAAGTGGGCTTTATCCCAGGGATGCAAGGATTCTTCAATATCCGCAAATCAATCAATGTAATACACCACATTAACAAATTGAAAGATAAAAACAATATGATTATCTCAATAGATGCAGAGAAAGCCTTTGACAAAATTCAACACTCATTTATGATTAAAACTCTCCAAAAAGCAGGAATAGAAGGAACATACCTCAACATAATAAAAGCTATATATGACAAACCCACAGCAAGCATCACCCTCAATGGTGAAAAATTGAAGGCATTTCCCCTGAAGTCAGGAACAAGACAAGGGTGCCCACTCTCACCACTACTATTCAACATAGTGTTGGAAGTTCTGGCCACAGCAATCAGAGCAGAAAAAGAAGTAAAAGGAATCCAGATAGGAAAAGAAGAAGTGAAACTCTCACTGTTTGCAGATGACATGATCCTCTACATAGAAAACCCTAAAGACTCTACCAGAAAATTACTAGAGCTAATCAATGAATATAGTAAAGTTGCAGGATATAAAATTAACACACAGAAATCCCTTGCATTCCTATATATAACAATGAGAAAACAGAAAGAGAAATTAAGGAAACAATACCATTCACCATTGCAACAAAAAGAATAAAATACTTAGGAGTATATCTACCTAAAGAAACAAAGGACCTATACATAGAAAACTATAAAACACTGATGAAAGAAATCAAAGAGGACACAAACAGATGGAGAAACATACCGTGTTCATGGATTGGAAGAATTAATATTGTCAAAATGGCTATTCTACCCAAAGCAGTCTATAGATTCAATGCAATCCCTATCAAGCTACCAACGGTATTTTTCACAGAACTAGAACAAATAATTTCACAATTTGTATGGAAATACAAAAAACCTCGAATAGCAAAAGTAATCTTGAGAAAGAAGAATGGAACTGGAGGAATCAACCTGCCTGACTTCAGACTCTACTACAAAGCCACAGTCATCAAGACAGTATGGTACTGGCACAAAGACAGAAATATAGATCAATGGAACAGAATAGAAAGCCCAGAGATAAATCCAAGAACCTATGGACACCTTATCTTTGACAAAGGAGGCAAGGATATACAATGGAAAAAAGACAACCTCTTTAACAAGTGGTGCTGGGAAAACTGGTCAACCACTTGTAAAAGAATGAAACTAGAACACTTTCTAACACCATACACAAAAATAAACTCAAAATGGATTAAAGATCTAAATGTAAGACCAGAAACTATAAAACCCCTAGAGGAGAACATAGGCAAAACACTCTCCGACATAAATCAAAGCAAGATCCTCTATGACCCACCTCCCAGAATATTGGAAATAAAAGCAAAACTAAACAAATGGGACCTAATGAAACTTAAAAGCTTTTGCACTACAAAGGAAACTATAAGTAAGGTGAAAAGACAGCCCTCAGATTGGGAGAAAATAATAGCAAATGAAGAAACAGACAAAGGATTAATCTCAAAAATATACAAGCAACTCCTGAAGCTCAATTCCAGAAAAATAAATGACCCAATCAAAAAATGGGCCAAAGAACTAAACAGACATTTCTCCAAAGAAGACATACAGATGGCTAACAAACACATGAAAAGATGCTCAACATCACTCATTATTAGAGAAATGCAAATCAAAACCACAATGAGGTACCATTACACGCCAGTCAGGATGGCTGCTATCCAAAAGTCTACAAGCAATAAATGCTGGAGAGGGTGTGGAGAAAAGGGAACCCTCTTACACTGTTGGTGGGAATGCAAACTAGTACAGCCACTATGGAAAACAGTGTGGAGATTTCTTAAAAAACTGGAAATAGAACTGCCATATGACCCAGCAATCCCCCTTCTGGGCATACACACTGAGGAAACCAGATCTGAAAGAGACACGTGCACCCCAATGTTCATCGCAGCACTGTTTATAATAGCCAGGACATGGAAGCAACCTAGATGCCCATCAGCAGATGAATGGATAAGGAAGCTGTGGTACATATACACCATGGAATATTACTCAGCCATTAAAAAGAATTCATTTGAACCAGTCCTAATGAGATGGATGAAGCTGGAGCCCATTATACAGAGTGAAGTAAGCCAGAAAGATAAAGAACATTACAGCATACTAACACATGTATATGGAATTTAGAAAGGTGATAACGATAACCCTATATGCAAAACAGAAAAAGAGACACAGAAATACAGAACAGACTTTTGAACTCTGTGGGAGAATGTGAGGGTGGGATATTTCAAAAGAACAGCATGTATACTATCTATGGTGAAACAGATCACCAGCCCAGGTGGGATGCATGAGACAAGTGCTCCGGCCTGGTGCACTGGGAAGACCCAGAGGAATCGGGTGGAGAGGGAGGTGGGAGGGGGGATCGGGATTGGGAATACATGTAAATCCATGGCTGATTCATATCAATGTATGACAAAACCCACTGGAAAAAAAAAAAAAAAGAATGGTATCCCGGAAGAGAGCCTTGAGGGGGCATTTCTTTAGTCTTGATTCAACAACAATCTAAACTATTTTTTAAACAAGTCAAAACAGGTTTTCTTCTGCCTCCTGAAATTCCAAATTCAAAAGCAAATGAGGCATTAAAAAAAAAAATTTAAGCCTCAAAAGGCTTCAGTACCTTCTACTACGCTATACTGTGGGGCTTTATTTGAATATATTTTGCTTTTATTGCTTTGTGCATTTTGCTGTCTGTGATTTACAAAGTACTGTGGGAAAACAGTTAATACCGAATAAAAGTTAAAATTAAAACCACTTTTTCCACTATGGTGCTGTCTCCTTCCCACCCCCTCATCCCTGGGGGCCTGTTCAACTGAGTTTAGTAGCAGAAAGGCTACTTCGTTCCTAAAGTCATAATCAACCTAAAATGAATTGATTTCTTAGCTCCAGGTCAAGATAAATAGTTAGTTGACAACTATGGTTGGTAATGGAGAAGGAAATGGCAACCCACTCCAGTGTTCTTGCCTGGAGAATCCCAGGGACGGGGGAGCCTGGTGGGCTGCCATCTATGGGATCGCACAGAGTCGGACATGACTGAAGCGACTTAGCAGCAGCAGCAGCATGGTTGATAATATGGAGAGAATTGACAAATAATGGAACATTATTATCTTCATTTTAAGATACTTGTAGAATTCTGGAAGTTTGTGGCACATTTAAACAATTTGGGTTAATTCAAATAACATTATGTTTGGAGCTAAGCTTGCTTTGGGATCCAAATAGTTTCTAAGAAGAACAACTACTGTTCATAGCCCTCTGACACAAGAGATGTTAGATTGGCAGGAAAAGCTTGTTTCTCTCTGCCCACCTGAGGAATGACACCTAAATCTTTTCAACCTGAGGAGACAGACATACCCCATCCCAGCTGGTGACTCAGCCAAGGCTCTGACAATGCCCCCAAGTCTTTGCTGAATACTCACTATGTGCCAGGCACGGTGCTGCTGTGCTGTCACTTTTATACCCATTTTTTGGTTTAACCCATAAAACATTTTACACAGCACGTTAAAATCCCATTTTACATTTGAGAATATTGAGACTGACAATGATCAAGAATCTTTTCTTGGTCAGACATCTCTACTCCCTATAGTAACAATAACCAAAGTAAACAGGAAAGAGGGTTCACACAGAACATGGAGTAAGTAAGGAAGATAAAGTCAGTATCCATGAGATACATTAAAGCAGTAACAACAGTGTGTCTGAGACATGGTGCTAGTATCTTTAAGTACTATCTTTAATCATTACATTGACACCAGGAAATAGGTAGTAAAATGGTCTCTATTTTAGTTCTGAGGAAGGTTAGGAAAACTGCCAGTAACTGAGCATTGCATGGTAACTCCTACAGACGTGCTAGCACAATAAAACAGACACTGGTGCAAAGGACACTGAGAAAAGTCAGGATAGCTTCAGGCCGCAAGTCATGACAATGAAGACTCTAAGTGGGAAGAAAGGCCTTCCACTTAAGCAAGTTTATAGGCTGTAACACACTCAGTCCAAGTGTTTGGTGACAAGAGCAGATAGTTATCTCTGAGTCACAGCTCAGCAGGAAGTCTTCAGAAAGGAGAGGCTGACTGGTTGTCATGAGTCAGGAAGCTTCTCTAGGAGAAATGACATGCCATGAGCCTTATACCACAAGAGCATTTGGCTAGGGCTTCTAGTGCCAACCACACTGCAGAGTTTTCATGGGGAAGTTGGGTTCCAGGGAGTGTTTGTGGATGAATAAGTCACCATTATAACTGACCTTTTTCTCCACCAACTACTACCATCCAGCAAGCAAAGGGATTCTATTTTTAAGTCAAACTGTGCATTGGGTATCTATGTGAAACACAAGCTGTGCTGAATTTTTAAAGGAATCAAAGCCTTACTATAAAGGAATGAACTTTAATGAGTCAGTTAGCAGAGTGGCAGGTATCAGAGAAAGGAACAGTGGAATTTGAATAACAATGCTTCCCTAAGGCGCTGGAACAGACAAGCAAAATAAGATTCCTAGTATTTGCTTCAAAATATTCTTAGGGGTGGTGGAGGGTGATAAGAGTAGCTAGAAATATAGAAAAAATTAGATAGACCATAGGTTGATAATGGCTGAATCTCTGTGATTAATATGTTAGGGTTCAGTATACTCTTCTACTTCATGTATGTTTAAAATTTTCTATAATAACTTAAAAAAAAGAAACAAGTATAGATATGGTCTACTATTCTATTCAATAGAAAATTTCATACCACTGGGAATATAAATGTGACCAGGGGGATGGCTTGGATTTCCTGCACAAAGTTGTAGGTTCTCCTTACTTTCAAACAATATCTAGGTCCTATACGTCCAACCTCCAAAATTCACCTCCAGTGTCCACTTCTCTCCATCTCCCCTGCACCACCCAACCACCACCAACATTGTGGCCTCTTAATATGCCTCCCTATTTCCAGTAGAATGTCTATTTCCAGTCTCTTCTGCCTACAGAAGGAGTGATCTTTTCAAAATGCTAATCTGATATTTTCATGAGAAAAAAGAAAGCTGCAGAACAGTATAAGAAAGGGAAAAGCATATACATTCATACATATATATTTATATACTACCTGCTTATATTTGAGAGATAAACAAATACTTATAAAAATAAAAGAGGAGGAAGTGCACAATTGAGGACATAGGTTAGCAGCAAAATTTCTCTGAATGTCCTCTTATAAATCTTCACTTTGGAATTACGTAATGTTTACACATTCAAAAAATAACATTAAGTAAAAATAAAATAAAATAAGACATTTCTGAAAATTGAACACAAATTGAAACAAAAAAATAAAAACAAATGTTTATTAACTACACAAAGAAAATAATTATTTCAAGTAACTTCCATAAAATTGTTTTGACTTTACATTCTTGTGAAATATATTTTAAAACCAAGAAAAGCTGCAAATAAATCTTAGGACTTCAGTAGCTTTATTGTTAGTATTAGGTGGAACCATACAAAATTGCCAATATTTGGCCATTAAATGTTGACCTATAAAATGAAAATTTCTTTTATTGCAAATATAGTAATATTATATAGTAATATTATTTTACACTATAAATATAACAATACATTTTGCATGTAATCTAATTCATAAAAATATAAATATAGTATGTTATAGCAATATTATTACTTTTGGAAATACTTTTTATATATTGTAGCATGAAACAAGTAATCAATGTTGTTAGGACAAAGTTTTTAGCAAAGTAAGAGAATTATTATTTTAGAAGTTAACAAATATCTTGATTTTTAAATGAGATATAATTGACACATTTTATAAGTTTGAGAGGTATAATGAGTTGGTTTGATACTTTTATACACAGCAATATGATTACTATAGTAACAAAGCAATCATCATTTCTTTGTGTTGAGAACTATAAAAATATAGTCTATTAGCAATTTCAAAGTTTATAATATAGTATTGTTAACTATAATCACTATGCTGTGCATTAGATCTCCAGAACTTATCTACTAGTTGCAAATTTGTACCCTTTAACAATATCTCCCAGTTTCCCCACTCCTATCCCCTGATAACCATCATTTTACTCTGTGTTTTTACACATTCAACTTTTTTAGGTTGCATGTCTAAGTAATAGCATACAGTACCTGTCTTTCTCTTTCTGACTTATTTCACACAGCATAATGCTCTCAAAATAAATTGCAAGTATCAGTATGAACTTGTGCTTCTTTTTCAAAAGTATTAATTCCTAATTGTCCACTAAAAAGGACACTAAGCCTAAGACCCAGATTGTGGTGTCTAAACATCTTCCCACTGAAAGAAAGCAGAGATGCTGGTGGAAACAGCAGAAAACAGAAAAATTAAACTGGGGATATATTACTGTCTAAGGAAACTATCAGAGTAATGAGGTCCAGTTAAAAAGACAAAGATCTGACATGAGGGACTTCCCACTGGCTAAAGCAGGACAATTTATGCATCAACAGAATGATGACTAAAATTAATCAAAACACAACTGAATATATAAAAACCATAAATTCATAATGATACATAAAGAGAAAGTGAAAATAAAAGGAAGGGGGAAAAAAAGGAAGAAGGTGAAAAACACATCATTGGAAACACAGTTAGATGTAATTAGGTCACAGTTTACTCTGCAAGGTTGTGATTAAAGTGAAAGAATCATATATATATCCTGCCTTTCCTGGAAGAACCGTTTTCCAGAGTAGCATAACAACCCTTGATGATGAGAGAAATTTTTATCTTTTATAGAATGATTCTAACTAATAAATGTGTTAGGAAGGATAGCATTAGAAACTCATCATTTTTCAATTCTTAATGAAATAATTGATTCAGATAATGATCATCATTGGATGAAATCATTGGTTTAAAGGTTGATGAGGAAAATTACAATGGAGGGATTTAAGCTTTCATCCCCTTAAATGCTAAACCAGTTTTGTTTTCCTGGGATAACTCTCATTTGATCATAGTGTCTCATCTTTTTATGATATGAATGGTTTGCTAATATTTTGTTGAGGATTTTTATGTCTATATTGGGGATAAAAGTAAGTGAAGTCATTCAGTCGTGTCCAACTCTTTGTGACCCCACAGACTGCAGCCTACCAGGCTCCTCCATCCATGGGATTTTCCAGGCAAGAATACTGGAGTGGGTTGCCATTTCCTTCTCCAATATTGGGGATATTGGCCTAAATTTTTTTATTTGTATTATGTCTTTGGCTTTGGTATCAGAGTAATACTGGTCTCATAAAGTAAGTTGGAAAATGTTCTTTCCTTCAGTATTGTCTGGAATAATTTGTGAAGAACTGCTATTATAATCTTTAAATGTTTGATAGAATTCACCAATGAAGATATCTAGGCTTAGGTTTTTTTTCTCAGAAGATTTTTAATTATTAGTTCAATTTCTTTACTTGTTGTGGATCTATTCAGATTTTCTATTTCTTCTTGGGTCAGTTTTGGTAATTTTTGTCTAAGAATTTAAAAATTTTTCATTTGGTCTATTTGTTGGTACAAAGCTATTCACAGTCTTCCCTTATCTTTTTAATTTCTGTAGCGTTTATGGTGATTTCCTCTCTTTCATTCATGATTTGATGATACTTGCCTTTTCCTTAGTTTGCCTAAAGGTTTGTCAATTTTGATGATCTTTTCAGACATTCAGCTTATGATTTCATTGATTTCCTTAACTTTTTGTTCTATATTTCATTGCTTTGCTCTCTAATCTTTATTACTTTCTTCACCTTACGTTGTATTTGCTTTGCTCTTCACTTTCTAGATTCTTAAGGTGAAAGATTTGGTTATTGATTTGAGATAATTTTTATTTAACATAGGTATTTAAAGCTATATATTTCCCTCTTAACACTGCCTTACTTACATCCCATAAATTTTGACATATTATGCTTTAATTTTAATTCAGTTCAAATTTCCCTTGTGATTTCTTCTTTGACTCATGAGTTATTAAGAAATGTGTTGTTTAATTTGCAAATATTTGTGGTTTCTCAAATTTCTTTCTGCTAGTTGATCTCTAATTTAATTCTTCTGTGGTTGGAGAACACTGTGTTATTTCAATTCTTTTAAATTTATTGAGATATTTTATGGTCAGCATATGATCTGCCCTGGAAAATGTTCCATGCATGATTGAAAAGGGAGAATATACCAACCAAATACTACAGGTGGAACATCTAGACATTAGGCACTTTATGATCTGATGCAATATACTGGTCAAAATGGACAAGATTATGTTGCAATAACAAATATAACTAAAGTGGTTACTTACCCAACCAGGATCCAGGCTGATAGGAATGCATCTCAATATGGCCTCCCACAATCACACTGGCAGGAGAAAAAGAAGAAGGCAAATCATATACTGGCTCTTAGAGCTCTTCCCAGGAAAAGACACATTTTGCTTCCACTCTTATTTGATTAACTGAAGCAAGTCACATGATCATGTGCGTGCATGCTAAATCACTTCAGTCGTGTCTGACTCTTGAAGACCTCATGGATTATAGCCTTCCAGGCTCCTCTGTCCATGGAATTCTCCAGGCAAGAATACTGGAATGGGTTGCTATGTCCTCCTCGAGGGGATCTTCCCAGCCCAGGGATGGAACTTGTCTTGTCTCCTGCATTGGCAAGCGGGTTCTTTACCACTAGCACCACCTGGTGGGGCAAGGAAGTGCTATTCTACCATATACCCAGAAGCAGACCTGACAATTTATGATGAAAAGCACTTATAATTGGCACACTACTATGAAATATTCCTGTGAAAATCTGCTGAATGCAAATCTAATAAAAATTTCCACTATCTTTCAACTTATAAGAAAACTGTAGTATAGAGGAACAAGCTAAATGACACCATAACTAAGCAAAAAGACAAATCTAATTCTTTTTTTTAAAACTGTGGTATGAAAGAAACATTGAAACAACAAAGAGTCTTAACAATTGAATGTAATACATAGGCATGTTTCAGATCCTGATTTCAACTAAAAAGCCATTTGAGACAACTACAGAAATTTGAATATAGAATGAGTTTTAGATAATACCAAGGGATTAACAATGCTGTTAAGTATGAAAACGGCATGGTAGGATTGTCAGAAAATATCCATATTTTTACAAGTTGCATTTGTAGGTATGTAAGGGTTCAGTTATATCTGTGATTGCTTTATGATACTTTGAAATTCATAAGCAGAGGAAAAATTGGTAGAGGAAGAAAATATGGCAAAATCTAGATATCTGTGGAATCTGAGTGGTATGTATATGAGACTATATTAAAGTATGTTCTCTGCTTTTGTATTATTAAAATTTATTTAATAAAAATATTTTAAAAATTTAATTTGAATCATGTCACTTCTTTAAAACCTCTTCATGGCTTTAGTGGTTGAATAAAAAGTTCAAATTTATTACAAGGTTCTTCAAATTTAGCATCTGTTTATCATCTTTGCCCTGATCATCTTCTTCACTGGCAACACTTCGATCGAACACTTACCATGAGTCCAGGACTACTTTGAGCTCTTTGCCTGCTTTATTATTTTCAATACCACAATAACCAGAGTTATTTTGTTATCCACTTTTTGCAAATGAGGAAACTAAAGTACAGACAGATTCAACAACTAGTCTAAAATCTCATAGCTAGCAGGTTGGGAAAACTGGATTTGAACCCATGCAGGCTGACTCCATCATCCATGCCATTAACCCCTTTATTTTATGGGCCCTTGATATTCCTCTCTCTTGTATGTTCACAAATTACTATGGTGCCTAGCACATGGCAGGAGCTTAAAATTTTTTTGTTAAATGGATGTTGATAGCTTAGGTTTCTATCACTTTTTCAGTGTCCTTATCTTCTCATTAATTCTGTTGCAAATATAGTTACTTTCCTGTTGATAGTCCATTGCTGTCATGATGACCGATAAGTATTTCCTGAAAGGAGTATTACAAGCACAGATAGAAAGTGCCCACTGAGTCCTTTGCTCAATGCGGCTTTCCTTATAACTGTCTTGGGTTCTCTCAATGACTCTTGCTCTTAATATATTGTAACGTAATTCTTTGTTTATATACTTACCTCTTATCCAGTCTATGAGTTCTGAGAGGCCAGGAACTCTATCTTATGTACCTCAGCCTCCAGTTCCTAACACGGTAGTTGGCATGTCTTGTGCTATTAAGTTTATTGAGTAAATCAGTGTACAAGAGCTGCTAAAGAATTCCTCTTTATCTGTCAAAACCTAGCTTAAATGTTTTTGTAAAAAAATTCCTGCTGCCTTCCAAAGTTAGTCTGTCCTCTGTGCCGTTATTGTACCTTCCATATACACTTATAATTTTCTTCATGTTGCACTGTACTTTTCAGCCCACTTGTGTTCCCAACTAGATCATAAGCTTTGCAAATCTGGGACTGTGCTTTACTCATCTCTGTCTTACTAATACCTAGCAACATTACTATCACAGAGTAGGGGCTCAATACATTTTTGTTCAAAAGCAAACTATGAAAACTTTTAAAATGCACAATTATCAATATATTTATTTATTGCCTTTAGCAGATATTGCAAATAAAAAAATAGTTTACATTCTGTCTTTGAAAAAAATTCTGATGGGACTTTGGAAATGGGACACATACCTTAGTAGAGTAATACTCTGCTGTGTGCACTATGCTAAGTCACTTCAGTCATGTCTGACTCTTTGCGACCCCATGGGCTGTGTAGCCCGCCAGGCTCCTCTGTCCATGGGGATTCTCCTGGTAAGAATACTGGAGTGGGTTGCCATGTCCTGTTCCAGGGGATCTTTTTGACCCAGAGATCGAACCTATGTCTCATATCTCCTGCTCTGGCAGGCAGTTCTTTACCATTAGCACCACATACCATCACCACCATTTCAAGTCTTTTGCCACTTTCTGTTATTTGCTTTTGAGCTATAAGTGAGTGATGGTCACTTTGTATTTATGCTGCTTCCTCTGCTAAACTTGCAGTATGTCACATGCCATTAATTTTTTTTTTCCCCAAAAGATTCAATATGGGAAAATTGATGGCCATAACTGAGGATATAAAGTGGGAAAAATAATAAAGCAAATGAATATGGCACTATGGAAAGACTGGCAGCCTGCTTTTCTGCTCTGGGCCTCAGCTTCCTCATTTGTAAAATTAGATCTCACCAGATGATCCCAGAAGCCTCTCCTATGTTCTAGAATCTCGGCTATCTTTACCTCAAAGGAAAGGAAACAATAGGCTTCTGCAGCAGGCTGGTCTTGTGCCCTGGGGTGATATCTATCTGAGCAGGTGAACATCCCTCTATAAGAGGAAAAACAAACAAAAAGCTATTTTCTGGCTAGCCCAGGACCTGACTTAGAAACTTACCTTCTTATCACAGGTAGGATGGGGAGTAACCTGGAGTGATGATTTACAGTCATTATGACCACAAGCAAAATCAAATACACTATAGGACACTAGAAAGAGAGGGACTGTCTAGGAAGAAGGAGAGAGAGTACAATAAGTCCAACTTAAAATTGGACCTTCCCACCCCCACCCTGGCTGCAACCACCTGCTGGCCCAATCTTCAAGGTCAGTAAACTTGTGGCTGTTTTCCATGGCAGGCACTGCTAATTGATTACAGAACTATTTTCTTCTAAAGCTAGACTTCATAATACAATGCTGCTCCAAACTCCAACAACTGTTTAGAGCTGGAATGTCAGCTAAGATCTATCTGGCATCCTGGGCTCAAATTTCCTCCTTATTCCAGCAGAGGAAAGTACTGCAAAGCGATGTGTAATTTTAACTAAATAAGAGACCCTGGGCAAGTTCCTCACTTTGGGCTCTGAGTATTGCCTAGTACCCTCCATTCAGGCATTCTGTGTTTTGAGAATTCTAGTTCTCATCCCTCTTCGGAAAATAGGAACATTTACATGGCACTGCTATCCCAAAGCTCCAGCTTCTTCATGACATGTTAGCATTCAGTTAACCTGGATTGTATCTGGACACATCCAACATGACAAGTGTTAGGTGTCCACACAATCACAGGGGTCATGAGGTATGGTTTATTAACCCTCCCCATCTTCCAGACAAGTTCTCTGGAGTGGTAACAATCAGATTAAGCTGAAGTGAAGCTTGACTGACAATGTCAAAGAAAACTCTCAGGGCTGTCATCTGTTAAGAAATCATTGCTAGAATCTTCCTTGGCAAGAAACTACGTTTCCTTGTCTTATTTCAGGCCTAAATTGCTTTTATTTGTCCTGGAGACTAGATCAATAATCTCTCTCTCTCTCTCTCTGCTAGTATATATGAAATAAATAATTTTATATGAAGTAAAGTAAGGCAAATGGCAGAGTGGAGGAGGGTAGAAAAGTCAGTGTGTGAGAATGCTAATAGGAAAAATAATAGATAATATTAGATATTTATTGTGTGCTTTCTGCATGTCAGGCACTCTGTTATCGCATTTAATCTTGACAGCCTAGAAGATATGTACCATCATTACTCTCTGTTTTACAGATGAGAAAACTTAGGCACAGGGCATTAATTTTTCTAGGGCACTACAGTGATTTTGTTCTAGAGGAAAACCTGAATCAGGGCTCTCTGACTTCTTCCACCACACCACACTGCCTTTCCCAATTCAACACTGAAGAACTTTCTCAAACCACCCCAGGTTCATTAGTGAAGGTTCATTCAGTGTAAATAGTAGAATACCCATTATCAGGTGACGGTTCCTCTCCATCTATTGGCTCTGCTTTCACTCTCTTCTTTGGCAATCTGGTCCTTCACGGTAACAAGATGGCCACCATTAGCACTAGACATAGATCCTAGGCCTTCAGTAACCCCAATAGGAGAAATGATTCTCTCTCTCCTCAGTCGTAGAAAAAGATTGTGTCTTTTTGTCTCTTTTCCCACCTGTTCCTAGCTTGAAGCATCACTATGGCCAACTGGAAGAAAATGATGACTTGACTGTCCAGGCCTGGGTCAACTGTTCATCCCTGGAAGTAATGGGGAAAAACCCCTTCCAAATTACAAGGTCAGAAATTAGGAGGGGATATTCTAAGCAAAATTCGTGTATGGTGTCTTAAAAAAAAGTGGGTGGCAGGCAAAAACATTAGATGTCCAGTCACTAAACTTGTATCTATGCAACACTGCAATATTCCCAAAGAATTGGCAATTGTGGTAATGCTAAATAAAGCAGTTGTAAGCTTTGTTTTGGTAAAATTCTAGAAGTTTAGAACTTTTCCTGGTACCTGAGCTTGGACTCAGATGTAACGTATTAATATTGTCATTGTGGGCAGCCTCTTCATTGTTCCTCCTTCTGCACCTCCAACTAGCGCTTCACAAAGACGCCCCCACCCCCCTCACAGGCAGAAATAAGCGCAGGTCTCTTTCCTCATTTTACAAAAGGCTGCACTTTTGCCCTAAGAAAGTTTTAAGCACTGCCTTGTCACTACACTGGGTGGTAGGAGGGACTCTACCTCCTCTTCAGCCGCTTGTCACTCATTAGTTTCATTATTCTTCAAAGCCTATTTGTAATTCAAGGTCAGGTTCTCATCCAGCTTCTTCATGAAGCCCTTTCTAGTCTTTCCACTGCAGCACTTACCCAGTATCTCTCATGATGCAGGGTTTTCTTTCTTTAAAAATATTTTTAAAATTTCAAAATATTTGATGCATACAAAAGAGTACTTGTAATATATGTGCAACTTGTAAAGCATAATTGCCAAGAGAATGTCCATGAACCTACCACCTGATGTAAGAATTCTGTTTTGGTTAGTGTTTAGGAATATAACTGATTTTTGTATTTTAATTTCATGTCCAGCCACTTTCTTAATCACTTTTTATTATCTCCTTATAACTATTTTTTATTGTCTTACAACATTGCTTAGATGTCTAGAATACACACACACACACACACACGTGTGTGTGTGTGTGTGTATATATATACATAGACATGTGTATATATATATATATATATATATGTTTCATGTAAAACATTATATTTCAACTTCTGTATATAAAATAGTGTGCTCATTCCCAAAAATTTAGTTTTCATCCATCACCATGTAGTTGGACCTCCTTTACCATACCATACCCATTTCACCATACCCACCCTTCCCCACTGGTAATCACTATTCTGTTTTCTGTACCTGTATTGCTTCTGTTTTGTCTGGATTATTTTTGGTCAGTTTATTTTTTATAATGTACATATAAGTGAAATCATTTGGCATTTTTCCTTTTCCATCTGACTTATCTCACTTAGCATAATAACCTCTGGGTCCAATTATGTTGCTACAGATGGCAAGATTTTATTCTTATTTATGACTAAAGAATATTATATATGTATATACCACATCATGCTTATCCATTCATCTATTGATGGGCACTTATATTGCAAATAATGCTGTGCTGAACATAAGGGTGCATAGTGAAAGTCACTTAGTTGTGTCTGCCTCTTTGTGACCCCATGGACTGTAGCCTGCCAGACTCCTCTGTCCATGAAATTCTCCAGGCCAGAATACTGGAGTGGGTACCTGTTCCCTTCTCCAGGGGATCTTCCTGACCCAGGAATTGAACCAGGGTCTACTGCATTACAGGCAGATTCTTTACCAGCTGAACCACCAGGGAAGCCATAAGCATACATACATCTTTTTAAATTAGTGTTTTATATTCTTCAGATAAATTCCAAGATGTGGAATAGCCAAATCATATGGTAGTTCTATTCTTAATTTTTTGAAGAGTCTTAATACTGTTTTCCATAGTGGCTGCTCCAATCACATTCCCACCAACAGTGTATGAAGGTCCTCTTTTCACCACATCCTTACTAATGCTTGCTATTTCTTGTCTTTTTGATAATAGCCATTCTCATGCATATAAGGTGATATCTCATTTTGGTTTTCTTTTTCACTAATAATTAGAGCTGTTAAACTTTTTTTTTTTTCATGTGCCTATTGACTGTCTCTTATGCCTTCTTTGGAGAAATTCTAGATAATATTGAATAGAAATTGTGTTAATGGGAATATGTGGTGGATAATGTAATGTACTATCCAGACAACTCTTTGAGAATCAAAGAGTCATTATCATGGTTGCTGGGAGTGCTATTGGAAAATGGTTTTCATTTGTGGGTCCTTTCTGGGGATCACCTTGGGAAGACAACACTCATGCTCAAGGTATGGTTCTTCCCAGGACCAACCCTCATCCAATGACTGACTGACAAGATAGTATAAAGACCCAGAGGACATTCCAACTCCAAAACTCTGTGGGTTTAGTTGAGGTCTTCATTAGAAATATTTCCTAGCTCAAATTCTCTCTCTGCCTAAGCCAGCTTTCTTCCTCTCCTTTCCACATATATCAATCTCAGAAGAACTCCCCAACAAGCATTTTGTATGTCGACCTCTCTCAGATTCTGCTTCCTGTGCAACACAGCCTGTGACAGCTTCCTTACTTGGGTCCTCATTTTCAAGAGAATGTTAGTGTATCATCAATAAGATTGCAGTAGGGGTTTTGATGGGCTTCCCTCGTGGCTCAGTGGTAAAGAATCTGCCTGCCAATGCAGGAGACTTGAGTTTGTTCCCTGGGTTGGGAAGACACCCTGGAGAAGGCATCCCACTCCAGTATTATTGCCTGGGAAATTCCTGGGTAGGCTAGAGTCCATGGGATTGCAGAAGAGTCAAACATGACTTAGTGACTAAAAAAAAAAAAAAATAAAGGGGTTTTTGATAGGTATTCTTCATTTGGTTAAGAAAATTCCCTTCTATTTCTCATATACTGAAAGTTTTTATTATGAGTGGGGTCATTTTTCTCCTTCCCTGAAAGACAACAAAAGTTCTGTAATATGGATGTGCTGGAGGTAAATCCCCCAGTTCCTTTGAAAATTTTTTTTTTAATTTATTTTTCCCTCATTCTTGAGAGATAGTTTTTAACTTAGCATGCAATTTTAGTCTGATAGTATTAACTTGCAGCACTTTGAAAACTGTTATTCTCTATCATTTGACACCCACTGTTACTATTGAGAAACCAACATCAGTTTTTATGTAGTTTCTCTTTCCGGCCACTTTTAAGACTTTTTTTGATTTTTTATTTTTTGATTCTTTGATTTTTCTTCAGCCTCACTGTAGTGCATGTATGCTACATGGGTTTCTTTTTATTTATCCCAATTGTTATACACTGTGCTTCCTGCATCTGTAGATTTAGGTCAGTTATCAATTCTGGGAAATTCTCAGCCATTACCTCTATAAATAATCTCCTTCTATTCTCTTGTCCTGGATCTCTATTAGACAATGCAAGCAATGATACTTTCTCTTTCTATTCTCTGTATCTTTTAATCACTCATATTTTCCACCTCCTTGTCTCTCTATAGGGTATTCTAGATAATTTCTTCAGCTTTTCCCACCAGAAAAGACATTTATATATTGTATTTCAAGCTATACTTACTATGCTCTTGAGCCCTGACACTGGCATAATAGCAATAGTTATACTTTTCAAAATGTTCCCTTTTTTCATAGTAGCTGGGTCACACTGATAGCTAAGTCATCAAATAAAAATATTTCATTTAAAATATATTTTGTACCTATATATTTTACATCCTGTATAGGTTAATTTCAAACTTTGAAGTCCTTAGGGACCTAATTAAAATTGAATTTGGTGATATTGATTACTTTTTGCTCATAGTGACTTATTTCTTGTGTTTTTGGTGGTTTTTTTGAATTGTGAGCTTATATTTTGTTTAATTTGATGAGAATGATGGATTTAGCAAAAAGAGAAAGAGACATGAGCTCCCTTAAAAGGAGGGAAAGACATGAGGTCTTGTGCATGCACCAAGCAAAGGCCATTTAAGAAAATAAGGAATATAAGGAAGAGAGCCTTCACCAAGAACCCAACCATGCTGGTGCCCTGATCTCAGATTGCCAGTCTTCAAAACCATGAGAAATAAATGCTGTTTAAGCCACTGTCTGTGGTATTTCATTATAGCAGCCCAAACTGACTGAGATGTATGTTTTCAGAAAGTATTTTCTGTTGTTGTTATCATCCATCTTCTTATTTTAAGCAATGTCATAAGTACTAGGGGCTAAATAAACATTTTCTTTTAAACAGTGGATAAATGACTTTGTAGATGAATCTCTTTGAGTCTTCTTCATCTGGTTCTGTTTCAACAATGATTAATTATTACCTCTTCCTGCTCTGAGTCTTGCCCTTTCCCCATCAAGGAGCTCCAGCATCTGGGATCAAGCCATCATTCATGTTGGTCATGGATCTCTCCTAATTTCAGAGTTGAAGATATTTTAGTCAGGGATCAGATCAGTTCCTTTCAGAGAGGAATTTTTATCATGTTCTTTCAAACGTACATCCAAGGGCAGAGTTCATAAGAAGATCCAGGCAAAAAATGTTCCACTGATTTCCTCCTAAGTCATGAAGCTTATTCTGAGAAGAGTCCCATGTAAATCTGAAATCTGATGCTATCTATCAAAAAATGTCATTTGAATCTCGTGCTGCTTTAGCAGGAGGACGACTGAATTGTTGATTATATTGGCTGTCTGAACACTTAGCAGTACAGTTTAAGGGAAGCCTAAGAAAAATAACTCAGCAGAGTCAAGGAACAGCAAGCAAGAGATAATGCCCACATAGACAATTTTATGTTACTCAGCTATTTTGGGGGCTTCCCAGTGGCTTAGCAATAAAGAATCTGCCTGCAATGCAGGAGACGCGGGTTCGATCTCTGGGGTAGAAAGATCCCCTGGATGAAGACACAGCAACCCACTCCACTCTTCTTGTCTGGAGAATATCATGGACAAAGGAGACTGGTGAGCTACAGTCCATAGGGTTGCAGAGTTGGACACGACCGAAGCAACTGAGCACACACACATGCACACAGCAACTGCTTGGGGGTGCTCCTGCAGTTTTTAATGGTCATGTTCTAGTATTGCCCTGAAAGAAGGAAGGAAGACACTAAAGCCAAACTACTGATCCATTTTTCAAGGGCAAACTCCTTTACTGCAAGGGACACCAAACAGATGCTTTCTCAGGGTAGCACCTGTGGACTAAAGAGATGCACAACGTGAGAGCTGAGAGTTCATTTATTTGCAGCAAAATGAGGACTGCAGCCAGGGAAACAGTACCTCAGATAGCTCAGAGACTGCTCCAAAGAGGCAGTGGGGAAGGTCAATATGTAAGATTTTGGTGAAGGGGGAGTTCAATGTAATCAAGCAATTAATTTGCAAAAGGTTTTCTACTAGTCACGAGAAGCTGATGCCACCATAAAGAGATTTAGACATTTTCTAGATATGAAGAGATGCAAGACTGGGATGCTGTTAAAGTGCCACACTCAATATGTTCGAAATCTGGAAACTCAGCAATGGCAACAGGACTGGAAAAGGTCAGTTTTCATTCCAATACTAAAGAAAGTGAAAGTGAAGTCACTCAGTTGTGTCTGACTCTTTGTGACCCCATGGACTGTAGCCTACCAGGCTTCTCTGTCCATGGGATTTTCCAGGCAAGAGTACTGGAGTGGGTTGCCATTTCCTTCCCCAGGGGATCTTCCTAACTCAGGGATTGAACCCAGGTCTCCCACATTACAGGCAGATGCTTTACCCTCTGAGCCACCAGGGAAGCCCCATACTAAAGAAGGGCAATGCCAGAGAATGTTCAAACTACTGCACAATTGCGCTCATTTTACATAATAGCAAGGTAATGCTCAAAATCCCTCAAACTAGGCTTCAACAGTATGTGAACTGAGAACTTGCAGATGTACAAGTTGGATTTAGAAAAGGCAGAGGAGCTAGAGATCAGACGCCAACATCCATTAGGTCATGGAAAAAACAAGAAAATTCCAGAAAAACATCTACTTCTGTTTCACTGACTACACTAAAGCCTTTGCCTGTGTGGATCACAACAAACTGGAAAATTCTTAAAGAGCTGGGAATATCACACTACCTTATCCCTCTTCTGAGAAATCTATAGGCAGGTCAAGAAGCAACAGTAAGAACTGGACATGGAACACTGGTTCAAATTAGGAAAGGAGTATGTCAAGGCTGTATATTGTCACCATGATTATTTAACTTATATGCAGAGTACACCATGCAAAATACTGGGCTAGATGAATCACAAGCTGGAATCAAGATTACTGGGAGAAATATCAACAATTTCAGACATGCAGATGATACTATCCTAATGGCAGAAAGTGAAGAGGAAATAAAGAGCTTCTTGATGAAGGTGAAAGAGGAGAGTGGAAAAAGCTGGCTTAAAATTCAACATTTAAAAAATGAAAATCATGGCATCTGGCCCCATCACTTCATGGCAAATAGATGGGGGAAAAATACAAACAGTGGCAGATTTTATTTTCTTGGGTTCCAAAATCACTGTGGATGGTGATTGCAGCCATGAAATTAAAAGACATGTGCTCCCTGGAAGAAAAGCTATGACAAATCTAGAGAGTGTATTAAAAAGCAGAGACATCCCTTTGCTGACAAAGGTCTGTATAGTCAAAGCTATGGTTTTTCCAATAGACATGCATGGATTTGAGAGTTGGACCATAAAGAAGGCTAAGTGCTGAAGAACTGATGCTTTTGAACTGTGGTGCTGGAGAAGACTCTTGAGAGTCCCATGGACTGCAAGGAGATCCAACCAGTCCATCCTAAAGGAGATCAGTCCTGAATATTCATTGGGAGGACTGACTTTGGAGTTACAATACTTTGGCCACCCGATGCAAAGAGCGGACTCATTGGAAAAGACCCTGATGCTGGAAAAGATTGAGAGCAGGAGTAGAAGGGGGTGACAGAGGATGAGATGGTTGGATGGTATCACAGACTCAATGGACATGAGTTTGAGCAAACTCTTGAGAGATATCTAGAATTTGCCTACAATGCAGGAGAGCCTGGTTTGATTCCTTGTTGGGAATATCCACAGGAGAAGGGGTAGGCTAACCACTCCAGTATTCTTGGGCTTCCCTTGTTGCTCAGCTGATAAAGAATCTGCCTGCAATGTGGGAGACCTGGGCGCAATCCCTGGTTTGGGAAGATCCCCTGGAGAAGCAAAAGGCTACCCACTCCAGTATTCTGGCCTGTAGATTTTTATGGACTGTATAGTCCATGGGGTCACAAAGAGTTGGACGTGACTGAGCCACCTTTACTTCACTTCACTGGGACATAGTGAAGCACAGGGAAGCCTGGCATGCTGCTGTCCATGGGGTTGCAAAGGGTCAGACTTGACTTAGTGACAACAAGGATCGGGATCATGAAATCAGTTCCTGAAAATATCTAATTATCTCAAGATCTGTTCCACCAGTTCCTCTGGAGCACAGAGTGCCTCATTCTCCACCCTGAATTCCCCTCAGGGGCTGTGGAAGTTCAGCAGCTGCAGCAGCTGGGCTTACCTGGTGGCTCGGATGGTAGAGAATCCGACAGAATGCGGGACACCTGGATTCAATCCCTGGGTTGGGAAGATCCCTTGGAAGAGGGCATGGCAACCCACTCCAGTATTCTTGCCTGGAGAATCCCATAGACAGAGGAGCCTGGTGGACGACAGTCCATGGGGTCACAAACAGTTGGACACGACTGAATGACTAAGCAGAGCAGAGCACATGGCAAACACCCTTGTTGTCATTCCATTGCTGGCAAATTTTCTTGGGCAGTGCCAATTTATAGTCAACAGGCAAGAGCCAATTTGTAGTTGACACACCCTATGGGCAGACAAATTAATGAGATGGTGACATTTTATCCTATAGGCTTTTATCCTATAAGCTCCAACTGTGATATTTTCTTGGAACCCTCAGATAGATTCCCTCTTCATCCTCAACCAACCCCATGTCAACAGAACTCTGATCTGATTCTATCAAGTAGTGAGAATTTGCTTCTCTCTATCTTTGTTTTCTTGCCTGGTCAGCATTTTGCAGGATTTGGCTAAGATTCCTGGTGTGCTCCCTGGAGTCAGAAGGTTTGCTGGCGTCGAGTCTGTCTGTTCATTTCAAGTGTTTTGGTGAGGGGAAATTAGAGGGACTTGTGCTTAGTTGAGAATGAAATTTCATCAACTGGGAGAGAGGATGAAGGAAGAAGAGAACAGGGACAGAAAAGTACGATAAAAGCCCTGAGGTCATGGTTGGGCTGGGAAAGAGGATCAGCAAGGAGCAGTGGTTAAGGGAAACAAAACCTCACTCAGATCCCAGCATTGCTACCTGCTGCCTCTGGGACTAGGAGGAAGTTACTTAGCTTCCGTTTCCTCTTCTATAAAATGATATAAAAATATCATGTTGCTGTAAGAAGACTTCAGTGCATAATACACATAGATCTCTCAGTAAATTATCTGTTATTATTATGATTATCCCTTCTACTGGATTGGATCTTCCTGTTTTCCTAAGACTGAGTGCTAGCTGTATTGTTACTGTTATGGGTGATGATCTGGTATAATTGGAGTAACCCACCACCCCCACCAACTATCCCCCTGACCAGCCAACTGAACAGGGCCTCAAATTCCCATCTTTGGAGTTAATCCAATGGGCAGGAAACTTCCACCATTACCTGTCTGTTCTTTAACATAAATATATTATCCAAGAGTCTACAACATCCTAAGGCCAAAAATCTTTTTTTTTTTTTTTTCATTTATTTTTATTAGTTGGAGGCTAATTACTTTATAATATTGCAGTGGTTTTTGTCATACATTGACATGAATCAGCCATGGATTTACATGTATTTCCCATCCCGATCCCCCTCCCACTTCCCTCCCCACCCGATTCCTCTGGGTCTTCCCAGTGCACCAGGCCCGATCACTTGTCTCATGCATCCAACCTGGGCTGGTGATCTGTTTCACCCTAGATAATATACATGTTTCGATGCTGTTCTCTCGAAACATCCCATCCTCACCTTCTCCCACAGAGTCCAAAAGTCTGTTCTATACATCTGTGTCTCTTTTTCTGTTTTGCATATAGGGTTATCATTACCATCTTTCTAAATTCCATATATATGTGTTAGTATACTGTATTGGTCTTTATCTTTCTGGCTTACTTCACTCTGTATAATGGGCTCCAGCTTCATCCATCTCATTAGAACTGATTCAAATTAATTCTTTTTAATGGCTGAGTAATATTCCATGGTGTATATGTATCACACCTTTCTTATCCATTCGTCTGCTGATGGGCATCTAGGTTGCTTCCATGTCCTGGCTATTATAAACAGTGCTGCGATGAACATTGGGGTGCACGTGTCTCTTTCAGATCTGGTTTCCTCAGTGTGTATGCCCAGAAGTGGATTGCTGGGTCATATGGCAGTTCTATTTCCAGTTTTTTAAGAAATCTCCACACTCTTCTCCATAGTGGCTGTACTAGTTTGCATTCCCACCAACAGTGTAAGAGGGTTCCCTTTTCTTCACACCCTCTCCAGCATTTATTGCTTGTAGACTTTTGGATAGCAGCCATCCTGACTGGCGTGTAAATGGTACCTCATTGTGGTTTTGATTTGCATTTCTCTGATAATGAGTGATGTTGAGCATCTTTTCATGTGTTTGTTAGCCACCTGTATGTCTTCTTTGGAGAAATGTCTGTTTAGTTCTTTGGCCCATTTTTTTATTGGGTTGTTTATTTTTCTGGAATTGAGCTTCAGGAGTTACTTGTATATTTTTGAGATTAATCCTTTGTCTGTTTCTTCATTTGCTATTATTTTCTCCCAATCTGAGGGCTGTCTTTTCACCTTGCTTATAGTTTCCTTTGTTGTGCAAAAGCTTTCAAGTTTCATTAGGTCCCATTTGTTTATTTTTGCTTTTATTTCCAATACTCTGGGAGGTGGGTCATAGAGGATCCTGCTGTGATTTATGTCAGAGAGTGTTTTGCCTATGTTCTCCTCTAGGAGTTTTATAGTTTCTGGTCTTACATTTAGATCTTTAATCCATTTTGAGTTTATTTTTGTGTATGGTGTTAGAAAGTGTTCTAGTTTCATTCTTTTACAAGTGGTTGACCAGTTTTCCCAGCACCACTTGTTAAAGAGGTTGTCTTTTTTCCATTGTATATCCTTGCCTCCTTTGTTGAAGATAAGGTGTCCATAGGTTCTTGGATTTATCTCTGGGCTTTCTATTCTGTTCCATTGATCTATATTTCTGTCTTTGTGCCAGTACCATACTGTCTTGATGACTGTGGCTTTGTAGTAGAGTCTGAAGTCAGGCAGGTTGATTCCTCCAGTTCCATTCTTCTTTCTCAAGATTACTTTTGCTATTCGAGGTTTTTTGTATTTCCATACAAATTGTGAAATTATTTGTTCTAGTTCTGTGAAAAATATCGTTGGTAGCTTGATAGGGATTGCATTGAATCTATAGATTGCTTTGGGTGGTATACTCATTTTCACAATATTGATTCTTCCAATCCATAAACACGGTATGTTTCTCCATCTGTTTGTGTCCTCTTTGATTTCTTTCATCAGTGTTTTATAGTTTTCTATATATAGGTCTTTTGTTTCTTTAGGTAGATATACTCCTAAATATTTTATTCTTTTTGTTGCAATGGTGAATGGTATTGTTTCCTTAATTTCTCTTTCTGTTTTCTCATTGTTAGTGTATAGGAATGCAAGGGATTACTGCATGTTAATTTTATATCCTGCAACTTTACTATATTCATTGATTAGCTCTAGTAATTTTCTGGTAGAATCTTTAGGGTTTTCTATGTAGAGGACCATGTCATTTGCAAACAGCGAGAGTTTCACTTCTTCTTTTCCTTTCTGGATTCCTTTTATTTCTTTTTCTGCTCTGATTGCTCTGGCCAAAACTTCCAAAACTATGTTTAATAGTAGTGGTGAGAGTGGGCAACCTTGTCTTGTTCCTGACTTCAGGGGAAATGCCTTCAATTTTTCACCATTGAGGGTGATGCTTGCTGTGGGTTTGTCATATATAGCTTTTATTATGTTGAGGTATGTTCCTTCTATTTCTGCTTTCTGGAGAGTTTTAATCATAAATGGATGCTGAATTTTGTCAAAGGCTTTTTCTACATCTATTGAGATAATCATATGGTTTTTATCTTTCAATTTGTTAATGTGGTGTATTACATTGATTGATTTGTGGATATTAAAGAATCCTTGCATTCCTGGGATAAAGCCCACTTGGTCATGATGTATGATTTTTTAATATGTTGTTGGATTCTGTTTGCTAGAATTTTGTTAAGGATTTTTGCATCTATGTTCATCAGTGATATTAAGGCCAAAAATCTTAACTACTTCATGACACAGTCATGTTCTATTTTCCTGTTTTCTTTCTTTCAATTGGGGAGGAGCACTTTCCTAATTTCTCTTAGACAATACAAAGTGTGCTGATCACTTTAACTTCTGAAGTGCAGACTCACTTGGTCCTAAGAAGGTCAAAGGAGCAAAGTTTCATCCTTCACTTGCATTTGTCACCCACCTTCTAGGTTAGAAGTGTGGGAAAGGGGCCAATGGCTTTCTTTCTCCATCCTCTCCCACACTCATCTGGTTTTCCTCACTCATGGCCCATGTCTGGTCTGCAGGAATACCTGACTCTGGAAAATTCTGTGAGTTCAAGCTGATCCCAGTGTAGCACCTCTTCTCTGCTTACCTATGACTCTAACCAGCCCTTCTCACACCCTTCAGATTCAGTCCTTGTGTACCCTCAAGCCCCCTGGATATCTTTAAAGTCTCAGGTAAAGGCCTCAGGATGGGAGGAAGTGGACTGAAGAGGAGAGTAAAACCATAGCTCAGCCTTCTCCAAGAAATGCTCACTATACATCCTCTCTCTCAACACATTTATACCCTCACCATGGGATTCAAGAGTCACCTAACCAATTCTCAAAGAAAATTTCTGCATTATGGTCTGTCTTACCTGACTTTAGCATTTGAGGTATCAGTTAAAACTTCTAGTTTAACCCATTGTTCCATAAACCTATCCCCAAGGGCACCATGGTAAATGTACGTCTTCACAGAGCATGAATTTGTCACAGATCTGTGGTGAGAAGGGAAGGGACAGGAGGGGTGTTGTCCAGGGCAAGGGTTTGACTGCTTTACTTGGTAAGAAATACAAATTAAAAATTAAATCAGATTACATTGTGGGGCAGAAAGCAAAGTTGAATACATATTAAAGTATAACATGAGACTTCAAAGAAATGTCCTACTTGTTGTGGCTTTTGCAAGCAAAGCCTCTAACTCACCCTAACTCTCCACCACCTCCAAGAGTGAATGTTCACATATCTCTCCCATTAGGAAGGTGCTGAGGGTGGGCAGGAGTGGGCACTCCTTGCAAGATATGCATGAAGACATTATTAGCTATTTATTAATTGCAGTGGAGATAACAATCAAGTCACCTAGACGCTGTACTGACCTACCAACATTCATTATCACATTTTTTGCAGATTTGTATATTAAATTGTTGGGGATGAGGAAACAGAACAATAGTCTATTGTTTTGTGTTTTCTGGCAGAATGTCAGAAATAGGTACAGAGTAGGAAAAAACCTCTTAGAACTGCACTGTCCAGCAAGGTAGTCTAACCACAAGTGCCTATGCAATGTTGCTGGTCCAACTGAGATGTGCTGGCATATAAAATATAGTGTAGATTTTGAAGACCTAGTACAAAAAATAGAAGGGAAACTATAGCATGAATAAGTTTCCATGTTGATTATATAATGAAATAGTCATGTCTGGATATACCAAGTTAAATAAAATGCATTATTGAAATTAATTTTACTTTTTAAATAGAATTTAAAGAAAATAGCTATCAGAAAATTCTAATTACATATATGATTCGCATTTGTGGTGTACATTCTAGTGCTGTTGAACAGCATTGTCTTTTGATCCGTTAATCCAAGGGTTACCAAACGGTGGGCCAAATCTAGTCCACTGGCTGTTTTTGTCAATAAGGTTACAGTGGAACACAGTGACACCATTTCTTTGCATATTGAGTGTTTTCATACTATAATGTAAGATTTGAGTTGTTGCAAAGGAACTGTAAGGCCTTCCCAGGTGGCTCAGTGGTAAAAAATTCAAATGCCAAGCAGGAGACGTGAATTTGATCCCTGGGTCAGGAAGATCCCTTGGAGAAGGAAATGGCAACCCACTTTAATATTCTTTCCCGGGAAATCCCATGGACAGAGGATCCTGGTGGGTTACAGTCCATGGGGTTGCAAAGAGTCAGATATGACTTAGCAACTAAACAACAATAATAACAAAGAGAAGACATAGGCTGCAAAGCCCTAAAATATTTATTATTTGGACCTTTATAGAATGAGTTTTCAGATTGCTGGTAATCCAACTCCCTATATTTTTCAAGGAAGAAAGCAAAGCCCTGATAGAAAAAATGATTAACCTAAGGTTATGGGAACATGTGAGGCAGAGGCAGGGTTGCACCTGCCCTTGCTCCTTGCATCACACTGGGCCTCAGTGTACTTGATGGAGCTGAGATGGAGGAAGTTATTCTGTGTACTGGGCCTCAGTGTACTTGATGGAGCTGAGATGGAGGAAGTTATTCTGTGTATGAGGGTGAACTCTGCCTGCACCTCATAGTGAGGGCCTCAGTTCCATCCCAGGGCATAGGAGGGCCTGAACAAAAAAGCAAGGCCCAAGGAAAAGGTTCACAGAGAAGGCTGAAGCCCACCTTAGGGTTGGGGAGCTGGTGGGAATTCCAAGGCTAACTCTCCTACCATACTATTTTGTTTCATTTTATCTCAAAAATATCTTCACTGCCTCACAATTTAATGCTATTTACACTATATCTTAGAGAGAGTTGATACAAAATAAACAAACAAAAATCCCACTTCATTTATAAATATTGCTGAATTAAATATTTACAAAACCCTTTTCAAAGATCTGGCCATTCAATTACTCTCTGATCTTTAATAAGGATAAACCATATGACATATTTCTCCTAGGACTTAGCAAAAGGAAAAATGTTCCTCCAGATGGACTTGCATAGGTTTTTAAATAATAGAAAGAGAACTCTATAACCCAACATGTTGCTCATTTCTTGTGCACTCCCAGGATGACTGGCGCTAAAAGTCTGCTTAATTTCAGTTACCAAGGGGTAACTGAAACACACCAGTCTTGAAACAGAAGACCAAGGGGTCTTATGATGGTTAATTTTATGTGTTAAATTGACTGATTTATGGAGTGTCTAAAATTTGGCTAATCATTATTTCAGATGTGTCTGTGACCATGTTTCCAGATGAAATTCTCAGTAAAGCAGATTGCCCTTTCTTATCTGTGTGGGTATCATTCAATCTGAATATAACAAAAGATAGAGAAAGGAAGAATTTGTTCTCTCTTGGCTGGGACATCGATCTCCTGCCCTCAGACTGAGACTTACACCCTCACCTTTTCTTGTTCTCAGGCCTTCAGACTCAGACTGAACTATACCACTGTCTTTCCTGAATCTCCAGCTTGCAGATGGCAGATCTTGGGACTTTTTAGCTTTCATAATTGTGTGAGTCAATCTCTCATAACAAACAGAAGTAATAGCATATATGGAGAGGAAGATTAAATATATTTATCTGAAACTATATATATTTTAGATACATTTATTGTTTATAAATGTTTTATAATATAAATCAATATATTTATAATATATAAATTTATATAATACAGAAATATTTTATTGTATATATTAAATATACTATATAATAAATGTATATCTATAATATATATTATAAAAATATACATATTTATGGGCTTCCCAGGTGGCACTAGTGGTAAAGAACCCACTTGCCAATGCAGGAAATGTAAGAGATGCAGATTCGATCCCTGGGTCAGGAAGATCCCCTGGTGGAGGACATGGCAACCCATTCCAGTACTCTTGCCTGGAGAATCCTATAGACAGAGGAGCCTGGTAGGCTACAGTTTATGGGGTCGCAAAGAGTCTGACACAACTGATATAAATACATTTAATCTTCTTCTTTATATGTCTTATCTCTGGAGAACCCTGACTACTACAAGTCTGTTATATTATACCCTTCCTCAGTCTAACCTAATCTTTATTTAGTAGCATATTTCTTTCTGCACTTACTGTTATCTCCTTGTGCTTGTTTCAACAAATATTTATTTAGGGCCAACTAGAGCTGCACCCTTAATATACAAAAAGAAAGTTTCTATTCTCAAGGAATTTATAATATAAACGTTGAAGTGAAGAAAAACCCTTACCCACCAGAAATACAATCTATAGTGGCAACCAACCTTTTGAGTGGAGTAGGTGATACTCTTTACAATGTGATTTCATGAACCATGTAGATGTCTCCCTGCTATGCTAAATAGTATTGCTCACTCCTACAAGCCATAATCAGGAGGGTAGACACATGATATATGTACAGCCAATCCCAAATTTCTGTGCCCATGGAAGAAATCACAATGTATCACAGCATTATTGTAAACACAAATCTATTGTAAACAGGCTGTGACATGAATTAGACAGCCACTGACAATCAGAAAGGAATATATGCCATCTCCTAATATCCACAAATAGAAGATCAGTCACTGTGACACAATTTCAGCTTCTTATTAAAGAGTAAAAATTGCAGAAGGAGCAAAGCTAGATGGAAAGTGATATCAGCCATTAACTATTCAGTATGAGTTAAATAACTCTTTCTCTCTTCCCTACTCACCCCCCCCCCCCACCCCAGCAGCAGGTTCACAGTAGTCTGATTGACCTTAAAGAGACTGGCTTCTAGGGACTTGTACAGAAGAAAAAATGAGGGACATGAGAAGGTTTCAGAACAAATATTGCTTACTCCATTATTTTGCATATTAATAATATTCTATCTGAATCATAAAGGATATCCAAACTTTCTCCCTGGCCCTCAACAGGACATCTGCCTTGAATCCCTACCTTGTTCCTTTACCCTTTGCTTTCTCTCTTTTCATTACGTGTTCGTCCTAACTGTAAAATTCCTGAACAAGTGTGTATTTAAAGGAGATTAATCATTCAAATACCACAATTAGTTCAAGAATTGTGTCTTTTCTAGATGGAATCAGCTAATTAATTTTTTTTCTCCCAGGGAACCTGCTCTCGGATGTGAACTAATTAGTGAGCTGCACATCAAAAGAAGTGAAGTGTTTCTTGTAAATAGGATTTCATTTAAAGCAGATCAAAAGAAGATTTACCCAAGTCACTCCCCCATCCTCTGATTTTTCAAGCATCAGGCAGACACCAAAGAGAACAACAAAAACAACAAATCACTTCATGATACACATGCTGCTGAAAGAACAGCTGTGAGGCCAAAGTCAAATATTAATGAGAAGGGTGAACCAAATATGTCCGGGGATGGAATTTCACTTCTTGGAACTTTCACAGCTGGGTTTCTGATATAGATCAACCAGGCAGCAATCCGTATTTGTGATTTACTCTATGTGTAAAGTGAGAGGGTTAGAAATATGGTCTCTAGACTTGGTGATCTCTGGCTGGAAGCTGTGTGACCTTGAACAAGTTACTTAACTTCTCTGGGATTCATGTTACTCATCTGTAATACGTGGGTGCCAACCCCTTCTCTATCCACCTCTCAAGAGACTTGTGAGGATCAAGTGAGATGATTAATGTGACAAGGGTTTAGAAAAACATCTAAAATGGCTATACAAATATGAAGCATTTTTGGCATGGTTAACAAGGTCTCTATAGGCATAATAAATTAGAAGAGGAAAATTTCCCAGATGATTTTGGCCAAAATTATAGCTCTTGAAGAAAGCAGTATCCCAGTGGGCTGCTTCCGTAGATCAGATTCACAGCATAATTGCTCAAACCTCCTTTCTCCTGTGATTACAGTTAGAAATTAGCTTCCAAAGAAGAAACAATTCAAACTAAGCAAAAGGATAAAAAGACCTTTTTGTTTTCCTTTGAAGTTCCAGATCCCTGGACATGACAGATTTCCCAAGAGCAAGCTTACTTGTCCTTCTAAATATTTAGTCACGTGTCCATCAGCCTAGAAGGGCATATGGAACCTAAGCCACCGGTGATTGACTGTGAAAAGAGCTCCTTGACTTGAATTTAAAATGCAAACTGATGTAAAAGAAATCAATAACTACATTTTTTATTGCACAAATAGCTTCATGTCACTTTTCGGTGGTTGTTGCTAAACACCGAGAATTTCAAGGTGGATGAGGAAGCAGGTAACATGTTACCTAAAGAAAAGCCCTTCCCAGAGAAATGAGGCCAATGTATTCCTGCAGATGAGAACATGAACACAAACGGAGAGGTACACTTTGATCTGATGACAAGGAGTGATGCAAGGAGCAGCTGGCAAGGAAGGAGGTGGCTCTGGAAAGCACTGGAAGGATCTCAGGTCCCTCTGTTTACAAGTAGTGTATGTAGTAAAACTGATAACAATATAAATCCAGAACTGCTAAGTAGGTCCATGGATGACCTTAAGACAAAGACATGAGGCAGTTTACTTTTTTCCCCAACCCCACCAATCTGGGAAGGCACACCTCTTCTCACAGGGAAGACAAAGTAAGAGAGAAAAGGGGGTCTGGAAGCAATCTTCTCAATGCTTCAGACAAGTACAGGGTTGTGTGTAATGGATCCAGGTGGGAACGGGGGCTGGAGGAAGGTGGCGGTAAGGATGGTTAGCCCTACCATGAACAACAGCACTGCAGGCACTATGGCATTGGGCAGAGGAAATTCTTTTTTCACTTTTCTAACTATTTTCACAGAGGAGAAATTCATATAACATAAAATTAACCACTTTATGGTACACATTTTAATGGTATTTAGCACATTCACCATGCTATACAACCATCACCTCAACCTAACTGCAATCTTTTCCATCACCTCAAAAGAGGCTCTATACCAGTTAAACAGTCATTTCCCATTCCACCCTGCCCAAAGGCAATACAGTTTTTAAATTATTTATTTATTTATTTGTTGAGGTGGGTCTTTGTTGCTGCGCGGGCTTTTCTCTAGTTGTGACAGGTGGGGCTACTCTCTAGTTGCTGTGTAGAGGCTTCTGATTGTGGTGACTTCTCTTGTTGTAGAGCACAGGCTCTAGGATGCAAGGGCTTCAGTAGTTGCAGCACATGGGCTCAGTAGTTGTGGCTCACGGGCTCTGAAGCACTGGCTTAATAGTTGTGGTGCACAGGCTTAGTTGCTGCATGGCATGTGGGATCTTCCCAGACTAGGGATTGAACCTGTGTCTCCTGCCTTAGCAGGCAGATTCTTTACCACTGAGCCACCAGGGAAGCCCAGAAGCAATACTTTCAACAGGGGTCTTCTTTTGCACATCTCATCCAAATATTAGAATACTCAGGGCTCACTAGTGTCTTCTTTAAGCCTAGTTGTAAATCTCAACCATGTCAACTGTTTAGACACAGTCTTTGCATCTCTGGACTTGGCTCAGGCAGTCCAGAGGCCCTCCCCAGAGTCCTGTACCTAGTGCTATCACAGGCATCTTTGGCTGAAGGATCACATCTCTAATAGAGGCACATCAGGCTTTTAGAAAGAAGTTCAGAGGTGTGTTGTGCCAGCACTCAAGGCACATCTAAGGCTATCTCTGGAGCCACCTCAGGGGTGGAGCTTTACATTTGATCATGAACAAATTTCCAATTGGCTACAAGCCCCTTGCTCTGGACCAATGCTTGAAGTGATGACAGGCGCTTCTTTAGGGACTTGACAGTATCACATCTCTCATAATGTCCCCACACGGCCAGCACAATACAGTAGGTGCTCCATCCACAATGGTTGAATCATCCACTAGGAGGGAAAAGTGCTGAATGCTGGGGCACCAGTTAGCTCTGAGGGAAGGCCTGGCTTAGATTCTTGCTTCTATTTTCATGCACCCAGATCTTGGTATTTCTGAGCCTCAGTGTCCATGTTTGCAAAACAAGTTTATAATACTGCTTCTCTCTTAGGGCCTGAGTGAATATTATGTAGGTTATAATAGATGTAAAGTGCTTAGTCCAGTTTCTCCAATACTGGAGGCCTCTGCACACTGTAACAAAGGTGATTTCAGTGGTAGAAATGAAGGAGAGGGCTAGAAGTTACATGACATTGTTGAAAAAGTTAGAAAGAGTCTTCGGTCAAGAAACAAGACTATAAGATCAGCTGGGAGATACAAAGATGGTTTAAGGCCAACTAACAAGAAATGATGACGCTTCTGCTTTTGGCTCCATGAGTTCCAGCAATGATTCTCTTAAAGACTTCTTCAAGCAGTAAGGGGATGGCCAAAGAAAAAGATTGATGTGATCTGTATTGTACAAACAACCAGCCCAGCCCTTGGTCCCATGTGCTCTTGCACTACTAAAACAAACAAACAAACAAAAATACCCCCAAACCCCAATGACCTCTATTGGTTAAACTTCTACAATAGGAGTCAAATGTCCCATGGAAGCCTGCTTCTTGGCATCCTAAATGAAACTCTCAGGCTGGGGTGTGAGAACAGAATCTATGTTAAGCCGTGAGAGGCAGATTCCCAAATACCAGGAGGAGCTTATATTCTGATGTGCGGTTATCCTCCTGCCCTGCAGATCTGGATTCCCACGGGAGGCAGGGCACAGCTCTTCCACCCCATGTATGCCCCTAAATTCTTCCTAGATCAAGCTAAACAAACTGTCAGCATAAGCCGAACTGATTCTGTTTCACCCAAGCACATTATTTTCCAGGGCCATGGTGCTTCTTGCAACTTGCAATGCTGGAAAAAGAAAAATACTTTATTTTGGAGCTATGATGGAATTAGTTAATACAGATCAAAGTTTTCTTTGTTAAAAGAATTGCCTTTTGTCCTAGTTAACCCTGCAGACTCAGTCAATTTAGGTATGACTGGTTTACTTTACCAGGTCAATCAAACATTGAAAAATAATGGAGATGTAATAGTACTTGGATGGATATGTGTGTGTAACTATATTGCACTTGGTATTTTCCCATTCCAGAACCAATTTTCTGTTGTTCATAACTGGAATTAATTGGAGACTGATGTTTTGAGATGTACCAAGAACTCAGTCCATGGCCCTTCCACTTTCCATTGATCAAAACAGACATGGCCTGCCTTATGGATGGCAAGAAACTTGAAGTATAACAGAAATTTGAATGAGAAAAGCAAGACTAAATAAGATCCAAACAGACTAGGACAATAGGCAAAATGTAGCAAGATAAAACATCATAAGCAAAAACATCACATTACGAAATTTTTAAAAAGTCAACCAGAATGCACGAGGAAGGAATAATATGGTTTAACAGTTCACTTGCAAATGATCTGGAGGGAGAAAATAGTTTCATCTTTCATGGAAACTTCTGTCAATTTATATCAGACTCCAGGAACACTGTGTTGAGTAGGATTCTGAAATACTGATATATGCTGAGCTCATTGGACAAGAGGGCTATGACCAATTTCCACTGTTGGCTTTAGGTAAAAGATGGGAGGACACTGATACAGATATTGCCTACTATTCGCCAATGGTGGGGTAAAATTGATGTGTATCCATAAAATGTGTAAAGTTCCCTATTGTTTTTTCTCTTGCCCAATATCCATTTATCCTTCTTCTGATAAGTAAAAGCTGTTTTTGTCTGGTTATACACCCCTCCACCACTCTCAGCACAAATGATTCCAGTGCTACTGACTCTACTCCCAGCCCCATCAGTGTATCACATCCCCATGGCCACAATGATTATTTCAAGGATAATCAGGTTCCCAGCAGAACAAATCAAAGGCAATTCTGAGATTTTTATTTAAAATGTTAAGCAAAAGGAAATTTCTGTTCAGCATGGTTGTTGGGAAAGTAAGAAGTGACTCTTAAGTTACTTGGCAGTCTTTTTTTTAATCACCATGAGGGAGGAAGCAGCCTGATAATAGAAGCAAAAAGAAGAAAATAAAGAAAACAGATGAAGAGCTTTGATGAAATCATTTAAGCAAAGGATTCAACTGTGCCTACAGCCTACTATCCCTGGTCTTTCAGTCACATGAGCTGACTTTTTGTTTAATTTTGTTTTTAGGACATTTTATGCTTGGTTTCCTGACACTTTTAACCAAAGAATCCTTAATATTGTGATTTAATAGAGTAAATACACATAGGAGATGATGGTCCCATTGTTCTCTGTGCTAGTCACAAAGTTAAGGTTAAGAAAGGAACTCCTAATGCCACACTCCATTCTCTTCTTTGCAATTCATTTAAATAAATGGATTTTTTTTACTAGAGCTAAACAATGAATATAGTAAAGTTGCAGGATATAAAATTAACATGCAGTAATCCCTTGCATTCCTATACACTAACAACGAGAAGACAGAAAGAGAAATTAAGGAAACAATTCCATTCACCATTGCAACAAAAAGAATAAAATACTTAGGAGTATATCTACCTAAAGAAACAAAAGACCTATACATAGAAAACTATAAAACACTGATGAAAGAAATCAAAGAGGACACAAACAGATGGAGAAACATACCGTGTTTATGGATTGGAAGAATCAATATTGTGAAAATGAGTATACCACCCAAAGCAATCTATAGATTCAATGCAATCCCTATCAAGCTACCAACGATATTTTTCACAGAACTAGAACAAATAATTTCACAATTTGTATGGAAATACAAAAAACCTCGAATAGCAAAAGTAATCTTGAGAAAGAAGAATGGAACTGGAGGAATCAACCTGCCTGACTTCAGACTCTACTACAAAGCCACAGTCATCAAGACAGTGTGGTACTGGCACAAAGACAGAAATATAGATCAATGGAACAGAATAGAAAGCCCAGAGATAAATCCAAGAACCTATGGACACCTTATCTTCAACAAAGGAGGCAAGGATATACAATGGAAAAAAGACAACCTCTTTAACAAGTGGTGCTGGGAAAACTGGTCAACCACTTGTAAAAGAATGAAACTAGAACACTTTCTAACACCATACACAAAAATAAACTCAAAATGGATTAAAGATCTAAATGTAAGACCAGAAACTATAAAACTCCTAGAGGAGAACACAGGCAAAACACTCTCTGACATAAATCACAGCAGGATCCTCTATGACCCACCTCCCAGAGTATTGGAAATAAAAGCAAAAATAAACAAATGGGACCTAATGAAACTTGAAAGCTTTTGCACAACAAAGGAAACTATAAGCAAGGTGAAAAGACAGCCCTCAGATTGGGAGAAAATAATAGCAAATGAAGAAACAGACAAAGGATTAATCTCAAAAATATACAAGCAACTCCTGCAGCTCAATTCCAGAAAAATAAATGACCCAATAAAAAAATGGGCCAAAGAACTAAACAGACATTTCTCCAAAGAAGACATACAGATGGCTAACAAACACATGAAAAGATGCTCAACAACTCATTATCAGAGAAATGCAAATCAAAACCACAATGAGGTACCATTACATGCCAGTCAGGATGGCTGCTATCCAAAAGTCTGCAAGCAATAAATGCTGGAGAGGGTGTGAAGAAAAGGGAACCCTCTTACACTGTTGGTGGGAATGCAAACTAGTACAGCTGCTATGGAGAACAGTGTGGAGATTTCTTAAAAAACTAGAAATAGAACTGCCATATGACCCAGCAATCCCACTTCTGGGCATACACACTGAGGAAACCAGATCTGAAAGAGACACGTGCACCCCAATGTTCATTGCAGCACTCTTTATAATAGCCAGGACATGGAAGCAACCTAGATGCCCATCAGCAGACGAATGGATAAGGAAGCTGTGGTACATATACACCATGGAATATTACTCAGCCACTAAAAAGAATTCTTTTGAATCAGTTCTAATGAGATGAATGAAACTGGAGCCCATTATACAGAATGAAGTAAGCCAGAAAGATAAAGACCAATACAGTATACTAACACATATATATGGAATTTAGAAAGATGGTAATGATAACCCTATATGCAAAACAGAAAAGGAGACACAGATGTATAGAACAGACTTTTGGACTCTGTGGGAGAAGGCGAGGGTGGGATGTTTCGAGAGAACAGCATGAACATTATCTATAGTGAAACAGATCACCAGCCCAGGTGGGATACATGAGATAAGTGCCCGGGCCTGGTGCACCGGGAAGACCCAGAGGAATCGGGTGGAGAGGGAGGTGGGAGGGGGGATCGGGATGGGGAATACATGTAACTCCATGGCTGATTCATGTCAATGTATGACAAAACCCACTGCAATGTTGTGAAATGGTTGGCCTCCAACTAATAAAAATAAATGAAAAAAAAAAAAGGATATTTTTCCCCTTGGGGAAAATAAAAAAGGAAAGAAAAGGACTCTAGATTGTAGGAGGAGATGAGCCAGTATTTATTGATCCAGTATTAATTGAATGCTTACTATGTGCCAGATACTGTCCTCATTAGAATCTCATTAAAACTCCATGTAGAAATATAAATATTTCTATGTAGAAATTATTTCTACATAGAAATATGAATTATTATTCCTCATATTACAGATTAGGAAACTGAGACTTAAAGAAGCTAAGAAATTTCCTTAAAGTCACACAGTTGATCAGTGAATAGGAGCTAAATTTGCATCCATAACTGCCTGGCCCCATATCCCACATTCTTTACTTCAAAACTGAACTGCTTGGTCCTCTTTAGTCTTTGCTAGTGTGAAATACAGAGAAACACCCACTCACCAATAAATATGTATCTGAAAAAATACGTCTTTTTTCATTGCCTCCAACACATACACACATCCTTCTGAGGAAGATGGGATCTGGTAATGGAAGGTCCTTTTATTAGTTGAGGCTGGTGATGGATTTGATAGGAAAATTTGAGAGAAATAACACTATATGCTACAATGAAATTTCTCTTCATGGTAAAAGGTTGGGGAATTTAGAGGCCAGCAAATGATCTGGAAGGAAAGATAAGCCAGGAAAACTGAGTACTGCAAATAAGAAATGGAGGGAAAAAAGGATTCCTTCCAACCCTTCTCTTATTTTCCCTTGTTCTCCAGCCCTCCTTGGGAAGACCTCAGGGATGAAGAATATCTAAGCAGTAGTGCAGTATACCAAACATCTCTTCCTCTACCTCCCAGACACACACAGTCACATTTTCCTTTAAAGTTAAGTGTACCATGTGACTGGCTTCAGTCAATGGAATGTGAGCAGAAGAGAAGAAATACATGTTACTTACGGGCATTGTATTCTTCCCCTTGCTGAGGTGGTCATGGAACCACATATCAAGATAGAAATTCTATCGGCCTCTGTCCCTGAGGAAGCACACCAAGCAGAATCTCCCTGTAGATCCACTTTGGGTATTTAACATGAGTGAGAAATAAATTTTGGCTGTGCTAAGACCCTGAGACGCAGAGACTGTTTGGTACTACAACATCACTTAAATTTTATTGACTGATGCAGAATATTTCAGGTTTTTTCACTGTGGTTAAACTCTCTTTGTCTTCTCTCCTGTGAGGTCCTCAGTTAATCCAACATTGTTCACTGATTAATTGTTGTGAGGGGATTCCTTTGAGGAAGCTCCAGAAAGATGTAGGATCTGTTGATATCTGGGTTTCATATTTAGTTTGTATGCTTATATACTTTTGCCTGTGATTTCAATTTGACAGTTTTTCCTTTTCCACCTAGTGTAACGTATAGGTCATTTTGTTCAACAGGTTATCTAAACATTTGCGGACTTTGGGGGATATTGTATTACTTATGAAGAAAGTAATTGAAAAGAAAACTGTTGAATCTAACGTGTTTGGTAGAAAAGAGAACAAGATAAAATTATATACAAAAATACAACAATTTGCCATAATCACCAAAAGGAACTTAAGTAAGATTTACTATCATTTTTGAAGGACTTCAATTCCACAACTTACAGAATTATTTCCTAATTTCCTTTTAATTTTACATTTTGACTCTCCTCTGATCATTTAATAACACCATTTTACATAAGTTTCTTCACATTTATAATTTAATTCACTCCTGTAGATAATTCCCCTTTGAGGTGGCTGAAAAGTGAAAGTGTTAGTCGCTCAGTTGTGTCTCACTCTTTGCGACCCCATGAACTGTAGCCCACCAGGCTCCTCTGTCCATGGAATTCTCCTGGCAAGAATACTGGAGTGGGTTGCCATTTCCTTCTCCAGCAGATCTTCCTGACCCAGGGATCAAACCTGGATCTCCTGTATTGCGAGCAGATTCTTTACCATTTGAACCACCAGGGAAACCCCTGAAGTGCCTGAGACAACTGTTTTCAAACATTATTTCTGTATTCATTTTCTCATATATTCCATCCAACAAATCTATGAGGTGAGCAATGCATCTTTTATTACCTCATTTGACAGATGGGAGCACTAAGCCTAAGAGAGACCATGTGATTTATATGTGGCAACAAAGTAGTTAAGAAAAACCTAAAAACTAAATCTCATGGCTCAGAGCATTAATAAAAAAAAACAGGAAGACCTAGATTGCCATTTTTGATAAAAATTACCCTCCACTTGAGAAAAGACTGAAAAGGAATGGGGGAAAATGAAATGAGTTGTGTAAAAGGGCTGTGATTATGGGTAAGTGCTTATTTTTAAAACATTTTCTTTAATGTTTTTATAATTGTGGTTGAAATATGAATGAATAAAAATCAGAAAAGGGAAATAGAAAACTTGATGAAGTCTCATGGAAAGTGGTCTTATCTTCTATGTTCCTAAGAGGGAAGGGACTGATTTCAGCTCAAATATTTCTAAAGTTCAAGATCCAGCCCTTGGTTAATTTTATGCTTATAAATTTGTCAACTCTGAGAAAAAAATCAATAACTAGTATTTATTGAACACTTACTATGCCTTAGACATAGGTGCTTTCCATGGATTATTTTATTGTGTCCTTTGCAACTATCTGATGAGTTAGATAGGGTTATTGGTTCTATTTTACAGATAAGGACACTGAGGCTCAAGAAGCTTGCTCACAACTATGTGGCTAGAACACTGTAAGACATGGACTGCAACCCAGTCAGCTTGACATCAGTGTTTTTGTTCATAATCACTGTGCTACATAGTCTCTAAGCTATTCTATTTGTCATTGGAGGGGAAGCCTGAAGACATAAAGCTCACAATATTTTCTCAGAATATAGACTTGTCCTTTCCTTCTTATATCTAGTTACATGACTTTCTTCTCACATCTATTTAGTTTTTTTTTTCCATGTTCGGGATGAAAAGTAAATGTCATCTCTAACACCACCTCCTATTGATTAGCAGCATCTGTCTGGAGTGTGGTATTGACAAAGATTCTAAGACTACAAGAAAAATTGCCATGATTGGATTTGCAATGTCTGCTGTGGGCACAGGAGAGGGAAGGGTTGACCAAGTGCAAGCAATTTGACAGCCAGCATCTGAAGGTGGCAAAAAGAAGCATTTGGATAGCAGGGCTAGGACCCAAATCATTCAAGGGCATCAGAAGTGATTTTGACTCTAAACCAATCAAAAGTGATTAGGGAGAAACCATGAGTCCCAGGTGAGTGATAGGAGCCTGGCCCATAATAGGACTTTATTACTCCCACCTCTCAATAGTAGAATCTTATTCTTTTTCTCTGTTGTGCTCACTTATTTATTTGACAAATACCATATGCCAAACAGTATTCTACCAACTAAGGAAAATGTATAAAACAACATGGACATAAGCTCTGCTCTCCTGGAGCTTATATTCTAGTGGGAATAAAAGCACTAAACTGGTAAAGCAGCAAAAAATTTCATATAATAATTCAGTATTAAGTGCCATGAAAACGTCAAGCAAATAAGGAGATGTAGCCATGGGGGGTAGGGTGCAGGGTGAGAGGTGAAGACTTAGGTAGGGATTAATGAGGGGAGGGTCTGGCTATCCAGTTGTCAACTTCACAATGACACTAGTACATTTATATCCTCGGGCTCTCAGCTGCAACAAAGTATATGTTAACATGCACAGCTTAGCACACAAGATATCTTGGTTCCCACATCCTTTCCCTTCTGCTATGTGGACTTTGACACACTTTCTATAGCCATATTCCTCGTGCCTCTCAGTAAATCTTTCCTTTGTGGATTTTTTTGTGTATTTTTCAAATTTCCATAATGTTTTAATCTATGTATTGTATCATTATTATTGTGTTTTCCTATGCTGTTTCCCCCTCCTAGAGTATATTTCCCATTTCTCTAGCTCATGAGTATGACTCATTCTCAAGATCTAGGTTGAGTTAACTCAAATCCACCCAAGTGGAGTTAGGTATCTCTTCCTGAGGTCATCATGATCCTGTGCAGACTGTTTTTTGGGTGTTCCAGTGACAACCTCTGGGACACCAGCCTTCTGACTCCAAAGCTTTTCAACTTCAGCTTCATCTACCCCAGAATTAGTGAGGTAGGGGTCTTGTTGAAGGTTCCTTTGTAGCCCCAGTCCTAATTCAAAGCTTGATACATGCCAGGAACTCAACAGCTATAATACAGAGGAGATCATGGCTGGAGAGATTGGTCTGTGGGCCTGACACATGCTCTATGCTTGACCCTCCACAGATCACTTACACTCTCTGAAGTAGTTTTCTCATCAATTTAAGGTAAAATAAAAACTCATTTCAAAGGATGATTATGAGGATTAAAGGAGATGACTCATATAAAACATTCTGTAAAATATCTGTCAAAAACTTAGCCCTCACTTACTATGTATAAATGATAGTAATTAATAAGTTCAAAGTTGAATAATTAATAGTTGTGATAGCAGTAGTATAACAGATAGATAACAAAATATGGATAAATGGATGGACGAGTAGATGCTTCTGCTTTTGTGGTTACATCAATACTTGACTTGGAATGACTATGATGTTCTGAATTCCTTTGGCTTGGCTTCATGTTCTTCTTGGTTATAAACTACCTAACATTCCTTCTGTCTCTAGCCTTTGCCTTTAGTACCTTTTGCAGGATTTAAAGACTATCTTCTTAATCCACCACTGTTCATAGTGGATTAACATCCAGAGATTTATCAAATAGAAGACTGACATCTGCATTATATACAGTTGTGCTAATTTTACTCCCTCATTCACCTTCCCTTTTTTTCTACTACTATTCACCAATAACTAGTCATTTATGTGGCATTTAATGCTTCATAAATATTATGAGGCTTTATATAGCACTAACTGAGAGGGTTATGGTAAAAAGAGTTTATTTGGTATTTTAAACCTAATTTCTCAACATTATCCTTTTGTTTCTCCCCAGTGCTTTGCATATTTAGGTCCAGCACCCGGGGTTTTGCCAAGCAAATTGTCATTGATGTGTGGAGTTAAAAAGGCAGGAACAAGAGGTTTCTTACTGTGCTAACTGGTAACTCTGCGTGCCTTAAAATAAATCACGCCTGGAACTGCCAAGCCATCTTGGTGTTCTGCTTGCTGATCTGTGAAGAGGCTTAGACCTTTTCCTGAGTGTGTCTTGATTCCCAGTCTGCTGGCTGCAGAACCCTCCTGGCTCATGGGCAGAGGGATGAACAGCAGCAAGATGGCCTCTGCCTCCAACATCTCTGACAGTCTCCTTCCTGGTTGTAGGGTCGAGCTGTGTCAGGGGCTGATGTAGGGTATAGGGCTGGTCATCAAAGCCCTAAACACTGAGACACAGGCCAAGGAATACAGGAAGAAGCCAAGCCTGACTCCACAGCCCTTGATATCCTTCCTGATTCCAGAGCAGAAGGTTAAATCAGGAAAGAAGTCAAGCACAAGGAAGCAAAGAGACATCAATGGACAGACATACCCACCCACACATGCACATTATGCTGCCATTAAGGTCATATCATGCTTTCAAAAATATATAACATGGGGCAACAATGGAGAAACAGACATAGAGAACAGACTTACGGACATGGGGAGAGGGGAGGAGAGAGTGAGATGTATGGAAAGAGTAACATGGAAACTTACATGCCATATGTAAAATAGATAGTCAACAGGAATTTGCTGTATGGCTCAGGAAATTCAAACAGGGGCTCTGTATCAACCTAGAGGGGTGGGATGGAGAGGGAGTTTCAAAAGGGAGGGGATATATGTATACCTATGGCTGATTCATGTTGAGGTTTGATAGAAAACAGCAACATTCTGTAAAGCAATTATCCTTCAATAAAAAATAAATTAATTAATAAAAAATTTTTTAATAAAAAATTAAAAAAAATATAACATGGTGGAATGTACCTGATGTAGTGTCAAGAGAAAAAGTAAAGATAAGAAACATACGTCCAATCTTATATGTGTATACATGTAAATGTGTATACATGTAAATGTGTAAATGATTAGAAAAAATGACTGGAAGAAAACAAAAATAATAATTGTCTACTTGTTGTATCCCATGCAAATGTTATGATATTTTCACTTAAGATATCTTCTTTGTGTTATCTTTTTATATTCTCCAAATTTCTACCATGTTCTAATCTCATTTTTTAAGTTATTATCATTTAAGGCAAAGTGGTAAGACAAGAGACAGAATCAGAGAGGGTGAGAGGCAGAATATTTCAGGCAAGTTTCAGGAGATAGAAACTCAATTCAAACTGACTTGGAAAAAAAAAAGTGTACTGGGTTACCACTAGGCATCCCGGAACCCCAGGTTTAGGATCCAAGAACTCCAGCAATGTCCTAGGGGCCCATGTATCCCTCCTCCTCCCCTCTTCCCCTTCTTCCCTTCCTCTTCCTCCTTACTGTCTGTTTCCCCCTCCCCTCCCTCTCTCCTTTTCTTCTTCTCCCTCTCCTCTTCCTCCTTCTCCTCCTCCCCCTCTGCCTCCTTCTCCTCCTCCCCTTCCTTCTCCCGATGCTGTTCTGTCAATAGTGCTAGAGGCTGCAGAGTAAAATGACTGAGAGCACAGACTCAGGAGCCAGGCTGTCTGGGCTCAAATTGTGCCTTCCCCACTCAGGAACTTTTTAAACCTGGATTTACTTAACCACTAAATATCACAATTTTCTCATCTGTGGAATAGGGATGATAATAATAGCAACAACAATTATACTAATGATCATAAGTATAAGCTCTATGAAGATTAAATGAGTTAATATATGTAAAGCATTTAGATTAGTTCTTGGCATATGGCTGGATTTCATTAAATGTTATCTGTCACCACCACTGCCACCACTGTTATCACTTTCCTTGGTTGACTACCTTTTGAGGATAAGATCTCATCAATGACAAAATGGCTACCAGTTGCCATACACCTACATCCTTTGAGCTTAGCATCCTCAGAGGAAAGAGGATTTCTCTTTGTCTATGTTCAATTATCAATCTTGTGTGTGTGCTCAGTCACTTCAGTTGCATCTAATTCTTTGCAACCACATAGACTGTAGCCCATCAGGCTCCTCTGTCCATGGGATTTCCCCCAGGCAAGAATACTGCGGTGGGTTGCCATTTCCTTCTCCAGGGGATCCTCCCCACCAAGAGATCAAACAGAATTCTCCTGCATTGGCAGGTGAATTCTTTATCACTGAGCCACCTGGGATTCCTCTCAGGAGGCTCTAAATGAGTTGGTCTGGTTCCAAGCCTAGATACGAGCCTGTCACCAGGCCCAGGAGGTCAAGGTAAGGAAGGTTGGCCAGTCTGGGTCACAGGTGTTTCCTTCTGTGGGGCTGAAACACTGTAATTGACAACCTCACCAGGGCCTTGGAGAATGAAAGAGATCCCCCAGAGGAAAAAAAGGCTGTGAATAGGCAATCAAAAAATTATTGCTATTAAAGACGGACTTTCTTGAATTGAGTCTTCTAGACCTCTTGCTATTCAATCACAGAAACCGGTGATTAAATCCTTAGGGTACGGCCTCAAATTGGATTCCATAGGGCCACAACTTGCAGTGGAAAAGTGGGCTCTATTCAAGAAGGATGATAAAATTTAGGCTGGGGTGGAATGAACAAATAGGTGAAATACTACCCTTTCCACCCTATGCTCAATAGATAGATGGACACGTGGCATCTAGACACCTGAAAATGATACCTTATCAGAGTTAAGGTGTTACAGGTTAGAGTCAGGGGGACCAGTTAGAAACCATAGCTGTCATCCAGACAAGAGATTTTGGTGTCCTGAACCAAAGGGAATGGAGAGATATGAGAAGATGCGAGTAAGCTCAACAGGACTTAGGAGAAGGCTATGAGGAGAGAGAGGAGCCCAAATGGTGCCCATAGTTTATTCTCTAAATGAATATCATTTAATGAGATGGAAATACATGGGGGAAGACAGGTTGGAGACGGAGGAAGATGAAGGTGAGATGAAGACACCAAAGCCATTCCCTACCAAGGGGTATCACACATTCTTTTCCCAGAAGACTATGATGGCAGCACTGACCAAAAACTGTTAAATGAGCCCTGGCAATTTCTCCATGTTGACATAGAAGATTGAAGACAACTGTTTTGTAAGCAAAACATACTCATTCTGACTTTAAGATCACCAGGTGTTTCTTAAAGTTCATTTGCATGCTGGTAAGTCAGTAAACAAAAGCCCTGGGCCAAACAATGCATTTGCAACATTTTCAAACTCAGGAGAAAATCTGCAGTTTTTCAGTAATCAACATGATCAGCTCAAACAATTTGTCATGAAGTAATCTGTGTAAATTACTATAGTGAGAATATTTTCTATCATCTGCATGGTTTTATGGAAAGAATTTCTTCTATTATTTAATCCCTTGGGCTTCAGGGAATTGTTTTACAGTGATCTAATATAGCAGAAGCCGGGTTTATTTACAGTACTTATAAGAAGTGATTTTGCCTTCTCTCTCCTTGGCTTTGGGGCTAAAGCAATGGATGCACAGAGCAAGTCCAGACATTCTTGAGAAAACTGGAGGAAAAGGGAATTAAGCATAGATATCATTCACATTCTCAAGACCTTTTAAGATTCATGTGCTAATTTTAAAGATGGGCATTGAAAAACAAAAGCACAAAAACATATATAACATTGTTGTTGTTAAGTTGCCAAGCCATGTCTGATTCTTTGCAACCCCATGGACTGCAGCATGCCAGGCACCCCTGTCCTTCACTATCCCCTGGAGTTTGCTCAGATTCGTGTCCATTGAGTTAGTGATGCTACTTAACTATCTCATTATCTGCCACCCCCTTCTTCTGTTGCCTTCAATCTTTCCTAATATTTTACATTGGTGAGTCTTAATTCTTATGGGTTTTAGGCACCTTTGAGAATCTTATGAAACTATGGAAACTATGCCCAGAAGAATCCACATGCATGTGGATACATGTCATATGCAACATAGCAAGGACTTACGGAATGCTTTAAGCCCATCTGTGGACTTTAGGTTAAGGACACTTGCTGTGTTCATAAGGACACCTACTACTGTCCAAGAATTTTCATGACCACTCACCTTCACTCTTCTTCACTTTAATTATCAGTATGAGGACAACGAATAGATGAACACCATGGTGCATGTACTAGTGTATATAGCACACATTTCTTGATTGTCCAAAGATTAGTATGTAGTCTGATAACCTAAATTATCAGAACACAACTGAGAACCCAAAAGGAAGCAAGGTACAAAACTACAGGAAGACCATGTACTAAAACTGAAGCACTTCCCTCTAAGAGAGTTACTCTGGTGGCATGCAGAATTTTGTTTTTCACAAAATTCTAATAAGTTCAGCTATATGCTCTCCTGCTGCTGCTGCTGCTAGGTCACTTCAGTCATGTCCAACTCTGTGTGACCCCATAGACGGCAGCCTACCAGGCTCCTCTGCCCATGGGATTTTCCAGGCAAGAGTACCGGAGTGGGTTGCCATTGACTTCTCCGCCATATGCTCTCCTAGCCACCAGCAAATCAGACAATGGAAATTGGGCTGCTATAGATAGGCATACTGATCACCTCAAGAACTCACCTTTTTGAGAAACTGACAACAAGGAAAGAGCAGGAAAAAAATTCTCAGTGCATTGTCAAGGGCCCACTTTACACCTGCCTTTGAGCTAGGTGCTATGGATAGAAAGACGAGTAATTTCAGGTTGATTTAGGAATTGGGGATTGGTGAGAAAGAAAGAAATAATCTCAATGTAACATGGTAAATGTTTCAGTAAAAATATGTACAAGTTGCTAATTTGAGAACAAAAGAAGAAATATCAGGCTCCGCCTCTGGAGCCTAGGAAGACTTTAGTCTTTAAGGATGAGTCAGAGTTGACCAGGTAGTTACAGGAATGAATGAATTTCACATCAAGACACAGAGTTGAGTTTGGACAGATGAGTGATAGGTAGGTGAAAACAGGCAGAGCTGGCTGAGCAGCTGTGAGGGGCAGATGTGCATAGGTGAGTATAGATGTGAAGTGTGGATGGGAAGGAGTGAATTAGTATCAGGAATGGAGGGAGCCCTGCTGACAAGGAGACCAGTGTCATTGTATAGCAGTCCTTAAATACTAAATAAAGGGATTTGGACTTTTCTCAATAGGCAGTAAAGAGCCAATAGAGGGTTTTCTCACAAGATAGGACCTTGAGGGAATCAGATTTATGAAAGATAACTCCAGAAGCAATTTGGAGGATAAACTAGAGCTAGCGTTGACAGGACTGGCAAGGCAAGCAGTTGGGAAACTATTACAATGGTCTGATTATAAAATGAGGAGCACATGAACCAAGGCAGTGTTGGCAGAGATAAATAGAAGCATGTGTGCACACAGGTGTGCATATGTGCAAAAGGAAGAGAGAAAGAGAAGGAGAAACATTATTTGTGTGCATGTGTGTTGTATACATGTGTTGATACATATAAACTCAGATCTTCAAGCCTTGGCAAGGTGTTGAGAAAGAGGAAGGAAGAGGAAGAAACTCAGTAATTTCATTGTATATATAAGCACAATATTTATATCCTGTCACAACCTCACATATTTGGATCTTTGTCAGTTCAGAAGACATGGTTATTTGAGTGGCACAATCACAAGTTTGCCTTTGAAATATCTATGAAGATTGTGGTTACCAAATGCCAAACCATAGGCTTTCCATGTTAGAATTTCTTGGGGTATTCATTGAAAACAGATTCCTGGAAACTTACCACAGATATAACAAATCACCTGGGGAGGGAGCCTAGGGAATTCACATTTTTAACTAGCTGGTTAAATGACTCTGCTGGGAAGCTGTGACTGGGAACAACCACTGTTAACAACTTAACTCTTAGTCAACTTAAAGAAGGATATATAAATATTCTGAAGAGTAAATCTCTCATGCAATATTCAAGAATGCATACACTACCAATATTTTCAGTATACAAAAAGATATAAGGCCCTCCATTTGATACCACGTTTGGGGGGGCCTCATCTCAGAGTAATTGCATATGCTTTAGACTAACTCATTGCATTTCTTTCTGCATATTCCTTAATTAAGTCTCTTCAGTAATTTACCCTTAGCCTAAAGCTTTGATAAATATCAATGAGTAACAGGCCAAGCTAAAGCTAAGCAGTCTGCAGAAAATCATCAGTCAAAGGTCCTATTTTTTTTTTCTCTTTACCTCCCACCCTAGGTGAGCTCATCCAGTCCTGTTGCTTAAATAGCATCTATGTGCTGATGACTCACAAATTTCTATCTCCATCGTAAGCCTCTCATCTGCACTTTAGAGTCATATATCCAACTGTCTCCTTGTCATCTCTAGTTGGCATCTCATACGAATCTCAATTTTAAGAATGCTGAAAAGTACTGAACTCTTAAATCATTCCACCTAATCTTTTCCTCTCCAAGTCCAATCTTCTCAACCTCAACAAATGGTACCACCATTTACCCAGTCACTCTAGTCAAAATCCTAGGGGAGATCAGTCTTGATCCCTTCCTCTTCCTAACCATCCCCTTCCACATTTATTTCTAAAGCCTGTGACTCTTACTTCCATGTATTCCAAATCTGCCTGTGACTCTTCACCTCTACTTCTGTGACCTTGATCCCAGCCACTACCATCTTCTGAGTTATTTAACAGGAACTGGGACCATTTCTCCTCCAAGCCACTCTGACCACTGGAGTCAGAGGATTCTTAAAGAGGGCTCTATATTACAGAACCTCATGCCTTTGCTAACGATCCCCCAGTGGCGTTTCAGTGCACTCAGAATCATATCCAAATCCCTTTCCAGGGTTTCCTTTCTCTTCCATCTCATCCAGGCCCTGTCTCCCTCCAATCAAATGGACTTTCCTCCAGGTCCTTGAAGACACCTGACTCCTCCCCATTACAAGGTCATTACTCCTGCTCTTTCCAAAGTATTCAACTCCTCAAAGTTTTCTCCTCCAGCCTGAGTTAAATCTCTTTTTCAAGAGGTTTGCTCTGCTCAGCTAAGATTCAGCACACATTTCCTGTAAGGGGCCAGACAGGAAACATCTTAAGGTATGCAGGCCCTCAACTCTGTTTTTGTAGCAAAAGCATCCATAGACAATATGTAAATGATATGTGTGACTGTGTCTCAATAAAACTTTATTTACAAAAATAGGCAACATGCAGATTTGGCCTCTCAGCTGTAGTTTGCTGATCCCTGACCTAAACCAAAGTATGATTTGTCTGTTATTCCTTCTCAGGGCTTCTCATGAGTCCTAAACATGTGCCCACTGCCTGCCTCTCTCACTAGTCTCTTAACTCCATGAGGGTAGAGAGCTCAGACTCTTATGTATTCCCATCAAATACACAGTTCCCGGTAGAATGTTTGCTGCAGTGAGGCCTCAGTAAATACTGGTTGGATAAACGAAGAAAAGGACAATTGAGGAAGGAAGGGAGAGTTTCTCTTTGAAGTCCAAGCACATTTTGTAGAAAGGCAGCAGCCATTGCTGGTCCATACTTTTTAGCTCCTCTTTCACAACAGAGTTCTTGAGTGAATCACTTACTCATTTATCACTCTGTTCATGAATAACACTAAATGTTATTCATTTAGTGATGCAGTGTTAACTAATATCCAAAATATTAGTAATGGCAAAATGGCAGGCTGAGGGTTCTTTCCAGATCCCTGATCCCAGAAGCCTTCTTTCTGGTTTTTCTGCTGGGAGGCCAGTGAAAGATTTAAGCTTTGTGATGCAAAATTGAGAGGCCAAAGTGATTAGTAAAAAAAAAGCCAGGAGAGACACCTCTCAGCCAATAGGTAGCCCTGCCTTCTCTGCCTGACTCATTACCATGAAACCGTGAAACAGCTCTTAGCGTCACTCTTCACTATTTCTCCACTTGGACAGATGAAAAGCAAATAATTGGGTACACCGAAAGCGTGGCACCAACAATACTTTGAAAGAGACGCCTCCCTGAGGGCTGTGTGTCCTACTCCTCTCTCCCTCCCCCCGATCCCTTCCCCAACTTCCAGCCTCCTCCAGGCTGACTGGAACACCAGCGCCAGCGAGGACACTGAGAACTGGGCAGTATTGAAGATCATCAACTAAAGAGCTCTTCACCAGGCCGGATTACGTTTAATAGACAGCAAGAGTATTCCTGCCGGCTCCTGTTAAGTTTCATCAAAACTGTGCCTAATTAAAATCTTCAATTTAATTATTCTCGTCTGCATTAAAAATTTTGATCAAATTGATCCAATGTGGTGCAAGGAGAGCTGTTCCTTCACATGCAAAGTGAACCCATCCTGAGGCTAGCTAGCTTCTGTATCCAAAAATCTCTTGGGATCCCCACGTCTAATCCAGATTGCCTTGACCCTCCCCAATCTTGGGATGTGGTGAATCGCCTACGGCTCAGGGAATTGGCAAGTGTTGCTCTGCCCACATCTGCAAGAGCTGTCCTGGAGCCACACAGAAGCTGACAGCTGTCTTCCCCCACTCACCTCCCCCTTCCCAGCCTCCCTTTCCTCCTCTGCTTTTGAAATACCCCCATCTCGGGAAAAAAAAATCGCACCCAATCTGTCAGAGAAATATGCTGCGGGACTGAACTTCTGGCAATCTGTTTCACTCTCAGCTTGTTAATGGCCCTACAGAGAACTTTAGAGTCCTCTATTCACAGAGTCCCAAAGTAAACAGTGCCCTGATCACCCAGCCCAAGGCATTCTCCCCCTCCTTCCACTCATGGTCAAAAGCACTGCCAAGACTCAGCTTCCCAACACTTCTTTCTCCCTTCCAGGGCCCTTCACTCCATCCCATAAGGTCCAAAGACCTGATGTCACCCAGGCAACTCCCTCCACCATATACCCACTGAGCAACCAGACCTTTCCTGATGGTCTCACCCTCAACAAAATATCCCCATATGAGGTCCCAATCCCTCCTCTAAGGTTTCTCCTGTTAACTAACTAGCCAATCTGATGATCCAATTTCTGCCAAAACAACAAAAGCAGCAACAACCAAAAAAAATTGTGAAAAGAATGCTCCCTACTGCTTAAGCCAAAGTGTGAGCTTCCTTCCATGTGGGTGTGCCTGCGATAATTTGCTCCCATGTGAAGCCACAGGCTAAATGCTCCTTGTCATCCTGTAGAGTCAGTTTTACTCAGAAATAATTTAAGCTCTTGTTTGTATAGTGCAGAATAAACTGGAAAATTCACACAATGTATTAAGACAGAAGAGGAGACTTGAAAGGTAAGCCTGCTGGGGGCTGGCTCCTTGAGTATCAGTTTCCTTCATCTTGGTCAAAGAAGCACATGTAGTCCTGGTGATGTATTTCTCACCATGTTAACATGTGTCCCTCACTGGGACCTCTGACACCAGAAGACTTTTATTTAAAGTGTGACCATCCCCCCGGGAAGGATGCCTCAATCTACTTCTTTCTCATCCACTCCCTTCAGCTCCACTCTGAAATCATCAACTGCTTGATCGGACAGTTTCACTTAAATGGCCTGCCATGGCCTTGAAATGAACTTGTCCACCATTCTACACCAGTACCATCAAACCTGCTATCCCTTGTCATTAACGGGGTCCCACTTTCACCAGGCACTGTGTTGGAAAACATAGCAGACATCCTCAACATTATTCAGCAAATAAGTAAATAAATAATTAAGAGTTGTTTTGTTGTTGTTTCAAAACCACCACATAATAAATCCTTACCTGTTCTTTAATGACTAAATTGACTTGATTTTAGTGTTTCTTTCTTTAAAGCAAATACGCTTCTGGTTACTGATTCTATTTGAGCGTGTACTCCATAATAGTTTAGGACAAGATGTTTCAACCTAACTTAATAATCCTCTTTTCCCCAAGCAAGGCTGTTGCCAAGTCCTGCCAGCATATCACAGGGCTCAACAAATGCTAGGTGTTAATAGAAATAATACTAAATAAAAATATATCACAACATGGTAAAAGATGTCAGTGGATAGTATACAATTAGCTGCCAAGCAAACAAGAACAGAAAGCTAAGAAAGGCAGAGAGACAGCTGAGATGTCAGGAGAGAGCAGTCCCTCCCACCCTGGCAATGTTGTAAGACATACCATCCAAGGAGATTTAGGAAGGTACCCAGGAGACTTTGAGGCCTGCTTGTGGCCAGACAAACCAGCTTCGCTAGAGCTTGTGGTTTATGCTTCTTTGGCAAGATGATGCTGACTTGAGAGCAGAATCCAGTGGAAAAATAGACTCACACTAGGATAGAGGCAGGTGTGGCATGAAGCTAGAGGCCTGAAATGAAAAGTACAAAAGGCATTATGGAGGAGGCATTCAAGTACTTACAGAGTGAATTAATTATAACAATATCTTAATGGCTAAAACATTTATTGAGAGTTTGCTCTGAGCTGAGTAGTATTTAAGTGCTGTACAGCCATTACCTGTTTAATCCCTACCACAGTCCAGAAAGGGACCTTTTATTATTCTAACTTGATAGATGTGAACTGAACCCCAGAAAGGGTAAGTAATCTGTGCAAGGTTGCACAGCTAGAAAGTGGTAGAGTTAGGGTCTGAATCCAGAGCCTGAGTATTCCATCCTCAAATCTTTCTTCTTCTTACTTAAATGCCGGCATTTTTATTTAATTTTTCTTTTTCCTCTGACAATGCTTCAACTTCACACTCAGCAAACTTTTTGAAGGTAGAGGTAGGGTCTCAGAGTTCTTAAAATTCTTCTCAATGACCCACCCAATGCCTTCTAAGGTAAATATGTAATAAATGTGATTAATTTATTGATAGAAATATTTGGTAGTCGCCACACTGAGAAAATCAGGCACTGTAGCAAGGAGGGGAAACCTGTCTAGAAAGGGTCACTCAATATTATCTGGTAAGGTCAGTGTACTGTCAATAGGCTATGTGTAATAGTTTCTCCTGGCCCACTCAGCACTGCTGTTTCTATTGCCTGGCACTCTCTTTTCTCACCTCCACGTTTTTCCTGGTTTTTTTCCTCCAAGAAATACTTAATAATCTTTTATAGGCCTTAGCACAGATGCCTTTTCCTCCAGGAAGCCTTCCCTGATTCCCTCAAAATTTGGGTTAGAAGCTCCCACAAAATCCTTCTCTCACCAGAACACTTATCCCATTGCCTTATAATGGTCTAGTTCACTCTTCAGTCTTTCCCAAGTAAATCATAAGCTTGTTGAATATAGGGCTGTCCTCAGCACCTAGCACATGGTATATATTTTTGAATATATATATATATATATTCTATATACATGCATATACTGAGTATACTATATACTTATTTATATATCAAGGAAAAAAGTGATGGAGAGAAGCTAGAAAAGATAAACAAGTTTACTTTCCTCATTTACAAGATAGCCCCAGTTACCTAGGCTTTGTGATTTGGAGCAAGTTCTATATCCTCTCAAAATTTAGGTAAGGAAGTGGTGAACTACTCTGCTTCCCTCATGGGATTGTTGTGAGGATTTGTTAGGATGTAAAACAGAACAGTACCTGGCACAGAGTATCTGCCCAGTAAGTGTCAGATGCTGTTACTATTTTATAGCATCAGCTGGTGTTTGAGAGTAAGATTTTCCATTTTTACTCATACAGAGTAACTCTGCCTGAACACTTTAATGTCATTGGTAAATTATTATGCAGTTAACATATACAAGTAATACTGCCAGTAATACATGCAATTAATTAAATGTATGGAGATGTTGACATCTTGGGAGCAAAGTCAGATTGATTGGAAAACCCCAGCTAATCCAACTGACCATGAGTGTGGTCTAACTGCTGCATGAAGCAGGCAGGCTTTGGCTGGACCACCGGAGTCATCAAAAGTCTCAGATCCCTGGCTCAGCAACAGTTCTCACTCCTCAGCACCTTTCCAATTCAGTTCACACAGCTGAAAATTAAAACAAGCTAACAAGAGCCATAAAATTTTGATACCAACAAAATGTTCTTAAATTTTACTCAGCCATAAAGCTGTTTATGACAGGAGAGTAGAAAGTTTCCCTCTCGTTTTTTAAGCTGTGAGCAGCAATGTTATCAAACAATGCAGACAGTACATTCAAGAAGAGCTGTGATCAAATAAATTAACAACAGAGCAAATCTGACATATTTAATGATAAATCTTTTTACTGTGCTGTGTGGTAATTAGACAAAATGAGAAGTTCTCTTAATGGCTGTAATTATTTAGTCATATTACTTTCATACTGTCAAACCAAACTTTCATGGATTTTCTTTATTTTCTTAGTTCTTCTGCACTTATAAAAAGCCCCAGTGTTGACCATTTTCTCTGCTGCTACTTAAAATTTCAATGGACTCTAATTGCAAAAAGGCATAATTAGACATCAGAAAACACACATTGGAACAGAGATCTGGAACCCAGGTCTCCATGCCCTGTGCTCCTGCATGCTTCTCTGCCTCAAAGCAAAAGCTTTGAGAACCACCTGCTTTTCTTTTCCAGTCTGTGAGGTCAAACCTTCCCCCTTCTCATTCTCTCCTGAGATAAGAGTTTCTGAACAAGAAGATTGCAATAGCCCCTTTTCCATAGAAAGATCATTAACCTCATTTGGTGACACTGGCTGTCCTAACAAATAGATCCCCAATTATGTAAAAGTTCTAACATAATAGAAGTGTATTTCTGCTCACTTAACAACACAAGGCAGGTGGTGTCCCTAGTTGGCATGAGACTCTCTTCCATCCAGTGATCTGAGGACACAGGTTTCCTTATATCTTGTGGCTTCACTGTTCCCTAGAGCTTTGTCTTCAATTGACTGCACTCAACTGGCAAAAGAGCATGGATAAAATCTTGCTACTTCTTAAAAATCTTGACCCTGACACTGCACCCATCACTCATTAGAACTTGGTCACATAATCACACACCTAATTTCAAGGGAGACTCAGAAATGAAGTCAAGCTGTTTGCTCAGGAAGAGAAACAGGCTTTGATGTACAGCTTGCAATCTCTGCCCTTCCTGAAATCAGTGTGGAGATGGGGAGGTAGAGTCAGCAAACCGGAGGTAGACTGTGGGGAGGGGTATGAATGAGACAGCAAGGAGCACAAAACAAGACGCCATGAGGCTCATTCCTGGGACCACTGGGGAATATGACTTTGTCTGTACGACAGTATTATATCAATGCTGTTTCCAGAGTGTGACAGTTATGTTAACCTTATTCTTAGATGATAGCTCCCACAATGCTCGGGGGTGAAGTGCCGTTGATACTTTCAACTTACTCTCAAATGTGCCTCCTAGTGCACATACAGAGAGACAGAGACACACAGAGAGACACATACACAGAGAGAGAGAGAGAGAGACAGGGTGGAGAACAAATGTGCTTAAATGTTAACAATCTGTGACTCTTGATGAAGCCTATTCAAAGAGCAAAGGCCTACAGGTATGACAAAAGCAAGGAAGGACATAGTATGCTGAAGACAGGAAGCAGGTCAGGGTTGCTGGAGTATAAAATCTCCAGCAATGAGAGCAGGAGATGAGTCTAGAGAAAGGCCAAAATCATGACAGGGCTTGCATAGTGTGAGGCTTGACTTTATCTTGCAGCCAATGAGGACCCATTTAACAGCAGGCAAGGATAGGTCTGGTGTGTCTTTCAGGTAGAATGTACTTGATGATTTAAGAGAAACAATTCTGGATGAAGGGACACAATTTCATTCATTTAACAATTTCAGGTGCCAGCCCTGTGCTAGAGACTATAGATAATACAGAACTAGGGTAGCCACCAGATATGTGGAAGAGCAAAAATCAGACATGGTTCCTGCCTTCTTGACAGTTAGGGTCTAGTGAGTGGAGATACACATCAAGTAATAATCATAAGGATAAGTGTGAAATACAGCTGTGATGAGGGTTTGTTGCTATTTAGTCACTGAGTTGTGTCTGACTCTTCTGCGACCCCATGGACTATAGCCCACAGACTCCTCTGTCCATGGGATTTCCCAGGCAATAGGACTGGAGAGGGTTACCTTTTCTTTCTCCAGGAGATCTTCCTAATCCAGGGATCAAACCCAGGTCCCCTGCATTGCAGGCAAATTCTTTACCACTTGAGCCACCAGGGAAGCCCATGACAAGAGTTAGGAAGGCAAATTTTGTGATGGCCTAGGAATCCATGATGGCTACACATGGTTTGACCAGGGAAAGTAGCATCTCCAAGAAATTGGTGTTTGAGCTAAGGCTCACAGGATGAAAAGGAGTTATGTAGGGAACACCATATAGGGCAGAGAAAATAACATGAATAAAGGCTCCTTGGTTGGAAGGAGCCTGGTTTACCTGACTGAAAAAAAGACCAGTGTGGCTAGGAGGCAGTGAGTGAAAAAGGTATGCATGATTATATTGGAGAGACAAACAGGGACCAGCCCTTGCAGTGCCTTGAAACCTTATTCAAGAATTTTGACCTTTATGCCACGTGTACTGGGAAGCTATTTAGAGTATGTAGTCTGTAAGTCAGAGAAGGCAATGGCACCCCACTCCAGTACTCTCACCTGGAAACTCCCACAGACAGAGGAGCCTGGTAGGCTGCAGTCCATGGGGTCACTAAGAGTCGGACACGACTGAGAGATTTCACTTTCACTTTTCACTTTCATGCACTGGAGGAGGAAATGGCAACCCACTCCAGTGTTCTTGCCTGGAGAATCCCAGGGACGGGGAAGCCTGGTAGCCTGCCATCTACAGGGTCACACAGAGTCGGACACGACTGAAGCAACTTAGCAGCAGCAGCAGCAGTGTGTAAGTGTCAAGGGAGGGGTGAGAGATATAATTCCTGTAGCTGCACAGTGAAGAACAGGTTATGCTATAAACTTCAGCAGACCAGTTAAGAGGGATGATAAGAGATGGAGTAAGGGGATGAAATCAAGAAATCCTTTAACCACAAAACGAGTATAATTTTGGAGTTTGGTTTGACATGCCACAGTTGCAGGGTCGAAGTTGACAAAAACTGGTCAGGTGATGGTGTTATCAAGTGAAAGAACACTGATGAGGAAGCAACTAATGACAACCACAAAGAATTCAGATTGAGATGGGTTGTGTCTTGGGTAACAAGTGAAGCTATCTGGCAGAGGATTAGATAAATGAGCCTGAAGTTTAGGAAGTAGTGACTTGTGAGTACTCAACATTTAGATTTAAACTGAGGTGATGTCAATGCCACAAGTCCACCATCATTTAAGGTCAGAGCAAACAGAGCACATTTCAGAGACAGGGAGTCAAAGTTCAGAGAGACAAAAAAAAAAAAAAAAAAAAAAACAGGAGATTATGGTATAACAAGAGGCTGGGTATAGGGAGATTCAAATTGTCAAATATCCAGCATATCATTGGAAAATAGGAATTGATGAAAATCCAGGACTGTGGAAGTTAAGACTATCACTGTGGCAGGTGGAGGACTTCCCTAACAGTCCAGAGGTTAAGACTTTGTCTTTCAGTGCAGCAGGTGCAGGTACAATCCCTGGTTGGTGAACTAAGATCCCACATGCCTTGCAACCAAAAAACCAAAACATAAAACAGAAGCAACATTGTAAAAAAGGTTTTAAAAATGGTCCACATAAAAAAAAAATCTTAAAAAATTATCATTGGGCACCTCAATAACAATAGTTTCAGCAGAGTGATGGGGCTAAAGTCAGAAACCAGCTATGTGAGGGTATGGGGAAAAGAGACAGTGGGCATAAATCACTCTTGGTGGTAGTTAGATGACATAGAGAGATTTGACAGTGGCCATGCGGACTTGGGATCTGGATTGAAGGCATTTAACTCCTTCACACAGGACTGGAAAAGGTCAGCTTTCATTCCAATCCCAAAGAAAGGCAATCCCAAAGAATGCTCAAACTACCGCACAATTGTACCCATCTCACACGCTAGTAAAGTAATGCTCAAAATTCTCCAAGCCAGGCTTCAGCAGTACGTGAACCGTGAACTTCCAGATGTTCAAGCTGGTTTTAGAAAAGGCAGAGGAAGCAGATATCAAATTGTCAACATCCGCTGGATCATCAAAAAAGCAAGAGAGTTCCAGAAAAACATCTATTTCTGTTTTATTGACTATGCCAAAGCCTTTGACTGTGTGGATCACAATAAACTATGGAAAATTCTGAAAGAGATGGGAATACCAGACCACCTAACCCCCCTCTTGAGAAACCTGTATGCACGTCATGAAGCAACAGTTAGAACTGGACATGGAACAACAGACTGGTTCCAAATAGGAAAAGGAGTACGTCAAGGCTGTATATTGTCACCCTGCTTATTTAACTTCTATGCAGAGTACATCATGAGAAACGCTGGGCTGGAAGACGCACAAGCTGGAATCAAGATTGCCAGGAGAAATATCAATAACCTCAGATATGCAGATGACACCACCCTTATGGCAGAAAGTGAAGAGGAACTAAAAGGCCTCTTGATGAAAGTGAAAGAGGAGAGTGAAAAAGTTGGCTTAAAGCTCAACATTCAGAAAACTAAGATCATGGCATCTGGTCCCATCACTTCATGGGAAATAGATGGGGAAACAGTGAAAGCAGTGTCAGACTTTATTTTTTGGGGCTCCAAAATCACTGTGGATGGTGACTGCAGCCATGAAATTAAAAGTTGCTTACTCCTTGGAAGGAAAGTTATGACCAACCTGGATAGCATTTTAAAAAGCAGAGACATTACTTTGCCAACAAATGTTCATCTAGTCAAGGCTATGGTTTTACCAGTGGTCATGTATGGATGTGACAGTTGGACTGTGAAGAAAGCTGAGCACCGAAAAATTGATGCTTTTGAACTGTGGTGTTGGAGAAGACTCTTGAGAGTCCCTTGGACTGCAAGGAGATCCAACCAGTCCATCCTAAAAGAGATCAGTCCTGGGTGTTCATTGGAAGGACTGATGCTGAAGCTGAAACTCCAATACTTTGACCACCTCATGCGAAGAGTTGACTCATTGGAAAAGACCCTGATTCTGGGAGGGATTGGGGGCAGGAGGAGAAGGGGACGACAGAGGATGAGATGGCTGGATGGCATCACCGACTTGATGGACATGAGTTTGAGTAAACTCTGGGAGTTGCTGATGGACAGGGAGGCCTGGTGTGCTGCGATTCATGGGGTCACAAAGAGTCGGACACAACTGAGTGACTGAACTGAATTGAACTCCTTCACTCATCCACCATACTTATCTTGAGTATATTTTATGTGTCAATTTTAAAATAGGCACATAAAAACTAAAGTGGTACCCTGTCCTGAGGAAGCAATGTGTGCTGAATGATTTTCAAATGATACTCCATGAGTCCCTGAGTCTTGGAACACCACTGGAGGAGGGGAATCAGGGGAAAAACTGAGCTTGTGGGCTCCGTGACTCCTATCCCTCCACATATCACCCCATATCTTTTTCATGAGTGTCTACATTTAAAATATTCTTAACAAAAATGCACTCTGCTGCCAAGGGGGAAAGTTTATAAAGTAGCGCTCTAGAGGATACAAAAGTTTAGGTCAGGGGTCAGCAAACTTTTCTATAAAGGAGCAGATAGCACATATTTTGGGTGTTACGAACCATCTGGTCTGCTGTAAATATTCTGCTGGTGCAGAGTAAAAACAACTTTAGACGACTAGGAATGGGCATGGCTCTGCTCCAATAAAACTTTATTTATGAAAACAGGAGGCAGATGGCAGTTTGTTGACCCCTGTTCGAAATGTTGATGAGACGCAGCAGGACTGTTCAGGCTGTTATTCCTGATAGTTTCTCCAGAAGACATAGGCTATCATACAAGGGTAACTATGTTCTGGCCCCTCTCAGTTTCGCTAGTTTCCAGCATTCTCTGACCCTTGGTTGCCTCACTTTGCCGTCTTACTAACTGGAGGCCTGTCATCTCCTATCCCCTACTGAAGATTGCTAAAATTAGTCTTTTCAATCCTGCTCCCCCCTATTTATCTTCTTCATCTACTGTCCATTTTATTTTTCCTCTCAATTTAAAACAAGGGAGTTTAGAAAAATATCATCCCTTCAAACCAAGCAAGAGCAATCTTTATAAATGCTGGCTGAAGACACACTGCCCTCATTAAACACAGAACTCATGGAATGAGTTTTCATTAATAGTAATTTGGGGAAACATTAGCCTTGAGAATTCTGATACGATAAGTCTCATGTCACACCAGAAATCTATAAACAGAAAATTAGGGCTCCCTGGGCCAGGCCATGCCCAGAAAAGAGGCTGCCAGCTCCCTGGAAAAGGAACTGGTGGCATGTAGGAAATCTATGGCAGCCTTCTCAGATCGGAGCCAAGTTGGGCACTCTCTGAAGCGTAATAAAATGAGAAAAGGCCAGAGGAAGGAGACCTTCCATAACAGAGAGGAAATATCCCATTGCCTTGTTGTGGAAAATAAAGGAAGGGAGAGCACAGGAGAGAGAATGAAGGAATTCAGGAAGCACGCTGACCAGCATGAAGGCCTGCTGGCCTGATTTGTGATGGTTACACAGCTGGGGTCAGTGACCCTTGTCCCCAGTATTACCCGGGCTGACCTGGTGCTGATGTCATGCCCAGTGACTCCCCTACTTTTAATATAATACAATTGATCTCTGGCATTATTAACATGGCAGATTCCCACCCACTCTCCTGGTGACTCTGATTCAGGATGGAACTCCAGAGTCTTCCCTTTTTATGCATGCAGCTGGCGATTCTGAAAACCCCTGCCTTCCAGGTTGTGATGACGGTGTTCAGAATCAGCCATTACATTGCACCAGGCTTCCTTTGGTTCACTGAGCAAACATGCCTGGTCTGAGGATGCTGAGTGTGAGTATGCCATCATTAGATTGAAGGGGGAAAACACTGCCTCTTTATAAAAATATCGTGACTTCTAACATGTAATGCTTTATAAAGTTATTTCTCATTTGATCCTCCTGACCAATGAGGTAAACAGGCTGTGAATTATGGTCCCCAATCTACACATGAGACACTGAACTTCCGGGTGACATCTGCCCAAGGACACACAGCTAATAAATAACAGGGCAAGGACTGGAAACTGAACCTTCTGATCAGTCGTCTGTTCTCTCCATCCCACTCCTCCTCACTGCCCCACCCAGAATCCTCATGATTGGCAGACTGAGGCCACAGAGTTAGCAGTTAGCTGACTACAGTTGCAATTCACCCTATGACTTATAAACTTATGAATATCATGTTTTAATGCAGCAGTATATGACCACCCAAACTTCCTGTTCAACATGCAGATGGCCTGGCTACAGTGTAAACATGCTCTTCAAGACCTCTGAAGGTGGGGCCTGGGAACCTGCAATCTTGTGAAAACACTCCAGGTGATCCTAATGTTGAAATGATTGTAATGATGCAAAATACTAAGCGAAGTTCAAAATTAACTCTCTACCTAACTTGTTACCCAGGTAATGGTTTCCACAGCATTTAGATTCTGCCTCCATGTTCACTCCTACCCCCAATTCTACATTTTCATTGTTTTGTTCATTATCAGCATCTCTGAAGGAAGAGAGAGGCAAAATAATCTGGGTTAGCCTTTCAATTTGGGTGTGCCTATTATGGTTTCTGCATAAAAAATCGAGGTTCTTCTCCCCCCTCCACCCACAAATCATGTGCAGTCTGTCAGAACCCTTAGAATATCGTTTAGAGGGAAAGAATATTGTTTAGAAGGCTGATTAAAAAAAAAAACCTTGAATCTCACAAACTGCAGTAGATGCTTCAAACACACACCTGATATGATTGCTCATTCCATGAGGGTTCTGTATGGAAAAGATCAACACACTCTTAAAATAGAATCTAGAGATACAAAGGAATCTGCAATAGTCTCACGTATTTGTACACAATGCAGTGTAGCTTCTGGTATTTTTATTAGCAATGAGAAGAGGCTTGTCACAGTCAGCCATCTGCTTGAGTCACTGCCTGGCTGCAGTGGCCCTGGCTTTAGAGTAGGAACACTGAAATCAAAGCCTAGACTTACAGAAGAGTCACAGAGCAGGGAGCCAACAGTACCCTGCAAGTGACACCCTTCAGTGTCCTGAAAGACCCAGTCATACCTTAACGTCATGAAAATTCGCCTACACTCTTCGATTCTTAAAGAGAGCAAGCAGCTGTGACATCAGGTGGAAGCTATTATATTTGCTCTCATGAAAATGTTCAATATTTCAAAGTGGCCTCTGCAGTTCCATTAAAATTACAGACTTTTTTCTCCCCCCTACTGCTTTTCTACATTCTAATACAGGCTTCTGAAAGAAAAAAAATGAGAGTAAGCTAGCATGTGACTTTTCTGGAGTCAAAAAAATCCTGACTCTGATTATGGCCTGACATCCAAGAAATCATCTGATTTTCTTCCTATTCTTTGTTTTTTACCTTAATCAATGTATAAAATCCTTTCATGCCAATAGAAAATTTTCTGAATCTGAGATTACTGTTAGACCACAAAGTTCATAAAATGTTTTAAACACTTTTTGCTGCTGTTTGTCGCTAAGCTGTGTCCGATTCTTTTATGGCCCTGTCAGGCTCTTCTGTTCCATGGGATTTCACATCTAATCCTGACACTCGAGGTTTAGGAAGCAGAAAGCAAAGACTTGCCAAACCTAGGGCTAGCCTAGTACACTCTGCACCAATGAAGATGTATATCCTAAAATAAAGGCTGTTAGAAAACAGGATTTTTAAAAATTTGAATTCAATCAGTATCAATGAGAAAGGTGTTTGGGGTTGAGGGTCACCACAAAAAGTAGATTAGAAAAAATTATTCTGAGATGTGGGAACAAAGGTGAGTAGGTCCTCCCTATCCCTGCCCCAAATAATAAGAGGTGGCATTTTGTAAAGTAAAGGAAAAGAACAAAAAGCCAGTTGTTGACCAGAATGTAGTCAAGGTTTTACAAATCTCGTCTGCCATGGAGCACAGTGATGATCTCAGAGGATCCTTAATCCATCATGCAAATGTTATTATACTTGGCATTTGTGCTGGGTATCAAGGACAAAATAGGTGGGAAAATTCAACATCTCTTTCTCTTGAAAACTATCCCAGATTTGTGGGAGGAGGTCAAGGAACAAGCAGAGGGTTGGTGTACTATAAGGAAATGGCTGGCTCTGCATGTGAAAACACACCATTGATGGAATCTGTTCTCAAGCCAACTCGGAGCCAGCCAGGATCTCAAACTTGATGACCGGGCTAACACCAGCAACTGTAGCTGCTGTTTCCATTGCTTCTCCAGCCATCACAGCTAGGAATGCTTCACATTTGCATGGCTATATCCCTGAGACTGCTGTACAGCCAGAGAAGTTTTTTATTTGTCTCTTCCTTTAAAAAAAAAAAAAAAAAACAAACTCCAGGGACGTCCCTGGCAGTCCAGTAGTTGAGACTTCACTTTCCAATGCAGGTCCAGTAGTTGAGACTTCGCTTTCCAATGCAGGCAGTTCAGGTTCGATACCTGGTCAGGGAGCAAAGATCCCCCATGCCTCATGGTCAAAAACCCAAAACATAAAACAGAAACAATATTGTAACAAATTAAATAAAGACTTTAAAAATGGTCCACATCCAAAAAAAAAAAAAAAAAAAATCTTAAAAAAAAAACTCCAAAGTCTATTTCAAGCTAACAGCTAGATTAAATCATCATCATTGTCATCATCATCATTTTTTCTGGTAATCATCAAGAAGCAAAAGATTAGAAGTGCAAAATATCAATCATGTAATTTTAATTGTTTTCAAAGGAAGAGAAAATAAATGTCAGGTCCAACAAGGTCATGTGCCCCCTCAGCAGATAATTGTCTCCACAAGAAATCTTCTGATGTATTGAAACTGAAGTAGATTGTTAATGCCTTTCATTTACAGAGGGGAACTCAAGACTCTGTAGCATTATACAGTTTAGAGTACAAAGCAAGCCCCCAGGCATTAGTCACTCTTTCTGGATAATCATCTAAAAATAGGGATGGCCTTTCCAGCTACCCTTTGTAGTTGAAAATGGATGATAGAGGTGCCTTCTAATGTCTATTTCATAGACTCTCTCTGATACTATTTTTTCTTTTCTCTTCCAGACTCTCATATTTGGGGGAAAGGAAGCACGTTATATTAAAGGTTAAAAAAATTGATCTATGTTTCCTGACCTGTAGCTTAATTAAGATTTTTTGGTACTGAATATACAGAAACCCACTCAGACAGAAATAAAATAGAGCGAGTTTATTATAGGAATGCAGGAATGAAACTCTGAGAAAGTACAAGAGGAACATACATGGGTTCAAGTGAAATCAGCAAATGGAAAACTATTGGATTCCAGGGTTCCTGTCTCTAGAATGCCACCTTCTCTTGTGTCTGTTAGTTAGTCAGTTAGTTAGTTCAGTCACTCAGTCGTGTCTGACTCTTTGCAACCCCATGAATCGCAGCATGCCAGGCCTCCCTGTCCATCACCAACTCCCAGAGTTTACTCAAACTCGTGTCCATCGAGTCAGTGATGCCATCCAGCCATCTCAGCTTCTGTCGTCCCCTTCTCCTCTTGCCCCCAATCCCTCCCAGCATCAAGGTCTTTTCCAATGAGTCAACTCATCGCATGAGGTGGCCAAAGTATTGGAGTTTCAGCTTCAGCATCAGTCCTTCCAATGAACACCCAGGACTAGTGTTCATTTAGGATGGACTGGTTGGATCTCCTTGCAGTCCAAGGGACTCTCAAGTGTCTTCTCCAACACCACAGTTCAAAAGCATCAATTTTTTGGCGCTCAGCTTTCTTCACAGTCCAACTCTCACATCCATACATGACCTCTGGAAAAGCCATAGCCTTCCCATCTGCAATAGATTCATCCTGTTTCTTTGATCAGGTTTTTTTCACACTCCATGGCAAAGATGGCTGCTCTATAGGCCTCTAGTTCAAATAAGAAGCAGACACTGACTAGTGCCTCTCAGAATCAATTTAAGTTCTCTGGAGAGGAAATAAGATAGCCTGAGGTGGGGGCTGGTGTCTACCTCTGTCCAATAACTAGGACAATAGTCTGAAACCTTCTCAGTTTGCTTCTCTTGGCATGAAACCCCAAAATTATGAGCCAGGGTAAGGGCAACCAGGATGCCACTATCCTAAGCACACCATGTCCAAGCTAGAGCCTCATTCCATGAGCGGGGAAGGGGCAGAAAAAGAAGGTCTCCAGCTCTGGTACTTAGACTCAGCAACTTGTCACTGGAGACACAATCAGAAATGCTGAAATGCTCCTCCTGGGAAAAAAGCCCTCCAACTGGGAGATGGGGGTAGAAGGAGTCCTGTGTTCTTGGCTGCACCCATTAGAGTGAAGTTCCACTAATCACTGACTGGGGAATAGAGAGATTTTTTTTCCCAAAAAGCTAAAGATTCTCACTTTTCTTACAAAATTTTCATAGATTCTCTAGAACATATGTTTTTTCATTTACTACATATACTTTGGATCATTTCCAGAGGATTTAAATGGTTATTTTAAAATACTTTTCACCAGTTTTCCTGGGGGAGTGGGTTCACAAAGTCCCTCACGTTATCATTCAAGAAAGTAATCTCACTGTCTGTGTTAGATCTTTATATTTGATAGGTTTATATCTGGGACATGCAAAGTCGCTTCAGTTGTGTCTGACTCTTTGAGACCCTATGGACTGTAGCCGCCAGGCTCCTCTGTCCATGGGATTTTCCAGGCAAGAATACTGGAGTGGGTTCCCATTCCTACTCCAAGGGATCTTCCTGACCCAGGGGTTGAACCTGTGTATATGGTACTCTTAAAATGAGAGAAGGCTTAGGCTGGTTTTCAAAAAAAGACCTATTCTATTCTTTTTTAAAATTCAGTTCAGTTCAGTCACTCAGTCATGTCCGACTCTTTGCGACCCCATGGACCGCAGCACACCAGGCCTCCCTGTCCATCACCAACTCCCGGAGTTTACTCAAACTCATGTCCCTTGAGTCGGTGATGCCATCCAACCATCTCATCCTCTGTTGTCCCCTTCTCCTCCTGCCCTCAATCTTTCCCAGCATCAGGGTCTTTTCAAATGAGTCAACTGTTCGCATCAGGTGGCCAAAGTATTAGAGTTTCAGCTTCAACATCAGTCCTTCCAATGAACACCCAAGACTGATCTCCTTTAGGATGGACTGGTTGGATCTCCTTGCAGTCCAAGGGACTCTCAAGAGTCTTCTCCAACACCACAGTTCAAAAGCATCAATTCTTTGGTGCTCAGCTTTCATTACAGTTCAACTCTCACATCCATACATGACTACTGGAAAAACCACAGCCTTGACTAGATGGACCTTTGTTGGCAAAGGAATGTCTCTGCTTTTTAATATGTTGTCTAGGTTGGTTATAATTTTCCTTCCTAAACATCCTTTGCCCTAATTAATGGAAGTTGATCTATTTCTCTACTCCACTATCAGAATAAGATGTACTTTGGACTTCTCTCTGTAGAGAGAAGTCTTATTTCTGCCATATTCACCATATTCTCCTCCAAATAAACCTTATTTCTGCCATAGTCTCCTCTCTAGTCTCAGGAGAAGAATGGCAGGTATATGTCCATTTTTGCAAAGGAAGCCTTCCTGAATTTGTCCTGTGTAATGCAATTCTCTTTCCCCACTACCTTTTATATCCCGAGGTATCTCTGACTATGAAGCAGCGCCAAAATCTATAATTAGACAATGCCTCTCTGCCCCTCTTCCAGTGAAGAGATGCTTTATCTTAATTTCCCAACAATCACTGGAGGCTAAAAGTTAGTTGCATTTCTCTGATTCTGCCAAGCCCCTAAGTCAAGTAGCAGATTCTGTGAAAACAAATACTTTAAGTGCTCCCGGTGGAGGGTTGGATTTAAACAACACTGTGTTTCTTCTGCAAGGACATACATCTGCTTTACAGCTTCAGATTTTCCTTTATATGGTTTTCTTAAAGAAAGGCATGCCCTGAGCATCATTTACTCCCTACTCACTCCCATGTTAACAGTTTGCAGCAGTGGAGGTTGCAGAGCCGTAACTGAGAGTGTGGCCTTGAATTCCTGGGACCAGGTCCTGGATCAACCACTTCACATTGCGTCTTTGGACAAGTTGATTTCTATAAAATCCCCATGCTTCATATGTTAAATAAGGGTAAAATAGTGCTGGCCTCACAGGGCTGTTGTGAGAATTAAATGATGTGATACCTGATATATCAGCATGCACTCAATAAGTGTTAGTATTCCCCTCACATAAGAAAAAGTGACTAATTTACTGACAATAAAAAGACACATGACGTGGGGAAATAGCAAGAGAAAACACCATCACCACCCTCCATCCTGACTGATATCATGGCTCTGTCTGTGAACTAGGACACAGAGTTTGAGGACAGATGCCAAGGCTGATGAGAAATGAGGATTAGGGAGGCTTCCAGAAGCTTTGAAATGCAATCTCATCTCAATCCCTGGGCAGACGACTAGGCTGAGGAATGTAACTCATCCATTCTATCTAGAAACCTTCACCCTGACTGTCCTCACCACCCAGAGGAATGGACTCATGGTCCAGACATAGTCTGATATGCATTTATTACTCTCTCCAAAGAATACCATCAACTGCCAAGTTTGGTAGTGAAATTTGGAAACTATAATGAAGAAATAGCATAGGGAGGCAGATAAACCAGTGGATTCAGGACCAGGAGGCTTGAGCCCTAGTCCTACCTCAGGCATTAGCAGACTGGAAGATTCTGGAAAACTTATCTCCTCCTGCTCAGTTAGTTTTCTCATCTGTATAATGAGGAAGTGAGACAGAAGATCTTAAAAGACACCCCCTCAGTTCTAATATTCTATGGTAGTGAAAACAGAGTTGTCTCTATGTCTCCAAATTCCCTAGCAGAAGGAGTACAGAAGGGGATGGGGCTGTCTACAATAGGAAGTGACCAAGAAATGACTTGCAGAGCCTTAGAATCAGTGCCTCACTAATGTGTGTTAGAACTCACTACTTGTGTTCACCCGAGAAACAAGCTGACTAAAATCCTAACATAAACTATTGATAGAATGACTGAAATGAAAAAGAATACAAGTATTGGGAAGGATGTGGAGAGACTGGCACTCTTGTATGTCAATACAATCATCTGAAGAACTGTTAGGCAGTGCCTGCTGACACTGATCCATACTCTAGGACCCAGCAATTCCTCTCCTCAGATTATCCCAACAGAAATGCTCACCTATGTACACCAAAAGATATGTACATACATGCTCATAGCAGCACTATATGCAATAGATAAATACTGTAAACAGCCCAAATGCCTGCCTAGACTGCTCTAGGATACACAGATCCTGGAACATTCATATAAGAAAACACCTTATCGTCACAGAATGAAATGAACTACAGCTAAATATGACACTATGGATAAATCTCAAAAACATGTCCAGCAAAAGAAGTCAGACACAAAAGACTACCCTTTTGATTGATCCCATTTATATAAAGTTTAAAAATATTCTAGGGAATTCCCTGGTGGTCCAGTGTTTAGGACACCAGGCATTCGTTGTTGAGGGCATAGGTTCAATCTTTGGTAAGGGAACTAAGATCCCAAAAGCCCTGCTGCAAGCCCATAAAGAAAAAAAAAAAAAAAGAGCAAAGAAGGAAACATTCTAAACGATTGTTTGAAGTCAGGAAAGTGGACACCCTCTAGGGTGGATTAGTGTGATTAGAAGGAAGTATGTGAAGGTTTCTGCAGTGCTAGTCATGTTCTGTTGTGTGGGTGCTGGTTATATAGGTGAGTTTACTTTGTGAATATTAGCTGAACTGTGTACTTTGATTTGATACAGGTTATACTTCAATTACATTTATTAAAAAATAATAATAATAAATAAAAGCTCAAATACACAAATCATGTCTGAGCTTATTTCCCCTTGTGGGAAATAAAAGAATCACTTTCTTGTGGCAGGTATGTATGTGTGTGCGTGTGTGTGTGTATTAACTGCTCAGTCATGTCCAACTCTTTGTGACCCCATGGATGTAGCCTACCAGGCTCCTCTGTCCATGGAATTCTCTAGGCAAAAATACTGGAGTGAGTAGTCATTCCCTTCTCCAGGAGATCTTTCCGACCCAGGGATTGAACCCAGGTCTCCCACAATGCTGGCAGACTCTTTCCCATCTGAGCCACCAGGGAATATATATCTGCTCAATCTTGGGGTGTACAAAAAGCTACTTTAGGTTTTCTGAACCGAACTTCATTTGTATCCTGGATCTCTCTTCTCATCCTGCTTCTAATACACGTCTCATTCTGCTGGTGGTAGAAGCAGCATCAATCAAGCTTGCATCTCTCTCCTCCCTTGGTCTCCCCTGGATTGTGTCTGAGCTTCACAGGGCTGAGGGAGCTGAACCCTCAGCGCCACAGCACCACAGCCCAGTAACCCGGGTGGGATCCACTGAGAGGCCTCTGCTTTCATCTATCTTTGGTTATTTGCCCCTCCAGACCACTGCTTTGTTCTCTTCCTGCCATTGTAAGTCTCCTCTGCTTTACGCTGTAAACTCAAAACCAAGACTTAGTAGTACTCTCCCCTGAAGCAATGAGAGCTGGCATCCAGCTGTCCAAATGTGAGGGGGCAGCATGGGGAAAAGGTGTAGTCGTTACAGAAAACACAGGGTAAAATCAAGGTCAACATTTCAAAGGTATAATTTCCTCACATTTTCATCTACTAAACATGGTGTTCCTCTTGGTAGCCTGCATATTCTGTGTTGGGAGTACCTTTTCCAAAGGAGGAGGAATAAGAGGTAGGATTGGGTGGAAAAAGAGGGCAGAATAAAGCGTCAGTGTTAGTCCCTAGGACTGCCCTAACAAATCACCATAAAGTGGGTAGCTTAAAACAAATTGTATTCTCTCACAGTTCTGGAGGCATGAAGTATAAAGTCAAGGTGTTGGCAAGGTTGGTTCCTTTTGGAGGCCTCTGAAGGACAGCTGGTTCTATGCCTGTCTCCTAGCTTTTGGTGGTCACTAGCAATCATCGGCATTCCTTGGTTTGTAAATGTATCACTGTGATCTCTGCCTCCACTGTCATATGGTATTCTTCCCTGTATGTCTCCCGAATTTCCTCTTCATATAAAGAGGACAGTCTTAGTGTGTCAGTCTGCTAAGGCCTCAGCAACAAGACAGCACAAACTGAGTGACATAAATAACAAAATTGCACTGCCTTTCAGTTTTGGAGACTAGAAGTCCAGAATCAAGCTATGGGTAGGGTTGGTTCCTTCTGAAGGCCACCAGGGAAGGATCTATTCTAGGTCTCTCCTTGGCTTCTATATGGCCATCTTATCCCTGTGACTCTTTACATCACCTTCCCTCTACATGTGTCTGTCTCTGTGTCCAAATTTCCCCTTTTTATATGGACACTGGACACTGGTTGTACTGGATCAAGATCCACACCAAGAATGTCATTTTAACTTAACTGCCTCTATGAAAACCCTATCTTCAAATAGAGTCACATTCTGAGATACTGGGGGTTTGGACTCCGACATACCTTTTTTCTTTTTTTAAGTGGAAAGGCAACAATTCCACTCATAACAATTTACAAAGACCCTATTTCCAAATAAGATCACATTCACAAATACCAGTAGTTAGGACTTCAAAATACCTTTTTTTGAGAGACACAATTCCACTTTTCCATTTCCAGTGGCTCAGATAGTAAAGAATCTACCTGCAATGCAGAAGCCCTGGGTTCAATCCCAGGGTTGGGATGATCCCCTGGAGAGGGAATAGCTACCCACTCAAGTATTGTTGCCTGGAGACTTCCATGGACAGAGGAGCCTGGTGGGCTACAGTCCATGGGGTCGCAAAGAATCAGTCATGACTGAACAACCAATACTTACTTATTTATTTCACTTTTAACAGTCAGATTCCAAGAACCCGTGAGAACAGCAAGAGTGCTGACTTCATCACTCCTCAGGACAGGATATGATTCTAGGAAATCTTTGAGCGCTCTGAGCTTCCTCGGCATCCCCAGTGTACCTCTAACCTAGTACTTACGACATCATGTTGAAACCTATGTGAAATCTGTTTATGCGTTTGCCACCAATCCTCCTCATCCTATCCAGGACTATGAGCTCTTCCAGGATAGGGACCAAATCTTATTATTCATCCTTAAGCCTCCACTCAGGGTCTGCCATAATATAGATGCTCAATGAGTGTTAAACTGAACTGAATTGTTTGCCTATCATGTAAAAAATTGTTAGTTCATACTTTGTCATCAGTCATGAGCAAATAAGTAAGTCAAGTACATTCTTGGTTGATTATATAAATCATGCAACCACAGGCTATCAGAATCAGGGTGTATCCTACAGATTTTCTAACCTAAGACTAGCAGATAGCCAACATGCATCTCCTCATTGTCAGCTCTGCACCTATGCAGACATCACTAATCTATTACAGCATTCTTTCCCACACAAAGCTTAGGTACAGCTTTAGAATCATTCTCAATATGTAATTCCAAATGCTGAAACAAATTTGCTTTTGGGGGGGGCATGGTTCAACTCTATTCCTCCCAATAGATGAGAAAATGGAGACCCATAGTAAAGAAATATGTCCAAGATGATGGTGACAGAGCTAGAAATGGAAGCCTGATCTCTTAGTTCCTAGGGCCCTGTTGGATCTGCCCCCTCCCTCATAGTTTTCTAAAATGTTCTAGTGAAACATGAATCACTGATATACTGTTGCATTAAGCAACACTGATTAACACAGTGAGAAAAATCATTACTTTTTGAAACTTTCTGATCATATCAAAGAAGTCCTAGTTTGATGCTATTATGTCTTTAATATTCTAAACCCCATTCTTTCTTTCTTTCTTTTTTTCAAGGAATAAGAAGTCCAAGTCCAAGTTTTTAGGAGGCAATAGCATCTAGTTAAAATTTAATATCACCATACTGTTTTACTTTTCCTTATGATTATGATCACTGTCCAATCATAAAAAACTATCCACATGCAGCAATGATAACATTTTCCTTTTTAAATAAACTTGAAGTTTTCAGGAGTCAGCATAAAGACAAATATTAATGAAATATAGAATAAGTTAAGTGAAAGTCATTCAGTCGTGTCTGACTCTGAGACCCCGTGGACTGTAACCTGCCAGGCTCCTCTGTCCATGGAATTCTCCAGGCAAGAACACTGGAGTGGGTTGCCATTCCATTCTCCAGGGGATCTTCCCACCTCAAGGACTGAACCCAGATCTCCTGCACTGCAGGCAGATTCTTTACCATCTGAGCTACCAGGGAAGCCAGAAATATAGTATAAGTAGCACACAAATGTGGCAAAAGAAAAAAACCAACTTGGGAATTTTTCTGTAGCCATGCAAGTATCCTTATGCAGGGCTCCTTGATGCTTTCCTCTCTAAGACAAATAATACCTCTCCCCTTTCTTTACCAAATTTATTGGAAAATGCTTCCTTTAACTTTCTCTCCTGGGTTTCTCTTAGGTTTTCCTCTTGCTCCCAGCCTCCTCCCCAGATTCTCGCCTGACAGCCCCCTTGCCTCCGCAGTTGCTAGACTCTGTCATTTTCAGCATTGCTCCCTCCATCTGCCAAAACCCAGTCCACAGCTGTCTCTCTGCAAACCATATGGCTTGCCAGACAAGGCAGCCTCAATGTGGATTCAAGAGTTGAAGGCAAATCCAGCTTAACCCCCACCCTCCCTACTCAGCAGGAGAGGAAGCAAACTTTGTTTCCTGTCTCTCCTAGACCCAGCCAGAGAAAGGCAGGTCACAGCTAGCTTCATGTTGCCTGGTTCCGCCTGACCTGGATCCTGCTGCCTCCCTCCCCAACAACAGCTATTCTTAGACCCTTCTGTGCTGTCTCCTAGAAAGTAACATTTTTGTGCTCCTCATTGGATGTACTTGAAGCTGACAAACCTTCCTTGGATCAGAAGGGATAGGCAGTCAGCCTCCCTTATAATTCAGGGCAGTGAAGGCCCACAAAGGCTTGCCACAGGCAGAAAAGATCCTCAAGGCAGGCTAGGCAGCCTTAAGGGTTGGCACATTTATTCTCTGACGGTGCTGTTCCCAGGAACCCCACTCCTGGTCCTGGAGGTAAGAAACACCATGTACCCTCTCCCAATGGACAGAGTGAGGTAAAGTCACATTACACCATGAAAAGGAAAAGAAGAAAGAGAATGTAGGGGAAGAAAAGGGGAGAAAGGGAAAAGAAGATGGTAGATAGAGAGGACCCACCCAAGACTAGATGTAGAGTTTTCTGACACCAAATAAAAAGTACCATAAAAGGGCATCCCAAACCACAGTGGGTATGACTTGCCCATTCACAAAAATTTTTAATGGTAGGAAAAAGTGCTGGCTGAGCCCCACCAGGCACTGACTGGCTTTCATTCAATGAGCAACACTGAGTGCCTACGATATGCCAGGACCTGGAGCTCCAGCGGTGCACAAGACAGACGGGGTCCTTGCCCTCTTGGAAGTGACCTTGTGAGTGGAGTAACAGAGTCATGACGGCACTTGGCCAGCAATGTGGAAGCAGAATACTGAGTATTAAGCCTGTTGCCCTACATCTTAGCTACATGAACTTGAATCTTCACTTAAAACACTTACTTAAGTAAGTATCCTTATTTATAAAATGGAAATAATAAGATTCCCACTTAAACAGTTTCTGCAAAGATTAAAAAATATAATTAATATATGGCATAGTGAACTTGTGCTATCTCACTGCAGCTTTAATTGCATTTCCCTAATGTCTAATGATGTTAAGCATCATTTCATGTGCTTACTTGCTATTCCAATATCTTTTTTGATTATGTGTCCATTAAAATCTTTTGCTATTTTTTTAATTAGGTTGTTTGTTTTATCACTAAGCTATAAGAAATTATTTCATTGTCTAGATTCAGGTCTTTTATCAGACATTATGTATTTTGTAAATATTTTCCCCAGATTAAGACTTATTTTGGTCTTTATTTACTTGGTAGTGTCTCTCTAAAAGCAAAGGCTCCTAATTTTTATGAAGTCCAATCTATCAATTTTTTTTATAGATTTTCTTTTGATAGCTCATCTAAGAAATATTTGTCTAACTTGGGTTTTATAGGTTTGTTTATTACATTTAGGACTTTGATCCATTTTAAGCTATTTTTTGTGCATAGTGTAAGGGTCAAGATTCACTTTTGGTATATGGATAATGAAATTGTTTACAATTCTCTTTATACAGACTGAAAAGAGAGAGAGAGAGAGAGACCCAAAGAGGCCAAGTGAGCAGCTTCAAACCACACAGCTTATAAGGGACTGAGCTATACTTGAGCCCAGATCTCCTGATTCTAAATGAAGTGTGACTTGCATGCTGCCTCCACTTGCCTAGGTGCCTACATTTTCTTTAAGGCTGTGGTACAAGCAGGCTTGGCAACAGACTGACAACATTTCAAGTCCTGGCCTCATCACTTAACCCGGGCAAGTTACTTAGACCTTCTAAACCTCTATTTTTTTCCATCTGTAAAATGGGACTAATAAGAGTACCTCCCTCATAGGTTGTAATAACTGTGCATATAAAGTAGATAGCACAAGCCTGACATTTAGCAGGTGCTTCATACAAGTCAGAATATTGGGATGGTTTTTCTTATCCCCTCAGTCCTTGCCTTGACTGGAGCTCATACTCATCCTCTTCCAAGCCTTGGGATGCTCCAAACTGGCAGGACATTTGGAGAAAACTGAGAAGGGACAGACACTTTCTATGATAATAATCCACTGAGATTATATTGCATGAGCTGTTTGGCCTCAACAGCTGCACAGTTTATTTATCTAATAGGCATTTCCACCTTGAAGGTGTTTTAGCCACTTTTCCCATCCCCATCTCCCAAGCTAGAGCTGGACAAGGCAGAGACATTAGAAGCTGTAGTGGACACATTCCAAGATGTTCCCTCAACTATCCGTGCCTTCTGGTATCCGTGCCCCTGTATAACCTTTCCAGTGACCTGCTTCCAACCAACAGAACTGATGATGAAGGTAATGGGATGTCAAGCTTGTAATTACATTACAAAAACTTGTAACACCAATCTTGCAAAACAGACTCTGTCCTGCAGGCACTGGTGAAGCAAGAGGCCCATGATCTGAAGGTTCAAGCAGCAAAGAACTGAGGGCAGCCTTATATTAAAAAACAAAAACAAAAATCATGGTAGAACCTGAGGGCAGCTCTCATCTATCAGCCAGCAAGAACCTGAGGCCCTTAGGTTAAACAAGACACACGGGACTGAATTCTGCCAACAGCTGCATAAGCTTAAAAGCCAAGCTTTCCTCAGTGGAACCTTGAGAAGAGATCATATTTCCAGCCAACACTAAATTTAAGCCTTGTGAGAGGCACTCAGCTAGGCCTGGACTGGACTTCTGTCCCTCAGAAATGAGATAACAAATATGTGCTTTTACCAAGTCACTACAGTTCAGTTCAGTCACTCAGTGGTGTCCAACTCTTTGAGACCCCTTGGACTGCAGCATGTCAGGCTTTCCTGTCCATCACCAACTCCCAGAGCTTGCTCAGACTCATATCCATTGAGTCAGTGATGCCATCCAGCCATCTCATCCTCTGTCGTCCCCTTCTCCTGCTTTCAATCTTTCCCAGCATCAGGGTCTTCTTTGCATCAGGTGGCCAAAGTATTGGAGTTCAGCTTCAGCCTCAGTTCTTCCAATGAATATTCAGGACTGATTTCCTTTAGGATGGACTGGCTTGATCTCCTTGCAGTCCAAGGGACTCTCAAGAGTCTCCTCCAATACCACAGTTCAAAAGCATCAATTCTTCACCACTCAGCTTTCTTTATAGTCCAACTGTTACATCCATACATGACTACTGGAAAAACCATAGCTTTGACTAGACAGAACTTTGTTGGCAAAGTAATGTCTCTGCTTTTTAATATGCTATCTAGGTTGGTCATAACTTTTCTTCCAAGGAGCAAGCGTCTTTTAATTTTGTGGCTGCAGTTACCATCTGCAGTGATCTTGGAGCCCAAGAAAATAAAGTCTCTCACTGTTTCCATTGTTTCCCTATCTATTTTCCATGAAGTGATAGGACCAGATGCCATGACCTTAGTTTTCTGAATGTTGAGTTTTAAGCCAGCTTTTTCACTCTCCTCTTTCACTTTCATCAAGAGGCTCTTTAGTTCTTCTTCACTTTCTGCCATAAGGGTGATGTCATCTGCATATCTGAGGTTATTGACATTTCTCCTGGCAACCTTGATTCCAGCTTGTGCTTCATCCATCCCCAGTACATTCGCATGATGTACTCTGCATAGAAGTTAAATGAGCAGGGTGACAATATACAGCCTTGATGTACTCCTTTCCCAATTGTTCCATGTCCAGTTCTAACTATTGCTTCTTGGCCTACATACAGATTTCTCAGGAGGCAGGTGAGGTGGTTTGGTATTCCCATCTCTTTCAGAATTTTCCATAGTTTGTTGTGATTCACACAATCAAAGTCTTTTGTGTAGTCAATAAAGCAGAAGTATATGTTTTTCTGGAACTCTCTTGCTTTTTTGATGATCCAACGGATGTTGGCAATCTGATCTCTGGTTCCTCTGCCTTTTCTAAATCCAGCTTGAACATCTAGAAGTTCACGGTTCACATATGGCTGAAGCCTGGCTTGGAGAATTTTGAGTATTACTTTGCTAGTGTGTGAGATGTGTGCAATTATGCGGTAGTTTAAACATTCTTTGTCCTTGCCTTTCTTTGGGATTGGAATGAAAACTGACCTTTTCTAGTCCTGTGGCCACTGCTGAGTTTTCCAAATTTGCTGACATATTGAGTGCAGCACTTTAACAGCATCATCATTTAGGATTTGAAATAGCTAATTAAGTCACTAAGTTTGTGGTAATTTGTTACACAGCAATGGATAACTGATCATGCATGCATGCTAAGTCACTTCAGTCATGTCCAACTCTTTGCAACTCTATGGACAGTAGCCTGCCAGGCCCCTCTGTCCATGGGATTCTCCAGGCAAGAATACTAGAGTGGGTTTCTGTGCCCTCTTTCAGAGGATCTTCCTGACCAGGGATCAAACCCATGTCTTTTATGTCTCCTCCATTGGCAGGTGGGTTCTTTACCACTAGTGCCACCTGGGAAGCTTGGATAACTGTTAATAAGATAAAGAAGAAACAGAAGGCTAGGGTAAAGAGCAAAGGAGGTAACTAACTGGGAAAGGAATAGGACAGGGTGTCCCTTTATGCCATCTGTGAGTCTTTCGTCTATCCTTTTAAATATGCTCAGTGACTCAGGTGAAAACTCCAGTAGGTCTGTAACTTTTTGTACTACTCTTGGGTAAATGCAAGTCTTACCACCACCTTAACTACAAAACATGGTCTCATTCGGGTACTTGATAGCATACATCCTGTGATAGTCAAAAGTGGACCATAAACAAGACATCTTTTCTCCTTTCCTTCAGGTAGGGCCAGTACGGGGCAGCCTCCTGCTTCCTCAATGGACATGGGGTCTGCTTTTCATTTCTTTCTCTCCTCTTTCCTCAGACTGCTAACTATGACTTCTCTTCTCCCCACTGTTGGAGCATGGAAAGCTATAGGAGGAGGTGGATGGAACAGAAGAAAAAAACCTACTTATTTGTCTGGCACTGTTGTAAGATAACTCTGGGCTCTCTGGGCCTGGCAGAGATATACACTGATTCTTTATTTTCTGAGCACTTCAGGGGGTCTTCAAGAGCTCTCCAGTTGAATCCCTCTGTCAGCTATTCCCATGATTCAGGCAAAATCCCTCCTTCGTGTGAATATTCCCCACAACCCTTCTTAGCTTCAGTTTATTTTCTGAAAGGGCCATATCATATAGGCTCTCTGTTTGGGTAACTTGCTTTCTGGAAGAAGCTCTTTGGGGCAAGATTCCTTTTTAGATAGCGCCATGCAAAGATTCCTACCATAGGTTCTACATCTGGTCCCTGGTATCCATGTATCTTTCACCTGCCAGTGGTGGAGAGAGAAGTTACTTCCAATACAGTAGCAAACTCCATTTCCTTCTGCCTTGACATCTCCACCTAGAAATTATTTAGATTTCTTAAGTGTGTACCAAACATTAATCTGCCATGCCTATCTAATGTCCAAGGGACATATATCAGCATGCCAAGTGCTCTTCTGACAAAGCTTTCTCCTTACACTTGTAGTAAGGGGTAAACCATCCCCCACATCTCCCTCTGGAAGTTGGGACTTGCCAAATAACATCAGATCACTCCAAAAATTGTTTGTCCCAAATGTTTCTTCCAAATCTACTCCTGATCATTCAGTGCCCCAAAATTGATTGGTTTTTAATGTTGTATTTTGGCTTACCATTTCACTTTGAAATTTCATTTTTCTTGTATTTTCTCCTCCCACTGAAATGATCTCAGTTTAAAACCTTGTTATGTGACATATTGGTCTGGTGGTCTCATCAACAACCATCCCCCTTTTTCCCCTTGGCTGACTCAAGTGAACAGACCTAAGCCAATTTGTTTGGCAAATACCATATTCTTTTTAGTGTGCGTTGGTGAGCCTCTGGTGGTTAGAGGCCAGAGAAGGTGAAATAGTCCTATTCCTGTGATCTTGTTCTGTGGTGGTATCATCAAGTAAAAAGAAGTCTCAGGCATAATCAACAAGCATACAGATGTCTACCAGCAAACAGGCAAACAACCACTCTGCGTCTAAGGAGAGACTACTACTCTCTATGCCTTTAGGTGCCCTGGCAAGCCCTTTGCAGGAACAACTCCCTCAGAAACAGATGCCCTTAAAGAATAATCAGGAACGTCATCACCAGGAAAGGGGCTCCTCCATGGGAGGATGCAGGCCGAGGGGCTCCAGAACTTCTATCTCTGGTATTGACAACTGAGCATGTTCATTTCTTCTACCTTATTCATGTGGGTCTTGCTACCCAATTCCTAACTGGTCTTAAACACAACTCATTTCACCAACAAAAAATTATTCCTAACATTCCTTATGCTAATTAACTAACCCAAAGGTAATCATTCAGACAAGGACTCTTCATATACTAATTAACCACTCATTCCTAGAGTGTTGATTAATATTAACTAGCACACAAACACATTACACCACTTTTACTGAAGTACTTTAAAGTAACTTACCATGTACACAATATAGCACTAACTGAATCCTGATTTTGTTTGGGTTGCCAAGTACACAGCCATGAGAAATGAATCACGATTGCTTCTGCTAACTCAATCATGACAAAGGCAGCCTCTTTTTATCAGATACTCTCCGGTTTCTCCTTGTGGTCATAGGTGGCCACATGATGGAGTACCCATCTATGAAATGGAAGGGGAAGTATGCTGACAAATACTTTCCTCCCTAATAAGAGGGAGATACACATGAGGCAATTTCTCAACATCTTGGCTGCCTTTGTTTCTGTCTTTCTATGTGGTCAGAAGTAAATGTGATGCTTGTAGCTGAGGCAGCCCCTTGTAATCATGAGGCGTCCAGTATGATGGCAGGAAAACTATAATGCTGAGGATGGCAGAATGGATAGGCCTAGCTTCTAATGATCTTATTGCCTTACCAATCATTCCTGTGACTTCTACCTTTTTTTCTGTGAGAAATAAAGTTAACTATGGTTTTAGTTGTTAGTTTTCTATTATTTTCAGCCCAAACTATCCCAACCTACTACATTTGGCCTGAAATAAAGATACATGGGAGGGATCTTTCCAAAACAACTAATGGCCTAAGGTCTCTCTCTCACACACACACTCTCCCAACCCCAAGGCTGAGGACCTATTTTCAAAAAGTTACTTCAAGTCCATCATTTCAGAGTGATGTGGTCAGTTCTAGTCTCAGTTTTTTCATCTCTAAATTAAGAAGAGTAGCATTTTCCCTAAAAATCCTATGGGCTTAGGATAAGAATTTTAAGGTAGTTTAAACAAGAGACGATTTAGAACAGGGCTTAAAATCATATACCCTGGAGCTAGACTGCCTGAGTTAAAATCAGTTCTACTACTTGTCAACTGCATGAGGAAATTATTTCTCTGTGTCTTAGTTTTCCCATCTGCAAAATGAGGGTAAAACATTACCTGTTTCAAAAGAATTTGTTAGGCTTTAATGAGTTAACACATGTAAGGCACTTACAACAAAGAAAACAACAAAAGTAAGCATTATACAAGTATTAACTATCTTCATCATAGTTATTACTATTATATCTGAAAAGGCTTTGAAAAATATAAGTGCACTATGTACTTATAAGAAGAAGCATAAGATAATAAGACAACTCTGATCACCTCAAGTTAGAAATGAATATTAGTGAAATTAATAGGACTTATAATTATAGGGAAAGAAGGAAAAGAAAGAAGAGATAACCCCCCTCACCCCTGTAAAAAAAAGGAAGAAAGAAAGTGAAGAGAAGTGGGTGAGCAGGGTTGGGAAGTCAGAAGGAAAGGAATAGGAGAGGAGAGAAAATGTATGGCAAGTGAAATTGCACAGAGTGGAAATACAGGCTAAGCAACAAGAGCAGAAAGAAACTGCTCATTTTCTTTTCAGCAGACATCACGGTAACTTTGGGAAAACATCATTCAGAATGTACCATTTCCCATAGAGAATAATGTAGCTTACCCACAGTTTCATCAGTTGTGCCCAAGTTGCATTAAAAGCATTGAAGTTAGCCCTTCACCTTAGGGCACGGTCATGTGGTGTCATTATTTCCATGACAAACACAATCTTTCCCAGGAAACAGAAAAGGGAAAATAAGGGAAATGTCCATAATGCAGTGAGAAATTCAGGGTCGCTAAGCATTCCACATTTGTGAGATTGCCCTATGCTTGAGATTCCCACCATGGTGGCGCCCACGGGGTCCTATTTTTGAACGAAGAACCAAGCATCAGCGTGTATAGCATACATGTGGGGTCCAGATGCCTCATTTCCTGGCTCCTGGTACACACTAAATCAGGAACAAGTAAATGCATTGCCAAGTCCAATACTAACTACTTGGCTTCCCTCCTTGCTCAGAAAGCCCTATTCCCCATCTCTATCTATGTTCCCTAGCTGGGATCTTGATCCTGTGAGTCCCATGCAACTGCCATCTCTTCCAGTTTCCTCCACCCCCATGTAAATGTCCAATAAACATTTTTACATTAAAAAAATGTTGTATGTAAAGGGCCAAGCAGAGATTTTAGGGACACACTATACTCTAGCACTTCACAAATGTTAGTTACCCTTCATCTTCCTTCTATAAATTAGATCTTTCATATCATCTCTATGTCAACTTCTCAAGAAGTCAGGGAAGTATAATCTTGAAGGTGAGCTGGCTACAGTTGGGAAAAATCATCTGCAAGTGGATTATAATTTCATAAATCATTAATCACTGTTTTCAAAATAAAATGGGTTGTTAAAGGAATCTACTATTTAACTTAACAGAATCAAATTCAAGAATTCTACTACCAGTTAGCATACTAGGTTTATCAAACACTATCACTCCAAAACAACAACAACAAAACCAGGTATAGTTAAAAACAAAAACAAACAAACAAACAAAAAAATCACTTCTCTTTAAAGCTTTTAAAGCCTGTAAAATAAAAATCTAAATAAACTGAAATGAAGACAGGGAGATTTTTTTTTTAGATGCACAAAGACTGGAGACTACTTCAATCTCTAGGGAGCTGCTGAGTCTGAAGGAGAAGCAGGACTGCTATAGGCAGAAAAGTTTTGTGGGAACAAGGAGAAATCAGCCAAACTTTTCAAGGCTATGCATAGGCTGGCATGGCACACTGGAATCTGGAAGAGTCCCAAACTCAAAGTTAGCTCTCCCCGTCCACCCAGTTTCTCCCATGGAAATTACATTCAATAAGTGTAATCACCAGAAATCCTAGAATAAGGTAAGGGAAGCAGAGAGAGGTCTTAACAGTGTTCACATCTCCAAACCCTGCTGGAACTGGGGGTGCTGATCTCTCTCAAGGCATTTAAACCAAAGGTGAACTAAAACTAACTCTACTGGCCCTATTTCAGCTCACTGCTAATTAGATTGATGAGCTCAGCCCCTAATAATAGCTGCGTGTGAGACAGAAGCGTCAGCCTTTTTTGGAGAAAATGATTGTCTACTTCAGTCTCTCCTGGTCCTTTATTTACTATATCTGGTATATAATAAAAAACCATGACATGAGAAGAGGCAGGGAAAAGTGGCCCATAGTCAAAAGACATAAAAGAATATCAATAGACTCAAACCCACAGATGAGTCATATGATGACATTTTCAGAGAAGGACTTATAATTACCATACATATGTTAAAGAGTTCAGAGGAAAAGAATGAGTCAATGGGGTTAGAAATTGAGAATGCCATCAAATAAATGAAAACTCTATAAAAGAATCAAATAGAAATTCTATAACTAAAATATACCGTATCTTAGGAAAAGGAAATTGTCAGATGGGCTTCACAGCAGACTGCAGAAGGTAGAACAAAGGATTAGTGATCTGGAGGTAAGTCACCAGAGATTATACAACTAAACTAAAGAGAAAAAATAAAGTGAAAAAAATAACAATATCAAAGACCAACGAACAATATCAATTCAGCTAACACAAATGTAATTGGAATCTCAAGAGTAAAGAGAGAGAACAGAGAATAAAAAATATCTGAATTGATGCTACCCCCAAATTTTCCAAAACAGATGAAATACTTCAATCCACACATTTTAAAACCATGGCAAACACAAAATAGAATAAATATAAAGAAAAATCACACTGAGGTACATAATAGCCATACAGCTAAAGAGCTAAGATAAATAGGAAATCTTAAAATCAATGAGAAGGAAATAATCATTATAGGAATATCAACATCAATTACAGCTGATTTCTCATTGGAAACAGTAGAACAACATCTTGAATGTACTGAAAGAAAAAGAAAACTGTAAATCTAAAATGTTCTACTCAGTGAAAAAATCCTTCAAAAATAAAGGCAATTCAAATATTTTCAGACAATTAAAAACAGAGAATTTATGATCAGCAGACCTGCAGTACAAAAGCTAGAAAAATTCTTTAGGCTGAAGGAGGAATGATCCCAATCAAGTCCACAGCTGCAGGGAGAAATGAGAAGCACTTAAAAGGATAAGTATATGAATAAACATAAAGGAAGATTAAAAATTTTTTCTTTACCAGACTATTTGTTTAAAGCATGTATAATAATACAGCCTCAGGTTTATAATATATTTGAAGTAAAATACATGACTAACAGGCTTACCTGGTGGCTCAGATGGTAAAGAATGGGCCTGCAAAGCAGGAGACCTGGGTTCATTCCCTGGGTTGAGAAGATCCCCTGAAGGAGAACATGGCAACCCGCTCTAGTGTTCTTGCCTGGAGAATCACCATGGACAATGGTGTTGCAGAGTCAGACGCGACTGAGTGACTAAGCTAAAGGCAGAAGAGGGATAAATAGAATCATTCTTTTGTAAAGTTCTAACATTGTTTACCATTCTTTGTCTCCAAAATCACTGCAGATGGTGACTGCAACCATGAAATTAAAAGATGTCGGCTCCCTGGAAGAAAAGCTATGACCAACCTAGATAGCATATTCAAAAGCAGAGATATCACTTTGCCAACAAAGGTCCATATAGTCAAAGCTATGTTTTTTCCAGTAGTCATGTATGGATGTGAGAGTTGGACCATAAAGAAGGTTGAGCACTGAAGAACTGATTCTTTTGAACTGTGGTGCTGGAGAAGACTCTTGAGAGTCCCTTGTATAGCAGGGAAATCAAACAGTCAATCCTAAAGGAAATCAACCCTGAATATTCATTGCAGGGACTGATGCTGAAGCTGAAGCTCCAATACTTTGGTCACCTGATGCAAAGAACTGACTCATTAGAAAAGACCCTGATGCTGGGAAAGACTGAAGGCAGGAGAAGAGGATGACAGAGTATGAGATGGTTGGATGGCATCACTGACTCAATGACATGAGTTTGAGCAAGCTCCAGGAGATGGTGAAGGACAGGGAAGCCTGGCATCCTGCAGTCCATGGGGTCACAAAGAGTTGGACACGACTGAGAGCCTAAACTACAGCAAAACGTTGTTTATAGATTGGTATACTAATAATTTAAGGTGGATTATGATGTTAAACATTATGCTCACTAGATAAATAATTTCTAAAAGTAATACAAAGACTATAGGCAAAAGTCACTAGAGAAGATGAAATGTAAAAATATAAAATACTTGACCAATCCCAAAGAAGGCAGCAAAAGTAGATGGACAAGTAGGAGGAGAGTAAATTATTGGTGATTAGATTAAACATAAATGTAGTAAACATTCCAACAAATGAATAATTTAAAAATAAAAACACAGAATTTTAAAATAGGAAACAAACCATAGCAGGCATTTCACAAAAGAAAATATGTGAATGGCCAATAAGCATATGAAGGGGTAATCAGAGATACCTGTCATCAAGAAAATGAAAATGGCAATCACCACGAGAAACCACTCAACATAGGCACTAGAAAGGCTAAGCTTAAAAAGACCAATGGTACCAAGTGCTGGCAAGGACATGGAGCAACTGGAATGCTCACAAATTGCTCATGGGAACATAAACTAATAAAACACTTTGGAAAACTGTCAGTTTCTAATCAGGTTAAACAGATACTCCGTCTATGACTTAACAATTATACTCTCAGTCTGTACCAAAGAGAAACAGTGGATTAAAAAGACACATAAAAGAATGTTCCCAGTGTATTTATTCCTTACATCCCCAAATGGCCCTTAACAGGAGAGCAAATAATGCTGCATATTCACACAATGGACTACTATTCAGCAAAAGGAGTGAGTTACTAATACCTGTTACCACATGAATCAATTTTTTAAATGTAGGGTAAGCAAAAAGAAATGACACACAAAGGATTAGACACTACCTGAACCCACTTACATGTAGTTGAAGAACAGAGGAAACTGGTCTAAAAGGACAGATGTGAGAATACTATTGACTACTTTGGGGAGTTTATTGAGAATACTGTTGACTACTTTGCAGATGGAGTTTATGAACTGGAAAGGGGAATGAGATAGTTTTCTGGGGAGATGAAAATATTTTACATCTCAATCTTGGTGGTAGATACATGAATATATACTTGATAAAGACATGGAGCTGTATGCTCAAGATGTATGCATTTTACTATTTATAGAATATACCTCAGTAAAACTGCTGGAAAATTTTGAGTAGAAGTTCAGGTGGTGTAGGTCAACTATTCCCTTGGCATCTGGGACACTATGGTTTCTGGATTTCCTCCTGCCTCTACCCTCAACACTCCTTCTTAGTCCCTTTCATGAATTCTTCTCCAATTGATTGCCTCTCTAGGTGTGTGTATGTGTGAGATGCTTTTAAGTTTATCTTCTTTAAAGAAATTCCTGCTTACTGGAACAAATGAAACAGAATGGTTTTATATAAAGAAAATTTAATTTCATCTGCCATTCAGTTCTGTCTCCTTAAAGAGAGATCCAGACTGTCATTGGCCCTACTCAATTCAAGAGAACACCACCCATCTCCATCAGATTCTGTTGCAGAGCAGGAGAAACCCTGGACCATGCACTGGGTCTGACCATTTACTAAATTTCATCAGGTCACAGAGCATAAGCCCCAAACTAAATGTCCTAATTGGGGTTCAGAGTTAGAAAATTTGACAACTGCCTTAAAAGAGAGTAATCCTACACTCTGAAAATGACTGGTATTACTTTTATGCATTTGTGTCATCTATAACCATCTTATTTTTCACTTTTACTCTTTCTACCTATACCTCTTTCTTCCCCTTTATCTTTCTTTTTCTTTTATTCCTAGCTCTCCCACTTCTCTTCCATAAGGTGTGCTATATGTATTTTTAAAATTTTATATATATGTATGTTTAATATATATGTATATCTTATTCTTTGTTTCTCGGAGAGGTGAAATGCCTTATATTTTCATTAAAAAATGTAGGGAAAAAAATGAAAAATAAAGTGGATTTTTACTTTGATCCTTTGTTAATTTTTCATGTGAGTCATACTGATCTTTGCTCTAGCATTACACATTAAATTAACTGTTTCTTTTCTGTGTGACTATGTGTGTGTGTGTATTTTTTTTTTTCAAAAGGGAGCAAGTCCCAAGCTCTGTATTATAGAGAATAAACTTGTAAGTTTCTCTAGCTTTATTTTTGAGTTCAATGTATTCTGAAGTGGCTAGGAGAAAGTAAATGGGCTTGGAAACAGAATGCCTGGGTGGTGGGGAAAATACTCTATCTCTTCAGGAAAAAAAATTGAGACATATTTCAAATGGCTGGTTCATCTAAGTTGTAAGTTACAAATGCTCATTTCAAACAAGAGGTACTAGCAATGTGCACACACACACACACACACACACACACACACACACTTACATACACACACTGCAAGACTTTTCAAGATAAACAGTCAAATATGTCTTATAACAAATTTTCTCTTGTAAATCTGAACCATTATCAACTTGCAGTTTCTGAAGAGAATTAACTTTCCTTGGCAACCACATTTTACATAAACCTAAGGCTGTCCACCCTGGTGTTTTCTGCAGTCAGGAAAAAAGTAGACCTGAGAATGAAGTGACCTGCCATTTGGGCAACACATTAGCTGTTGGAATGTTCTTATCATCTTCCTGGCAATTCACTGAAGAAACATTTCACCCTGGCCACTCCAAAGCACAATTGCTGTCACTCCAGTGCAGTATGTGTGGAAGGATCCAAGTTCACTCCATGTTTGTCTGGAAACATGCCCACAGTTCATTACCAGAGAGCTCAGTCTATTTTGATCTTAACCAAATGAAGGTTCCGGAAGTGTTCATTTTGTGGTGAATCCAAATTTTCCTTGTGATTGACCCTTATTCCTTTCAGAGAACCAAAGTAGAGAAAGCTTAGCTGTTCATAAACACAGTATATAAATTAATCATGATTTGGGTCCTGAGGTAATTTTTTCCCAATAGTAAAAAGGTCAAAGTAAATGCCATGACACAGCCTGTCTTTCTATAATGAACAGCTGCTTTCCTAAGAAAAAATAGCATGAACAAAATTCTCCCTATAATAGTTCTATTATTTATTGACTGTTTATTATCTGCAAGACACTGTGTTAAGCCTCACAAGATTATTTCACTGACTCTTCAAAATCCTGAGATAAGCACTGTTCATTTCAGTTCAGTTCAGTCGCTCAGTCGTGTCAACTCTTTGTGACCCTATGGACTGCAGCATGTCAGGCTTCCCTGTCCATCACCAACTCCCAGAGCTCAAACTCATGTCCATTGAGTCAGTGATGCCGTCCAACCATCTCATCCTCTGTCGTCCCCTTCTCCTCCTGCCTTCAATCTTTCTTAGCATAAAGGTCTTTTCCAATGAGTCAGTTCTTCACATCAGGTGGAGTTTCAGCTTCAGCATCAGTCCTTCCAATGAATATTCAGGACTGATTTCCTTTAGGACTGACTGGTTTGATCTCCTTGCTATACCGGGACTCTCAAGAGTATTCCCCAACACCATAGTCCAAAAGTATCTATTCTTTGGTGCTCAGCTTTCTTTATGGTCCAACTCTCACATCCATACATGATTATGAGAAAAACCATAGCTGAGTAGATTACTGTTATTAGCCTCATTTTACAAATGAAGAAACTGAGGACAAGAGCTTAAGTCATTTTTACACTATTCTTGATGGGACCTAAATTCAAAGTCTAAATCAAAGAAGTCTAATTCATAGGGATTTTCCTTTTCTTTTTTATATTTTACTTATTCATTTTTGGCTGTGTTGGGTCTTTGTTGCTGTGTGCAGACTTTCTCTAGTTGCATCGTGCAGGCTTCTCATTGCAGTGGCTTCTCTTGTTGTGGGGCTCAAGTTCTAGATGTGATGACTGCAGCAGTTACCGAGCACAGGTGTAGTTGCCCCGAGTCTTGTGGAATCTTCCTGGACCAGGAGGTCAAACCTGTGTACCCTGCATTGGCAGGCAGATTCTTAACCACTGGGCCACCAGGAAAGTCCAGGGCTTTTTCATAACTACTATTCTTGACTGCTTCCCCTGTTTCCCATTTAAAAGAAAAAGACAAAAAAGTTGTAGCAGTGGGAAAAAAGAGATTAGGAATTAAAGAGTTCTCTTACACAGTTTTATCCCTTTGCTGTCCATTGTTAGCATAAAAAATAAATTGTAGCTGGATTCACAACTATGAATGACCAACACAAGAAAGCCCACACTGAGAAACTCAGTACCCTAGCAGGGAGCAATGTGCTTCCCTGCCTTGGGAGACCAACTTTCTCATTCAAGTGGTACCAACTCCCTGGTTGTTATATCAGAGCCCTAATGTTCTGCACAGTTAAAACTGTATGCTTTAATTGATCAATGCCATGCTGTCTAGTTTCTGTTATGAAAATTCAAGCTGTGGGAGAAATATCTATGAATATAAGATAGATTTTCCAGTATGGAGAGATCAGATCTCAGTGAGCCCCAAGTTTAAATCTTGCCATGTCTGGATCCCAGGCATCATAAGGTATGGAATAAAGCACTGAGTTCTCTGCATTGACTTTTTAATAGTCTGCCACCAGCAGGGGATTGGGGGCATGAGTCTTGGGAAATATCTATAGCCAGGAAGCCTTTTCCTTGGGTCTCATACCCCCACCAAAGTCATGAGATGAATACTCAGTGTATGTCAGATTTCTGCTGTGACAATGCTGTGCAACAAACACCCCACACCCTATTGCAATCTCATTGGCTTACAAAAAGTATCTACTTCATATCTATGGGAATATAGGTTGCCTGTGGATTGGTTAGGCTAAACTCAAGTCTATGGTTTAAGTTCAAATTTGCTCCATGTGTCTTTATATTCCAGGACTCAGACTAAGAGAGCAATGATTACCTGGAACTCACTCTTTATGGGCAAAAGTTCTAAATGTATGAAAAAATGATTTATTTTCTTAAAGTATCTGCTCAGAACTGGCACACCGTGACTTGACTTCTGCTTAAATTAACTGGTCAAAGCAAGTCATATGGTCTTGTCCGAAGTAAATGGGGTGAGAATATATATTCTGCCTACTCTTGTGACATGACTGGAAAGTATGTGGCAGAAGGCATGGGAATAATAATCCAGTCTACCACACTCAGTATTTCCCATGGGAATTTGCTCATATCTCTCATTACATTTTGATCCTATCATATTTTGTTCCAGTTGTATTTATATATATGATTCTCTTGGCTTCCATGGTGGCTCAGTGGTAAAGAATCCACCTGCAATGCAGGAGTTCAGTTCAGTTCAGTCACTCAGTCGTGTCCAACTCTGCAACCCCATGGACTGCAGCACGCCAGGCTTACCTGTTCATCACCAACTCCTGCAGCTTACTCAAACTCATGTCCATCGAGACAATAATGCCATCCAACCATCTCATCCTCTGTCATCCCCTTCTCCTCCTGCCTTCAATCTTCCCTAGCATCACGGTCTTTTCCAATGAGTTAGTTCTTTGCATCAGGTGGCCAAAGTATTGGAGTTTCAGCTTCAGCATCAGTCCTTCCAATGAATATTCGGGACTGATCTCCTTTAGGATGGACTGGATGGATCTCCTTGCTGTCCAAGGGACTCTCAAGAGTCTTCTCCAACACCAAAGTTCAAAAGCATCATTTCTTCAGCACTCAGCTTTCTTTATAGTCCAACTCTCACATCTATACATGACTACCGGAAAAGCCATAGCTTTGACTAGACAGACCTTCGTTGACAAAGTAATGCATCTGCTTTTTAATATGCTGTCTAGGTTGGTCATAACTTTCCTTCCAAGGAGTAAGCGTCTTTTAATTTCATGGTTGCAGTCACCATCTGCAGTGATTTTGGAGCCCCAAAAAATAAAGTCTGACACTGTTTCCACTGTTTCCCCATCTATTTCCCATGAGGTGATGGGACCAGATGCCATGATCTTAGTTTTCTGAATGTTGAGCTTTAAGCCAACTTTTTCACTCTCCTCTTTCACTTTCATCAAGAGGCTCTTTAGTTCTTCTTCACTTTCTGCCATAAGGGTGGTGTCATCTGCATATCTGAGGTTATTGATATTTCTCCTGGCAATCTTGATTCCAGCTTGTGCTTCATCCAGCCTGGCATTTCGCATGATGTACTCTGCATAGAAGTTAAATAAGCAGGATGACAATATACAGCCTTGACGTACTCCTTTCCTGATTTGGAACCAGTCTGTTCCATGTCTGGTTCTAACTGTTGCTTCTTGACCTGTATATTGATTTCTCAGGAGGCAGGTCAGGTGGTCTGGCATTCCCATCTCTTTCAGAATTTTCCAGTTTATTGTGATCCACACAAAGGGTTTGACATAGTCAATAAAACAGAAGTAGATTTTTTCTGGAACTCTCTTGCTTTTTCAATAATCCAGTGGATGTTGGCAATTTGATCTCTGGCTCCTCTGCCTTTTCTAAAACCAGCTTGAACATCTGGAAGTTCATGGTTCACATACTGCTGAAGCCTGGCTTGGAGAATCTTGAGCATTACTTTACTAGCATGTGAGATGGGTGCAATTGTGTGGTAGTTTGAGCATTCTTTGGCATTGCCTTTCTTTGCGATTGAAATGAAAACTGACCTTTTCCAGTCCTGTGGCCACTGCTGAGTTTTCCAAATTTGCTGGCATATTAAATGCAGCACTTTCACAGCATCATCTTTTAGGATTTGAAATAGCTCTACTGGAATTCCATCACCTCCACTAGCTTTGTTCATAGTGATGCTTCCTAAGGCCACTTGACTTTGCATTCCAGGATGTCTGGCTCTAGGTGAGTGATCACACCATCATGGTTGTCTGGGTCATGAAGATCTCTTTTGAATAGTTTTTGTGTGTATTCTTGCCACCTCTTCTTAATATCTTTGCTTCTGTTAGGTCCATATGATTTCTGTAGGAAATGCAGGTTTAATCCAGGGAAGATCTCCTGGAGAAGGAAATAGCAACCCATTCCAGTAATCTTGCCTGGGAAATCCCATGAAAAGAGGAGCCTGGCTGGCTAGCCTATGGGGTTGCAAGTGTTCAACATGACTTAGCAACTAAACCACCAACTGACTGGTTCAAAATTATGAAATACATAAATTATTTCATTCTCAAAATAGGTTTAAACCAGCATCACCTACAGCAAAGTGGGTAATGACCAGTATAAAAAACAATTACATAGAAATCTTATTTTTAAATGCTGCAATTTTGGATTGTTTCACTTTCATTCAGTATATATACATTGACTGTTAATTATGTGCCAGGTACAAGGGTGCAAAACTGAATAAAACAGACACAATTACTGTCATCACCAAGCTCCTGGGCAAGAAAGACAAATAGGAAGTTATTACACTGAGTGAAAACTGGCAAGGCTATGGAAGTGTAGGATCACCTAATCAGGAGCACCTAATCAGTCTCAGGAGGCCAACAAAGGCTTCCTGGGCACCATGACTTCTAAGCTGAGATCTAAATGATAAGTAGGAAGGGAAAGGGAGATGGAGAATTAACATTCAAAAATGAGATAACACTATAGAATGTGAGCTAGAAAATTAAGGGTAAAACATAGGTTTCAGGTTTGGGCAGCTGGGTGGATGGTGATATGATATTTAGTAAAAGGAAATATAGGAGAAAAAGTATATCTGTTGGACAGGTTGGTGGGATGGGGATTGGGGTTTATTTTTAGATATTGACAGATTAGAGGAACCATGGCTTCTCTAAAAATGACACCCAGGCAGTAAATGGGTCTGAGAGTCTCAATTTCAGAGAAGAGATAAGCGCTAATAAATTTGTGATTCATGTGTATATATGTGACTGATATAATAAAAAATATTTATGGTCTTTGTTTCCAGTTCCTGACACAAAGGGATAAATTGTGAGGTTGGGATTTACATATACACACTACTATATATAAAACAGATAACTAATAATAAGGACCTACTCTACAGCACAGAGTACTCTACTCAGTATTCTGTGATGACTTACATGGAAATAGAATTTTAAAAAGTGGGTACATGTATAACTGACTCACTCTGCTGTATAGCAGAAACACAATATTGTAAATCAACTACAATTCAATAAAAATTAATTCTAAAAAAACCCTTGGAATTACCTGAGTGACAGGAATGTCTTTGTTATGCTAATGAAATGACTCTTAGTGACATAGTATTAGTTGCTCAGTGGCATCCGACTCTTTGTGACCCCATGGACTGTAGCCAGCCAGGCCTCTCTGTCTATGGGATTCTCTAGGCAAGAATAATAGAGTGGGTTGCTATTTCCTACTCCAGAGGATCTTCCCAACCTAGGGATTGAACTTGTGTCTCTGACATCTCCTGCATTGGCAGGAGAGTTCTTTACCACTAGCACCACCTGGGAAATCTAGGGGAGCTTCCAGATTGGTGAACACATTGCTATGATGGGAAACTGATGTACCAGGAATTCCGTGAGGAGGGGGCATAGAAGCTGTGTCCCTACCCCCTCCTCAGATCTTGCCCTATACATCTCTTGGCTATTCTTGAGTTATATGCTTAATAATAAAACTATATCATAAGTACAGCACTTTCAGTGGGTAGTGTGATTTGTTTCAGTTAACTATTGAATATGAGGGATCATGGGAATCCCTAAATTTATAGCCATTCTGAAGTGTGGGTTGTCCCTGAGACTCAAGGTTGATCTCTGAGTGGAGGCAATCTGTCAATGACTTTGCCTTAAATTATGGGGTCTGTATTAAGTCCAAGTAATTAGGGTCAGAATTGAAATAAATTGCAGAACACCTAGTTGGTATCAGAGAATTGGTGTCTGAACAGTGTGGAAAATGAGACCATTTGCTACTCATGTGTTTCTCCATGGAGAATATATAGAAAAGGTTATTTAGGGCAGAACCTCAAGAAATATGGGCATTTAATGCAATGTTCCCCATGGGGTCGCAAAGTGTCCAACACAACTGGGTGACTAAACAACAAAAAGGAGAGGAAGGAGCTCAGGACACAAGTGGAGAGGTTTGCCTTAAATGAGAAAGGTGTGGTTTCCATTGGAATAGGTGGAATGCCAGACCACCTTTCCTGTCTCCTGAGAAATCTGTATGTGGGTCAAGAAGCAACACTTAGAACTGGACATGGAACTGTAAGGGGAAACACACTGACTGAAACTGCCCACCCTGGCCAGGCACCATAGTAACCATTTGCATGAGCTATCTTATGAGAGGAGGTCCTAGTAAGGAATATAGGAACAAGCAACCACCAACCAGAAAGTTGGGGAAAGGTCAACAGGAGACACCATGTGCCCTACTGTCTCCCAGAATCCTCCTCGCTGGCATCCATTTTTGGCTGAGCAATGTGTAAGCCACCAGGAAGGACCCTGAGTCAGAGTGATTGACCAAACAAAACCTGGAAACTAATCTCATCACCATAAAACCTGAGACTGTGAGCCACATGGCAGAGAAGTTCTCCTGGATTCCCTTACCCTACTGGTCTCCACCTGGGTGTACCTTCCCAATAAAGTCTCTTGCTTTGTCAGCTCATATTATGCCTTGGACAACTCATTTCTGAGTGTTGGACAAGAGCCCACTCTAAGGGCCTGGAAGGGGTTTCTCTTCCTGCAACAGTACAATGGATTGGTTCCAAATAGGGAAAGGAGTACAACAAGGCTGTATACTGTCATCCTGCTTACTTAACTTCTATGCAGAGTACATTATGAGAAATGCCAAGCTGGATGAATCACAAACTGGAATCAAGATTACCAAGAAAAATATCAACAACCTCGGATATGCAAATGATACCACCATAATGCGAGAAAGTGAAGAGGAACTAAAAAGAGGGTGAAAGAAGAGAGTGAAAAAAGCTGGCTTAAAACTCAACATTCAGAAAACTAAGATCATGGCATCTGGTCCCATCACTTCATGGCAAATAGATGGGGGGAAAATGGAAACAGTAACAGATTTTCTTTTCTTGGACTCCAAAATCACCGCGGACAGTGACTGCAGTCATGAGATTAAAAGATACTTGCTCCTTGGAAGAAAAGCTATGACAAACCTAGATAGCATACTAAAAAGCAGAGACATCACTTCATCAACAAAGGTCCATCTAGTCAAAGCTATGGTTTTTCCAAGAGTCATGTATGGATGTGAGAGTTGGACCATAAAGAAGACTGAGTGTTGAAGAACTCATGCTTTTGAATTGTGGTGCTAGAGTAAATTCTTGAGAGTCCCTTGGACAGCAAGGAGATCAAACCAGTCAATTCTAAAGGAAATCAGTCCTGAATATTCATTGGAAGGACTGATTCTGAAGCTGAAGCTCCAATATTTTGGCCACCTGAAGCAAAGTGCATTGGAAAAGCATTGGACTCATTGGAAAAGACCCTGATGCTGGGGAAGATTGAAGGCAATAGTAGAAGTGTGTAGCAGAGGATGAGATGGTTAGGTAGCATCACCACCTCAGTGGACATGAATTTGAGCAAGCTCCAGGAGACAGTGGAAGATGAAGGAGCCTGGAATGCTGCAGTCCATGCAGTTTCAAAGAGTCAAACACAACTTAGAGATTGAACAATAACAGGTGCTAGCATGCTGACCCTTTCTACGGTTTTCAAGAAACTTGAAACTTGACCCATTCAAGTTTCAAAACCAATTCTTTCTCCACTAAAAAAAAAGCTACCCACTGGCCTCCAGTCTCTACTGACCTTATCCCAGATAATTCCACTCTCTCTAGTCTTTTATCTGTTTTGAGGCCTGGTGCCCTTCAATCTACTCCCTCTAATTAGCAAAATAGCTCTACTCATTTGCATTACTTAAGCAGCATTTACTTAGAAAGTCCCGAAGGTGATATGCATATCACATGGACCATCTGGAGATACCAAAACTGAGATTATTGAACTATACATGAATTAAACCTTGAGATCCCAGAACTGAAATTATAGAACTGTAAGCTAATTAAATTTCACCTGGTTTGTGGTGCCATTGAGGAAATCCTGCTTCCCAAAGTAAAATAAAAAAACAAGATCTACACAGTATGCTGTCACCAGAAATAGTTCAGGGATCTTCTTCTATAGCCTGTCTCATCCCTCCCCACCCACTTCAAATTATTGAAGTACTCCAGGGCCACATAGTGCTTGATAAGCAATGTTCAACAACAGTTATCCTCCAGACTTTTAAAACTTCTTCACCAAATTTTTACGGAACACAGTAGTCTATGAACTTGTACTGGAAAGGGAACTGGCACCTCATGCCAAAAAGCCTGAATTTCTTCACTTTTTAAATTGTACTTTTATTTTAAAAGTCATACACATTTTGTATTATCCTTTATATCTGTGTTATATGTTTGTTACAGGGAAGAACAAAATCTGACTACATATTGGATTTGGTTCTTTAACTTTAACCTTTGTTTCTTGTTGCTTTTGTTCATTAAAAGGATACTGTCTTTACATTATGGCCTGCCTCAAGAAACCCTGCCCCTCTGCCTGAATGTTAAACCAAAGTGCCTTTGTTCAGAGAAGTATTCTGACCTGGCCCACCTGTGAACAGCTGCAAGAAAAAAGAAATTAACACATACCCAAACCAAGGCTGGCCATTCCAGGAGATATATGCAAGAATAAGGGCCTTTTTACTTTTCTTCCTCACCTCTTTCCCCTCTGTGTTCTGTAAAAGAAATTGGCATCCAGATCCTGATAAGATGGTTATTTTGAGACACTAGTCTGCCATCTTCCCAGTCTGGTGGCTCTCCAAATAAACTCTTTATTCCTTGCCTCAACACCTTGCCTGCTAACTTATTGCCCTGTCATGCAGTGAACAGAGGGAGCATGGACTTAATAACATGGTGGTTTTAATGGACTCTCCCAACACCCAATTTCAAGTAAAACTGAGGCAGCAGGAAAAAGGATCATCTTTAATTCAAGCTCCTTTTACCCCAGGATCACAATTTGAGAAGGCCAGCACTGTGTGTGGTGTCATCCTTGACACCACTTTGGATGCCTCCTCCAAATAATCAATGACACGTCAACTGTGTGCTTTTATCACCAATGTTTCTACATGTAAATCTTAACCCCTCACTCAATTGTAAGATCCTGTGAGCAGATGCACTGGATACTATGTTTACTCTTTGTTACAGACTGAATGCGCCCACCCAAATTCATATGCTGAAATCCTAATTCCCAGTGTGATATATTTGGAGATGGAGACCTTGGAAGATAATTAGAATTAGATGAGGTTATGAGGGTGGGGCCCTCATGATAGGATTAGTGCCTGCTTCTAATCACCTGCTTCCCTCACGGCTCAGTAAAAAGAGTCTGCCTGCAATGCAGGAGAACAGATTCAGTCCCTGGGTCAGGAAGTACCCTGGAGAAGGAAATGGCAATTACCAACTCCAGTATTCTTGCCTGGAGAATTCCACAGACAGAGTAGCCTGGTGTGCAACAGTTCATGGGGTCAAAAAGAGTCGGACATGACTGAGTGACTAGCACTCACTCACCACCAGAGAACTAGTGCTCTCTCTCACTCCCCTCCTGGGCTCTCACACAACAAAAAAGTCACGTGAGGACACAGAGAGACAAGGTGGCTATGTGCAATTAAGTAAGAAAGCTCTCAGTTCAGTTGCTCAGTCGCGTCTGACTCTGCAACCCCATGGACTGCAGCATGCCAGAGCTCCCTGTCCATCACCAACTTCTGGAGTTTATTCAAACTCGTGTCCATTGAGTCAGCGATGCCATGGAACCATCTCACGCTCTGTCGTCCCCTTCTCCTCCTGCCCTCAACCTTTCCCACATTAGGGTCTTTTAAAATGAGTCAGCTCTTCACATCAGGTAGCCAAAATACTGGAGTTTCAGCTTCAACTTCAGTCCTTCCAATGAACACTCAGGGCTGATGTCCTTGCAGTCCAAGAGACTCTCAAGAGTCTTCTCCAACACCACAGTTCAAAAGCACCAATTCTTCGGCGCTCAGCTTTCTTTATAGTCCAGCTCTCACATCCATGCATGACTACTGGAAAAGCCATAACCTTGACTAGATGGACCTTTGTTGGCAAAGTAATGCATCTGCTTTTTAATATGCTGTCTAGGTTGGTCATAACTTTCCTTCCAAGGAGTGTCTTTTAATTTCATGGCTGCAGCCACCATCTGCAGTGATTTTGGAGCCCCAAAAAATAAAGTCTGACACTGTTTCCACTGTTTCCCCATCTATTTCCCATGAAGTGATGGGACCAGATGCCATGATCTTAGTTTTCTGAATGTTGAGCTTTAAGCCAACTTTTTCACTCTCCTCTTTCACTTTCATCAAGAGGCTCTTTAGTTCTTCTTCACTTTCTGCCATAAGGGTGGTGTCATCTGCATATCTGAGGTTATTGATATTTCTCCTGGCAATCTTGACTTCAGCTTGTGCTTCATCCAGCCTGGCATTTCGCATGATGTACTCTGCATATAAGTTAAATAAGCAGGGTGACAATATACAGCCTTGACATACTCCTTTCCCAATTTGGAACCAGTCTGTTGTTCCATGTCCAGTTCTAACTGTTGCTTCCTGACCTGCATACAGATTTCTCAGGAGGCAGGTCAGGTAGTCTGGTATTCCCATCTCTTTCAGAATTTTCCAGTTTATTGTGATCCACACAGTCAAAGACTTTGACATAGTCAATAAAGCAGAAATAGATGTTTTTCTGGAATTCTCTTGCTTTTTCGATGATCCAGTGGATGTTGGCAATTTGATCTCTGGCTCCTCTGCTTTTTCTAAATCCATCTTGAACATCTGAAAGTTCATGGTTCACATACTGCTGAAGCCTGGCTTGGAGAATCTTGAGCATTACTTTACTAGCATGTGAGATGGGTGCAATTGTGTGGTAGTTTGAGCATTCTTTGGCATTGCCTTTCTTTGCGATTGAAATGAAAACTGACCTTTTCCAGTCCTGTGGCCACTGCTGAGTTTCCAAATTTGCTGGCATATTAAATGCAGCACTTTCACAGCATCATCTTTTAGGATTTGAAATAGCTCTACTGGAATTCCATCACCTCCACTAGCTTTGTTCATAGTGATGCTTCCTAAGGCCACTTGACTTTGCATTCCAGGATGTCTGGCTCTAGATGAGTGATCACACCATCGTGATTATTTGGGTCATGAAGATCTTTTTTGTACAGTTCTTCTGTGTATTCTTGCCACCTCTTCTTAATATCTTCTGCTTCTTTTAGGTCCATACCATTTCTGTCCTTTACTGAGCCCATCTTTGCATGAAATTTCCCCTAGGTATCTCTAGTTTTCTTGAGGAGATCTCTAGTCTTTCCCATTCTATTGTTTTCCTCTATTTCTTTGCATTGATCCCTGAGGAAGGCTTTCTTATCTCTCCTTGCTATTCTTTGGAACTCTGCATTCAAATGGGTATATCTTTTCTTTTCTCCTTTGCTCTTTGCTTCTATTCTTTTCACAGCTATTTGTAAGGCCTCCTCAGACAGCCATTTTGGTTTTTTGCAGTTCTTTTTCTTGGGGATGGTCTTGATCCCTGTCTCCTGTACAATGTCATGAACCTCTGTCCATAGTTAATCAGGCACTCTATCGGATCTAGTCCCTTAAATCTATTTGTCACTTCCAGTGTATAATCATAAGGGATTTGATTTAGGTCATACCTCAATGGTCTAGTGGTTTTCCCCAGTTTCTTCAATTTTCTTCAATTTAAGTCTGAATTTGGCATGTGCAGCATTGGTGCAGTGGCTGCATGGTGCTGGAGCATCAGCCGGCCTAGTGGAGATACCCCACATCCAAGGCAAGGTGCAGCGGTTGTCCTTTGCTGGAGCAGCCGTGAAGAGATACCCCACATCCAAGGTAACAGAAACCCCAGTAAGACGGTATGTGCTGAGAGAGGGCATCAAAGGGCAGACAGACTGAAACCACAATCACAGAAAACTAGCCGATCTGATCACATGGGTCACAGCCTTGTCTAACTCAGTGAAATTAAGCCATGCCGTGTAGAGCCACCCAAGACGATGGGTCATGGTGGAGAGATCTGACAAAATGTGGTCCACTGGAGAAGGGAACGGCAAACCACTTCAGTATTCTTGCCTTGAGAACCCCATGAACAGTATGAAAAGGCAAAAAGATAGGACACTGAAAGATGAACTCCCCAGGTTGGTAGGTGCCCAATATGCTACTGGAGATCAGTGGAGAAATAACTCCAGAAAGAATGAAGGGATAGAGCCAAAGCAAACACAACACCCAGTTGTGGATGGGACTGGTGATAGTAGCAAGGTTTGATGCTGTAAAAGGCAATATTGCATAGGAACCTGGAATGTTAGGTCCATGAATCAAGGCAAATTGGAAGTGGTCAACAGGAGATAGCAAGAGTGAACGTCGACATTCTAGGAATCAGCGAACTAAAATGGACTGGAATGGATGAATTTAACTCAGATGACCATTATATCTACTACTGTGGGCAGGAATCCCTTAGAAGAAATGGAGTAGCCATCACAGTCAACAAAAGAGTCTGAAATGCAGTACTTGGATGCAATCTCAAAAATGACAGAATGATCTCTGTTCGTTTCCAAGGCAAACCATTCAATATCACAGTAATCCAAGTCTATGCCCTGACCAGTAATGCTGAAGAAGCTGAAGTTGAATGGTTCTATAAAGACCTACAAGACCTTTTAGAACTAACACCCCAAAAAAGATGTCCTTTTCATTATAGGGTACTGGAATGCAAATATAGGAAGTCAAGAAACACCTGGAGTAACAGGCAAATTTGGCCTGGAATATGGAATGAAGCAGGGCAAAGGCTAACAGAGTTTTGCCAAGAGAATGCACTGTCATAGCAAACACCCTTTTCCAACAACACAAGAGAAGGCTCTACACATGGACATCACCAGATGGTCAACACCAAAATCAGATTGATTATATTCTTTGCAGCCAAAGATGGAGAAACTCTACACAGTCAGCAGAAATAAGACTGGGAGCTGATTGTGGCTCAGATCATGAACTCCTTATTGCCAAATTCAGACTCAAATTGAAGAAAGAAAGCTCTCACTCAAACCCAATTATGCCAACACCTTGATTTCAAACTTTCAGCCTCCAGAACTCTGAGAAATAAATATCTGCTGTTTAAGCCACCCAGTTTACGGTATCTCGTTATGGAAACCCCAGCAGATTAAGACAGTCTTCTAAGGCTTTCCCTCCCTCTTTTTCTAGGACTGTGCTCTCTATTTTTATGCCTTCCACAGGGGGAAGCTATCATCTTAGTACAACAGGAGTCATCCCAGGTCACTGCTGACGTTCCCAATGGATGAGTACCTCCCTCTTTTCCCACCCATACCATGGCTGATTGGCTCAGGGACAGGCACCTGATCTAGGCTGGACCAATTAGAATTTTCACAGGCTCTGGAGAACTCACAATGAGGAAGTAATTATCCAGTGACAGAAGCAGAAAGTGTAAAATTAGGAAACACTGGTGGACATTTTTCTACCATGTTGATAATGACACCAATACAGGGCAGAGCAGATGTAAGAACTGAAGAGTCCTGACACTACTGTTTCTGCCTCTAGTTGTCCCAAGGCCCAGCTGTGACCCTGCCCTTCCCATAACTTTATATGCATGCTTGTCTTCTGGAGCCAAAAATTCCCCCTATACTTAAGCAACTTTGACAGGGATGTTTGTCACTTGCTCTAAGAGGAATTAAATGCAATTCAGAAAGCAGAACAAAGATTGGGAGACTAATAAATACTTGCTGATTGCCTGCTTGCCACTTATTGGCTTCAGTCATGCTGAGAGATAACATCTTGGGAAAATACTGACTGCCATAGACTCCAACTGGGAGATGTAACTCAAGCAATTCACATTTGCAGTATTTGTGAAATTCAAGGCCACTAACCAGCTGGAAGGGTGAAAATATATTAAGAGGCCTTTACTAAGAGTGGGGAGAAAGAGATGTTATACCAGGGTAACACACTCAAAATGATGACAAGAAGTAAAGGAACGGGAGGTAGTCTGGGCCACGGATCAGAAGACCTGGCTCTCCATCCTGGACCTACTTGGCCCACAGTGTGCCAAGCTCTGTAGGTGGCAGTTGCCAGTGCAGATCTACTGTCTAGAAAGAGTAGAGGTGGTCGTTGGGAAGTTCCTTCCTTAGAAGGAGCCTTGGACATTACCTGTCTGGACCAGCCAGACTGTATAAGAGGGGCCTCAGGTGTCACCACACTGACAAAAGAGAAGAACATGGGCTTCCAAATCAAGGTGGCAGAGTGACAATGCTGCAGGGATAGAGAACTATGCCAGGCACAAATGGGGGCCAAATGGAGAGCAAAGGGCTGTTACTGTTTGGCTGGGGTTTATGAAGACCTAGGGAAACTAGATCTTGTGATATAAGAAACAAACAACATTGGGGTGCACGTGTCTCTTTCAGATCTGGTTTCCTCAGTGTGTATGCCCAGAAGTGGGATTGCTGGGTCATATGGCAGTTCTATGTCCAGTTTTTTAAGAAATCTCCACACTGTTTTCCATAGCGGCTGTACTAGTTTGCATTCCCACCAACAGTGTAAGAGGGTTCCCTTTTCTCCACACCCTCTCCAGCATTTATTGCTTGTAGACTTTTGGATAGCAGCCATCCTGGCTGGCGTGTAATGGTACCTCATTGTGGTTTTGATTTGCATTTCTCTAATAATGAGTGATGTTGAGCATCTTTTCATGTGTTTGTTAGCCATCTGTATGTCTTGTTCATCGCAGCACTGTTTATAATAGCCAGGACATGGAAGCAACCTAGATGCCCATCAGCAGATGAATGGATAAGGAAGCTGTGGTACATATACACCATGGAATATTACTCAGCCATTAAAAAGAATTCATTTGAACCAGTCCTAATGAGATGGATGAAGCTGGAGCCCATTATACAGAGTGAAGTAAGCCAGAAAGATAAAGAACATTACAGCATACTGACACATGTATATGGAATTTAGAAAGGTGATAACGATAACCCTATATGCAGAACAGAAAAAGAGACACAGAAATACAGAACAGACTTTTGAACTTTGTGGGAGAATGTGAGGGTGGGATATTTCAAAAGAACAGCATGTATACTATCTATGGTGAAACAGATCACCAGCCCAGGAGGGATGCACGAGACAAGTGCTCCGGCCTCGTGCACTGGGAAGACCCAGAGGAATCGGGTGGAGAGGGAGGTGGGAGGGGGGATCGGGATTGGGAATACATGTAAATCCATGGCTGATTCATATCAATGTATGACAAAACCCACTGGAAAAAAATAATAATAATAATAAAAAAAAAAATTAAAAAAAAAAAAACAAACAACAAAAATCAGATCATCGTGTGAAATCTCACTGTTTTAAAATGTGTCAAAAACAACAACAAAAATCCAATCATTGTCTTGGTAAAAACTAAACAACAACAAAACACTATGCCTTCATACTCAACATGAAGCATGGCCTTTGCACAGTATGGTGTACATGTTAAATTACGACACTAAGTCACATAATGCCTTATCATATCAATGTCAGCAGGAGAGCTACCAAGTACTACCAGGATCTACACATTAGAGATGCCTGGTTTGCCTAAATGCATATTCGATGGCCCTACATCCTGACAAGTAAAACTGATGGAGCCAGCATGTACACTAGTCAAACTAGTAATGTGTACCGAATATGAGAACCCTGAGCTTCCATTAGCACATTACTGACACTTGAGCCCACAGCAGGGCTCATGCTGTCCTGATGCTCTCCTGATGCTTGAGGGTCCCTTCTCTGGCTGGGGACTCTGGACCTCACCCTAGGTCCAATCTCCAGTGCTAGGTTAGGTGTTTGCTGGAAAGAGAGCTTTAATCCACATTCACATGGAAATGTAGGAATACTGCGGCCTCCCCTGTCCCAAAGGAATGTGTATGAGCCTATGTAAAGTTGTATCTTAATAGGAAGGTTTGGTTTAAATGAGATAGTCTCATACTGGACGATCTTTTACTATGTTCCATAATTTTATAAGAAATAGGAATCATTTGGAAAGTCTACCTCTGGAATTTTCCACCTGTTATACCAAAGGCATGGAGCCAAAACTGAAGGCTTTAGACTTCCAAATATAAGCAGTCAGTCCCCCAAAAATGACAGAGTGAGGCTGGTATGTATGTCTCAATGGATACTCTGATTCCCAGTTTCTTGTTCCTCTTTCTCTCCCTCTATTCTGATGCCAACCCTATTTCCTGGCTTTCCAAGGTTAGAAGACACAAAGAAGTCCAAAGTCATTAGCCAAAATCTTTCTTTTGCAGAGAAAATGGCAAATTTATAAAGGGACCAAAGAGAAAAAGAAGAAGAGGCAGAAAAATCAGGGGGTGGACCTAAAATTAACTCATTTGTCTATATCTAATTGTTGGTTCTTTATGTTGTTCAACATTTATTTTCCCTTTACTTCTGTTTGTTTTGATAATTAGGAAGCAAAATTCAGATGTCTTTGGTGCCAGAAGAGGAAGATATTACAACCACCCTTGAAACTAAGCCTTTACACATGCAGACACATATCTCAAGCTTGGTTCAGTGGAAACAGATTGGGGATTTTCACCACCTAAATCTGCAGTGTTAGGGGCTGTCAGCTCTACTAATCTATCTTGTTGATTATCCAGGTGCTTTGGGGGGTTTTTTTCACTTCATCCTGCCTACTGCCTGAATTGGCACAATGTCATATTATCAGCTTGGTGAATGAGGAAGCATGGAAAAGGGGACTTAAGAAAAAGAGTAGAAACACACTCTCCATCACATTGGAAGGAACCCTCTGAAAGCTTACCACTGATTCCTAAGCTAGAGTGGCTCAGTTTCCTTCCTGTTCACGCAGTGGGTAGCTGGGGACATCAGCCTAGGTGGTGAGCAAGAGATATAACCAGTAGTCCTAACATCCCACTTGAACAAAATTCTAAACTCTTCTTTTCAATCTAGGGCTGAAAGTCATCTGAGAGATGTACATTTGTATCAGACAAAGAAGTAAGGTAGGAGCGTTAAAGCTTGGAAGTCCAAAAAGTCATCTAGACAGCTTGGAGAGTGAAAGGAAGTACTGTTCATAGTTATGTGAGGACATTAGCTATGAACTGGTAGCACTGATGTGCCCACCCTTCCTATGAATCATGGAGACAAGCAGTCCCAACCCTGTTTTGGTCACAGATCCCTTTAAATATGAGATTAAATTTCTGAAATTACTCCTTGCATAAACATATTTTGTATAAAATTTCTAGAGTTCCAGAAGTCCTTCTCACTCCAGCCATTGATCCCAAGCTAGAAAATTTTTATGGCAAAGATACTAATCATGGCTTATAAAAGCATCCATTCCCTAGCCTCTGCTGACTAAACATATGGATAAAGAGAGGGCCCCAGAATTCTTCTTTTAAGAAGTGGCAAGAGTACACAGAAGAACTGTATTAAAAAGGTCTTAATGACCCAGAAAACCACAATGGTGTGATCATTCATCTAGAGCCAGACATCCTGGAGAGTGAAGTCAAGTGGGCCTTAGGAAGCATCACTATGAAAAAGCTAGTGGAGCTAATGAAATTTCAACTGAACTATTTCAAATCTTAAAAGATGATGCTGTTAAAGTGTTGCATTCAATATGACAGCAAATTTGGAAAACTCAGAAGTGGCCACAGAACTTGGACTTTCATTCCAATCCCAAAGAAAGGCAATGTCAAAGAATGTTCAAACTACTGCACAATTGCCCTCATTTCACATGGTAGGAAGGTAATGCTCAAAATCCTCCAAACTAGGCTTCACCAGTACATGAACCGAGAACTTCCAGATGTTCAAGCTGGATTTAGAAAAGGCAGAGGAACCAGAGATCAAATTGCCAACATTCTTCTTTGGATAATAGAAAAAGCAAGGGAATTCCAGAAAAAGATCTGCTTCTGCTTCATTGACTACTCTAAAGCCTTTTACAGTGTGGATCACAACAAACTGTGGAAAATTCTTCAAGAGATGGGAATACCAGACCACCTTACCTGCCTCCTGAGAAACCAGTATGCAGGCCAAGAAGCAACAGTTAGAACCAGACATGGAACAACAGACTGGTTCCAAATTGGGAAAGGAGTATGTCAGGCTATATACTGTCACCTTGTTTATTTAACTTATATGTATGGTACATCATGTGAAATGCCAGGCTGGATGAAGCTCAAGCTAGAATCAAGACTGCTGGGAGAAATATCAATAACCTCAAATAAGCAGATGACATCACTCTTATGGCAGAAAGTGAAGAGGAACTAAAGAGCCTCTTGATGAAGGTGACAAAGGAGAGTGAAAAAGCTGGCTTAAAACTCAACATTCAAAAAACAAAGATCATGGCATCCGGTTGCATCAGTTCAGTTCAGTTCAGTCGCTCAGTTGTGTCTAACTCTTTGGGACCCCATGAATCGCAGCACACCAGGCCTCCCTGTCCATCACCAACTCCCGGAGTTTACTCAAACTCATGCCCATCGAGTCGGTGATGCCATCCAGCCATCTCATCCTCTGTCATCCCCTTCTCCTCCTGCCCCCAATCCCTCCCAGAATCAGGTCTTTTGCAATGAATCAACTCTTCGCATGAGGTGGCCAAAGTATTGGAGTTTCAGCTTCAGCATCAGTCCTTCCAATGAACACCCAGGACTGATCTCCTTTAGGATGGACTGGTTGAATCTCCTTGCAGTCCAAGGGACTCTCAAGTGTCTTCTCCAACACCACAGTTCAAAAGCATCAATTTTTCGGTGCTCAGCTTTCTTCACAGTCCAACTCTCACATCCATACATGACCACTGGAAAAACCACAGCCTTGACCAGATGGACCTTTGTTGGCAAAGTGATGTCTCTGCTTTTTAATATGCTATCCAGGTTGGTCATAACTTTCCTTCCAAGGAGTAAGCATCTTTTAATTTCATGGCTGCAGTCACCATCTGCAATGATTTTGGAGCCCCCAAAAATAAAGTTAGCCATTGTTTCCCCATCTATTTCCCATGAGGTGATGGGACCAGATGCCATGATCTTAGTTTTCTGAATGTTGAGCTTTAAGCCAACTTTTTCACTCTCCTCTTTCACTTTCATTAAGAGGCTTTTTAGTTCCTCTTCACTTTCTGCCATAAGGGTGGTGTCATCTGCATATCTGAGGTTATTGATATTTCTCCTGGCAATCTTGATTCCAGCTTGTGCTTCTTCCACCCCAGCATTTCTCATGATATACTCTGCATATAAGTTAAATAAGCAGGGTGACAATATACAGCCTGGACGTACTCCTTTTCCTACTTGGAACCAGTCTGTTTTTCCATGTCCAGTTCTAACTGTTGCTTCCTGACCTGCATACAGGTTTGTATCACTTCATGGCAAATAGATGAGAAAAAAATGAAAACAGTGACATTTTCTTTTCTTGGGCTGCAAAATCACTGCAGATGGTGACTACAGCCATGAAATTAAAAGGTGATTGCTCCTTGGAAGAAAAGCTATGACAAACCTAGAGAGCATATTAAAAAGCAGAGACATCACTTTGCCATCAAAGGTCCATCTAATCAAAGCTATGCTTTTTCCAGTAGTCATGTATGGATATGAGAGTGGACCATGAAGAAGGCTGAATGTTTTTGAATTGTGGTGCTGGAGAAGACTCTAGAGAGTCCCTTGGACAGCAAGGAGATCAAACCAGCTAATTCTGAAGGAAATCAACCCTGAATACTCATTGGAAGGACTGATGCTGAAGCTGAAGCACCAATACTTTGGCCACCTGATATGAAGAGCCGCTGGAAAAACTTGGATGCTGGGAAAGATTGAGGTCAGGAGAAGGGGGTGACAGAGGATGAGATCATTGGATGGCATCATCAACTCAATGGCCATGAGTTTGAGTGAACTCCATGGGATAGTGAAGGACAGGGAAGCCTGGGGTGCTGCAGTTCCATGGGGTCACGAAGAGTCAGACACATCTGGGCAACTGAACAACAACCAGAATTCTATGTGTTCATGAAAGACAATCACCCCAATCTCACCCCCAAATGTTCTCTGCCTTGACACTGTCAGGTCAGAGTTAATCTGCTTATGCCTCTTACCCAAAATTTCTCCAGTCTTTACAACCTGCCAATACTCCTACATTCCTTGTATCCCACACTGCACTCCCCACACAGCACCTAAGTAGGAGGTCAGAAAAATGAGCTGAGCCCACCCTGCCATTCCACAGCCCCCCTCTCTGCTTTGTGCTTGCCATAGCCAATATAACGATAAGTGAAGTGAAAGTCACTCAGTTGTGTCCAACCCTATGTGACTCCATGGACTACACAGTCCATTGAATTTTCCAGGCCAGAATACTGTAGTGGGTAGCCTTTCCCTTCTCCAGGTTCAGTTCAGTTCAGTCACTCAGTCGTGTCCAACTCTTTGTGACCCCATTAACCGCAGCACACCAGGCCTCCCTGTCCATCACCAACTCCCGGAGTCCACCCAAACCCATGTCCATTAAGTCAGTGATGCCATCTAACCATCTCATCCTCTGTCGTCCCCTTCTCCTCCTGCCTTCAATCTTTCCCAACATCAGGGTTTTTTCAAATGAGTTAGCTCTTCACATCAGGTAGCCTAAATATTGGAGTTTCAGCTTCAACATCAGTCCTTCCAATGAACATCCAGGACTGATCTCCTTTAGGATGGACTAGTTGGATCTTCTTACAGTCCAAGGGACTCCCAAGAGTGTTCTCCAAAACCACAGTTCAAAAGCATCAATTTTTCAGTGCTCAGTTTTCTTTATAGTCCCACTCTCATACCCATACATGACTACTGGAAAAACCATAGCCTTGACTAGATGGACCTTTGTTGGCAAAGTAATGTCTCTGCTTTTTAATACGCTATCTAGGTTGGTCATAACTTTCCTTCCAAGGAGTAAGTGTCTTTTAATTTAATGGCTGCAACCACCATCTGCAGTGATTTTGGAGCCCCCCAAAATAGTCAGCCACTGTTTCCACTGTTTCCCCATCTATTTGCCATGAAGTGATGGGGCCGGATGCCATGATCTTAGTTTTCTGAATGTTGAGCTTTAAGCCAACTTTTTCACTCTCCTCTTTCACTTTCATCAAGAGGCTCTTTAGTTCTTCTTCACTTTCTGCCATAAGGGTGATGTTATCTGCATATTTGAGGTTATTGATATTTCTCCAGCGGATCTTCCCAATCCAGGGATCGAACCTAGGTCTCCCGCCTTGCAGACGGATTCTTTACCAGCTGAGCTACAAGGAAGTTACATTTTCCTGTATGACCCCTTTAGGCACAAAGGTAGGAATTCCTATCTGTTCACTGCATTAGCCTCAGTACCTTAAAAGAGTGCCTGGTGCATAAAAGGCATCCCATACATGTTTTGTGAATGAAAATCCAGTGAATGGAAAGTTAACATTTATTGAGCACCTACTCCATGCCAGACGTATAAACACTATTTTTCAAATACTGTTTCATTTCTTCTTTGCAACAATCCAATGAGGGAAGTATTATTATTTTAATTTTATAGATAAATTTTTTTTTAATTTTTTTATTAGTTGGAGGCTAATTACTTCACAACATTTCAGTGGGTTTTGTCATACATTGATATGAATCAGCCATGGATTTACACGTCTTCCCCATCCCAAACACCGCTCCCACCTCCCTCTCCACCCGATTCCTCTCGAAACATCCCACCCTCGTCTTCTCCCACAGAGTTCAAAAGTCTGTTCTGTATTTCTGTGTCTCTTTTTCTGTTTTGCATATAGGGTTATCGTTACCATCTTTCTAAATTCCATATATATGTGTTAGTATGCTGTAATGTTCTTTGTCTTTCTGGCTTACTTCACTCTGTATAAGGGGCTCCAGCTTCATCCATCTCATTAGGACTGGTTCAAATGAATTCTTTTTAATGGCTGAGTAATATTCCATGGTGTATATGTACCACAGCTTCCTTATCCATTCATCTGCTGATGGGCATCTAGGTTGCTTCCATGTCCTGGCTATTATGAACAATGCTGCAATGAACATTGGGGTGCACGTGTCTCTTTCAGATCTGGTTTCCTCAGTGTGTATGCCCAGAAGTGGGATTGCTGGGTCATATGGCAGTTCTATTTCCAGTTTTTTAAGAAATCTCCACACTGTTTTCCATAGTGGCTGTACTAGTTTGCATTCCCACCAACAGTGTAAGAGGGTTCCCTTTTCTCCACACCCTCTCCAGCATTTATTGCTTGTAGACTTTTGGATAGCAGCCTTCCTGACTGGCGTGTAATGGTACCTCATTGTGGTTTTGATTTGCATTTCTCTAATAATGAGTGATGTTGAGCATCTTTTCATGTGTTTGTTAGCCATCTGTATGTCTTCTTTGGAGAAATGTCTGTTTAGTTCTTTGGCCCATTTTTTGATTGGGTCATTTATTTTTCTGGAATTGAGCTTCAGGAGTTTCTTGTATATTTTTGAGATTAATCCTTTGTCTGTTTCTTCATTTGCTATTATTTTCTCCCAATCTGAGGGCTGTCTTTTCACCTTGCTTATAGTTTCCTTTGTTGTGCAAAAGCTTTTAAGTTTCATTAGGTCCCATTTGTTTAGTTTTGCTTTTATTTCCAATATTCTGGGAGGTGGGTCATAGAGGATCTTGCTGTGATTTATGTCGGAGAGTGTTTTGCCTATGTTCTCCTCTAGGAGTTTTATAGTTTCTGGTCTTACATTTAGATCTTTAATCCATTTTGAGTTTATTTTTGTGTATGGTGTTAGAAAGTGTTCTAGTTTCATTCTTTTACAAGTGGTTGACCAGTTTTCCCAGCACCACTTGTTAAAGAGGTTGTCTTTTTTCCATTGTATATCCTTGCCTCCTTTGTCAAAGATAAGGTGTCCATAGGTTCTTGGATTTATCTCTGGGCTTTCTATTCTGTTCCATTGATCTATATTTCTGTCTTTGTGCCAGTACCATACTGTCTTGATGACTGTGGCTTTGTAGTAGAGTCTGAAGTCAGGCAGGTTGATTCCTCCAGTTCCATTCTTCTTTCTCAAGATTACTTTGGCTATTCGAGGTTTTTTGTATTTCCATACAAATTGTGAAATTATTTGGTCTCGTTCTGTGAAAAATACCATTGGTAGCATGATAGGGATTGCATTGAATCTATAGACTGCTTTGGGTAGAATAGCCATTTTGACAATATTGATTCTTCCAATCCATGAACACGGTATGTTTCTCCATCTGTTTGTGTCCTCTTTGATTTCTTTCATCAGTGTTTTATAGTTTTCTATGTATAGGTCTTTTGTTTCTTTAGGTAGATATACTCCTAAGTATTTTATTCTTTTTGTTGCAATGGTGAATGGTATTGTTTCCTTAATTTCTCTTTCTGTTTTTTCATTGTTAGTATATAGGACTGCAAGGGATTTCTGTGTTAATTTTATATCCTGCAACTTTACTATATTCATTGATTAGCTCTAGTAATTTTCTGGTAGAGTCTTTAGGGTTTTCTATGTAGAGGATCATGTCATCTGCAAGCAGTGAGAGTTTCACTTCTTCTTTTCCTATCTGGATTCCTTTTACTTCTTTTTCTGCTCTGATTGCTGTGGCCAAAACTTCCAACACTATGTTGAATAGTAGTGGTGAGAGTGGGCATCCTTGTTTTGTTCCTGATTTCAGGGGAAATGCTTTCAATTTTTCACCATTGAGGGTGATGCTTGCTGTGGGTTTGTCATATATAGCTTTTATTATGTTGAGGTATGTTCCTTCTATTCCTGCTTTTTGGAGAGTTTTAATCATAAATGAGTGTTGAATTTTGTCAAAGGCTTTCTCTGCATCTATTGAGATAATCATATGGTTTTTATCTTTCAATTTGTTAATGTGGTGTATTACATTGATTGATTTGCGGATATTGAAGAATCCTTGCATCCCTGGGATAAAGCCCACTTGGTCGTGGTGTATGATTTTTTTAATATGTTGTTGGATTCTGTTTGCTAGAATTTTGTTAAGGATTTTTGCATCTATGTTCATCAGTGATATTGGCCTGTAGTTTTCTTTTTTTGTGGCATCTTTGTCTGGTTTTGGAATTAGGGTGATGGTGGCCTCATAGAATGAGTTTGGAAGCTTACCTTCTGCAATTTTCTGGAAGAGTTTGAGTAAGATAGGTGTTAGCTCTTCTCTAAATTTTTGGTAGAATTCAGCTGTGAAGCCATCTGGTCCTGGGCTTTTGTTTGCTGGAAGATTTTTGATTACAGTTTTGATTTCCTTGCCTGTGATGGGTCTGTTAAGATCTTCTATTTCTTCCTGGTTCAGTTTTGGAAAGTTATACTTTTCTAAGAATTTGTCCATTTCATCCAAGTTGTCCATTTTATTGGCATAGAGCTGCTGGTAGTAGTCTCTTATGATCCTTTGTATTTCAGTGTTGTCTGTTGTGATCTCTCCATTTTCATTTCTAATTTTGCTAATTTGGTTCTTCTCTCTTTGTTTCTTAATGAGTCTTGCTAATGGTTTGTCAATTTTGTTTATTTTTTCAAAAAACCAGCTTTTAGCTTTGTTGATTTTTGCTATGGTCTCTTTAGTTTCTATTGCATTTATTTCTGCCTTAATTTTTAAGATTTCTTTCCTTCTGCTAACCCTGGGGTTCTTCATTTCTTCCTTCTCTAATTGCTTTAGGTGTAGAGTTAGGTTATTTATTTGGCTTTTTTCTTGTTTCTTGATGTAAGCCTGTAATGCTATGAACCTTCCCCTTAACACTGCTTTTACAGTGTCCCATAGGTTTTGGGTTGTTGTGTTTTCATTTTCATTCGTTTCTATACATATTTTGATTTCTTTTTTGATTTCTTCTATGATTTGTTGGTTATTCAGAAGTGTGTTATTTAGCCTCCATGTGTTTGAATTTTTAACAATTTTTTTCCTGTAATTGAGATCTAATCTTACTGCACTGTGGTCAGAAAAGATGACTGGAATGATTTCAATTTTTTTGAATTTTCCAAGACTAGATTTATGGCCCAGGATGTGATCTATTCTGGAGAAGGTTCCGTGTGCACTTGAGAAAAAGGTGAAGTTGATTGTTTTGGGGTGAAATGTCCTATAGATATCAATTAGGTCTAGCTGGTCCATTGTGTCATTTAAGGATTGTGTTTCCTTGTTAATTTTCTGTTTATTTGATCTATCCATAGTTGTGAGTGGGGTATTAAAGTCTCCCACTATTATTGTGTTACTATTAATTTCCTCTTTCATACTCGTTAGTGTTTGCTGTATATATTGTGGTGCTCCTATGTTGGGTGCATATATATTTATAATTGTTATATCTTCTTCTTGGATTGATCCTTTGATCATTATGTAGTGTCCTTCTTTGTCTCTTTTCACAGCCTTTATTTGAAAGTCTATTTTATCTGATATGAGTATTGCGACTCCTGCTTTCTTTTGGTCTCCATTTGCATGAAATATTTTTTTCCAGCCCTTCACTTTTAGTCTGTATGTGTCTCTTGTTTTGAGATGGGTCTCTTGTAGACAGCATATATAGGGGTCTTGTTTTTGTATCCATTCAGCCAATCTTTGTCTTTTGGTTGGGGCATTCAACCCATTTACATTTAAGGTAATTATTGATAGGTGTGGTCCCGTTGCCATTTACTTTGTTGTTTTGGGTTCACATTTATACAACCTTTCTGCATTTCCTGTCTAGAGAAGATCCTTTAGCATTTGTTGAAGAGCTGGTTTGGTGGTGCTGAATTCTCTCAGCTTTTGCTTATCTGTAAAGTTTTTGAATTCTCCTTCATATCTGAATGAGATCCTTGCTGGATAGAGTAATCTAGGTTGTAGGTTATTCTCTTTCATTACTTTCAGAACGTCCTGCCATTCCCTTCTGGTCTGGAGGGTTTCTATTGATAGATCAGCTGTTATCCTTATGGGAATCCCTTTGTGTGTTATTTGTTGTTTCTCCCTTGCTGCTTTTAGTATTTGTTCTTTGTGTTTGATCTTTGTTAATTTGATTAATATGTGTCTTGGGGTGTTTCGCCTTGGGTTTATCCTGTTTGGGACTCTCTGGGTTTCTTGGACTTGGGTGGCTATTTCCTTCCCCATTTTAGGGAAGTTTTCAGCTATTATCTCCTCGAGTATTTTCTCATGGCCTTTCTTTTGGTCTTCTTCTTCTGGGACTCCTATGATTCGAATGTTGGGGCGTTTCACATTGTTCCAGAGGTCCCTGAGGTTGTCCTCATTTCTTTTGATCCTTTTTTCTTTTTTCCTCTCTGCTTCATTTATTTCCACTATTTTATCTTCTACCTCACTTATCCTATCTTCTGCCTCCGTTATTCTACTCTTGGTTCCCTCCAAAGTGTTTTTGATCTCATTCATTGCATTGTTCATTTTTAATTGACTCTTTTTTATTTCTTCTAGGTCTTTATTAAACATTTCTTGTATCTTTTCAATCTTTGTCTCCAGGCTATTTATCTTTAACTCCATTTTGTTTTCAAGATTTTGGATCATTTTTATTATCATTATTCTAAATTCTTTTTCAGGTAGATTCCCTATCTCCTCCTCTTTTGTTTGACTTGGTGGGCATTTTTCATGTTCCTTTACCTGTTGGGTATTTCTTTGCCTTTTCATCTTGTTTAGATTGCTGTGTCTGGAGTGGGCTTTCTGTATTCTGGAGGTCTGTGGTTCCTTTTTATTGTGGAGGATTTATCCAGTGGGTGGGGTTAGACGATTGGCTTGTCAAGGTTTCCTGGTTAGGGAAGCTTGCGTCAGTGTTCTGGTGCGTGGAACTTGATTTCTTCTCTTTGGAGAGCAATGAGTTTTGAGATGGGTCTATGTGTTAGGTGTGACCTTGGGCAGCCTGTATGTTGATGTTCAGGGCTATGTTCCTGTGTTGCTGGAGAATTTGCGTGGTGTGTCTTGCTCTAAAACTTATTGGCTCTTGGGTGGTGGCTGGTTTCAGTGTAGGTATGGAGGCTTTTGGACGGTCACTTATTACTTAAAGTTCCATGTAGTCAGGAGTTTTCTGGTGTTCTTAGGTTTTGGGCTTAAGTTTCCTGCCTCTGGATTTCAGTTTTATTCTTCCTGTAGTCTCAGGACTTCTCCATCTATACAGCACTGATAATAAAACTTCTAGGTTAATGGCGAAAAGATTCTCCCCCGTTAGGGACACCCAGAGAGGTTCACAGAGTTACATGAAGAGGAGAAAAGGGAGGAGGGAGATAGAGATGAGCAGGAGGAGAAAAAGAGGGACTCAAGAGGAGAGAGACAGATCTACACAGCTGTCTGTTCCCAGAGTGTTCTCCGTATCTCAGACACCTACAAAGATTCACAGAATTGGATTGGGAAGAGAAGGGGAAAGGAGGAAATAGAGGTGTCCTGAGGTAGAAAACCGAGAGTCAAGATTGGGAGAGAATAATCTTCGTTTTAAAAATAGGGCTTCTCTTCCTTTTTTTTTTTTTTTTTTGTAAGGTTATAGTGTATTGAAAATGAAAATTAAGGAGTAGTAGAGGAGTACTAGAGGACTTTAAAAGAAATAAGAGAAAAAGAAAAACAGAAAAAAGAAGAGCAAAAGGAAAGAGAAAAAAAAAGGAAAAGAAGAAAAAAGAAAAAAAAAGAAAAAGAAAAAAAAAGAGAAAAAAAATTTTTTTTTCCTAATTAAAAAAAAATCGTAAAAATCTATGAAAATGAAAGTGAAGGAGTAATGGGGGAGTAATAGGGAATTTTAAAGGAAAATAAAAGAGAAAAAATAAAAAAGAAAAAAGAAAAAAAGAAAAAAAAATTTTTTTTTTTCCTTCCTTACTTAGAAAAAAAAAAAAATGTAAAAATATATCTAGGAATTTCTCTGGAGCTGTTGCGGTCAGTGTGGGTTCAGCTCAGTTTCAGATAGCTCCTCGTTCCAGCTTACACTTCTTGATATCTATAGCGCCCTTCTGGTGTAGTCCGTGTTTTCTACAGGAATTTTAATCTGTTGCACCAGTCCCTTCTGAAGCGGTTCCCTTTGTTTATTTGGCTTCTGTTTGTCGGTCTCTTCAGAGCCTCATTTCCGCCCTGACACAGGCGGGCGGAGGTGGACTCTTATTCAGGTAGCTAGTTCCGTCGCTCTGCGGGGACAGGCTGGCGCAGCGGGGAGGGGCTGGCGCTGCCGGGAGGGGCTGACGCTGGTTTCTCTGTCTGCGCTGCTCAGGCTCCCGACTGTTCTATATGGAGCGCGCCCCGCGCTGCGTGAGGTTCCAGCCCTCGGGTGTTCCACAAAAGCGCGGAACGAAAAGCTGCACCTGCTCTCTGTGCCTTCCCCGTCAGAGCAGTCCAGGCAGCCAGGGGCTCGGTGGGCGCACTCTGCCCAGGTGTGGCGCGCCCACTCCCTTCCACGGACCCAGTCTCAGTTTCCGCAGGCGCCAGTCAGGTGCCTGCGCCTTCTGCCCTCCGCGTCCCCAGCCCCAATCCCTGCCCGCGCCGGTTGGGTGCCTGCGCCCTGTGTCTCGCTGCGACCTTCCCCTCCCCCCTGCCTCCTGCCTCCGGCGGGGCTGGGTCGGTCCGTAGCCTGCGAGCTCTTCTCTGGACTTTCTCGGTCTCTTTGTTCTGCAAACACCGGCAGTGTGTTCCGGCCGGTTAATTTTCTCTCTCTCTTTTGGACCCCCACAGTTCAAGTTGGCAACTCACAGAAGCTCCCTCCGATTGTCCTCAGGGCACTCAGGCCTGGATCCTACCCCAAGCAATGCCGCCTAAGGCTCCCTTCCAGGGACGGATCTCCGTCCTCAGCTCTTTTGTCTCACTTTTTATCTTTATATTTTGTCCTACCTCCTTTCGAAGACAATGGGCTGCTTTTCTGGGCGCCTGATGACCTCAGCTAGCGATCAGAAGTTGTTTTGTGAAGTTTGTTCTGCGTTCAGTTATTCTTTTGATGAATTTGTAGGAGAGAAAGTGGTCTCCCCGTCCTACTCCTCCGCCATCTTGGCTCCTCCCCCCTATAGATAAATTTTTAAATTATTTTAATTTTTATAGATAAGGATACTGAGACTTAGAAAGGTTATGGAAATGGCCAAAGCCACAGAGCAGTGAATGATGGAGCCAAGATTCACTCCAGCATCTGTGCTCACAGATACTGTGATTTAAAGTCATTACATGAAATACCCTAAGGCATGAGTTATTCTGTGTTACAAATGGGACATCTTGACCTCCGTTTCCTGTTTTTGCCTAAGCTGTTTTCTGTTATTCTAACAGATGAGGAGATAAACCTGATCTATTTCACATAGCACACTACATTTCTTCCCATAGCATGTTTGGAAAAGGATTTGGAACACTAGACCTTGAAATATTTGATTAAAACAAGTAATTCATGAAATTACATGACCTTACTCACTTTCCACCACCCTCATACAAACAATATCCACTACATAAGAAGTCAGGTTGGAGAACGCCAGTGGTCCCAATTGAACATTCATGGCATGCCTGAAGTGGAAACCAAGGAACCCCACACTTGCTCAGAATGATGCATTGCACCTGCAAGGCTGCAATGACACATTCATTTCTCATTCATGGGGAGAGTGGGACACCTCTGGAAAGAATGGTCTGGAGCAGGCAACTAGAGATTGACCAAAAGACAAGCAAGATGTCAACGTGAAAGGGTAGGACCACCTTCCAAAATAGAGCTCTCACTGCCTCCAATGCTGTGGCTAAGATGCTATTGCAAGGAGACAGATTTGAGTTCCTAAATCACCAAGCCAGAAAAAAGTTATTTGTGCACAATCTGCAATAACATCCACATTTCCATAAATGCCAACGTTTTGTGCACTAAGCAGGGTCATCCCTTATTTATTTCTATTAGTGATATTGCAAAAGGTTCAAATACAGAGGATCCCCCTTTCCCCCTTCCAAAGCCTCAGTTGGGCTAGAGATCTCCACATTAAGGTATTAAAGGTTTCTGACAAAATTAACTCATTTGGTATGCACAGACATGCCAGGAATTGCTCTGAAGGACACAGAAATGAAAAAAAAAAAAAAACAGAACTTTTGTCTCTTGTCCTCCTATGGCTAGACTTCAAGTTATGCTAAAAATGTGATATTAGGTCATGATCAGCAGTATATCAGCAAAAACTGTGATGCTACTGAGTCATTCAACAGGACCAGAGACCCAGAGATGAGCATCTCAAAGCATCTTAGTTACAGCAGTCTGATTGCAGAGTTTTCTAGTAGGATCTCAGAAGTTGTGATGCCTCCCATTAGACTTAGGCTATCTAGACCAGAATCACTGTGGGTGCTGGTGTAAAGGCAGATTCCTAGGTCCCATCCTCTGTCTATGAAATCAAAATCTCTGAGGGCTCAATCCAGGAATATATGTGCATGTTAACAATCTTCTAGGGAGAGTCTGATGCTCACCCTTCATGTAACCACTCATCTAGGAATCACAGCTCTAGATCCCTAAGCCTACATTTGGGATCCAGAGAGTCAACTTATCACTTTATGTTCTCTTTCACCTTGTTCATTTTTCTCATTGTGCTAGAATAAAACCATCTATTTAGAGCTGATTGAGAATTTATTGAGTGCTTCAGATTTATAAATCAGGAGAGCCACGTCCAAATCTGTCACTAAGTAGTTACAGTAAACTTGGACAAGTTACTTAACTCTCTAAGCCTCAATCCACTCATCTGTTAACTGGGGAGTGATACCTATCTCTTGGTATTTTTGAAGGGGTTAATGTCATAATACTCAAAATGTGATTATGATACATAATACAGTGCTTGACAGGAGCAAGATAACAACAGTGTTGGTGGGGGTGGTGGGGTGGTGGTGACATTGAAGCTCATAACCAGAAGGAGGGTCGCTGACAGAGCCATGTAGAGTCCCAGGTTTGGAGAATTTGATGAAGTGAGATAAGTAAAAGAGTGATGGGGAAATGTGTATGAGGGTGTTTGTCAGGGACAGAGAGAGCCCTCTAATTTTAGGGTTCTGCAAACTATATCCCTTGGGTCAAATACAACCTGATATTTGTTTGTAAATAAAGTTTTATTGGAATGCAGCTACTGCATGTGTTTACATTCTGTCTATGGCTACTTGCAAGCTATAATAGAAGAAATGAGTAGTTGTGACAGAGACTATATGGCCCACAGAACCTAAAATATTTTCTGTCTGATCCTTTTCAGATAAAAGTTTGCCAATTCCTACCCTCATGAGTTGCAAGAGGGGCTTTTACACCAGAAGAGGGGGCCCAAGAGACATTGAATAATGGGGAAGACAAAAGTGCTAGCTGAGTTGACTTCTGCTGCTCACCAAAATGCGACACACAACACAGACCACACAAATGGCATGCACACACATATACAACATCCTCCAGGCTTACTACCTGTGATATACACAAACCCACTACACAGCCTCTACACCCACACACACTCCACCTTCCCCAGACACTCTTATACATTCCACATGCCCCCACACACCCAGTACATGTCCCATGTTTCATACACACACCACACACTCCACACATAACAAGCCTCCCCAGATGTAAGCACAGTCCTCTGACATTATACAACCCACTCCACATGGTACATCACCCCCCTTCTAGGAGATCATTCAGTATTCTCCTGCTATGATTTTCTCAGGTCACCCATCTCCTAGTCTGGCCAAAGGGAAGAAGTATAAAGTTGAGAGCCAGAACACTTAGATTCAGTGCTGCCCCTGCCATTAACCAGCTCTATGACCTTGGGCAGGTCATTATGTCCTTCAGAGCCTCAGGGCCCTTGTTTGTAAAATGAGCATGTTGGAATTGTTGGGCTATTTACTAAGGCTAGACATTCCATAAATACAGAGGTTATAGATAGGTCTTTATGCATCTCTAAGGACAAAGGACTTGAGAGGAAAGGAGTTGACTGGATTGCTGGATATTCCCTTGGTTCCTTTCAGTATCAGGGTTCAGGCTCATGCTCTGGGAATGACATTCTTAACCTTTACCTTTGGTCATTATGTCAACACTAACTAGGTGTTGATTAGCATTATGAAATGAATCATATCTTCTACCCCCAACCAAATTCATGTGTAAACCCATAACCCCAGCATGAGGTTTTGGAGACAAGGCCTTTATGGAGGTAACTAATCTGATTCAATAGGGTTCATGTCCTTATAAGAAGAGGAAGAGACATCAGAGCTTGCTCTTTCCATATCTGCATAGAGGAAAGACCACATGAGGACACAGTGAGAAGGTGGCTGTCCACAAGCCAGGAAGAGAGACCTCACCAGAAGGCAATACCTTGATCTTGGAATTACAGCCTCCAGAACTGTGAGAAAACAAATTTCTGCTATTGAAACCATCCAGGGGGCGGTGCTAAGATGGCAGAGGAATAGGACGGGGAGACCACTTTCTCCCCCACAAATTCATCGAAAGAACATTTGAATGCTGAGCAAATTCCACAAAACAACCTCTGAGTGCTGGCAGAGGACACCAGGCACCCAGAAAGGCAGCCCATTGTCTTCAAAAGGAGGTGAAAATATAAATTAAATAAATAAATAAATTTTAGAAAATATAAAAGATAAAAAGAGAAACAAAAGAGTTAGGGATGGAGATCCATCCCGGGGAGGGAGTCATAAAAGAGAAGTTTCCAAACACCAGGAAACCCTCTCACCGGTGGGTCTATGGGAAGTTTTGGAATCTCAGAGGGCAACATAACCAGGAGGAAAAATAAATAAATAAATAAAACCCATAGATTATGTGCCTAACGGCAACTCCCAGTGGAGAAGTAGCCCAGACATGTTGGCCACCAGCAAGCGGGGGCGAAACAGAGAGGCGCAGATTGCATTGCTCAGGGTAAGGACCAGGCCTGAATGCCCTGAGGGCAATCTGAGGGAGCTAATGTGAGATAGTAACCCAAACTGTAGGATAGCCAGAGGGAGAGAGGGAAAAAAAAAAAGAGAGAGAACTTTCCCGCGAAAAGCCCTAACCTGCTCAGAGATTAAAGCATCTGCCTGTAATGCGGGAGACGGGGTTCAATCCCTGGGTCGGGACGATCCCGTGGAGAAGGAAATGGCAACTCACTCCAGTATTCTTGCCTGGAGAATCCCATGGATGGAGGAGCCTGGTGGGCTACATTAGTTCATGGGGTCACAGAGTTGGACACAACTGAGCGACTTCACTTTACTTTACTTTAAGGCACTGCCACACCACTCACAGAACAAAGGACTGAGTGAATACCAGAGGAGAGCTAGCCAGCAGTGGACCAGCTGCAGGGAGGCAGGAAAGGGCAATCTTGGCCCCAGAGAGGGCATCCTCTACCAAACTGCGAGCAGGCTCCCAGTTGCTAACCAAGTCTTCCTGAGATCCTGGATGGTTGACATCTGCCAGGAGGGTCACAGTCTGAGATCAGCTCCCCAGAGGAGACACACAACACACCTGAGACAGTGCTCTTGCTGTGCACCCAGGAGACTGAGCAGCTGGGACTGGGGAGGCGATAAGACGGAGTGCGTGTGCCAAGCACCTGGTCACCTGAGCTACGCGGGCCTGGGAAGGGCACAAAACGCAGGCCCAGTTGAGTCTGCACCTTGTGGAATACCCAAGAACCTGAACCTGAGTGGATTAGACCTGGGAAGTGCATACAACCCAGGGCCCGCTTTAGACAGTTCCCCCACAGAGCAACCTGGAGCCTGAGCAGTGTAGATGGGGAAAGCAAACATGCTGTGAGCGGGGGCAAACCCAGTGTGGCCGAGACACTGCGAGCACTCCCCACACACATCAGTGATATTTGTTTGTAGTTTTCCTCCCTCCCCACAGCACGACTGAACAAGTGAGCCTAAATAAGTGACCACCTTCGCTCTCTTGTGTCAGGGTGGAAATTAGACACTAAAGAGACTTGCAAACAGAAGAAGCCAAAGTAAACAGAGGGAACTGCTTTGGAAGTGACAGGTGCAACAGAGTAAAACCTGTAGTTAGCACCGACTACATTGGAAGGGGCCTATAGATCTTGAGACGGAGAAGGCAATGGCAACCCACTCCAGCACTCTTACCTGGAAAATCCTATGGATGGAGGAGCCTGGAAGGCTGCATGCAGTCCATGGGGTCATGAAGAGTCGGACACGACTGAGGGACTTCACTTTCAATTTTCACTTTCATGCATTGGAGAATGAAATGGCAACCCACTCCAGTGTTCTTGCCTGGAGAATCCCAGGGACGGGGGAGCCTGATGGGCTGCCATCTATGGGGCTGCACAGAGTCAGATACAACTGGAGTGACTTAGCAACAGCAGCAGCAGCATAGATCTTGAGAAGTATAAGCTGGAACAAGGAACTGTATGAAACTGAACTAATCCTACACTGTCTGCAACAGCTCCAGAGAAATCCCTAGACATATTTTTACTATTATCATTTTTTAAATTTTTAAAATTTTATTTTTAAGTCCTCTATTACTCCTGTAATTTTCATTTTTATAACCTACTATTACCTTGCAAAAAAAAAGACCTTATTTTAAAAGCAAACTTCATATATATTTTTTATAATTTTTGTGATTTTGTTTTTTTAATATTGTACTTTTGAGAGTCTAACCTCTACTTTAGAATTTTAATCTTTGCTTTTTGGTACTTGTTATCAATTTTGTACCTTTAAGAATCCAATCTTCAGTATGCAGTTTTACTTAGGAGTGTGACTACTGGCTTGATTGCCCTCTCCCTCTTTTGACTCCTTTTTCTCCCCTAGGTCACCTCTGTCTCCTCCCTCCCCCTCCTCTTCTCTACCCAACTCTGTGAATCTCTTTGGGTATTCCAGGCAGTGGAGAGCACTTAGGGAACTGATTACTGGCTAGATCTGTCTCTCTCCTTTTGTCCACCCTCCCCCCTTCTCCTCCTGGTCATCTCGATCTCCTTCCCTCTTCTCTTCTCTATGTAACTCCATGAACCTCTCTGGGTGTTCCAGGCTGTGGAGAGCACACAGGGATTTGATTACTGGCTAGAGTACTCTCCCCCCTTTTGATTCTCTCTCTTCTCCTCCTGGTTACCTCTATCTCCCTCCTCCCTCTTCTCTTCTCCATGTAACTCAGCAAACCTTTCTGGGTGTCCCTCATTGTGGAGAATCTTTTCCCCATTAACCTAGATATTTTATCATCAGTGATGTATGGATGGAGAAGTCTTGAGGCTACTGTAAGAATAAGACTGAAAACCAGAAGCAGGAGGCTTAAGTCCAAAACCTGAGAACACCAGAGAACTCCTGACTCCAGGGAACATTAATCGACAAGAGCTCATCCAAAAGCCTCATCCAAATAACCTAACTCTACACCTAAAGCAACTAGAGAAGGAAGAAATGAAGAACCCCAGGGTTAGTAGAAGGAAAGAAATCTTAAAAATTAAGGCAGAAATAAATGCAAAAGAAACAAAAGAGACCATAGCAAAAATCAACAAAGCTAAAAGCTGGTTCTTTGAGAAGATAAATAAAATAGACAAACTATTAGCCAGACTCATCAAGAAACAAAGGGAAAAGAATTAAATCAACAAAATTAGAATGAAAATGGAGACATCACAACAGACAACACAGAAATACGAAGGATCATAAAAGACTACTATCAGCAACTATATGCCAAGAAAATGGACAACTTGGAAGAAATGGACAAATTCTTAGAAAAGTATAACTTTCCAAAACTGAACCAGGAAGAAATAGAAGATCTTAACAGACCCATCACAAGCACAGAAATCATAACTATAACCAGAAATCTTCCAGCAAACAAAAGCCCAGGGCCAGATGGCTTCACAGCTGAATTCTATCAAAATTTTAGAGAAGAGCTAACACCTATCTTACTCAAACTCTTCCAGAAAATTGCAGAGGAAAGTGAAATTCCAAACTCATTCTATGAGACCACCATCACCCTAACACCAAAACCAGGCAAAGATGCCACAAAAAAAAGAAAACTACAGGCCAATATCACTGATGAACATAGATGCAAAAATCCTTAACAAAATCCTAGTAAACAGAATCTAACAACATATTAAAAAGATCATACATTATGACCAAGCAGGCTTTATCCCAGGGATGCAAGGATTCTTTAATATCCAGAAATCAATCAATGTAATACACCACATTAACAAATTGAAAGATAAAAACCATATGATTGTCTCAATAGATGCAGAGAAAGACTTTGACAAAATTTAACATCCATTTATGATAAAAAAATAAAAATCTCCAGAAAGCAGGCATAAAAGGAACATAACTCAACATCATAAAAGCCATATATGATAAATCCACAGTAAACATTATCCTCAATGGTGAAAAACTGAAAGCATTTCCCCTAAAGTCAGGAACAAGACAAGGGTGCCCACTCTCACCACTACTATTAAACATAGTTTTGGAAGTTTTACCCACAGAAATCAGAGAAGAAAAAGAAATAAAAGGAATCTAGATTGGAAAAGAAGAAGTAAAACTCTCACTGTTTGCAGATGACATGATCCTCTACATAGAAATCCCTAAAGACTCTACCAGAAAATTACTAGAGCTAATCAATGAATATAGTAAAGTTGCAGGATATAAAATTAACACACAGAAATCCCTTACATTCTTATACACTAACAATGAGAAAACAGAAAGAGAAATTAAGGAAACAATACCATTCACCATTGCAACAAAAAGAATAAAATACTTAGGAATAAATCTATCTAAAGAAACAAAAGACCTATATATAGGAAACTATAAAACACTGATGAAAGAAATCAAAGAGGACACAAACAGATGGAGAAATGTACCGTGTTCATGGATTGGAAGAATCAATATTGTCAAAATGGCTATACTACCCAAAGCAATCTATAGATTCAATGCAATCCCTATCAAGCTACCAACAGTATTTTTCACAGAACTAGAACAAATAACCTCACAATTTGTATGGAAATACAAAAAAACCTCAAATAGCCAAAGCAACCTTGATAAAGAAGAATGGAACTAGAGGAATTAACCTGCCTGACTTCATGCTATACTACAAAGCTATAGTCATCAAGACGGTATGGTACTGGCGCAAAGACAGAAATATAGATCAGTGGAACAAAATAGAAAGCCCAGAGATAAATCCACGCACCTATGGATGCCTTATCTTTGACAAAGGAGGCAAGAATATACAATGGAGAAAAGACAATCTCTTTAACAAGTGGTACTAGGAAAACTGGTCAACCACTTGTCAAAGAATGAAACTAGAACACTTTCTAACACCATACACAAAAATAAACTCAAAATGGATTAAAGATCTAAGTGTAAGACCAGAAACTATAAAACTCCTAGAGGAAAACATAGGCAAAACATTCTCTGACATAAATCACAGCAGGATGCTCTATGACCCATCTCCCAGAATATTGGAAATAAAAGCAAAAATAAACAAATGGGACCTAATGAAACTTAAAAGCTTTTGCACAATGAAGAAAACTATAAGCAAGGTGAAAAGACAGCCTTCAGATTGGGAGAAAATAATAGCAAACAAAGCAACTGACAAAGAATTAATCTCAAGAATATACAAGCAACTCCTGCAGCTCAGTACCAGAAAAATAAACAACCCAATCAAAAAATGGGCCAAAGAACTAAACAGTCATTTCTCCAAAGAAGACACACAGGTGGCTAACAAACATGAAAAGATGCTCAACATCACTCATTATCAGAGAAATGCAAATCAAAGCCACAATAAGGTACCATCTCCCACTGGTCAGAATGGTTGCTATCCAAAAGTCTACAAGCAATAAATGCTGGAGAGGGTGCGGAGAAAAGGAAACTCTCTTTCATTGTTGGTGGGAATGCAAACTAGTACAGCCACTATGGAGAACAGTATGGAGATTCCTTTAAAAACTGGAAATAGAACTGCCATATGACCCAGCAATCCCACTTCTGGGCATACACATTGAGGAAACCAGAATGAAAAGAGACACGTGTACCCCAATGCTCATTGCAGCACTGTTTATAATAGCTAGGACATGGAAGCAACCTAGATGTCATTGGCAGACAAATGGATAAGAAAGCTGTGGTACATATACACAATGGAATATTACTCAGCCATTAATAAGAATAGATTTGAATCAGTTATAATGAGGTGGATGAAACTGAAGCCTATTATACAGAGTGAAGTAAGTCAGAAAGAAAAACCAATACAGTATATTAACACATATATATGGAATTTAGAAAGATGGTAATGATGACCCTATATGCAAAACAGCAAAAGAGACACAGATGTATAGAACAGTCTTCTGGACTCTGTGGGAGAAGGAAAGGGTGGGATGGCTTGAGAGAATAGCATTGAAACCTGTATATTATCATATGTGAAACAGATCACCAGTCCATGTTCAAGGCATGAGACAGGGTGCTCAGGGCTGGTGCACTGGGATGACCCTGAGGGATGGGATGGGGAGAGAAGAGGGAGGGGGGTTCAGGATGGGGAACACATGTACACCCATGGCTGATTCATGTCAATGCATGGCGAAAACCACTACAATATTATAAAGTAATTAGCCTCCAATTAAAATAAATAAATTTTTTAAAAAAAGAAAGAAACCATCCAGTCTGTGGTATTTTGTTACAGCACCCCTAGCAGACTGATATAGCTAGATTCCAGGCTTGGTGATTTTGTAAGGAATAACAATGACACAGTCCTTGGCTCAAAGGGCTTTTTTGGTAGATGAAGATTAAGGAGTAGTGGCAGACACTGAGTATTGCTATGGTTCATCCCCAGCCTAGTTCAGTTTCATCTTTTCATTTCGCCTGTGAGTTGATGGACCTGGTGGTTGTTTTTATGAAAAATAGGAGGCGGGGAATGGGCCTTGAGGTCAGGAGGTCTACATTCCAATCTCAGCTCCATATATTAATATTATGCACTCAAATCTAGCATGGGGTTTGGGGTTCATCAGATCTGAAGTCAAAACCTGTTTATTTTAGTTGTGTGACCCTGGACAAGTGACCCAAACTTTCTGATGGACAGTTGCTTTTATGTATAAAATGAAAGTAACATTAGTCACTTATCAGGTCACTGTGAAGATTAAATGCAATAGAGCACATAAAAAACCTAGCTCATGGTAGGTAATGCTGTGCAATATAACAAATCTAGCCTGTAAGAAGTTGGTTGCATTAAGTTATCTTTTGCTAGTAGTGAATTATCCTAAAATTCAATGGCTTAATACAACATTTTATTTTTAAAACTAGCTTAGCTCTGTTGTTGTTGTTCAGTCACTAAGTCATGTCCGACTCTTTGCAACCCCATGGACTATAGCACACCAGGTTCCTTGGTCCTCCACTATCTCCTGAAGTTTGCTCAAATTCATGTTCATTGAGTAGATGATATCATCCAGCCATCTCATCGTCTGTCACCCGCCCTCAATCTTTCCCAGCATCAGGGTCTTTTCCATTAAGTGGCTCTTCACATCAGGTGGCCAAAGTATTGGAGCTTCAGCCTCAGCATCAGTCCTTCCAGTGAATATTCAGGGTTGATTTCCTTTAGGATTGACTGGTTTGATCTCCTTGTAGTCTAAGGGACTCTCAACACTCTTTCCAGGCACCTCAATTCAAAAGAATCAATTCTTCGGTGCTTAGGCTTTTTTAAGGTCCAACTCTCATATCCATACATGACTACTGGAAAAAATATAGCTTTGATTAGATGGGTCATTGTCTGCAAAGAGATGACTCTGCTTTTTCATAAGCTAAATTTGTCATAGCCTGTCTTATAAGGAGCAAGCGTCTATTAATTTCGTGGCTGCGGTCACCATGTGCAATGATTTTGGAGTCCAAGGAAAGAAAGTCTGTCACTGCTTTTACTTTTTCCCCTTCTATTTGCCATGAAGTGATGGAATGGAATGCTATGGTCTTAGTTTTTTGAATGTTGAGTTTCAAGCCAGCTTTTCCACTCTCCTCTTTCACCCTCATGAAGAGGTTCTTTAGTTCTCCTTCACTTTCTGCCATTAGTTGTATCATCTGCATATCTGAGGTTGCTGATATTCTTGCTGGAAATCTTGATTCCAGCTTGTGATTCATCTAGTCCAGCATTTTGCATTAGCTTAATGCCTCTGATTCTCAGATTTCTTACAAGGCTACAAATAACATGTTAGCCAGGATCACTGTCTCATTTGAAGCTTGACTGGGGAGGGATCTGCTTATATGAGAATTGGTTCTTTACTATATCAACGGTCTCATTTCCCTGCTGGAACTATCAATTCCTTGCCATGTTAGCCTCTCCACAGGGCAGCTTCATACTATGGCATCTGGCTTCCCACAAAGCAAACAAGAGAGTGAAGGAGACTGCACAAGATGGAAGCCATAGCCTTTTGTAATTGAATCTTGAAAGTGACATCTTACTATGTACTTTGAAATCAATCATTAGGCAGAGGATACTCTCAAGGGTAGGGGACTACCAAGGGCATGAAGACCAGGAAGTGAGAATCACTGGGGGTTATCTTAGGGGCTGCCAATCAAAGCAATGTAAAGTGTGAAAAAGAGCAGAAAGACACTCTGGAATAAGATCACAGCCAATCCTCATTATTAATAGATTCTATATTTTTTTAATTTGCCAGCTTGCTAAAACTTGTAACTTCAAAATCAATATTCATGGCACTTTCTCAGTCATTTACAGACAGGTGCACAGCCATGAACAATTTGAGTCACCCAACACACACATTTACAGCTGGGGTGGGACAACAAGAGGATCCTATCCCTATATTTCCCCTCAAAGCAAAGGTTCAGTATTCACTAACTCATTGTAGAGACTTTATAACTATCATGAATAACAAGAATCAATTGTAGTGGGTTTGAAATCCAACTCCATCACTTGCCCAGCTGTGCCATTTGATACCAGTTTTTTTAACATCTGTTTTATTTTCATTAAGAAGAAAATGGGAATGGCAATAGACATTCAACCATGGGCTTTGGGGAGGATGAGCTGTAATGTTCTCAGCACAGTAGATGGCACAAAGGAAGTGCTTAATAAACAAGAGATATTTAATTATTATTGTCTGAGCTCAGTTTCATCTGAATTATACCAGATTTTCTGAAGACTTCCTTTCTTTAATTATGGGATAGTGCTGGGCACAGAGTAGGCACTCATAACTACCTGTTGAATTAAATAAGGATTCCCTGACTCCATCAGGCAGACGATCTAGAGCTGGAGGAGAGTGAAGATGTCTGTGTCTGGCCTCTGGTTTGATATCATAATTGTGGCTGGTGGGGGTGGGAGTGTGTTAAACATTATAAAAATTCTCACACCAGAACCCACATCAAGACACTAAATCCATAGTATTGACAGACTGTTGACTCACTGCCCCCAGGAACTGGGAGAATGCCTGGCAGATGGAAATGTACCCAAGACACAGCAGTCGTGGTATTTTCCCCACGTTACCAGGCATGAGGCCAGAACTGGACTTGGCCATAGTACACAGTGGGATCAATCATCTGTAAATAAGTCGCCTACATAGTTTCAGAGATGATTTTTCATCTCTAAATGCAGAGTCATCGCTATAAGAGCTGAGATGTAAAATCTCTATAGCCTCTGGGTTTAGGATCTGACCTTGCTTTTGCAGTTTGCTCTGTAAGCCAAGGGCAGTGTCTTCCTCCAAAAGGGAGAGCATTTGGGAGCTCTCCAACACAGACTGTCTTGGGAGGGGGCCCAGAAGGATTTCAAAGGCTACCACCACTAGCCCTCTCTCGGGAAGGCAGAAAAGCTATTTGAGAGGATTATTAGGATCACAGCTGAAAGGGGAGTGGGCACTATACCCTGTTTTTTGAGGGCATTCTGAAGAAGCCTTGTGACTTAGATCCAATTAATCTCTCTAGGTGAAACAGGAATGGTAAACAGTTCCTATTTTGCAAAGCCCATGGAGACTGACCTACATGAAAGAGAAAGCAACTTAAATATATTTCCAGTGAGGTCATTTGCCACCCACCTCATCTTCTCAGAGTTTATAAATAGCTTCTAATAACAGCTAACTTTTATGGAGCACTTATGACCCAGGTATTATCTTACCTATTCCTCACCAAACTCTATTATTATTCTCACTGTTAACAGATGCTGGAACTGAGACAGACTCATGAAGTAACTTGGCCAAGGTCACATAGCTAATAAGTGCAGAGCTTACCCCCACCTCATCTTGCATGACCCAGAAAAGGTATCTGTATTTTAACAAAAGTAACACTTTAAACTAAATACATAGTAGGAATTTCAGGTGGTATATCCACCTGGTGAGAAAGACATCTGGGGAAGACAGGTCCTGCACTGCACTTTACCCATGATTATATTATTTCTGTTTGAGAGCTGATCAGGGATTGGACAATTAACCTCACTTATCATTTCTCCCTTCTCAGACATGTCTCAATCTTAAATAAGAAACTGATCAACTTGGTGCATTAACAGACTTCAGGGTCTCAAAGTTTAGGGAGCTGAGGAATGAAGTGGAGCAGCCCCTCAAATTCCACAGACACCACCACTCCTGCTTTATTTTTAAACAAAGTATCACTTATCCCATACCTATTTGGTCCATGGACTGGACTCAGTACCTAAGAGACTTTATTGCTACCCCTCGCAAAAATTCATGAGCTAACTACTAACAAGTCCATCTTACAGATGAGAAAGTGAAGCCAAAATAGTCATGTGGCCTCTCAAGATAGACAACCAATAGTAGATGAATCTGGGGGTCCTGTCCAGGGCTACTGGGTTCCAAAGCCAGACCTCCCACTTCACTACACTATGATCCCAGAAAGCTTCTTTGATGCTGCAAATCTGCTCCTAGTGCCAAAAATTTTCATTAGTCCAATTGCTACTGGGTGGCAGCTGAAACTGCCAAGCTAGATAAAGGCTGTTGAGCTTTGCAAGAGATGGATGTGCCACATAAAACAAAAGCCTCTTTGGCGACAGAGAGGAAATGTGGCCCAAAACACCAGCAAACAAATAGTAAGGGTATAATGTGACTAAGGCAGTAAGTTAACTTTTATCACACCAAGGAGAGGTGAAACAGGAAAGCCTTGTGTGCCAGGATTCCTACCTTGGGTGTCAACCACAGCTCTAAAGAATGTTCTTATTCTACCACAGAAAGTTCAACTTATAAGCCAGCACAACAAAAATGCCTTCAAACAAGGAAAATTTTTCATGCAGTTATACCATCAACTGGAAGAAATCAAGATTAAAAAAAAATAAAAGTCATAGGACAGATTCTGACACCCAACTCTGGGCAATTTGTTGTCTCTTGAACCAAAATTGGCTTCAGCCACACAGATAGGCAAAAGTATAAATTGAAATGACATTTCTGGGAGGGGGGAGGGGGTAATTTAGTAATGCAGATCAAAGAGCTTAAAAATGTGCATCATCTTTGATGCAACCATTCTGCTTGTAGAACTGTATCATAATATATAAGCACAAGTGAGGTCATCACAATGTCCTTTTTTTAAGAAAAATAATACAAGTAATCTACAGGTCCAATAACAGGGATGGGTTGTACTTACAGCACCTGTGGTAAAACAGGCAGTGCTGGCTCAAAGCTCATGCCTTTCCCTCTCAACTCTGCATCTGCTCCAGTGTTCCCTATCTCTTCTACCCAGGTGCACCAGGTAGAAATCTGTCCTTATCTCCCTTATCCAAGTAAGTCACGAAGCCCTGTCCCACACAACTCTTAAAAGAGATCTCAAATCCATCTACAGTCATACCTCATTACACTTTCTTTTACTGCATTTTTTACCGATTGAAGGTTTGTGGCACCCCTTGATGGAGCAAGTCTATCCGAGCCAGTTTTCTAAAGGTATTACACACTTCATGTCTCTGTATAACATTTCGTCAATTCTCAAAATATTTAACACTTTTTCATCATTACTGTATTTGTTATGGTGATCTATAAACAGTGATCTTTGTGCCCTCCAAGATTGGGGTCTCTGTTTCCCCCAGTCCTGTGGAAGTTTTACAATCAAATCCCACAGGCCTTCAAGGTGAGATTCCCTGGGAATTCCCAGGGAATTCCCGTTTGTTGGATCCCCAGGCTGGGAAGCCTGAAGTAGGGGTCAGAACTTTCACAACAATGGGAGAACTTCTTTGGTATTATTGTTCTCCAGTTTGTGGGTAACCCACCCGGCAGGTATGGGATTAGATTTTATCATGATTATGCCCCTCCTACCGTCTTGCTGCAATTTTTTGTCTTTGTACATAGGGTATTTGTTTTTGGTAGGTTCCAGCATCCTCCTGTCAATGGTTGTTCAACAGCTAGTTGTAATTTTGGTCACAGGAGGAGATGAACGCATGTCCTCTGCCATTTTGAACCAGAAGCCCTGTAATTAGTGATATTTGATGTTACTGTTGCAATTGTTTGGGGGCACCACAAAACACACCCATATGAAACCGCAAATTTGATGAATGCTATGTGTTCTGTCTGCTCCACTGCCCAGCTGTTCCCCCATCTCTCTCCCTCTTTGTGGGCCTCCTTATTCCCCGAGACACCCCATGGATCAATGAAGAATTTTAACTTTTGTGTCTCATTGTTTAAGAAATACATTTTATAAGGCTATAGCTGCCATAAGTAATGATTCCTCTGATGGATCTGGCAAAGTAAATTGAAAACCTCCTGGAAGGATTCACCATTCTACACACCATTAAGAACATTCATGATTCATGGGAAGAGGTCAAAATATCAACATTAACAGAAGTTTGGAATAAGTTGATTTCAACCCTTGTGGATGACTCGGAGAGGTTTAAGACTTCAGTGCAGGGAATAACTACAGATGTGCCAGAAATAGCAAGAGAACTAGAATTAGAATTGGAGCCTAAAGATGTGACTGAATTGCTGTAATCTCAAGATAAAAATTTAATGGATGAGGAGTTGCTTCTTATGGATGAGCAAAGAGAGTGCTTTCTTGAGATAGGATCTGCTCCTGCTAAAGACACTGTGAAGACTGTTGAAATGACAACAAAGGATTTAGAATATTGTATCAACTTAGTTGATAAAACAGGAACAGAGTTTGAAAGAACAGACTCCAAAATTGAAGGACACTCTATTGTGGGTAAAATGCTATCAAAGAGCACTAATGCAAGATACAGAGAAATCATTCATGAAAGAGTCAATTGATGCAACAAACTTCATTGTTAACTTGCTTTAAGAAATTGCCACAGTCACCTCAACCATCAGCAGCCACCACCTCGATCGGTCAGCAGCCATGGACATTGAGGCAAGACTCTCCACCAGTGAAAAGATTATGACTCACTGAAGGCTCAGGTGATGGCTAGCATTTTCTAGAAATAAATTATTTTTAATTAAGGTATGTACAGTTTTCTTAGACATAATGTTACTGCATAATTAGTATATGCAGTATACTATAGGATAATATAAACATAACTTATATGCACTGGAAAACCAGAAAAATCATGTGACTCTCATTACTGCAGTATTTCCTTTATTGTGTATTTGTACCAAACACCCAATGTCTCCAAGGTATGCATTTATTTCTATGTCCACTTGCCAGTGTCCACTTGGCATAACAATAGTCCAAACCACCAGTCCTTCTCTCCTGGACCCTTAGATTCCCTGTATCTGCAAAGGATTTCCACTGTGCCTAGAGTTGCCTTTTAAAAGGAAATCTGCTTAATTTCCTTCCATGCTTTCTTCTCAAAGCCTTCTCAGTGTATTAGTGATTTAAAATTTTCACCGCATGTCCAACTGCAAGATTGTAAAGCAGACGTGCAAACTTTTCTGTAAAAGCCAACTAGTAAACATTTTAGGTTTTGCAAGCCATTCAGTCTTTGAAGCAACTATACATTTTTGACCTCACATTTTTCAACCTCACAGCATGAAAACAACCATAGACATTACATAAGTGAATATACATGTTTCTGTTCCAATAAAACTTTATTTTTAAAAGTAGGTGGTGTGCTGGATTTGGCCCAAGGACAGTAGTTTGCTGATACTTGCTCCTTAGGATGTGACTCTTATTCCCCTCTCCAACTTCCACAAATCTCTCTCATCTAGTCACTGTCTCCTCATCAGGATGCCAGGAAAGCTGCTCCCTCCACCAAGAGTTTTCCCGTTCCCTTCTGCTTCCTGCCTGCACACTATTCTTATCTCCCAACAATTCCTTTTCTGGCCAGCAATTTCTCACTACTCTGGTCTCAGTTTCAGGGTCCATTCCTTAGATGATCCCTCTGATGCACTATAGGTTAGGTTAGAATCCCCGTACTCTCAAAAGACTCACGATTTGTCCTTTGTGGCATTTGCCAAATTTGAGATTAAAAATGTCTTAGTGCAGTTGTGTGTCACTTCTGCTAGAACCACAGTCTAGGTAAAAGATTATGCACACTATTCATCACAACTGTATTCTCAGTGCCTAGCAAGGTGCTTGATACACACGGAAGCATGAATATTTGTGGAATTGTTGACTGAATAAGTGATCACACAACTAGGGGAAAAACCCAAATGGATATGTACTGAAATATTAGGAGATAAATATATAGTTGGTTTTTATTTTCTTCTTATACATTTTCTACATTTCTCAAGTTTTCCACAAAGAACATATATTACTAGTATACTCAGAAAAATAATCAATGTCAAAAAAAAGAAAGGGCTAGAAAAAAGAGGGATTCTGCTTCCATCTTTAACTAAGCTGCAAGATGCCTATTTTTGGTTTACTCCGCATTTTAGACCATCATCTTTACTCTGCTTGTTCAGAGCTGCCTAATAACCCCCTCAACTTCTTTTCTTGTTGCCTTTACCTGGCCATTCCTCATGTTTACAGATAACTCCATCTGATCCAGGAACATCTGTGTACCTGGGCAGTGATCTGAGTCCCCACTTTCAGGAAAACCTACAACAGATGGACACTAGTGTACCCACACCCATGAGGTCTAGTTGGCTTTCAAGGGTCTTCCAGCTCCAGGTTTAAGAAGGGGTTAAGCGATCAACTGCAGCCCTATGAGATAATTAGCACCAGTAGCTTTGCAAAGCAGAAATTGTCCGTGCAAATGAAAAGTATGAGAGCTAACTTATTTCTTTCACTCACCAGTGGCTCAGCTTCAAACATCTGGTCATTTCCATGCCAGGCTGATCTCCAAATAGTACTCAGGGGCAATAGGCCACACGGCCACTGTGTTCCTATTCTTTCATCTAGTAATTCCCTCTACATTTAAGAGGAAGCCAATGACGATGAGACTAATTATTATCTCCATTTAGAGATAACATTTTAGTCATCTTTTGAAAGAATCTATGTGAATAGAATAAATAAAAATGTGTGGATTATATAAAAGATTGTGGAGCTACACAGAAGTAAAAGGCTTACCTCTGTCCTTGATTCATAAACTTTCCAGACTACTGCTTATTCAAAAATATATCAGAAAGATGACAATATGAGGTAAAGTAAATAGCAGTAATAGTTGTCAAAGGAGTGCAGAGACAGCTGAAGGAAAATTAGATCTCATGAGTGTGGGTACACAAGTGTCCATCTGTTGCAGGTTTTCCTGAAAGTGGGGACTCAACTCAAATCACTGCCCAGGTACACAGATGTTCCTGGATCTGATGGAGTCACCTGTAAATATGAGGAATGGCCACGTAAAGGTAACAAGAAGAGAAGTTGAGGGGTTTATTAGGCAGCTCTGAACAAGCAGAGGAAAGTTTCCTCCCTTTGTTAGGAAAGGGAGAAAACAAATGCAGTTTACACTTTCCCTAGATCTCACAAAATCAAGGCCATTATCTCACACCCCTAAGTTTCTCAGTATATCAGAACATTATTGGTTATTCTGTTATTGGTTATGGAAAATTCCAACTCAAAAAGGACTTAGGTAAAAAAGCAAATATCACTTCACATTTAATAAAGTCCAGGGTAGGGAAGGGATTGCTTGTTTAGCAGCTCACACAGTCATCCAGAATCCTGCTTTTTTCCAACTCTTCACTCCACCATCAGTGATTGCTTCAACTTCATACTTAAAATTACAACAGCTGCAGCAACTACAGGCATGACATTGAGACACGGCAATCCTTTTGGTTTTCTGGTAGGAATGAGAAAACTTTCCTTGGAAACCCTCCAAGAGATTCCCTGAATATACCACTGGCTAGAGTAGGGTCACGTGGCCCATGAAACAAACATTGCAAAGGGACAGGTATGACCCTTAGACCAGCTAGATCCCCAGTGGAGCTAGGGGTAGGATCAGCTTCTCCTGAAGCATGTGGTTACATAGGAATGACTTTTGTTAGGAAAGGGAGGAAACAAATGCTAAGCAGGCTACCAACAAAGTCTATCACTCATGGTTAATTCTAAAGGTAAAAGACATGTTATACCTGCAGAACCTGATGCTGCAATTACCTTTCCAGCTTCGTCTCTTACTACTCTACCTTTCCCCATCACACACACACACACACACACACACACAGACTCACACACATGCATCCTAGACTAACCAGATTGCAATCCTTGCAGTCCTTCAAAAGCAATGTGCTTTTTCATACCACTCTAGAATTCTTCCTATGTCTCATCTGTAGGCTAATTACAATCCCCATTTGCCTAGAGCAATTCTGGCTTATACCAGTTGTCCTAACTTAACCATCAACTCTGCCCCCTTTATTTTTGAAATGTTCCAATTTAGATAAGAGCACAAAAAAATATTAAGGAAAGAAAAAAAAAAAGTTTGGGGGACTGGATGTGGAGAATCAAAGAGAGAAGATGGACTCCTGGGTATCTGACATTAAGAGGTTGGATATAAGTGTCATCAGGGAATTAAAGAGAGAGTATAGGTTAGGGGAGGGGCTGCCCTTGTAACTCAGTTGGTAAAGAATCTGCCTACAATGCAGGAGACCCAGGTTTGATTCCTGGTTTGGGAAGATCCTCTGGAGGAGGAAATGGCAACCCACTCCAGTATTCTTGCCTGGAGAATCCCATGGACAGAGGAGCCTGGCAGGCTATAGTCCATGGGGTTGCAAGAGTCAGACACAACTTAGCAATTAAACCACCATAGTTTAGGGGAAGAAGTTAACGAGTGAAGTTTTGAACTCGGGAGATAGTCAAATACAAATGACCATCTTAAAGCTAAGTTTAAAATTCAAAAGAGAAAAGCCTCACCTGGAGACAGAAAGTTGTGAGTCAATAGTATCTCAATAACCTGAAGTCCTGAATATAAATGAGATAGCTCAAAAGAGACATAGAAATAGAAGATGCCCATAGCCAGAACTGTGGTGAGTCAACATTTAGAAGTCATAAGAAAGGAGAGGAGGCATTGTTGCAGATTGAGAAAAACCGACCAGAGAGAAAACTGGCGAACTGACAGAGTGGAAGCACTGCAGCGCAGGACGATGAGAGTTTCAAGAAGTCTACAATTCACAGACAGCTCAAATAAGTTAAGAACCAAAGAGAGTTTAGATTTCCCTGATAGCTCAGGCGGTAAAGCTTTCCACCTACAGTGCGAGAGATCTGGGTTTGGCTTCTTCCCTGGCTCAGGAAGATCTCCTGGAGAAGGGAATGGCAACCCACTCCAGTATTCTTGCCTGGAGAATCCCAGGGATAGGGTCGCACAGAGTCGGACACAAGTGAAGTGACTTAGCAGCAAAGAGAGTTTACTGACATCAGAAATTCACTGGCCACCACTCCTGGAGTATTCAGAGAGAACAGCAGAGAATAAAAATTTTAGGATAGAAGAGGATATCATAGATGACCTAATTTTAAATAGGAAAAGAGATCTTAACAAGAAATCACAAGATTAGTAAAGCCTCAACGGCAGAGCCTGGACAAAAACCTCCTGACACTGACTCATTATTGTCCATGGTATTATGCTGTCCCTTTCTGTGCAATACAACTGTAGAGATGGGTAAAGTGGGAAACACGCAGCAGCAACACAAATCGCTCACTGTTAGTCTAGACAAACAATCCTACTTCTCCTGTCCTTCCCTGCTGCTGCTTGATTGTGACCACTATCATCAAGTCTGCACTGCTGCAATAACCTCCTCATGGATCTCCCCACTGCTTCCCAGCTGTTTCCCTCACATCAGCAAATATATCACATTCCTTCTTTGCTTAATATTCTTCGAAGAATCACCAATCCATTCTGGCACTGGAACAACTGGATAAACTTATGGAAAAAAACAAACTAATCTCTATATGGTCAAATACATAATTCAAAGTGAATCATTTTGAGCATAAAAAATAAAAACAACCTTGGAGAAGGCAATGATTTTTTAGATACAACACATAAAGCACTAACTATGAAAGAAAAAAGATCAATTGGACTTCATCAAAGTTAAAAACTTAATGCTGATCAAAAGACACAATTAAGAAAATGAAAAAACAAGACATAGACTGTGAGAAGATGGATTAATATGTGTGAATGTGTGCATATAAAGCAATCAATAGTACAAAAACAAAAATCTCAATTAAAGAAACTTCACAAAAAAAGACATATGAATGGGCAAAAAAACAAATGAAAAGGTGCTCTAAATTAGTAGTTATTGAGCGAAGGCAAATTAAAATTATAATAAGGTACCACTTCAAATCCATTAGAATCCTGAAAGTAAAAAAAAGAATAGATAAACCAAATGTTGGAAAGTTTGTGGAGAAACTAGAACTTGAATGTACTGCTGTTTGGAGGATAAAATCCATAATTATTCTGAAATACTGTAGTCAGTTAAATATATAACTATTCAAGGGATAAGAAAGGAGGACAAAGGAGGACAAAATTGTATGCTTTGGAGGACAAAGCATACAATTTCAAGACTTACTGTAATATTATAGTAATCAAACAGTATGCTAATGGTGTAGGGAGAGACATATAAAACAATGAGACAGAATAAATAATCTACAATATATGGTATAGACCCACAATATATGGTAAATTGATTTTTTGAGGTAATTCAGGTAATTCAGTGAGGGACAGGATAGCTTTTCAACAAGAGGTGCAGAAACAAGTGTATATGCATTACAAAAAATGAACTCAAAATGAATCACAAGTCTAAACATAAGACTAAATTTATAAGACTTTTAGAACAAAACCTTGTGACCCTGGATTAAGGAAGGCTTTCTTAGAAAGAACACAAAACATGAACCATAAAAGGAAGGTTTATAAATGTAAATTCATCAAAAAATTTTTCATTGCTTTTTGAAAAATACCATTATAAAAATTGAAAATATATCCTGTAGACCATGAGAAAATGTTGGCTAAACATATATCTGATAATTTGTATATAAAAAATTTCCAGAACTCACTAACAAGAAGACAAATACCCTAATTTGTAAAAAAGAATGTTAAAGATTTGAGCAAACATTTCATCAAAAAATATAAGAATGGCACATAAGCACATGAAAAGATGCTCAATGTTATTAGCCATTAAAATGCAAATTAAAACCAAATGAGGAAAATGGCAGAGTAAGGATCTCTGAAAAATTCTCTTCTCCATAAAAACAATGGAAAACTGGCCAAAAAAAAATGGTTAGAATCAACTTTTTCAGAACTCTGAAAGTTAAACTATCTGGCAGAAATCTGCAGAGTATTTATTCAAGAAAAACAAATGAATGTCAACAAGAACACAAGCTCTGTGGCATTTCAACTTGCCCTAGTTCCATCCCCACTCTTCAGCTTCAGAGTAGCCTTGAAAGCTTTCCAGTCCCAAATCATGGAGAAAAATAGTAGCCTTGTACCCATAAGAGGAGGTACTAAGGGGTTAGAACTACTTCTAAGCCCTATTCTCAAAAAATTGCCATCATTTGACATATCTGGAAGATTTCACTTGCAAGTCTATGTTTATTTGACCTGAGAACTCACCCAGTTTCTCCTTATGAGCATTTATCAAAAGGAGTTACAAGCAATTGCTTAATTTTATGGTTGTCTGAGATAGCTGATAATACAATGAACTTACCAAAAAATTTTCCTTAAAAGGAAAAGTTGGGGAATGAGATACCCACATGGGGCTTTGAAAAGCTCTGACATATTCCTAAGAGTCTAAAAGGCAATGTTGCACGCATGGGACTGTGTACAGGCACAGGAAAGACCTGAGAAAGCGTCTCACTCTCACCTCTGGCTGACCTTGAGTATCTGCACAAGCAGGAATTGAGAGGTAAGGTAGAGTTGTCAACCACCTGGCTGAGTGTTCAAGGCATGCTCAAACATTCATACAGAGCTCCTTTGCAAAGACTGGGAGTCATACTGGTTCTTGGTGTTTTAAAGCAATCTCTGTCTAATCATTATCTGGTCACTTAGGCTAAGGGGCTTCCCAGGTGGTGCAGTGATAAAGAATCCACCTGCCAATGCAAGAGACACAAAGGACATGTGTTCTATCCCCGGGTTGGGGAGATGCCCTGGAGTACGAAATGGCAATCCACTCCAGTATTCTTGCCTGGAAAATGCCATGGACAGAAGAACCTGACAGGCTATAGCCCATGTGGTCACAAGGAGTCAGACCCAAGTGAATGACTGAGCACACAAGCTAACTAAGCACTGTCCTCAGTGGTCACACTCAAAGAAAATTACAGATTTTATGGAAATAGGTCAGAAAACTCAGGAAACAAACAACAATAACCACAACAAACTGCAACAACAAACCCCGGGGAGAAAAACAAATCTGATTTCCAGAGTTTTCATATTATATTACTTAAAATATCAGTCTAGTTTTCTGTTAAAAAATGAGATATGTTTAAAAAAAAAGAAAGAAAACAAGAAAGTATGACCTATACGCAGAAACAAAAATAAAATTCAATCAGGCAATTGCTGACCACATTAACACAGCAACTCCTCTTAAGATTGTACCCAAGAGAAATGAAAACATAAAGCTTCATAAAACTTACATTCAAGTATTTACAGAAGCTTTATTCATATTAGCCAAAAACTATAAACAACTTAAAAGTTCATCATACAATAGAATACTACTCAGGAACAAACAGGAATGAATTAACACAGTACTAGTACTGATGCATGCAACATGCACTAGTAATCCAGAGCTTTTCACATGCTATCCCCTTTTCTGGATACCCTCCCACATATTTTCACATGGTTGGGTCATTCTCATGCTTCAGTTCTCAGATAAATAACCACCTTCTCAAAGAGACCCTCCTTGACTACCCTCAAAGTATCTCTCCTTGGTGGCTTGCCTCTGACCCTAGATTGTTTCACTCATACCATTTATTAATAATTCGTTGCATTTTGTGATCTACTTACTTCTTTCTGCCTTTCTACAGGATAAAAGTTACCAGCCATGTCAATAACAGTTCATTGTTTTAATTTTCATGGTGTTGAGGTGTGGACATAAAGTGTTAGGATTTGTTTTTACTAAAAAGTAACACACATCACTTTTTTTCTCTCTAAACTGGTCTCAAGCACTTTTTCATCCCCACTAGTACTAACTTTCCAAATTAAATTAGAACTTTCTAAGGGTCAGTGTCAGATTTATTTATTTTCAAATGGGACTCCATAGACACTCACTTGGTTTAATTTGACCTGGTAAAAAAGCCCTACAAGCTCCCAAATTATCCAACTGAGCTGTTAGTATGTCAGAGTATCAGACTCCCCAACATCAGAGAACTTTGTTGGGTTTAAGATTAAATACCACTAGATGCACAAACTACTAGATATAAGATGAATTAGAAATAAGCATGTAATGTACAGTATAGAAGGTATAATGAATATTTTATAACTTTAAATGGAGTATAATCTATAAAAATATTGAATCACTATGTTATATACCTGAAACTAATAAAACATTGTAAATCAACTATACTTTAGTTTTTCAAAAATTGCTAGAAGGCCCCTTTGGAAATATAAATATATTCTCTGGGTGTATAAAATATTGTCTTGTAGGTATAATTATTAACAGCATTTTTTACTCTTAAAAAGTGTACTAGTTTTCATCAAAAAAAGACAACCTATGGAATGGGAGAAAATATTTGCAAACTGTGTGACTGCAAGGGGTTAATATTCAAAATATATAAACAGCTTATACAATTCAATATCAAAAAAGCAAACAATCCAGTCAAAAAATGGGCAGAAGATCTAAACAGCCATTTTCCCAAAGAATACATACAGATGGCTAACAGGCACATGAAAAGATGCTCGACATCACCAATTATTAGACAAGTGCAAATCAAAACTATAATGCTCTATTATCTCAGAATGGTCAGAATGGCTACCATCAAAAAGCCTATGAACAATAAATGCTAGAGAGAGTGAGGAGAAAAGAGAACCCTCCTACACTGTTGGTGAGATGCAAATTGGTGCAGCCACTATGAAAAACACTATGGAGGTTCCTTGGAAAACGAAAAATAGAGCTACCATATGATCCAACAATCCCACTTCTGCATATTTATCCAGAAGAAATGAAAACTCTAATTTGAAAAGATACATGTACCCCAAAGTTCATAGCAGCACTATTTACAATAGCCAAGTCATGGAAACAACCCAAGTACCCTTCAGTGGATGACTGGCTTAAAAAGATGTGCTATACAAATATATATATATATATATATATATATATATATATATATACACACACACACATACAATGGAATATTATTCAGCCATAAAATGAATAAAATTTGCCATCTGCAGCAACATGGATGAAGTTAGAGAAGAGCATATCATATCAGACAAAGAAAAAATACTATATGATATCACATATATGGAATCTAAAAATAATACAAATGAATCTATATACAAAACAGAAACAGACTCACAGAAATAGAAAACAAATTTATGGTTAGCAAAGGGAAGAGGGAATTAGGGACAAGTTAGGAGTATGGGATTAACAGATATAAACTACTATACATTTAAGCATTTAAATAAATAATAAAACATTTAAGCAACAAGGACTTACACAGGGGATTATATTCAATATCTTACAGTAACCTATAATAGAATATAATTTTAAAAAAATAACTACTTCGCTGTATACCTGAAACTAAGACAATATCATAAATCAACTATACCCTAAATTTTTAAAAAACTCCCGGTTTGAACACTAAATTCTATGGTCACCCAACCCAGCAGGAAGCCTAATTGACACAGTGGCATCCAGGAGAGGTAAGTGGTAGAAACTGAGATAGGTGGCTAGCAAGTAATATAACAGGAGGTGCCAGGGACACAGGAAGGCATAGGAATGGCAAATGGTAGGCAACAAAAGGCAACAGACAAAATTCACTGCTTTACAACTTCATCAGGTACCAATTCAGCCTGCAGCACTCAAAAACTCGTCCACCGTTCCTTGAGGCAAAAAGATTAGCACCAGTCTTGTCCAGAGGAAAATTAATACATGTTTGCAATTTATGTTCAACACAGAATCTTTGTTTATTCTGGAAAAGGAGTTAGAAGCTCCTCTTTCAACACTATAATCCTTTGGCCTAATCATCTTCCAGCAATAGCTGAAACAGTGTACAGGGTAAGTGCTGAGGGAGGACTGACAGGGAAATCCTTTGTGAGTCAGGCAAGCAGTCATATTCAGTATCAAATACTGGCTAGACAGTGCCAGTTTCTTAGTCCCTCTGGGAATGTGAGTGCAATTCACAGTAACGCCTACCTCAAGGTTCCCTGGCCTGACAAGCTCACTCTTAGCATCTATTAAGCTGGGCCGGTCTGTGGAGGAAAACTCCTTTTCAGACTTATCTTTCACCTGAGCCTGGAAAAGAATTTTCTTTTTTTCATTTTTATTTATTTATTTTACTTTGCAATATTGTATTGGTTTTGCTGTGACCTCCAGCCATGACTATAGGCAGGAGGTGTAAAACCCAGGGCCCATTACCCAATAAAACATTTCCAGGTGTTTCCATTCAAGGTCTGCCATAGGAAGGCTAAATTTACCTTTTGCTCCATTCCCCCCCATTAGCCAAAAGAGCAAAAAGAAATCCCACTCCTGAGCTGTTTCACACCTATATTCACCATATACCAGGCAAAGGGGGAGGAAAAAAATCACGGTCTTCATGAACTATAGGAACTTGTACCCAGAATATGGTCACTTGGCAGCTTTTTGGATTCCCTCATCTTCTTCCACCCTAGCTGGGTTCTACCTCAGAACTGTTTTCCAAGTGGCAGCTTGTGTTTATTCTACTGGGCTTTTGGAGAACTTAGGAAAAAAGAAAAATCAACAGTGTAGTTAGGCACATGGAAAACCATATGCTTCCTAAAACTGCATATGTGATGTGTTTAAGATGTAAAGACAGATATGCAAAAATAAACACCTGCCAACTTCATAACTTACCTAGACTAGAAAATTCAAAAAGCCTATGATCATATGCAAAATATACAGCATGCCTTAAATTTCACAGATTGTTAAACTGCAACAGCTCATTCAAGTGTTGCAAATTCCAATTCCAATGGGGCATAGGCAGGTAATACAAAGGAATGAAGTGGGCCAGGTGGGGCCTTGGGAACTGGGAGGTGGGGGTGCTCCCTAAACAGGTGAGTTCTCCTGACTTTTTCAATATTGTTCAATCATTCAGATTTATTTAAAAATACTGTATTGGCCAAATGATACACATATACATAAAGATTTGATCCATGGGCTTTCAGTTTGAGACCTCTGTTCTAGAAAGATTTCATAGCTGATAATGTGATGTAAAGGAAGATATTTTCTCAGAGTCCCGGATTGTGAATCCCAGATGTGTCACCAAGACTCAGTTCTTCTAATTCTCACCCTAATACTCCTTCTCCTCATTCTGATATTATATGCACTACTAAACACAAGAGGTTCCATATACAAGTATCCAGATGACCAATTTCATTGTGTGTTTTTCATTTGATGTCAAGATCCATTCTGAATCCTTCTTTACCTTGTGTCACTGTGTCTCAGGGGGTGACTTTTATGACCTATGTCAATGGCTCCTTTGTTCTCTGGATTTTAGTTGAGTTAAGCCAATGAGAGGCCTCAACAGGAGTTCAGAGGGAAGGTAGGAGGAAATTGGTATGTTTCTCTACACTAAAGGCTCCTATGAGGCAGCATGCTCCATGGAGCTTCTTTATTTAGCTTATCTGGGTTTCAGTAACCACAGTGTCTCCTTGCCCCCTCAGGCTTAAGGGTGATAATGATTCCCCATTATTGTTAGGTCCAGGGAATTGCATCCATCCTTGTTGGGTTCCCCAAACTCTATCCACAAGTTATAAATAGTCCCTTTATTTAAATCTCTTCAATTATCAGTTGAAACAGTGTGGACAACTATCCTGGTTCATCAGAGACTCTCTTTTAGCCCTGAAAATCTTATGTTCTGGGAAGTCCCTCAGTCCTGGGCAAAGTGAGATAGCTGGACAACCTATATACAAGTTCTATCTGTGTATTTCAAAATTTTCTGCTACTTTTATCATACTATTCCTCCTCTCACATCTTTAACCATTTCAAATATTCTTATTTTATAGTCTCTTATAGTTTTGTCTATTATTTCTGATTCTTGGGTTACTAACTATCCTTTTGCTGACCTGCTGGCTCTCTCTCATGGTGGTTAATTTTCTTTTGTGAGTTCTTTGGGCCTTGAGTTGTAAAAACATCCCAAATAAAATAGTTTTACAATTGTTTGGGTTGTACCCGGTGTCTAATTGACTTGAGCAGTTTGTGCTAACTCAGAAGCATATACTTGGATACCATACCCGTATGTGCCACAGACCTAGGGTTTTAGTTTCCTAGATGTAATTTTTCTTATTTTAAACCATGGTCATGAACAGATGGTAATCTTGGGTGTCAGGTCCCCAACCCTCAGCTCTTAAAGCTTCTATCTGGATCAGAAATTCTGCTGAAATGTCAGTCCTCCATTATTGTACTGGCTTTGATGTCTATCTTCATTTCTTGTATTTGGAGGTTTTTCTGTCTTTCATGCCAGAGTGTTTTATAAACTTCTATTTTTTATTCAGTCTTTCTATAAATTTGCTCTGTCATACTGTCAGAACCAAAGACCACTTGGAAATACTGAAGTTCATAGCCAGCATAAACTGGAGACAGCCTTATGTGATTCTGCTTCCATGCTTGCAGAGTCAGTAACAGAATTCAGCTGATGACTTGAGGCCAAAATATAGCAAGTCTGAGGGGACCAAACTTGGATACCTAACCAAGTGTGAGTCACTTCTGATGTTAATCTGATCTCATTTAAGGCGGCCTCTACCATCAGGCAAGGTGGAAATTAAATATTCATTGCCCATTCAATATTACCTCATTTGTATGTCCAAGTGTTGACAAAAGAGAAACCTTTGCCGTCTACTTTATGAGTAATTGTAAATTAATATGCAACCCTGCACCTATTCCAGTGAGAAGAGAGTAACTTAGATTTGCCAACTGTTCAACAACATGGCCTGGTTTCAACTGCAGATGTCACCCATCCTGTTTCCCACTGTTGAAAATTCAGAGGAATAGAGAGAATTACTTAGAGAAGCAGTCTTAAATAACACAATAAAACCTGGAATCTAAAATCTTAAATAACCAAGGTTAAAATAAATATTGAAGATCATCGCCTCATTTAATAGATGAGGCCCAACTTGTATTTCAGGTTTAGACAATCTTTCAAACTCTTCCAAGCACTGTTACAGCATAGCCAGTCATTTTTGCTCCTGCAGTTGTTTTCTCCTTATGTGGCTTGCTGGCTTTTTTTTCACTTGAGGAGTTGTATTGAACAGATGCTGGACTGTTCGATAGCTATACAGATATAGCAGGCAGGACTAGAGTGCAGTATCCATCAGCATGACCTAGGACCCAAAGATTCTCCACTTGCCTAACATATTAGGCCCGGAGATTCCCTGGGGGCTCAGTTAGAAAGGAATCACTCAGAGCTTTGACACTTAGCAAATGCCAACTTGAAATTCCATACATGCCTCCCAACAGGTAGGCTGTTGGCACAAAAACCAGGCCCCCACAGGACAAAGCAGGTGCCCCTACCATTCCCCAGCCAGAGCTCTCTATATGGGGAATTCAGCTCAAATCAAGAGCTAAGAGTAGGAGGTCACCTCTATGAGTCCAGTTTCTTCATTCAATAAAAGGGGCAGGACTAGTGAAGAGGATCCCAGAGGAGTAAGGTAATGTGGTTTTGAGGCTCACACTAAAAGATTAGTAATAATGGGAAAAAGAGGAAATGGTCATGATAAAACTAGTATTCTTCATATCCTTTGTATCCCTTATCTTACAGAATCATTAGCAAAAAAAGTATGTTATGTCATATTCTGGAGACTACCATAGTTCAAACATAATATTTATCTGTCTCTGTTCCTTTTTTAGGCCTGCCCCCTTCTCTTATAGTCTTAGATATTAATAAAAATATATACCAAATACTTCTTATATAAAAACACTTGGTTAAGTGCTTTATATGCATACATTTTCTCTTTTATCCTCACAATCCTATGAAGTATTATTATTCCTCATTTTATTGATAAGAAAACTGAGGTTGAAAGAAAACTAAGTTACTAGCTCAAGGTCACACAAGTAGAGGCCACATTCAAATCCAGACTAACTTTAAAATCAGAGCATTCATTCATTACTGTGACCCTAGATCCCAAACTTTAATGCATACACTGAGAAACTTTTACGAAAGCAAATTCCAGTTCTCTACTCCGCAATTCTGAATCAGCAGTTCTGAGTTAAGCCCAGAAAACTTCATTCTCAACAAATACCCCAGAACTTGAGGACTCTACTTTGCCAAACCCTCACTATGCCATACTACTTCTATGACTATAATAGGTCAGGCATAAATTGGTCAGCTGTATTTTAGCCATAAAATAACAAACTAATATTACTAAAGTCTGCTCCTCTTCTGGTTGGGATTATCCAAACCCCAATAGCACTATATGCTAATGCTCACTGTACTTACTTATTTATCACAGAAATCCTTTTTTCTTCTCCCTGCATATCACCCTGAGTACCAAAGTAACTGTGTTAGTTGGGACATTCATAAATGCAAGTGACAAAACCCAGTTAAAATAAAGTTTACCAGAAGGGGGACTTCATTGGCTCATTGAACTGATGAGTCCAGAGGTAAAACTACCTTTAGGTATGGCTTAATCTAAATGGCCATATAGCATGGTCACCAGAAATTTATCTCTCCACTGTTCAAGTTTTATTTTCCTCTGGGTTGGCCTCATTCTCAGGCATTGGCTCGCCTCAAAAGTTGATAGCCATATACAACTGTAGAGAACTAGGGAAGATAACCCTTCAGGATTTCCGCATACCCATAACTGACTTAGGTAGGTTTGGGGACCCTAACATTTTGGGTACTAACAAAACAAAACAACCTTGGTCCTTGACGAACATAATAGAATACACAACAGAATTGTCATGTTGAAATGATCTTATTGATCTTCCAGTCCATCCACTTCATTTTGACATTAAAAAAAAAAGTCAACTGTTTTAACTTAGAAAAATCAATAAACCATTCGCTAAGCATGCAAATTATTGACATCTATGGAAATAGCACTAGGAGGTCTGGAGTCCTGAGTTCTAGTCCCAGAAAAAGGAGGCAGGTCACGAAAGCAATGTGGTCTCCACTTTGTTCCATCAGATGATTTACAAGAATTTCCTCAGTGATACAATATCAGAGTCAGCCAAGTCTCTAAGCCAAGGACTCTTCCATCACTGCAATTCTTTGCAGAAGCATATCCCTTCCCTATCTTGGCCCTACTTTCTTTCCTCTTTATTCTGGTTATACTTTCTACCAAACAATGATTTTCATTGCTCATTTACTGATCAGCCAGCATTTACTGATTGCCCACCAAATATGTAAGGATGATGGGAAGGCAGCAGTAAGTGAGATAAAGTTGGTGGCCTCAAATTTACAACTTGTATGTCCTCAAGTTTCTTGGAAATGTTACTTTCCTGCCAACTTACCCTTTTCTGCCATACTTTTCCCTTCGGTCTTAACAGTACAGTCTCTTCCCCAGTTTTTCTCATCCCTCTAAATCCCCTCCTTCTCGGGGAGGTTGTGTGGAGACAGACTCACTCCCTTTATCTGCTTTCCCATCCCACAGGCCCAGAGTAAGCTTTCTCAAAACTCATTCTGCACCAGCTGACACCAACTGTTAAAATTTAACAAGTCCTTAGCAAAATGATGACAAATTTTACTGGGAATTCAAATCAGATTATTGGCCATCAATATTGCCTTCCTTCAAACTAGTGGGAAGAAGGAATGGATCTCTGTGGTATTATTTTTAGATTACTGCAAAGGATCCTAGAGTGCTGCCTCTTGATCATGTTAATTCCCACTGTAAATGAGGCCAAAACATCATGAAGGGCAAGTGACAGTGAACATCTCTATCTTCATGCTATAATTATGTGAAAAGCAGAGTGAAGTGTTCCTGTTTCCTTGTCTTCATCCTATCATCCTCCCACCACTCACCCCACCCCTAGACCCTCTGGAGATAAAGCATATAGACTTGTAAACTCCAAGGAAGTAGCCAACTGAGACTCCATGTGAGTAAGAGGAGTGCAGCTAGACCATCTCGTCTCTTCCATCAGTCAGTCTGTTTAGTCGCTCAGTCGTGTCCGACTCTTTGTGACCCCATGAATCGCAGCACACCAGGCCTCCCTATCCATCACAAACTCCCAGAGTTTACTCAAACTCATGCCCATCAAGTCGGTGATGCCATCCAGCCATCTCATTCTCTGTTGTCCCTTCTCCTCCTGCCTGAATCCCTCCCAGCATCAGGGTCTTTTCCAATGAGTCAACTCTTCGCATGAGGTGGTCAAAGTATTGGAGTTTCAGCTTCAGCATCAGTCCTTCCAATGAATACCCAGGACTGATCTCCTTTAGGATGGACTGGTTGGATCTCCTTGCAGTCCAAAGGACTCTCAAGAGTCTTCTCCAATACCATAGTTCAAAAGCACCAATTTTTTGGCTCACAGCTTTCCTCACAGTCCAACTCTCACCAAAGCCTGTATCAAATTCAAGCCAAGTCAGTGGTTATATTTCACCTTCCATTTCAGTTCCTGAGGCAGTCAGAGCCCCAAAGAAGAATCTCTTCAGAAAATACTAGACAGGTCAAGTCTGGACTTGACTGAGGAAAGAAAGATGAATCCATATGAATCAGGGAGGGGAGTGGGCTTCCATGGTTTCCAAATCTGAATGAGCACACAATTCCTCTTGGACAGTGATAAAAAGGCAGCTCCAAAGACCCATTTCCAGAGACACAATTTAAGGGAGTTGGGTGGAAGCAGTGAATTTACTTTTAACAAAATCCCTCAATAATTTTGATGCAAGGAATTATTCCCAAGGCTGACCTTTAGAAATTTTCTCCATGTTTTGTGCAGGCTGTCATTCCAAAACTCACTCCCTGATAGGCGTTGGCTCTGGAAAGCTCCAGTTTAAAAGGAAACAGGTTCCCCAAGAGATAAACTGTTAACTCACTAGCAACTTCGACCCCAACAGCACAGATTCATGGGCAAATAGATGCCCTGCACTCCAAAGGGCAAACACAGGGCTGTCCAGGACTGATAAACTACAAAGGCCTGACCATGGGCTTCCTGGGAGCAAAAACATAGGAGAAGAATGGGAAGGTGGGGGTGGAGGAAGGCAGATGAAGACACTGCATCCCAAGGGATTTGGAGGCACGGGTGGAGCTCTGCCAGGAAAGGAAAAAAATGAAGAGTGATGGAGATCTGGAGAAGTCATGGAAAAGGATGGGGAGATCAGAAACATAATTCCTGCTAACCTTCAGTTTTATCTAGAGTACATTTTCCAGAGCAGAAGAAACACCAGAGCATTTAGTTTTCACATTCTTGATATAGTACCAGGTATTTGGGAGGGGTGAGCGGAAGTTGACATTAGCAATATTCATATGAATACATTAATACATTAAAATTATCTTATTACCCTAATTCATTTTGTTTGTACATTATAAAGTATAAAGAACAAGTTTCGACAATTTCTGGCAGCAGTCATTTCATGTGTTCATTTGTACAATCTATTTAATGCAACTGTGCATTATACTTTACAAGCTCCCATTGGTGTCCTATCAGTACCTCATAATTATAAAATTATTTTATTAAATAACCTTGGGAACTTCTGAAGTCCAAGCTCTTCACTTCTTCAAATCCTCTTGTTTGCACACATCCTGTCATGGGAAATGCTATTCCACCAGCAGTGACAGCTCAGTTTGCTGTTAGAAAACGTCACTGGGTGGAGCATTGTCCCTTACGTGTCTAAACAACACAATCAGTGGTAGATTTGTGAAACACAGGTTTCTGTCTCAGTAGGTCTGGAGTGGGGCTCAGAGTGTGTACCTGAGACAAGTTCCCAGGTGCTACCAGTCCAGGGTCACAGTTGAGAACCATTGACCTAACCCCATCCACCTCATAATTTCTACTTTCTCTTCCCTAACTCTGATTCCCAGGATGATCAAACAAGACTAATTTCTTTTTCACTGCAAAAAACTTCAAATATGGGACTTCAAACATGCCTCTTCCCATAGCAACATAAATACAAAAGTATGCACTGGGTCCACAGCATTGTCCTTGCTTACTCCCAGTGACTCTGACAGTGCTGGCAACTTAGTGTGCTTGCAACAAAGAGTTGTTGATTGACTGGCACACAGTAATTGCTATATAATTGTTGCTCATTATTCTTATTACTTCTGAGGAATAAAAATCTCACAGGATAGACCTTCCTTCTAAAGAACCTATAAAATGCATTCTAACCTTGTCTTCTATGGTTCCAGATTCAGTAGAGCCTAGAGTCAAAGAAGGTGCATTTACCTAGGATAGGGGGTTTCTAGAATTTTACAGGATTGCATCACTCTCCATCTCTTTAAATAATGGGCTCACAAAAGGAATAAAGTGATATTTTAACCAAAGGATTTTTTTATTCTTTAATTTTCTTCATTAAAAAAATTTTTTTTGAATAATTTGTTTTACAACTATTTGTAGTTGTGTTAGTTTCTACTGTACAGTAAAGTGAATCAGCAATATACATATATAAATATATATATATATCCCCTCTTTTTAAAATTTCCTTCCCATTTAGGTCACTACAAAGCATTGAGTAGAGTTCCCTGTGCTATACAGTATAGTTTCTTATTGAGTAGAAGAAAAAAAACAGAACTCAGCAATCAGATGGGAGATGGAAGAATAGAACCAGTACCCCACAGGAGATGTGCTCCAGACATCCTAGTAGTAATTTATCTCTCATTAACTCCCCACAGCTGGAAAAAAAAAGTAAAAAAGCAATCATGCAAAGGGCCTGATATGATAGTAGTGCTTCTGACTCATGGCCTTCTGAGGGGGATGAACTTCTACTTGGTCTCATTCCTTATTACTGGTCTTCCTAACTTAGGCCTGGTGTTTCTCCATCAGTGATGAAGTTGATTGCACCCTGTAACTGGCCTCAGTGCTCCCCAACCCAGTGCTTCCATTTGAGGAAGAAAAAATAAAAAGCTTTTGAAATGAGTAACTCTAAAAGTAACTCATTTTTGTCCTGATGCACGCATAAGATTTTGAGAGTAGAATGGAAAACTTCCTTTTTACATCCCTTCCCAGGCTCAGGAACAAGTTATTCCAAAGCCATCACAGGCGACTGCCTCAGCAAAGAGACAAAAACAGAAGAAACTATTGCTATAATTATGACTAATTACAATCGCATGATTCCATTTAATCTCCACATAAGAAGTTCACCAAATGGAGAATGCCACTGATCCTCTCTGCCTAAGCCAATTAGATATTTTGGTCCAATCCAGAACAGTTGCCCAGCCTTTGCCAGAATGAAATTGTGTTCAGAATTTTATTTTTACAGCCTCTGAGGCATCCCAGATTTTAACAGGACATTGGAAACCATCCATTTGTGGCACATCTGCTCCAACAAGATCTGCATATTTCAAAAATCATTAAGAAGTTAATACTGAAACCCATTTTAACTTTCTGTCCAATGACAAGTTGTTTTTAAACATTCAAGTATGTAGATTTCTTTTTGAAAGATGGAATGATTCTTTAATAGCTTAGAATTTTGGTCAAGATAGTCTAGGAAAAAAGAGATTATAAGTGACATCTCAATTTTTGGCATCTCATTAGTCAGTGGGATTGGGTTTCTGATCACTGCTCTTCCAATTGACCAGTGGTGGACTGTTGCTCTCTGGGGTGTTGTAAGATTCCAGGAATCCTGCTCCCAGCTTTCCGGGGATTTAAATACACTGTAGCCTTTCACTGTCTGTGATATCCCTGGGCCTCAAGAAATCATGAGCAGCAGAGGGCCTCTGCTGTTGTACTACCCTGTTAGCTGACGTGAGTTATTTATCCCCTTATACCTTCCAGTTTCTCAGGGTATAAGATGAATAAAACACTACCTGCCTGAAAATTTGATGTGAGGCAGGTCAAGAAGCAACAGTTAGAACTGGACATGGAACAACAGACTGGTTCCAAATTGGAAAAGGAGTGTGTCAAGGCCGTATATTGTCACCCTGCTTATTTAACTTCTATGCAGAATACATCATGCAAAATGCCAGGCTGGATGAAGCACAAGCTGGAATTAAGATTGCTGGGACAAATATCAATAACCTCATATATGCAGATGACACCACCCTTATGGCAGAAAGTGAAGGAAAACTAAAGAGCCTCTTGATGAAAGTGAAAGAGGAGAGTGAAAAAGTTTGCTTGAAACTCAACATCCAGAAAACTAAGATCATGGTATCTGGTCCCATCACTTCATGACAAATAGATGGCAAAACAATGGAAACAGTGAGAGACTTTATTTTGGGGGGCTCCAAAATCACTGCAGTTGGTGACTGCAGGACTGCAGCCATGAAATTAAAAGATGCTTGCTCCTTGGAAGAAAAGCTGTGACAAACCTAGACAGCATCTTAAAAAGCAGAGACATTACTTAGGCAACAAAGGTCCACCAAGCCAAAGCTATGGTTTTTCTATTAGTCATGTATGGATGTGAGAGTTGGACTATAAAGAAAGCTGAGCGCCAATGAATTGATGCTTTTAAACTGTGATGTTGCAGAAGACTCTTGAGAGTCCCTTGGACTGCAAGGAGATCCAACCAGTCAATCCTAAAGGAAATCAGTCCTGAATATTCACTGGAAGGACTGATGCTGAAGCTGAAACCCCAATACTTTGGCCACCTAATGCAAAGAACTGACTCATTAACCTGAGTTAATGAAAAGACCCTGCTGCTGGGAAAGATTGAAGGCCGGAGGAGAAAGGGACAATAGAGGATAAGATGGTTGGATGGTGTCACTGACTTGATGGACATGAGTTTGAGCAAGATCCATGAGCTGGTTATGGACAGGGAAACCTGGCATGCTGCTGTCCATGGGGTTGCAAAGAGTTGGACAAGACTGAGCGACTGAACTGAACTGAACTGAGAGGTACAATATGTGCTGTTCCAGGGCTGGGCAAGGCAGTGCCCAAACAAAATTGTTTATTTATTTATTTAACTAAAGGTTAAGTACAAGAGTGACTGTACAATATACGGGCTCTGCTTTCCTGTCTGTTATGTTCTAGTAGAGAAAGGGGATATGAGTCAAATAATTATTCAATTTAGTTAGAAAAAAAGATAAAACAAGAATAAAGCAAAATTTAAAGCAGAGGAACTCTCAGTGAGGTGGAGAAAGGGCCAGGGGAGAGGGTAAGGGCAGAGATCAGGGAAGGTTGAGGAAGTAACACTAGAATCAAGATATAAAAGATGGGGGTGCTGAGAGGGAGCCTGTTGGAGGCAGAAGCGGGAAAGGAGGACCTCAGAGAAAACAAAGAGGAAAGACAGCAGAGATGGGGCTGAATTAATCACCAGCAATTTCACATAAATTATTAGCAAGCTTTTTTCAGTGCAGCCTTTGATTTGGATGTCAAAATTTTACAAGTATGTCTTAAAAACAAACTTTTAACCTTGTTATGGAATAAAATTTATTGTCAGCAATACTTCATGATCCATTTCACTAATTTCTCTGAAAAACTAATTTATGTGAAAGAGAAAAAAAGGGGGAGGGGGAGATACACAGTTACCTAGCTAAGATAGTACAGAATGAAACCATTGTAATTTATCATAATTTATAAGGAGTAGACTTGGAGTTGAGGAATGATCTGAGATAGAGGCTTATTGCTGGTTGTGTTAGCCTAAGCAAGTCATTTACAGCTGTCCCTTGGTATCAGTAGGAGATTAGTACCAGGACCTCCCTAATTCCCATATTAAATCCAAAGACGTGCAATCCCTTATATAAAATGGCATAGTATTTGCTTATAACCTGCACATATCCTCCCGTATGCTTTAAATTATCTCTAAATTACTTATAATACCTAGTACAATATAAATGCTAGGTAAATAAGTATAAACAAAATGCAAATGCTATGTGAATTCAAGTTTTGCTTTTTGGAAATTTCCGGAACTTTTTTCCAAATATTTTTGATCTGTAGTTGCTTGAATCTGAGGATTCAGAACCTGTGGATATGGAGGGTAACTGTACTCAGGGTTTTCTCTGTGCCAGACTGTGTGCCAAGTGCTTATGTGGCATGTATCATTGAATCTTCACAACAACCCAGGAAGCTACCCAATGTCCTCCTCCTTCTCATCCTTATCATCATCGTCATCATCATCATCATCATCTACCCTTTACAGAAGAAGAGACAAGCTTAGAAAAATTTAGTAGCAGGCCCAATTTTACATAGGTAGTAAATAATAAAGCTTGCATTTTAATCCTGGCAACTAGCTCCCAAATCTGCAGTCTTAAAGCCACAGTAGAAATCATTTGCTCTGTCTAGCCTAGAAGGTGGTTGTGAAGATGAAACAATCATGAACGTCCTTTATAAAAACAAACAAACCACCCACAAGACCCCCACACCAAGGTAAAAGACTGGTAGGATGAACATATCTGCTCTCCTACCATGAAACCCAGACCCTTTCAGATTCACTCCAATTTTATTCTAGCTGTCTAGGCTGGGATTTCAGAAGACTTTTTCTTAGCAGGGTGCTTTACCTGAGCCCAGGGGCCCATGGATCCACTAAAATTGTTTGCAAAGTATTACATGCAGATTGACATGTACATTTTTCATATGGTTGGTTACCCAAAATGTTCAGGAACTTCTGGGAAGAGGAACATTCTCACTAAATTCTGATTCAGTGAAGTTGGCTCAGGAGAGTAAGGGGCTGGGAGTTCAGGAGAGATTTTTAATTCTCTCCTGGAATGACCTGCTCACTAAATATTTCAAGTGGGCCTATAATGTCTGAACCCAGAGGTCTAGCCGCAGTGGGGCTCCTTTAAACATTACTCCTATTTACTCAGTTTCAAAAAAAGTCGTTTCTTTTCTATATAACTTTCTACATTTAGGAGTTACGTAACCTCGCGGGAAAAAAAGTCTAAAACACGTTAAACTCTAAACTATCTGAATCCTTCAAAATTCTGTACAGTCTGTACCACTGTGTATTAGGATTGCTTTAGCAGATCAGCGATCACACACTCCCCTTTGTACTGGGTTTTCAGGAGTGCTATTTCACATAAACATTTTCCTGTACTGGCAGAGCCCACATACTTGTGATTTTAATAACCTGATAGAAGTTCACTCTATTAACATATCTTGAAAAAAATTTTTTAAATACCTTGAAAGTATTTAAATTTTAAACAGAAAAAAAAGATACCTTCAATTTTAGATTTGCAATTCCTCAATTTTCAATTTTAAAACACCCTGATATCATGGGCTTTGGAATCCAACTAGCCTGTATTTAAATTCCATTTGTGCCTCTTACAAACTGCGTGACCTTGAGCAAGTCACTTACTATCTCCAAGTCCCAGTTTCCTTATTGTAATATGGGGATAATGGCAATATCTCCCTCTTCAAAATTGTTGCAAGATTAAGCTATATAATATGCTTAAAGTGCTTTGCAGAGTGTCTGGTACATGCTCAAAGCTTGGTAAGTGATAACTATGGGCATAATAGACAAAAAATAGAGAACAGGATCCACCTAGAGCATTTTCTTTAGGAGAGGTGAAGACATATTTTTCCAAGGTCGTAAGGAAAGGAAATCTGGGGAAATAAGAGATTAATTTGCCACATGTTGGTATAGATTTATTGGCCAATTCCAAGTTTCAGTGTCTGAAACAAACATTTTCAGTCCTAAAATAAGGATGGCAACTTGGGGCTGGTAAGCATGAATAAATATAGCCAGAGAATAAATATACCCTGCGTGTCCCTGGCACGGTGCATCTGTTCAGCCCCACTGTTCCCCACCTCCCTGCAAAGCAAATCCTCCCAAGTCAAGGCAGCCCTCCACCATCAAGGAGCATCTTCTGACTCTTCCCTGACCAAATGCTAGAATATGCAACCTAGAAAGAACCACAGCGATTCTCTATTGCCCAACTCACTCATGTAACAGATCAGAAAATGGGAGGCTTGGGCAAGGGAAATGAATTCTCAAGGTTGTGTAACTCCTGAAGGGCAAAACAGGTACAGAACTCAAGCCCAAATCATCAGCCCAAGGGTCTTCCGGTCAGTTATCTGTGTTTCATTTTCATGGTATTTTATTTTACTGTGGACCTCCTATCCTAATATTTACTTAACTTTTAATTATCTCTCTTTTTGCCAAAAATATAAAAAGAAACTTTATGTGTACTATTAATGGGAAAGACAGTATTACTTAAATAAAAGATGGTCATAAAACTTAATAACAGAACAATGATATTGAATTCCAGTTAAAAATACACTATATTCTATCAAAGGATTACAGCCTGAGGTAAACGCTCTTCTTTTACATATAAAGGAGATTTAGCAGGGGTTCAAATGGAGCTGAACAAGGACCACCAAACTGATTCTATCAAATGAAAACTTCATCAAACTTTTCTCTTTGAGAATGGAAAAAGAGTGTAAAGAGAATGACTACATTGGCTTGGCATGAGGGCTGTGAATTTGAGAAATACCAGCCTGCTCCATTCTGCTTTACTTTATTTTCTTGTGTCCCCTTAGACTATCTTTCACTGGTCACTCACTTGGGAATGGTACCTGAAGGCCTTTTGCATTTTGAGATTGATTCTAAGCTCCAATAAAGTTGTCAGCTTCTTTGCCTCCTTTTACAATGGGAAGCCCTAGTCAAACCCTGCACACTTAAGTTTTTCATGTGCTCATTTGCAGATAATCTTGGCTATGGGACAGTCTTGTGTATACATATTATCTTATTCAATCCTCATCATTACCTTGTTAAGTGGATGCTACTAAAACTCCCATTTTACAAATGGGAAAATTGAGGCACAGAGAAATTACTGAATTTGCCCAAGTCCTTAGCTGGTAACTTATAACTATATGATTCCTTAGTTTATGTTCTTTGTCATTATTCACTCAGTCATATCAAACTCTTTTTGACCCCATGGACTGCAGCATGTCAGGTTTCCCTGTCCTTCACCATCTCCCAGAGCTTGGTCAAACTCATGTCCATCAAGTTGGTGATGCCATCCAACCATCTCATCCTCCATTGTGTCCTTCTCTCTTGCCATCAATCTTGCCCAGCATTGGGGTCTTTTCCAATGAGTTAACTGATCACATCAGGTGACCAAGGTATTGGAGTTTCAGCTTCAGCATCAGTCCTTCCAATGAATATTCAGAATTTATTTCCTTTAGGATTGACTGGTTGGATCTCCTTGCAGTCCAAGGGACTCTCAAGAGTTTCCTCCAACACCATAGTTCAAAAGCATCAATTCTTTGGTGCTCAGCCTTCTTTATGGTCCAACTCTTACATACATACATGACTACTGGAAAAACCATAGCTTTGACTAGATGGACCTTTGCTGGCAAAGTAATGTCTCTGTTTTTTAATACTCTGTCTAGATTTGTCATAGCTTTTCTTCCAAGCAGCAAGCATCTTTTAATTTCATGGCTGCAGTCCTGCAGTCAGCATCTGCAGTGATTCTGGAGCCCAAGGAAATAAAGTCTGTCACTGATTCATTTTTTCCCTATCTATTTGCCATGAAGTGATGGGACCCTCGCCATGATCATTTTTTGAATGTTGAGTTTTAAGCCAGCTTTTTCACTCTCCTCTTTCACTTTCATTAAGAGGCTCTTTAGTTCCTCTTCGCTTTCTGCCATAAGGGTGGTGTCATCTGCATATCTGAGGTTATTGATATTTGCCCTGGCAATCTTGATTCCAGCTTGTGCTTCATCCAGCCTGGCATTTTGCATAATGAACTCTGCATATAAATTAAATAAGCAGGGTGACAATATACAGCCTTGATTTACTACTTTCCCAATTTGGAACCAGTCTGTTGTTCCATGTCCAGTTCTAACTGTTGCTTCTTGACCTGCATACAGGTTTCGCAGGAGGCAGGTCAGGTGATCTGGTATTCCCACCTCCTTCAGAATTTTCCACAGTTTGTTGTGAGCCACACAGTCAAAGGCTTTGGCTTAGTCAATGAAGCAGAAGTAGACATTTTTCTGGAATTTTCTTGCTTTTTCTAGGACCAGACGGATGTTGGCAATTTGATCTCTGGTTCCTCTGCCCTTTCTAAATCCAACTTGTGCATCTGGAAGTTCTTGGTTCACATAGTGTCAAAGCCTAGCTTGGAGGATTTTGAGCATTACTTTGCTAGCACGGGAAATGAGTACAATCATGCAGTAGTTTGAACATTCTTTGGCATAGCCTTTATTTGGAATTGGAATGAAAACTGACCTTTACCAGTCCTGTGGCCACTGCTGAATTTTCCAAATTTATTGGCATACTGAGTGCAGCATACTTTTAACAGCATCATCTTTTAGGATTTGAAATATTTTGGCTGGAAGTTCATCATCTCCACTAGCTTTGTTTGTAGTGATGCTTCCTAAGGCCCACTTGACTTCACACTCCAGGATATTTGGCTCTAGATCAGTGATCATACCATCATGGTTATCCGGGTCATTAAGATCTTTTTTTGTGTAGTTCTTCTGTGTATCTTGCCACCTCTTCTTAGTATCTTCTGCTTCTGTTAGGTCCATACCGTTTCTGTCCTTTACTGGGACGTGTTCCTTAGGACTGTGATATAGTGCTTTTCAGCCTAACTTCTGTTCATTTGAAAGTGAAGTTCCTCAGTCGTGTCTGACTCTTTGCGACCACAGGGACTGTAGCCCACCAGGCTTCTCCATCCATGGGATTTTCCAGGCAAGAATACTGGAGTGGGTTGCCATTTCCTTCTCCAGGAGATCTTCCTGACCCAGGGATTGAACCCGGGTCTCCCACATTGTAGGCAGACGCTTTACCGTCTGAGTCACCAGGGATCTGCTTCAAAAATATTTTTTGAATATTTCTTACGATCCCATAAATGAACTCAATATAGTACAGGTTAGCAAGAAAGGATATAATCTAGTCTTTGTCCTTAAGTTTTACATGTTATTCAATACTTTCAGCAAGTACTTGCTGGCCTGTTTTCAAGCTGTAATCTTATTGAAGAACCAAGACATATACTCATTAAAACATGCATAAATAAATGTGATGTGCTTGGTTTCTCAGTCATGTCCTACTCTTTGCAATCCCATGGATTGTAGCACACCAGCCTCCTCTGTCCATGGAGACTCTCCAGGCAAGAATAGTGGAGTGGGTTCCCATGCCCACCTTCAGGGGATCTTCCCAACCCAGGGATTGAACCCAGGTCTCCCTCATTGCAGGAAGATTCTTTACTGTCTGAGCCACCAGGGATCAAATACCAAAATATACAGAGTAATTGTTAAGAGTTACAGGCAGGTCAGGAAGGAGATAAAGCATTGCAGTCTGGCATTATTGGGGAAAGTTTCTTGGAAGATAGGACTGTTGAAAGGAGGGAGGGCATTCCAGGCAAAAGGACACAGTGAACAAAGAGACAGACATGGCACCAAGCATCAGGGTGATAGGACCTTCCTTTTGTTAATATCTGATAAACTAACAACAGAACAAATAAACAACCCAGCCACATGGCAGCAGGGGGTTATACTTCTTAGCTATAATTTTCGGGAATCAACTTTAATAAATTCTCTGAGAAAAAAAATTTCTCCACTCTTAAGAGTGGCATTGGATCTAGGGGGAGGTTTCCCCAAGGATGCTTTAGACTTCAGTTGTATTCCTGACAAAGGTCTGCATGCCCTAGAATATCAACTCAGAGGCAGGAAGCATTCAGTCAGCCTGAACGCTGCAGAGGGAGGGGAAAAGCCTACTTATTAGGATTATTTATCTCGGAAGCCTCAAGGTACACTGGAAGGCAAGAGCTAAGAAACACGACTTGCTCCTTACAGTCAAGGGCCAAGTGCCTTCAATAACTTAGTGTGGGCTCATTATGGGCCTATTTCTGCTAATCCTCTACAGGCAACAGTTCTCTTTTCAGGGACGATAGAAGTCTGGGGAAGGCTATTCCTTTTTTTTAGTCAGGGGTGAGGGCAAAAAGCCATCCATCTTTAATAAATCTCCAGGATCATGGCATTCTTCTTATTGTAGCTAGTGTAGAATTTGTAGGTGCCTGAAATGTTCAACATCCCTTCTGTCCCTTCCTGATAAAAGAATAGCAATAAACTTTATTAGACATCCTATCTATCCTCTGTACTAGATGGTAAGTTTCTAGAATAGTCATCCATATATTCACTTACCTGTGCATTAATTCAATTAAAAACTGAATGTCTCCATTCTACACACGTCCATTTTAGCATCTAGACACTAGACTGCATTCATTTCCTCTTGGGGTATAGCCCTTATCTCCATTTCCAGTCTCATCTTTCACTATGCTGTGTCTAAAACTCTAGGCCCCATCTGCAAGGACTCTGCTTCCTGGTCTGTGAGCTGGGCCTCTTCTTTCCCACCATAAGACTTTCACATATACTTATCATGACGTTCTTAGTTCAAGTCTCACTTTGTCTTCCCCCTTGCAACTCTCAGACCAGGTCAGCTTCTTGAGTTACAGGCAACTGGATATCTTTTCCCTCACTAGTGTGTAAGCTTCATGATGCAAAGATCTTGTCTGTTTTTGCTCCCCAGGACCTAGCACAGCACCTGGCCCATTGTAAGCATTACAATGTAAGTTGTAATTACATTGTAAGCATTACATATAAGTCTACTGTTTGAGTGAATGAATGCACGAACAAACATGGTCCTTTCTCCCAGAGAGCTATCACACCCTTGAAGGCAATGATGGCATTTCATGGTCCTAGTGCCCAGCACAAGGTCTGGCATACGAGCACTTAGTAAATGATTATTGAAATGAATGAAACTTCCATGTGCAAGCCACCACTATAAAGTACTATGGAAAACAAAACAACAACAATAACAAAAATTAAAATGACAGACCTATAAATAATGGTCCCAAACCTTAAGGAGTTTTCAGCCAAAGAGAGGAAAAGAGGGCAAGTACGCAAATAACTATAATGTATGATGAAAAGACATAGGTGGCTCAAAAGGAGTGCAGACCAAAAGGCTCAGGAAATTCAGAGCGAAGAAAGATAGCATGGGAGAAAGGGGTAGGAGAAGGGGGAGCACAGAGCACAGGAAGATGAATGGAGAGGTTTTAGGGAAGAAGTGGCCCTCAGCTCAGTGGCCCTCAGCCCTGTAACCATGTGTCCAGGGTCCTATTATGCAGGGCTCTTCCAGGTCTAACTTGGGTGAAGGGGGTACCCCCTACCGCTACCCCACTTCTGAGGCTTTCTTTATTTATGAAGACTCAAAACAGGCCAGACAATTTAAAAACCTACAGAGGCCAGGAAGCCAAGATAACCAAAAGATATAGGTTGGCTATAAAACTCTGGCCAGTTTTCAAAGTACATCCCCTGCCTGACAAGCAGAGGCAGCTGCTTCTCAACTACTGCCAGTCATTGTCAGGTGTGAATAAGGACTCTGTGCACTGATGTCGTCCCATTTTTCCATCAAGAAAAAAAAAAAACAGAAATCCAGATTCTTAAGTGAAATCTTCCAATTTTCAAATATTGGCAACTAATTCTTTTTTTTTTTTTTTTTTTTTGGTTCAAAAACACCCTTCAATCAAACACAACACATCCATAATACCATCCAGACTGCAGGTCTCATTCAGCCCATGCACAGCTGGTTTGCAACCTCTGGCATAAACAGATGGGATTTATGAAAATTGAAACCACCATTTTGCACCTACAAGATTAGTTAATGTTAAGAAATCTGTTCAAATCAAATGTTGCCAAGGAAGTGGAGTAACAGGAACACTCAGACACAGCTACTGGGAGTGCTGATTGGGACAGCCATTCTGGAAAATAAATGGTGTTATCTTGTAAAGATTAAGATATGCATATCCTATTACTAAGTAGTTCAACTGCTGGGCATCTGGTCTAGGGAAATCGTTGCAAACGTGCACAAAGAAACATACATAAGAATGTTGATAACCACATTGTTTATTCCAGCAAGAAACCAAATGTCAATTACCAGAAGAATAAATAAGTTGTGCACACTCATAGAATAGACTGTAAAGAACAAAAGTGCTATTAATTAACACGGATCTGGTATTAGATTCACATGACCTCTAAGGTCTTTCCATCTCTAAAGTGAAACATTCCTGGATATTACTAACCTACTGCTAGTGGAAATTTTACTCATCCAGAAGCTGTAAGCATTCACATGCCTCGTACTCTGCTGGGTACTGGGAAAGCAGTAGCGAACGAAACAGATAATGTCCCTGCCCTCACAGTGTGGTTGGAGACAACAGTAAATAACTAAACAAGCAAATAGAGAATTGGTGAAAAAGCAGGGTGCCATGAGAAAGCTCAATGGAGGAAGAACACTGTGCAGATAGAGTGGGGAGGAATACAGAAAGTTAGGGACATTGTCCCTGTGCATGCTCAGTAGCTCAGTCATGTCTGACTCTTTGCAACCCTATGGACTATAGGCCCGCCAGGCTCCTCTGTCCATAGGGTTTTCCAGGCAAGAATACTGGTGTGGGTTGCCATTTCTTACTCCAGGGGATCTGGGTTGGATCCAACTCCAGTTGGATCCCTGGGATCCAACCCAGGGATTGAACCCATGTCTCTTGCATCTCCTGCATTGCAGGCAGATTCTTTACCACTGAACCATCTGAAAAACCCTTGTCTTCTCCATAGGAAAGATATTAAAATTGAGACCTGAGAAGTTATACAGGACAAGAGAGCAGAGGGAACAGCCTGCAAAGGCCCCGAGCTTGGAAATAGCTTAGACGCTCAGATGTTCAGCATGGGAGGAACATGGAACAGTAACACTTGAAGGCTTGTTAGCAATGAGGAATCATCTGTGTTCAACCTTCTACTCAATTTTCAAGATGGTTGGCAAGCCAGAATGATGTATGGAATCTAAATGACAGAACAAAACTAACTGGATTTAATCCACAGGCTCTTGCTGCATTAACATGAAATTCTATCAAACTACCCATTGGCTAGAAGGAAAAGAAAAGTAAGCTCCAATTTCTCCCTTCTACTCACACTGAGGCTTCAAGATAAGGTTAAGCCCAGACACTTAGGGGATCAGAATTCATTACCTAAAACAGTTTCAGATAGCGACAATAGACAAATTCACAGGCGATACTTATGCAAAAAAAAGGTATTATAAGCATTCAGTAGTTGCTTTTACTTTTCTCGTGGTTTCTAAATCATATATTGTTGCATCTCTATGCCATTTCCATATATACATACACACACCAACACCCATGCATACATATATACTACATAGTCACACAAATAATTTCAAAATCTAACTTAAAATTTTCTGTCTTCACTGTTTGATTTTTGGTACATTGGCCAAAAAAACCCCCAACTGAGCACATCTCATATGCTACAGTTATACTTACATTTTTTTTTATCTTCTATGTTAATTATAAACAGGACAACAACAGGAAACCTTGCAACAGCCCACCAGGGGCCTCATGGTGCACAGCACCAAATTTTAGGAATAGGCAGGCAGTGTTTTAATCTCAATAGTGGCTTTTGCCAAAAGCCACCCATAACTAATTTTTCAGTCAGATTCCAGAAGACCTATTCAGTTTGGCTAAATCTTATGGAACATCTCATTTCCTTTCAATTTTTCATTAGTTTGAATTAAAAATTTTTTAAAAAGCTAACAAGCATGGCTTGCATTGATATCTCTAAATTAAAACACAGCAGCATTCTCATTCATTGTGTTGTTTACAGAAACGACTCCCACTTCCTTTTCTCCCTCAGTCTGAAACCCCTTTGTATCCACAGCTAGTTTTGCAATGACCTCTCTGTGCTCTCTTAGAGCATGACCCAATCTTGTTCCAAGCAAAAGATGTAGAGAATGACTTCTTTCCCAGCACATAATTCTAGGTGCATTGAGCATTGCATCTTAAGCTCACATAGCTCCCATTTCAAAGAGAACTAGCATTCATTTCCAATGAACTAGCAATCAAGGAAGGGTGGGCAGCAAAGATGCAGAGTAGAAGTGTCCTGGAACTTTGGGCAAATGAATTTTCTTGCAGGATCCACACCTGCGTCAGGTGTCTATGAAATTTTACATGAAAAAAGATAGTCCACTTTTATGTGTAGTCCACTTATATGAGCTCACTGGATTCATAAAGTCTATTGTTTTCTGCTCTCAAATTCTTTCTGAAATTGTGAGGTCAAATCTTCCTTGAGTTTCTGAACACTGCCTATTTTTTTAATCTTCTCTTGCCTCCCTGATCATGTCCAACCATTCATTCATTCAACAAATATTTGCGAGCACCTATTAGGTGCCAGGGATTGTGCTAAGTATGAGGGTTACCTTGGTGGGAGGGTAAGTTATGGTTTGCAGTCTTTCACCCCTGGCCCACATCTCTGTAAGAGGGTTGCACATTCACTCAGCACAATGTAATTTGCTGTGCTTCCTGGAGGTTGCTTTCAGGTTGGCCATGTGTCAAGCCCTAGCCAAAAGAATGGGAGCAGGCGTGACACACACCACATTCAGGCAGAAGCTTTCAGAAGTATCACCAGTTTCTGCAGACCTCTTGCACATCCTAATAACAGCACGTCCTAGATAAAGACTGTTCTCTCCACTGAATCCTGGAATGAGAAAGTACATGGAGCAGATGGCTGTCTGGAACACTGCCACTGTTGACCTACAGTATAACATGAGTATTACAAGGGTAAAAAGGAAGTGTTTGTTGCTGAAAAACACTGAGATTATGGGGTAGTTTGCTACTGTCACAAACTAAACTAATAACCTTATTAATGCAACAAAACCAGACTTGATCATTGATCTTATAGATCTAATAGTCTAGTCAGAGAAGTCAGAAAACAAGCATATGAACCAAATAATAATTATGTCATGATCTAATAATATCTCTTTATTCTACCCCAACTCCTCTTCCTCATTTAAAAAAAGGTGATGTGGGTCCTCTATCCTGGCCACATTATTTCCTTTGACAACTTACCTATTCCTACTTTTTATAGCTTCACATCTCTTCAAACACTCCAATGCCAGATCCATACTCCCAGCAGAGAGCTGGATATCATGCCTGCAGGATACTTATGTATACTCAGAATGACTAGAACCAAATATACCTATTATTTGTCACAGTTTCTGTGGGTCAGGAATTCAGGTAGGGCTTAGCTGAGTGGTTCTTCTCTGGTGTATCTTGATAGTGCTGGAACAGTAAGTGAGGGGCTGCACCTCTGTTCCAGTATATATCTCTCTCTCTCTGAGTGTGGTCTTAGGGTCTCTTTGTGATCTTTCCATAGGGAAAAGTTTGGGCTTTCTTAGAGTATGGCAACCTCTGGACAGTCAGGCTCTTTACATGGTGACTGAAGATGTCAAGGGTGAAATCACTCCAGACAGCATGGCAGAAGTTGGGTCACTTTTTATGGTTACCCATGAGAAGTTATATGTGTCACTTCTACCATATTCTTTTAGTTGCAACTGAATGATAAACCCACTGCAAATCAAGAGTAGGGGAATTAGGCTTTATTTTGATGTGGTTGGATAGAAGATTCTGTTGTGATCATCTTAGGAAAATACATTTTGCCCCACCAACCCTCAGATCCTCTTCCCCACTTTTCTGAGACTGTAAGAAATCTGCCATTTTACTTTTACAGTTGTCCTCTGCTTTCTGCTCTAACAACACTACCTTCATGATCAGGCTCAGATAAGTTTCAATATGAGTAAATAGTGATGTTAGTTGACTCTCTACTCCCATGTCTCTTCTTCGTCTTCACTCTATCCAGTCTTTCTTCCTAAAATACAACCCTGATCATGTCACACATCTGTAGAGTGGATGACACATAGTTGGTGCTCGTTAAATATTGGGTTTTCCTTAAAATTTTTAGGTATGAAAAGCCCTTGGTCTGACATTAAAAGCCTTCCATAATATTCATTAATCTTTTCAACAATATTTATTGAGCATTCACTCTGCCAGACACTGCTCTAGGAGTTGAGGATAAAATGGAGACCAAGAATATGTTCCCTGCCTTCATGGGGTTTCTGTGTAGAGGAAGAAAGGGGTAAACATTCATTCAAAAATTTTAATGTTTTGAAGATTTATCTGTTTACGAGATAGATAGGTATGGTCCTAATCTTTCCTTGGTGGAATGGCATAAATATAATATTAATATGACAACATTTTGTCATATTTGACACAACAAATTGAATTTTCAAACACTTGACCTTTTGAAATACCTACTCTGAATAATCTAGATTTTGTATTTATTCCCCTTTTGTGTCCAGAAAGTTTCCATTTCTACATTTTAGTTTATGTTGATCTCTTTGTCTGGAATTCTTCTTGTTCCTCCCCAATCTTCAAATTTTATCTCAAATCCTATACACTGTAAGAAATGTCTTATTCTGCTCTCCATTTGAGTGAACTCTTCTCCTTCACACCTCCACAGCATACTGTATGCATCTCCCTCGAGCCACTTTCACCTACTACTTTGTATGTTAGACACAAGTACTTAAGTGTCTAACACTTAAGTATTCTAGCAGAGAGTCTTCACTCCCCTGCTAGAATAATGAGCAGCTGAATTCAAGGACTATGTCCTACTCATCTTTATTGATCTTTGTTACCTATACTTAAAGATAGATACTCAATATTTATCTAAGTAATGGATAGTCTAGGAACAAATTTGAGAAAATACTGATCTATTGGTATATTAGAAGTATTGCAGAATTATTTGGTTATAAATTCTCAGAAATCCAACTCAAATTGGCTTAAGCAAAAAGTGAAAGCATTGGCTGATGTAATTAAGTCCATGAATTGTCACTATGCTGCTTTGTTCTCCAGCAGGATCTCAGGTTGCCCACCAGGCTTATAGTCTGTGAGCTTACAGCTCCCTAGGAAAGAGAATAACCCTTTGCTAAGTTCCAGGAGTGAGTGTCATTGACTCAGCTGAGGTCACATGCACAACCCTGGAGACATCAGTGTGGCCCAGGGATGTGATCCTCTGCACCACCCATCCTAGGAGAGTTGGAGGACTGCCGAGGCTCTGGAGAGGAGGAGGGATGAACTGTCAAGTAGAGTTTTGAGAAAAATAGTCTGATGGGAAATTGAAGAGTGGAATGATGACAATGACTGATGAAAGAGAGGAGTCAGAAATGACACTTGAACTGGGACCTTAATTCTCTCTTTGCAGGCAAGATCAGCAAAAGCAGAGGAGGAGGACACATCCTGTGAGACCTAACCTGAAAGCCATGGGCAACAGTTGGACAGGACTTGTCATCAGGACCACAGAGCAGTGAGGGAATCGTGGATAAACAATAGAACAGGACACTCAAGTGATATCCCTGGCTCTGCCACTGACTCTGCATGATCTTGGGCAAATCACTTAACCTTTCTGGACCTCAGTTTCCTCATTTCTAAAATAAGCAGGAGGACTGCGTGGTCACTGACTTCCTTTTCCGTTCTGACATTCTGCACTGTTATTTCTGGAGATGAGAAGAGCTCATCCTTCCTCATAATAGCTCTGGAATTCACTTCTCCCTGCCTCGTGGCCCAGGTCTTCACAGAGTCACAAAGTACGAATTCTGTTCCACATTTCTGTCGTAATTATGAGTAGATTTCATTAGCCTGAATCCACAGCTCTGTCTCTTCAACACACTTTAACAGCGCAAGAAGAAACACCACATGCATTAGGCCCAGACTCAGTCATACTATGCTCTTGCTCCCTGAGAACTGCTTTCTAGATGCTTCAGGGACAGAACAGAACTGGGGAAGAGAAATCAATTTCTCTCTCTCTCTGTCTCTCTCTCTCTCTCTCTCTCACACACACACAGACACCTCCTTTTTTTTTTCTCTCTCTCAAAGGCTGAAGTTCTACCAATTTCAGGCAACTCTAGCAAATTCCAGATGAGTCATTTTCCAAAATCTCTCTTGTCAGTACTACCTCTTAGTGTCAACTTCCTATGTGCAGAAAATAAAAATAAAACACAATAAAATAAGAAGACCTGAAATTGATGGGCTTTGGCTGGCTTCTGAAAACAACTCCACTTCATGTATGATGGTTACTAGGAATTGTTTTCAAAACCCTGTGCCCCTCTACTGCAAAGATGTCTTGAGGCTGAGGGCAGAGGAGGAGAGACTCTGACTGGCTCTGAATACTGAGGGCCTTGGTCAGAACACCAATTCACATTTGTGTTTTTACTTCTAAGGTCTGTGCTGTGTGCATAGTCACTCAGTCACGTCCAACTCTTTGTGACCCCTGTCATCCGCCAGGCTCCTCTGTCCATAGGGATTCTCCAGGCAAGAATAACGGAGTGGGTTGCCATGCCCTTCTCCAGGGGATCTTCCCAACCCTGGGATTGAACCCAGGTCTCCCGCATTGCAAGTGGATTTTTTACCAGCTGAGCTACCAGGGAAGCCCAGGGGCTACAATGTCTATTATTATACCCATATCTCACAACAACTCTGTGGGTAGGTACTACCATTACTGTCATTTTATAGACACAGCAACTGAGGCTTAGATAAAGGAAATGACTTTAAAAAAAAAAAACAGTTTATGTTTCAACTGGCCCCAAAATCTGTGTCTCCTCAGGCTTTTACTTCAGTGATTTTTCTCAAGAATAAAAAATAGGATTATCTTCATATGTCATTTTTAGTCTATTGAGGGTGGCTAACCAGATACCTGGGCTTCCCTGGTAGCTCAGCTAGTAAAGAATCCACCTGCAATACAGGAGAACTTGGTTCAATTCCTGGGTCAGGAAGATCCCCTGGAGAAGGGATAGGCTACCCACTCCAGTATTCTTGGGCTTCCCTGGTGGCTCAGATGGTAAAGAATCCACCTGCAATGCAGGAGATCATTTGATCCCTGGGTTGGGAAGATCCCCTGGAGGAGGGCATGGCATCCACTCCAGTATTCTGGCCTGAAGAATCCCCATGGACAGAGGTGCCTGGTGGGCTAGAGTCCATGGGGTCACAAAGAGTTGGACATGACTAAGCAACTAAGCACAGCATAGTACAACCAGATGCTTATCATTGGAAAGGATTCTAAAGTTACGCCTGGGGTTGTGACTGACAAGCAATGTCCAGTGTGGCATGGATAAGACACTGGGAGCAAATGTGCTAGCTGTTCGCCATCTTATACTATATCATAGTATCTATACTCACACCTTATCCCTGTGTTTCAGCAATCAATAAGACAGACAGCTATATTTCAGAAGTATGTCTTCTCATTGCAAGTAAGCTCAAATAGACTTAAGCCAAAAAGGTTATTTTATTAAAAGAACATGGAGATATATCTTAGAACCAAATGAACGGAAATGCTGAAAGCCTCTCCAAGAGCTGAAACCAAGAACTGAACTGTCAGCAGGAACCCAGGCAGACTTTCCCTGTTCCTTTCTTTGCCTTTGTCTGATTCTCCATCTCTGACCCTTTCTAGTCCACCTTCAGCCCCACCTCTTCTTCTCCTTCCCTCCCTCCTTCCCTTTCTCTCTCTCAATATTTCTCTCTCCTCTTAGAACCACATGTTTATTTGTATCTGCATCTCTCTGAGCATCTGCTTCATTCTTCTTTCCCTATGGATCAGTTTTCTCTCTTTCTCCAGACACATATGACAAGATCAAGAACAACACTTTCCAATAGAAATATAATGTTCATCACAAATGTAATTTTAAAAATTTTAATAGATATATTAAAAATAAGTTTAAAAGGTAAAATCATTTTTAAATATACTTTTCATCAATATATACAAAATATAATTTAACTTGATCAACATAAAAGTTTTTAACAGGATAAACTTTTCCCTCATATCAAGTCTTTGAATTCTAATGTGTAGTTAATTTACACTTACACAGTATCTCAATTTGGACCGGCCACTTTCAAATGACCACTGTTTAGTGGCAGAAACTAGACAGCACAAATCTAGAGTTTCTCATCTTTGATTCTAGCAACCAGCTAGGAATGGATGGAATCTCTGTATCTTCACTTTAACCTTTCAGGAGAGAGAACCTATCTGGCCCACACTGACTGGGTGTTCATATTTCATCCTGCCAGCCTTGGCCAGGAAGACAAGGATCACATCTTATAAGCATGGAGGCCAAAGGAGAAGGCAGTTCTCAGAGAAGAGGATGGAGGGCTAGCCTGGGTCTCAAGGATACATAATCCAACAGTTACAGAGGACTTGTTAGGAAGTAACATCTAGTATCACCTGAGTTCTCTAGAAAATTCCAAAATTTCTCAGTAATCTTGCATTTGTGAGATATAAGATAAAGATGCTCCCCAAGGCAAGAAAAACCCAAAAAGAAAGGTGTGCTGCCACCTGGGGGAGATAAGTCAAGATGCATCCCTAATTCAAGAGTGACTCAGAGCTGCCCAGAGAAGGCACCAGCATGTAGAATAAATGTTAGCCACTCAGTCGTGTCCAACTTTTTGAGGCCCGAGGGACTGCAGCCCGCCAGGCTCCTCTGTCCATGGGATTTCCCAGGCAAGAATACTGGAGTGGGTAGCCATTTTCTTCTCCAGGGTATCTTCCCTACCCAGGGATCGAACCTGGGTCTCCTGCATTGCAGGCAGATTCTTTACTGTCTGAGCCACCAGGGAAGCCTCATGATAATAAACTCAGACTGCTGGATCAGAAGTCAGAGGCGGAGCCTGGGAAACATACATTATTATGACCACTTCCTTAGGTTAAGGATTCATCTTCAAGAACAAAATTAATCCAGAAAGGACAATCCCATGCAGCTTGGTAATTTGACCTGGCCCTCTGCCCTGGAACCCCCACCCCTACCCCTCAGGCCTCTGCATCATGCCATTTGCCAACACCAAGAGTCCCTTTTATATAGATGCCTCTCAGTTACACCATTTTTGTGGGAACATCCAGTAATCTCTGATTTTGTTTATGGAAGCTCTTTAATATGAAGAAGGCTTAAGTCCTTAATGAGAGCAGAGGAAACAGCTGTTCTTTCTCTCTTCAGGACACCCAGGCCTCTGAAGGAGCATATACCCCTTAATCAGCTATGAACATTTTATGAGGTGACTGTGTCAACTGTCTGTCACGGCGCCTCAGCTAAATGTGTTCACACGGCCCTCAGGTAATAACAGTGACAGAGAAAGATGACCAGCACTGCACATGATAGCTACTCTGAGAACAGAAAATGATGGGGAGGTGATCAAGTGAGTTTCCCTGAAGCCAAGCCACACTATCAGTGCTTCTCAAAGTGTAGTCTAAGGATGACAGCTTTCTGTTGCTTTAGTACTTTCTAAAGCTTCACATTGCTCTTAGGATAAAATCCAAACTCACCATCATGGCCTACAAGGTGTTATATGATCTGGCTCCTGCCTGACTCTCTGATCTCATCTTATAGTTCATTAGTCCAATATTGGTCTCCTTTTTGTTCCTTGAACATGGTAATCCCACAGAACCTTTACCTAAGAACCTCCTTTCCCAGTTCTGTGCATAGCTGGTTCATTCTCATGCTTCCAAGAATCAACTCTAATGTCAGTCCTTCACAGAGGCCTCCTCTGACCCCTAAGCATAAAGTAACCCATTACCCTCCCTGCAGGCCGGTCTTCAACCCATTGTCTACTTCATAGTATTCTTCCCAATTGGGAATGGTCTTATTTATTCACCTTTATCTTCTCTGATAAAGATTACACTGAGATGTTAGCTCCCTACAGGTAAGAACATATCTATCCTATTAACTGCTGAACCCCAGGGTCCAAGACAGTGACTGGCACATAGTAGGACCTCAAGAAATATATGTTGAGTAAATGAATAAACTATCTTGTGTCCTCCAGACTCTCTAAATCACATCCTCTAAAAGCAGTGCCTAGAATCAGCATTTTCCACATGTACCTCAGATGATTTGTATATACCCTGGAGTTAGAAAAAAAAAATTGCATTACTCTTATCCACCTAGTCAATAGCTCACCTTTCCCACTTATCCTCAACCTGAGGGCTCTATCTTGCCTGGGACTCTGAGGCACGTTAGAATTTAAGACTCTTCAAGGTTTGTGGCTCAATTTGTTCTTCCTGTCACTATTCATTGAACAATGATACATTAGGGGCGTGGGCTAACAAGCTTGATTCAAACAAGAGCCAGGCAGATCTTCTTCACTGCTCCACACTTAGCAGAGTCTGACACACACAGTGAAATGAAAATTGCTTAGTCGTGTCTGACTCTTTGCGACCCCATGGACGATACAATCCATGGAATTCTCCAGGCCAGAATACTGGAGTGGGTAGCTATACACTTCTCCAAGATATCTTCCCAACTCAGGGATTAAACCCAGGTCTCCCACATTGCAGGCAGACACAGGGCCTACAGTAAATATTCAGTAATAAATATCAGCCAGTAAACAAAGTAATGAGCACTAGTATGAGTTCCAGGCAATGTGCTAGATACCAAATATATAAAGTTGGTACATGAGGAAATTGAGAGATTTTCATATCTACAGATTTGCATATAATTACAAGGTGCTCAAAGTCTTGAGCAAAGGCAAAAATGAACTTTTATAATTATATGTTATATCTACAAGGTGCTGTGGGCTTCATGGTGAAGATAAATTTTGAACTACACAATGTTTTATTTCTTCAGCATTCCCTGGATAACCTCTCATATAAATTAAACGTAGGTAAAATATTTTAGTTTTCTTGAGATATGGTAGAGAACAGTAATTTGTTTCATGGCTCCATCATTTTCCTAACTGTACAAAATTAAGCAAACCTCTCAAAGCCTCAATTTCTTCATGTACCAACTTCATAGGGCTGAGGTGAGAATTAAGATAAATCAATACACATGAAAAGCTTAACCCAGTACTTGAGACATAGTAAGCACTCAAAATACATCAGCTAGTATTATCATTGTAGTTTTAACTCCCTCTAAACCTCACATCCAGGCTTCTATTTCATGCACATGAAAGAAAAATAAGTTTTGAGAAATTCATTTACCAACAGCTAAAGCAAAAGAAAAGACAAGTCCCAGCCTTTGCCCAAGTTAGTACAAATCCCAGGTTATCAGAGTCTGAAATTAATTGACTTTCTTCACCTTGTGACATTGTAATTTAGAATGAAAGTCTTTTCTCCCTAGATGGGAAAGAATTTGTTACATCATACAGAATGGTATCCCCATGGCTTGCTGAAGTTTCTTTAAAGAAAAATTTTACTGTAATAAAACTACATGCACAAACCAAAATCTTCCATTATGTGAAACTTTGATGTCAGTTAAAAAAAAAAAAAAGAACTCTTATGTAGGTAGATTATTGTCCATGTAGGTCCATGTAGGTAGATAGACTTTGAACCTCATGAAATGTAGGGCAATGAATTTGTTAATATCTCTCCAGTAGCCAGTAAATTTCTGGAAAATAGCATCTGGGCTTTGTGGCTACAGAAACCATATATCCTGGTTTACCAGGGATAGTTTCAGTTTATACCCATTACTATTTCATTAACTCCAATACTTTGGCCCCCTGATGCGAAGAGCTGACTCATTTGAAAAGACCCTGATGCTGGGAAAGATTGAGGGCAGGAGGAGAAGGGGACAACAGGATGAGATGGTTGGATGGCATCACCGACTCAATGGACATGGGTCTGGGTGAACTCCAGGAGTTGGTGATGGACAGGGAGGCCTGGCATGCTGCGGTTCATAGGGTTGCAAAGAGTAGGACACGACTGAGCGACTGAACTGAACTTAACTGAATAATGGTACTTTTCTGCACTCTCAAAATTGTCTCAGTTTGGATGAGAATTATATGGTCACCCCAGGCATGGTTCTTTATGACACCCTAGTGGAGAACCCACTGTCTAATGTGGAGGAATAATGATGAAAAAACTGCACATGCAAAGTCCTTGCTATGTGCTGGGCACTGTGCTGATCACTCACTATGCATTATTTCATTCACTACCCCCAGCTGGGTTCAGATAAGACTTTCAAAAGACTTGGTCACAGGAAAGATGACAGTGCACTTCCTCAACTATATTCAACATAAAAATAACTACACGTGGCAAAACAAAATTTAAAAGCCTGCATGCATTTTGAAATTAAAATAGCTTCTTTCTTGATGTGTCATTGCAAAATTCAGAATTCATTAATCAAAGCTGAACTTTTCACATTTCTTTTCCTTCTTCTCTGGTACCTTGAGAACATATTCAGTCTGCCTGTGCTCACAAATCTAGACCTGTCCACAATAACCCAGCAAGGTAGGGGTCCTTGCACCCACTTTGTAGATAAAACATCTGAAGTTTGGAGAAATCACCCTCACTGTCCCACCCTACTTCCTTGATTTTAACATCTCTGGAATAAAGATAATCTCATAATGGATGTATATTTTTAATGTAGTACATTTTCTGTGACCCATCTTTATTACCTTAATGATGTTTCTTATTACCGATAGGTTCTTAGGCCCCAGGATATATAATGAATAAGGGAGCTGACATTCAAATCTGTTCCACCTGATTCCTAACCCTAACCACTGTGCAACACTGCACTTAATGAATATTTATTTAATATCATCATAAGTGAAGAGAAAAATTATTAATAACACTTAACTGGTTATGCATGGTAGTCCAAAAGTAGAAGAATCCCCACTTCCACAGTTTCCAGGCTTTCAACTTCTCCTTTCTAATATTCTGTGTAACTAAGTGGGGGGTGGGAATGGGAAGATAAAAATAGAGAGTGAGAAGGTAATAATTAAAGGGTGAGGAGAGGTGCCTAGGAAAAACAAGGCATGAGAGCAATGGTCCCCAAATTAGGCTTTCTGATCTCACATTTTTCAGGGAACAGACACTGCACACTGTCAGTAGATTAGGTCCTGCTTGACTTTGACCCTAATTAATTATTCTGTGCTTCAGTTTCACGATCTATGAAATGGACATGAAAAGTGTTCCTGTTGTGAGCATCAAGGAATTATTACAGGTAAAGCACTTAAAACAGGGCCTGGCACACTATAAGTCCTCAGAAAGTATTATCTATTCTTCTTAGTCATCTCCTCAGTCTCATTTGGGGCCACTTCTCCACCACAGACACACACACACACACACATACATTCCCTAACCATGTTGTTTTTTTTCAAGTTATTCCAACAAGCCAAGTTCTTTGACTTCTTTACAGTCTTCACACACACTGTTCCTTCTTCCTGGAATGTTCTTCCTCTCCTCTTTGAAGGGCCAATTCATGCTCATGCTATGAGCCTTAATAAACTACCACCTCCTTAAAGAAGTCGTTCCTAACTTTTTCAAACAACAGTCTCTCTCTGTCTCTTTTATATTTCTCTGCTTATTTCCTTCAGAGCCCTCACTGGAATCTAAAATGGTCATATTTATTCATTTGTTTCATTATATACTTATGTCCTGCCACTTACCCTCACAGGGATGTTAACTGTCTTACCAGCGTTGTGTCCTTGCACCTAGCACAGCTCCTGGCATGATGGATGCTCAATAAAGATTTGTTGAATTGCATTTCCCAAACTCAATAAATGAAAACTTCAGATTCTAAATCCAGGTCAGGATACAGCCAGAGGCTCCATGTGCAAAGGGAAATGGTTTGCTGTGCAAATGGATCTCTCTCCCAGAGGAACTTTGGTCACTGTCAAGAGCTCTGAGCCTATGATTTGGCATTCCATCCCCAGTACCCCTTCCCATTTATCTCCTGTCATCCATACCTATCTAGTAAGAGTTAGATTGTCCCATTCATGCATTTGATGAGTTGCGTCCATTTCTGACATCCTAAGGAGAAGGGAGTCTTCCAATGTACATTTGATCAGAAAGCAATGAAAGTTAACTCAAAAAACTCTCATTACTTGTGCTGTTTGGGGAGCAACAGTTTTATTGAAAACTTTACCACATGGCTTCCTAAATAAAACATTTTCAAACCAATGCCTGTGGGATTTGGAGAGCTCAGAATTAGGTTAAGGATTTTTCTGTCCTTGACAGAGACAAAGGGATTATCAACTTTCTTGGAAATAAGGGTTACCTAGAGATCTGTTTAAAATGCACATCTCAGGCATCTCATTCCCTAAAGAGACTAAATCAATGGAACTTTTGTTATTATAGTATTGAGATACATAAATATACAGATAGAGCTAGAGATATACCTTTTATAACTGCTGATATGCTTGGTGCTGTGATAAGCAGCTGTATATATATATACATAATTTATATATATATATATATATATAATTTATGTAATCCAGCTAACAAACCTCTGATGTAAGCCCTTCTTTCTCCCCCTTTATAAAGAATCTGGGGCTGAGAGAAATTGGGTACTTTCCCTAAGTCACACAACTCATGAATGGAGCTAGGAAGTCTAGCTACTAAAATTGGTCTATGCACCAGCAGCTTCAGCCTCACCTGGAAGTTTGTAAGAAATGCAGACTCTTGGGCCCCACTTCAGTCTTCCTGAATCTGAATCTGCACTTTTAAATTAGATCCTCAACTAACCTAAGTGCACATTCAAGTTTGAGAACCCTACTCTAGTTTATCTGATGCAAAGTTGGCACTCTTTTTCATCTCTCCCCTTCTTCAGTAGTTCTCAAACATGAGTTGCCATAGGAGTCACTTGGAATCCTTATTAAACAGGCAATTATCCAGGCTCCACCTCCAGAAGTTCTGCCTCAGTGGATATGTTGAAGCCCAGGCATCTGTATTTCTAACAGCATCCCAGGTGATTCTAAAGCAGATGGTCTAAGGATCACACTTAGAGAAATATATATAGAAATGGTACAAGCTTCCTTTCCTTCTATTCAGCCATAGAAAAGAATGAAATTTTACCACGTGCAGCAACATGTATGGATTGCAAGGGCATTATGTGAAGTGCAGTAAGTCAGACAGACAAAGACAAATATCATATGATATCACTTACATGTGGAATCTAAAAAATACAACAAACTAGTGAAAATAACAAAAAAGAAGCAGATTCACAGATACAGAGAACAAGCTAATGGTTATCAGGGGGGAGAGGGAGGCAGTGAAGGGCCAGCATACAGGTTGGGGAGTAAGAGGTATAAACTATTAGGCATAAGATAAGCCACAAGGCTATACTGTACAACACAGGGAATATAGTCAACAGCAACTATACTTCAATTTTTATAAAGGAAAAGAAAAGACTAGGAAAAAAAGAAAAGGCATCAGCCTCTCTTTCCTGATCTGTTAAGAGTGAAAAAGGATCATTTTTTAAATGAGCTTCCAGCTATAAAGACTATGCTATTAAGATGGGGTCCCATATTTGTGATGAAAAGAGAAGGAGGACCCCTCAGAACTTGAAACTTGAAGGTAGAAAGACTTGAGAGATCATAGAGCCAAAGCCTTTCCTTTTGCAGGTAAAAAAATTGAGGTTCTCAGGTGACAAATACCTTCCCGTGGTCACATGGCTCTTGGGAGCAGAGCTAAACCAGATCCCAGGACTCCTGATTTTTTATTGAAACACAGATCACCAAACACATCTCTTGGCAGCAGGAACAACATCAGGATGATTATAAGGTTCTTAGTATGCAGCAGTAGTTCTAAATGCTTTTACAAATGAATTCAACAACTCATAATGTAGGCACTATTATTCCCAGTATATTGATGAAAAAACTGAGGCACAGAGAAGGTAAGTCACCCACTTAGCTAGTAAGTGGTAGAGGCAGGATTCAAAATCAGGCAGTCTGGCCTTAGAGTCCAAACTCTTAAGACAGTGAAGAAACAGAGATGAATGAATGAAAGGCTGAGCTAATTAATTAAGTATCAGTGCCTTCAAATTGTTCCACAATATATTCCTTCTGTTTCATCTTTCTTTGTCCCCAAACAAATGAGCTCAGAAAGAGATTAGGGTGGAAACGCACCAACACCTTGTGAGCATTTGATGAAGAGCCTGGGAGTGGGAGTTACAGACCTGAATCCAAACCCAGTTTTTCCGCTCATTAGCTGTGTAACTTTGGGAAAGTCACAAAAGCTACTTAAATCTTAGTTTCCATGTATACACAACAGAAGTAATAACAGTTATAATCCCCAAAGGTTGAGGTAATGAAAATAAGACAATGCTATTAAAATGCATTCTTGTTTTAAGCCCTGACACACATTTTTACAGCCCATGTTTGGTTTTTAAGTGAACTTAAAGTTGTTTTAATTGCTTTAAAGCCTCCTGAGGATAAAGGACTGTTCCTTGAACTTCCTTATCATTACCACAATCCCCAACTGGATGTATTCATGAGCCCCTGCTCTGCGATAGGAATCAGCTCAGTCCTGTTACTATGTTTACATACCAAGGGAGGGAAGAAACTCTTCAAGGCATAGTTTCCCTGACCCATCCCTCACCCGGTTTCTCCTTTTACAGAGAGAATGCAGGAATGTGTGGAGAAACTTGTACCAACTGCAAAAGAGGAACTTTGTTTTAGAGAAAAGTTACGTTGAAAAATAATTGGGCTGGGCATCACCAGAAGACTTTGACCATTTTGGTTTGTAGCCTTAGGCAAATCATTTGGTCTCTCAAGGTCTCTAGATCTATCCCTCTGAAAAATAAGCAGGATAGAGGCGGAGCTCTCTCGGGGCTCTTGCCAGTATTAACATTCTAATTTCTTGAATCTTTATTCAGTGACTCTCAAATTGCCCATCCACCGTTTTTAAGTTTTACTGTGGGATACTGATGGGGAATGACACGATCTCAGGAAATGGGTGGTGTGTAAGAACTGCTAAATATAACATCTCTAAAACCACTAGAAGTACTACACTGAGCACCTACTATATGTGTCACATGCTGTGCTGATACTTACATACATATGTAACTTTCACAGCAACTTATTGTTCTTGCTTCCCTGGTGGCTCAGTCGGTAAAGACTCTGCCAGCAATGTGTGAGACCTGAGTTCAATCCCTGGATAGGGAAGATCCCCCAGAGGAGGAAATGGCAACCCACTCCAGTATTCTTGCCTGGAAAATTCATAGACAGAGAAGCCTGGAGGGCTACAGTCCATGGGTTCACAAAAGTGTCAGACACTCCTGAATTACTGCTCTGATTTTACAGATGAGAAAAATGAGGCTCAGACTGCTTAAGATACATGCCCAAGTTCATGTAGGAGGCATAGGTGGGATCTGAACCCAGTTTTTTGTGATTCAGGACATATTATGAAGCTTAAAAAGTGATAAATAATGTGTAATCATACACATTAATGTATATTAATACAATTAATCTGAGAAAGGAGACATGCGAGTACAACTTGGACACATGAAACATTAGTGTCTCTGTATCAATATCTATGTAATACAAAGATAAATCATAAAATTTTTAAGTTGTTACTTATAGCAAGAAGGAAGGAAATAGGTGGCAGTGACTTTCAAGAACAATATATTTTGTTGTAAAAAGTACAAAATTCAAGGTAAATGAAGCAAAGATATTTAAATATGTAACAATTTGTTGGTATGATCACAGAAAGAACTATTCAAAGCACAGTTAATTGACTGCACATCTTCACTAGGACATATCCTAAGGACAAAGGAAACTGGGGGGGAAAGTTGTTTTTAGTAATTGTATTGATGGTGCTAGTGTTGGTAGTGTAATTTCAAGACTATTGTGAGATGAGTCAAAAGAATAATTTTGTATTAATATAGAAAATCAAGATTTTCAATATGGGAGAAAGGAAAGACAGGTGGAAGATAGATGGTAGTGAGTAAAAGCCCTGTAATGCTGAATTTGAATAAAAACTATCTGTATGATATGTATCAGTATGATACATATTTCCTCCTTCTAGCCACAGAAAAGGCCTAAAAACAACCTAGAAGCACTGAGCGCTTTTTGTGCCTAGATTGTTATCTCTAAACACCATTTCTCACAAAAAGAAATCAAGGCTCCTTGGAGAAATGACAGATTTCATGTCTGCAGCAGGAAATGTACAAAATGAGCCTGGAAAATCTGTCATACCAGAAAGCAAAGAAGCTATCAAAGATTATGATGATTATACCAAAAAGATTTAAGGGCCAACTTGAAGAGACTCCCATCAGCCAAGATGGAATAATTTGAGCCTCTAACCAACAAATCACATCTAATATATTTAAATTTATGATCTTTAAAATACTCATTAATCACCCATAGTGGTTGCTGTGGTACCAACATATTATTTTAGAAAACTGGTAAATAAAGGAAAATAATTGAGTATTAATTATACTTTTCTTCCCAGTGCACCAGCCCTGAGCACTTGTCTCTGGCACTGGGAAGACCCAGAGGGATGGGATGGGGAGGGAGGCGGGAGGGGGGATCGGGATGGGGAACACATGTAAATCCATGGCTGATTCATGTCAATGTATGGCAAAAACCACTACAATATTGTAAAGTAATTAGCCTCCAACTAATAAAAATAAATGAAAAAAAAAATTATACTTTTCTCTAAGAACTATGCCCCAGCATAACCAAACAGTTAACAAGGGAAATGTTCTCTGCAGAGAGGTATTCTAGCTAATAAAAAAAAGATGAAATATGGAATTAGTCCATGCCTTTTTTCAATACAAATTAAAGGATCTGAGCAATGATCAATGACTACTCATACTGCAGAGAGACAATCTGACAGAGAGACACTGACAGAAGAACAGAGCAACACCAATGAAGCCACAGTCCCCAAAAAACTGATTGTGAATGCAATCAAAATCCAATATCCAACTACTAATTTACAGTAGGCATAAGGGACAAGGAATCTGTTAAATGCCACCACAGAGACGTCATCAATAAGATCAAGGTGGGAGAAACTCTACATGACACCCACTCATTTTCTTCTACCAAATGTTTGCAAGAAAAAATTTTTAAAAGAGAATAGAGGGAAAAGCTTATAGATTACAAGGGACCTAAAAGGCATAATAATCAATGACAATGTGTGAACTTTATTTGGATTCTGATTCAAGTGAACAAATTAAACAACAGAAACTTTTAAAATAAAACATGGAAAACTGCACAAACATCAATTATTTGATGATGTCAGTCACCTTAATGCATTATAATATATATTACAAATATGATATTTCTAACTGCTAATATTTCTAAACTTATTTTTTAGATTAAAGAGTCCTTATATTTTTTTTTTAAATATAAGATATTTATAGATGGAGTTAAATGCTGCTTAGGATTGCTTCCAAATGATACAGGGGAGACAGCCTATGAGCTGGTGGAGCTGATGGCTGGCTTCATGATACTGTTCTTTTTTTTTAACAAATTTGAAATGTTCCACAGTAAAACAGTTAGAAGCAATACTCTCACCATGTCGCTGATGGAAAATCCTAGATGTGTGGCCCTTGTTTCTGTGGCTCCTGTATCTCAGGGAGTTGACAGTGACTCATGCACCACCTTGGAACAGCATGCACTTGAGTAAAGAACTCTGCTCTCCTCTACTTCATCCTGTTCGCAGCTATCGATCGCCACACCCATGGGTTCACTGCCCCCAGGGTAAAAGCAGCATAAGAGGAGAGACTTGCAAGTGAAAGCAAATGCCCAGTTACAGTCTCAGCTGCAGAAATCAATATTCCTCCTTTGGAGCCTGAGGTGAGAAATGGCAGCACCCCAACCTGACCTGCAGCTCTGGGGGTGGAAACAAGTTGTGTTTGCCTCTTCTGTGACTTTCTGAGTCTACCACAAGCTGCTTCCCAAAGCTCAGAGTTTTTTGGTTGGTCCAGACTACCAATATGTTCCCATGGAGCCTACTATAGGCTCCCAGGGCAATAGGAGCTGATGGAAGAGGAACTGGCCACCAGTTCAGAATCATTTTCTTCCCACAGTCTTGACAGAGCTCCTCAGCTTTCTCTAACTCTACATCCTAACCATCCTCCCTTTATCCCTCTTCTCTGCTCCTCTCACTTACCACCTACCCCTCCAAACCATTTGATTCTCCATATTACAGTCAAAATTACCTTCTCAAAGCCCAAAGCCCTTATTAGGCCAACTTATCCTGGCTGAAAATCCATTACTCTGAAGCTGAAGACCCAAGTCCTCAACACAGCTTCAAGGGTCTACAACAGTCTATCCTCAGGCCTTCTCTCATACCACACCTTTCATCTTCTCCATTCTATAGCCACATTGGTTTTCCTGACACAGAGACTTTGCACATGTCCCTCACTCATTCATTCAGCAAGTATTAGCTGAGGAGTTACCATATGCTAGGCATAGAAACAATTTTTATACCTTCATTGATTCTTCAGATCTCAGCTTGAGTATTAATTTATCATATAAGTCTTCTCTGACTTTCTTAGTTATGACTTTGTTCTCTGTTTTTATGCTCTTACAGCATCAGATACATCCGTACATAGCCCTTTGATTTATGCAAGTGTGTGTATGGTTATTTGATTTCTTTCTCCTGCCACTAGACTATAAACTCAGGAGAGCAAAGATTATGTCTGATTTTGCTCACCATTAATAAGCCCAAGAATCTAGCACTGCACCTTGAACACAGTAGGTTTTGGAGTAAGTGAAGTGAAGTGAAGTGAAGTGAAGTTGCTCAGTCGTGTCCAACTCTTTGCGACCCCATGGACTGTAGCCCACCAGGATCCTCAGTCCATGGGATTTTCCAGGCACAAGTAAAGATGGCCATAAATTCTCTGCAATTTATCATCAAAAAAATGGACTCTCTTTAGCTTCCCCTTAAAACTGGACTAGCCCCATGACTTGTTTTGACCACAATAACACTGCTGAAATGAGATTGTGTAACCCCTGAAGTGTGCCTTTAAAAGGACCTACAGCTTCTACCTTGGCCACTTAGAGACCTTTTAGGAATCTAGCAGTCATGCTGTGAGAGGACCCAAGAAGCCATGTAGAAGGGCTCACATAAAAGGATAAACAGTCCCTTATGACTTACTAGCATCTGAGTGCCCTAGCCAACATCACGTGAAGCAGAATAACCGCCCATAAGACCTTGAAAAATACTCAATTATTGTTGTCTTAGGCCACTAAGGTTTGGCATGATTTGTCAACAATGATATATAACAATGACAACAACAAAAATAGGGGTTTGACAAACACTTGTAAAAATTACTGAATAGTCTCTTGTTCTCAAGTTTTAGTCCAATGGGAAGTGTTACACATTCCATCTGTTGCTAGATAAGGTTAGAGTCCTGCTATAGCTTAGTTAAAAGATAAGGAAGTCTGGAGCACTGGGAAGACCCAGAGGGATCGGGTAGAGAGGGAGTTGGAAGGGGGGATTGGGATGGGAAATACATGTAAATCCATGGCTGATTCAATTCAATGTATGACAAAAACCACTACAATATTGTAAAGTAATTAGCCTCCAACTAATAAAAATAAATGAAAAAAAAAAAAGACAAGGAAGTCTCGACTGAAGAACTGGGAAAACTTCTCAGTCAATAACCCAGAACTGAAGAGATCCCAACCACTGGGAAAACAGTGGCAAAGGTCAAACAGGCAAGGCAGCCCAACTTGTCATCCCAAGTTGCACTGGGAACCCCAGGCTCAGCAGCACCAAAGCTTGTCTCCCAAGGGTCTCTTCAGGCCCCTCCCAGCCACCCTGGATATCCCTGAGACATGAAATAACCTCCATGATGAAGCAATCATCCACATATAGGGATTATTTGCTCAGACTCTGGAATTAGTTGATCAGGGTGCATATCCCAGTTCTGACACCAGTCTTTGAGAGAACACTTCACTTTGTCGGTCAGCACTTTACCAAGGATGTTTTGCCATTACAGGATATCAGTTCCCTCTCATCATCACAGCTCACAGTATTTACTTCATTCCTTCAACACAAAGATAACAGGCTGCATCCATAGCTGTTACACTCAAGGTGATTCTACATATAATACAACCATCAACTACTTCATAATGCTTCTATAATCCTCAGGTTAGAGCATTTCCACATTGAAATGTGTATTATTTAATTATAAATTATCTTTTTGTTTATATTATAGGTGGGCATTATATTATTTTAAAAATTATGTATCTAAATGAACACTATGTTACTCAACCATAAAACAGACCACATATTAGTCAGTTCTAATGAGGCGATGAACTACAGCCTATTACACAGAGTGAAGTAAGTGAGAAAGACAAAATCAAATATTGCATATTAATGCATATATATGGAGTCTAGAAAGATAGTACTGATGAACCTATTTGCAAGGCAGCAATGGAGATGCAGACACAGAGAACAGACTTACGGACACAGGGGTGGAAGAGGAGAGAGTGGGGCGGATGGAGAGAGTAACATGGAAACATATCACTGCCATGTGTAAAATATATAACCAATGGCAATTTGCTGGATGACTCACGGAGCTCAAACCAGGGCTCTGTGACAACCTAGGGGAGAGGGATGGGGCAGGATGTGAGAGGGAGGTTCGGAAAGGAGGGGACACGTGTACCTCTGGCTGATTCATTTTGACATATGGTAGAAAACAACACAATGTTGTAAAGCAATTATCCTTCAATTAAATAATTTTTAAAAGATGCTTTTGAATGAATATTATGTTTGAACTTCATTTCATAATGATAAAGGAAGGTTAAAAATATTTGTTATGAAAGGGTGCATTGGATCCGATGAGGCTCAGAGCAAGCACTCTGTATCAGACATCCAGCTGCATGGCTTTGAGTTACATTCCCTCCCTGAGCCTCAGATTTCATATCCACACAATAGTTACAATATCAGTACCTACCTCTCATAGATTTCCTGTAAGAATTAAATAATAGCAATAGGTTTAATGTATGTAATTATGATTGTAATAATTATTATTAATTAATCACATGAAGTTTTTCTTCATAGCTTTATCTAATTTAACCTGGGCCTCAGCTTAGTACACAAGGTCTTCATGACCTGGCTCCATCCACAGCACACCACCATGAACCCTGTGATCCAACTGCACATAAAAACTTGCAATCTTTCTGCCTAGAAGTTTCTTTCTATGACCCCATCCTTTCCACTCTTCTCTCAAGACCCAATTCAACTATCACCTCTTCCAGGAAGCCTTCACCCACCAACCAGTCTGATGTCACTATTTCTCCTTTATTCTCCAAACACCATGCTTCCTGCACCTCTCATAGTTATAACTAATTCTTGGTTTACCCATCTCCCATATTAGACTATGAATCTCTTGAGAGCTAGAGGATTTGTGTGTGTGTGTGTGTTTTAATTTTGGCATATGAGTTGGTTCTCAATAAATGTTTGTGGATTGACTGAATGAATAAATGAATGAGTGAGTGAATGAATGAATGAATTGTACCATTTTCCTAGCAATCCTCTCAAGGGCTGAGTAGTAGTAGAATCAGGCCTGAAGTGTAGGTTTTCAAACATCCAATCTAGGGTTCCTCTGGTAGTAGCCCAGCTCGCCACAGTGGTTTGGCCTGATCAACACTACAGAACAAATGTTTTCCCTCCTGGGAAATTTTATTTCCAATTCCGGGATTCCCAGGTGTCTTGGACAATTTTCAAAACAACAAAGAGGAGCAATATGAAAATGAAAGGGCTCGGGAGGTGCAAGGCCTCTCAGGAATCAAACATCCACTGGGTTTCTAGTATACCATTCAGTTCTTAAATTTTCTCCCAAGGGTCTGCCCTGGTGAGAATTGTAGCTTTCCTAGCACAGCCCCATCATTCCAGGCAATTTTGTCTCACCAGGAGGTCCCTGATGGACCATAAAGGCACTTAAGATCCTAACTTGACAACCACAATAAATTACCAGGTCCAACCAAGACTCAGGAAAACACCAGCAGTTTTGCTTTTCTCAAATCTGTGACTGTTAGGTGACTGGTCAGTAGCAACCAGCTCCTTAGTGAAGAGGGTCACAGCCCAGGGTCCCAGCTTGGGGATCACTGGCAAAGCGGACTTGGATATTGGCTTCCCCAGGTCCAGATACTTCCTTTAAGTGTTTACTTTCTAGCATGCCTGGCACCTGTTTCATATTTCTGCCTTGCTTCCTTCCTGGGGAAGTAGAAAGAGTGCTGAACTGGGGACACTGGTTCTGCCACTAACCAGCTGTGTGGCCTTGGGGAAGTCATACAACCACTCAGGGCTCCAGGTGTCCTATTTGTTAAAAGACTGGGTTAAAGTTTACCTCTAAGGTTGCTTCTAATTTTAAGCACCTACAACCTTGCTACATTGTGCTTTCCACAGACCAGCAGCATCAGCATCCCCTAGGAGTTGGTTAGAAATGCAGAGCCTCAGGCCCCACCCAGAACCTCCTAAACTAGCATCTGCATTTTACCAAGACCAAAGGCACAGGGAGGGATTCCTATACACTCCATATTTAGGAAGCACTGCTCTAAGAGACCACACTTTTAGCTGCAGGTTTGAGTCTCCCCTCTTTCTAGAAAAGTACTTATGAATTTTCACAAGAGCTGTATCTACATCGGAGATTAATGTCACTCAGAGGAGGTGGAAAGATGGCATTTTGAATAGGGTTTGTTAGATCATATTGCCTAAATAAACTCTAAACTGGATTCTTTCTCTCCCTCCTTCCTTCTTTTCTTCCTTCACTTCTTCCCTTCTCTCCTTCCTTCCTTCTTTCCTTCCTACCAGGAAAATGGAGAGAAGAAAGATCTTATTATCTTGCAACAAAAGAATTATCCAACTTCCATCTTCCCAGGAGCCCCTGTCCCCTCTGGGATAACCCCTGCCAGTGTGGCCTGACACCTGCCCTAGAAGGCAGCCCCCTGGAGCCTCCAGCTGAGGAGGCAGAAGAGAAATCCCGAAGAGATGAGAAGAATCAGGTGAGAGAATGAGAAGCAGGAAAGACAACAGAGAGGATTCTGCACGGAGCCAGGCCCCCCTGAGTAAACTTCTAAAAACAAACATTCTGGATGGCTTTTCTCTACTCTTGCCAAAATTTCCCTTCTGGGAATAAGGCCACAAGGACCCTCTGTGGGCACCACGCTTAGGCAGCCTCAGGGCAGATTCAGAGACCAAAGCTACCCACTGCTGCATACTGTGGGTATGCAGCCCCTGATAGAAAATGACTGTCCATTTGTCTGAGGAGAAGCTGAAAATGAGCACATGAGTGTTCACAGTGCATGCCCTGTCTGTGAAAGTGGGGTCTGACTTTGCCTGTTCAGTTTGTTTTTCTCCTCACCCTTTCAGGGAAGCCAAATGTGTTCTTTGGCACATGCACATGACAGGAAAAAATGGAAAGAGGAAAAGAGGTACAAGGTTCAGGGATGATAAAGGTTTAGGTTTAGATGGGCTTTTAGGTGAGTTTTAAAAATTTATTTATTTTTAATTGAAGGATAATTACCATATTGTGTTGGTTTCTGCCACACATCAAAATGGATCAGCCATAGGCATACATATACCCCCTCCCTCTTGAGCCTCCCTTCCACATCCTATTTAGGTAAGTTTTAGAGAGAAATCCTGAGAACAGCTAAGGAACGTAAGGGTTGTTGATGGGAGAGAAAAAAAAATTGATGAAGAGTCCTTTAAACCAGTGGTTCTCAAACTGTGGTCCTAGGACTAATAACATCACTTCGGAACTTGCTAGAAATGCAAATTCTCAGGCCTACTGAATCAGATACTCCGGGGAGAGGGTCCAGCAATCTTTATCAAATGTTCTCCAGGTAATTCTGATGCCTGTTTAAGTTCAAGAACTGTCACAAATTGTGTATTACTGCCATAGTGAATGAGAATTGGAAGTAAAAATTTTTATTTCATTTGAAATTTTTACATTCATTCTTTGGCCACACTGTTTGGCTGTAAGACTGAAAGATGTGGATCCCTGACATGATGGGTTACACTTTTCCTCCTGATACTCACTGCAGGAAAGAGTGGTCTGATGCCATGTATCTTCATTCCATTCTTATGCAGAATTGCTTACAATTACCAGACTTCTATTTTGTCCCTGCATGGACCAGCACTCCTACTTGGGAAAAATATCACAGGATATATTCAAAGTCAAAGGAATGTTCTTCCATGCTTGGGATATTATGCTCAAGAGCTGACATCTACAAAATCGTCTTTTCATTCAGATGGCACATTTAACTTCTACAAATGCCATCTGACCTAAAACTTTAACTGGAACTAACCAGAAGTTAGGGGGCTGGAGAGAAAACATATATATATATATATATATATATATTCCTATGATCCAAGTTTTCCTATCTCCCACCAGTCTGTAAGTACAGAGGAATTTCAACACTAACTCAGATATTTCACTGTTTCTGTTCCACTTTGTTCACAAAAGACCTCAGCTTCCCAGAGCCTACCACCAGCATCTCGTGTGATGTCATAGATCAGTCTGGCATTACCACGTGGCATCTGTCCCACACAGAGACACCCTCTGCTGGGCCCACCCTATCCAGTAAGTTTATACTCATATGGAACACAGACTTGTAAATAGAATATTCCACTCCAGGGAGATTTCTGCAAACCTTTTCAAAAAATTAAAACCAAGACATGCAAACCATGTCTCAAAAAACATGAATATAATAGAAGTATATGAAAAAAAGTAAAATTGCTTTCTCTCACTCCTGACTATCCCACTCTCAAAGATTTTTGTGTGAATCTTTTTAGAAATGTTTCATGCATTAATTAGCTTATATACTCTTTTATAGTCACACAAATAGGACCATTGTGTGCATACTGTTATATACTTTGCTTTTCTAATAGATTGGAAATGATTTAGCACATCCTTTTTAATGGCTGCATAATACTCTGTCATATGAACATGCCATAACTGGAATAACCAATCCTATTTCTCTCCCTTTCCAATTCCCCTTTTACAAACAATGTTGCAAGGAATATTTTTGTAGCTATAATCTGGTACACTTTTGTGAATGTATATGTGGATTGAACCCTTACCCATGGATCAAAGGGTATATACGTTTACAGTTACCATTGATATTATGCAAATGCCCAACTAAAACATAACATTCAGTAATATGCTCACTGACTATGAATGAGTCTGTTCCTTTATTTACTCAACAACACTGGGTATTACCAAACTTTTTAGATTTTTGCCCATCTGATACATGAAAAATGGCATCTCGTTGTTTAGATTTGCATGTCTTTAATTAGGAGAAAGTTGAAAATCTCTTTATACATTTATAGCTATTTGCATTTGTTTTTATGTGAACTGTCTTTCATATCCTTTGCCCATTTCTTGGTTGATTTGCTCATATTTATTCTTATTGATTTGTATGAGCTTTTTATAAGATACGGAAATTACTTTTTAGTCTGTTGTATGTGTTGTAAATAGTGTGTACAATTTTATTGTTATCTCTGACTTTGTAGAATTTGCTTCCATAAAAGCACCTGAATTTTTATGTAGTTGAATTTATTAATTTTTTGCTCTAAGGAGACTGTTGTGATGAGGAAAGTGTAGGCAATGAATAGGCATTTGCTTGGCCAGTTTGTCCTTTCTGGTGCCAGAGTCTTGAAGTTTATTTGAGGCTGAAAGAAGGGTAGAAGGAAGATTATGGATTGTGGATTGTGTGTGCACCTGTTGTAAGTGCCAGGAATGATGCTGAGTCAGTCTTTCCAACAGACCCAGAATGATACCCCTTTTGTGTCTCACCTTTGGTGAAAAAGATAGCCCATCTGTTTGATTCTCCTTTACACCCACAGAGAATTCTTTTTCTGGTGCCTCATGACCCTCTGCAATCTGACCATGCTGAGGTCACTAAAGGCCATTGGGCAAACTTTAGACTCTGAGCCTCCAGGAGATTAAGCTCGAGTTCCTACCTCTTTCCTCCCAGGGAGCCACTGTGTTCCCAACTATATAAGGGCAAATAGCTCAGCCATCTCACCCCAGAACAAATCAAGGCCTCTTCATACTAATGGAGGAGTGGGTAATGAGTCCCAGATTCAACCAAAATGTCCTGTTACAAAACTAATGAACCAACTGATTATCCCTCAAGCCTTCCAGAGGAATATGTCAACATAATTGAATCTTTTATTGGTGGCATTTGAAGAAACATAAAAAGGGAGGTGAAAACATAACAAGTTCTGTGCGAAAAGACACTTGTAGGCAGGGTAGAGGGAGGCATGGGTACCTTTGTCCAGGTGTCACTGGCAAAGCCCATTAACGATTCCCAAAGGAATAAAAACAAAATCCATGTAATAGTCTAATCTGTGTGTGTGTGCATGTATGTATGTGTGCTTGTGTGTGTATGTGCTGTTGCTCATAGGGTACTGCATGCAGAGGGCTTGCACTCAGCACTTCAGACCAGAGTTCCTGGTGTCAATGGCTGCTCCTGAAACCCACAGAAGTACAGCTCATGACACTTCAATTCAAGATGGCAATGGGGACTCCCCCATACTCACCCCTGATAAAGGATACAAGGTGTCCAAGAAAAAAGGCTCAAATACCACAAACTAGGGTGACCTACCTAGGCTTCATTCTCAAAGAAGGTCAGAGATGTCTACTCAAGGAAAGGAAAGCAGTCATTTGCAGCCTTTCCCCTCCTAAGACTAGAAGACAGCTTAGAGGCGTTTTCCTGGGGGTGGCTGGGTTTTGCCTCATCTAAGTCCCTAACTATGGTCTAATAGCTAGGCCTCTATATGAAATGTTGAAAGGAAAGGATGATGATCCTTTTGAATGGAATTCAGAATCTCTCAAGAACTCAAAAAGCAATTACTGTTAGAAGGAGGCCCTTGCCCTAAATCTGCCATCTCAGATTTAAGTTAAACCCTTTGACCTTTACATTCATGAGAGAAGAGGAATCATCTTTGGCCCCTCAAAAACTGGGACCCTTTGCTTAGTTCATTGCTTATTTCTCTAAACAATTAGATCAACCCACCATGGATGGCCTCCTTGCCTATGGGCAGTAGCAGGTACTACAGCCCTGCTAAGGGAGAGTATTGAGACTCCTAGAAGCAGTTCAGTGTCTGAGAAAACTAGCAGTGATTCACTGTAGGGGTCATCATAAAGGGAATGCAGAACTAATAAAAGGGCAACACCAAAGTGGACTAAACTGCCAAAAGGGCCACCATTGAACCGGGAACTTGGCAATTATCCCTCATACCTAAGAGGCCAGATCCATCCAATTACTCTCCAGTCTATACAAAAATAGAATTAAACCAAGTCCAGAAATGGCCTTCAGTAGAGATCTAGGAAGCCATGTGTGGCTAGTTAATAAACAGAGGCAAGATTTCTTTCCCCAAACCACCAGATATCAAGCCATTAAGAAGGTTCATCAAGGAACTCACTGTAAGTGGGAAGTCCCATATAATTGGTTAGTTGAGGTCATGGTAACTCCTGGCATGAAAGTATAATTAGATAGTTGATACATACCCACCTTCACCATGAACAACCCCAGCCCTAGACCCCCTCCACAGAAACCCCCAGATAAGGTCCATTCAGACCAGATGGACCTATCCTGGGGAAGACAGGCAGATCAATTTCACTGCCACACTGAGAGCATTGGGCAGCTTCAGATATCTCTTGGTGCTAGTGGACATGTTTTCAGGGTGGGTAGAAGCATCAACTTGCAAGAACTGAAATGGCAGCCAAAGTGGCTAAAGTATTACTAAAAGAGATAATGCCCAGGTTTGGGCTCCCAGGATTTGGACAAAGAGAGAACGGCACAGCATTCATGTCTCAAATGACAGAAGGGATACAAGTGCCCTGGACCTTACATTCGGCCCCAAGACCCCAATAATCAGGGAAAGTAGAGAGATTCAATTAGACCTTAAAATGAACCTTAGCCCAGACATACCAGGAGACTCAAGAAAATTGAATTAAGTTACTCCCAATTGCCCTGTTTCACATGAGGTTACCTCCAAGAGATATGTTAAAGGTAAGTGGTGCATCTAACTTATGTATGGTAGACCCATTCCCAAGCCTGATGAGAGAACGAACATCTTAGCCCTGTTGAAATGGAACAACACACCATCTGCACCATGAACAAAAGAAATGGAACAAAAGAAACACTGGTTTCTAGGTAGGAGAAACCAGGAATATGATTTCCATATTTCATATTCCATGAGAAACCCTTATGGAATATGGTAACCAGGTGCTGCCCACACCCATTGGCTATCCACTCCTACTGGTCAGGAGACTGGGTGAACCTAAAAACCTGGAAAATCAGCATCCCATAAGACCAACTCACTCTTAAATGCAATAGACCTCACTTGGTGATCCTGACCACTCATTCTGCTCTGAAGTTGTGGGGGGTTACTCTATGGGAAAATCACACTCAAGTGAAGAAGCCTCCAGAAAGACAAACTGGGGCCATGGACCCCCTTGACTACTCATGTAAACTTCTCTCTGACCTGAAGCTTCTCTTCCAAACAACAACAAAAGTGTGACCAGGGATTTTCAGAAAGGATGGAACTTCACTGACAGTTGGATATATATATCATGCCCAAACTGAAATAGGAAAGGACCGCTAACTTCAGGAATCACTGTACTCATTGGGTGCTAGTGACCTTGGCCAGGGAACCATATATAACACTATCACCATAAAAAAGGTAACTTCCATGGTGACAAATGAGAGCAGCTTCACCTTCAAACTATTCAGCATAATTTGACCAAACAAATCTGGAGTGTGGTAGAACAGCCCTCCCTAGCATCACTTGATTTTTACCTTTCCTGGGCCCCCATAATGACCACTGTTCTCTTGCTAATATCTGGGCCATGCATCCTAAACTGTCTGGCATAGTTTGTCTCCAAAGGTCAGAACCTATAAAACTTCAAGCAGTGGTCACTCAGGGCTCAGGCCTGGTGACAATCAAACACATTTAAAGGCAGCTGGGGAGAAGCTCTGCTCCTCTACCCGGGGCTATTAGGACACCACAAAGCAGCAGAAAGTGGACCTTCACCCCTTAGCGCCCCTCAAGAATGAGGAGAAAGATAGAGGAGGGATCTGTCACCAGCAAAGCCCATTATCAATTCCTGCAGAATAAAAACAGAACCTGGGTAAAAAAATAAAGTCTAACCTTTTTTTTTTTTTTTTTTTACTTTTTTCTTTGGTCTTAGTCTGGTTTCACTTGCTCATGGAGGCCTGTATGCAGAGGCCTTGACCCAGCACTTCAGACCTGCGTTCCTGGTGCTAAACGGCTGCACTCAGTATCTTAAACCAAGATGGCGGCAGCACCGGGCTGTGTGCAGAGATGTTGCACCCGGGACTACAAACTGGAGCATGAGTGGCACAGCTGGGCCCAGCCCAAGAGAACTCCGCCCCCTCCCCACCCCACTGAGAGAACCCTTTAAAGCAGCCCCACCCACAGCCTGCGGAGGAGAATGTGTGCTCTAGAGTGCAAGCTCACAGTCCTCCATCTTTAAATCAAAGAATAAAGCCCTCCTTTGCTTCTGAACCAAACTTGTTCTTGCTCTATTGGTGCAAGCACACTGTGCAGGACCCTTGTTGGAGACCCACTTGGGAGGGTCGATGACACAGTGGTCTTCCCCAGCGTCAACTCCCTCAATCATCCTCCACTTCCCAAACCATCTCCCCTGACTCAAAACATGCCATTTTAACTTTACTTTTTTAACCACACCTATGGCAGCTGCTGATCACACCAGTTGCCAGAGCAGGCGTCTGGAATCACAAGTCAGAATGGAGATGGTTGAGTTGAGAACCCTCTCTACCATACTGTTTCCGGTTGAATGGAGGGGGAGCAGCACAGAGCCACCTAAAGTGAAAAGCTTACATAACTCATATGCCACTGTAACCTATATGTGCCTAAAGCCAAGGAATGGGTATGAATCTTTCTTTACAGCCCCATTAGAAGAAACATCGTGTTCAGTTCAGTTCAGTTCAGTCGCTCAGTCGTATCTGACTCTTTGCAACCCCATGAATCGCAGCACGCCAGGCCTCTCTGTCCATCACCAACTCCCAGAGTTTACTCAAATTCATGCCCATCAAGTCGGTGATGCCATCCAGCCATCTCATCCTCTGTCGTCCCCCTCTCCTCCTGTCCCCAATCCCTCCCAGCATCAGGGTCTTTTCCAGTGAGTCAACTCTTCACATGAGGTGGCCAAAGTATTGGAGTTTCAGCTTCAGCATCAGTCCTTCCAATGAACACCCAGGACTGATCTCCTTTAGGATGGACTGGTTGGATCTCCTTGCAGTCCAAGGGACTCTTAAGAGTCTTCTCCAACACCACAGTTCAAAGGCATCAATTTTTCAGCACTCAGTTTTCCTCACAGTCCAACTGTCACATCCATACATGACCACTGGAAAAACCATAGCCTTGACCAGACAGACCTTTGTTGGCAAAGTAATGTCTCTGCTTTTTAATATGCTGTCTAGGTTGGTCATAACTTTCCTTCCAAGGAGTAAGCGTCTTTTAATTTCATGGCTGCAATCACCATCTGCAGTGATTTTGGAGCCCCAAAAAATAAAGTCTGACACTGTTTCCACTGTCTCCCCATCTATTTCCCATGAAGTGATGGGACCAGATGCCATGATCTTAGTTTTCTGAATGTTGAGCTTTAGCCAACTTTTTCACTCTCCTCTTTCACTTTCATCAAGAGGCTTTTTAGTTCCTCTTCACTTTCTGCCGTAAGGGTGGTGTCATCTGCATATCTGAAGTTACTGACATTTCTCCTGGCAATCTTGATTCCAGCTTGTGCTTCTTCCAGCCCCACGTTTCTCATGATGTACTCTGCATATTGTGTTACTTCAAGTCAAATAAAATCCAACCCTTAAGCCCTTGGGTGCCATGTTGATGGGAAATTCAATCTGAGTGATTCTGAGAGTCCTTCCACTCCCTAGATTCATACCCAAACTCCAAATAAAATCCTAAAGTCTTGCTGAAGTGACTGTTTAAATCTGTGTCCTTTTTGAAGACAAGCAGTGCTTCCATGCTGCTCAAATCTCTGGGCTTTCTTTTGAAACCCATGATCCAAGTGTTCTTGGAGATTCCATAACCTCTTCAGGGCACTGGGCAGAGGTAAAGCTAACAGCCTTGTCAACTATGGGGCCTGCCAAACCCCCTAACACTTACCCAGTTGTGGTGTAGATAGCACCCTTGAAGAGATAAATAAAATAAGACCATTAGGCTGGCACCTTATCCAGTCTGCTTAGTGCTCCTCTAAGAAGTGGAGATCAGGACACACACACACACACAGAAGACCATGTGAAGATGTAGGGAGAAGACACAGAAGACGATGTGAAGACACAGGGAGAAGACAGCCATCTACAAACCAAGAAGAGAGTCCTCGGAAGAAACCCACCCTGGTGACACCTTGATCTTGGACTTCAAGCTTCCAGAACTATGAGCAATAAATTTCTGTTGTTTAAGACTCCCACCCTGTGGTCCTTTGTTATGACAGCCCTAAAGAATTAACACACTTGGTGACTCACGTCTAATGAATGAGAATGCAGTTAAAGTGACACAGCAGGACTTCCCAGACTAGGTTAGGAAAGGTGACATAGCTCTGCCTGGCTCTCCCTCCCACGATGCTCACCCGTGGAAACTCCATGTGGTGAAGAAGAAGCCCAGGCCACAGGAAGAGGTGTAGGTGTGCTGGCTGGAAGACCCAGCCAAGGCCCCAGCTGGCAGCCAGGCATGTGAGTGAACAAATCATGAGAGGATTCCAGCTGCCCCAGCAGAGTGGAGAGAACAAGACACTGTTCGCACCCAACCATGGCCAAACTGCCAATTCATGAGCAAAATAAATGTTATTGTTGTTCTAAATCACCAGGTTTTGGGATATTTCTTTAAGCAGCAGTAGATTAAAAACAAACAAAACAGTCTTGAGATATCAGCACCTTCTGCCTCTCTAGTCTGAAGGAATACTTCCTGTCTCCTCCTCCCCATTTCCAAAGATCCCATATAATCTTCAGTTTGACTTTAGCAAAACAATGTTGCTTCTCTTTCCAAGGACTGAGGATGGGAGGAGGAGAGGCTTATGCCAATCAGCTTTTCTTATTAATTCACATTAATACAGCAATATGAATACTCTCCATAAGTCACTTTTTCAATTTCATGTGGAGGGTTAGATCTGCATAAGTAAGCAAGTTTTCTTATTAATTCACATTAATACAGCAATATGAATACTCTCCATAAGTCACTTTTTCAATTTCATGTGGAGGGTTAGATCTGCATAAGTAAGCAAGTTATTGCATCTTTATATTAATACAATGGTGATCAATACATACAAGGTTCCCTCTGACTGCTTCTGCTCTTGATTGATGCCAGCCTTGAGTTTACATTCAGTACTCTGCCACATCCCCCAAAACAAACCCAGTTCTCCATACATTTGGAAATGAATGGAGGTTAAGTTGATTTGGAGGATGGAGAGAGGTTTATATCACACACTACACAGGACACCTGTTAGTCTTCCACAGACATCCCTAGTTCCTCTCTCCAGTCTTCCCGCAATCTATTCCTTCTACCCAGGTGCCATGTCACCAAGACTCTTGTCTCCGTCTCCATGCCCACCCCCATCAGCTAAGTTCTACCTCCCTTCTGTTAGTGTATTACACCCAGCAGAATGAAAATCCCTGGGCAGCCAAATAGGAACAGCGATGTCCCTGAAGCATGCCCCCAGGGTTTTCAGCTCATTCTAGCACACCCCAATCTCATTTTCATGCTGTTACTCATGTTACTTGTTTCTTTCCCTTGGAGCTCAAGGAAATTGGCAAGAGTTACATTGTTTTCTCTTGCTGCTCTGAAGAATGCAACCATGGCAGCCCTCCACCAAAGTCCTGAATGCCAAAGTCAACAATCAGGTGGAGAACCCAGAGCCAGTCACCCTGAATATGACATCCTTGTCCTGCTGTGGCAGAAGCCTTACCTGCACAAGGTGCACAGCCCACAGTTCCGAAATAGCAAGGAGCTGGGAATTCCCTGGTAGTCCAGTGGTTTGGGCTCCGCACAAGCCACTCTGCGAAGCCAAAAAAAAAAAAGAAAAGAAACAGCAAGGAGCCAAGGCAGACACAAGAGGAAATGCTCCCAGTGTGTCCATCCTTATATTATTTGCCAGATACTGAGTATTGGAGTCTAGCCCTTACCCCAGAGATAGGCAAACTGTAGCAATCATGCCCGTGTGGGGCACCATAGATGCTGGTTGGTGAAAACCAACCAGACAGGTGTAAGATGTAATAATCATAACAGGAACTCACAGATATTAATACCATTATTTCAGCACTGACTGTGCAATAGGCATCAGGCCAAGCACTTTATGCACTATCTTAATGAATATTCAAAACAACCTTATGAGGCAGGAACTCCCATTTCAACCCACTCCAGTATTCTTGCCTAGAAAATCCCATGGACAGAGAAGCATGGTGGGCTACGGTCCAGGGGGTTGCAAAGAGTCAGACATGACTGAGTGACTGAGCATGCATGCACTCCCATTTCACAGATAACAAAACTGAGGCTCAGAGAATGTTAAGTGGCTTATTTAAGACTACAGAGCTAATGAAGTCAGGTAACCAATGAGAAAATAAGGACAGGCCCTTGTCTCTTATCAAAGGAATCCAGTCCAAGAGGGCAGGGACCATCATGCCCCCAACAAGAGCAGCTACCTTTCCTGAATACATTGTGCAGACCATTCAAGATGAGGTCTCTCCTCTTTTGTTCACATCAACCCTAGGAGGAAGATGTGCTCACCATCATCATCTTACTGATAAAATTTTAAACACGAAATGATGTGACCTAATTTATATTGTCAAAGGTCCCTCCAGCTCTTTGCCCAGATTCCTAAAGTCACTTCCTGCTGTGTGGATAAAGGATACACGGAGGCAAAAGCAAAAGCATGGAATGAAAGCAGTTACAGGGTTTATAATCATACAGGGGATGAGGTATTAGCAGCAGGGAGATGATGAGACTGATGAGAGATGCGTGGTGGAGCCAGAAAACACAGGATTTCTGTTCACTTGGATGGGGGTTAGAAACAACGAAGACATTGAGGATGTTCTCTGGGTTTTTGAACTGAGCACATGTGGAGTCATCTACAGTGGGTTCAACCAGTGGGATGGAACCATGAATGCAGGTATGGACAGGTAAGGGCAAGAGGTCTGTGAGTCATCCAGATGGGCTTGCCAGTGGTTTTTTAAGGTAGACAGGTTTTAGGAGTCACTCTTCCATTTCAGTGAAGAATAGTCTGAAACATTCCTCCTCGACTTTATCACACCCACATAGATGAGTCATTTTCAATTTCTTTCCCTTGTTTCTTCACTCTCTGAAGAACGCTTACTAATTTGCCCAAATCCCTACAGGTCACTTCTCGTTGTCTTTAGACTTCAGTTTACATTGCTTTGCCAATGGAACTTCCTGCAGAATTCAACATACAACATCAAAGCTGGCCTTCCCAGAGGTGACAGCATGGTCCATCCAATCATGGGTGCCTGATAACCAGGCTCACCTTCTCATATGACTCTGTAAGGTGTAGCAGTGCCCCTGCCACCGTGTAAATGTAGCACGCCCTGGTGAGAGGACCCATTTCCCATTTCATCACAAGCTCACCAGCACTGGGTATTAACATCTTTGCCAAGTGAAAAGTGAATTATATTTTAATTGGCATTAAAAAATAAATCTCTTATAATGGAAAGCACAGTACAAACTCAAGTCCAAAACATAAAGTTAGCTAATTTGCACACAGTCTGCCTGATGACAATGTTTAGGATTACAGGGATAAAGTGGCATTCACTGGGCACTTGCTAAGTACTTGCTAAATCTCTTATAATTCAAGGATATAGCAATTCTGATATTAAGCTTGTGCCATCTCTGTAACTTAGCCTTTTGCTGTCTTTGAGGCAGTAAATCTATAACACTTGGTACCTTTGTTATTAACAAATGACTTATACTAAGAAGCTTTCTCATATCATGTAGGATTGAACTTTCAGTTCCACCCTTACTAGCATGGGCATGCTCCCCTTGTGTATGCATGCAGGTGTGCTAAGTCGCTTCAGTCATGTCTGACTCTGTGTGATCCTATGTACTACAGCCCGCCAGGCTCCTCTGTCCATAGGATTCTCCAGGCAACAATACTGAAGTGGGTTGCCATCTCCTTCTCCAGGGGATCTTCCCGACCCAGAGATCGAACCTGCCTCTCTTCCATCTACCTGCACTGTCAGGGGAATTCTTTAACACTAGCGCCCCCTGGGAAGCCCCTTTGTTTATGTGGTGTGGTTTTAGTCAGCTGTATTAATCCAAAAGTTTGATGATACTCTTAATCCTGGAGGTCCTTAAAGAGGAGAAGAGAAATCAGACATGTGGGAAAGTTTAAAAATACCCTCTAAGGGGAAAACCAAATTCCAAAGCTTGGGAAATCAAGCACAGTACACCTAGAAGGAAATCTGAATGTGGGCTGAAGATTGTTGAGGTGGGAAGGGGGGACATTTCCTAGATTGAATTAATCACTCCCAGGGAAGAACATGTTGCATACTCAGTAAACAATAAGATTTGTTCAGCTTGTGTACCACTTCAGCAGCTGGAACAGTTGAGGAATAAGGTTGGAGTTAGATTTAGAAGATAGTGACAATTTGGTTTTCCAATTTCAGGTTTTTTACTTCTAATAGAATAGTTAAATCTGAATGCAGTTACAATAGGCATCAAAGCAAGAGTTTTGGTAACAGTGAGGGAAACGTTATTTTGTTTTGAAAGGATAATGAAGATGCCAATAGTTTTAAGAGATTAAAATAATTTTTTGATGCAGAGTATAGAGTGTTACTATTTTGGCTCAGAAGGTAAAGAAGCTGCCTGTAATGTAGGAGACTCAGGTTCGATCCCTGAGTCAGAAGGATCCCCTGGAGAAGGGAATGCCTACACACTCCAGTATTCTTGCCTGAAGAATCCCGTGGATGGAGGAGCCTGGCAGGTTACAGTCCATGGGGCTGCAAAGAGTCGGACACAACTGAGTGACTAACACCTTCTCTTTTCACTTTCATAGAATATTATACATCCTGCAAATCTATATACTCTGATAAGCAGTTTATATACCTCAATTAGTCCTCACAATTAACCCTCTGTGGTAGTGGCTGTTATTGTCTTATTTTCAGACAAGGAAGCAGATGACTAGAGATAGGAAGAAACTTGCTCCTGGACTTATAGCTGCCACAGAGGGTTAATTGTGAGGACTAATTGAGCCAGCGTTTCCCCACTGCTGAGGCTGGTGACATTTAGAGCCTCAGTCCCCCTTCTGTCACTCAGGCATAATACGTCCTTTCTACTCATCTTTAAAAGGTTGAAAATCCACTTGGTTGGGAGAAGGAGGGGGGAGAGATGAAGGGGAAAGCAAAAAAGGAAAGAAGGTGAAACTCTTGATTAACAAAGAGCTGTGCAAATGTTCCACACTGATGATTCTCACTAAAGATATTTCTTCAAGTGAATTCTGGGCAAGTTAGTCACTGGTTGTGGGTGTCAACGTAAGCCTGATCACTTCCCACTCCTTGGAAGTCTTCGTAAAAAGAATGACACTGGTCATCCCTTAAGAGCCCATGGAGCTAGAGACTATGTCATGTTTGGGGTCCGTATTCAGCCCCTACTCTCCTGACTTCCTTTCGTTTGTCCTGTCCCTGTGGCCTGCCAGCCACCAGGTGGACAGGTTGCTGCAGCAACATCTATAAGCAGGAAGCCCTGTGGCTGCTCAGGGTGAAGGCTCAGCACCCAGCAGCAGAACTTCACTGAAGTTGGGGCAAGATCTTTGGTTTTCTTTAGATCTCAAGTCTGGAGGAAGAGTCTGTGTTTGTTAACCAATCCCATGCATCAGAGAGTAGAATTCTTGGGAATGAGAATTACTGTTCTCTGTTACCTGTTCTATAAAACCTGGCCAAGAATTTTGCAGTTTTCTCAAAGATACATTTAGGATTGATCTTAATTTCTGATAAAGCAGGCAACAGTTTCTGTTTTATTTCAAGGGTAATAGGAAGGCATTCCTTATTCCTCCAAACAGTTCTTTTTTCCCCAAGCCCATCAAAGAAGTCTGACTTGCTCCCATTATCAATCCAATCCTTTAGAATAGGCTCTGACCTCTTTGAAAATACAAACACATTGATGGAGATATTGCATTAAATCTCTATATCCTACTATAAACATCCATCATCAGATTGATCATTTTAGTTATTCACTCAATCAGGAGGAAATCATCTTGAGTGTCTGTGCCTCCATGTTCTCAGCCTGGAAGTAGGAATAACAACTCTTACAAAGACTGGATGGCACACCCTACGTTCAGGGCACCATGCCTGGTACAAAGTTACAGAATCAGTGGCAGGTGGCGATGGTAATAGGAATGCCAGGAGCAGCAGTAGGAGTTACTATTGTCTATATGGGAAGAGATGAGGAAAGATCAGACCACACTGTACCTTAAAGGGAAAGGTGTCTTCAGAGAAAAAGTAGAAGACAAAGTCATCAACTAGGCCATTTTGATGAGAGCTGATCCTGGTGACCACGTGGTAAATAGAATGACAATGATACCAACCACCAACTCAATATATGCCAGGTTCCAGGCACCTTGCTCCTCACATTGAATTCATATTTTTTGGATCCTCAAAGAACTCAGTGAAGTAGATTGTACTAACATTCTCCATATATGATTAAGGAAACTGAAGCTTAGAGAATGAGGCAACCAACCGGGAAGCAGCAGAGCCAAGAGCCAAACCAGCCCAGTCTGTGGGCCAAACCAAAGTGCAAGTAGTGAACTCTGCATTGCACCCTGAGAAGAACACTGGTTTTGAGCAGCCCATTCTGCACCCTGTTAATACAGAGGAGGGTGAGGGACTGAAGGAGGGAGGGCTCTCTCAGCTCTTCTCTCTTCAGGGTCTGGAGATCATGGCCCTACAGTGAGCAGACAAGCCCTGGGCCAGGCAGGGCCAGATCTGAAGCCCTGCTATCTCCTTCATTTCATCAGGCTGCTGGGCAGCCGAGCACAGGAAATTAAAAGCAACTCATAGATCACAAAGCAAGGCACCAAGTGATCTCAGACAAAATCTGTCTCCCTTCCCTCCCTCTTCTCCCTCCTATGAGAAGTTGGCTCTTAGCAGTTGGCTGCTGAACTTCTGCAGTGAGCCAAACTGTTCTAGTTGTCAGTACCCCAGAGGCAAAGGAGGCTCTGCCCTCAGAGGGCTCTGAGTCCGAATGCCAGGACCTCACAGTGACAGCATTAGTGTGTGTGTGTGTGTGTGAGAGAGAGAGAGACAGAGACAGAGACAGAGAGAAAGAGAGCAAGCACATGAATTGTGGAAGGAGACAGAGGAAAGAGTGGCAGCCTTTATGGGACAAACTGAGCTCAGAGGTAAAGGGAAGCCCAACTTGTAACTGTATTCTTTCTTGGAGGGTTGCACTTTGTACCCTGTGCTTATGTTCATTATTTTTACAAACAATACATACAGCAGCAACATCTCCCAGCTAAGATACCGTGTGACTGTGGACATTTGCTACTTCTGCTTGCCCAGCATCCCTTCTGAGTTTTGGCTAAAGAACCCCCTTTCCTTTTTTAGAAAATTTTTTGAAAAACATTTTTTCATGTGGACCATTTTTTACAGTCTTCACTGAATTAGTTACAATATTGCTTCCTTTTTTGTGTTTTCATTTTTTGGCCATGAGGCATGTGAGATCTTAGCTCCCCAACCAAGATCAACCCTGCATCCTCTGCATTGGAAGGCAAAGTCTAAACCACTGGACCACCAGAGAAGTCCTCCCACTTTCCCTTCTTTGAAAAGTTTCCTCTTACTCGCTTGTGGTCCTGAGATGATTGTCAATGATGACAAGCAATGACTCCATGTCACTTCAGCTGAGCAGGGGGAAGGTCGGTGGCCCACGGGACCCAGACTCCTCCACAGGATTTCTTCTCCTGAAGTCTGATCTTGGTGGGAACCTCATTAGCCTGGAAAAAGGCTGGGCTGATTCACCCACATGGGGATGCCCTGAAGAGGTAACCTCTGGTTCCTACTCAATGTGACCTGACTAACTTTCCCTTCAGTTCTGTGAGCTATCCAGGATGCACTTAAAAATGTCCTTTAATTGCTTTTTAGCCAAAATCCATTTCTGTTTCTTAAAACCAAGGAACCCTAGTGAATGCCTTTGCTTTTTGAACATCAAATAAAAATTAGTTTGAGATTCCAACCTACATGTGATGCATGATCCTTATCCCTACCCACCTTTCTGAGGATACCCTATTGCCTCTTGTTTTGATCATCTGTTTCCATTGAATTCTTTTAGTTTATGGATAATCTCAGCATTCTGTATGGGCTGTTTGTACCAATACAAACAAGAAACTCAGCACTTTCCTTGTAATTTCTTTCTTTTTCCCCCCTACCAAGACCCAGTTATACAGGGATGTGTGTGTGTGTGTGTGTGTTTACTGAAGACAAAGAAGGTTTACAGCACTAATACATACACCAAAAAAAAAAAAAAAATGCAATAAAAAATTATATATCCCTATTCTTAAAATTTTACTAATGCACATTTCAAGCTCCAGTATTCCCCAGCTGGAATCCTCTCCCTTCTATTTCCTTTCTCGCTTCAAATTCCCTCATGCAAACTGCCTATTTATTTTTATGAGAAAAAAAAAATCAGTTCTCTCTTCACCACTTTATCTCCCACCAACTTTGTTCTCAGGGTCTCAAGATAGTTTTCCTCCAAAAGGGAATTCTGGGGCCAGGTGTTAACATAGGTCCACCCTACTACAATGATTTCTACAGACAGAATATTAGAATCAGACCAAATGACCTGTTCTGTCTCCTTCCAGTCATAAGAGCAATGAGTCTGGGCTCAGGAAGGGTCACAATCCTTCTTTCTTCTTTATTTCATGTTGAATTAGATGGGGCAGTCATCTCCATAAGAACTTAGGGCTCTTTCAAAGGCCACACTCATTTCTCCCCAGAGGCAGAGGGCCCTGTAAGAGAGGGAAGCTGTGGGAATGGGAGCCACAGATGGGCTGAGGATGTGGCCAGGGGCCAGCAGTGATTCTGGACAGGGTGGGTGTCTGGCTGGTGCCTGCCTTCTCCCTCTGATGAATCTTTCCCACATTACTTTGTAAACAATAAAGCTGGGACACATGGTGGGGGCTTGATTATGTACAGAATTAGCATAATCATTTTCTGGAACTCTTCCTTCTCACTTATCATTCATTCAATAAACACATATTAAATTCCTTCTCTGTACCCAGAAATAGGCACAAAAGCAAAAGATTCAAGGGAAATAAGACATATCTCTGAAAAAAAAAAAAAACAAATCTGTGAGTTTGCTTATGTGTTCGGTGTCTGGAGGACAAGGAAAGTGGGCAGAAAAAAATTCACAAGCATCTAACACAATGTTAAGCACACAGAATCACTCAGTAAATACTCACTAAGTGAATGTTGACTAAAAAATTACAGAATGTGATATATGCTACAACAGAAACAAAAGGGTATTGTGTCTAATTGCTTGGAAATCAGAGCACATCTTCAAAAATATAATGGCACCTGAATCTTGCTTGAAGAGAAACTGTGTTGAGAGGAGCATGAAGTTTGCTGGGGGTGATGGAGGGATGAATTTGAAAAAAAAAAAAAATGCCTGGGGCTATGTTGCTGATGACTTTGTATGACATCTTAACAATTGAGAAAAGAATCTCTTTAACAAGTGGTGCTGGGAAAACTGGTCAACCACTTGTCAAAGAATGAAACTAGAACATCTTCTAACACCATATACAAAAATAAACTCAAAATGGATTAAAGATCTAAATGTAAGACCAGAAACTATAAAACTCCTAGAGGAAAGCATAGGCAAAACACTCTCCAACATAAACCACAGCAGTATCCTCTATGACCCACCTCCCAGAATATTGGAAAAAAAATCAAAAATAAACAAATGGGACCTAATTAAAATTAAAAGCTTATGCACAACAAAGGAAACTATAAGCCAGGTGAAAACACAGCCTTCAAATGGGAGAAAATAATAGCAAACGAAGCAACGGACAAAGAATTAATCTCAAAAATATACAAGCAATTCCTGCAGCTCAATTCCAGAAAAATAAACGACCCAATCAAAAAGTGGGCCAAAGAACTAAACAGACATTTCTCCAAAGAAGACATACAGACGGCTAACAAACACATGAAAAGATGCTCAACAGCACTTATTATCAGAGAAATGCAAATCAAAACCACAATGAGGTACCATTTCACACCAGTCAGAATGGCTGCTATCCAAAAGTCTACAAGCAATAAATGCTGGAGAGGGTGTGGAGAAAAGGGAATCCTCTTACACTGTTGGTGGGAATGCAAACTAGTACAGCTGCTATGGAGAACAGTGTGGAGATTCCTTAAAAAACTGGAAATAGAACTGCCATATGACCCAGCAATCCCACTGCTGGGCATACACACTGAGGAAACCAGACCTGAAAGAGACACGAGTACCCCAATGTTCATCGCAGCACTGTTTATAATAGCCAGGACATGGAAGCAACCTAGATGCCCATCAGCAGACGAATGGATAAGAAAGCTGTGGTACATATAGACAATGGAATATTACTCAGCCATTAAAAAGAATACATTTGAATCAGTTCTAATGAGGTGGATGAAACTGGAGCCTATTATACAGAGTGAAGTAAGCCAGAAAGAAAAACACCAATACAGTATACTAATGCATATATATGGAATTTAGAAAGATAGTAACGATAACCATGTATGCGAGACAGCAAAAGAGACACAGATGTATAGAACAATCTTTTGGACTCTGTGGGAGAGGGCAAGGGCGGGATGATATGGGAGAATGGCATTGAAACATGTAAATTATCATATGTGAAATGAATCACCAGTCCAGACTTGATGCATGATACAGGGTGCTTGGGGCTGGTGCACTGGGATGACCCAGAGGGATGGGATGGGGAGTGAGGTGGGAGGGGGGTTCAGGAAGGGGAACACATGTACATCCATGGTGGATTCATGTCAATGTATGGCAAAAAAACACTATAATAAAGTAAAAAAAAAAAATGAATTAATTAATTATTTTAAAAGAGAGAGAAACAATCAGTCCTGGGAGTAAATGCTGCCTTGATGTACCTGTTTTTACAGTATAAAGTGGAAGGCACCACCCATCCACCAGATAACAGAATAGAAAAGAACATGGGGTTTAGAAGCAAGCAGACCTGGTTGGCTTCAAATTTCAGCTTTGCCACCCTTTTAATAGCAATATGCTGGAAAAGGTCAGTTTTCATTCCAATCCCAAAGAAAGGCAATCCCAAAGAATGCTCAAACTACCGCATAATTGCACTCATCTCACACGTTAGTAAAGTAATGCTCAAAATTCTCCAAGCCAGGCTTCAGCAGTACGTGAACCGTGAACTTCCAGATGTTCAAGCTGGTTTTAGAAAAGGCAGAGGAACCAGAGATCAAATTGCCAACATCCACTGGATCATCGAAAAAGCAAGAGAGTTCCAGAAAAACATCTACTTCTGCTTTATTGACTATGCCAAAGCCTTTGACTGTGTGGATCACAATAAACTGTGGAAAGTTCTGCAAGAGATGGGAATACCAGACCACCTGACCTGCCTCTTGAGAAACCTGTATGCAGGTCAGGAAGCAACAGTTAGAACTGGACATGGAACAAAAGACTGGGTCCAAATAGGAAAAGGAGTACGTCAAGGCTGTATATTGTCATCCCGCTTATTTAACTTCTATGCAGAGTACATCATGAGAAACTCTGGGCTGAAAGAAACACAAGCTGGACCAAGGTTGCTGGGAGAAATATCAATAACCTCAGATATGCAGATGACACCACCCTTATGGCAGAAAGTGAAGAAGAACTAAAGAGCCTCTTGATAAAAGTGAAAGAGGAGAGTGAAAAAGTTGGCTTAAAGCTCAACATTCAGAAAACTAAGATCATGGCATCTGGTCCCATCACCTCATGGGAAATAGATGGGGAGACAGTGGAAGCACTGTCAGGCTTTATTTTTTGGGCTCCAAAATCACTGCAGATGGTGACTGCAGCCACGAAATTAAAAGACTCTTACTCCTTGGAAGGAAAGTTATGACCAACCTAGATAGCATATTAAAAAGCAGAGACATTCCTTTGCCAACAAAGGTCCATCTAGTCAAGGCTATGGTTTTACCAGTGGTCATATATGGATGTGAGAGTTGGACTGTGAAGAAAGCTGAGTGATGAAGAATTGATGCTTTTGAACGGTGGTGTTAGAGAAGACTCTTGAAAGTCCCTTGGACTGCAAGGAAATCCAACCAGTCCATCCTAAAGGAGATCAGTTCTGGGTGTTCATTGGAAGGACTGATGTTGAAGCTGGAACTCCAATACTTTGGCCACCTCATGTGAAGAGTTGACTCACTGGAAAAGACCCTGATGCTGGGAGGGATTGGGGGCAGGAGGAGAAGGGGACGACAGAGGATGAGATGGCTGGATGGCATTACCGACTCAATGGACATGAGTTTGAGTAGACTCTGGGAGATGGTGATGGGCAGGGAGGCCTGACGTGCTCCAATTCATGGGGTCGCAAAGAGTCGGACACGACTGAGCGACTGAACGGAACTGAACTGATGCTGGGCATGTAACTTCTCTGAACTTCAATAATTTCATCTCCAAAACAAGAATCACAACACCCCCACCCCAGAGCAATGCTGTAAAAGATCAATAAGGTAATGTACCATAAAAGAGTGCCTGGCTTAGGTCAGTACTTTTTCAATGGTTGTTTTGTTATTATCACTACTATAACAATTACTACTATTGTCATTCTGTTTGGAAATAATGCTGCTTCTCATTCATGCTCTACTGCCTACAAAGAAAGTTAACTGTGAGGCCCACCTTTTCCAGATTGATCATCTCAGTTGAGCAGGTGAATTTAGATCAATCATTTGATGGGAGGTGTGATTACTCACCAAGAAAAGGACTCCAAGCCCATGTGACCCAAGTTCCCTCAATTTACCATAAGGAGACTGAGGCTTGGCCCTAGCCCCAAAACTGCCTAGAGAGAACTGGGTGAATCCCAGACCTCTATCCTCTGGGTGCAGTTGACTGCCTCCAAGTTACCTCTCCTGCTGTGTATACAAGGCCAAGATTAAAATCAGCTTCAAATGCCAGCCCTCCAAAGCCAAGTCCTCCTCACCAAGCCCTCTCTGTGGGGGGCTGTTTTCCTACACTTTCTCTACAGCCCCTACAGGCATCTGCTGGGTGTCTGAGAACAAATTCTGCTCCTGAGCCCTCCTGACCCCACAAGGAGGAGGTGAGAGGCCTCTCTCTACCAGTGCTAGCTTACAGTGGGGAAAAGGCCTGGGGACACGGCCAGAGACAGGCTGACACCAACAGTGTTACTGCTTCCCTAGGTTCTCACTCCAGCGGAGGCGGCTGGCGGGTCAGCCTCCCCACCGGATCGACTTGTTTCTCACCACAGGTCTCAGCGGTTGCTCTGGAGTCAGCCATCCTCTGACACGTGCTCAGGCTTCTATGGCTTCACGGAACTCTCCACTTCGTCTAGGGTCACCACTCTCCTCTGGAAGAGAAGTCCGAGGGGGGACCCTCAGCAGGACAGAAAAAGTTCAGCTTTTTCTGGAACTCCCCCGGCTCTCCAAACCCTTCACTGAGGGCTCAAATGGCCTGGACAAGCCAAGTGAAGTGCCAGGCTGCTATTCTGTCCCTTTTGTGAGACTCATGAACTTGCTATCCCACAGGATAAATACAATTTCTTGTGCAAAAGAGGTGATTTTCTATACTGCAGTTCCCTAACCTGGTGGCTCAGACAGTAAAGACTCTGGCTGCAACACAGGAGACACTGGTTCAATCCCTGGATTGGTCAGGAAGATCCCCTGGAGAAGGGAATGGCTACCCCCTCCAAGATTCTTGCCTGGAGAATTTCACGGACAGGGGAGCCTGGCGGGCTACAGTCCATGGGGTCGCAAAGAGTAAGACACGACTGAGCCACTTTCACTCACTCATTGACAACTGGCCTGATGTAACCGATAGCGAGGCTATAAACTGGCCACGGCTCATGTCAGGGTCAGTGGACTAGCCAGTAGGACTCTCCTGCACTGAACAGTGACTGACCAGCCAAATCAGTCAGATCCTCCTTCACACCCTACTTTATTCCTACATATATACTGGGACCTTCTACGTTCAGGAACTACATTAGTTTCCAGTGGCACAAATGGAGAAGTGGCTTTGTAGCCCTACATAATTTTGCCCTTAACAGGAATTCAATTTATAACTCTATTCCTTATCAGCAACTTTGACTGGCTGTCAGATTTTATGGTGACATATACAGAAGTCTCATTTATAAGGTAGCCATTACTTTAAACAGACAAATAAATTTATCAGGACCCTTGATTTCAAGGAGCAGAAACTGAACCCAATCTGGCTTAAGGAAAAATCAGAATTATCTGGCTCATATCTGAGAAGGTCAGGACTAGAGTATCCTCAGTAAATCAAATGAGATCATTTCTCTCTCCCTCCGTTCTCCTTCACCCCATATCTCAGCTCCCGGCTTCTCTCCACGTGTTGGGTTCATTCTCTCCTAAAATGTAAGACCTTTATCCATACAGCAGGAGACATGGCACAGACAACTGCAGGCTTCAATCCAGATTAGCAATGCCCAAAGAGAAACATTTCTCTCTCCCAGAACCCACATGTAAAATTCAGGAGAAGGACACCAATACTAAACCAAACTTGGATCACGTGGCCACTAGTGAGTAAGCTGCTGTAAGAAAGGAATGAGCTACTATGATTGGTTGACCTTTGGTCACATGATTCTCCTTAGCCCCTCCTAAAACCAGATGCTGAGAAAGAGGAACAGTTCTTGAAAGAAGGGAATAAGCTCTTTCCACAGGAGATGGAGCAGATGCTGAACAGGTTGGAGAAGAGGGGACAGGGGAGACATGGTAACATGTCTGTATACCAGAAAGAATAAAAAGAAAAGGTTATGTTGTATAGAATAAAAAACAGGGAAGGCTTCACCAAAGAGTAGTTAGCTTTAAGCTTGTTTCTAATGGCAAGTTACTTTAGAATATGGAAAGCATGAATGTATTTTAAAGTATATAATGGATTGGCAACTTTTATAGGATGTATAACTATGGTGATTCATCACACAGCTAATTCCCAAAGCGACCAAGGACAAACCAAATAAATATCTTTGGGGGGAAGGAAGAGATTCATATTCATTTATTATCTACTGGGGTGCTGGGCATTGTACCTCCACGTTACTCATAAAGCTATAGGGCCATCCTATGAGGCAGATGCCATTTTTTCCCTCCAATTACAGGAGAGGGAACTGATGCTCAAAGAAATTTAAAAAAAAAAATCATCTCACTGAAGGCCCCACAGCAAGCAAGCAGTAGAGCAGGGATGTGAACTCAAGTTTATCTAATTCCAATGCTTGTGCTCTTTCCACAAGTCACTTCTGCCAGCCAAAGGCAAAATATAGCCAGATGAAAGGGTGGAGGGGCAAACAATGAGTCCCTCCTCTATTTATAGACAGAGAACAAAACCAGACAGCCCCAAAAGGCAGAAGTGCCAAGAAGAGAAATAACTTTTCCAGGTCCTTCGTGAGGACATTCTTTGCTCCCAAAATGGAGATGGCACTCAAAAGTAAGATTACACATTATGAAGTGTTGCAATGGGTAGGAGAATGTGGCCAAGAACAAACAATCATTTCAGTGACTCAGGGGTGATCAGTGGCCTACAAAAAGCCACCTCAGTGGAAGAGTGTGTCTGGACCCTCTATTTAAAGGGAATTATAGCATAACTGGTCAAGACATGGAGGCTTCAAAGGCTGACCTCCTTATTTGAGAAATTTGGCAATAAATGTGAAGATATCTGCATATTTTAAAATTACAAGGAAGCAATGACTGAAGAATAAGGATTTAAAAAATCAGATTTTGATAGGGTACGGTGGTTAAAAATCTTCCTGCCAATGTAGGAGACACGGATTTGATCCCTGGGTTGGGAAGATCCCCTGGAGAAGGAAATGGCAACCCACTCCAGTGTCCTTGCCTGGAAAATTCCATGAACAGGGGAGACTAGTGGGCTGTAGTCTGTGGTGTCACAGAATCGGACACAACTAAGCATGCACACATGAACCTTATTATAGACAGAAAAGTAGAAAGGACAGGCCATTAACAAAAGAAATAAAAATATGAATTAACTTGACCAGCTGAAACCATAGACCAAGAACACAGTGAGTCTCGCAACACAGTTCTTTGTTGGTTTGTCTTCAGACACTATTTTCCAGTCCTTTCCTGTGGGTACCAGGTGCAGCCTCCTACCACATAAGGTGTCATATAAATTGTCCAACCTCTCATTAACACTTTATTCCATTGGATGCAATGGTTGATTGATCTGGTGTAACTCAAGTCCAGTCAGCCTGTCCCTCTCTGGGACTGACATGTGGATGTTATGGAGAGCAGTCCTCTCTTTCCACCAGGTTAAGCTGAGATCATATAGCAAGAGACGGGCTCAGGCAGCCTCCAGCCTCATCAACCCACATAAGGCAGGCCCAAGACAAAAGAGAACTGCTTTCTCTCAGTGTTCACACATGAAATTCAAGAGAAGGCATGGACCATGTGAAGGGAGCCCTTTTTTAAAAAAAAAAAAATTTTTTTTAATTTATTTTTTATTGAAAGATAATTGCTTTACAGAATTTTGTTGTTTTCTGTCAACCTCAACATGAATCAGCCATAGGGAGCCCATTTTTAAGTAAAAGAAAATAGACCAGCCCAGAGAAAGAGACAGACAGACAACATCCTTCAAAACTCTGAATTCAACCATATTTCCACTCGATCCTAGACTCTCCCCACTTTTAAAAGAGAATTAGAATTGGGCTTCTGTTAACAACCAGAGTGGTTTCCCTGGTGGCTCAGACAGTGAAGAATCTGCTTGCAATGCGGGAGACCCGTAAAGCTCACTAACATTAACTCTCATCAATTAACAGGAGGGGTGCTCTGTGAATAGAAATCAAAATTATGACCTGCCAGAGCCATTGATAATGAATATAATTTAAAAAAAAAAAAAAAAAAAAAAACAGGGTCCCTCTCCTCAAGGAGTTCACAGTTGTGGCAAGTTCTTTTGCTTTCCTGCTATAAATAGGAACCTGCTCAGAAATGTGTGTACTATCAAAGTATGGGTGGGGAACGAGGAGGGGAAGAGAGGAAATCTTATGTAGTTGCAATCCTTTTCCAAAACAAAAATAGTAAAACCAAGCTAATGACTGAACTTGACAAATACACAGAGAAACCAGAGGAGTGGTGCACAGAACCTTGTATTTGAGACACAGCAGTACCCTTGGAGCCCCTCAGGGGGCTTCCAGAAGTCTCTTCTTTCTCATCTATCTCCTCCTCTTTGGGGGCTCCCTTGTCCTCTAGGCTGTGAGGGCCCCTCTGCCCTCCTTCCTGAGTTCCCAGAAAACCAGTTCCATTTATCCCCATGGGCAGTAAGAGGAGGTCGAATCAGATTCCTTTGAGGAAGGGACTTCAGATCCCTTCATCAGAAACCCAACAAATGTTTCCTTACCTGATAAAGTCATCTTTCCTCTTACAGTACCTCTTCTAGGAGCTATTGCTCCATTTTACCAAAAACAAACATTGGTCTATTTTACCTAAAGAAGAGAGTTAGGAAAAAAGAAGAGAGTTGGAGAGGGATGAATATGTAAGATTGTCCTTAGAAGTCAGCCCCCTAAAGCAGACCACAAAGTGAAGAATTCTAGGCAGTCCCGTCTCCCTGCCTCCACAAAACAATGCCAGCTCTTATGCTTGGCACAGCAGTTACAAACAATAAAGCCACACTTTATACCTGATAGATAATATTTATAAAATCCTACTAAAAAGATTTTGAACATGTAAAAGACTTACAATAAAGAGAGGTTTTCAACTGATAGATTTCACTGGGTTATAGAATGATTTTCAAACTCAAAGACTCCTGCTCTGTCTCATATAATAAGCATAAAACTTTTCTGGTAGGCCATTTGGCAGTGTGTTTCAAAAGCCTTGAAAATTTTCATATTTTTAAAAATGTTTTATTTTATACTGGATTATAGATGATTAACAATGTTGTGATAGTTTCAGGTGGACAGCAAAGGGACTCAGCCATACATATACATGAATCCATTCTCCCCCAAACTCCCCTCCCATCCAGGCTGCCATATAACATTGAGCAGAGTTCCCTGTGCTATACAGTAAGTCCTTGTTGTTTATCCATTTTAAATATAGTAGTGTACCTTTGTGCAGTGGCAGTATTGTAGCTAATGAGGTTTATCCAAGGTGTGATTATTGCTTATTAAGCATAGTAGTGTATACATGTTGATCCTAAATGTTTTCTGATTCAGCGATTTTAATTCCCAAGCATGGACTAGGGAGTCAGATTGCCTCCACCACTCATCAATCATGTGATTTAGCCTCTTGGAGCCTCAGTTTCCTCATCTCTAAAATGAGGATGATAATAGTAGCTACCTGATAAGCTAGCTGTAAGGATTAAAGGAAATGTATGTAATTCCTTAGAGCAGTATCCAGCATATGGTTACATACTATATGTGTTAGCTAAGTAAGTGATCAGAGATAGGAGTAGAAATACATCTCAGTATTAGTTCAAACAGCAGAATTTTAGAAAAATGTCTATTAACAGGTAATGGGCTAAATATTTATGGTGCAGCCATAAGATGTTAAACCACATAGCCACTTTAAAAAAGACTATGTCTCAGAAGAATATTTAGATTTGGGAAGATGTTCATCACATATTGTTAGTCCAAAGAAACTCAAATCAGGTTTCAAATAGTATATACAGTATGATCCAAATACAAAAATATAAAATAAAGGAAATACTTCAAAGTGCTATCGGCAAGTATCTCAAAGTTGATGGTTCAGACTTGCCAGCACAATGGAATCACCTCTGAAATTAAAAAAAAATTAATGATGATACAGGACCCCACCCATAATAATACTGATTTAATCAGTCTGGGATGTTGTCTGGGTCTCAGGATTTTTATTTTCTTCTATGTGCTTGGTTTCTTTTTCCAATTTTTTTCCTGAAATCTTCTAAAATAAACATGAATCCCCTTTATAACTAGAAATTAAAACCATCAAATGCTATCTAAAAGACATTTCAATTACTCCCGTGAGTAGCTGACTAAGCAGCTGTGCCAGTCCCGGTTTACCAGATTGTTTTCTTCCAGGGAGAGCTGGAGGAAGAAAAATGGAGGAGCTAGAGTTGGCAGAAGACTGAGAGGAGGCAGATTCAGAGCGTGAGTCACTGCCCTGCAGAACAGACCTGGGAGAGGGCTTTAGATGGAGAGAGGAGGGGATGGGGCTGCAGGAAAAGAGGCTAGGCACCTGAGGGGCGGGGGCAGGGGACCAAGAGTCCATGGCCAGCTTCACTAGCTGAGCGATTGTGTGCAGGCAGCTCTGTTATTTATGGCCCTTCGGTCTGAGGCCTTGCTCAGTGGCCACTGTGATACTGGGAATTCATTTATGTGTGTCAGCATCATGCTTTCTCTTTTACGGCATACGCTCTTGATAAGGGCTGAGAGGAGTAGGCACAACGAGGAGAGAGGAAGCAAAGGAAGGTCTAAAACTGGTAAAAAATGTAACAGACAAAAAAGTCCAGGGCTATTGGTATTTTTCTCCCTCCATGTCTAACATTAAATGCGTCGGGTCTGATGATTGAGCTTCTTCAGCCAGTGTAGCATATTTTTTTCATTCATTCAGCAAGTCCGTATTGAACTCTTTGTATGTGCCAAGCCCTGTGCCAAGTACTTTTCATCTTAATTCTTATCTAGAGCTTTAAAAAAAATGACCCAGGTACTATGGTTAGCTTGCCTTGTACAGATGAAGGATCTAAATCTTGAGTAAGTTAATGGTCCAAAATCACCCAGCCAATGTTACTCATCACCAATATCATCAGAATGGGTGGCTACCATGTATGAGCACCTACTATGTGCCAGGCACTATGAAGTGAAGTCTCTTAGTCATGTCTGACTCTTTTGAGACCCCATGGACTGTAGCCCACCAGGGTCCTCTGTCCATGGAGTTCACCAGGCAAGAATACTGGAGTGGGTTGCCATTTCTTTCTCTGGGTGATCTTTGCAACCAGGGATCAAACTCGGGTCTCCTGCATTGGAGACAGATTCTTTACATTTTAGGCCACCAGGGAAGCCAGGCACTCTTTACTAAGAGTTTTATACACATTTTCATTAATCAGCCCACTCCACCATGAGACAGTGGTTATTATTATCTCTGATTTACATAGGAGGAACGTAGGCACAGAGAGGGAAATTTCCCCAGCTGTAAAGCAACAGCAAAGGATTTCTATCCGAAAGTGTCCAACTCTGGCTCTTATTCTTAAGCCTCAATTATGCTGCTCCCACAATTTAGTGACCAAGCTTCAAAAGTCAGACCAGGCTTGATGCCCTTAATAGGCAATATATTAAAGATACATCAATTAAAGATGTTCACCTGTCTTGCCCTGTTTCTCAGTACCTGAGATTGCTACATCCTACAAGTAAATAATGTGATAACCTGGAAACCTACTCTAATCTAATTTGCTTTAAAAAAAAATCTGCCTTTTAACTACTATTTCAGGCATGTGCCCGTTATTATCCAAAAAGCCGTGGCAGAAGAGAATTATGGGAAGATGAAAGAGAAGGCAAGAAAAGGGCACCTGCTGGTTGCCACGGTGAAATGTTCCCAGGAAGCAGAAGACAGTCATTAGCATTCAGTTTAATGGTGTGTTTAGCCCCATCCATAACTGGAAGTGTGTTTACTGTTTCATACTTTCTTTGTGAGAGGGAGCCACAAATCTCATTCTCCATATTGAGAGCAAGTTAATGGTTCGAATTATGCATCCACTCACACTGTTCCTCAACCAAAGGACAGGGCAATCAGAGTTACCCGGTTACCCCAGGCTGTGCAAGTGGATACCTCAAACCCTGGTTCCCAATGGTTATCAATGATCCGGAACTGCTAGGGATATGGCCCAAAGCACCATCCCACTGAAACTGAAACAGAGTCACTTCAAAGCCCCACGGACACTTCAGCCCAACACTTTCCACTGAAATGGCACTTCCCAGGCTGTTTATCTACCCAACCCCCTGCAGTGTTTTCAAGCTCCATTGCCCACACCCTGCAAACGGGGATGCTGAGATAAAGGTACACCACCTGCAATGTGAATCAGTCCCTTCCAAGGAGGGAGTAGAAAGGTTCCTAACCACGAGGAATTTGCTAAACCCTTTCTGACCTTCTGCTGTTCCAGTGGTCCTCAAGCCTGGAAACCTATCAGAGCCACCTGGGAAGCTCCACCTCCATCCAAGATCTAGAGCATCAGTTTTTGGGGGTCCGGCCAGACACCTCTATTTCATGAATGCTCCCCAGGTGATTGAGATGTGCAGCAGGGAGTAAGAAGCATGGCTCCCATTCCTCCCTGGTCTCTCACTGCCCCTGACTTACACATCTGGCATTTTACTCCCTTTGCCAGATAGACATCTTCATCAAGCCAGAGTTTCCAGGAGACAGTGTTGTTCGGTGCTAAGCAGGCAGCCCCTGAGGCCCGGCTGGCCTGGGTTTGAATCCCAGCTCTGCACTAACTGTCTGTGGACAAGTAACTTAAACATACTGTGCTGCAGTTATCCTACCTGCACAACCAGGACGGGAATAATGGCTGCCTTGGAGGACTGTTGAAAGCACAAAATTCCGGCACACTTAGTGTTCAATAAATGACAGCCATCACCACAGGTAAACATGATTTAAACCACTTCTAATGGAAGAGGGGAAGGAAGGCTGTCCTGGACCAGTGGGTTTCCACTGTAGGTAAGCAGAGCAATGCCCAATTTTATATTCTCAAAACACAATTTTAGCACATAGTGGGAGAATGGATTTCTCCCTTGATTAGTTAGGAAGAGGCCAGATAGCAGCAACAAGGACCTCAGACTGTGTATTTCAAGATGAACAGCTCTGAACAACCCTGCTTTTTCCCTTTTCCAGTCCTAAAAGTACTGAGGTTGGGTATTCAAAATACCCAGGTGTAAACCAGGGGTGGGGGGAGGGGAGGTGGGCAGCGGGAAGCAAACAGAAATGAAAAATCAACAATTATCTGGCTTGGGACAACACAGATAGACTCAGATAATTGCAATGATTTTCCAGTTTCCACATAGGCTTATAGGTTCTTCACAGACATTAAAAAAATATGCATTGAGTGCTTGCTGTATACCAGAGCCAAATGGTTTCCTTGCACACTTTTCTCATTCTCACAGCAGGCACCTAAAATAGATGCTATTTTAAGTAAGCCACCAAGGCTCAAAGAGATTATATGATTTATCTAGGGTTACACAGTAAGTGGAAAAATTGGGACCTAAAATCTATAAACTCCAACCTTAACCAATATACTGTACCCCCTCCCAGGTTTCTGTTAGGCAGAATAAATACATGATCATTATCTCATGACAAGTGGGTTGCAAAGGCTTACCTGCAACCAGGCACCATCCCCAAATCCAGCTCAACAGCCTGACTGTCACCTGCCTCGCCACACTACCTGCTCCTTTGTTCACTGAAGGGCCTTTGGGAAATAATAAAAGTACATCTTCACAGAGGTCTTGGAGTCCCACAGAAATATCACATGATCTGAAGACACCCCCCGCACCGTCCAACCCAATCCTGGTGTTAGTTCATGAAGCAGTATCTCAACCTTTGCTTGCCAAACTCTTCAAAGCTAGTTTCCACCTCCGATTGCACCCTCTTCTCCAAACAATCCTGTAAGTAGCTGTGTTCTCAATGTTCCCAATAGAAAAAACAAAGTCAAGAAGGAATGAAAACTAGTGCTAAAAAAGAATCTAGTTGTTCTCCCTGTCTCCATTTTTTTGCCTCTGTTGTACATCTTTACGGAGGTGATATCATCTATTGTAAGAATGGAAAATAGACAACATATGTACTACTAGATATCCCATCTGAGCCCCTGCAGACAGTACTAATTGATCTCAGCACTCCTCCCACTGAGTCAGGAAACTGCCTCAAAATTCTTCTAGCTAAGGGCTCCTAGAAGCAACTGCCAATCAAATAATGCTGGCACTGCAGATAAAGCACATTTTGTTCTTGGTATAGTGGTTAAGAGTCTGTATTTTATTAAACCCATATTAGAATCCCAGCTCTGACTATGTGACCAGGAACATGTTACTTAGCCAATCTGAGCCTTATCAGTAAAATAAAGACTGTCACACTTCCTTGAGAGAACTATCATTAAGAGAAGATGAGAAATGCCTGTACATCTCCAGGTTCCTTGTCTGGTACACAGAGGGTCCTTGATAAATGGTATATATCCATCCCATTCCTTAACAAACATTTTTGAGCATTACCATGTACAACCCATCAGCAACTGGAACTACAGGAATGAACAAGTTAGAAAAGGTTATTGATCTCATGTCACATGCTAGTGGAGAGAGCAGGGTTTTTTGTAAATAATTATTTATCAAATAATTTCAGCTTGTGATAAATGGAATAAAAGATAGGGCTGAGTGATGAGATAAAGAACATCAGGATGGGGTAGGTGGGAACATGGGGGAGTCTCAGACACTACAGAAAGTTTCATCCCTCTCAAGTGCCAGCGCTTGACTCCCTGGCAGAGGAAAAAACAAGTGGAAATGGAACCAAGTGGTGTTTTGAAGCACTGTGATGGTAAAGAAAGCAGATTATTCAGAGTGCCTCTCCCCCCTGACCCTCTCTTGTTTGACTGGCTCTAGTCCCAGGATGAGAGAAATAGAACACTCAGTGCTATATTCATGTGCTCTGACGAGGCCCCTTTTAAGTCCCAGCTAATATGTGGCAATCAGCCTGCAATCCGTAGCACAGACCCAGGTACCCTAGCTAATCAGCCCCACACCCCTGGGAACCCATCCTGGCACATGACCCCCTTCCTCTCTCATGCTCCCTCCCCCTTCCCTGCTCCCACCTCTACAAGTTCCTCTCTCCACTTTCTCCTCTTTCCTCCTCCACTTCCCCATGCCTGTGAGTACAGAGACCACTGAAGTCAGGGGTGGGACTCTTCAGCCCCCTTGATAAATACTTGCTGCAGGACTGGATTTCATTCCCAGGTATGGGCCCAACAGCCAGAGATATAGATAAGTATCAATGCCCATGAAAGGGACATAGAGAGGTATAGGCCTGGGGGCCACTGAAGAGTGACCCTAAAGATACATGTGCATTCAAAGGAAGATATAACCAGATACTAATCACCTGTGTGTGTATGATGCTTCACAAATCATTTTCATAGTATCTTTCTTCCAGCAACCTTGAGAGGCTTTAAGCAGAAGCTTTAAGAAGCTTAATAGTACTGAATTTTGCTCAGGGAGGCTCAGTTGGCCAGTGGAAGAGCCAGGACTAAAACTTGTTTTGTTTTGTTTTTTAAATAATCTCTTCCCCAAGACACACACACACACACACTCAAAATCCAGAGTTTTCTCCCTCTGCATCAGTCAGAGTTCTCAAGGAATTAGTTCCCATGATTGTGGAGGCTGGTAGATCCAAAATGTCTAGGGCAAGCCAGTAGGCTGGAAATTTAGGTAAGGGCTGATGTTATAGTCTTGACTTTGAGATCCATAAGGCAAGCAATCTGGTTGGAAACAGGAAGGATTTCTATGTTACAGTCTTGAGGCAGAATTCCTTCTTCTCTGAAGATGTGGTACATATACAAAATGGAATATTACTCAGTCATAAAAAGAAAGGAAACTGGGTCATTTGTAGTGATATGGATGAACCTAGAATCTGTCATACAGAGTGAAATAAGTCAGAAAAACAAATATCATATGTTAATGCATATGTATGGAATCTAGAAAAATGGTACTGATGAACCTATTTGCAAGGCAAGAATAGAGATACAAATGTAGAGATTGGACTTGTGGACACAGTGGAGGGAAAGAGAAAGTGGGATGAATTGAGAGAGTAACATTGACATATATACACTACCATAGTGACATATATACACTATTTTATACCCTAGCTTTGTATAAAATAGATAGCTACTGGGAAGCTGTTGTATATATATATAGCACACAGAGCTCAGCTTGGTGCTCTGTGATGACCTAGAAGGGTGGGATATGGGGGGTGGGGGTGGGAGGGAGGCTCAAGAGGGAGGGGATATATATACACATATAGCTGATTCATGTTGTTGTACAGCAAAAATTAACACAACATTGTAAAGCAACTGTACTCCAATTTAAAAATTCTTTTTTTAAAAAAGAATTCCTTCTCTGAAAATCTTCAACTGAATGGATGAGGCTCACCCACATTATGGAAGGTAGTAGTCTGCTTTCCTTGGGGTTCCCTGGTGGTGCAGATGGTAAAGAATCTGCCTGCCATGTGGGAGACCTGGGTTCGATCCCTGGATTGGGAAGATGCCCTGGAGAAGGGAAGAGCTCCCCACTCCAGTATTCTGGCCTAGAGAATTCCATGGTCAGTGGAGCCTGGCAGGCTACAGTCCATGGGGTCACAGAGTCAGACACGACTGCTTTCCTTGAAGTCAACTGATTGTAAATAATCACATCTACAAAATATGTTCACAGCAACAACATTTAGACTAGTGTTTGACCAAAAAACTGGGCACCGTAGCCTGGCCAAATTTACCACATAAAACCCACCACCACATCCTCCTTGAATCATTTTCATGCATCATTTCACTTAATCCTCACAATAACCTATGAGAGGACTGCTTTCCGTTTTACAGATGAGGAAACCAGAGACATCTCTTTATTTCAAAGAGATAAAGTCACTTACCAGGTCTCTCACATAGCTCAGATGGCTAAGCCAGGAGACCACCTCCCATTACAGAGACTTCTCAGGGCCACAATTTATCCCTAAGGAAGGCAGCAGTTTATACCTAAGGTAAGACAACTAAAAATCATGAGACCTGTGTTTGGCATAGACATATCAGAATTTACACACAATGTAGTGAAGTGATCCTAAAAGGCATTCAAGCAATGCTTCAATTATTCATAGATGCCTCTCTGGGCCTTCTTCAAGGCACTGAAGCAATACACAGAGACTGTCTGGAAGAATACATACAAAACCTGGAAGGAAAACTGGGTGGCCAGGGGACAAGGAAGCGAAACTGACTTTTTAGCACTCATCCTATCTGCCCTTTGAAATTTGAACTATGTGAATGGGTTGGTTACTCAATTAACAAAATTAAAATAAATAAGAAAAAATAAAACAAAAAATTTAAAATGAGCCTACAAGGACCCTGTCAGCCTCATGATTGCATACCTGCAACTTTGCTCAAGAAACAGAAAAAAGGATGAGGCAGGCAGCCATGCCTTGCCAAGCTGTTTATGAACACTTAGCTCTCATTGACTCTGGCTTCTTCCAAAAATCAGAAATGTTCTCAAAGACTGAGGATTTGACATAGGTAGAGGTATTCAAAGAATTTACTTCAGGCTCTGAAAACAATTCCAAGAGGAGTCTGAAAATCCTTTTGAGCAAAAGCAGTATCATCAGAGAAAGTATATATCACTCCCAAGGTGACACTTTGAAGGAGAAGCATTCACTGGGCAGTGTAAATTCAAGTTCCATCCTTTTTTTTTTCTTTTTTTCCTTCCTTATTTTTTGAATCTGTTACACTACAGTCTTCAAAGTACTTGATCGAGTACCACATGAAAGAATTAGACCAGGAATTGCAAAATCAATTCCCTTCCAAGTTCAGGCAGGAAGTATAAACAAACATTTGAAGCTCTCAGGGAGTATGATAACAGGGATTTGTGGAGACCACAGGGAAAAGACCCTGCCTGCCTGGAGCACCCACAATCAACTGTACTCAAAGTAGTGTGCTGAGCAATGATTTCATCTCTGATCAGATTCGCCCATTGCTGTTGTTGACTCTTTGCGACCCCATGGACTGCAGCATTCTAGTCCTCCCAGTCCCTCATCATCTCCCAGAGTTCACCAAAGTTCATGTGCATTGAACTGGTGATGCCATCCAATCATCTCATCTTCTGCTGCCCTCTTCTCCTTTTGCCTTTAATCTTTTCCAGCATCAGGGTCTTTTCCAATGAGTCAGATCTTCGCATCAGGTGGCCAAGGTATTGGAGCTTCAGCTTTAGCATCAGTCCTTCCAAAGAGTATTCATGGTTGATTTCCCTTAGGATTGACTGGTTTGGTCTCTTTGCTGTCCAAGGGATTCTCATTTGCCAATAGTCTACCACTTTACCTCTGATGAACTAAGAATTTCTCTTTAAGAACAAGAGATAACTGAAGACAGCAGAGAGTTATAAGGAGGAAGGTTTCAGATCACCAAAAGGACTAATATTGTTTTAAAAAAAAAGAGACAGCAGGCCCGGTATGACTCAGGAAATTCAAACAAGGGCTCTGGGATAGGCTAAAGGGTGGGATGGGGAGGGAGATGGGAAGTAGATTCAGGAGGGAGGGTCATGGGTGTACCTATGGCTGATTCTTGTTCATGTATAACAGAAAACCACAGAATTCTGTAAAGCAATTATCCTTTAATTAAAAAATTTTTTAAAAATAAAAAGCTTGAACCCACCTTATATTGGGTGAAATCTACATGAGTAGTTGGGGGCCAAGAAATGCTAAAAGGCAAAATGGTGGCCTGAGGAGGCCTTACAAATAACTATGAAAAGAAGAGAAGTGAAAGGCAAAGGAGAAAAGGCAATAATGCAGAGTTCCAAAGAATAGCAAGGAGAGATAAGAAAGCCTTCCTCGGGGGGCGGGAAAAAAAAGAAAGCCTTCCACAGCGATCAATGCAAAGAAACAGAGGAAAGCAATAGAATGGGAAAGACTAGAGATGGCTTCAAGAAAATTAGAGATACCAAGGAAATATTTCATGCAAAGATGGGCTCAATAAAGGACAGAAACAGTATGGACCTAACAGAAGCAGAAGATATTAAGAAGAGGTGGCAAGAAGACACAGAAGAACTGCACAAAAAAGATCTTCATGACCCAGATAATCAGGATGGTGTGATCTCTCACCTAGAGCCAGACATCCTGGAATGTGAAGTCAAGTGGGCCTTAGGAAGCATCACTACGAACAAAGCTAATGGAGGTGATGGAATTCCAGTTGAGCTATTTCAAATCCTGAAAGATGATGCTCTAAAAGTGTTGCACTCAATATGCCAACAAATTTGGAAAACTCAGCAGTGGCCACAGGACTGGAAAAGGTCAGTTTTCTTCTTTTTTTTTAATGTTCCTGTATTTTATTTTATTTTATTTTAAAAGGTCAGTTTTCATTCTAATCCCAAAGAAAGGCAATGCCAAAGAATGCTCAAACTACTGCACAATTGCACTCATCTCACATGCTAGCAAAGTAATGCTCAAAATCCTCCAGGCCAGGCTTCAACAGTACATGAGCAGTGAAATTCCAGATGTTCAAGCTAGATTTAGAAAAGGCAGAGGAACCAGAGATTAAATTGTCAACATCCGCTGGATCATAGAAAAAGCAAGAGAGTTCCAGAAAAACATCTACTTTTGCTTTATTGACTATGCCAAAGCCTTTGACTGTGTGGATCACAATAAACTGTGGAAAATTCTGAAAGAGATGGGAATACCAGACCACCTGACCTGCCTCCTGAGAAATCTGTATGCAGGTCAAGAAGCAACAGTCAGAAACGAACATGAAACAACAGACTGGTTCCAAATTGGGAAAGGAGTATGTCAAGGCTATATATTGTCACACTGTTTATTTAACTTATATGCAGAGTACATCATGAGAAATGCTGGACTGGATGAAGCACAAGATGGAATCAAGATTGCCAGGAGAAATATCAATAACCTCAGATATGCAGATGACACCACCCTTATGACAGAAAGTAAAGAAGAACTAAAGAGCCTCTTGATGAAAATGAAAGAAGAGAGTGAACAAGTTGGCTTAAAGCTCAACATTCAGAAAACTAGGATCATGGAATCCAGTCCCATCACTTCATGGCAAATAGATGGGGAAACAGTGAAAACAGTGACAGACTTTATTTTGGGGGCTCCAAAATCACTTCAGGTGGTGACTACTGCCATGAAATTAAAAGACGCTTGCTCCTGAGAAGAAAAGTTATGACAAACCTAGACAGCATATTAAAAGGCAGAGACATTACTTTGCTGACAAAGGTCGGTCTAGTCAAAGCTATGGTTTTTCCAGTAGTCATGTATGGATGTGAGAGTTGGACTATAAAGAAAGCTGAGTGCCAAAGAATTGATACTTTTGAACTGTGGTGTTGGAGAAGATTCTTGAGAGTCCCTTGGACTGCAAGGAGATCCAACCAGTCAATCCTAAAGGAAATCAGTCCTGAATATTCATTGGAAAGACTGATGCTGAAGCTGAAACGCCAACACTTTAGCACCTGATGCAAAGAACTGACTCACTTGAAAAGACCCTGATGGTGGGAAAGTTTGAAGATGGGAGGAGAAGGGGATGACTGAGGATGAGATGGTTGGATGGTACCACCAACTCAATGGACATGAGTTTGAGTAAACTCAGGGAATTGGTGATGGACAGGGAGGCCTAGCTTGCTGCAGTCCACGGCGTCACAAAGAGTCAGACATGACTGAGTGACTGAACTGAGTTGGGGGCCCAGCTGAATGTGGGTTATGGGTACTTCTGCAAAGTTATATATAAATTCAACTTTTGTAAATAAAAGATAAATAAAAATAATAAATTCAACTTTTCAGTTATATATAAAAAAAGAGAGAGAGACAGCAGGCCCAAAATGGAGTCACTTGTGTTAAGGCCAAGTCACCAAACCGAGACACAATACTGAAGTTAATTACAGTTTCAACCTTTTCCAGGAGTGGAATCTTAACCCAGTCAACTTGGAGCACCAATGAGTTAATCTGCCTGATAGACCTATGCTGCCCTTAAAGGAAGGTGATCTTGCCACAAGCAATCTACTCTTCGTTAGTAACTTTCTTGTCTTGTCCCTTTCTGCCTATAAAGGTCTTTTCATTCTGTACAGTTCTTCACAGCTCCTTTCTATTTGTTCTATGGGATGCTGCTTGCTTTATGAACCATCAAATAAAGCTAAAGAGAGTTTTAAAATTTATTCAGTTGAATTTTTTTTTAACCTAAGCTAATAATGGGAGATAGTCAACGTGAAATGATTAGCAACAAGAAGAATGAGTTTCCTGTTGTTTGGAGGTATTCGAGGACATTGGTTTCATGCTGGCTATTTGTTTTTGTCATTTAGTTGCTCAGTCATGTCCACCTCTTTCCATCCTCATGGACTGTAGCACTCCAGACTTCCCTGTCCTTTACTATCACCAGGAGTTTGCTCAAACTCAAATCCATTGAGTCCATGATGTCATCCAACCATCTCATCTTCTGTCACCCCTTCTCCTCCTGCCCTCAGTCTTTCCCAGAATCAGGGTCTTTTCCAATGAATAAAGGTAGTCAAACTATTGGAGCTTCAGCTTCAGTATCAGTGCTTCCAGTGAATATTCAACACTGATTTCCGTTAGGATTGACTTGTTAGATCTCCCTGTTGTCCAAGGGACTCTCAAAGGTCTTCTTCACCACCACAGTGCAAAAGCATCAATTCTTTGGCACTCAGCCTTGCTTATGGTTCAACTCTCACATCTGCACATGACTACTGGAAAAACCATAGCTTTGACTATACTGACCTTTGTTGGCAAAGTGACATCTCCACTTTTGAATATGCTGTCTAGGTTTGTCTTGGCTTTTCTTCCGAGGAGCAAGCATCTCTAATTTCATGGCTATAGTCACCAGCTGCAGTGATTTTGGAGCCCAAGAAAATGAAGTCTGTCACTGTTTTCATTGTTTCCCCACCTATTTGCCATGAAGTGATGGGACTGGATGCCACGATCTTAGTTTTTCAAATGTTGGGTTTTAAGCCAGGTTTTTCACTCTACCTTTTCACCTTCATCAAGAGGCTCTTTAGTTCGTCTTCGCTTTCTGCCATTAGGGTGGTGTCGCCTGAGGTCATCTGTCAACCTCAATACCTGAGGTTATTGATATTTCTCCCAGCAATCTTGATTCCAGCTTAACATTTAGCTGTAGGAGATTCTGTATTTGATGATCATGTGGAAGTGATGACCTCGAAATTTTTTTCCTACCTAGAAATTTGATGGGTATGTAACTGATGAAGGACAGACTCAGGGGGAATATTCAAATTGAACCAATATTACTTGCACAGCCCTTCCTCTTTCTTCCTTCATACCCTTCTATTTTGAACAATCAAAAGTGTTCCACAGCATAGATTTATTTTTCACATCTGCTGTTATTAAGTCACTAAGTTGTGTCCAACACTTTTATGACCCCATAGACTGGGGCCCACCAGACTCCTCTGTCCATGGGATTCCCCAGGTGAGAATACTGGATAGGTTGCCATTTCCTTCTCCAGGTGATCTTCCTGACCCAGGAATCAAAGTCCTGTATCCTGCATTGGCAGAAGGATTCTTTACCATTGAGCCAACAGGGAAGCCCTTCACATTGGTTAAATATGTTATTGTTAAAATAAAAGATTTATTTTCTTTCTTCTGTCCTTCTTTCTTATTTTCCTCCTTGAAATTTCTTTCTATTCCTTCCTTCCTTTTTTCTTCTTCATTCTTTCCTTTTCTTTTTTCCTCCCTCCCTTTCTTCCTTCCTTCCTTGATAGTTCTCTCTCTGTCCCTCTCTTCTCTTTCTTTCTTTCTCTCTCTCTCATACATAATCTCTCCCACACACATCTATTCCTCTGCTAATAGCCTCCTAAATTTCTTTAGGAAACCATTCTCAGCCACATGATTCTGATCAGTCTCTACTTCCTACTTAAGGAGTGGATCATGCGATCCAGACCTGTCTAATAATTATAATTTTACCCCCAGGAACCACAGTGATTGGTTCAGGGATGGGCACATGATATAAGATGGTACAATCAGAGTGACACAGAGACCAGTATGGTAGTTTTGGGAAAACAACTCTCTTTCAACTAGACTTAGACAAGGAAGATGTAGATATAGAGATGCTGGCAGCCATTTTGCTACCATACTGAGCCTAAAAATGAAGAATTCCTGGAGGACAAAGGATGTAAGAGATGAAGAGAGATTAAGTCTAGAGCTGCCAAATCAAACTTTCTCTGGATTTTTCTATGTAAGATAATATCCTATTTTGGTAAAGTCATCTTGAGTTTTGTTTTCTGTCATTTATCACCAAAATAGTTCTAATGAATACATCTGTCAGTAGTAATGTGTTCCTTTGGATTTAAGAGTTGAAATTCTAAATCTGCCATAATCCCCATGAAAATGAAAACACTTTGGGGAAGGAGACTGATAGGAGGGGGAGAATTTAGGAATTATAATGATGGTAGGGGCTTCAAGAATTTCCTTTTAGATAACTCCAATGATTTTCAAGTTTTATTTCAACAACAAAATGCTCTTTCAGAGAATATCATTCACAGAATCCTAGATAGATAGCTCATTCCACTCTGGTTATACAAGGTCAATAGGAGTGCTACTGGGTCTTTCCACATACTGCTTCTACCATCCAAAGACTTTTCCTACCCACCATTTTCCCCCACTCACCCTAAGCCAGTTTGGTAAATAAATTATCACCTCTGAATAATTCAGATTAAATGTCACATCCATTGAGATGACTTCTCTGAAGTGTGATGATGGGTACCCTGCTCAAGTGCTCCCACATCATCCTTTATGTCCCACTATGGTAAATAGAATGAGATGCACAATGAGTTGCAATTGCTCACATCTTTATCTGCCTGCCCACCTGGAAATTGGTTCTGAGGGTACAGATAATGTCTTATACACTTCTGTGTATTACACACATCATGCTCAGAAGGATTTGGTAAGTGGATGAGTGAATAAATGGATGAATGAGATCATGTGCCCCCAGGAAGCAGTGAAAGGGAAGGTGTTAGTCGCTCAGTCACGTCCAACTCTTTGTGACTCCATGGACTGTAGCCCAATAGGCTCCTCTGTCCATGGGATTTTCTGGGCAAGAATACTGGAGTAGCTATTCCCTTCTCCAGCGGATCTTCCAGATTTGGAATTGAACTTTAGTCTCCTGCATGGCAGGCAGAATCTTTATAGTCTGAGCCATCAGGGAAGCCAGGAAGCAGTAACTACCTGCTTCTTCATATCAAAGCTCATGGTTTAAGCTTAGCTCAGAGGCTGAGCTACAGAAGTCATAACTGGGAGCAGTGTTTCCTACTTGCCCACAAACTGTCCTTCCCTACTCTGTTTTTAACAATTCTACTTGAATATTTCATTTCTTTGAATTAAGGCATAGAAGTCTCTTTTTTAAGCATAAGCATCCTTTGGAAGAGTGACATCAAATCCCCATTAAGACATAAGCTCCAGAAAAGCAGGGATTTTTTGGCCTCTATTTTGTACACTGAATAGTGTCTGCCCATAATGGGGGCTCTATAAATCTTTGTTTAGGGGCTTCCTTGGTGGGCCAGTGGTTGAGACTTAGCCTTCCCATGCAGGGGGAATGAGTTCAATCACTGGTCAAAGAACTAAGATCCTGCCTGACGCATGGTGCAGCCAAAAATAAAAAATAAATAAAAATAAACACTTCAAAGTGTGGCACAATAAAGGACAGAAACGGTCTGAACCTAATAGAAGCAGAAGATACTAAGAAGAGGTGGCAAGGATACACAGAAGAACAATACAAAAAACATCTTAATGACCCAGATAACCACAATGGTGTGATCACTCATCTAGAGTCATTCTGGAATGTGAAGTCAAGTGGGCCTTAGGAAGCATCACTACAAACAAAGCTAGTAGAGGTGATGGAATTCCAGTTGAGCTCTATCAAATCCTAAAAGATGATGCTGTGAAAGTGCTGCACTCAATATGCCAGCAAATTTGGAAAACTCAATATTAGCCATGGGACTAGAAAAGAAAGGCAATCCAAAGAATGTTCAAACTACCACAAATTGTACTCATCTCACATGCTAGCAAAGTAATGTTCAAAATTCTCCAAGCCAGGCTTCAACAGTATATGAACGAAGAAATTCAAGATGTTCAAGCTGGATTTAGAAGAAGAACCAGAGATCAAATTGCCAACATCCGTTGAATCATAGATAAAGCAAGAGAGTTCCAGGAAAACATCTACTTCTGCTTTATTGACTATGCCAAAGTCTTTGACGGTGTGGATCACAACCAACTGTGGAAAATTCTTAAAGATATAGGAATACCAGACCACCTGACTTGCCTCCTGAGAAATCTGTATGCAGGTCAAGAAGCAACAGTTAGAACTGGACATGGAACAATGGACTGGTTCAAAATTGGGAAAGGAGTATGTCAAGGCTGTGTATTCTCACCCTATTTATTTAACTTATATGCAGAGTACATCATGTGAAAATGCCAGACTAGAATGAAGCACAAGCTGGAATCAAGATGGCCAGGAGAAATCTTAATTATCTCAGACATGCAGATGACACCACCCTTATGGCAGAAAGTGAAGAAGAACTAAAGAGCCTCTTGATGAAAGTGAAAGAGGAGAGTCAAAAAGTTGGCTTAAAGCTCAACATTCAGAAAACTAAGATCATGGCATCTGGTCCCATCACTTCATGACAAATAGGCGGGGAAATAATGGAAACAGTGACAGACTTTATTTTCTTGGGCTCCAAAATCACTGCAGATGGTGACTGCAGCCATGAAATTAAAAGATGCTTGCTCCTTGGACGAAAAGTTATGACCAACCTAGACAGCATATTAAAAAGCAGAGACATTCCTTTGCCAACAAAGGTCCATCTAGTCAAGGCTATGGCTTTTCCAGTAGTCATGTATGGATGTGAGAGTTGGACTATAAGGAAAGCTGAATGCCAAAGAATTGATGTTTTTGAACTGTGGTGTTGAAGACTCTTGAGAGTCCCTTGGACCACAGGGAGATCCAACCAGTCCATCCTAAAGGAGATCAGTCCTGAGTGTTCATTGGAAGGACTGATGCTGAAGCTGAAGCTCCAATACTCTGGCCACCTGATGTGAAGAACTGACTCCTTGGAAAAGATCCTGATGCTGGGAAAGATTGAAGGCAGGAGGAGAAGGGGACGAGAGAGGATGAGATGGTTGGATGGCATCACCGACTCAATGGATATAAGTTTGAGCAAGCACTGGGTGTTGGTGATGGATAGGGAAGCCTGGCATACTGGAGTCCATGGGGTTGCAGAGTCAGACACAACTGAGCAACTGAACTGAACTGAAATACTTCAAAAAAAAAACCTGTCTTCTTTAAAACAAAACTCTTATCAATGAATGAATCAGAGGACATTCAAGTTTGAAGTAAACTTATAGAGAAGCTTGTTCAATGATTTCCAAAGATTGTGTTCTAAGGGACTAATATATTAAGAGTGTTATATTCAAATAAGTATATGAACCACTGTATACTATTTCTCACTGCCAAAGATTCACACTGCACATTAAATAGTAATAATTTCTATGGCAACAATGCCTACTTAAGTTTGCTCAGCCCAGAGTTTTAAATTTATTTGGCCAGAGAAAACTTGTTGTTTGGGGCTTTAGTGTAACACCTAGTGACATTCCGTGGAACTAATGTTCCAGGCAACACATTTTGGGAAGTGGCACCCTCGTCCAAATTGTTCATTTTTCAGTGGAATCATAAATGGTTTACATCTATACAATTTTTATTTTTTAATTCAAGTGCTTGCTTTGCTACCATCTCCTTTAAGCCTCACAAAATTCTGAGAGATCACTGAGATAGTATCCCTGTTTTGAAGATAAGGAAATAGAGGTCCAGAGGGCTTAAGGGATTTGCTCAAGGTCACACAGCTAGCTAGTGACAGAGATGAGAAGAGAAACCAAGTCTCCTATTAATCCAGTTATCACCAATTAACACCTTAGCGGGTGTCTAGCCAATCTTTCTCCATACAAGGAAAACACATTAAAAGCAGTATCTTTCTCAAAGAAACCTAGAATGGATCATTTTTGTTTGAGGAAGATAGAAATATTTAAGAATGCGAGAATTCTTCTTAAGCATTTGAATTGATTTTCCTCCTTACTGACAACTTCAAAAGATTAAGGATGACCTCAAGAATCCTGCTTACCCTTATCACCTATCCAGTGCATTCTTCAAGCCGAGACGTGGCACATTCATGGCACATATGCCATCCCAGTCCCTCCCTTGACCTAATTCAGTACCAGCCACCAGTGGTGGGCATGGCCTGAGATTTTCTGAATCAAGCTCTTTAGGCAGACACTATGGATAGATTCGGAGAAGGCAATGGCAACCCATTCCAGTACTCTTCCTGGAAAATCCCATGGACGGAGGGGCCTGGTAGGCTGCAGTCCATGGGGTCGCTAGGAGTCGGACACAACTGAGTGACATCACTTTCACTTTTCACTCTCGTGCATTGGAGAAGGAAATGGCAACCCACTCTAGTATTCTTGCCTGGAGAATCCCAGGGATGGGGGAGCCTGGTGGGCTGCCGTCTATGGGGTCACACAGAGTCGGACACGACTGAAGTGACTTAGCAGCAGCAGCATGGATAGATTAGAATTGGCCCCACATTGAAGTCTATTTGGCATCTTGGTTTTTACCTCCTACACTGCCCCCTCAGGCTAATGAAGTATAAATGTACTCCTCAAAGTGACAAGCAGGGTTTTGTTTTTATTTGCCTGGAGTATACATCTTTCAAAGTACTGATGCTTATTCTTATAAGAATCCAGTGATTTGTATATGTGAATACATATTTATAAATGAAAGAGCTTTGGAACCAAAGAATTATACTAGTAAAGGCATTATCATTGTGATTATTGCTCTTTTGGTTCATCTATATAAACTAGTGCCAGCAAAAAAAAAAAATAAAAAAAAAAAATAAACTAGTGCCAGCATACTTTGTCTTCCCACTTCCTACTTCTAGTTTAGATTCATTTGTTCTAAGTATTAGATGCTTTATCCCAGGTAGCCTCAAATAATTTTTAAAAATCAAAACAAAGTTGAGCTTCATTTTAAATAGGCCCTTGATTAGTGCAACATTTATAAATGTTTACTTAAAGTATAACTAGATACAAGTTGAAGAGCAAAAAACACTCAGTTTAATTCCAACTATCACTGGATTTAGTGCCTCCTGTAGACCTGGCCAAGAGAGGTCTGTGCAAGCCCCTGCACTTCAGAGATGCCTGTCTGCTCCTTCCTCTGACCCCACCTCAGCCCATGGAGTGAGGACTCCCAGAACCCAAAGGAACTTTTCTACCTGGCTCCAGCACCCACCTCTTTCCTGTCTAAATGGCCCTACATTCAATTTTGTGACCATGCAGACCTCTTGCTTAGGGTCCACTTTCCTGAGAGGGTGTGGATATTGCTCAGTGTGGGGCTGGGTGTGCACTCACCTGCACTCAAGGAAGGATGTGCATGTGTGGTACAGGAGGCAGATGAAAGTGGAAGAGAATGAGGGTACTCAGGTCAGACTCCGCTTGCCCCATCATGTTCCACAGGGAAACTCTTCTGAGGTGTTCAAGAATTCTCAATTCAAACTGGCCTTCCAGAGCATTATGAACGTCTACTTATCAAGGTAGAAGAATGGAATATATTTTATTTAGCAGTTTCCTGGCTTGGTTTACACATTTTAAATACTCACACATATGTAAGTGAACTTCCATTTATAAGTACTCTCACTCTGGGCCCAGAGAGTCTTAGATATGGACCTGACTGGAGTTTTCCGTACTTTGTAGCTCTCAAAACAGCCTTCTCTGATTTTTTCAAAATGTGATCTGTCACTCAAGGTCAATCTGAGGTATAATCCTAACTCTAGAGGGAAGATGCAATGATGGTTCTGTCTCAACATTGCACACAAACAGGTATTTGTTTATTTACTGAACACCCAGAAGATTCTTCAGTGTTATGAAGGATTTAAAGTTTATCAGATGGTTTACCTTTTTTTTCAGTCATATTCTATGACATACGTAGAAATCCTTGTAAACTACAAAATACTATTCAAAGGTAAGAGATTTTTATTTCTATCTTTCAAAACCGTATCTTACAGAAAGGACAGGCTGTGATTTCTTTCATCACTGTATGACTGAAGTTGTTGGATATTTCATTTGTGATTCTAAGCAGATGCATAAGAAATGAATGACTTTTTAAAATACCCTGGTTTCCCCCATGTTCTCCTCATAAATTATTTTATTTGGGGTCCTTATCACTGAGGAAACACACTTGCTTAAGGTAAATGATTTTAATTTCACATCACATGTAGAAAGCCACAAGCAATGCATGCCTTTGTATGTTTCCATGTTTGTAGGTTGTCTCCGAACATCTGGGCAGGTACTCAACTTTCCCTGAAGCCTAGAGGCATAGCTAGGCTGAGGAGAGCTCATCCCTGCAAAAAAAATCAAGCAAAACTAAAAGAAAGTTCACATGGGTTTCCAGGTGCCACAGACTTTGCAGATTAGGAGAGCCCAGGATAGAAAGAACTTCACTAAAGAGTTGCTTCTCAGTTATCCAGGCAGTGAAACAGGAAAAATAGAAACCCAGAGAGGATACAAACTTTATCCCAGTCTAGAGTTCCTATCCGCTTCTCCCACTAAACTCTTCTCAACTCAGACATTGAGAAATTGCATTTTTAGAACCAATTGATGTCTATTGATCTCTCAGGGCTCTTGTTGGCAGAGATTTACTATTTTATATATTTTTATTGAGCAGCTACTATGTGCTAGGTTCTGTTCTGAGCATTGGGAATAATGGTGAATAAGATGAATATGGTCTCTGCTCTCATGGAACATTTTTATGGTTTTAAAGAATGGTCTCTTTGAGATTCCTTCTCCAAAACTTCTCCATCCTTATTAACTCCTCCCCTGCCAAAACAAATTTTGGACAGGTAACAGAGTGCTACCAAGGAAATAAAACAGGAAGTGTAATAAGGGGTGACTGGAGGGAGTGCTATATTAGTCTAAGTGGTCAAAGAAGGCATTTCTGAGGATATAAGCTTTGAACGAACACTTAGATAGAAGGAGTAGGCAGGCAGGCCTCTGGGGTGGGAGCACTCTGAGTGGCTAAATCCTGACTACCCTCCCTCCACTGTGCCTACCCAGCCCATAGGAAACACATTCATCCTGTCCCACAAATGACACAGGATTGTTGCTCCCATTGCTCCCCTCCCTCCTGGCTCAACCATCACAGACAGTTCCAGTCAGCCTCCTGCCTGCAGAATCTTCTAGGCAAGGGCATGCACCCTTAGTACCTCTAGATATTCATTCTATATTTCTCTTATTTGCCTAGAAGTGGTAGCAGTGGTCAGGAAAAATTCAAAGCGTTTTCCTAAGACACCCCCTCTGTTAATCCCACCTTCTCCAATTTCTGGTCTTCCTCTTATGTAGGCTGGAGATAAGCAATAGATAGGAGGCACAATTTTTGCTGACTCTCAGCAATTCTCCATGGACGAGTCTAGTGTCTAGCATATTTTTTTCCCAGAAGGCATGAGTACTTATCACTCACTATGCTCAACCATGAAGACTTAGTTAAGCCTCTGAGAATACAATGAAAATCAATTTAACATGCTGGTATGAACATGAGAGGTGGACAATAAAGAAGGCAGAGTGCCGAAGAATTGATGCTTTCTGACTATGGTGCTGAAGAAGACTCTTGAGAGTCCCTTTGAAAGCAAGGAGATCAAATCAGTCAATCTTAAAGGAAATCAACCCTGAATACCCTTTGGAAGGACTGATGCTGAAGTTGAAGCTCCAATAGTTCGGCCACCTGAGTGAACAGCTAACTCACTGGAAAAAGACCCTGATGCTGGGAAAGATTGAAGGAAGAAGGAGAAGAGGGTGACAGGGGATGAGATGGTTAAACGGCATCACCAATTCACTAGACATGAACTTGGGCAAACTTTGGGAAATGGTGATGAACAGGGAAGCCTGGCATGCTGCATTTCATGGGGTTGTGAAGAGTCGGACACAGCTTGGCAACTAAACAACAACAACATTGGTTGATAAGCTTAGAAGCATTCAATTTTGTTCCATCAATCATACCCAAGAAGTAACAGGATCTCCTTTCTTCTCCAAGAAAGGTGATTTCCCATATGGACAAGCTGGTTGACATCTTGGGGCAGGGAGAATGATTATGTTCATCCTCGGATGTCTGACTGGTGGTCTCAGAAGCAAAGAATGCCATATTCCATTAGTGATGTCTGTTCTGCATTTGGGAGGGAGAGTTGAGGCTCAAGTACCATGTATTTGCTATCCTTGGATTAGGGTCTTATATTTTTAAAAACCTCATGTAGAAACAACCTCAGTAAATGCTAACCTCCTGCTGGATCATAATAAAGTCCCTCCCAGACTAGCATGAGAATATGAACCATTCCATCACTGTATATTTTTCTACATCATTCATGTTAATGAGATTTGCCTAAATAGACAAATATAAATGTGCATACATTTTCAGCCTTTCTCCAGGGGATAAACATGTTTGGGGGCATTTTATCTGCAAAATTGGATCTGATCCAATTCTGGGCCTTGCCAGATATTTACTTAGGGAAAATTGAAAGCAATTCTGTTCTATACAAACTTTTCAGTGAGCTCAATATCCCCTCACAGAGAGGTTAACCCTGCCCACTGTCGCATGACCACACATCCTTGCCTCGACTCGAGGCCATATGGCCATGAAACCATCTAACCAATCAGAGCTGGTAACCAACTGGGCTGCCTGCCAAGCACAGACACCTAGTGATGGTTGTTCATGTCAATGATTCAAAATCTCTAGTCCAAATTTATTTCTAAATCCTCATGAATAGAATACTTAATAAGCCACATAAGCCCATTTAAAAATGTGACTCACCCATGGTTAATGAGCAACAATAAAATAATACAGTTATAACCCATTGTATAAATGTCTACAAGTAGGAAAGAACTTGACAAGGGCAAAACATGAGAATCAAATTATGCAAATAGAGGGGGGGAAATGGCTTTCTCCAGAAAAATTTAGTTTGTTTAATGCTTGAATTTTGGCTAGTTTTACAGGCCCCAGAGAAGCTTCTGAGCCCAAGGGTGAGAGAAAAAGATATGTGTTTATTCATCCAGTTATTTCCTACCTGGAAGCAAAGTGAAAGATATGGTTTGATTACCATTATCATCTGAAGTCAAGATAATGTTGAAAAATCCAAAGTCTAAGTAGCCTTAGGATCTTTGGCTATTAGAAGAGAAAATTTCCTTAAGATCCTGTGGCCCACTCCCTGGTGAAATCCAGAGAGATATAAGTGATTTCTCCAACACCACACAGCTAGTTGATGACAAAGCAGGACCAGCATTCTGGGGCCCAGACTTTTCTCGTCAAATGCTTCTTCCTGGACCCTACTTGCATTCTCTTGATGGAAGCCCAGGTCTTAACATTCTTCATGCCTTTCAATTTTTCGCTAAAAAAGATGTTCTTCTAAGTTGATAGAAGACTCATGAAGTATTTCATCACCTCCCTGGGTTTCATATTCATCCCAGTTTAGGGGCTATTGGATTTATATCACTGCTATGGCTCTCTAAAGGAAACTGCTTCTGGAGATGTGACCTCCCATGGGCCAAGAGGTCTGGGAAAATGATGCCAGGACAGCATTAGCAAGAGACACATGCTGAAGGAGGATGAGTTCTTCTCTCAGAATCTCACCTGCAAAATTCAATTCTCTATTATTTTACATGCAATCAGGGCTTTGTAAACCCTTCGCTTCCAGAATGGAAAAAAAAAAAAAAAAAAGCTTCTCTACAGTCTATTAAAAGAAGCATCCCCTGAATTAATCAAATTAATGAGGAAGAAAATCAATAAAGGTAATTATCTCAAATACACTCAAGAAAATAAACAACTTATTTACTGAACTATTTGCTGTGCCACTAGGTGCTTTGACTTCAAAATGCAGTTTTAATGAGGTACAGGCTGCATACATGAGCACAGACTAGAAAGGAGTTGACATGAAGATTTCTAAAAACAATAATGCTCAGTGTGGGCACAGAAGATATGCACACTCATACATACTCCAAGAGTGAGCTTAAGTTGAAACAACTTTCTCAAAAAGTAATTTGGCAATATGTATCAAGACTTAAAAATGTCCACACTCCTTTATTCAGAAATTCTCTTTCTAGGGAATTTATTTTAAGGAGATAATCAAAGAAGTGCTCAACTTTTTTTGTTGAAGACCATTCAATAGTTCTATAATACAAAGGAAAAATAAAAGGAAACAACTAATAATAAAGAGGGAGTGGATATTCCTGGGGGTTTTCTGCTAGCCATATCCTAATGCCTTTCCTGTTTGGGGACAGGCCCTATTGGCTGAGTCTTGATGAGACACAGGGCCCCAATTCTTCCTATAAAAGTCTGTTCCCTTGTAGGTAGGGTGGGACAGACTTTCTAGGCCTGACCAGAAAGATGCTCCTCAGAAACACTGAGACCTAAGGCATTATTTCTGTGGTTAACTCTAAATAGGGTTCTTCTGCTGAACCTATCTTGATTCCTGCCCTTGTTCTTAGCCTATTTTCCCAGCCCTTCCATAGATTCTATGACTACCTAATACTATTCCAGTAAATTCCTCTTCCACTTAATTTAGCCAGGGTTGGTTTTGGTGGCTTGGAAACAAAAATTCTGATGGACACAAAGAGAATGATCAAATACATTATGAAACATCTACTCAATACATTATTTGCAGCCAAAGATGGAGAAGCTCTATACAGTTAGCAAAAACAAGACTGGGAGCTGACTGTGGCTCAGATCATGAAATCCTTATTGCAAATTCATACTTAAATTGAAGAAAGTGGGGAAAACCACTAGACCATTCAGGTATGACCTTAATAAAATCCTTTATGATTATACAGTGGAAGTGAGAAATAGATTTAAGGGACTAGATCTGATAGACAGAGTGCCTGATGAACTATGGACGGAGGTTCGTGATATTGTACAGGAGACAGGGATCAAGACCATCCCCCAAAAAAAGAACTGAAAAAAAGCAAAATGGCTGCCTGAGGAGGGCTTACAAATAGCTGTGAAAAGAAGAGAAGTGAAAAGCAAAGGAGAAAAGGAAAGATATACCCATTTGAATGCAGAGTTTCAAAGAATAGCAAGGAGAGATAAGAAAGCCTTCCTCAGCGATCAATGTAAAGAAACAGAGGAAAACAATAGAATGGGAAAGACTAGAGATCTCTTCAAGAAAATTAGAGATACCAAGGGAACATTTCATGCAAAGAAGGGTTCAAAAAAGGACAGAAACAGTATGGATCTAACAGAAGCAGAAGATATTAAGAAGAGGTGGCAAGAATACACAGAAGAACTGCACAAAAAAGATCTTCACGACCCAGATAATCAGGATGGTGTGATCTCTCACCTAGAGCCAGACATCCTGGAATGTGAAGTCAAGTGGGCCTTAGGAAGCATCACTACGAACAAAGCTAGTGGAGGTGATGGAATTCCAGTTGAGCTATTTCAAATCCTGAAAGATGATGCTGTGAAAGTGCTGCACTCTATATGCCAGCAAATTTGGAAAACTCAGCAGTGGCCACAGGACTGGAAAAGGTAAGTTTTCATTCCAATCCCAAAGAAAGGCAATGCCAAAGAATGCTCCAACTACTGCACAATTGCACTCATCTCACACGCTAGTAAAGTAATGCTCAAAATTCTCCAAGCCAGGCTTCAGCAATATGTGAACCACGAACTTCCAAATGTTCAAGCTGGTTTTAGAAAAAGCAGAGGAACCAGAGATCAAATTGCCAACAGCCACTGGATCATTGAAAACACAGGAGAGCTCCAGAAAAACATCTATTTCTGCTTTATTGACTATGCCAAAGCCTTTGACTGTGTGGATCACAATAAAATATGGGAAATTCTGAAAGAGATGGGAATACCAGACCACCTGGTATTGAGAAATCTTCAGAAACCTATATGCAGGTCAGGAAACAACAGTTAGAACTGAACGTGGAAAAACAGACTGGTTCCAAATAGGAATAGGAGTACATCAAGACTGTATATTGTCACCCTGCTTATTTACCTTACATGCAGAGTACATCATGAGAAACACTGGGCTGGATGAAGCACAAGCTGGAATCAAGATTGCCAGGAGAAATATCAATAACCTCAGATATGCAGATGACACCACCCTTATGGCAGAAAGTGAAGAAGAACTAAAGAGCCTCTTGATGAAAGTGAAAGAGGAGAGTGAAAAAGTTGGCTTAAAGCTCAACATTCAGAAAACTAAGATCATGACATCTGATCCCATCACTTCATGGCAAATAGATAGTGAAACAGTGGAAACAGTGGCTGACTTTATTTTTCTGGGCTCCAAAATCACTGCAGATTGTGATTGCAGCCATGAAATTAAAAGACTCTTACTCCTTGGAAGGAAAGTTATGACCAACCTAGACAGCATATTAAAAAGCAGCGATATTACTTTGTCAACAAAGGTCCGTCTAGTCAAGGCTATGGTTTTTCCAGTAGTCATGTATGGATGTGAGTGGTGGACTATAAAGAAAGCTGAGTGCCGAAGAATTGATGCTTTTGAACTGTGGTGTTGGAGAAGACTCTTGAGAGTCCCTTGGACTGCAAGGAGATCCAACCAGTCCATCCTAAAGGAGATCAGTCCTGGATGTTCATTGGAAGGACTGATGTTGAAGCTGAAATTCCAATACTTTGGCCACTTGATGTGAAGAGCTGACTCATTTGAAAAGACCCTGATGCTGGGAAAGATTGAGGGCAGGAGGAGAAGGCACAACAGAGGATGAGATGGCTGGATGGCATCACCAATTCAATGGACTTGAGTTTGGGTAAACTCTGGGAGTTGGTGATGGACAAGGGAGGCCTGGTGTGCTGCGGTTCATAGGGTCACAAAGACTTGGACACGACTGAGCGACTGAACTGAACTGAATCAAAATCCACGTTATCAATACATATTTAAAGGCATGGAAAAGACAGCATTGAAAGTACATAGAGATTATGATCACAGTTCTAAAAGCTATGCATATCTATTTAATCATTATTCTTACCTTATCTATATATCTACCAACATGTCTATGTGAATAGGAAAAAAAACCCACTAGAATAAAATACACATAAATGCTAACAGTTCTTTTACCTGCGGAGGATTATAGCTATACAGGATGCTTCTCCACCACCCAAGCCATTTTATGTTCAGACCTAGTCTATCTGTCACTGCTTCCAGAAAGCCTTTGACAACCAAGGTTAGGCCTCCTCCTCCCTGGTGGCTCAGATGGTAAAGAATCTGCCTGCAAGGCAGGAGACCCGGGTTCAATACCCTGGTCAGGAAGATCCCCTGGAGAAGGGAATGGCAACCCTTTTGAGTATTCTTGTCTGGGAAATCCCGCAGACAGAGGAATCTGGTGGGCTTACAGTTCATGGGGTCACAAAGAGTCGGACATGACTAACATTTTTACTTTCAGTGCTTTGAGAGCACCTAATACACCCTTACAGCATAACACCAATTGCTATCACTTGTATGCCTGACTATTTTTATTGTTCATTCTCTATTCCTGATGCTCACACACTGCCTCTCCATCGGAGACATTCAAAAAATCTGTAGAATAGACATACGCAAGAATTGTTGTTATAATTAAAAAATGATGGTATTATATTAAAAATAAAGGGCTAGGAACAGAAGATATTTGGGTGAGAAGCAGAGAGACAGAAAACTTTTACTGTAATAGTGAGTAAATTACATATGACAGTGGATTGACTATTTTGGACCTGGTGAAACAGATGTTGTGTTGTCTGGTACACTAGATTGGTGTGGACAGATACACCATGGCTTTTTCTTCTTGGTCTAAATCCTTGCAACAACTGCCTCTGCTCTCCATTTTTTCTTTGCTACCAGAGATATTGCCTGTCCATCCAGCAGCTTCTATCCTCCAAGTATGTCTTCTGAGATTACCATCAGCTAAATATCGCATTGTCTTTGGATGATTTTCCTACAATGTAACTCCCCACCACATTTTCAGTGCCTTTCTAGTTCCAGACATGCTACAGACTGTTAATCTACCCTTGCCTTTGCCTTGCCCAAGGAAATTGAAAATAAACTTTCATTTCCTAGTCGAGGGATATGAGTGCTTTCTGTAGTTCGGAGAAAAAAGAAAGATTATTGGTCGATGGAATTAGGGAATATTAGGAGAGTTCCTTAAGTTAATGAAGTTACACAGTAATTGGTCATTTGTCCACATATTTGGACTTCATTCCAATGAGCAGAGGTTTTGTCAACATCTGAGATCTGTTTGATACCTGGCCTCAATCTGTCAGTCATTCCAGTAACCATATTCATAGACTTCAGATCTGAATTCTGAATTCCATCAAAAGTTTTCAAATGGCCTTGAAGATGCTACTGAAGCCATTCTTAAAGTTAGTTACCTCTCTGACTACATAAAAATGAAAGAAAAAATTTCTTTGGGGCAAGTCAACAATCTCTGGAAGGATAATAAAAGCTTTCAGAATTCCAGAAGCCCAAGCCTGAGCATCTGGGAGCAAAAGTGGATAAGTCTTTACTGTTAAGTGTGAACGCCTGAAGGAATTTAACAGATGTCTTTAGAGCTGCTCAGTGAAGTACTAGAATGAGTCTAAGTGTGATGCTAAACTGAATGGAGAAGGCAGAACGAATTGTTATTTCTGTGAACACATTGACTTTCAGCAGTTTGGTTTTTTTGTTTTAGTTTTTATTCCCTCTTTGGGGAACTATTTTACTGTAAAAACATATAAACTAGCAAAAAACAGTCAACAAATATTTATTGTGTATCTGCTATGTGATAAGAACTGGATTCCATATACTAAAAAGAAATGGCCCCCACATGCACACAAATGTTTATGTATTTTATGTCTTTTTTACACCTATTTGCAATCATTTCTTGTATATAAATGTTTTCTTTTCCCTCAACATTAGTATGTGTCACATTTTCCAGTGTTTCCTCATGGTTTTCATGGTCAACAACTTAATTCTGACAAGTGAACATTACTCTTCTAAAGGACAAATTGCTGCTACAGTAAATGAGACCAAGGAGAACATTTTTGGCATATAGCAATTTTTTTCTCCCATTGTAATTGTTTCCTGGAGTAAATCCTTGGAAATGAGATTCTTGCATCCCTGAAAAATCAAATATAGTAGATGTATACTGCTCCATTTTGATGACACTGGAATTCATTGTAGCACTGCTTCCAGCTGAGTCTAGATACTGCTTCAGAATCTTTCTTAACACAATATTCCAAGCACTCTTTAACATTCAGCCTCAGTAACCAGCCCTGGCAAACAAATTTATGATTTTGATAGGTACATCATACCAAAATGTTACCTTGGAGATATGTCAGGGGGCAATGCCACTTTCATTTACTTTCCCTTTCTAGGAAACCAGCAGATTTCCCTTTAACTGACTCAATCTTCCCTGTGGTTCCTGTGGTCACTCTTGTGTTTCTAAATATTCAATACCCCCCTCCCTGAACATGGTGTTCCATCAGAGCTCAACATACTATGATGCAAACTGCCTTTCTAGATGCAGTGAATTTCTCCGGGGTTTTAACAAGAGCAGTAAATTTCCTTTAGCTAAACTGGCAGCCTTCCTGACAGCTCAATGACCACCAGCAATGGGAAAGACACCTCCCAGAGCAGTGAGAAAGAGGCCCTGACATCTTTGTGATTTAAGTTAGAGAAAACAAGTTTAAACCAAGAGGCCACCAAGGGTCAGTATTAAGCTCCCTCCCGCCTGGCACAGTCCGTGACCTTCACATAGGAAGAGGCATGACTGGCTCTTGCAGTTACTTTTCCAGCAGTGTCAGGGCCTGGCCAATGCCCAGCTTCCTCTCCATCCACACCTAAAGCCTCTAGCACCCTAAAAGAAATCTTTAAGTATTGCTATCTATTTCAGAATTTCTCCATGCTCTGCTTCTTTTCACTCCAAACTTTATTACTCATTTTTTCTGATTTCCCTGGTGTGGGAGACATCTGTTACTTTGCTTTATCTAATCTCTCTCTCCTCTGGTTCATTGGATCACAGCCTCCCTGTGCACACACCTCCATTCATGGCATCACTGCTGCTTCATTAGGCTTCCCTTGTTTATCAGTGGGACTGCCAATCCAGTTCCATGCTCATCTCTCTGAAATAATTAGTATATGGCTCATCCTCATCTCCCTGGCTGGAGAGATTGGTTCAAATGCAGGGCAAGAGACCCAAGGCAGAGTAATAAGTCTCTTCCAGAGTTCTAAGTCTTCTGAACTCAAGGTCCTCTGTTTTTCTCCCAAGGTTGCTAGATTTGGTTATTATGAATTTAGAGGTGACTGTAGACATGACCCTATGTCTTCAGCCACATGGTAGAAGCTCAACCATAGCAGAAGAGAAGGAGGCCTATCTACAGAGATGGGGGAATGGTCTATTTGCAAATGCAGAGTTCTGCATCTAGTATAGCCAAGGAAAAGGAACAGGTTTCAAGTGCCTCCTTTATCCCAATGCACTCAGAGCCTGTCCTTGCCCCAGCAAAAGCAGTGAGGTTGGCATGACCACTCTGAGAAAGTACTAGGTCACTGGTATAAGTCACTAGGTCACTCCATTGCATTGGGTGGAGTGAAAGGAACATGGTCTGAGGTAGAGCCAGCTGGTCTTCTTGGTATTTAAAATGCTGGCCTCTGTGTGGAGGTTCCTCAGAAAACTAAAAAGAGAACTACCATATGATCCAGCAATCCCACTCCTGGGCATACACCCAGACAAAATTATAATTCAAAAAGATATACACACCCTTATGTTCATAATAGCACTACTCACAATAATCAAGACATGGAAACAACCTAAATTCATGCTCATTGATAGAAGAATGGACAAAGAAGATGTGGTGTATATATATACAATGGAATACTACTCAGCCATAAAAAAAGAATGAAATAATGCCACTTACCAGACCACCTGACCTGCCTCTTGAGAAACCTGTATACCGGTCAGGAAGCAACAGTTAGAACTGGATGTGGAAAAACAGACTGGTTCCAACTAAGGAAAGGAGTACACCAAGGCTGTATATTGTCACCCCGCTTGTTTAACTTATATGCAGAGTACATCATGAGAAACGCTGGGCTGGATGAAGCACAAGCTGGAATCAAGATTGCCAGGAGAAATATCAATAACCTCAGATATGCAGATGACATCACCCTTATGGCAGAAAGTGAAGAAGAACTAAAGAGCCTCTTGATGAAAGTGAAAGAGGAGAGTGAAAAAGTTTACTTAAAACTCAACATTCAGAAAACTAAGATCATGGCATCCAGTCCCATTACTTCATGACAAATAGATGGGGAAACAGTGGAAACAGTGGCTGACTTTATTTTTTGGGCTCCAAAATCACTGCAGATGGTGACTGCAGCCATGAAATTAAAAGACTCTTACTCCTTGGAAGGAAAGTTATGACCAACCTAGATAGTATATTAAAAAGCAGAGACATTCCTTTGCCAACAAAGTCCCATCTAATCAAAGCTATGGTTTTTCCAGTAGTCATGTATGGATGTGAGTGGTGGACTATAAAGAAAGCTGAGTGCCGAAGAATTGATGCTTTTGAACTGTGGTGTTGGAGAAGACTCTTGAGAGTCTCTTGGACAGCAAGGAGATCCAACCAGTCCATCCTAAAGGTAATCAGTTCTGAATATTCATTGGAAGAACTGATGTTGAAGCTGAAATTCCAATACTTTGGCCACTTGATGCAAAGAACTGACTCATTTGAAAAGACCCTGATACTGGGAAAGATTAAAGGCAGGAGGAGAAGGGGATGACTGAGGATGAGATGGTTGGATGGCATCACTGACTCAATGGACGTGCATTTGAGTAAACTCTGGGAGTTGGTAATGGACAGGGAGGCCTGGCATGCTGCGGTCCATGGGGTCGCAAAGAGTCGGATATGACTGAACTGAACTGAACTGATGGATACAACTAGAGATTATCATACTAAGTGAAGTAACTCAGAAAGACAAAGACAACTATCATATGATATTACTTATATGTGGAATCTAAAATATGGCACAGCTGAACCTATCTCCAAAGCAGAAACCGACTCAAAGGCAATGAGAACAGACTTGTGGTTGCCAAGGAGGAGGGAGATGGGGGAGGGAAGGACTGGGAGTGTGGCATTAGCAGATGTAAACTATTATATATAGAATGGATAAACAACAAGGTCCTACTGTATAGCCCAGGGAACTATATTCAATATCCATGACAAACCACAGTGGAAAAAGAATATTTAAAAAAAAAAAAAGAATGTCTATATGTGTATAACTAGGTCACTTTGCCGTTCGGCAGAGATTGGCACAACATTATAAATTAACTATAATTAATAAATAAATACACAGCTGACTTCTTAGCAGAGGTCTGAACTGAGTGAGTCAGCCTCAAAATTGTTTTTCATAAGCATACAGAGGGACAACTTTTTAGTCATTCATAAATTTTAGGAATATCCCCTAACCACCCCTAAATTTTTGTCAGTAAGCTTCTTCCCCTAAGAAGGCAGTTTCTCTGGGACACCAGCATCAAATGCTTCCTTTTGGCAGAGCAGCAGAGTGATTAATGAGCAGATTAATTCGTCTGCCAATTGAGTGTGCTCACCATCCCCTGGACATTTCTTCTGCATACCCAATTCTTTCACTCAGTGCCCTTCCTCCTTTCTGCCATTGATTCCAGGGACATTCAAGTTTTTTAACTGCCACTTGTCATCCAAAATCCATGTGTGGGCATGGACTGGCTGCTGAAGTGATTTATTGATCAGAATGGTGGATGAGAGACTCCACATTTGGTATATGACTTTTGGATATGATTGAGTTGTTAGTCAAGTGTTCATGGAAGGTTTATTGAGATTTATTTTTCTTTTTGTCAGTAATCCCATAGAAGACTCAGGTTTTATGAGTTTATTTTACTGGGGTGAAATTAAAGGACATCTAGATCATATCATTTATTTATATATTTGACTTCAATGACAATTACCGCTTGATTCAAAAGTTCTAGCCAGCACCCAACTGAAGTGATGACAGATAATTTTGCTCCCATGGCTATAGCCCTCCATAGCTACTTGGGGAAACATTTCACTTATACAAGGTCAGATGAGCTATGTTCCACACTCAGAGAGGCCACAGATAGATGGAGGAGATGACTCTAGGTGCCCCTCCTCCATGAAGCCTTCTCTGAGCTCCTCTTTGTTTTGTGTTTCTCATTAGCTTTTGATAATGTGCTGCTTCTCATGCATAAACATTTACTGGGCAGACACCAAGTGCCAGATACTCTGGTAGGTATTGTGAGGAATCCTTTCCCCTTCTCCCTCCAGGAGGGACATACTTCTCTCCCTCTCTACCCATTCCTCCACACAGGAAGGGAGGTTAATCCTACTGATCATCCCTTGACATTTTGCTGTGAGCAGGGTTACTCCTTCTGGTTCTGCTGGCCCATCCCAGCTGGATGGTGGCAAGCTTGCCATTCTGGTCCACATCTCTGGTTGGGCAAATGGATATGGGATCTGCTGTATGTCTTCTGCTGCTTATCAGCATGCCTGAGTGCGTGGGTCCCCAGATTCATATTCAACATACACAGAAGAGGCCTAATTAGCCTTGAGCCTGGGCCAGATATTCTAGTCCAGCTTTCATCAAAGCTTCTGACATGAATATGTATCAGGCACTCACTGGGCTGCTATGACTGTTGACTCCCATCTAGATACTGAGACTTGTGTCTCTGTCCTCCTTAGTTGGACAGACACATGGGTTGAGTGGCAGATCTCCAACTGCCACTACCAGGCAGTACTGGTATCAATAATAGCACTCTTTCTTTTTAGGGTGAAAGGTGACCATAATAATAAAAGAATCACCCAGAGTTTAGAAAATGTACCCATCTCAAACTATTTTGTGATAGTCTTGTCTGGGCCACAGGACCTGACCAAAGTTCCTTGAAGCAAGCAGATGGCGTTTTCTCTGAAGAGAAATAGCATTCCCACTGCCAGTGCTCCTGGAAAGAGGCCAGTCCTTACACATGCATGAGAGGAAACACCTTCTGCTCTCTGGGGTTCGAAAGATACCTAGAACACTGCCAGAAAGAGGGAGGTCAGAAGTGGGAAGTTGCTGCTCCAGGTAACACAGAGGCAGTCTGTAAGCAAGGTGAATCTGCCCTAGACCCAGAGGCAGTTCTATCCCCTGTAGTATTACTCTTGCATGTGTCCTTCTCTTCCACTGTTCCCAGTCATCACTACGTTCTCCTTGGAATCTGTATACTGGCTTCTTGGCACTATGGGAATTGAAGGACCAGGTTTCTGCTCAACCTAAATATATACAGAGAGGGCAGATAGCCTACCCTTAGAGCCAGAGGGGGTAGAGCAAGAACAGGCTGCAATGGATGAGAGCATAGTGACAGAACCAGGGGCCGGGAGGAAGATCAGCGATGTGGCTACTGAGATGGCACACCACCATGAAGAGCATCTCTTCATCTTTGCATTACTCGTAAGAGTCAAAGCCCCGGGTAGAAGGGTGTCAAGCCCGGAGCATGTGTCCATACCTTAGCTGCTGGGGTTGGGAGAAGACAGAGAGGAGTTCCACCAGGAAGGCAGAGCACTGCCACCCCCCAAGACCTCACACAGTGGGGCATTTCCTCTCCTTAAACAGAAAGCAGGGTTAGGAAAATAGTTACACTGAAAATTCTCTACACAAAACCAAGCCCTTCTACTTTCTTTGAAAGGACCAGGAATTTTCCTATTAGTAGCTTATTCTTGAAGTTATGTTGTTGTTATTTAATCTTTAGGAGTTATCGATTAAACTGCAAATGTCTGTGAGGAGCCATAAGTTATTAAACCCATACTGACCGATACCTGAGTATGAGTTTGGACAAATGATACCCAAAGGTGAGTCAGCTGAAGGATGGGCCTGAAGGATGGGATCCTGAGGGCTGGCTCTCCCACTCAGAAGAAGCGCTCTTTCTCCAAAGTAGAAGGTTGTAGTTGTGACTGGTGAGACAGACATTCAATAAAAAATGTTACCATTAACCTCTATAACGTGGAAAAAGTATTGAAGATACCAGTGAAAAAGAAAATGGAGCACAATTTGCATTAAGGAAGACAATGATCCAAAGATGGAAAAATTAAAAATTTCATTTTTGTAATAGTACACATAGAAAACAAAGGCCAAAAGAATAATCACCAAACTATTGATAATTAATACATAGAAGGTGAGATGAGAAGATCCTTTTTTTCCTTTGCTAAATTTAAGTTTAAATTTATCAGAGCAATTACTGTAAAACCTTTAGAAAGAAATAGTTTCACAAGGCCTTTGCCAGAAAAGCAAGAGTTTCCCTTTATCAGTCTTTGTATCCCTGACTCCCTCTCCAAGGCTAGTGAGTTTCAGCTCTTTGGAATGTTTCTCCTGTTATTTATTTTCATATACTAAAAAAATTCATGAACTGATATTTCCTGATCATTCCATTTTAAACATTAGCTATAGACTTTCCACTGTGGCCCTGACCTTCTCACACAGTTCTCCTCCTCATAGGCCCATTCTCTCTCTCTCTACTCTCCTAACATATTTAGATCATGATTTAGTTAACCATTATCTAGCATTTAAAATACTGTAACTAGGACTTTTCTGGTGGTCCAGTGGTTAAGACTCCACACTCCCAACACAGGGGTACTGAGTTTCATCCCTGGTCAAGGAACTAGATCCCATAAGTCACATCGAAGATCAAAGATCCCACATGCGATAACTAAGACCTGTCACGGTCAAATAAACAAACAATAATAAAATAAAATACCATAACTATGTGTGTGTTGCCCATAGAAACGGCCATGCTATGACTTCATTTTCTTTCTTATATGACATTTTGATTTTCCTGGAGTTTCTTGTTTCTGTTGTGATTGTGATTGACATTGTCATTTGCTTAGTTTTCTATGTGCCTATTACTAATTTATCCCCAAACATTCCCTTGGAGCTCTTAAGAATTTCTCTCAGCATACCCAAATCCATTAGCAGTCTCTCAAGGACAGTTTTGCTCAGGGACATCCTCCTAGGACCTTCCATCCTTCAATTCCAACCTGTACTTGGGTACTCTCTAGACCAGCTAAGCAACTGTCATTTTGGAATCTCTTTCATCAACTGTCTGGGAATTCCCTTAAGCTCTTATCTGTGCCGGATCCCCTATTTCCTATATCCCATGAATTTCTCTTTCTTATTGTACTTATTCAGTGTGGTAGAACATAAAGCTGAGAAAGATTTCTATGGGATGTAAAATTTTCAAGATTATATGTATCTTCTTTTTTATCCTTCACAATTGATTCACCACTTGTCTGGGAAACCAACTCCAGAATCAAAGTCATTTGCCCTCAAGAATGTAGACACTTTTCTGCTAACTTCCATCTTCCAATGGAGCCTTTAAGAAGCCCAATGCCATTCTGATTCTTCTCCTTTGTACATAGCCTTCTTCTTCTCCCTGAAGTTTTAAGAATTTCTCTGTTTCTGGCATTCTGGAATTTAACAGTGATGCATCATGTTACTGTCCTTGTTTTGAACATTTTGGTGGACACTTTGCATCTAGAGACACAGATCCTTCCATTACAGGAAATATCAATTATTTGATACCAGCTTCTCCTTTAGTTTCCTTTCCCTTTTTCTAGAATTCTTATTAACCGATGTTTGACCTCAGAGATAGATTCTCCATTTTCTCTCTGCTGTCTTTTCTCTCCTCCTTTCCACCTACCTTCAGGGAGATTTCCTCTACTTTATCATACAATCTTTTATTGAAACTTTTATTTCTGTTTATATCTGTATATATAGATATAGACACAGATATATATAGTTGCCATGCAACTTCCCTGACCAGAGATTGAACCCAGGCCACAGCAGTGAAAGCCTAGAATTCTAACCCCTAGGCCACCAGGGAACTCCTACCATATTTTTAACTGTCAAAAAGTTGAATACTTTTTATGATACCCTATTTTTGCCTCATAGATATAACTTCTTTGCTCTCTGAGGATAATACTAATAACTTTAAACCTTTCTTTTTATCACTGCATTGTCTTTGCTTCCTCCATGTTTTGTTTTCCCCTTTAATTTATTTTGATATCTGTGTTTCAAATTAGAAGCAATCCTCAGTATTTGACTACACTGAGAGGAGGCTGCTATAGTCTGAATGTTTGTATCCCACAAAATTCATATGTTGAAACCCTAATGCCCGATGAGATGGTATTAGGAGGTGGGGCCTTTGGGAGGTGCTTAGGTCAGAAGGATGGAACCCTCATGAATAGGATTGCTGTTCTTATGAAGAGACCCCACACAGCTCCCTGATCCCTTCTACACCATGAGGACACAGTGGAAAGGTGCTAGCTGTGAATCCAGAAGAGGGCTCTCACTGAACCATGGCAGCTATTTGAAGCACTGACCAGGAAGTACCCAGTAGCTATAGAACTTTCTCTTGCATTGGTCCATTCCCGTAAGAACCACCATCCAATCTACCTGTGTAGAGATGTGAGACTGACGACAGCATCCTGGGAGCTGAGTGATAGAAAGAAGCTGGGGTCCTCCATAGTCAACGAAGAGCCTTTCACTTAATACCCATTTCCAAAGAAGAGTATCACTTCCATGCTCAACTGTGTCCTAAGCCCAGAAACTCAAGTTCAACCTCTCCAAAGAAAACACATTTCATCTTTAGTTAGGATGAGGAAGCGAGAGTTGTCCAGCTGCTCAGGCTAGGAGAGAGGCCCTGTGAGTCTAACTACCCTTTAAACAACTTTTAAACTCTTCCTGTGTTTGGGACACTTGCACTCTGGCTTGCAGAGGAGTCTGCAATTCCTGTATCTCCAATTTCTGAATCTCTAGACATTCTGTGGGATGAATCAACATGCTTTTTATAGCCCCCATGCCCCTTATCTTACAGGCTCCTAGGTCTCAGCTCCCCTAACTCTTTGAGAAGTCCCTTATCACTCCTACCTCACATCTTCCATCCTGCTGACTTCTCATTTTCTTTCTTTGTCTTTATGAGTTTTACCATCTTCAGTTAATTAGTATCATTTTAGCTGGGTTTAGGGAGGAAACCCAGCTTGATAGCGCTGTTCACTCTGCCACATCTAAATGGAAGTATTCAGGGCACCTTAATTCTTTCTGTTAAAGCACCTTTTTAATGTTATTTATTTTATGTTCAAATAAATATATTTTACCTCCTATTATAATTAGGAACAAGTTAGCACCCTAAAGAGCTTTTCTGTAATCTTATTAGCTTTGGCCATATATTTTCTCAGTTAAAACAAAACAAAAAACAAACAGCAGAATACACTAAAAGTACCATATCTGGGAACTCCCAGGTGGTCCAGTGGTTATGACTTCATGTTCCCAATGCAGGGCTCATGGGTTCAATCCCTGGTTGATGCCACTTGCTACATGGTGCGGCCAACAAAAAAGAAAGAAAAAGTACCATCTCTGCCTATGAAAGCTTTTTTACATTAAAAAACATAGCCTGAATCACAGAAAGGGCTGGAATTTCCTGGCCTATAGAGTCAATTCAGGTTGGAGAAAGAGGGAGAGCTGAGTGTGAGACACAGCAGAGGGAAAATGCAAAGAGACGGGGGCTTGGAGGGGGGAAGAGAGTGAGGAAGAGTGACCCAAACCAAATTTACCACCTTCACAGTTCTTCTTGGGGGCAGGGCCTGCCCAGGAGAACAAATATCTGAATGAAAGTCTCTCCAAAATAGAGTTTGAAAGCCCAGCCAGTGTTGAGCCCAACACCAACAATACCCCAAAATCGCAACAGAACTCAAGATTTAGGGCAGCCCCTGGTAATGAGTCGTGACGGGCTGTGACCCGCCCTTGTACCTGGGGTAGCCAGCGGGGAGGGCCTGTTCACTGGATCTGAGCTAAGGACAACACAGTTTCATCCCTCCCCTCCACACCCTCCTTGTTTTTCTGACGAAATTTAATTTTCATCTTTGTTTTTTTTCCCCTGACAGTATCCATTATTCTTGATGAGGCCACAAAAAGCTTCACCTTGTTTCTTTTTGCTTGGGTTCCCTGATTTTATGTGCTTAGGCAGAAACCGAATCTGAAATCCAGTTACCTTTATTCATTTGACTATTGTTTGAAAAGGCAAATAGATAGATTCTGAACCCTATTATGTCCCATCTGTCTCCTCCGGCCTCGGGTGTGCTGGAATGCTCCATATCACCCTCGCAGGATGACTTCCTATTAATATTTACCAGACGCCGCTCTCTGTCTAATCCTCTTACCCTCCAACGCGTTTTAGCCACTCACTGCAGCATGAAAACACACCACGGTAACTATGTACTTAAGAGCCTGTGTTCCTGGCCCTTGATTCTGAACCAGAGAGGAAACCAAATAATGATCAACTCATAAAATGAAATGCCCAAACTAGATTTTGTTCTTCCCAAGGCCTAGGCCCCAGGATTATAGTGACTAATGCAGCAAACAGAGTGAAACAGAGATCTGAGGCCCTGGGGGAGAGCGTGGTCTTGGCAGCAAGTCAGGTGGTCAGAGACCTGGGGAGGGGGTCTGCCTGGAGGGGTTCTGTGTTAAGTTAAAGCCACGTGGGGACATCTGGAAAGCACGAAAGTGGTTGTCTCATCCAATTCTATCTTAAAACCACTGGAGGAAAACCACAATATGTGGTTTCTAGCCTACACTTGCTTCTAGAAATGGTGGCTCCATTCCTTTGGTGCTGGCCCCAAGCAGCCCCAACTGCACACTTTAGCAGAAACTAGAAGTCAAAGCAGTGGTTACAATGGCCAGGAGGGCAAGGGTGTGATAGGAGGGGGTTAAGGAACAGCTTCTGGGGGCCTGGCAGGGTTCTGTTTTTTTATTGGGTGCTGGTTACTTAGGGATATTCAGATGGTGCAAATGCAACAAGCTGTGTACTCATAATATGTGCACTTCTCTATACATATATCATTCCTCAGTAAAGTGAATTAAAATTAAGCCAGTGATTTTTACCTTTCTGGAGCATCTGGAATCACACAGATCTTTGAGAATGCAATAAAGTATGTAGGTCCTTTCCCAGGGAAACTTGCAAACACCCTAAATTTTGCATCTAATCTTAGGAGTGCTTTTGATGACCTGAGTCACAGACAGAGGAGAGCTTTCCAGGGTTTTCTTCCCTCCTCCCTCATTTCTATTTAACTGCTGAGTTCCAGCCATTGCTCCTGGAGATAGGATACCTGTCTCCATTTCCACACTGCCAGCCTGGCCCCACTCTGGCCTCCACTGTCCCTAATCCATACCCAGTGCCACTGTTTTCATCACAAAAAGTTTCCACTGAAAAGTCTACGCTACATTCTCTTGGCTAAATGGAACAAATAGAAATATCTTATCTTATCCCAGAACTGTCGACCCTCCACCAGTCCACCCTTTCTTATCTACCCAACCCCATTTCATACTCTTCTCCAACCATAACCTGCAATTTCAGAGAAGTTCCCAATATGTCAATTCACTCCTGCTCTTAAACATTCCATTTTTCTCAGCCAGGAGCCTTTCTCCTTTTGTTAAGCTTATGAAAGACTACAACTATAATCCTGCCTTCCCCCAAGAGCCCTCCTTGACTACAGCAACAAAAAGCTCTCCCACCTTTGAACTCTGTGGCACTTCTCTCTCTGCTTTGATTTCATAACATGATCCTGTATCATTCACTCATTTATTCACTTGTTCATTCATTTATTCTGTTTGGAATATCTTTTACTATGTTTGAAATCTATTAATTTTCTATTGTTGTTCCACTATTATAAATAGTGGCTTGAAACAGCACAAATTTATTATCCTACAGTTTTGCAGGTCAGAAGTCCAAAATAAGTCTCACCAGACTACAATCAAGACATCAGCAGGGCTGCATGACTTTCTAGGAGAGTCTCTAGGAGAGAACCTATTTCTTGATTTTCTACCTTCTGGAAGAGGCCTACATTCCTTGGCTCATTGTCCCTTTCCTCCATCTTCAAGCCAGCAACTGTGAGTTGAGTACTTTACACATCTCTTTGCTCTGACATCCTCTTCCTGCCTCTGTCTTCTCCATTTAAGAATGCTTGTGATTGTGTTAGACATACCCAGAAAATCCAAGATAATCTCCTTATTCTAAGGTCATCTGATTAACAACCTTAATTCCGTCTATAACTTAACATATAGTCATAGGTTCCAAGGATTAGGATGTGGACATCATGGGAGGATGGGGGCATTATTCTGCCTGTCACAAATTCTGTAGCCCTTTCTTTTCAATATCTGATTTTATTGCTCCATTCTATATAATTTATTTATTCATCCATTTGTTCATTTTACAGTGAACATCTATTATTTCGTGGTCCAGCATCCATAAGCCCCCTTCTAATATAGTATCTCAAATTTTCCCCTGGGAATCACTACCTCTCTCACTGTCAGTCTATATGATCCAGGAGAGGAAACCTCTACTCCAACTCCACCCCTGGCCATGATAACTCTTGGAGGAATGAACACATGACCTAATCAGAATCAGTGAGATATCTGATAGAATTCATAGGAAAGAGGAGCAGGTTCTTGCCACAGGGGTTAAATTAGGAAGATGAGAACCTGAAGATGCCAAGGAATGCCATGGAAAGCCTAAAAATAAAGCTAACACTTGGCAAGGCAGGGCTGAGTAATGAAAAGAAACTGAATATTAATGTCATTGCTTTAGCTCCTGGATCAAGCCACACCTGAAGTTAGATCAACTTCTAGCTCTTTAGTTATAAGGTCCCTAAGTTTCTTTTTGATTAAGTCAGGTTAAATTAGCTTTTTCTCTCACCCTTAAATGAGTTATAAGTGAAACACATTCATTTACTCTTTTATTTAACATGTTCACACTGCACAATTACTTTGTGTTATACACTGGAAACTATAATATGATGTTGCTGTCCTAATAGATTATGAAAGAGTTCAGCATACACAGGTTACCCAAAGTTTGGGGAAAGGGAAGCAACTGAGCTGACATAGCAGGAAGAATAGGAGTGTGCCAGGCAAAGGCCGGGGAGATGAATGATAAACTGTGTTACAGACAGAAAGTAGAGTATGTGCAAAGGTTAGGAGGCAAAAGGCTCTCTGTTTTCCAAGTGTAAGTCTTGCCTCTGCAACCAGACATACGCTCCTTGAGCTTTTAAATCTTCCTAGGCTGTAAACACCATGTAGCACAGAGAATTTGCTCCCAAAAAATTTTGCTGACTAATATCTGTCCTAATATCTGAGGTAATTGAGGCCCAGATTTTCCTTTTCTTCAGTGGCAGGTTATGATTTTATCTATCTAGATTTAGGGTGACATTATAATTATAATAACAATCAGAATAAGAACAATACCAATAATACGAACACTTTTTAAGTCCTTACTATATATCAGACATGATCCTAAGTACTTTACATGTTATTTAATCCTCGAAACTGTCCTTCCAGGTGGCTGTTGTCATCGCCATTTTACATAGGAAGATACTGAGACAAAGAAAAGATAAGCAACTTCCCGATTGGCAGACCCTTCTGTTTGAGTAACCAACAGTCATTCCTGTGTCTCTGCCTCACAATCAGAACTTCAGCCTTGTTCAAGGGATCATGTCTTTCAGGGGAGTGGAGTTCTTCCAGGGGCCCAGGAACTGGCTCTAACTGGCTTAAACCAAAGGTGATCCCCTTCGCATTGACAATGATTAGGAATGTAAGGCACAGTTATAGATAGTAAAACATGAGAAGTCTGCTAGGAATCCTTGCTGACCAAAACGAGATACAGAAGAGGCACTTCTTTTTCCTCAGGACATTGTCACTCTCATGCAGTACCTAGACCTGGGGCTGCCATCTTGGGGCCATGAGGGGAGCCACCTAAAAGAACTGGTCAACAGACTAAGGATGGCAATGGGGAAGGAAGAAAAGAAACTATATCCCTAACAGTTTTCCTGAGCTGCTGAATTAGCCAACCCCAGCACTGCCCTCCCTCTGGCCTTCTTGTGATATGATAAGTTGCATTTCTTCTCATCTAAGAGGCCATCAGTTGCAAGATGCACCACTGTGTGTGTTGTGTCCAACTAGAAAGAAAAAAATGTTGCCAAGTAACTTATGACACCATACTCTGATCATTTAGAATTTTTATATTATACTTGGTGAAAGAGTACATTTAGATACTTATTCCTAGATTTTTTTTCTACCACTTATTTCTCTTATGTGCATACATGCATGCTAAATCACTTCAGTAATGTCCAACTCTTTACAACCCCATGGACTGTACGCCACCAGGCTCTTCTGTCCATGGAGATTCTCCAAGCAAGAATACCGGAGTGGGTTGCCATCCCCTCCTCCAGGGGATCTTCCTAACCCAGGGATTAAATCAGGGTCTCCTGCTTGGCAGGTGGATTCTTTACCATGGAGTAAATTAGTCAAGGTATTCCTAAGCCTGCTTTCCATTGAAAGTCTAAACTCTCCTGAATGACTTCTACACTGAGTCATCAATGTTCAAGTTTTTCCATATGCCATGATCCTCTGTTCTATCAAAAGCTTTGGTGATACAGTGTTTCTCAAAAGGGTATCCTTCTGTAATCTTTTAGCTTGGTTTCTATTATTTGCAGTCAAAAGTGGCCCTTCTGATTCACTAAGGTCACCAGTATCATATGAGGCAGAGTTTAGATTCAAGCCCAATCATTCTGACTTCAGAATGATTAACTGATCACTGTGCTAAACAACTTTTGTTTCAGCCAACGTGACAGATTTGATGAACGGATAGTAATTCCCTATGAAGTGTCGCGTGGAGAGGGACTCTGAGGCCATGACTTATTATCTATGACTGCCATGGAACCCTGGGTGATTTGTTGTATTGTACATGTCATGTACTTCCCTTTCCTAGATAATTATATCAACTCTCAACTTTTATGCAAAGATGCAGATTCCTTCAGCTGGAATAAGACCAGCTTCAACCTAAACACTTTAGGACTAACAGGCAGGACTGCTACAAAGGACCATGCAGGTTGTGTATTATGTAATTTCCAAAGAATGCTTATTAACATATTCACTATGGCGTAAGTGGCAGTCCCTAGTTTTGTGCAGTATACAACCTGCACTGTTGTACCTGGAAGTTGTTCAAATACTGATTCTCCATTTAAGCACCATGAATACAACCTTCACAGTGAATTGCCATCATTTATTCTGGAATTTTATACCTAGTATAAAGGTCAAGTTATTTTTGTGTCTAATTAAATTTCTCCTATTTAAAATTAAATTCTCTTCTTGAATGACACAGACTTAAGAATAATATAAAGCATTTAGTCTGGCTCTGAAGGGGCTCAATATTCATCAAACATAAGTGAATCATTAAAAATCATTCATATATTTGAAGACAATAATTAAGTCTCCTAGTCTTATTAGCTTCTCCAAGCTAAACAAATCTAATTTACTTAACAAGTGATTATCATGTGCCAGGAACCATGCTCAGCACTTTAGTCTGTGATGTCATTTCATCTTCACTATAACTCTCTGAGGTATATATGCCATTACTCCCACTTTATAGATGAAGATTGTAGTGACTAGAATGCAGGTGCTAAAGCTATACTACCTGAACCCGTGTGATCTTGGGTAAGTCACCCAGTCCCTCTGCACTCCAGTTCCCTCACTATGAAATGGAGATAATGACAATGTCTACTTCATAAGATTGCCCCAATATTTGCAGCATTGAACATAATGTCTCACCAGAAAATAACCAACATACTCTTGCTGCTGTTGTATTTCTATAATATGTATTTCTAGCACCCAAGTAAAGGAAGGGACTGAGCAAGGAATTGAACTGCAGGATTTCTTCCCTCTCTGCCTTTCTAACTCTACCCCAGATTTAAAAAGCACCTTGAGGCTATGTCATCACCTTCTCATTTTGCAGACAATGGACCCGAGGTCCATTGTGGATCATTATCATCCACGCTGCTAACAGTGAGAATCTGGCTCTCTGTACAGTCACTTGCTCCTCTTACCACTTGCTACCTATATTAATGCTTTGAACCTGATCTCAGGGCCAAGTTTTCAGCCTCCCACTGGGATAAATGGAGAGATTTTTGAGAAAAAAAAATTGGCCAACTTGTATAGGACCACTTGGAGTCATTCTGCTTTATGGCATTGCCAGAGATCCTCCTCCCACCAGGCCAGGCTGGTCAAGAGTCCAAGGAGTTCCCAGGCCTGGCACCTGCTTACAGACCTGGTACACTGCCCTGCCCAGGAGCCAGCGCATGTTGGGACACTCCAGAGACCCACAACAATTACAGGGCACCACTCATTTGCCCCAGGGACTTCTTATATGAATTAGTATCTCCTATTAAAAATGAAATCCAAGATAATAAATTGTCCTTAAGGGCTCAGATGTCTTTAATCATGGTTTTATCTTCTCCCTCAGGCTTGGTGACTCCTAATGAGTTCCAGCTCACATCCTGGATGAATTATCGTTGGAGGAGTGTGTGCACTCAGTGAAAATAAACTAACAGTAAGATTCGTGTTTATTCTTTAATTCACTTCATCCAAAAATAGTTTCCTTTTTAAAGAACATTTTTCATATAGAGAAGTGAATACTGACTAACCCTTTCTGCTTCGTACCAAAAATGAAAGAGAGAGACAAATACCCACAGTTGGATTTATGACTGTTGATAGAGTAATGTGAACTTGAAATATCTGAGACCTCTGACCAGTTTTTTCACATCCTGAGCCTCAGTTTACTCATCCTCAGAATGAGGATGGTAATATCTACCTCCTATAGCTCTTGTGAGGATTCATGTAAGTAAACTAGTTCAGTATATAGTAGTAAACATTAGGTTTCAGTATATAGTAGTAAAAATAATAGTAAATATTATTTTATAATGCTATGCAAAGTTGCATATACATTAAATTTGGGAAATCCATCCTGTTTTTCCATTGATTTATATCATTTCAGAAGTACTTCACTTTTTTTCTTCATTCCTCCTGCAATCTATAGTAGATGAGGCCTCCTACTATTTTTCTGCTTCCTTCTTCCTTCCATCCAATAGTCATGATCTATAAGCAAATCCTTAAATGCCCTAGGGAGCAAACGCTCAAAGGAATCCCATATTGAAGCAAAGTAGTTGCCTATAAAGTGCATAATCACCTCTTAATCGATCTGGCTTGTAAATTAGTATATTGAGTTTCTATAAGTTGAACCCACACTGTGGGAGTCATCCCATTTCAGTTTCCTCAGCATCCTTATTTGGTGCCAAATAAGTTAAGTGGAATTGCTTGCACTCCCAGGAAAGGAGTAGGTTTTCTTGGTTTTGTTGTTTTTCCCATGGTTCCTTCCTCTTCCTGCCTTTGGAAGAGGAAAGGGCTTCAGGGCAGGGTCAATGTTAGCTGTGGTGAAGGACGGTTCTTCTGTGAGTGTGTGAATCTGAGAGTGGGTGTTGGAGAAAGGAGCTGAACTTCTGAACTGGAGCCTGGGTATGAGTAAAGATGGAGTCACTAACAGGAAGAATCCCTTGTTCAGAATAGCTGCCACCTGTCTCACCAGCACCTCCTGTCTCTTCCCTCATATGCTCTCACAGGGCCACCTTGACTCCACCAAGAAGGAACTAGGAGCCAGAAGGACTCTGTCAGTCACTCAGTCATGTCCGACTCTTTGTGAGCCCATGAACTATAGCCCACCAGGTTCTTCTGTCCATGGGATTCCCCAGGCAAGAATCCTGGAGTGGGTTGCCATTTTCTTCTCCAGGGGATCTTCCCAACCCAGGGATTGAACCTGGGTCTCCCACCTTGCAGGCAGGCTATTTACCAACTGAGCCACCAGGGAAGACTCTAGTCTAGAATCTAGAAGGACTCTAGTCAAGGGCATTATGTTTTTCCCCTCAGCTCGGCAGGGCAACTCCTTCTCTAGTTTCTCTGTTGATTAAAAGATGAATATGAATATGTGCTCCCTTGAAGAAACCATGGAGTCTACTAATGAAGCCTCAGCCATTATTCATGGGCTTAACATCCACCTTGGTCCTGGCAGGCACTTTGGATTATGAGGAGGCTCTGTGAGGAAAAAGCCAAGAGTAGGAGACTAGAAAAGAAAATATTTAAGGATTTTTACCTAAACTCCTCTTGTGGATATAAAGTTCTCAGTCAAAATTTTGAAACCTCTGTTCTTGCAAATGTTAAAAAAAAAAAAAAAAAAAACTCAAACCACATTACAATAATGCCATCGTTTCTCTGGCAAAGCACATCTCTATGGGTAATTTATTACATTGAATTGAAAACTCTCCCTTTTCCCTCTCTTTCTTGTCTCCCTTGAGGGGGAAGCTAAATTACCAGAAAGATTTTTTCCCAAATCACCCCCTGGCCTCATGGGAAGGTCATCTGTTCCAGACAAAGCCTGTCATCCTGGTAGGTCCAGGTACCACTCAACATCACAGCTGACCTTAGCCTCGATATGTCATCCTGTTGGTCTTGGATGGTAGCTTCTCCCTTGTCATTCCTGCTTCTAAAGTGCCCACAGCCAACGGAATAGTGGCACAGAGCATGCAGGTTTGCCTCCCTGTGACTCAGCATCTTCCTGGCTCTGCTGATCCTGAGGCCCCAACCATGGCTCATCCACAGTGAAGACTCTGCCATGACATCACCTTAAATCACATCACAGTGACCCCCATCGCTGGCACCTGACTCTGACTTTTTAACTACCTTCCTCTCCTCTATTAAGGGACATTTTCAGGTCGCATCCACCCACTCTGTACTCAAAAGGGACTCAGAGGCAAGATGCAGGGGAGATATCACAAGCCTCTGCTACTCAAAAATGCTGCCGTTTCTATTCTACTGGTGTCACCCCATATTAGTATGGGGCACCCAGCCAACAAGTGGTTTCTTTCCAGAATTTTGGATCCTTTTTAGATCTCTAGCACTTACCCCTCCCTCATGGATTCAACTTTAAGCAGAAGGTAGGTGAGTGGTTGGGGAAAGAGAGAGATAAAAACTCTATCTTAAATAGAATATAAAATAATTATTAAATAAAAATAATTATTCTATCTTCCACCTGTCTCACAGTGTTGTTGTAAATCCTCAGAGGATCCAAAGAGAAAAAGTATGTATGGCATTAAGCATGGGGCTTGGCACAGAGCAAGTGCTGTATCAGTCTTACAAAGATGAAGACACCCCCATTAGCTTGCACACTCTAATCAAACATTTAATCAGTTCCTTAACTGATTTAATATCTTTGTGTTCTTGTCATCTGTACCAGCATAGTACTTTATACATAACAGGGGCTCAGAAATCAATTGCTGAATTCGTTTTAAAGAATGAAATATAATCTGCTTGAAGACAAATCCTTTACCTTACATGGGACCGGGAGAGAGGGGGTTACTGATAGCTCACATAGGGACCCAAAAGAGACCAGGATATGAGCTGATAAAAAGGGGAAAGTGTGTATGGGGCTTTCCCACTCACAGTAGTCCTACTTCATGTTCTACTTTCTTAATTATTCGTCAGGGCTCCCCTTGAAAGCAAGTGGCTGAGTCAAGATTATTAATAGAAAATGGTTTTGAAATTGATGGGCTCAGGGAATTCCCCTTGAGTCAAAACCTGAAGGAAGTGAGTACTTCTGAGCAAAGGAGCTCATCCTGCCTCAAGACTGGAAGAAGTTGTAGAAAGAGACACAGGATCAAGAGGTTCAAACTTTGCATGGTGCCTAGCAGGCACTTGGTTGAATGAATGAATGAATCAATGAATACTTGATTCTATGTAAGCATTCTGTCCTCACTTTTTACCCTGCTTTTTTTCAGAGAGTGACCACAATCCATGTTTACTAGACCATATCTTGGCTATCTCTGCTCTGAAAACCAATGTATACAGAACAGCAAATGACCCAAAGAATGTGATTCACTACTGCACATGTGCGGATAAATCTCTGGAGTACCACATCCCCAGCTCTACTAGCAATTTAAACAAAAGCTGGCTGCCTCCCAAACCCTACAATCTATTCAACATGAGTATCTACTCTGTGTAAGAACAAGTGACAAAACTTTGAGGCAGGGATGCAGGAATAAAACATCATTTCTGTCCTCAGTAAACTTATAATCTTGTTAGGAGAAAAAAAATAAACACAGGTATAAATTAGTCATACCAAGAAACATATGTTAAATTACATTTGAGTAATGTAGTAGTTATTTTGTGTTACAGGTTTTCAAAAGAGCAGGTGATGCCTTTGAGGACCAGAGAAGTGAGGAAAGACTGTCTAGGAGCTGAGATTGCCTGAGTCATGAGGCATGAGTCAGATTCAGATGAGCAGAAGTTGGAGGAAGTCGTCAGTGAGGAGCCTGAGTCTCCATTGGCCACATCACTGGGGTATCCTTCTCAGAGAAGACATTGGAAAGAGTTTCAGTTGCTAATGATAGTTACATGTCAGGCACTGGGCCAAGAATTTGACATTTCTCAGGGAGTCCTCTCAACAATTCCCAAGATTGTGTTGCAGATAGGCTGGGGTCTCTCCTTCTTGCTTCCTCACAGGACTTTAGTTATGTTTGAGGCAACAATATGTCCAGTTAAAATACTTGATATCCCAGACTCCTTTGCAGGTAGGGTTGGTCATCCCAGCATGCTGCTGCTGCTAAGTTGCTTCAGTTGTGTCCAACTCTGTGCGACCCCAGAGATGGCAGCCCACCAGACTCCCCTGTCCCTTGCCATTGCCTTCTCCACATCCCAGCATAGCTGTGGCCAATGAAGGATAAGATAGAATAACTAAGTAGGACTCTCCAGAAAGCTCTTCAAAGCTGACCTCTTGCCATTTTGCCTGAAACTCGAATAGCCCCCTTGTGGCCCTGGATGCTGGGGCAGCAAGACCCTGCATCCTTGATGGGTCCTTTGAGTAACTGTACCAATTCCAAATTGCCTACCCCCGAGCTACTCGTTCCATGAGAAAAATATACTTTTATTTGGTGAAGCCACTGCCATCTGACTTCTGTTATTTGCCACAGAAAGCAATCTTAGCACATAGAGAGGTGATGTTACTATCCTGTTACAGACTAGGAAATTAACCTCAGAGAGTGTCACTACTCTTAAGCAGTTAATCCCACAGTCAAATCCAGATGGCAGAACAAGGCTGGTTAACTCCAAAACTACTACACAGAATCACACATAAAATAAGTTAGAGAAAGAGAGCAACCTTTAGCAACTTTTTAACCTCTCGCATAGCCCTCATCACAGTCTATCTTTTATCAGATCCTGGTAAGCATTCTCTCTCTCTACCCGCCACCCCAGCACATCACCATGAGATCTCCTGGAAGGCAGGACCAGGACATGACCATGCTGATGGCACCCCCTCTCTCCTGCTCCCTCAACACTTGGTTCAGGCTAACAAGACACTGCCAAAAGGCTGGCTGGGTCGAGTTTTTTAAAAATCACTCAGAACAACTGTCTGAGAAAGTCCACTCCTTTGTTTACATACGTGTATGGTTGTGCTGGTGTGTACTTGAGGAACACATGTCTGAGTGTCTGAGAGGGAGGGCCAGAGGAGGAATTTTTTTATTGCTGTCAAATCCCATTCTCCCCCCTCCTGAATCCTACAGCCCTGCAGTGACAGCACAGATGATTATATTAGCGATAACTAAACTTTTGTGCAGGACCTGAAAATTTAATTTCCTTGTGGGAAGCTATAGAGAACTAAGCTTATTTAGAGCCAAGAACCCATGAACTTTGCAGAAAGAGAAGAGTGAATACCAGATACAGCCACTGGCCTCTAGATTTTCTTGAAAAATTAAAAAGGCACCAGCTCATTTTTAATGCTTCCTGTAGAAACAGCTCTCGATCCTTTTTTCTCTATACGTACCCTATAGCAGAGTGGGTGGGAAGAAATTGAGAAATGTCTTATTCATTCCAATTTATTCCATGATTGTTACTTTCATTTACCCACTGCTTAAAGAAATATAACTCCATCAATTATTTTTTCTCAAGTTGCTTGAGTGGTCAAGACCCGGATGAAATTTACTGAGTGCTCACCATGTGCCAGGCACATGCTTTTACATGCTTTAACTCACTGAATCCTTGACTGAGGCACAGAGAAGACAAGTAACTTGCCTAATGTCACACAGCTAAGAATTGGCAGAGCTGGAAGTGAAATCAAGCAGCGTAGCTGCAAAGCCCAAGACTGTAAACACATCAGCATATGACCGGATAAGTCTGGTATCTGAGTGTATCAGTTTTTTAATGCATGGAACAAGCACTACCTCTGATCAATGTGAGGGCAAAAAGGTAGAGGGCAAGGAAAGGGGTACATTCTCCATCATCGGTGGATTTGAGAGGCTGATTCCCAGGGAGAGACTGATGGTCTCAGCCTTGATCATGGTTCACTCCTCCACTAGGGCTGAGGTGACCATCCCTAGTCTGCTTCTGAGGAAATGGAGTGGATGCTACCAGACCAAGGTGGTATGGATAAAGGGTGGGAGAAGATGACTCATGTATAAGCTCCCAGGCCTCTCAGGAAGGAACAGGTTCTGCTAAATTTAACGAATTTGGGAGTGAATCTTGACATAAACTTGGTACCATGGGGTTTTCTGGGTTCCCTATCCTCCGGATTCATCCATTCACTTAACTGCACAGATATTTATTCACCAGAAATCTCCCTTTATGTGCAAGCATTGTGCTGGGAGATTCACTGTTCTCAAAGACATTTATGGCCTATGAGAGGACATCAGACATATCCACCCCCTCATTTCCCAAGCACTATTCCCCACCATTGCAAACCAGGCACAGTGGTAGGCACTGGGAATAGAGCAATGAACAAGTCAGACACAATCCTTACCATATGCTTAATCTCCCAATGGTGGTGGTTTAGTCATTAAGCCACATCTGACTCTTTGTGACCCCTTGGACTGTAGCCCACAAGGTTCCTCTGTCCATGGGATTTCCCAGGCAAGAACACTAGAGTGGGTTGCCATTTCCTTCTCCAGGAGATCTTCCCAACCCAGAGATCGAACCTGCATCTCCTGCTTGGCAGGCAGAATCTTTACCACTGAGCCACCTGGGAAGGCTTAATCTCCCTATAGAAACAATAAATTAGAATGAGCATTATGATGAGGACATGCAATCCTCTGGAGCGGCAAATAGGAGAGGGACCTAGTTTGGGATGTGCTGGATATTTTCTGTTTGCCTCTCCCAGATCCACTTTCCATCTCTCTCCATCCTTTGTACCCTCGGGAAGCTAACATATATGGACTGTTTCAACAACATCTCTTGTCTCCTGGCTTCCAGTTAGATTCAGACAATCAAGGCATTGGCAGGAGCGTGGAGAGGAGGAGAGAGTGAGGTCGAGATATTTACTTTCCCAGCAGCTTCCCTAGTGAGTTGGCTGCCTCCCTGCACCTGAGGCCACAGGTCCTGCCAGGCACCCTCTACGCAATCCCTACAACTCCAGCCATTTTCTCGACCCCAAAAGCTGCTCCTACTCCTACCTATTCAAGTATAGCAGAGGTAAGGCCGCCAGCTTTTGCTAGCTCCAGCAATACATTAACTTCCCTGTTGGATTCCCTTAACTCTGCCCTCACCTTTGGGAAAGCACCCTTCATTAACCTTGCTTGAGTGAAGGAAATGCTGTTTCCTCAAGGGATCAAGCAAGGTTTACTGAGGAACTGACATTTGGGCTGATCATCCCATTTTAAGCAACAACACTAGACAACAATGCATCAGGTGACCTGTATAGAGGTTGGTCCCAAAAGAAACTACCATGTTGGTCCTGCTAAAGAACATTTATCTTGAGATTTATTGATTCAGTATTTTAAAGGATGTGTTAAATCTGGGGGGTTTGACAAAGAAATACCCTAACATGCATGTGATAAATCCCTGTACATGTGCATTTTGGGGTGGTCTGCCCAACCTTCACAGCTACTTGTCTGAAGACACTTTTGTACTGGCTAGCCGGCCCCCTGCGACTGCTGACTGAAGCACAGGCAGGTGGACACCTGGCCCAGGCTGGACCAGAGTTTCTCTGGGGCTCAGACTCAAGAATGTTGGTTCTTCTCTGTGGCTGCTTCTGAGAATAACTGGAGGCACCCTTGCAGTCACAGCACACAACACTATAAGCTGTTCATTAAACAACTCTGGAGTGGATATTTACATTTGCAATCTTCCCTTATTTATGTATTTTTAATACAGTATTCAGCAGATGGTAGTAAAGTGTTTCTGTGAAAGGGCAGCTTTTCCAGTTGGTACAAAGGCACCATCTGAGCTAAAGGCAGGGCTGGGGATCCATATGTCATATGCCCACCACGGCCACGTGAAAGCCAGTCTCGAGAGAGAAGAGCCAAGTAGACATCCAAGAAGGGCAGAGATAAGAGATGGCTGAAACCATACAGTGACAACAGTGAGCGCGCCTTTTTCCAGCTTCTCACGCTGCCTGGCTCCTGAACCCCGTCGTTTGTGACAGGCAGATGTTTCTCTCCATGCCTTGCCTAAACCTCACTCTTATCATAAACTCCTCTAATTTACTTAGGCTAGGTTGAACAAGTTTCTATAATTTGTGCAGTGGGATAACATTTCTAAAATATGCACCAATATGCTTTTTCATTCTGGCATTTCCTTATAGCCCTATGTTTCTCTTTGTTTTTTAGCAGTCTGCATTCCTCCCTTTAAGGAAGCGATGGCATAAAACACAGTGAAGGAAAAGAAAAAAGAAGTTAATAACTAACTTTGAGCTTCAAAAGCCAAGGCACAGGCAAATTAGAAGGGCTTATGCATAAACAATATATTTGAGAGAATATAAGTAAGGGTGAACTTACATCTCCCCAGAGTAGAAAGGTGTCCCTAGACTGGGGCCTGAGGTGGGGAGAGAATGGGGGTCAATTAAGATACAACTTGCAGGATTCAAAGACAAGGCAGAAAAGCATCAAGGCTGGCTCAGCCTCTATTTGAGTCAGCATTGTCCTCCAATACTGCCCAGGAGCTACACAAAGAGCCATAGACATAACAGAGTCCATTTGCCATGCACCATATATCACCTGAGCAGACACCTGGTGGAAATGCACTCACAGGAGTTAACATCCCACCCCTGACTGCAAAAGGGATGCCCAGTGGGCTCTGGGCTGGGGTTCCATCCACTCTGATGCACCCACCCACTGTGGGGCCCAGAGACCACCACCCAGTGACGTCTGAGCCAGCACCACACACAGCTTTGCTAGACGAGTAGGATCAAGCAGTGTGGCCACTTAGATAATTTATAGTTCAGCAAGAAATAAGACATGGCAAAAATATCATTTCATCCTTGTGGGCAAGCTAGAAAAATGTGACTTAGACAGCAGTACATTAAGGGAGCTGGGAAGCCATCTGAACAACCAAAATGCTAGAAGCCTGACTATACCAGTGTCCTCTTAGAACATGGTCTCTTCACATTCAGGGACAGCTGATCAAAGCTAGTCACTTCCAGACTCAGCAGGAAAGACTCATGATCACCCATAACACCAGCCACAGGCTTGGATGTGGCACATGGCACAAGCTCCCAGTGCTTGCCTTCTCTACACTCTGCCATGCAAGATATCCACGCTACACCTCCTTCCTTCCTACATGTGGACCACCCAGAAGTCAGTCCATCACTTACTTTTTTGGTTGCAAGTAACAGGAAGCCACTCCTACTAACTTGAGAAAAAAAGGAGGGTGTATTAGAAGCAGCATAGGGGCATTTCCAAGTACCCAGGGAGGAGGAACTCATCTGGGTTCTTCTGCAAGTAGCTGATGTCAACAAAGCAAAATCTTTTGTAACAAACTAATGATGCCATAGTCAGTTTTGTTACATCTCCACCTGCGTCAATCCTAGATGGGTAGGAATGCAGCTTGATGTGAGTACCTGTGGTAAGGATGCTTCAGATTTTACTGCCAACAGGATGTCAATGGTATGCTCTGACTGCAAAAAAAAAAAAAAAAAAAAAAACCACAAAAAACAGTGAAATCTTGGACTGCACTAAAATAAGAGGCGGTGATGGTGCTGCCTTCAATTCAGGCATCATGTAATCAAAGCACAGTGGCCAAGGTGGACTCAAAGTTAGGCTCTCCAGGGAATAGTGGGAGTGCCTGGGATATTGCTGTTCGACCTCCTTTTGGAGGATTGGTAGGAATTTCCAGGACTTGGGCCCACCAGTGTGGAGTCAGGAGTTAGACTACCTGATTTGAAACCCCCCATTCAGCCATCTCCCAGCTTTTCCATACTGTCTAGTAAAGCCCTAAACACTTCTCATGAAGTATATAAATTAATCTTCACCACAGCCCTATAAAGAAGTACCATTTCAATCCCTATTTTATAGATGAGAAAACTGAGGCACAGAAAAGTTAATTAACTTGCCTAAGGTCACACAGCTAGCAAGTTGACGAGCTAGGCTTTGAAGGCAAAGAGAACACACTTTCTTTGCTCTGCCCCTAACAAATTATGTGTCCCTGAATTTTGTCCCCTCCCTTCATTGTACCTCAGTTTGCTCAGCTGGAGTATGGAGTAAATAACCCTTGTCCTACTCCAACCTGGAGGCGTATGGTGTAGCTGAAATGAGATTACTGATATGGAAGTGTTGAGGGAAGTGTAAAATGATGCACCAAAGGATGTCTTATTACCTTAGCTTACAGAGGCCTCTCAGGGAAGAGACAAGGGAAAATGCCCCTCCCTCTGCTGCCATATACAGGGCTCTCATCCTGACTGCCCTCATTTGAACAGTCCAAACCTTCTGCTATCAGGCAATCTAATTAGCCTTTATGATTGCTCATAAACTCTCAGTGAGTAGGAACTGACACACTTTTTGGACACACTCAAAGGTCTGGGGGCTGGAAGAGCCAGGGCTCTATCTCTGATGAGTCTCCCCACATGCACGTTCCAGGACAGTGGCCACAGGATAACCAGACAGCTTACATATTGGTTCATGGCTCCCTCGGCACGTGTCTCAAGATACACTGAGAGAGTCAGGCAGACACTTTTATAACCTAGCCTCAGAAGTCACCTAGCGTCACTTCCATCCTAGCCTGTTGGCCAAGGTGATTACAAAGGTACCTCCTGGTTCAAGAGGTCGGGATCTAAACCCAATGGTCAGTGAAGAAGTGTCACCATCACAGGAGTAAAAGAGCCTATGGGATGGGATAGATACTGTCATGGCCATCTCTGAGTGGAACCATCTGCCACAGGCACTTACTCTTTTCCAAGCATGGAGCCAAGTGCTTCACAATCATTATGCCTCATTATCACTAAACTCACTCTGAAGTCCCATTCTAGTGGACATAATGGTCTCATTTCACCAAAAAAAGGCAGACTGAGATACAGAGAGGGTAAACAACTGACCCAAGTCACATGCCAGCCATGGGGTGAGCTAGAAACAAGCCCCAGCTGTGTCTGACTGTGAGGCCAGGGAAACAGGGAAGGTGTCCCTTCCGTGAAGGAACACACCAGGCATCAGCCAAGTGACAACGTGGGAGACTTCACATCAGCCTGCTGGGGTTCACGTCCAGGCCCCTCCACTGCAAACTGCACAATCTCACCCAAGCTGCTTCCCTCTCTGAGCTTTTGTGTTCATTAGTAAGACGGGCACAACTACCCATGAGGACGGAGTGAGCCAGCACAGGAAAAATGCTTCACACATCATCTGGACTTGTGAGGACTCTATACATGTCAGCTGGTATTACTTTAAAAGCAGTCCAAGAAAGACATCTTAAAAAAGACGAACCTGCTATGACTACCAAAATTATGTTTCATGCATCCTCAAAGTTCAGCAAACACTTTTCATTCACTGGCGTCATTTGGCATCATTAGTGACACTATGTAGACCAGCCACTGGATCTTGCTGGCCTGGGCAGTCACACCTCCATCCTCCTGCCCGATAAAGCAGGTGGTTCTGTCTTGGAGGGCCACTCACAGCCCATCCCAGGAGGGGGGCCCTGGGCTGACTCAGCTGGAAGGGCGTCCAGTAACTCATTAAGTCTCAAAAGTTGATTAAACACCCTGCGGGCTTGGGAAGACAGCTAACACCCAGGAGACCAGAGAATCTCTCCTCACCCCCAGTCTCCAGTGACTCCTCAGACAGAACATGGGCATAAAAATTAGCGGGGTTTCCATATCAGCAGAGCATTTGTCATTCTGGGCACACACATCTCCAGCTTTAACAAGAGTTTTCAGCTCACTTCTGAATCTTCAAACTCATGGCCAGTACCCCTCCCTCCTCCATTCCCATGGCTTCAATTACCACCCAAACTAATGAGTCCCAAATCCATGTCTCTATTCAGATTTCTTTCCAGAGCTGGAGATCGGCCTCCACTCATGTCCCACTGGTCCCTCAAACTCAGCATGTCCCCCCACCACCTTGGACCCATCTCCACCCCTTTGCTTGGGCCACACTCTCCTCCAGGACTCTCCTCCAGAACTCCAGGACTCCTCCAGGACTCTTTATAACTCTTGGCTATAAATACCACAGTGCACCCAGTAATCCAAACCAGAAATCTAACTCACTCTGTCCAGCCCCCTTGCAGATGACCCATCACAAGTCATTGCTTCTGCCCCCTGCATTTCCCCTCTGCCAGGTTCTCTTAGAGAGAACCCCCAGCACCTTCAAACCCATCTCCACCCTCCTTCAAGTCTTTCCCCTCACTGCTTCTATTAGAACTCTGTAAAATATAAACATGAGCATCGTTGCTCTGTGTGAGACTTCAGATGAAATCCATGTTCCTTCACACAGCTCCCAGGCCTTTCTTCATCTAGCCACTGCCCATCTGCTATGGGCTGAATTGGGTACCCTGCAAAATGCACATGTTGGAGCCCAGCCCCTAGTACCTCAGAATGGAACTATGTGGCCAAAAGAAAGCCATTCTCTCGTAAATCTGTGTTTCTTGGGCCTCCCTGTAGACTGTGAAAATAGAAGATGCTCGTGGGCCCTAAGTAGAAGGTGACTAATGCTGGTTTGGTTCAGGTACCAGAGCCCCATTTAACATGTAACAACATGGTGGGCTTATAGCCACATTTTGTTTTTATAGTCTCACGTTAGGGAAGCTCAAGCCCCAGAATGCCCAGCCACGTTAGCTGCCTGGCCACCTCTCTAGGGCCCAGGACATGTATGCATTCTGGCCTTGAGCACTGAGATCCACTGATAGAAGTGTTCCCACCCCCCCACCCTGGGTTCCTGGGCACCTCCCCTGCACCCGGGCAGTGCAGCTCTGTGTGCTGGGCCCCGTCTGGAACAGACAGTAGCTTTACTGTCAAGTCCTCTCTTTAACTCTGGGTGCCAGATATTGAACTTGCCTGCGTTTTACCTAAATGGAGTGAATCTGAATCTGGCATCTCTGAATAATGCCCAGGTTGATTAGAACAAAAATAATCTGATTCTAGCTCCATCTGGAACTACAAGGAAGATTCATATATAGACAGATTCCACCTCACCAGCCTTCCATGCCCCCTTCCCCAGTTTGCTTTCCCCCATGTCACTTGTCCCTGTCATCTAATTTACTAGGTATTTGCTTTATTTGCTCACCCCTGCCCCCACCATCCTCTCCAGGAGAATGGGGTGAGGGCACCTTGAGGGCAAGAATTTTACCTGTTTTCTTCCCTGCTTCAACACTGCTTGGTACAGAATAGGTGCTCAACATGTACATGTTGGGGCTTCCCAGGTGGCTCAGTGGTAAAGAATCAACCTGCCAATCCAGGAGACACAAGAGACACGAGTTCAATCCCTGGGTCAAGAAGATCCCCTCGAGGAGGAAACGGCAACCCACTGCAGTATTCTTACCTAGAGAACCCCATGGACGGAGGAGCCTGATGCGCTACATTCCATAAGGTCACAAAGAGTTAGACACGACTAAGCGACTAAGCATGCACGTGTACATGCTGAGTGAATGGATGAATAACTGAATGACAGAATGAATGCACACATGTTCTTCCTCCCTTTGCCAGGAAGACATGGAGGTGAGTCTCCACTCTTCCCACTACTTGGAAATTCCCCTCAGTCCACAGTTGGAATACCCTCCAGTGCCCCTCACACCTCACCTCCCTCTAAATGAGATTTCTGTTTGTCCCTTGTCCATCTGTGGATACACCCCTGCCCTACAAATGTCCCTCCAGGGCCAAGGCAGTTTTTGGTCACAGATGTAAAACAAGTTAGGATTCCATGGATCAGAAAACCCACATAAATAGATCCACCAGTGGCCTGGGGTTCCTGGCCCCTGTAGGCCAAATTCTCAGGGGACAAGAACCTGAGGCTGAAATCTGTGGTGGTGTTGGGGACACTCACAGTCCATGAGCAACTGCTGACTGTGGACAGACAGAAGGAAGCAGCAGAGGCCCTGAGGGCTGGAGGGTAGGGGGAGCAGAGACAGCACTGGGCCAGGAGGCAGGATCCAGTCTCCCAGGCCAGTTCCACAGTCTCCAGCCCAGCAAGACAGACTCCGTGAGCTGCAGAGACATTTCTGGAGCTGTTGTGAGACCAGGATGAGAACCACCAGGAAGGGGAGCAGGAGAGTGGTCGGCGGCACTGGCCACTCTTGAACCTTCCATCCACTTCCTAGCTGTGACACCCAACCTCCACCTGTCTTCATTATCTCAGGGTTGACAGGTGGTTAAGGAGTTATTATTATTATTCAATGTAAAAGAATGCAAGATAGTAACTGGATGACAAGGCAGGAGGAAAAGAAAAGCACATGTCGTGCAAAGGTACAGTCTTATTATAATTCTCCTGCTCCCTAGTATTCTCCCCTATCCTGGCTCCCACATACTTCTAGGTGGGGGCACATGGTACGTGGCTTGGGTGTGGCTGGGCTGCTGGGCCTGGAATCCTCCCTGAAGCCACAATCTCTTAATGACTGAGTTAAGATCCATAGGTGATCTCCACCATAAAGATGTTCTAAAAGACATGTGGCAGTTCAAATGCCAACTCTACCACTTAGCTGTGTGACTTTTGCCAAGTTAGTCACCTTCTCTGTGCTTCATTTTCCTCCTCCATAATGACAGGTAGCACCAACGTCATACGGTGATGCATTACTGAACATATCCATGTCCCCAGAACAAACCTATGCTTGCAGCCTCTCTGCCTTTGCCTTCACCTGTAAAGGCCTCTTCCTACCTCATCTCTGCCTGCTGGAACCTTCCCTAATCTTTAGGTCACTGCTCAGAAGACATCATCTCCACCAAGTTTTTCTGAGTCTGTCTGTTACATGTGTCTCTCCTTCCCTTCAACCTCCCAACATGCTACATCTTTCTATGATGTCAGCGTAGTAGAGTGCATGAGTGATGCACATATTTTTATTTCCAGTTTCCTTCTCAACAGCAAGCTTTGGAGTCAGACCTGAGTTTGACTCCAGTTTTGCCCACTTAATAGCTGTGTGATCTCAGCCCAAGTTCCTTAAACTCTCTGATCCTCCATTTCCCCATCTGTAAAAATAACATGATAAAACACCTACTTCACAGAGTTTGTAGTGAGAATTAAAGAAGATAATGCATATAAAACATTTAACACAGTGAAGACCATATTATATGTGCCAGGAAATGTTCTTATACTTATCATCATTATTAGCACTACGTAGGATTTGATTCTGAAAGGCCACCATTCTTTCCCTCTCCAATTCAGACAAGTGCAAATCTTGGGGTGAGTTAGTTGTAACACTAGGGAGGAGCAACGGGTTAATTCCCACTGAAGATCTGGCTGTGCTTTTGACAACAAGACTTTCTGCGCCCCATGCAAAAGGAGAGGAGAGAAGGGCAAAGAGCTGAAGCCAGGGGGAGTTCCCAAGGTGACTTGTGCCTACTTCTTGGTCTTGACCATGTTCCCAAGCAAATGGGAGCATAACATGAAAGATGGCTCCCACGAGCCCAGGGATTTGCCTGGGCTGGAAACTTTCCATGTGTTCTTTTTGGACTTCATAACAAACTTGCAATATAATTCCTCTCCCTCTTTAGGAGAAGATTGTCACTCTTCAAGTGACAATTCTGACCTCCAAGAACATAAGTGACTTTCCCAAGGTCACACAAGCTGTGGCAACATGGCCCAGATTCAAAGCCAGGTGTCTCTTACTCCAGGGCTCATGGAGAGGAGCAGGGCAGGTGGAGGAAGGGGAGAGAATGTTCATCCACCAAGAGTACACACCCCCATGATAGGAAAAGAAAAGCGATCTGTAGAAATGTATGGTTTTATTTACGGAAAATTAATTCAGCATACAACTTCATCATAATACCATTTCTCGAAACATTAACTCCCATCAATGTTGTAAAAGTCTGGGAAACTGCAAAATGTCTTTTCTTTAAAACTGCCTATTATCTATAAACATCCACTTTTCAGGCCAACCAAGATGTCCCCCCTCCCCTTGATCTGTTGATTTTAAATCTAGAAAGGCCAGGGGTGGCCCACATGTTCCTGTGGTTTGAAAAAGGTTCTCAGCAGCCTGCAAGCCCAGGGGAAAGCAATGCTCACTTTAATTGCTCTGTGAATTACAGCCTCCCCTTTTGGTTTAAATCCACACCACAAATGTATTTTTAATATTTTCTCCAGTCCTAGAAACAGCAGCGAAGCATCTTTTTTCCTTTCTCTTGTCCGACATCGCCCTCTAGTGGTTACAACTCTAATTGAAAAATGGAGACAGTAACCCCACCAGAGACAGAAGGGTGCCACCCAGACCCCTTCACTCCCTCACCCACCCACCCAACCAGCTATCCCTATGGCTACTCATTTAGGCATCATTGCTTGAGAACCTACTCTGCACCAGGTGCAAGCAACAAAGATTCTAGCTGCTTAGTGATTTGTTTGCTAATGTGGAACTTGAAGGTCTTGAAGAAACGGGCCAGATCTAGGATCCAGAAACCAGGGTTGCAATGCCAGCTCTGCCCCTTAAAGCCTGACTGACCTTAGGGGTGGAGGTCAGTTCCCTGCTGGACTTATTTCTTCCCCATGTGGGTAGTAGTACCAACCTGCCCATCCTCAAAACAGCATTACATGCATGCACCTCGTTAATCTTTAATTTTCACAACCACCTTACCCTCTGCTCCCGCAGCAAACAGGTTTTCATTGCAAATGAAAGGCGAGGGAGCTAATGGGTAAGCCCAGACCATGGCTTAAGAAGCCCTGGGTTCCAATCAAAAAATGGGCCAAAGAACTAAACAGACACTTCTCCAAAGAAGACATACAGATGGCTAACAAACACATGAAAAGATGCTCAACATCACTCATTATTAGAGAAATGCAAATCAAAACCACAATGAGGTACCATTACACGCCAGCCAGGATGGCTGCTATCCAAAAGTCTACAAGCAATAAATGCTGGAGAGGGTGTGGAGAAAAGGGAACCCTCTTACACTGTTGGTGGGAATGCAAACTAGTACAGCCACTATGGAAAACAGTGTGGAGATTCCTTAAAAAACTGGACATAGAACTGCCATATGACCCAGCAATCCCACTTCTGGGCATACACACTGAGGAAACCAGATCTGAAAGAGACACGTGCACCCCAATGTTCATCGCAGCACTGTTTATAATAGCCAGGACATGGAAGCAACCTAGATGCCCATCAGCAGATGAATGGATAAGGAAGCTGTGGTACATATACACCATGGAATATTACTCAGCCATTAAAAAGAATTCATTTGAACCAGTCCTAATGAGATGGATGAAGCTGGAGCCCATTATACAGAGTGAAGTAAGCCAGAAAGATAAAGAACATTACAGCATACTGACACATGTATATGGAATTTAGAAAGGTGATAACGATAACCCTATATGCAGAACAGAAAAAGAGACACAGAAATACAGAACAGACTTTTGAACTTTGTGGGAGAAGGTGAGGGTGGGATATTTCAAAAGAACAGCATGTATACTATCTATGGTGAAACAGATCACCAGCCCAGGAGGGATGCACGAGACAAGTGCTCCGGCCTGGTGCACTGGGAAGACCCGGAGGAATCGGGTGGAGAGGGAGGTGGGAGGGGGGATCGGGATTGGGAATACATGTAAATCCATGGCTGATTCATATCAATGTATGACAAAACCCACTGGAAAAAAATAATAATAATAATTAATAAGCATTTCAGATATTAGCAAAAAAAAAAAAAAGAAGAAGAAGCCCTGGGTTCAAATCCTAGTTCTGCCAGTTACTTACCTTGTTACTTTAGATAAACTTTTAGATACACTTTAGATAAAACCTTTCTCAGTGCCCATTTTTCTTGTCTGTAAAGTGGGCATAATCATAGGGTTCAAAAAGATAATTTACATTTTTAAACTTTAGCATGAGCAAAATCCCCTGGGAATTTTGTTATCAGAACAACTGTTTCTCAAACTTACTGGTTTCTAGATTTCTGAAAATGGCCCAGGCATCTGCACAGTAACCAAGCTACCCAGGTGACTCCAGTGTACAACAGCCTTTGACAACATATAGAATACAGCTGGACCCCTGGTGGTCAAGCTTCACCTCACATTGGAATCTTTAAAAATAACTCCCTGTCTAGATTCTGATAGAATGGATGCAGGGGAGAGCCTGGCACTGAGATTAGCAGGAATTCCTAGAGGGATTCTCATTCGCAGCCAAGGCTGAAAACCACTGTCCTGGCCCCGTACCTGAAACAGCTGCAGCTGCTATATAGTTGCTAATTCGTGTCCAACTCTTTTGCAACCGCATAGACTGCAGCCCATCAGGCTCCTCTGTCCAAGAGATTTCCAAGGCAAGAATACTGGAATTGGTTGCCATTTCTTTCTCCAGGGGATCTTCCCAACCCAGGGATCGAACCTGCGTCTCCTGCTTGGAAGGCAGATTCTTTACCACTGAGCCACCTGGCTTCCCATCTGATACAGACAAAGTCCTAACACACGTTAAAAGAAGCCCTAACACATCCATATCACGACTTAAACACTGAGCCTTTATTCAACAACAACATATCGTGAGCCTCTACCCGGCACCAGGCACTGGCAAAAGAACGGCCATCCAACCAAAACAGAGACAAAACTCTGCCCTCAGGGAGGTCACAATAATGCAGGGGCCGACTTGTCATTCTGTACAGGGCCCCCAAGATTATGGAGCCCACCCAGGGCGTGGAGGTTGCCTATCATACAGGGCCTTGTGGGTCAAAGTAACTTTTTCTCTTTGAGATGGAACTATTCACACATCCCACAGTTGGCTCTCTTGGTAAAGAAGAGATTTCAAGATGCCATTTTACCTTTGTAAAAGTGTCAGTTGCTCAGTCATGTCTGACTCTTTGCAACCCCATGAATTGTAGCTTGCCAGGCTCCTCTGTCCATGGAATTCTCCAGGCAAGGATCCTGGAGTGGGTAGCTATTCCCTTCTCCAAGGGATCTTCCCGACCCAGGGATCAAACCTGGGTCTTCTACAATGCAGGCAGATTCTTTACAGTCTGAGCCACCAGACTGAGCCCCAGAGAAGAGATTTCAAGATGCCATTTCACCTTCAAAAACAGGACCATCCAATGGCAAGATATCCATCGGGGGACTTGGGTGGGGGAGACACATTTGGTGCAGTGAGGCCCGTTCTGACTCACTGTGTCCATGTGTGTCTGTTCCCCTTTGAGAAAGGCTGAGAAGGAGACGCGTGACTACCGGTTGGAGTGGCCTCTGCCTCTGCTGCTCGCAGTCCGGCAGCCAACACCACCTTCCTCCCAGCAGACTCAGCCCGTCAGATGTTTCCAGCTGTACAGGCAAATGGGAATACTTACTCTTAATTAGGATTTCAGCCTTGCACCTGCTCCCCTTGGCAGAGGCTGAGCCTACTTCAGAGGCCAAAGGGTGGAGGGAAAACCCTTTTTCAATCACTGTAGTTAGTCACTCAGCCAATCCCCAGCTGCTCGTTAGCATCCATGAGTGAGGCCAGGGAAGCCCCGTGAAATCTTGTTAAATCACTGAGAGCTTGGGGGAGGGACTGTGGAGAGGCCTCTCTCAGCCTTCCTACTAAAATAACTGCCTCCCTGGCTCTCCTCTCTCTGCATTCTGTGTGTTATTTTTATTCACAGTGCCTATCATAAGCTGACACTTTATGTTTGTTTACCTCTAGTAGTCTGCCCCTCCCACTAGAATGTAAATTCTGTGTTCATCACCAGTGGTGTCCACAGCACCAAACGGTGTATAACACCTAGAAGTAGATTTGTTGAATAATTGTTGAATGAATGAATGGATCAGTGAATGACTTGTTTTTAGTTGACTCCAGTTAATACCAACCTGGTTGTTATTAAATGCTCCAGCAAGGAGAAAAGGAGGCTGGCGGAGAACTGACAGCAACAGTTCTGTGTAAATAAGACAGGAAAGTATGTTTCCCTTGTGAAGAGGGAGGATTCATTCCTTAAGTTTGCAGGGTTTTTTTCACTGGAAAGAGGAGGGGGAAGAGATGGGATCACAAACAGGAAGCCCAAGTACAGCCATCAGACATGTCCTGTTGGACCTGCAGCTTTTTTGTTTTGCTGGTTGGTTTTTGCTTTTCTGCAAATAGCATGTTTCCACATCAAAAACCCAGCCTTCCTGGAAAAGCCTCCTGGCAGCGAAGGAGCCCTATTCCTGCAGGGGAACAGCAGCCTGTTGCTGCGGGGCCACTGCCTATTTACCCAAGCAGGACTCTCCAGGACCCCCTCCTCTGGGCTGCCTCCTCCTCACATTCCCTCCTTAGCCCGGGCTCTGCATGACTGGCGTTTCCTGCCTCTGCCCTGCTGCTTTGCTCTTGGTCTGGGCCTAGGGACTTCCATGCCCACTCCCAGTGACTGGCCCCAGAATGTACTGGGCAGTGGACTCCACCTGATTCTCTGCCCTCCCACGGCTGCCAAGCACTGTGCAGTCTCCAAAACCTGTCCACAGAACCACAACCCTGAGCAGCCAAGGTCACCTGAGGGACACTCAGCATCACTCCTATGTAACCACAGGGCCAACCAAGGTGGGTTTAGTCTTTCTCCTTCGCCCATGTGGGAATTCGGCCACCAGGATGATTTCATTCAGGTCACCTTCCCCAGCTCAGAAAAATCAGTTCCCTCCTTTTTGCTTAGTCTGATAGACATGAACCCCTGCCTTCATGATCTCTGGTCCCCCTCACCCTTTTATCCCCTGCTTAAGTATTTCTCAACCAATCTCATTCCTTTTCATTTCTCTCTGCACCCTCAATCATCCAGCTCTGCAAATCTACTCAGCTATCTCTGGCACACAGCCTGTTCCTCCTTGTTATTAACAAGGTTGAGAAGAGTGGATAATAAATGAGACCTTGCTTTCAAAGGGCTTTCACACCACCAACTCAGAGCCTCCCAAGAACCATACAGGTAGATACTGACAGGTGGAGTTTAACTTTGTCTACCATCAGCAGCTGGATATCAGTGGAGTCAAGTCGGGAACCTATTTTAAGTGCCATTATTTATGTCCTATCAGGAAATTACCATTTTAAAAAATAAGTGAGAGGAAGAGACAGTCCTGATTTTAAAATATGACTTTATTACATGTCAAGGGCAAGATTTATTCCCCCTCCTTAGTATTGTAATTAAAGTAGATGGAATAAGATTTGGTATTATATTTGCCTTTCAAACAACCTTTCAGAAACACCTGCATTGCTCTACAAAAGGAAAACCATTTGCTTATTTATTCACTGCATTAAACAACCACTCATCCACTCAATCAACAATTGTTTTGTACTCTTACTATGTGCCAGGTCCTGGGCTCAACACAAGACAAACATTGGTGAGCAAAACAGGCCGGCCCTGCCCTCAGCGTTTAGAGTCTGGTGGTAAAGTGATGCATTAAACCAAGATCACACCAAGAATGTATAATCAGAAAGAACCACCATATGACTCAGCAATTCCACTCCTAGGTATATATTTGAAGAAAATGAAAACACTGATTCAAAAGCATATGTGCACCTCACTGGTCATAGCAGCACTATTTACAATAGCCAAGACATGGAAGCAATCTGTGTCCATCCACAGGTGAATGGATAAAGAAAATGTGGTATATATACATATATATATGCACATACATACAATAGACTGTTGCTCAGCCATAAAAAAAGAATGAAACTCTACCACTTACAACAACATGGGTGAACCTGGAGAGTTAAATGCTTAGTGAAGTAAATCTAACAAATACTGTATGATATCACTTATGTGTGGAATCTAAAAAACAAAACATGAATATAATAAAACAGAGACAGACTCATAGCTACAGAGAACAAACGGAAGGTTACCAGTGGGGAGGGACTGGGGGAAGAAGCAAGATAGGTGAACGGGATTAAGAGGGCCAAACTACTAGATATAAAATAAGATACAAGAATGCAATGTACAATTTAAAATGGATAACCAACAAGGACCTACTGTATAGCACATGGAACTCTGCTCAATATTATGTGGCAGCTGGGATGGGAGGGGAGCTTGGGGGAGAATGGATACATGTATATGTCTGAGTCCCTTCACGGTTCACCTGAAACTATCACAACGTTGTTAATAGGCTATACCACAATACAAAATAAAAGCTTTTAAAAAAAGAATGCCATGTACAGCAAAGGGACTATAAGCAATATTTTACAATAACTTTAAATGGAGTATAATCTATAAAAATATCAAATCACTAAGTTGTACACCTGAAACTAATATGACACCATAAATCAACTATACTTCTCCAACACTGTTAGTCTGAGCATCCCTTTGCCTCTCCTAGACTATTGTAGTCACTTTCTAATTGGTCTTTGGGCTCTACCCTTGCCCCTCCACACAGCAATCAATCAGCAAGTGTTCAGTTTGTGCACATAGAGTCTGACCTGGGTGCAGATCTAACTCAACCGTGGGACAAGTCACTTAAACTTTGTTTCCCCGTATCTCAACCAGGAGTGATAAAACTGATGTCACGTCTGACTGAGCATTCTGATTCAGTAGATGGTGTGTGTATCACAATTAGCTTGACTCCTGGTTCAAATGAGTGCTCCATCTCTATTCAGTTGATCAGTCATTTCCGACTCTGGAACCCCAGGCTTCCCTGTCCATCACCAACTCTCAGAGGTTGCTCAAACTTACATCCATAGAGTCAGTGATGCCATCCAACCATCTCATCCTCTGTTGTCCCCTTCTCCTCCTGCCTTCAATCTTTCCCAGCATCAGAGTCTTTTCAAATGAGTCAGTTCTTCACACCAGGTGGCCAAAGTATTGGAGCTTCAGCTTCAGCATCAGTCCTACCAATGAATATTCAGGGATGATTTCCTTTAAGATGAACTGGTTGGATCTCCTTGCAGTCCAAGGGACTCTCAAGAGTCTTCTCCAAGCCACTGAAGATGCTTCTCCTTCAAAACCATCAATTCTTCAGCACTCAGCTTTCTTTATAGTCCAACTCTCACATCCATACATGACTACTGGAAAAACCATAGCTTTGACTAAATGCAACTCTGTTGGCAAAGTAATGTTCCTGCTTTTTAATATACTGTATAGGTTGATCATACCTTTTCTTCCAAGGAGGAAGCGTCTTTTAATTTCATGGCTGCATTCACCATCTGCAGTGATTTTGCAGCCAAAAAAAATAAATAAATTCTGACACTGTTTCCATTGTTTCCCCATTTATTTGCCATGAAGGGATGGGACCAGATGCCATGATCTTATTTTTCTGAATGTTGAGTTTTAAGCCAACATTTTAGCTCTCCTCTTTCACTTTCATCAAGAGGCTCTTTAGTTCTTCTTCACTTTCTGCCATAAGAGTGGTGTAAAGAGCAATATTGCATAGGAACATTGAATGTTAGGTCCATGAATCAAGACAAATTGGAAGTGGTCAAACAGGAGATGGCAAGTGTGAACGTTGACATTTTAGGAATCTGGGAACTAAAATGGACTGGAATGGGTGAATTTAACTCAGATGACCATTATATCTACTACTGTGAGCAAGAATCCCTTAGAAGAAATGGAGTAGCCATCATTGTCAACAAAAAGTCTGAAATAAAGTACTTGGATGCAATCTCAAAAAGGACAGAATGATCTCCGTTTATTTCCAAGGCAAACCATTCAATATCACAGTAATCTAGGTCTATGCCCCAACCAGTAATGCTGAAGAAGTTGAACGGTACTATGAAGACCTACAAGACCTTCTAGAACTAACACCAAAAAAGATGTCCTTTTCATTATAGGGGACTGGAATGCAAAAGTAGGAAGTCAAGAAACACCTGGAGTAACAGGCAAATTTGGCCTTGGAGTACAGAATGAAGCAGGGCAAAGGCTAACAGAGTTATGCCAAGAGAATGCACTGGTCATAGCAAACATCCTCTTCCAACAACACAAGAGAAGACTCTACACATGTACCTCACCAAATGGTCAATACAGAAATCAGATTGATTATATTCTTTGCAGCCAAAGATGGAGAAGCTCTAGACAGTCAGCAAAAATAAGACCAAGAGCTGACTGTGGCTCAGATCATGAACTCCTTACTGCCAAATTCAGACTGAAATTGAAGAAAGCAGGGAAAACCACTAGACCATTCAGGTATGACCTAAATCCAAGGAGCAAGCGTCTTTTAATTTCATGGTTGCAGCCACCATCTGCAGTGATTTTGGAGCCCAAGAAAATTAAGTCTCTCACTGTTTCCATTGTTTCCCCATCTATTTGCCATGAAGTGATGGGACCATATGCCATGATCTTAGTCTTCTGAATGTTGAGTTTTAAGCCAACTTTTTCACTGCCCTCTTTCACTTTCATCAAGAGGCATTTTAGTTCTTCTTTGCTTTCTGCCATAAGGGTGGTGTCATCTGCATATTTGAGGTTATTGGTATTTCTCCCAGCAATCTTGATTCCAGCTTGTATTTCACCTAGCCTGGCATTTAGCATGATGTATTCTGCATATAAGTTAAATAAGTAGGGTGACAATATACAACCTTGATGTACTTTCCCAATTTGGAACCAGTCTGTTGTTCCATGTCCAGTTCTAACTGTTGCTTCCTGACCTGCATACAGATTTCTCAGGAGGCAGGTAAGGTGGTCTGGTATTCCCATCTCTTTCAGAATTTCCCATAGTTTATTGTGATCCACACAGTCAAAGGCTTTGGCATAGTCAATAAAGCAGAAATAGATGTTTTTCTGGAGCTCTCTTGCTTTTTTGATGACCCAAGCGATGTTGGCAATTTGATCTCTGGTTCCTCTGCCTTTTCTAAATCCAGTTTGAACATCTGGAAGTTCACATACTGTTAAAACCTGGCTTGGAGAATTTTGAGCATTACTTTGTTAGTGTGTGAGATGAGTGCAATTGTGCAGTACTTTAAATATTCTTTGGCATTGCCTTTTTTTGTGATTGGAATGAAAACTGACCTTTTCCATCCTGTGGCCACTGCTGAGTTTTCCAAATTTGCTGGCATATTGAGTGCAGCACTTTCATATCATCATCTTTTAGGATTCAAAATAGCTCTACTGGAATTCCATCACCTCCACTAGCTTTGTTCATAGTGATGTTTCTTAAGGTCCACTTGACTTTTCATTCCAGGATGTCTGGTTCTAGGTGAGTGATCATACCATTGTGGTTATCTGGGTAATGAAGATCTTGTTTGTACAGTTCTTCTGTGGATTCTTGCCACCTCTTCTTAATATCTTCTGCTTCTGTCAGGTAGATACCATTTCTGTCCTTTATTGTGCCCATCTTGCATGAAATGTTCTCTTGGTATCTCTAATTTTCTTGAAGAGATCTCTAGTCTTTCCCATTCTATTGTTTTCCTCTATTTCTTTGCATTGATGACCAAGGAAGGCTTTCTTATCTCTCCTTGCTATTCTTTGGAACTCTACATTTAAATGGGTATACCTTTCTTTTCTCCTTTGCCTTTTGCTTCTCTGCTTTCCTCAGCTATTTGTAAGGCCTCCTCAGACAACCACTTTGCCTTTTTGCATTTCTTTTCTTGGAGATGGTCTTGAGCCCTGCTTCCTGTGCAGTGTCACAAACCTTTATTCATAGTTCTTCAGGCACTCTATCAGATCTAATCCCTTGAATCTGTTTGTCACTTCCACTGTATAATCATAAGGGATTTGATTTAGGTCCTATCTGGATGGTCTAGTGGTTTTCCCTACTTTCTTCAATTTCAGTCTGAATTTGGCAGTAAGGAGTTCATGATTTAAGCCACAGTCAGCTCCCGGTCTTATTTTTGCTGACTGTCTAGAGATTCTCCATCTTTGGCTGCAAAGAATATAATCAATCTGATTTCTGTATTGACCATCTGGTGATGTCCACATGTAGAGTCTTCTCTTATGTTGTTGGAAGAGGATGTTTGCTATGACCAGTGCATTCTCTCGGCAAAACTCTGTTAGCCTTTGCCCATAAGTGTGAGCTATTGTCACAATGATACTCATATTCCCTCAAGGCCAGCTCTGCAAATTGGGCATCAGTTGTTTCTGATGCTGGTCAGGAAACCAGGCAATGCCTAATTCATTATATGCCAGTCCCTTGGTTCTTCCCCAGCCTATGGTGACCACTGAGCAACAATCCAGCTCCATCACTGATGTCTGTCACCCATCAGGGATGGCACCCATACTGTCACCTTGGAGCAAAATTTTGAAACGTGATGTGAGATAGTGTTTGGACAGCTGTTTTCTCCACTCACAATGAAACCACTTCTTGAAACACCTATTCCCCAGACCCAGAGGGGAGCCCTGACTTTTGCAGACTCCAACTCTGAAGCAAGATTTTGCTGTAACATCCTAGAAGCAGTCTTGGCCAAGAGAGGAGGTGGGTGTGGCTGGGGCAGAGCCGTTGCTTATGGTGTTTATGTCCTACTGTGGGATTTCCAAACTATGAAAATGAAACTCATCCCTTTGAAAAAACTAAAACCAAACATCACAGGCTGGGGAACACAGGCCCTCTGGTGAGGGATCCCCAACCAGGCCCCTATACTTACCTTATATCATCTTTTCTCACTCCATCTCCTTCCTGGGAGGCTGAAGGTTCAGACTGCAGAGTCTGAAAGATGTGAGTTCAAGTCTCAGCTCTGCCACTTCCTGGCTGTTTGACCTGGGGCAACTCTGAACCCTCTTTGAACCTCGGTTTCTTCATCTATGAGATGAGAAATAATAATAGGAGCTCTGTTGCAAAAATAATAAACATAATACTGAAAATGGGGAAGCAGCAGAGGACAGCAGTTAGGATGGGCTCTGGAGTTTGAATCCTGCTTCTTCTGCTCACTGACTAACCTTTGAACAAGTTACTTAATCTCTCTGTTTGTCTCACCTGCAAAGGTGGGTAACAGTTGTTCTTCCCTCAGTGACACACTGTGGGAACTAAAGGTGTTAACACAGGTAAAGAGTCTTGGACAAAAAAAAAAAAAAGAGTCTTGGACAGAGGCTGACACTTAGAAAGTGCCCGTCCTTACCTTTATTTCCACCCACTTTCTGTAGCCCTCAGGGAACTGACTAGTGAGGAGCCTGGGTGGAAGGGAGGTCCCAAGATAGGTATAACCCATCATTCCTTCCATAGCAAAGAGAATTCATTGCAGTCTTCCTTGTTTTTCAGAATGCTTTACAACCAGTCGTGAACTGACTCCTGAAAGAGAAGCAGCTGGGACCTGCCTAGGACAAGTCTTCCTGCAGAACTGCCAGGGAAGACAGACAGGCAGTCACAATTTCTAAAGGGACAATGAACTAACACAGACATATGGAAGTCTCCCACAATGGTGACAGAATGTGTGATTCAGGGCCTCTCTGTGAGTTCCTGCTCTCCAGGACTCTTTTGAAGACAAAGTCCAGCAGGACATAAAGGGATGTCTCATCAGATGGCATGCTGAAGATGGTTCCCTGCCCAAGATGGTCACTGCCACATCGCAGGCCAAAGGTGAGCCAGTCAATGGGTGGCTGTCATCTGATACAGAAGATGCACAGACAGGACATGGCAGGATGCACAGACAGTACATGCCAGATGGTTTGTGGTACTGCACAAAGACAATAGGTTCTCCAGAACCCTGAGTCCTGGGACACTTGCTCTCTGGGGTTGCTCTGGGGCCTCAGAACAGAAGGGACCTGGGGCAGGATCACTCTTGTTTGGGTTAGGGTGACGCCAGTCCCCTCCTCCCTATGCTGTATGTTATTATCAGTGTCTTATCATTCAGACCTGGGTATAAATATGGCTGAGTAATCCTAGGGGCCAGGAGTATCCTGTGTAAGGTTTAATTTCCCCCATCTGTTGAATGGAGTTGATGGTGGGACGATGTCATAGGATTGTTAGAATTAAATGACTCACTCCACATATGTGCTAAGAACAATGCCAGGCACACTTTTTTGCATTCAATAATTTGCTTTCAGTAAGTGGTTATTGCCATTGTGGTTGGAAATACTCTGTTTTTATTCTCCAAATTCCAGTGCACATCCAGCCTCTCAATTTCCTGACACAAAGCAGCAGCCAACTTTCTACAAGTCTCACAAAAATTGAGGGACTGTCCAGAGAGACAAAGCAAGCTAAAAGTGAGGTCCAAGGAAATAATAACAAATGAAACAACTGACAAAGGATTAATTTCCAAAATATCCAAGCATCTCATACAACTCAATGCCAGAAAAACAAACAGTCCAATCAAAAAGTGGGAAAAAGACCTAAACAGACATTTCTCCAAAGAAGACTTACAGATGGCTAACAAACACATGAAAAGATGCTCAACATCGCTCATGATTAGAGAAATGCAAATCAAAACCACAATGAGATATCACCTCACACCAGTCAGAACGGCCATCATCAAAAAGTCTACAAACAATAAATGCTGGAGAGAGCGTGGAGAAAACGGAAAGCTCTTGCACTGTTGGTGGGAATGTAAGCTGATACAGCCACTATGAAAAACGGTTTGGAGATTCCTTAAAAAACTAGGAATAAAACCACTATATGACCCAGCAATCCCACTCCTAGGTATATACCCTGAGGAAACCAAAATTGAAAAAGACACGTGTATCCCATTTTTCACTGCAGCACTATTTACAATAGCTAGAAATGGAAGCAACCTAGATGTCCATCAACAGATGAATGGATAAAGAATTTGTGGTACATATACACAATGGAATATTACTCAGCCATTAAAAAGGAATGCATTTGAATCAGTTCTGATGAGCTGGATGAACCTAGAACCTATTATAGAGTGAAGTGAGTCAGAAAGAGAAAGATAAATATCATATTCTAATGCACATATACAGTATCTAGAAAAATGGTACTGAAGAATTTATTTACAGGGCAGCAATGGAGAAACAGACAGAGAGAATAGACTTATGGACATGGGGAGAGGGGAGGAGAGGGTGATATGTATAGAAAGAATAACATGTAAACTTACATTACCATATGTGAAATAGATAGCCATTGGGAATTTGCTGTATGGCTCAGAAAACTCAAACAGGGGCTCTAGAGGGGTGGGATGGGGAGGGAGGTGGGAGCAACTTTCAAAAGGGAGGGGATATATGTATACCTATGGTTGATTCACATTGAGATTTGACAGAAAACAACAAAATTCCATAAAGCAAATATCCTTCAATAAAAAAATAAATTTAAAAAAAAGTGAGGTCCAATCTATGTTTACAGGGAATAGATGAACAGATGCAGGGGAGGATTGGATTGGTTATTCATGTATTCATTGATTCATTCACTCAATTATCCAACAACTATGTACTGAGAGACTACTGTATGTCAGGCCCTGTTCTGGCTCCTGGGACCTGAAGAAAGGGTGAGAGGATAATTTAACTCCCTCAAGTTAGCTCTATCAATCTGCTGTGGTGCCCCCAAACTCCTCCATATACAGAGTCTATAAGGCAGTAAAGGAAAGCAGCCTATGCTATCCAAAAGTCTACAAGCAATAAACGCTGGAGAGGGTGTGGAGAAAAGTGAACCCTCTTACACTGTTGGTGGGAATGCAAACTAGTACAGCCACTATGGAAAACAGTGTGGAGATTTCTTAAAAAACTGGAAATAGAACTGCCATTTGACCCAGCAATCCCACTTCTGGGCATACACACTGAGGAAACCAGATCTGAAAGAGACACGTGCACCCCAATGTTCATCGCAGCACTGTTTATAATAGCCAGGACATGGAAGCAACCTAGATGCCCATCAGCAGATGAATGGATAAGGAAGCTGTGGTACATATACACCATGGAATATTACTCAGCCGTTAAAAAGAATTCATTTGAATCAGTCCTAATGAGATGGATGAAACTGGAGCCCATTATACAGAGTGAAGTAAGCCAGAAAGATAAAGAACATTACAGCATACTAACACATATATATGGAATTTAGAAAGATGGTAACGATAACCCTATATGCAAAACAGAAAAATAGACACAGAAATACAGAACAGACTTTTGAACTCTGTGGGAGAAGGTGAGGGTGGGATGTTTCAAAAGAACAGCATGTATACTATCTATGGTGAAACAGATCACCAGCCCAGGTGGGACGCATGAGACAAGTGCTCGGGCCTGGTGCACTGGGAGGACCCAGGGGAATCGGGTGGAGAGGGAGGTGGGAGGGGGGATCGGGATGGGGAATATGTGTAAATCTATGGCTGATTCATATCAATGTATGACAAAACCCACTAAAATGTTGTGAAGTAATTAGCCTCCAACTAATAAAAATAAATAAATAAATAAAATAAAAAATTAAAAAAAAAAAGGAAAGCAGCCTAGAAGCCAGAAGACCTGGTTCTTTCAGCAGTGTTTCTTCTGCCTGCTAGCCGTAGGATCTTGGGCAAAGCCCTTACCTTGTCAATTCCTTTAAATAGAAAATTAAGATGAATACAGTGATTCGGCCTCTGGTTTTCTACAGGCCTATTGGGAAAATCAAATAAGTAACACATGAGAACCTGCTTTTCAATATGGGAGCAATTTACATATGTGAGGAACTTATTATTTTTAGATTTGTAATAAAGACCTTCTTGACAAAAGGACCATATTTTGCAGAAACCTAGAGCTCTCGGGGGAAAATCAAGAGGGAAAAATTCAATGTCTGTGCGATTCTCAGCCACCCACACTGGTCAGTGTCACCCTGCCTTTAGGCCTAGGGGACCAGGAGTCCATTGGCCTCTTAGGCTTAAGGGAGCTACCATCGGCCCAGGTGCACCCTCACTCACATTCCCATCCCCTCTGAGCCCTCAGAGGAGGATCTGGCCTGTGGGCCTTTCTCCTGGAGGCACTTGGCTCTTCACTAAGAACTAAAACCCCACCTGAGTTGGAATGTATGAAGCACCCAGGTCTAATCTCAGGTTTAATCCAAGGGGTATTAGCTAGATATGTTTTTTCCTTTTGTTGGGAAGTTTAAATAATGAAATTGAGAAATGAAAAGAACTACAAAATGAAATCAGAAAAAAAAAAAATGTAGTATCTCCTCCCAGGATGTTTCTGTTCTCTCTAGGAAATACCCCAAAATGTAGACTTTCTTTCCTTTCTAACTCTGGATTCATCCTTACACATTGTCATTTCTGCCAAGTTAAGTTAGTCAAGATAGTCACCAAAGTCTGCCTGGGTTTGAAGGAAGAAAATACTGACCCTTCCCCCACCCCAACCCAACTTCAATGGAGATGTGTCACATTACAAAAATATCTCATCAAAGAGCAGCATGTACAGTGGGATATACATCGCTATGGCTATCTGGAAAATTCTACCTGCTGCACTAGCTTTTTAATGAAAGCAGAAAAGCTCTCACTAAAAACTAATGAGTCAGCCTGAAAAATAAAATGCAAAGCAATGAATTATTATAGGCATTACTATTGCAAGAAAACAGCATGCTTACCAAAGCATCCCCCTGGAACATATTTTGACAATAATGACACCAGTGATGTTTCTCAACCTGTAGAGTGTCTCCGTACCACGACCTCCTTTAATTCAGCAATGCTGTCAAGCAGGGGTATCCACTTTCCGGTGGGGGAAACTGAGGTTCCCAGCAGTAGGTGCCCTGTCCTGTGTCACACACTGGTTACTGACAGTATTAGTTTGAACCCAGGGCTTCTGACTTCAATTGGGGTGTCCTTTCCACATCTGACCAGCAACTAGATTAAGTGATATTTAGCTCCCATTTGAGAGAGCACAAAAGCCCTCTGAAATTTTCAGTCTAGTAATCAGGTTCTAGATGTGACTTTGCCACAGTTTGAGTTGGAGCAAATCACTTTTCTCTCTGAGATTCAGTCTCTGCATCTACATATAAAGAGGATTCCACTAGAGGAGTTTAAACTTTAAAAAAAAATTTTTTTTAAGCAACCACAACCTTTCCCTAAGTGAAACCTTACCAAGATTCCCATTCCATGAAACATCTATTCAAAAGCAAAGCTGCTTTACCCACCAGAGCTAAGCATGCAGCCACACTATGCTTCGCTCATGAATATACACTCGACACGACTACATTCATCTGTCCACCACAATGATCAAACCAGTCAATCCTAAAGGAAATTAACCCTGAATATTCATTGGAAGGACTGATGCTGAAGCTGAAGCTGAAGCTGAAGCTCCACTACTTTGGCCACCTGAAGTGAAGAGCTGGTTCATTGGAAAGACCCTGATGTTGGAAAGACTGAGGGCAAGAGGAGAAGGGGACGACAGAGGATGAGATGACTGGATGGCATCATCAACTCAATGGACATGAGTTTGAGCAAAGTCCGGGAGACAGTGAAGGACAGGGAAGCCTGGCATGCTGCAGTCCATGGGGTCACAAAGAGCTGGACACAACTGAACAACCAAAGTCCATCACAAGACTTGTGCTGAATGTTCATGGCAGCTATGTTCATAATACCAAAACCTGAAAACAACCCAAAGGTTCATCAAGAGTGAAAAAGATTAATAAATTGTGGTGTAGCCACACAACAGAATTCCACCTAGCCATGAAAAAGGACTGGCTACTGCCGCCTGCAAACATATGGATAAATCTCTCAGATACAATTTTGAGGGAAAGAGCCAGACACGAAAAAGCATAAACTTTGTAATTTCATTTATATATAGGCTCAAAATGGGCAAAACCAGAATGGTGGTTACCTGTGGGAAGGATGTTGTTGTTCTGACTAGGAAGGACAGCATAGAGCCTGCCTAGGGGTACAAAAAGTGTTCTTGATCTGAGTAGTGGCTACACAGATGTATACACATTTAAAAACTCATCAAGCTTTATCATTGAAATTCCTATAACTTATGTCATGTAAGTTGTACCTAAAAAAAAAAAAAAAAAAGGTGAAAAAGTGGAGTTCCTATGGATGAAGTAAGAAAGAGGGTTTTGAAGATCCATTAGCTAAGGCTTTACCCCATTACTTCCATCCACCCACCCCTTGGGGGGCCCTAAGGGACCACAGGGCACAGTATTAAAGACCACCGGACTCGACCATCTCTAAGGAATGAGCAGATCCAACATATTCACTTTGAGAATTCAGCTTTAGTCACTTTACCTCAACATCGCCTTACAGGTAACAGCTGCTTCAAACACCCAACTTTTCATTTGATGTTCTCACCCTTGTTATCACCTTCTTCCCCACCCTGCAATGTCCAAAGTCCATGTGCTGCTCCCAGGACCAAAGCTCCCTGTTCACCCTCCCTAGGCATCACTACCTCCTTCCAACTTCCCAAGAAGGCCCATGCAAGCTTTCCTCCTGGTAGTGAGCATAATATCTCAGGTCCATCCACTGAGGCTCAAGTCCTGGCTCCTCTACTTGCAGCTGGATGTGCTGCTTCTTTGTGCACCGAGGTTGTCAATCGTACAGACCTCACTGAATTGTTAGGAGAATGAATGAATGAAGATAATACATGGAGAAGACGTAGTACAGTGTCTAATCCATCCTGGGTGCTCAGTAAGTGTTAGCTATTGTTCTGATCATTGTCTGTTCTTCAGTTCTGTCCTTGGTTGCTCATGGCCAGAGAATATATAGCTTTTAAAAACCAAAATAATCTTGTAAAATGCTTACCACATGCTTTGTTGAACTTCATCCTCACATCCTAGCCTCCTTCTGAGCAGACTGAGCTTAAGTTTCCAGAGTCACACAGCTGATCAATCAGTGATGGAGTCAAGACTCTAACCCAAACTCTCCTGACCCCAAAGCCCATCACAGTCTGAGGTCTTCGCTACTTGTTTAGTGCTCCACATAACTGAATTGACAGAGAAGGTACCCAGTCCTAAGAGAGTGTATACTGGAGCCACCAGTGTGACAGAGTTTGGAATCAAACAAATCCAGATTCTAATCCTGGGTTGTGTGGTTTACTAGTTGTGCAAACTTGCACTAATTATTTAGTTTCTCCCAGCCTCAATGAGCTCATCTGTAAACTGAGACACAATAGTGAAATGCATTAAAGGAGCTTCCTAATTGTAGCCAAAAGGAAAGAAAAGTTAACCCCGGGGGATTTCCAGCATCATGGGATACTGAGGAGTGATTTGGGGAAGGGACCTTATACTTCACCCATGTTTGTTCAGTTCAGAACAGAACCCCTTATCCAGGGACAACCCCCTCTAAGATTAGGGAGTTTTTTAAAGATCAAATGATACTGAAGTACAAAATGTTAAATTTGTCTGTGGTTCTGGTCTCTCTTCCCTTGTTGTCAGTTTTAAAAAACAGTTGCTAAAAACTAACCTCCCTTCTCAGCCTATCTTCCTCTTCTTGTTTCTAACTCAAAGACTATATTAGAATTCAAGGCGGTTTTAGTTTTCAAATAGCCCATCTTTCAAATTCTTTGTTTCTTATCAGTCATGATATTACTTTCTCTCCCTACCTCATTCTGGACAGCTATGCCTTAAGTGAGAAGAATTAGGGTTATATCCTAGACCTCGTAAATTTGGACTCCCAGGTTGCTCTGAGAAGCAGGTGGTTGGAACAGTGACTCAAAGTCAGAAGGGAAGGATTTGGCAATAAATGTGGGTTTAAAAGATCTGATATCCATACACACTCACTTCATAAACTTTCACCACCCCCAAGAGGACATTGGGGCAGTCATGCTCTCTATCTCACCTCCACACACATTACTGAGGCTGTAATTCCTTCTGTTGACAGGCCCCTCTTCTTTCCCCTACAGCATTGCCTCTGATGGCCAATGAATCAAGATTGCACCTCTCTAGGCCTGAAAGAACATCATCATGTGAAGTGAGCATATTCAAGCAATTGGGGACAGTCCAGTCTACCTGGAAGGGCAATTTGGCCATCAGAATTGAGTCTTTAAACGGTTGATACTCAGTGTCTCAAATTACACTCGGTTTATTAAGAAGTCCCAGTTTGCAGGGTATGAAACACAAATTTATCTCCAATTGTGTACTCTCAAATCCTCTTTAACAATGCTTAACATCACTTTGGTCCAATTTTATTTAATTCTAGTTATTATAGATTATTCAGTCCCATTTTGTTTCCACAGAACTCTGGAGAATTGGATGTTTTTGCTGATCACAGAGTTATAACGATCAAATGTCAGTAAGAAGTAAACCTCCCAAAGGATCTAGAAACCTGGAAAAAGAAAACAGGAAGGTTAGAATGCGAGGCTAAGAAGTGACAAGGATTTCCAAAAGGAGTTCAGTTAGTGTTATCATCCTGGTGAGAAGCGGTCCTGACAGCAGAAGGTAGGCAGGCACTGGTTAGGGACACTCTTCCTGACCTGGGGTATGAATCCCAACTATGCCATTTGGATAAGTTAGTTTCCCTTGGACGCAGTTTCCACATTTGGGACGCTGTGGGAATTAAAGAGGTATCACAACTGCAGTGTCTGGTACACTGAGGGATTTCAACACATATTAGCCACCATTACTATTTGTGCTCTGAAATTTCTGAATAATTAATTGTGACTGTGAACTCTTGAATGAGTCTGAGTATTGCAGTTTACACAGAGAGAGTGCTTTATGGTCTAAAAGCACATCTTTGCAATACAAACTGAAATGTGTCACCACCTATCTCCAATCATATTGGAAAATAATACTGCCCAGTGTTAGTGAGAATGTGGGGAAATAGACATGGCTTTGCTGTTGATGGGAATGTAACTGAGAAGAGCTATTTGACAATATGTATCAGCTCCCTTGAACATCCACACTGGGACCAAGCAGGATGAGGAGAAAAGTAATTTGGTGGCAAAGGGTTGAGCAGAGATGGGAGTAGGATGTCTGCTAGAGGCAAAATGTAGAATCTAGGATGAATCTATGGAATTCACAGATCTTTAAAGAGTCCCAGACATTCCAAGGAGGAGATGTAAAATGTGTGGTCCAGCAAATCAAGTCTCACAGGATTGTTGCTTGGATGTTAGGAAAAATGCTAATCTCTTAGGACTGTAAACATACAAAAAATACATCTCTAGCTGCCAATTGCATGTCCCCACCCAGAGATCTCACAGTCATCTTCGCTTCAGCACACCCAGGTTGCACCAACTGACTGACCACACTCCCCACCCAAAACTATTTGCCTTCCAGCAGTCCAGTCTCAACAAGCAACATAAAAGCTACCACAACTTGCTGGTTGTTCCAGCCCCAATCTGAGGGGTCATCCCTGATTTCCATTTTCCCTTCACCAATAAAGCACCTCCCCAAGCCCCTACATCCAATCATTCAACGGATCCTGTTTCTTCTTCTTCCAAAACATATCCCGAATCCAGTGACTTCTCTCAGTCTCCTCTGCTACCATCTGATCTAGATCACCATTATTTCCCACCTGGACAAGCCTTGTTGATTATCTTATTTCTACTCTTAATCCCTCTAAGTCATTCTCCAGTCTGAATGTTCTTTTAAAAAGATAAACCAGATTGAGCCACTGGATCAACCAGATGAAAACTCATCAATTTCATGTGTCAATCTCTTCATCTTTGTCTACCATCCATCCCTTCACCCACTACCCTGCAGACACACAGACCTACTTTCTGTTCCGTGAACCCCACACACTCATGACCTTTCCCCTTTGCTCTTCCCTTGGCCTAGAAGACTCCATTGTTAGCTCTTCTCAACCTTCAGATCTTTCCTCAAAGAAGTCTTCCCTTGATAAACCACCCAAAAGAGCCCCTCTAGTCACTATCACAATACCTGTTCAATTTCATTCACAGCAGTAATCTCCAGCTGAAATTCTTTTATTTGTTGACTTGTACACTGCTTGTGTTCCCTACCACCTCATACCTCTAGAATGAATGTGAGCTCCGAGAAGGTAGAAGCCTGCTTATCTCATTCACTGTTTATCCTCAGCATCCAGGGCATGGAAAGTACTCAATAATTAGTGGGAACAAATAAGTGAATAAATATAAAATCTGGGTCAAAAAAGGTCGTGGTGCCTCCCCCTCCAGGGTCCTCTGGCCATTGATGACTTAAAGGTTGGTGGCGGGAGAAGAGGGTATAGAAGCGGGAGAACAGGCCACCACTTCTGATGGAGAGACAAGAATGAATGCTTCTTGTTTAACCAAGGGGAAAGCCACCAGAGAGCTCAAGATTTGGTCCAGGCTTGCACAGCAAGTTGACGGCAGGAGGAGAAGCTAGTTTCTGCACCTTGGCACTTGTCCAGGTGATTGCTCCAGATGTGTCTTGTCACTATCTCTGCTGGGCTATTTCACAATGGTGTAAAGTGGATGAGAAGTAACTCCATCCCAGACGAAATTCTCTTGGGACATCTGGTCATGAGGTATGTAGGAAGCTGATTAATGAATAAGCATTCAGATGATGAAATGCTAAATCACTGCCTGGTATGCAGCACAACAGAGATCCCTTAACTTAGTATTGGAGGCACACCACTCTTTAGCCTCTTTCCAGATCTGAAGGCTCTTTTGACCTCAATTTCTGCAAAAATGGGAAATACAGTGAGAAGCAAATAATCAGCAAAGTCCCTTTCAGCCCTGATATATATATATATATAGATATAGATATATAGAGAGATAGAGATAGACAGACAGATATAGATATAGATAGGCTGTGCTGGGTCTTTGTTGCTACATGAGGGCTTTCTCTGGTTACAGAGAGCAGGGGCTACTCTCTAGCTGCAACACATGGGCGTCTCACTGTAGTGGCTTCTCTCGTTGTGGAGCACAGGCTCCAGAGCATGCTGGCTACAGTAGCTGTGGCACGTGGGCTCCGTAGTTGTGATGCATGGGCTTAGTTGCTCTGCAGCATGTGAGATCTTCCTGGACCCACATCCCCTGAATTGGCAGGCATATTCTTAACCTCTGGACCACCAGGGAACCCCAAACCCTGATATTTTAGAATGCTTCTCTTAGATATGAGTTCCTTCCCTAAGCCAAATTTATGTACTTATCCTTCCTGTCCCCTACTTATGTACATGCGCATGCTAAGTTCTTTCAGTCATATCCAACTCTTTGTGACCCGATGGACTGTAGCCTGTCAGGCTCTCTGTCCATGGGATTCTTCTGGCAAGAATACTGGAGTGGGTTGCCATGCCCTCCTCCAGGGGATCTTCCCAACCCAGGGATCAAACCGATGTCTCTTATACCTCCTGCATTGGCAGGCAGGTTCTTTATCACGAGTGCCTTCTGGGAAGCCCCACCTACACATAAACCTAAAAATACTTGCTTTTGTTTGCACTGCCCCTCTATTAATAATTCTGTCATGTCCTCTCTGCTCTCTGAAATACTGTGTAAGCCTCAATGATCAATGGAATCTCTACTCCCACTCTTCCTTATTTGTCTCAGCTGAAAATATTATCCTTTTACAAACAAGTGGGCATTTATTTTCTAATCCAGGAGTTGGTAAACAGCAGCCTGCAGACCAAATCTGCAGGTCAAATCTGTTTGTTTTATAAATAAAGTTTTATTGGAACACAGCCATGCAATTCATTTGCATGTTGTTTATGGCTGCTCCTGCTACACTATAAGATTGAGTAGTTGTAACAGAAATAGTTACAACTGGATTTAGAAAAAGCAGAGGAACAAGAGATCAAATTGCCAACATTGGTTCGATCATAGAAAAAGCAACAGAATTCCAGAAAAACATCTACTTCTGCTTTATTGACTATGCTATAGCCTTTGACTGTGTGGATCACAACAAACTGGAAAATTCTTAAAGAGATGGGAATACCAGACCATCTTACCTTTCTCCTGAGAAACCTGTATGCAGGTAAGAAGCAACAGTTAGAAGCAATAGTTAGAACCAGACATGGAACAACAGACTGGTTCCAAATTGGGAAAGGACGATGTCAAGGCCATATATTGTTACTGGCTCATTTAATTTCTATGCAAAGTACATCATGGATGAAGCACAAGCTGGAATCAAAATTGCTGGGACAAATATCAATAACCTCAGATATGCAGATGACATCACCCTTATGACAGAAAGTGAGGAGGAACTAAAAAACCTCTTGATGAAAGTGAAAGAGGAGAGTGAAAAAGCTGGCTTAAAACTCAACATTCAACAAACTAAGATCATGGCATCCAGTCCTATCACTTCATGGCAGATAGATGGGGAAACAATGGAAACACTGACTGACTATTTTCTTAGGCTCCAAGATCATTGCAGATGTTAACTGCAGCCATGAAATTAAAAGACGCTTGCCCCTTGGAAGAAAAGCTATGACCAACCTAGACAGCATATTAAAAAGCAGAGACATTACTTTGCCAACAAAGTCCCATCTAGTCAAAGCTATGGTTTTTCTAGTAGTCATGTATGGATGTGAAATTTGGACCATAAAGAAAGCTGAGCACTGAAGAATTGATTCTTTTGAACTGCAATGTTGGAGAAGACTCTTGAGAGTCCCTTGGACTGCAAGGAGATTAAACCAGTCCATCCTGAAGGTAATCAGTCCTGAATATTCATTGGAAGGACTGATGCTGAAGCTCAAGCTCAAGCTCAAACGCTAATGCTTTGGTCACGTGATGCAAAGAACTGACTCATTGGAAAAGACCTTGATGCTGGGAAAAATTGAAAGCAGAAGGGGGACGACAGAGGATGAAATGGTTGGATGCCATCACCGACTCGATGGACGTAACTTTGAACAAGCTCCAGGAGCTGGTAATGGACAGGGAAGCCTGGCATGCTTGAGTCCATGGGGTCGCAAAGAGTTGGACATGACTGAGTGACTGAACTGAATGGTACTGGAGTGGGTAGCCTATCCCTTCTCCAGCAGATCTTCCCAGCCCAGGAATCGAACTGGGGTCTCCTGCATTGCAGGCGGATTCTTTACCGAGGAAGCCCTGAACTGAACGGAAACAGTATGGCCCACAAAGCCTGAATGTTTACTGCCTGGCCCTTTACAAAAACAAGTTTGCCAACTCCCAGCTAATCTGTGCTTCTCAAACTTGAGTACACAGAGATCCAGGATGGGCTCTACACATAAAATATCCAACAAAGTCACTGGGTCAGCACAGGGTATCTTCTTGAAGCACAGATTTTACTAGAAGACTGGGGAGAAAAAATCCGTAGTAGAATGTAAGTGTAGACATTAAAGCAAAACATATTTATATTAAGAAGTGGATTCCAGCATATGCATGAGATAGTAAAATCCCCAGTGTGAACAAAGCTTGGGAAGGGCTGCTTCACATTGTTGCTGCTCCTCCACTGTTACAAATATTTTGCTATAAAATTTTGGGAAATACCTATCCATGCCATTTAATTTGAAGTGAAAATACATAAACCTTATAGGGTTTTGTATTCTTACCACTCTGACACAGTGCGTGACTATATGAACTCCAGAAGGTCTAGGGTCATCTATCAAGATAAATTCTAAAAGGTCCTCACCTGTCAGGATGGTTAACAGGGTCCTGCCTAATGGCAGAGGAAGGAACCAGAGAACTTAACCAGCAGTGGTCTCTTTCACTGTGGAGGAGCAGGGCAAGGGGCTTATTAGTGCTGTGACTGTCTCTCTGGCAACAAAATTTCTGACAGCATTCTGTTACCTTAACAATACCTGCAACAATACCATTATCAGTGCTTCCCAGGTGGCTCAGTGGTAAAGAATCCTCCCTCCTGCCGATGCAGGTGATACGGGGTTCCATCCCTGGACTGGGAAGATCCCACACACCAGGAAACAAATAAGCCCACACGCCACAACTACTGTGCTCTAAAGGCCAGAAGCCACAACTACTGAAGCCTGTGCACCCTAGAGCCAGTGCTCCGCAACAAGAGAAGCCACCACAAGAAGCCTCCACGCCACAACTAGAGAGTACCCCTACTCACCACCACCAGAGAAAAGCCCACACAGCAGTGAAGCACAGCCAAAAATAAATAAATAAATAAAAATTAAAAAAAAAAAAAAATACCATCACCAACTCAAACCACTAATTAGTTCCTTCCTGAACTGAAGGTAGAACCTATCTTCTAAGTGAGTGAGTGACAACCTGGTTGCTTTTTATTTATATCTGCCTTTTCTTTTCCTATTTATTTATTTTGGAAGAGAAAAAGGGAGAGGAGATACTAGAAAGTTTACTCCATCCCTGGCGGCCAACACCGCCATGTTGGCGTTCCCACCAAACATTCCCCTCACCTCAAAGCATCTCCCTCTGACTTCTGAGATCAGAATGACCCCTACTGGATAAAGACACTCTCTATGCTAATATGGGAATTTCTCCAACACATATTAAGTGAAAACAAAAAAAGGGCAGAAGAATGTGTGAGTATACTACATTTTGTGCAGCAGAGGGGAAAATGAGCCTAGTTATCCATTGTTTTCTACAGGTACATAAAGAAACTCTGAAAGTTTACATACAGAAACTAACAGTTAGTTGCTGAATGTTGTTTCTTATGTTCCTTTTGTTTTTTGAAGACAGATGTTCCTAGGAAAGGGTAACACATAAAGTTACTCAATTCCTGGTAAGAATCGGGAGATGGTTTTGGCTCTGGGTGTTGGGATAGAAAGCAGTCCCAAACTCCTGTCAAGGTGGGAAGATCTAAGGCCAACCCCAATTCTGTCATTGACCTGCCGGACAAATTACTTTCCGTTTCTGCACCTTCAGTTATCTTTCTTGTAATGTGAAAGTTGAGAGCTGGGTAATCCCCAGGAGTGTTTCCAGTTGTAAGATTCTACAGTTCAAGGCAGCATAACTAATGGAAAGATTAAGGTCATGACCACGTGGATAGACCTCAAAAACATAAACCAAACTGGAAAAGATTAGTTGCAGAATGACATGGACTGTATGACACCACTCTAACTTTCTAATTTAATTTTCTCAAGTAAGTAACATAGTCCATCCACTTTGCTCAAAAATCTTTAAGGAAAACTTTTAATATCTTCCTTCCCATCTCCCACCCCTCTTTCCTCCCACATGCAAAACTGTTATTAGTTTTTGTATGTAAACTTTCAGAGTTTCTTTATGCACATTTTATCTCTTTTAAAAGACAATATGAAGCAAGCTGTGCTGTGATTAGTCGCTCAGTCGTGTCCCACTCTTTGTGACCCCATGGACTGTATGTAGCCTGCCAGTCTCCTCTGTCCATGGGGATTCTCCATGACAAGAATACTGGAGCGGGCTGCCATGCCCTCCTCCAGAGGATCTTTCCAACCCAGGGATCAAACCCAGGTCTCCCACATTGCGAGCAGATTCTTTACCATCTAAGCCACCAGGGAAGCCCAAGAATATTAGATTGGGTAGCCTATCCCTTCTCCAGGGGAACTTCCTGACCCAGGAATTGAACTGGGGTCTCCTGCATTGCAGGCAAATTCTTTACTAGCTGGCCACCAGGGAAGCCCATGAAGCAAACGTGGCAAAGAGGAAATAAAAGAGGAAGGAAGGAAAAGAAAAGAAACTTTAAAATCAATGAACCTGAACTTGAATCTCAACCTCGCCATACAAGCTCTCTCTTTCTCAACTTCAACATCTGTATGATACAGATAATGCCTACCTGACAGAGTGAAAATTAATGTAATAACTAAAGATAAACCATTGTGAAACCACAATTCGCACATAACTGTGGCTCAACAACCTGGAGGAAGGCATGGCAAGCCACGCCAGTTTTCTTGCCTGGAGAATCCCATGGACGGAGGAGCCTGGCAGGTTACAGCCCATAGGCTTGCAAAGAGTTGGACACAACTGAAGCAACTTAGCGTGTATGCGTGGCTCAACAGTCACATTATAATTCTTACCATTAATTTGGTTATTATTATTCAAATATAAACAATACTTCAAGCCAAAGAAAACTCTAGTAGCTTTTGTCAGCTCCACTACCTCTTTTTCCCTTGGGTTTCCCAAGGAGTCTTCTTGATGACACCACAGCAACAGTTTCAACCCCTGTCACACCTTTACCAAATGTCCTACTCAGAGTTGCTTCTGTCTGAAAGAACGACTTGTGTGACTGTGTGAAAGAAGCTAGGGTGTCGTCAGGGGCAGAGGGGGGAGTTTCCTCTCTGTCACAACCTCTGTTCCCAAGAGTTCTGACCTCTACTAACACCCAGTGAGACTCTGGCTTCCCACTGTGTAGCAACTAGAAAGTCCAAGTCCGACACATACCTTCTCTGGGAGCAAACCATGGGCAAGGATCTCCACCCCGACTCTGCCCATCCCTCTGCAGGATGACATGTGGGAGAATTACAACCATGCTTTACCTGAAACCTATAACCACTGTGGCCTCAGAAGTGGCCATTTCATCCCTTGGGCCTGAGTCTGTGTTACATCAACAGGCAGCAAAATGCACATACTCCCCAAGACAGCGCTGCTTCAGCCTCTTACCACCTCACTCTCCCAAAGAGAACCAGGAAATATTTGCCTTTGCTGTAAATTTCTTTTATCAGAACAGAGGAGATTAGAGTAGTCTATTTTTGTTTTGTTGGGGGCAAATTATGCTCAGAGATTGAGACTGTCTCTTTCAATATTTAACACAAGTTCACTGCAGGAATTATAATAATTTCACAAGCAAATAGCGTAGGATAATGTCTCTCAATAAACTGGTAAAGAAATAACATAGCTCAGCTGGTAAAGAATCTGCCTGCAATGTGGGAGACCCTGGTTTGATCCCTGGGTTGGGAAGATCCCCTGGAGGAGGGCATGGCAACCCACTCCAGTATTCTTGCCTGGAGAATTCCCATGGACAGAGGATCCTGGCAGGCCACATACAGTCCATGGGATCATGAAGAATCAGATACAATTGAGCGACTAAGCACACACAAACCAATAATATATTAATCACACTTTTATTCCAGGTAAGATGAGATGAAAGGAATAAAGTCCCAATTTAGTTGAGGTGTGCCTTTCTTCACGAGTTGGTTCCTGGGAAAGTCAGATTAACCAACCGAGAGTCTGACACCCAGCTACCAGCAAAATGCAAGTCCCCTGTTGCTAAAGCAGGTTGCTAGGGAATCAAGATGTCAGTGTTGACAGACAAGATGATCTCCCACAGGGGAGCTGCACTGCTTTTCCCCTGTCCTTACCCCATTACCCACACAGGACCTAACGCCCCAAGCTGCTGCTTAGGTCAATGAAGGGTTGTCTTGCCCAGACCAAAACTGTCAGATTGTCCTCACAAACTCTGAGTGTTTATAGTCTAAATGTCCCCTCACCAAAGATGCTTCTTCATGTTATTGCAAAGCCCCCAGGCACGCCTGGGCAGCTGAGCTGCTGAGGGCTTATGGGCAACCATAGATGTCAAGAGGTGTCTTGTTGCAGCTTCTTCATATCAAAATGACTTTCTTATAAAAACAATTTCATTCTTTAACCAAAACAACTTCACTCTTAAAAACAATTTCATTTTTGTCATAAGCAAGTGGATTTGATATCATATCAAACCACCACATAACAACTGAGCACATTCCTTCTTACATCTCTGTATTATTTCCAGAGTTGAATTGGTTTCTATTCTTTTTCATTATTTTGACCCTAAAACATCACAAAACTAGAAAGAGAAGAGAAGAGGAAAAGGAGTATTGCAAAGATACAGAAATAAAAAGGCTCAAAACAGACAGCATCTTAGCAACATAACTTACTGGACTCTTTAGGGAGGAAGATCCAGAAATGAAATCAAGGTCTGTGTCACCAGGTCCCTGATTCATGGTTGAACCCACTATAGAAGCCAATGAGAGAATGCAGAGCCAATGCTACTGGCTGGGTGAGCTGAAGTCATGCCTGCTCTAATAATATCTGGAAGCTTCACCAAGCCAGCAAAGAAAACATCCTTCAAATATTGGTAGCAATGAACCAATAACAACCCATCAATCAACTAATTAAAATCATGGGGAAACATATTATGATTATTCATGGCAGGTGAAGATTACTTTCTCCTTGGCAGAACAGATCAGAATCAGAAAGGAAACTGCAAGACACATAAATTTAACTTTCTGGAACTTGTAAGTATTTCTTTCTTCTTTTAGGGACCTGGATTCCATGAAGCCAAAATCCTCTTCCTGTCGCATCCCTCGCAGGCCTGCCAACACATTTACCGCCAATGCCTCAAGTCTCTTCCCTCTATCCAAAATTCTCTTTCACTGGCCTCATTTCCCATAGCTCTTCACTGAGAGACAACTACCTGCTCTGAGAAGCCAATCCTTCCAAAATGATAATGGATGCAGTGGTAGACAGAAAAATAACCTTCCAAATATATTCACGACTCAATCCCCAGAATCTTTCAGACTTTTCAAGGGGATTTCATAAATAGCATTAAAGTTAAGGACCTTGAGCTGGGAGGAGTATCCTGCATTATCTGGGTGAACCTAATAATCTAATTACTTGGGTCCTTAAAGGTGGAGGGGCTTCCCTGATGGCTCAGACAGTAAGTAATCTGCCTGCAATGCAGAAGACCCAGGTTTGATCCTGGGTCAGGAAGATCCCCTGGAGAAGGGAATGGCAACCCACTCCAGTATTACCTGGAGAATTCCAAAGACAGAGGAGCCTGGCGGACTACAGAGTCAGACACGCAAAGAGTCAGACATGACTGAGTGACTAACACTTAGAGGTGGAGAACCTTTCTCTGCTGGGTCAGAGAGATGAGAGGGAAGAAGAAGAGTTGCTAACTTTGAAGATAGAAGAAGTGGACACAAGTCAAGGAATGTAAGTGGCCTCTAGAAGCTGGGAATGGCCTTCAATGACAACAAGCAAAGAAACAGCATCTCAGTCCTAAAACCACAAGGAATTGAATTTTGCAAACAACTTAAGTGTGCAAGGAAACAGATCCTTCCCTAGAACCTCCAGTAATGAACACAGCCCTGCTGATACCTTGATTTTATCCTGCTGAGACACACATCAAAAGTTTTACCTACAAAACTGGAAGGTAATAAATCAATGTTTAAACCATTATATTTGTGGAAGTTTGCTATTCTAGCAATAGAAAACTAATACAGATGCTAATATGAGACCCTGTTGGTAAGGCTTTCAGTTAGTTTGCTTGCTGAAGCAACTATTATGGTACCAGATTAAAAAATCTCACATATATTTTAGAACAGGCAGATTGCTTTACGACTTGTGGCTAGATGTGTCATCCACTTTGTTCATTCACCTGTTCCATTACAGAATGCCAACTATGCACCAGGTACACAGTTCCCTATACATATGGCTCCTTCAAGATTATATCTGCTACACAAGCATTTTTTTGTTTTGTTTTTGGCTCATTGCACTTAGCATAATGTCCATAAGGTTCACTCATATTCTAACAAGTATAAGAATTCCCTGCCTTTCCAAGTTTGAATAATATTCCATTGTATTTATATACCACATTTTGTTTATCCATTCATCCATTTGGGTTGCTTCCATTTCATGGCTATTGTGAATAATGCTGCTATGAACATGGATATAGAAATATCTCTTTAAGACCCCACTTTCACTTCCTTTGGTTATAGACCAAAGGAGCTAGAATTGGAACACAATTAACTCTGACTCTGATGTTCATTTTCTTCCCAGGGTGCCACACAGCCTGGGGTGAAGTTATGGCTTTCTGTGCTGTAACTAACCAGATATGTGAAGTTTTTTGCTCTCAGTCCGTTCTACACAGAGCTAGTTTTATTTTATGATTTTTCAGTGATTCAAATACAACCAGATATTCTGCACTTAGAAGAAAACTCAGGCTGGATGCATGAAACAAGTGCTCGGGCCTGGTGCACTGGGAAGACCCAGAGGAATCGGGTGGAGAGGGAGGTGGGAGGGGGGATCGGGATGGGGAATACATGTAAATCCATGGCTGATTCATGTCAATATATGACAAAAACCACTACAATATTGTAAAGTAATTAGCCTCCAACTAATAAAAATAAATGAAAAAAAACCAAAAACCTCTAACTCCTTGGCCCTATATGATCCGGCCCTTATCTTTACTCTAACCTGATTTCCAACCACTTGCTACACTTTAGCCATGCTGGCTTTGTTTCTGTTCTTCAAACATAAACACTTCCTACCTCAGGGCCTTTCCATTTGCTGCACATTCTCCTTGGGATTTTGTATAACTGGCTCCTTCCTATCATTCAGGTCTCAGCTCTAATGTGACCTCTTCAAAGAGTCCTCCCCTCACCACACTTTACAAAGTAGCACCCCCTAGCACCATCTGGCCCATTGTTCTCATTTGCTTTCTTCAAAATGATCTAAAATTTGTTTTGTTGTTGTTGTTTTCTAGTTTATTATCTATGTCCCTCACAAGAATGTATTTTCCATACAGAGATCTTATCTGTCTTATTCTTTCAGTATCCCCAGAGCATAAAGCCATACCTGGCACATAATAGATGCTTATCAAATATTTGTTGAATAAAGGAAGTATCAAATACTTGTTGAATAGAGGAACTTCATTGCAGTACTGTTCATCATATCCAAAAAAATGGAAACAGTGACCTGAATCAAACAGATCTGATAATCTATCACCTAGTACAGCTCACTTGGGGCTTCCCTGGTAGCTCATACAGGAAGGAATCTGCCTGCAAAGCAGGAGATCCAGGTTCAATTCCTGGGTTGGGAAGATCACCTGGAGAAGAAAATAGCAACCCACTCCAGTATTCTTGCCTGGAAAATTCCATGAACAGAGGAGCCTGGAGGGTTACAGTCCATGGGGTCACAAAGAGTCAGACAGGACTGAGCCACTAATGTCATCATGTCACAGCTCACTTAGAGAATGAAAGAGGTTATTGTTGATAATTATACTACATCTGTAGGCAAAACCAGGACTGCATGCCCAATCTACCTCAATTATTTATTCCAATCCTCTCAATTTGCAGATGAGGACACTTAAGAGACCCAGAGAGGGAAAGTGACCCAATGAAGGTTGCACAGCAAATTAGGGGAAAAGGTGGAAAAAGGCTCAACTGCTGACACTCAGACTGGGGCCCTTTATTCCTCACCACTTGGTTGCTCTGAGGCTCAGCAAAACATGCCCAAGTCTGTCACTGTGCCCTCACATGACTCTGGGAAAAAAGAGAGCTCATTTTTCTGTCCCAAGAAGCATGTGGTTTGGAGCTCTTCTTTTTCTCTTATTTTTTCTTCCCCCTTTTCGTGGTCATATATGGGCTGGCTAGAGGGGAAGCACTTAGGTATCGTGGGGTTTCACTGCTGTTCCATTACATAAGTGAAAGCCCTACCAAGGGGAGAATGAAATGCAAAGCAGGGCCATCTGACCAGCTCCTTGGCTGGTCCCAGGACTGCCTGTGTCACCCCAGGGCTTGGTTCCAGGAAATGCTCATTTCAGTACATTCCTCATCCAACTATTTCTGGACCATCTTCTGGGTTCCAGGCACTGAGCTATCCATGTGGTATATAAGAATGGATAAGAAAGACATGATCACTGCCCTCATGGAGAGCCCATTATGGAAAAAAGTGAGGGTTGGATAATAAACATACATACAGATAAATTAATTATAGACATGGTTAGTTCTCAAAAGGAAATATAGTGCTCTGATGAACAGTAATAATAGTTGACATCTCTTGAAGTCATCTTTGTCTGTACCACTTTGTGAGATAAATATTAATATGATCTTCATCTCATAGATGTGGAAACAGAAGCACCGGGTCACACAGCTGGTACATGTCAGAACTGAACTTGAACCCTAGAGACTTGCTTCAGAGTCTGGGTCCTTAACCATGAGCTATCTTGGGCAGCAGTGGCTCAGAGGGGAGTGCATGCTTTCAGTAGGTCAGGGAAGGCCTTTCTGAGGAAGTGGCATATAAGCTTAGATGAACTATAGGAAGAACTGGCAGAATAGTGTTCTAGGCAGAAAAAGGAGCACACAGACAAAGGTGGGAAAGAGGCCAGTGTGTTCTATAATCCATCAGAAGGCCTGGGAGACTGGGGTGGAGGTTGGATTCTTATTAAGGTGCCCCACACAAACAGCCTTTGCAGACATATATTTTCTCATTTGATCAAACAGCCTGGTTAGGCCAGTCAAGCAAGTGTTATCATCTATGTTTTACAGAACACTGTACATTGTTTCTGGGAACTTGGGGTTGGAGATGAGACGGGCCCCAAGACTTTGAACTTGGGTCAAATGCTCTTTCTCCTTAGCCTCCCTGCAGCTGCCCCTTTGCTGCCCCATGGTCCCTTAACTAAAATGGACCCCTGTGTCTCTAGCACCTCCTCCTCCTTTCAGCTCAGAACTTACCTCTTCAGCTGCCCTAACACCTTAGTTTCCAGGGGAACCTGATAAACCAAACTGTTCTCATCCACTAATGGGGAATGGAGCCCTATAGAAACCTAGAAGGAACTTGCTCTTCTATCTCTGTGCAAACCTACAACAGCCTTCCCTTCTTCCAGTCATAAAATCAGCCTCCAGCTAACTAGCATTCCCTTCTGTGCCAAAATGGCCATCACTGTATGGTTCATGGCCTCTTCCCAGATGAGCCTGGCAGAGTTTGAGCCTTTGGTTAACAGGTAGCAGTTGACAGATGCCAATAATCCATGCATTGTTCATATCAGTTAATTCCTGGTCTGAGAATGTGATTGCATCCACCCTCAGAAACCAGCCCCATCAGATGGGGCTCTGGGCTGTCGTCTCCTCATCATGGCACACGGGCCCTCCAAGTCCCAGACAACGCCTTCCTCTCCACCTCAGCCTGTCCTCTTTCCTACCTTGACCTTGGGGACCAGACTCACCAGAAGCTTCTCACCATGGGCTCTGAATACACATCATAAGCTTCCATACCTGCATGTGCTCTGCTTATGACACCCTCCCCACCTTCTTCACTGGCCCCCCACTTTACACCCATGAACACAACCCAGATACCATTGGCCCAGGAAGCCTTCCCTAACTGTACCTCACTGTCTTACACTTGCCTTCTCCATGCTTCCAATCACAATGAGTAATGTTCTTGGAGTACCTGCAATATACTCAGCACCCACAGCTGAGCAGAAAGTACTGCAAGTAGGTTATAAGCCAGGCAGTCTGAGTTCTGGGTCTGGATCATCACCATCTGCTATGTTTGCCATCACAACTAACATTTATAGGGCACTTACAGTATACCTCCCATAGCTCTAAGACACTGACATACATACTCATCGAACTTTCATAAGTCCTATAAAATTTAGTCACTACCAGATAAGTGTTATTATGTCCATTTTGAAGGTGAGAAAACTAGGTCCCAGAGTGTTTTAATTATTTAGCTAAACCACACATTAAGCAGAATGCATGGACTGTACTATCATGCATTGAAATTGCCCAGATGAGTTGAGGCCACTAGTGATATATCCAGCATGCCTTCTCCTCCTTTTTCATAATATCAAAGAGTGTATTGTCAGAAATAAAAATTGTTCAATTTAAGTTAAAAAAATAAAATAAACAAAACCTCTCCCAGTCACCTCTGCAGATGGCGTAGCCAAAGATACATAAGTCAATACCTTGGTGTATCACTTCCAGGAAACTGATTCAAAGAGGGTATACCCTACTATTACATATCTATTTGCATTTGGCCCTTTCTTCTTCTTCCTGTTTGAGACATGAAGACTGGATCTCCAACAGCCATCTTTTGACCATGAAGCAATCCTACAGGGAAAAAATAAATCAGAAGAAAAGAAGGAATCTGTGATCCTGGTGACACCACAAAGCAACCAGACCAGCCTTGGGTTGCCCAGCTCCCAACTTCAAGGAAGTTGGGAAGAAAAAATAAGTCTTGTTTAAATCGCTGTTGCCTTGATTCTTTGTTACTTGAAGCCAAATGCAATTCCTAACTCACTTATTTTGCTATGTATATGACCAACCATCCCACTGAGCTGTGTGGTCCTCAAGGGTGAATTCAAAGTCTCTTTTGCCTCTGTACTGACATCAGGAGCACACCACCTGTATTGACCTCAAACAATTCTAACTTTCTCGCCGTCTTATTCACCCTCCCTGGAGGCAAAGGACGGGAAGCTAGGAAACAAACATTTCCGATTTCATGGCACAGAATTAAGGGAAGGGTTAAGAAAAGTGTGGAGAGAAGTTGGCTCTAATGTGTGAAGTCGGGATGGGGAATACGTGTGGATCCATGGCTGATTCATGTCAATGTATGACAAGACCCACTGAAATGTTGTGAAGTGATTGGCCTCCAACTAATTTAAAAAAAAAAAAAAAAAAGAAGTATCAACACTGGGAAGAATTGACCCAGCCTGCTCAGATGTGGGAGGGCGAGACTGGCTGAGTACCAAGCGCTCCACCTGCTCCTCTGCTTCCAGCAGTGGTGGTGCCATTTCCACGCCTGGGAAAGCCAGAGCCAGGAGCCAATTTAAACCTGGAAAGTGAAGTCAGGAGAGTACCTGAACCAAAGCTGGCTGTCAGCCTATGCAAAATAGCCAGCCTCTCCAAGTATTGCAAATTGAGGAATTATCTTACATCTCCACCCTCTGCTCACCACATCTGAAATCCAACCACAAGACAGTTGATGCCAGTGACATATAGGGCTTGCTATGCCATGCCCCTGAGACAATGAGTGCACTGAATGCTGGGAAAGTCAACCTCTGGGAACCTTGGTTTCCTCATCTGTACAGTGGAAATAATACTGTCTACCTCTGCTTCCATATGGGGAGTTGGTAAGAAGGTCAAAAATAATGATGAACAGGAAAGTCCTTTTGTAGACAGTAAAGCATTATAAAAACCTGAGATAGTGCATGTATTCATTTTTCTAGGGCTTCTGCTTTCACAATTAGGGAAAATTTCTTCTAGGTCCCTCATTCTATATTCATTACAATGTTTTCTACATTCAAGTGTATACAGTATTAAAAAGTTGTTAAGAGATAAATCCTAATTTCATCATAAGAATAATTTTTTTTTCCTTTACTCTTTTCTTATTTTCATTTTATTGTATCTATATGAGAAGATAGATGTTAGCTGAACCTACTATGGTAATCATTTCACAATCTATGTAAATTGAACCATCATGCTGGGTACCTTAAACTTACACAAAGATGTATGTCAATTATTTCTCAATAAAACCAGGAGAAAATGACTTTAACATAGTTTCCCCACCCCTGCCATCTCCCACCTCCTGTGGGGCCACCACATAATACAGAAACCAAAGTTTTTAGTCCAGTCATTAGGCTCTGGCCATCTTATTGATGCCACAATTGCAGGGAAACAAGTCCAGGTCACATGTTAGTTCCTGCCCAGCCCTAAGCTGGGTGCTGTCCCCAGGGTGTAATTGCAGGGACACTGGGTACGGAAGTGTGAATCCCCATCATTTGTCAATCCCCCAGGTCAAGATCAGAAGGAATGTACTTTAATCCAACTACAGCATTAAGTCATGGGAGGAGTTGCCCATTAGCTAATCTGCCCAGAGTAGAGGTTAGCTTATCTGATTAGCTCATTGCCACTACCATGGGGAATACATGTAAATCTATGGCTGATTCATGTCAATGTATGACAAAAACCACTACAATATTGTAAAGTAATTAGCCTCCAACTAATAAAAATAAATGAAAAAAAAATAACAAAGGCAAAAAAAAAAAAAAAAAAAAAAAGAAAGCAGAGACTGAAGAGAATACAAAAAGGATATGTTAGTTTTGATCGGAGGCAAAAAGTAAATAAATAAATATACATTGGAACTCAAAAGGACCTAAGAGATTATCTAATTAGGACACCGTAAACCCAAAGGCTCTAGCTTTATCCTGTTCGCCAGTGTCATGGGGTGTTTTCCTCACATCTGAAGGCCTTTATATGTACTTTTCATTTATAGCTCTCCTCTCCCTGTTATCCTTTACCTGACTGCCTACCATTGCCATGTTATCTGCTTGGCCCAAAGAGTGGCCCTGCCAGGACTCAGTCAGTTCGATTCAGTTGCTCAGTCATGTCTGACTCTGCGACCCCACGGACTGCAGCACACCAGGCTTCGCTGTCCATCACCAACTCTCAGAGCTTGCTCAAACTCATGTCCATCGAGTCGATGATGCCATTCAACCATCTCATCCTGTCATCCCCTTCTCTACCCACCTTCAATCTTTCCCAGCATCAGGGTCTTTTCCAATGAGTCAGTTCTTTACATCAGGTGGCCAAAGTATTGGAGTTTCACCTTCAGCATCAGTCCTTCCAATGAATATTCAGGACTGATTTCCTTTAGGATTGATTGGTTTGATCTCCTTGCAGTCCAAGGGCCTCTCAAGAGTCTTCACTAACACCACAGTTCAAAAGCATCCGTTCTTCTGCGCTCAGCTTTCTTTATAGTCCAACTCTCACATTCATACATGACTACTGGAAAAACCATAGCTTTGACTAGACAGACCTTTGTTTGCAAAGTAATGTCTCTGCTTTTTAATATGCTGTCTAGGTTGGTCATAGCTTTTCTTCTAAGAAGCAAGCGTCTTAATTTCATGGCTGCAGTCACCATCTGCAGTGATTTTGGAGCCCCAAAAAACAAAGTCTCTCACTGTTTCCATTGTTTCCCCATCTATTTGTCATGAAGTGATGGGACTGAATCCAGCTCTTTGGGCCCTATCCTGAGGCCCTCTGGTTAGAGCTAAGCATCTATAAGGATATAGGCACCTAAAGGAGAAGGGGATAGATAAAAGAGTGAAAGAATTGGACAAACAACATTATCTCTTCAAATCTCAGAAACCTGAATATTTCTTATAAAATGGAGCTAATACTGCCTAATGTAGCTGAAGCTCCAATACTTTGGCCACCTGATGCAAAGAACTGACTCATTGGAAAAGACCCTGATGCTGTGAAAGATTGAAGATAGCAGGAGAAGGGGACAACAGAGGATGAGATGGCTGGATGACATCACCAACTCGATGGACATGAGTTTGAGCAAGGTCTGGGAGTTGGTGATGGACTGAGAAGCCTGGCGTGCTGCAGTCCATGGGGTCGCAAAGAGTCAGACACTACTGAGCGACTGAACTGAATACTGCCTATCCTTAAAAGTCTAATCAGAGAAGTCAGGTGAGTTGCCTGGGATACAGCATGTCCTCATTGAATGTTTCCTTCCTTTCCTTCCCAGAAGCCACAAGATGCTTTCCAACACTCCTGCCTTGTGACTCCACGTCACAAATATGATCAGGGTGCTTCAGAGGGGTGAACGGAGGCAAAAAATCAGGAAGTGATCTGCCCCTTACCACTCAAGCAGCCACTTCCACTACAACTGTCACCCAGTTACCTGGCCACATCCTAACAATGGTTGGAGTTATGCTGCCAACTCTACCCAAAACCTGGGTGCTGTATGGTGTCAATACAACTGGTATGGTGTCAATACAACTGTAAGGTGTCAATACAACTGGAATACAACACTGATTCTACACAAGTAAACCAGCCAAAGGCAGAGACCGGTCACAACAAACAAGTCAAGAGGTTTCTCACTGGTTTCTTTCCCTTGCTTTATTCTTTTGAAGAACGATACATCTCACAGATTCTTGTCTTTTAAGTTGTCCCCTGGGTCAGCTCACTATTGGCACACAGAGCCCAACCTAGCCAGTCATCTCAGCAACCTAGCCAAAACCTCAGTCAACAGGGGCAAAATGATTGACATCATGGAAAGCCACAACCCAGGGGCTGGGCACTATTTGGCCTAATGTGTTGGGTGCCCAAAAAGACTGTCCAGCTCCAGTTGGCTGATCCATTGGTGAGATTCCTGTGCCCTGGGCCAGTCTCCTGATCTGTTGGTGAACATTAACCCCACTTTCAATGACTAAGTCAATCTGATCACAATAGAAACCAAGGGGGTCTTGCCCTGGCTGAAATCTTGGCATTTCTGCCACTAGTAAGCAGTGAACTTACAGCTGAAACCCACCTCTTCTTTCTCTCTCTCCTCCTAGTATTATCTTTCTTTGGATTTTCCATAGAGTTTCATTTCTTAGCAGCTGTTTCCCTGGGTTTTTATCGTTTTACACTAATTTCCTCTTTGTCACTAGTCTTAAGTCCTACTCTCCCTCTGCCTCTGCCTCCTCCACATTACTCTTTCTTCCTCCTTCTCCTCCCTGTCTCCTTTCTGTAAACATTCCTTGAAATGCTTGGGTTTCAATGAGAATTGAAGAAATCTGTCAAAGAGGGTGAACTAGGAGAATTTACTGGTTAAAAGCAGAAGCCTTGGTGCCAGCTTTGAATTTGAAGCCAAGATTTGCCACTTAGTAATTGTGTAAACTTTGGGCACATGATCTAGCCACCCTGAGCCTCAGTTTCCTCAACTTGACAACAGGTGTAACAAGACTCATTTCATGGGATCAAGGGGAACACTGTGTATATATAAACTGTTTTCTCAGCAACATGCCCAGTATATGGTATACTGTAAATAAAATTTAACTTGGCAGGGGGAGAAAATTTAACTTAGGAGGGGATAAAGGTATTAACACAATCGTTGTTCTCTTTCACAATGTAAATCAGCAAGGTTCCAGCTGGGTTTGTTGAAGGTCTGAGGCTCTAAGACTTGCCAGGGATTGGGAGACATGTAGTAGGTAGCCAAAGGCTGAGTCCCATTACTCTCCCACATTCAAAACAGATCCTATTTTCTCTCTTTTTCATGTTGGGTCTCTGAAAAATATTCTGAAAAAAGGATTCCATAGCCATGAAAAAAATTTTGGAACTGGCTTAAACTGATTTTTCACCTGTCCTTTTCCTGGTATTTTCCCCTTCGCATTCATTCCAAAGAGTAAGTCCCTTACATGCAGAACCTACTAAATCATTGTTCAAGCCCCTGTCATTTGCTTGAACTTAAACCTTCCTCTCTCCATGAAAAGTTGTAACTGACATTTCTATTTTGCAAAGAAGATGTTGAGGAGTTTAACCCATCGAGCAGACTCTCTTGGGAGCTCATTTTCACAGGCCCGACTATCAGACAGTGAAAGACAGTTATTAGGTGCTCAGTTTCATTTGAAAAGAGTCAATTGCCCATTTTCTATACCATTTGAGAAATGTGGTTACACTCAGAATTTCACATGAGAGCCTGTGGTTGCGAATTGAATTAAAAAAAGTGTTCTCCATCCTAGGCAATGCTGTTTCACTACCCTAAAAAAAATTCTCTTAAAAAAAACAAGCATGACCTTATTGAAAACAGACCAGAAACAAAGGTCATCTTTATGATCTGTAATTCCCTCAATGAATCCCCTGGAGGTAGAGGCCCTGTCACTCCGTGCTCACCAATGTATTCAGGCTTCCACAGCTTCTTGGCTTCTGGCAGGCAAGTTCAGAGTCCTCTTTCTCCCCCCCCACCCCCCACCCCAACCCCATATCCATTTTGCATCCCCACATTTATTTGCATCCTTGTGTTTTGCAGAGGGAGGTAGGACACTGCAAGTGCCTAGGGAGGAAAGAATCCTATGGGGTTACTCGTCCCAGTAGTGAGCCCACATGAAGGTGCATGTGGTTCAGGTAAACCACTGTAGGATTAATGTTCTTGAAAGATGATGTGTACAGACAGAACTATTTGAAGATCTAGGAAACCAAGAGGGACATTTGACTGAAAACTCAATGGTAGCAAAGCTCAGGCCAAATTATATATCAGTGTAGTCTAAGGGCCTAACACATTGCTGGCATACAACAGACACTCAAGAGAGAGCCACTGAATGATGAATGAATGAATGAAAGAAAAAGGAAAAAGAGCTTAGGAAAGAGTTATTCTCCCTTACCTCCCCCACCCATTCCACAATAGTTCATAGCGGGGCTAATGGCCTTTCTGCTTCCCCTCATGTTACTCTCCAATTTATCCTTCCATGCTGCAGCAAGAGTGAGCCATTTGAAACTTAAATCAAGTCTGCCAGGCCTATGGCAGGTATGGTCCCTGGCTAGCTCAGTGGCCTCATTCACTTTCTTCCTATCCCTTTAATTTCTCTACTCCAGGCACTCTGACCTACTGTCCATTCCCTGGATAAGCGAAGCTCATTCCTACCTCAGGGCCCTTTCACTTACTGTTTCATTAGCCTAAAACACTATTTCTCTAGATTTTTAAATGAAAAAATACTTTCTTATCATTTAAACCTCATGTCAAATGATACCTCCTCAGAGTGTCCTTTCTTGAGCACTCAATCTAAAGTAGCCACCTGTTCATTCTCTATCATGTCATCATTTTCTTTTTCCTCACAACAGTAAGCACTTGGGAAATTATTTAGCTCATTTCTTTGTTTTCACAATTATTGTCAGTCTTGGGCTCTAGAATGCAAGCTCCTTCAATTGTATTCACTGTCTAATCCTCCAATGCCTGGAACAGAATGGCACATGCAGGCCTCTATAAATATTTTGAATGAATTAATAAAAGCAGCCTTGGCACCCTAAGGGCTCTGGGAAACAAGTGAATTCTCCCAGGAGGCTAATGCATCAGAAACAGAAAATAGATGCCTCAAACAGAAGTGCCAAGAAGGAAGAAATATGAATGATAATAGCTAACATTTGTAGAGTACTTACTATATGCCAGATATTTTTCCAAGCCCTCAACATTTATCATCTATAATTCTCACAGTCATCCTTGGAGGTAGGTCAAATTATTCCTATTTTTTAGATAAGTTGATGTTTTTGAACTGTGGTGTTGGAGAAGACTCTTGAGAGTCCCTTGGACTGAAAGGAGATCAAACCAGTCAATCCTAAAGGAAATCAGTCCTGAATATTCATTGGAAGGACTGACGCTGAAGTTCCAGTACTTTGGCCACCTGATGCAAAGAACTGACTCCTTGGAAAAGACCCTGATTCTGGTAAAGACTGAAGGCAGGAGGAGAAGGGGATGACAGAAGATGAGATGGTTGGATGGCATCACCAACTTGATGGACATGAGTTTGAGCAAGCTCCAGGAGTTGGTGATGGACAGGGAAGCCTGGCGTGCTGCAGTCCATGGGGTCACAAAGGGTCGCACACAACTGAGCGGCTGAACTGAACTGAAGTGATACAAAGAGAGTAAACAACATATCCTCTGATAAAAGTGGAAAATAGAAAAGCAAAAAAACAAACCAGACTATGAACCACTACACTACAGTGCTTCCATCACACTGTCTTACTCAGAGCATACATGGCTAACAGCCACTCCTGGGGAGAGACTATAGGAGGCAGGTAGAAATATGAAGCAAGTCATAACATCACTAAGTATTAAAGGAATGCAATCAATGGTCAGAATGAAATATCACCTCACAATGGTCAGAATGGCCATCGTCAAAAAGTCTACAAATTTGATTATGCTGGAGAGGGTGTAGAGAAAAGCAAATCCTCCTACACTCTTGGTAGGAATGTAAATTGGTATAGCCACTATGGAAAACAGCATGCAGATTCTTCAAAAACCTAAAACTACAGTTACCATATGATCCAGCAATCCTACTCCTGGACATATATCCAGAAAAGATGAAAACTACAATTCAAAAAGATACATGTTGGAGAAGGAAATGGCAACCCACTCCAGTACTCTTGCCTAGAAAATCCCATGGATGGTGGAGTAAAAAGAAAAAAAACACATATATATGGAATTTAGAAAGGTGGTAACGATAACCCTATATGCAAAACAGAAAAAGAGACACAGAAATACAGAACAGACTTTTGAACTCTGTGGGAGAAGGTGAGGGTGGGATGTTTCAAAAGAACAGCATGTATACTGTCTATGGTGAAACAGATCACCAGCCCAGGTGGGATGCATGAGACAAGTGCTCCAGCCTGGTGCACTGGGAGGACCCGGGGGAATCGGGTGGAGAGGGAGGTGGGAGCGGGGATCGGGATGGGGAATACGTGTAAATCCATGGCTGATTCATAGCAATGTATGACAAAACCCACTGAAATGTTGTGAAGTGATTGGCCTCCAACTAATAAAAAAAAAAAAAAAAGAAAGAAAGAAAAACCATAAAAAAAAAAAAGATACATGTACCCCAGTGTTCACAGCAGCATTATTTACAATAGTCAAGATATGGAAGTAACCTAAGAATTCATCAATAGATGAATGGATAAAGAAGATGTGGTATATATATATATATATATGTATACATATATATGTGTGTGTGTGTGTGTATATATACATATATATACACATATATATATTACATATTATATATATTACAAATACACACATGTATATATATATATGTATACCCACAAACAATGGAATACTACTCAGCCATAAAAAAGAATGAAACAATGCTATTTGCAGCAACAAGGATGAATCTAGAGATTATCATACTAAGTGAAGTAAATTAGACAAAAAATAACAAATACCAAATGGTATCACTTATATGTGGAATCTAAAAATATGATACAAATTAACTTATTTACAAAACAGAAACAGACTTGTACACATAGAAAACAAACATATGGTTACCAAAGGGGAAAGGTGGGGGAGGGATAAATTTGGAGTTTGGGATTAATAGATATACACTATTATATATAAAATACATAACCAACAAGGACCCACTGCATATAGCATAGGGAACTATACTCAGTATCTTATAATAACCGATAATGGAAGAGAACCTGAAAAAAAAAGAATATAAATGTATAATTGAATGGTCTCAAGTTAATAGAAAATGCCCTGGAGTCTGCCATTTAGCCTTTTGGCCAAAAACATTCCTGGTAAAACTCCATACCCACAGCTGCAGCAGTACCTGGTGGCAGTCTCTCTGCCACCATCCAGGTTTGTGTGACCTATAGCCTGAGAGCCTAAAGACATGTTTTGCTGAATCTTCACAGTATAGCCTACATAAACATTCTTTAAAATTATACCTGTGGCCAACCCTTAAAATTAGGATACTGCACATTTAAGTTCAGATTTCTGGCTTCCATCAGAACACAAGAACTTATAATACTCATCTCGGTTTAACACCTAGCACAGTCAGTCAGAACTGAGCCACAGAAGTCCTCCTGGAAAGAAGCATGTGCATCTAGTTCATCATGGTCTCCATCACTGCCTAGTTTGTCTTTAATACTGAGCCTTATACTTCTGTCTGTGTGTATTCACTTACAAGAGTTGTTTATGTTTTGAGTGTTTGAGTTAATGATCAATGGTGGGCATTTACCACCATACCCTGCACTCCTGGGACAACTCTAACTGGCCTCTCAGCCTCCAGTCTTAATCAACCCACAGCCATTATTCCCAGTGCTACCAGATCCCAACTAACGGCCAGGGAAGAGATCAGGCACATAGCCAGGATTCAAACCCGAATTCATCCCTGGCACTACCACCTGCTGTGCTGCTGTCCTTCCCTCCTTACACTTTCCTCATCTTTAAAATGGGAAAATAATAATAACCACTTTGGATGGCCAAAGAACATTTTTTAAATATGAACAAACTCCAAGGCACATATGCTATTCTGGGCATCACATACTATTTATATCTGTCTCCATTGTTCTTTTACCCAGAATCTTCATCATTTGATTGAAAATAATAAGATACACAAAAAAGCAAGGAAAAACTACCCTCCTGCCAAGAGAGAAAATATACAACAGAACCAGACCCACAATAACCTAGATTTAGAAGTATCAGACAGGGACATTATAACTACTATAATGAATAAGTTAAAGAACTTAGTATTAAAAAGGTGGACAAAATGTATGAATGATGGGGAGTTTCAGCTATTAAAAAAGGGTCAGATGAAAATTCTAAACGTGAAAACACAACATCAGAGATAAAGAATTACCCAGACAGACTTGTCAACAAATGGGACAAGCAGAAGAAAGGATAAGTGAATTTGAAGATAGAAAATTTTTATACAAAAATGAAAAGAGAAGAACAATCAGTGAAAAACAAACCCAAGAGCTGTGAGACAACATCAAATTGCCTGACATAAATGAGACTGAGTGCCAGAAGGAGAAGAGACAGAATAGGGCAGATGAAGTATGTGAACAAATCACAGTCAATGAGAGAAACAGACAAAGCAACAATTAAAGTTGGAGATTTCAACTTTTTTCTTGTCAATAATTGGTAGAAAACTTAAAACAATAGCAACTTGACCTAATGCATAGAATACTGCATCTCAGAGAATTAACTTTCTTTTCAAATGTTCATGAAATATCCAAAAGTAGACCATATTCTAGGCCATAAAACTAATCTTAAAAAATTTCACAATAAAAGAATTAAAAACACAGAAAGATATATTTTCTGATGACAATGATGTTCAATTATAAATCATCAACAGAATGACACTGAGAAAATTTTCAAATATGTGGGTAATAAATAGAACACTTCTAAATAATCTACAGGTCAAAGAAATAACAAGGAGGATTAGAATATATTTTTTAACTAAATTGAAATGATAGGAAGTCTTAAAAATTTGTAGGATTCAGAGACTTCTCTGGTGGTCCATTTCCCAGTGCAGGAGGTTCAGGTTCGATCCCTGGTCAGGGAACTAGATCCCACATGCCATAGCTAAGAATTCATATGCTACAACTGAAAGATCCCATGTGCCACAACTAAGACCTGGCACAGCCAAATAAATAATTTTTTAAATGTGTAGGATGCAGTTAAAACAGAGCTTAAAGAGAAACAAATTGCATTGTTTTCAAAAAGAAAAGAAGAAAGGTGCTAAAATCAATTACCAAAGTTTCCACTTTATGAAACTAAAAACAAGAGCAAATTAAAACCAAAGCAAGGAAATATAAAGATAAGAGCAGAAAACATTGAACTAGAAAACAAATATAGTAAGCAAAACAGAAATATAGAAAGTTGATGCTTTGGAAAGATCAATAAAATTGATAAACTGATCAAGAAAAAAGGACAGAGACCCAAATTACCAATATTGTGAATGAAAGAAGGACTGTCATAGAAGATCAGATATTAGAAATGATAATGTAATTTTATGAACAAGTTCCTGATAATTAATTTGACAACTTAGATGAAATAAACAAATCTCTGACCAAAACTCATTCAAGAAGAGAAAACTTGGGTGGCCTTATATCTATTAAAGAGATTATATTCATAGTTAAAGTCCTTCCCACAAAATAAAATTTGTTTTACTAGGGAATTCTACCTAAAGAAGATGCAATATCAATTCTACATGAACTCTTTTCAAAAATAAAAGAGGAAAAGAATACTTTCTGGGGACTTCTCTGGTGGTCCAGTGAAGCACAGGACTTCAAGTTTCCAGTGCAAGGGACATAGGTTCAAGCCCTGGTTGGGGAATTAAGATCCTGCATGCCACATGGCTTGCCCAAAATAAAAATAAAAACACTTTCCAACTTGTTTTACCAGGTTTCCATTATACTGACATTAACCACACAACCCAGTGATTCTATTCCAAGGAATTTACCTGAGAGAAATGAAAACATATGTCCTCCCAAAGATTAATACAGGAATGTTTATTGTATATTTACTGCTAATAGCCCAAAACTGGAAACAACACAAATGTCCATCAATTGGTGAGTGGATAAACAAATTATGGCATATAGTGGAGTACTACTCAGTAATAAAAAGGAACAAACTAGTCAGAAACGTGGATGAATCTCAAAAGCAATATGCTAAGTGAATAAAAAGACACAAAAGACCACATATTGTATGATTCCATTCAAAAGACAGCCTGCTGCTGCTGCTGCTGCTAAGTCACTTCAGTCATGTCCAAATCTGTGCAACCCCATAGACAGCAGCCCACCAGGCTCCTCTGTCTCTGGGATTCTCCAGGCAAGAATACTGGAGTGGGTTGCCATTTCCTTCTCCAATGCATGCATGCCTGCAAAGTTGCTTCAGTCATATCCGACTCTGTGCAACCCTATGGACAGCAGCCCACCAGGCTCCTCCATCCACGGGATTCTCTAGGCAAGAATACTGGAGTGGGTTGCCATATCCTTCTCCAAAAGACAGTCTAGAAAAGGCAAAAGTATAGGGACAGAAAACAGGGACTAGGGACTAGGAATGGGGAGAGGGGGTTAATAGCAAAGAGGCATGAAGGAACTTCTGGGGATGATGAAAATTTTCTATATTTTGATTATGACAGCATTTATACATTTGTACATTCCTGTATAAATTTATATATTCTTGTTGTTGGAGAAGACTCTTAAGAGTCCCTTGGACAGCAAGGAGATCCAACCAATCCATCCTAAAGGAGATTAGTCCTGAATATTCATTAGAAGGACTGATGCTAAAGCTGAAACTCCAATACTTTGGCCACCTGATGCGAAGAATTGACTCATTTGAAAAGATCCTCATGCTGGGAAAGATTGAAGGCAGGAGGAGAAGGGGACGACAGAGGATGAGATGGTTGGATGGCATCACCAACTCAATGGACATGAGTTTGAGTAAACTCCGGGAGTTGGTGGTGGACAGGGAGGCCTGGCGTGCTGCAGTCCATGGGGTCGCAAAGAGTCGGACACGACTGAGTGACTGAACTGACTGATAGCTGATTCACTTTGTTGTACATAAGAAACTAACACAACTTTATAAAGCAATTATATTACAATAAAAAAAGTGATTTTTATCATACCTAAATTATATCTCAGCAAATTTTAAATCTTTTTAAGAATGTCACCATTACGGGAGATTGGGTAAAAACTACACAGGATTTTTCTGTAGCATTTCATACAGATGCATGTGAATCTACAATTATATCAAAATTTAAAATTTTTAAATAATAAAAAAAATTTATTTTAAGACACTTTAAAATCTCTTTAAGAGAAGGATAGAGCAGAAAATGTTACTTCTATTTACTAAAAAAAGGAAGAAAAAGGTTTATCCTATAAAGCAAAGCTCAGGAATAATGTAGATCACACCCCTGGGTAGAAGTTCAAGTTAATTTACCCAGTGTTGTATTCATGTGAGACAAAGTGATGACTTCTCCTCTGAGTTTGCTCAAGATGCCATCAGAAAGCCACTGCCAATTATGATTCAAAACGGTTCCAAAGTTTAGAAGGAATTCTGCAATCATCTTCAGCAACAAACTTCAGCTTGAGATCTTACCAAAAAGGCTCATAGTGACAGTTGTGCTAAGAATCAAAGTCAAACAGCAACTATTCCAAATCTCCCAGCCGTACTTTCCACTAGTAGAAAAGGACAACCCAGGACAAGTGGCCCTTGCCTAACAAGAGACTGGTGAGCCACAAAAATACTTCCCCAAAAGTCCACGGGGACATAAAGGGCTAGAACTGTCCACAGCAGTTGGTGAAGTTCCTCTTTTGGGCTCCACATCTGCCTGGCAGACTTCCTCCCTTTGATCTGGCAGACCGGGTTCCAATAACCACAGACTGGCATCACTAGGGACTAAGCAGGGGGTGAGGCATTCTGGGAGGAAGCAAAGGGGCAAACGGTTAAACAGGGCCTGAACTCTGATCTGAGCAAAAGGCTCTCCACGCATTCATCTAGAAGCTAGAACCTAACTTTCATCAGAAGACTTGAGGTTCATCCTGGCTCAGTTATTGTGGGACCTTGTGCAAATTCTGTGACCTCAGTTTTCTCAACACTGGTAGTCATAATACATCATGAGAAAGATATTAAAACATAATGAGGTCATGGTTATTCAAATGTTGGATTTCTCTTTTTCCCTAAGTCAGTGTTTTCCACAGTGTAGCACTAAGCAAGTACATTAAAAATTTTAGGTTAGACTTTTTTAAAACTTATAAACTAATTTAAAGAAGAACAGAACTAGTTCATCTACCTTGCTAAGATGAAATTTAGTTTAAAATGGAATCCAAGTGAAACCTATGTTAAAAATATATTAGGTTAATAATTTTTAAACACAGTAAGTAGACATGGCGAAATAATAAAGATGATTAAAATTTGAGATATAATACTGCCAGCTATGAGAACCATGGCTGTGAATTTCATCACTGGGTCTCCTGGAAGGAGCACTTGAGGCCTTTTACATTATATAACACAATACTTTCTTTGTAAGAACCCAGGGACACATTATTTTTGGTCATAAGATCAGATACAGCTGTACTTCTCTTAAGTATTTAGTTTATCTAATGGACACTGCAAACTGTATAATTGACTGTTTCCTTGCTTGCACTGAGAAGAAAGCTTAAAGCATAAACTGAGGACCAATTACCACATACGTATAGGACTGCATTATATTCGTTGTTTATGAGCCTCACTACTAACTCAATATCATTTTAAAAAATTTCTCTTCTATATTTGTCTTCCTATATTCTATATCCTTTTAAAACACCTTAAGTCTTATTTGAAATTAAAAATGAGATAAACCGTTAAATGTTCTAAGTTTTCTTTTCTTTTTTTAAAGACAGCATAGGCAAAATGTGTCAAACTCCAGGGATTGTTCTTTCTGAACATTTTGGTGTCCCTAGGTTAATACAGGTTCAAGCAGGCTTTGATAAGAGTGAGACAATCAAATCAGTTTCATTTTAAAATTAGTCCTTGTCGAAAGTCATCCTTTTCAGTATTACATCACTGAGGTACAGAGTTTTGACTGATATCATACCTGGGTAACCCCATGGACCTTAAGAAAAATGGGAAGTGGGGGCTGTGGCGGAATTGGGCTTCCTCCTTTTTCCTCAAAAGCCAAACTTGCTGACAAAAAAGAAAAAAAGGAAAAAAAAAAAAAAAAAAAACAAGTTAAAATGATACCAAAATCTGGCATCAGAGCACTCAGAATATCTGCAACAATGGGAAGCTATTTTATTCACAGTTTATACACTGAGTCTCCTAAACTAGCACACTTTTGCTGACTGTATCTCCCTGCATCTTTTCCAGTGTGAGAAGGGTGGGTATTTGTTTTGTATCTACCACCCATATTTTTCAATATTTTGGTTACACTCAAAAATTCAACTAGAACTAGCTAAGGGTAAAAGATAGATTGGGGTGGGGTGGGGGAGGGAATTATTACAAATTATTCATGTGAAGATTGAACAACCAAATCATTGCATAAAGTAGATCTCAGAGACCTCTGGAATCAGAAACTTAAATGCCACCAAGACCCTCTCTGGGCCTCTCATTTGTTTCATTCTGTAAGGTCAACTTTATTCTTCTTTGAATCATCCAGGAACATGGCTACTCATAGCTTCAGTATCTCAAATCTCACAATGCACAAACCCACAGAGGAACTCAGACTTACTTTCACTAGTCTCAATCTCAAAAATGCTACAAATGGATCCAACTGGCTAATTCTGGGTCAGCTACCCATTACTGAACTCATCAATGGTAGCTGTAAGTTTAGGTATTAGGACTGGCCTAAATTAGATCAGGTGCCGACCTGCAAGCCACTAAACACTATACAGGAGAGAAATGTTTAAGAAGATAAAGCCCTCACTCAAGTCACATTTTTTAAAATTAGAGAAAGAAGACAGATGGAGAAGATAGACTGTTATGGGCAGAAAGAAAATTACTATCGAGTGTTTTAGGAAATCAGAATTATTAGACAAACATACAGTTTTCATGTCAAGCAGGATTTCAAGACTTATAACAAGTGCCACCTACCCCAAAAAAACTTCCTGCTAATTATTGCCAATTATTAAACCCTTCCCTCACTGGCCTACCCATTATGTTTATGCGAACTATAGAAAAGGAAAGTGAAAGTGGTAGTCACTCAGTCATGCCTGACTCTTTGCAACCCCATGGACTGTAACCTGCCAGGCTCCTCTGACCATGGAATTCTACAAGTAAGAACACTGGAGTGGGTGGCCATTCCCTTCTCCAGGGAATCTTTCCAACCCAGGGATCAAAGTTGGGTCTCTTGCACTGCAGGCAGATTCTTTACCATCTGAGCCGCCAGGGAAACCCCGGTAGCTACCAGGGAAGCTACCAGGGAAGTGAACTATACCTTCCACTAATTATATTTAATTTCTCATTTGAGTATATACTACATTAAATTGTCTTCTAGCATACTATTTCAAATTTTTTCTTCTCTACTTAATTAGAGTAGATCACTACTTCCCTAGAGATAAAAACTGGCCATTTCTTGGCTAGGTAGTCACAATGATTGGTATTAATTTATTATTGCTCCCAAGAAAGATACTGCATTTAAACTTGGGTCTGCTACGCACAAAGTCTGAACCCAAGGGAGTAATTATAATTTTGGGACATCTTTGGTAGTCTAATCTACAACCCAAATACTGTCAAATCAAACATAACCTCCACCATAGTACTCCAATATTATCATCACTGCTATCATCATCAGTTTGGGTTAAACTCAGAGCAATTATCCATCCGGGGGTACTATCTGGAGCTAGGGAGGGGAGAACAGCATCACATTATGGTTAAGATCATGGCCAAGCAGATCTGAATTTGGTCTAAGCTCTGCCACTTAGTTGTGTGACTAAAGTCAAATTACTTCACACTTCTGAACATCAGTTCCCTCACTATAAAGTGGGTGCAACAAGAATACCTACTTCAGGGAGCTGTTTTCAGGATTAAATGAAATAAGATGTCTGAAGCCTCTGCTACCTGGGAGTGTACTTCGTACACAGGAAGTGTTACTGAAGCACAAGTCCATGTGCCCAACACCATGGCCAGGAAAGCCAAACAATACCAAACTGTCAGAGTGTGGAACAGAGAAAGGTTTATTGAAGGTCATGCAAGGAGATGGTTGGCTCATGCCTTAAAAACCCCAAACTCCCTGAAAACTTACAGCAAAGTCCTTTTCTAGGAAAGCTGACGGAGGGGCATAGTTAGTTGTTGTAAACTTATTGGTGTCAGATCCTTTGTTCTTGAGGTCAGGTCATGGTCAGGTAACCATGTTCCTGTAAATCACTACCAAACAAATATTATTCTCTGCCCTGACAAGAAAGGGTGAGGTCCTGGGTACAACTTTCACCCTCTGAGGTCCAGGTCCTGGCTGAGAGGAGGCACAGCTCAGTTGGCGGCTCCCTCAGGGCCAGGTCCCCAGACACTGCCCAGCTGTCATCACTGAGGGAGCCAGCACCTGGGACCCAACTGGCCCTCAAATGTCTAAGGCCATCTGTATGGCGGAGGCAGGTCCCACAAACTGTGCCCCAGGCAGACGGCTACTGCTTTTAGTTCGCAGAGACAGGGACTGGGGAGAGGTTCACCACCTCCTCAAGGGCTGGGCTTGGCCAGTGGGTGACCTTGGCAAGGTCTCTGGAGACCTGCAAGACACAGTCCCCAGCCTGTGGGGGTTCTCTGGAACCCCCAGCTCACCCACTGATCCAAGGCTGGGTGAAGCCTGGTAAAGCCTGGATCTGCCTCTTACCTCACTCTCTGGCTGACAACCACCACTACTCTGACCGCTGACTGAATGGGCCACTAACGGTCGCTTACTGACAGTTGGCTGCTTGTGGGAGGGACCGACTGCACCGCCAACCAATGGCTGAGCAGCACCACTAACGGTCACTCATTGACAGTTGGAAGCGTGGGGGAGGGGCCCACTGTGGCATTGGCCAATGGCTGAACAGACCGTTACCGGTCCCAGGTAACCGTTCCTTGCCTGCCCGACAGGGTAGGGGCAATGGCACAGCAACTAAGTGCACAGTGCTAAGGGCTGCACTCCACCGAACTCTATTATATAAGTGCTCAAAAAATGATAGCATTTTGTTAAAGTTCTAATTCAAATAACGTGTCCCCTTCCCCCATAAACATATACATTCATCAAGATACCTGATACACATGCACACAAAAGATATGTGACACAACTTTTAGTTGGAGAATACAATAATTATGTCTAAACTCTATGTGGAAGGGGCTAAAAAAATCACAATAGTATATTCAAGTGAGAGCATGCTAAGTTGCTTCAGCTGTGTCTGATTCTGCAAACCAATGGACCATAGCTCACCAGGCTCCTCTGTCCATGGGATTCTCCAGGCAAGAATACTGGAGTGGGTTGCCATACCCTCCTCCTGGGGATCTTCCTGACCCAGAGATCGAACCTGCATCTCTTACATCTTCTTCATTGGCAGGCAGGTTCTTTACCACTTGCACCACCTGGGAAGCCCTGGAGACCTTATACAAAAGACTTAAACTCTCTGTGCCTCAATTTCCTCATTCATGATGAGGCAGTTATAATAGAATTGACCTCATAGGGCTGTGGCAGGGATTAAATGAGATAACGACTTTAGAGACTTAGGCATATGAACCTGAGCTCTTACTATAAATGTTAGGTCTTATTATCAAGGAACACCCTGGGTATTACTGAATAGTCATCATCTCAAAAACCTCTAACAGAAACTTTCAAAATACTTTACTATCATAAACTTATTTTTAGAACTAAAAGGGATCTTAGAAACTACCACATCTAAGAACTGCCAACTGTCATCTTGCAGAAGTATTGTTTAGACCACACTATGATTTTTAGAAATTGAATCTGAATATCTTTATTGTGAGACTGTGCTGTCCACTTGACCACAGGCTTGCCCACTTCCAATTCCCTTGGCAGAGCCTCACATTTGGGTTACCTCTTTGATGTGGAAGGCATTTGGGTTTGGACTTCATCTGAAACTGGTCCAAGCCCCTCATTTTCCTGCTGAAGAAACAGGGGCCCATGGAAGCAGACACTCAACTAGTAGGTGCAGAACCAGGACTATGATTCAGTCTGCAGACAGCCAGGCCAACACTTCCTCCATGCACACCAACATCTAGAATATCCTGGCTGAGAGGGTGGGAACACAAGATGTTCTAACAGCTACTGTTAGAACATGTAACCCTTGGAGGCCTTGGTGGGACTTTGAGTTGCTCTTTATTTTACCACTGAAGCATATCAATCATTACTGGAGGCTATGATAACTTTAATGAAGGCCAGTGGGTCACCCTGGCAGGGAGAGAAAGAAGCTAATACCTGGAAATCAGTATTTCCAAAGAACCTGGTCTAAGATGCCCCAAGGCTTCCCTGGTGTCTCAGCGGTAAAGAATCTGCCTGCCAATGCAGGAAATGTGGGTTCTATCCCTAGGTCTAGAAGATTCCCTAGAGAAGGAAATGACAACCCACTCCAGTGTTCTTGCCTAGAAAATCCCATGGACAGAGGAGACTGGTGGACTATAGTTCATGGGGTCGAAAAGAGTCAGACACAACTTAGCGCCTAAACAAGATGCCGCAAATCCAGTCCTGAGTAAATCTGCCAGCTAGCCCTCCCTGCAACCTTATTTCCTTCCTCACATTTGTTCAGCAAACCAAACTTAACAAAGCTCAATCATTTGATTCCCAGCATAAACCCACTGAGAAGAAGGTGACATGGGGTAATTATTTCCATTTTATTTTTGAGGAGACTGGACCAACAAGAGGTCAGAAATTAAAGTTTGCTCAATGCACATTTTGTTTTTGCCATATTTAAATGCTACCTGCACTATTCGTTTTTTTTTAATGGGTGCTTACCAATTTTCTTAAGTCAATTGATATTTAGAAGAAACTTTACTTCACTACCTGAAACAGAAAACCAGCATCTCTTGCCATAAATAGATTAATAAATACAATGTAAAATTCTAATTAGAAACTGCTTCTTGGAGAGCTTTTAAAAGCCCCAATGCCCAGGCCATACCCCAGACCTATTAAAAGAGAATTCCAGCAGGGGAAGCAGGGAGGAGGAGACCAGAAAAAAGTAATTTTTAAAGCTCTCCTCAGGAAATAGTAGTGTGAGCCAAGGATGAGATCCTCTAGAATTGATACGCCTGCCTTGTAAAACCTCTGCACCTGAGGTCCATTCTCTGTGAAAAGAGAAATCAACAAGTAGTGGAGGGACTTCCCTGGTGGTCCAGGGGCAAAGACGCTAAAGTCCCAATGCAAGGGCCCAGGTTCAACCCCAGGTCAGGGAACTAGATCCCACATGCCACAAGAAGATCCTACAAGCTGCAATGAAGATTGAAGATCCTGAGTTCACAACCAAGACCCCGTGCAGTCAAACAAATAAGTAAATAAAGGCATTTTTTTAAAAAAAGGAAAAACAACAAGTGTGGAGAGGTATTAAAGACACACTAGCCCCAAACTGAGACCTCCTCTTTAACTGCAAAGAAAAACTTTGCAATGGAAAAAAGTTCTCATTTGAGATCTGTAACTGTTTAATAGGTTGTTCCCTTATAGTCTAAAATCACCTCACCTTGCACTTGCCCTTTGGAAAACACGGGACCAGAAGACCCTAGGTGGCCTGGTTTCTATTTCTGTGCCCTTTCCACTCCCACTTCCCAGCCAAAGACTCCACCAAGGTGATTCTGGAGAACCCCTACTCACCTCTGGGTGTTCGCCAGGAGGGACTCCAAACGCCTGCACTTACATCACACTTTCAGGCCTATCTTTCTATTTCAAAATGAAAGGCCCATTTTTCAATTTCAAAAAATCCAGCTGTTCACATCAGAAAACCTTAAGGCAAAACCACATCTCTGTCTTCTTTCATTTCCTCTCAAGAAGCCCCTCTTTTTCACCCAGGAAGATCTGGCCCTAGAGATGGCTAAAGTCAGCGATGCCCTTTTGGATCTTAGAAGGAAGTATCAGCAGAAAAGAGAGAACCAGGAGAGATGGTGCAGAAAGTCACATGACTGGCAGAGGGGTTTCTGCTATTCAGTTTCTCTCTCCCCTCACCTCTGAGTACACACAAGCACACAGTGACAGCCCATCCCGATCTAAGGACAAGTCTAGAATAAAAGCTGGATTTCTGAGTGGAGACTCCTGATTGCCAAGACATAATTCCCTCTTCTGGCCTGGACTGGATCCCTCTAGAGCTGGATCTCTGCACGGACTCAGGTTTGCAGAGCTTTCCCCTGGAAAACAGTATGGCCTCAAATGTAGGCAGCTTGGCTCACTAAACAGAAAGTTGAGCAAAGCTCTGATCTCACTTCCTGTATTTAAAACCTCTGATGCTGACACTGGCTACCACCAGACATCCAGGCCATTTTACTGCCTTGTCAGCTGAACCCTTATTTCCTGCTTCCCTTCTACTTTATTGGCTACGCCAAAGCCTTTGATTGTGTAGACACAACAAACTGTGGAAAATTCTTAAAGAGATGAGAATACCAGACCACCTTACCTGCCTCTTGAGAAATCTGTATGCAGGTCAAGAAGCAATAGTTAGAACTGGACATGGAAAAACAGACTGGTTCCAATTCGGGAAAGGAGTACGTCAAGGCTATATATTGTCACCCTGCTTATTTAACTTATATACAGAGTACATCATATGAAATGCTGGGCTGAATGAAGCACAAGCTGGAATCAAGATTTTTGGGACAATATCAATAATCTCAGATATGCAAATAAGGTGTCATCTGCCACCCTTATGGCAGAAAGTAAAGAGGAACTAAAGAGCCTCTTTATTAAAGTGAAAGAGGAGAGTGAAAAGGCTGGCCTAAAACTTAACATTCAAAAAACTAAGATCATGGCATCTCGCCCCATCACTCCATGGCAAATAGATGGAGAAACAATGGAAACAGTGACAGACTTTATTTTCTTGGGCTCCAAGATCACTGCAGGTGTTGACTGCAGCCATGAAATTAAAAGACGCTTGCTCCTTGGAAGAAAAGCTCTGCCCAAACTTGACAGCATATTAATAAGCAGAGACATTACTTTGCCAACAAAGGTCCATCTAGTCAAAGTTATGGTTTTTCCAGTAGTCAGTATGAATGTGAGAGTTGGAGCATAAAGAAGGCTGAGCGCCAAAGAACTGATGCTTTTGAACTGTGGTGTTGGAGAAGACTCTTGAGAGTCCCTTGGACTGCAAGGAGATCCAACCAGTTCATCCTAAAGGTAATCAGTCCTGAATATTCATTGGAAGGACTGATGCTTAAGCTGAAACTCCAATACTTTGGCCACCTGATGTGAAGAACTGACTCATTGGAAAACAGTCATTGGAAAAGAACTGACTTGCTGGGAAAGATTGAAGGCCAGAGGAGAAGGGGACCACAGAGGATGAGATGGTTGGATGGCATCACTGACTCAATGGACATGAGTTTGAGCAAGCTCCGGGAGTTGGTGATGGACAGGGAACCCTGGCGTGCTGAAGTCCATGGCGTCGCAAAGAGCTGGACACAACTGAGTGACTGAACTGAACTGAACTGAACTGGTCCTAATTGGGCTTTGCTCAACGTGCTCAACAGTTCTTATCAATTATTTGTATATCTGCTTGCTGTTATCTTTCTAGCTTCATTTTTTCACTTTTTCTTTTGTGAACACTAGACTCCAGGGTAGAAGAAACTGGTGTCTTCTGGACACTCAGCCCCTGCATTGTCCTAGCTCAATCCCCCCTCCCTGTCATTCTCTTCCTTGTAAACAGTACAGCCTCCCCTTCAAATCTACTGTGACAACGCCTCCTTCATGTAATCTACCTTCAACCTCCCAAGTAGGCATGGTCTCTACATGCCTTACCTTCCCCTAGCAGTTCTTTTGAACTTTGAGCCCTTCTCTCATCCTGTCTTGTTTAATAGCCATCTGAGCACTTGGTTTATTTCTGCTAGACTGTAAACTTCTTATGAAAAGGAATTTGTTCTCAACCAAACAATACACTAGGCATTCAATAAAAGTGTGATGGATGAAGGAATGGCTAAATAAATAAAATGTGTTTGTTTCGATGCTTCCTAGGAGAGGATCCCTGGCTTCCTGGGTGTGTTTCATATCTGCATTGCACTGAAAGCACTTTTGTCCTGAGCACTTTGAAGGGGAGATAACCGTTCATTCATCATATTTATCTAGTCCTGGATGACAGGAGTCTCCAAAAAAAAAAATCTGTGCACAATATTTCCTTCAATTTTCACAACAGCCCTTTGTGGCAGGTACTAGAAAAACCATTTCCATTTTAACATAAGGAAAGTACAGCACAGAAAGACTAAGTATCTGTTCCAATGCCATATAAACAATAAGTGGTAGAGTCAGTGTTTAAGCATCTGGGCTCATAGAGACCATTACCTTTAACTATGCACCATATTCCATCTCAAAAGATGGCAGGAGCTTACTCTAATGTAATATGTAGTGAAGTATGGTTGTATCCTTTCATCCATATATGAAAGGATATAGCACTGTTTTCCATCCCCACTCTCAGTGCCCAATAAAGCCATGCTTTTTCTGCATAAATGAATCACTGGAACCACTCTCCATATGGCAAACCATGACAAGTCACTAGATCCAGGAGGGAACTCAGATGACTACACCTTGCGAGAAGAACATGGACCCTTCAATATGACAATTACAAGTGCAAATTTTCCAAGGCAAGGATTTTCCCTGGGTAAGTATTTCTCTCTGATCATCTACCAGATAGGAGATAGCCTAAGACAGCTTCTTCATCCAGAGTAGATTTTTCTCATGTCTGAAGTGTGGACCAATGAGGACACATTTCGCCTCCGAGTGATACTGTGGATTGTCTGGCTGTTTTCCTGGGTACAGCCATCACAAGGATGATGTAAGGTTATCTCCCTGTTGCCACAGGAACTGGTTTCATCAATGTCTCAACCTGCCTGGAAAATTTGCATACATGATGTCATGCAGAAAGAGAAAGTTAAACTGCCCTAAAGTCAACAGGTTCTACTGGCTACTGTTGATTGAAACAAGACAGTACTCATATTGCATCAACGTTATGGGGGCATTCCCAAAGCAGGGCTGCTCTTCTGCTCACTAATCCTCACACTTTCTCTCAGTCACCAGAATGGCATCCAACTAAAGAAACAGATGAGAGCAACCAGAGGAGTGTGTTGCTGGAGCCTGGTGTTGAATTCCTTTTCTGCACGTTCCATAACTGCCTTCTGGCGGGATGGTCCTGTTTACAAGGGACTATGCTCAGTCAGCTTAACTGCAGGTTCTGACAACAACCAACCCTTCAGAATCTTGGCATCCATTGCTTCATCAGGGACCCCCAAATCACTACTACACATCACATACTCATTTATACTCAGCACATGCTTTCATGCAATTGCTGAAGTTCTATAGGCACTTCTCACCTTTTCTCTCTTCTCCTTTATCCAAAGTAGCCAGACTGGGTTAGCATTCTGGGGCCACCCCTATTCTTTTATGTGCAAATAGGGCACAATTTCCAGAAAAGTGGTGATTTTCCTTCCTAGAATCCTCACACATCATGTTACTATGTGCTTAAATATGGCTTTGAGAAAGGATTTAGTGACAAAGGAATAGCTTTATTCCATAGTCTGAAAGTAATATGTCTATTTCTGTGGTCCCCCAACTGTATACCAAGTCACCCCCGGGCACCGTATAAATTTACAGAAGTGCTGGAAGAGACTTGAAATCCCCCAAGGGAAATGGGACATACTGAGCATCTGCTTCCCTAAGTCAGGGTTATTCAGTGTCAACATGAGATCAGGCTGCATTCCTTTCAATGATGGCATATCTTTGCAAAGTCATGTTTTCTGCAGTAACTGTGATGAAAAGCAAGTCCCAAAAGGAAGTCTGTGGAACAGGAAATGAAGGTGGCAATGTCCAATCTGATTCCAAAGTCTGAGTAGTTTGTGCAGTACCCAACAGGCACACGCATCCCATTAGTAACTGGGTGATTTAAGAATGCAATAAAAATACTATCTTTTTGTTTCAATGTGTGGGTATCATCTTCTTTTAAATGACTGTTAAAAAGTTGCTAGGACACAAAGATATTACAGGACTTCCCAGGTGGCACCAGTGGTAAAGAACCCACCTGCCAACGCAGGAGACATGAGATGCAGTTTTGCCCCTGGAGAAGGAAATGGTAACCCACTCCAGTATTCTCGCTTGGATATTACATTGTTTGGAACTAACTATTTAACAAATGGAAATATTATGTATTTCTTTTGGTCTAAGGGCACCATAAAAAAAAAATCACTGGGGTACTGAAGGTTCCATGAATCTCTGGTCCAGTCAGTGATGCTTTGCAGTTCCCAGAGACCTCATTTGTACTTGATCATGGTTTGGATGTTGGGGCTGCTTCAGCTCAGTGAATTTTCCACCTTTTGGTGCTCAAGGTACACAAGGTCTTTCTGATACAGCATCTAGCCCAGGGCAGTGTCTCAGCCTCACCAGGGCACCTCTCCTGTCTGTCCTCCATGCTCAGCTCACACTGCCCTCCTCCCAGTTCCAAGCCCTTTCCCATGATGGGAATTTTGTACTGACTCTTATCCTGATTTACTCTCAGGTCCCATCTTAACAGCCACCTTATTAGAAAAGCCTCCCCTGGGGACTTCCCTGGTGGTCCAGTGGCTAGGACTCATGCTCCCAATGCAAGCTGCCCAGGTTCGATCCCTGATCAGGGAACTAAGATCCTGCATGCTGCAACTAAGACCCAGTGCAACCAAATAAATATTTAAAAATATAAGACTTTCTCAACTTAAAAAAAAGACCTTCCCTGACCTATTGTAGCAAGGTCTCCCCATTATCCTGTCTCACACACAGCTCATTTCCTTCACAGGATTCTGTCCTCTGTACATACATGTTCACCTTCATCAGGACAGTGTGCTTGTCTATCTGCTAACAGCTTTGTCCACTGAACTTAGCACAGTGACTTAGCACATAATTGTCATTCAATAAATCACTGTGAAATAAACAAATGCCAGGACTGTGACTATGGCCCTATGAAGTCCAAAGCATTCAGAGGTTTTTCTGGCAAATAGTCTTTCAAATAAAAATGAGGGCCAATTATATCACCAGCCCTGGGCAGAGGTGGTCCAGGGTAAGGTTTAAGGTCACAAATCCCAACTCTGCTACCTCTACGCTGGCAGACACTGGGCAGGTTGCTCATTCTGTCTCTCTACCCATAGCCACTTTGCCTGTAAAAAGGCTGTTCGCAGGACTAACTGCAAAGCTCTTAACTGGTGTCTGGCAAGTAGCTACTGTTCAAGTTCCCTGCCATTATGAGGACAGCATTCAAGGATTTCCCCACCAAGGCCCACATATTCTTAGGGGAAGTTTCTGCCTCCCAAACTGATGGGTTCAAATGACTCTTGCTCACTTTAGGAATACATGGTTCACTGCAAAAAGTGATACCTGACCAATTAAATCCCAGACCCATTGGTGTTCCTGGCTCAACTCACAATTGGAACCAAAATGAATTTGTATGAAACTTTGATTACCAGTTGGATGACAGAAATGGAAAGTCTCAGCTGGGTTATTGCTAATTTGTCTAGACTTGGCCTGCACTGTGGCCCCATGCATTGAGTAGTGTTGGCTTTTATTTTTAAAATTAATTTTTATTGGAGTATAGTTTCTTTACAATGTTGCATTAGTTTCTACTATACAGCAAAGTGAATCAGCTATACATATACATATATCCACTCTTTATTGGATTTCCTTTCCATTTAGGTTACCAAAGAGTACTGAGTAGACTTCCCTCGTGCAGTACTCCCGAATACAGTAGGTTGTCACTGAGTGTGTTTGCGTGATCCTCCCAACCCTTTGCTTGCTCCCTCTTAACCAGCTCTCTTCATGTTCTTAAAAGTAAGCCCAGTGCACCCCAGTATCTGCCCAGTAGTACCTGGGGAGCCCACATTCCCAGAGCCGATGTGCCACGTGGCTCCCCTCCATGCAGGGAGAGGAAGCATAGCGCTGTCTGCATCCACTCACACCAATTTACTGTGGACCCTCCTTCCTGGGCCTTCTGTCCCAGCCTCTCCCCACCAGATCCTCGTATCTGGATGCATCATTCTCAGAAACCACTGGAATCATATCATGGTCCTCCTCAAAAGCTATCCACACCTCCTATTTCACATGTACCCACCTCTCAGAAAACCATTTATCCCTTTAGCCTTCTCTATATGTATGACTGAGGTGAGGATGGGCTTCCCAGGAGGTGCTTGTGGTAAAGAATTCGGCTGCCAATGCAGGAGACGTAAGAGATGAGGGTTCGATCCCTGGATAGGAAACATCTCCTGGGGGAGGGTATAGCAATACACTCCAGTATTCTTGCTTGGAGAATCCCATGGACAGAGAAGCCTGGCAGGCTACCGTCCATAGAGTCACAAAGCGTCAAACATGACTGAAGTGATTTAGCACACACAAGGAGAGGATAATGTCTTTCCTGCTAATCTGAGTTGCCCTCACTGTATAAACTTAGCAGAGGCCTTACATGTTGATACCAATGAACTCAAACATGTGATATGTTTCGATCCCAGTTTCTCCATTTACTAGCTACATTTTCTAGGGCAAGTAAACTACATCTATGAGCCTCTGTATCCTCATCTGTAAAGAGGGCAAGATGATACCCACCTCATAGTTTTGTTGATAAGAAAACACATGTGGAACACCTAGGCCAGTACTCAGTAGACAGGAGCATGCTCAAAAAGTTAGCTATTATTGTTTCTCTTACAAACTCCTCATTCTCAAGGTCTCAGCTTAGACATTACCTCTCCTGGGAAGCCTTTTCCGACTACCACTTCAAAAATGTGTGTGCCTCTAAAGCACCTGTCCCCGATCACCATAGTAAGATGTGTCACACTGCTGTGTCCCTGCCTCTCGACTTTTTGGCTGCCCCCTACGGTCCTATGAAACATCACTGGTGAGGATAGTGTTCCTCCTACACTAACATAGCAACTGGCACAAAGTAGGTGCCCAGTAAAAGTGTGGCCAAATAAAAAGTAATGAATTAAATAAACAAAGACAAAATAATTGTTAAACCTTTGCTGTGTCATCTAACCTAACAATCTCTCCACTGTAAGACCAGATGCTTGTTTGGCAACCAACCACATCCCTCTTTCATAGTGTTTAATTGTAATAAGAGTTATCATCGACCGATCCATTTTCTATGCAAAATGTAATTTGATCCTGATAATTCCTCTGAGGTAGATATGATGAGCAGTGCCATCTTCCTCAGAGGAGGACACCGAGGCTCAGAGAATTGAAGGAATTAGCCCAATATCATCCAGCTAGTGGAACACAGCTGAAGCCAAAATCCAAGACTGTTCAACTGTTCAATCTGTTTGTTGTTCTGCTTCTTGCTATACTTGAAGATGCTGCTCTTCCTTTTTGCTAAATTTCTCTGGCATCCCAAATCCTACAGAGTGGTGTTTCATCGCCACTGGTGCCTACACCATAAACATGATAATGCCTCAGGCATAAATTCATTTGGTTACTAATCACCCACTCAGTGCCTTGCAGCATTTTTTTCTTGGCATCATTTAACTTTCATGCCTTATCAAGTCTCCCCAGAGTAAGCACAACCTGTTGATGGCAGTGCCCAAGTCTGACAGTTTTAACCCCCAAAGCCTACAGGAACATCTTCACCTGGTAAAAACATAAGTAAAATGAAGTTCCATATATTTGGTTGTTACATATTCAAATACAATGACTAAAAGATTATCACCAAATGTGAACAGTAAGTTTAGGACAGCCTGACTTGGCTATGGTAAAAAACAATTTCACAATGGGGAGTCCAGGAGCTACTTCAAGAAGGCAAACACATTTAATAACCTTAGTACTGTTTGATTTTAAGCCAGAATCATGAGTTATTTTTTAAAGCACCAGCAAACATAAAGATAGATAAACAGACAGGAGTTTTTAAACCCCCAAATTGGAATGAAAATGACAGGGCAAGAGACTAGGGTCAATAGTTATCTTCCTGAGCAGACTTCCAGAGCAAGATATAATAAAAACCCAGAAGAACACAAACTCCTATGAACAAAGAAATGAATGTAGCCTCAAATGTGAGTTCCAAATCATCAGTCACAATGGAAGATGCACCAAATCACAGACGCTGTTTTTTGTCTAAATAAGTTACTTCTTATTTAAAGGATTCTATGTGTGCCAGGATGAGTAGCAGAAATATTCTTTACTAAATGGTAGTTTAACAATTCATCCTGCAAATGCAGGGTGGCCAGTTGATAGGCAATAATCATCTTTTTGGTTTGAGTTGATGTAGAAAGGGACCATCAGACAGCAGATGGTAGGACTTCGCCCCAGATGCCTACCCTCTCACCTGTGTCCCACTTTGCCTTGTTCTGTCTCTGCTAGTTGCAAAACCAGACCAAATGTTTCCACACCTTTCCAGCATAAGCATTTAAACACCTCGGCAATTTACAGTCCAGGACACACCCACTTCCTTCCGGCTGTCCACACACACCCATTCCTTTCACTGAGATTAACATAAAATTGCATTTAGAGAGGAAGAGAAAAATATTTCCATATGCAAATTGAAAAATCCATTTCCAACTGGAATATCTGACTTACTCTGCAGTCAGTCCAGTAGAGCAGGTCAAAGATGCCCACTTGGTTGATGAACTTCAGAAGTGACTACATCCAACACCTGCTGCCTACATAGCACAGGCCCAGGAGAGAAGGATGACATAGAAATATAATCAGAGCCATGGCTGAAGGGGAGGAGGCTGGTGAAGACATCTTAGTTTCTGTAAAAATGAAGCTGACTTTAGGGATCTTTTACAAAGTACTAAGACAAAAAATAGGCATCTGAAGGACACTTGAAGTAATTGAATGAGATCATTTCAGACAGTCTTCTGCCTCAAGGAAACATCATAGCTAAGGCAGACGCTTCTCCATCACTATCCATAAAATACAGCACTTCACAGCGACTTGGCAACTTTCATCCCCGGAGAAGTTTATAATCCAAGAACACATTCAGTTATATCTGACATATAGATCATGTTCAAACACAGGACTGTCTGGTTATAGAACGCAAATTCCTAACCACTAAACATTCTGCCCTTTTTGTATATTTCATTCATCCCTTTTTCAATGACATTTTCTGATTAGGAAAGCAATACAAGTTCATTTTAGACATATTGGAATATTTAGGAAATCACAAAAAAGACAAGAATAATCTACTATTGTACCACTCCGATACACACTGTTAAATTTTTGTCTATAGAATTCCAGCGACTTCCCTGGCGATCCAGTGCTTAAGACTTTGCTTTCTAATGCAGGGGGTGTGGGTTCCATCCCGGGTTGGGAAGCTAAGATCCCACATGCCTAGTAGACAAAAAGTCAAAACATAAAACAGAAGCGATATTGTAACAAATTCAATAAAGACTTTAAAAATGATCCACATAAAAAAAATCTTAAAAAAAAAAAACTTCCAATATTTTTTTCCGCAAGACCACACTTCTGAGAGGGCAGGTGGAAATTACTGCCAATGCCTTTAAACTGCAAGTGTTCCTTCCAAAGCAGCTGACCAATTTGGGGAAGAAGCCTTGGTCCTCACAAGCCACAAAACTGCCATATTGCTTCACTCTTTTGGCAGTACTAACCAGTCAGGCTCACCTAAAAGGCACACCCTTGGGGACCTGCCGTTTCCATCTGGTTGGAGTATCCACTCCTATGGGATCCTGATCCTCTAGTAGTTCAGGGGCAAACCTAACTTGGCTAACACTTTCATTGTAAAGACAGGTGGAGGCTGCTGGACACAAAACAGACTATCACAAGGAAAGAGCAATTTGCAGAAAAGTATGTACAGTATGATTCCATTCTGATAGATAGATATAAATACATAGAAAAGGGCCAAGAGTAGTCTCTGGAGGCATACACATCAAAATGTTGGCACTGGTGACCTCTGGGAGCCACATGAATCAGCACCTCAACTTTTTATTCTATCTTTATTTTTATGGTTTGAAGTTTTTACAATAGCATGCATACATGCATTGCTTGGGTAATTTTTTTAAAATATTTCAATTTTACAGAGTACACATGGCTTCCCCTTTATTTGAAACTTGTATTAGAAATTCAGAGCGTTCTTCTAGAAAAAAAAAAGTTTGTGGTCAAAAATTCTTCAAGTTATTTTCAGTTTCTAGGGGAATCCTCTCTGTCTTACAGTTCAGCATGCCTGCTGTCTGTCAGCAGAACTGCCTTTTCCCAGAGGAAACGCCACAGGGACATCACGAGCTCTGGTTCAGTTTGCCTGGGGTCAGGCTCGGTCTGAAAGGTGAAGTGGACAGGGTGATAAACCTCTTCTTTGAAATCGGGACATGGGCTGACATCACCAGATGCTGGCCGGCCTTGTGGGGTGTCCAGAGATGAGTAAGGAGTGGATGTTATCTCCAGGAGGTAGAGCACAGGGGCTGGGTAGCATGTATCAAAGTGTGGGCAACAGTCCCCACGTCAGAAACACCTGCAAACTTGCTAGAAAGGAAATTCCTGAGCCCCACTCCAGATCTCGTGAGTCACAAGCTCTGAGGCTTGGGCCCCAAAACCTGAATTTTTTTTCTTATCTGTGGATAAAGTATGAGAACTACTTTCCTCAGTGGGTGAAGCGGCCTCGTCAAAATAGGTAGTCAGTCCTCTGGGCAGAGGTCGGACAAGTACAGGTTCTTCTTTCTCATCTTGGCTACCTGAATGGTCAGAGCCAAATTAATGGCCCAGCTGCAGTCACGTGGTTTCATGGCATGAGGACAATGAGGAGCCCTCTTCTTGGCTCCTCACATTAATTCCCCGACTTCTTTCATTCCTCTTGCCATCTTCAATGTCCCCATTTGAGCTAACAAGAGTCTTCCTGGGATAAGCAGGACAAAATGAATAAATGAGTAAATGCAGCCATTTATTAAGCACTTAGCTGGATACTGTACTAAATGCATTACATCATATCTCATTTAATCTTCACAACAAACCTAAGACCAGGTACTATTGTTAATCCCATTTTATAGATGTGGGAACTGAGGCTTAGAGACGTTAATAATTTTCAGAGCAGGTGCTGGAATCCAGGTCTCTACTTTCAGAGCCTATGTTCTTAAACACATACTATCTGCCCTTGGCATAGGTGAACAGTAGTGGCCCTACACTTTCCATATAAGACTTGCCCTGAGGCTGCAATCTGAATGGAAAAGGGGGTGGTGATGGAAAAGGCTTACCTTGAAGCTTTTATTTTTTGCATAACGAGCACATTATTTTTAAAGATTTTATGCTTCAGATCAATTTTTTAAAATTTTGAAGAAGAGTCTAGGAACATTTTTAAATGTTTTGTCTTATTTTATGTACGTATATATTTACAGAGGGTCACAAAAGGTCTCATCTGTTTTGGTGCAGTCATTGTAAATGAATTAGTAAAACTCATGTCAAATTCATTTTCAATTTTCTGTTCAGTAGCCAGTGATGACTTACTGGGGGAAATGAATGTTTTTCTACAGGAAGGACTCCTCGACTTGGTACATATTTTAATACATATTTAATACATGTGTATATTATATAAAAACAACAAAAAAGTCAAACTGTGAAAAGGCCCCATCACTGCCTAGCTATACTCCTCAAGGGATGCCCACTGTAAAAAGCGCATGCACACACGCGCGCGCACGCACACACACACACACACACAAACAGTATCATATCACCAACATACAATACAACCTACTTTGTTCACATAACCATATATCTCAAACATACGACGTTTTGCTTTGTTGTTTAACCTGAGAACTCCGTTCACCTTCAAGCCTGGAGGGCAGAGGAGCCCAGAGGTGCCCCTCTGAGCTGGAGGTACCGTCTCCGCCCAAGTCAGAGCACAAGGCCGGATAACCAGTGGGACTGCCTGCTAAACGCCCCCGCCCTCCCGCGGCCGGGACAGCGGCGGGAGGGAGGAAGTGCGGCTGGGAAGCTCCGCCGCTCTCGCCCGGATTCCCCGTTTTCCCTGACTGAGACTGCGAGGAAACTTAGTGCGGAAATCTGCACCCACCTTAAACCCGGCCGGCCCCAGGAACTTCCCTCGCGGCTGGGACCTGAGGCTTGGATGGAGAAGTCACTACAGCGTGCGCGGACCCGGGACGCCGCGCGGGGACCGTTTCGCAGCAGCGCCCTCTGTCGGCGGTATACGTATTGGAGCACGGCCTGACCTTGTTCCCTGTAGTACTTGGTGTGGGTGTTTTTAATGTTTCTGTTCGTGTGCAGATGGGGGTCGGGGTGTCTAAAACCGATGTACACCTTTGCACCTCTCTGAGTTAAACTCTGCTGGAAATCTCCAGATAGTTATGCTAACTCTGTGCATCTGTGTAGAGCTCCTAGAGTCATAGATTTGTGTAAAAATGAGTGTGAAGTCTGAGTGCCCAAAGGAGTGTACCTTGAGTGTGGCATTGGTTGTATACATGCCTGTGGATATTTCACTTTCTGCTCACATCCGTCTATCAGTAAGTACCTATGAGCAGAGACAGTATTCCTACATATTTTGAGTGTTATTAGTAATACACATGTTTATCATCTTCCCAGGGCTGTGTCTTTATGAATGTGCACAGTGTGTTGGAGGGTGGGGAGGGACAGAACGGGTAGTAAGAGTATGTTTCTGAAATCCACACATTAAAGGCATAATATGGGGAAGGGCGTTCAGGACATACTAAACCTTTGCCCTCATCTCATCCTCTTTGACTTCAGGAGGACAGTAGATTTTGCTTTCCAACCCTCTAGCATACAGTTGCTGGATCCTGACCTGAACTCATTCTCCTTGTTCTTCCTTCTTCTCTTGTCTGCGGAGTCCAGGGAGGTTGCCTCTTACTGTCTCTAATCTCTTCGGCCATGATGTCAACTCAAAGTAGTGAGCATCCCATCTCCTTCCTTTTTCTCCACCCGAAAGTCATTTCCTCTTAGTTCACTACCTGGGATTTTGATGCCTGTGTTCCCTCAGCATTATTGATACACATAGAGAGAGAAAAAAAAAGGAACTACTTGAAATTCCCCAGAAGGTTGTGAGAGTTGTTTTCAGTGTTGCAATTTGGAACAAGTCAGTTTCTAGTTTAAGTTTCCATCAGAAAGCTTGTTAGGAGTAGGGTATATAAGCTCCAATAGTAGCAACAGCAGCAGCAGCAGAAGAAACAACTGTTTCAGACCCAGCGAACTCTGCAGCCTGAACAGAAGCGAGGTAAGCGTTTCCCTAGCCCCTGCCGCCCCCTCCACAGCCCCACAAGCTGTCCAGGGGTATAAAGTATTCATTTTAAAAGTAATAATAATTATTTACTAAGGTCTATGAAGGAATGCATATTTTTTTAGAAAGGTTTGTCTTGTTTTAAAGTAGTATGTGTATAAAAATGTTTTCTTCCATATTAACATTCATCAGTTAAAGGATTGTATAGAATAAAGTGAGTGGTGCTTTCCTTGTTATTGTAAACTTACTAAAAGCCTTTCATTCAATAAGTAATAATAAATTCAATAAATAATTGAATTCATGCTTATACCTCATAACTGTATATTGTTAGCATAGCTAGTCCCATATTTGTGGTGGGCTTGTGATAATCAACTAGATTAATAGTTGAGTTAACTAGATCTTTTGGATTAACTAATCACTTAAACAATGGAAAGCAACTCCAATGTTTAAAATTACTTTGTGAAGTTTTAAAATCTGTAAGAAGAGGGAAAAATGATCATCTTTACTATACTGGTGTCTGATAGCTGCCCAGGTAAATCATGCACAATAATTTTCAGGTTAAAAAAATAATCATTAGTTTAAAATATCATTTTTAAAAAGAGATTACTAAACCTGAGCTGATGGCCCACTTTTTTTTCAAATGAGGAATTTCAAGGTATTAGAAAGAATTTGGGCAGCCTCTGAGACTTCATTTTATTGGGGTTTGAAATGTTATGGTTCCTGTCCATTCATTCATTCTTCTATTAATGATAGCCCTCTAAGAGTCTCTCTGCTAGACTCTGGGGACAAAGTATAGAATAAGACAGACATGGTTGCTGCCATCAGAGAGCTCAGTGTGGTGGGGAAGACAAACATGAAAGAAGTGGCAATATGATTGCAATTGTCTTAAGTAAGTGCTGTCCAAGGAGGACTGGAGCTCTGAGAGGAAACAGCCGGGAGTCCTGCCTTCATCAGGGCACCGTGCTGAATACTTTATGTGAATTATTTCATTAGCATTTCATCACAACAAGGTGACCATTTTACAGATTAGGAGTGTAAGGCTCAAAGAGAGCAAATGACTTGACCAGAGTCACACACCTAACAAGTGGCAGAGCTGGGATGCCAACACAGAGCTGCCTATCTCTAGAACTAGGACTATTTTCATTTGCTACACATGCCTTCTGTGACTATGTCTTTTTATCTTTAAATGATAATTCTCTTTTCTGATTAAAAAGTAATGAACAAAATAAAACTTGAAAGAGAGACGCTCAGCCAAATATCACTGGCATGCCCATGTTAACACCAGAGTTGGGGAGCCTTAACACACCACAGGATCTGGGGGTCCTATGTCCCGCATATGAAGGTTTCAAGAGTTTAGAAAACCTGTGAAATTACATTTTCAAACATTTAATCCTTAAAACTCTCAAATTGAGCATGCTGAGAAAATGTGGTCTGTGGGATACAACCCAACAACCCTTTGAGATGGGTATTACACTCATTTTACAGCTGAGGAAAATGAGGCTTAGAGAGTAATTTGGCCCATGGCATGTGACTGGTGAGTGGTGGAACCAGAATTCAAGCCCATGGTATCAGGTGATCTAGAGAACAACAGGGTAACTGCAAGCAGCCTCTTTGTGGTTTCCCCTGGGTTTGATTAAGAGAGTAGCCCGGCACAGTCTCCACCTTCTGCCACTGTCCAGTGATTTAAAATGTAGATGATACAAAAATGGGCATTGCTTCTTAGAACCATCACCAAGTCTCTCTTGACCATGAAGTATGGTTCACCTGATATTCTCAGATGCATCTGAGGCCCAGAGGGGAAGTGCTGGGCACCTAGCTAAAGGGAAAACCCCGGTGTTAAGAGAGCATAAAGGACTCACCAGAAGATGCCAGGAATCTCTGTTTTTTCATTCCCAGAGTGCTGACATCTGGGTTTTATAGGCCTGTATAATTGCAGTGCCTCTATGGGCATTTCCCTACAGCCAGGCATGACTTTTTTTCATTTTTATTTTATTTTATTATTGGAGGATAGTTGCTTTACACTGGTGTGTCAGTTTCTGCTGTATAGCAAAGTGGATCAGCCATATGTATACATATATCCCTTCTTTTTTGGATTTCCTTCCCTTTTAGGTCACCACAGGGCCCAAGCAGAGTTCCCTGGGCTGTACAATAGATTTTCGCTAGTTACCTATTTTATACACAGTAGTGTATATATATATATATATATATGCAGGCAGGACTTTTTAATTTGTCCATCATGGACAACAGAGAAATTAAACTCTTACTTTATTTCTTCCTCTGGGTACAAGCTAATATGTTTGGGTGGCTTCTATAATATGTCATCTCATTGCATTCTCTCAACAATGCTTTGAAATGGGTATTATACCCATTTTATAGATGAGGAGACTGAGGCTCAGAGAGTAATTTGGCCAATATAAAACAACTAGTGAGTGCTCAAGCCAGAATTCAAGTCCATGCTGCTGGACTGCATGCCTATAAATGTAATAACTGGTCCTCTGTGGCAACTAGAACTTCGCTAGAGTCACAACTTGAACTAAACTGATAAGTGTGCCCCTGAAAGTTCCATGCTGCCGTGACAAGACTGCTGATGGTGCTTGGGAAAGGCTGACTTCTAGTCCTGACTCTGCCACTCACAACCTTTATAATATAAGGGAATAAAGTAGGTGGCAAAGTGCCCCTAGAATTAGCACCATTCTGACAGCCATGATTTGTCAATATTTAGTCACCCTGACCAAGGGGTGCTTATTTTTAAGGTATTTTGCCAAAAACTTTTTGACTCTGGTCTTTGGATAGCCCAGTGGTTTTTTAAACTATATTCCTACAGAACATTGGAGAGCCAAGATGGATAGAGGTGTGTCAGATTGAAAATAAATAATAATCTCCATCTAATTTTCAGTCTGAAAATTTTCATAAACCCTGGATACTAATCTTGACTGAGTTTCACTGTAACATGGTGAATTCACTATAATATGGCTGATTTAGCACAAAAGTATGCATTTAATTACTCTGTGGTGAATATTCAGTATTTTATGGTCTTCTCCCAAGAAACATCTTGGTTTTCAGGGGTTGTGGACCCTGGACATGGATTAAATCAATGGACCTTGAAGAGTAGTCCTCAGACCAGCAATATCAGCCTCCCCTGGAAGCTTATAGGAATGCAGATTCCCACACCCAGACTGCTGAATCAGTTATTTTAGGGTCAGGGTAGGGGGTAGGGTCACCAGTCTGTGCTTTAGCAAGGATTCCAGGTTATTCTGACATACACTCAAGTTTGAGAACCACTGGTTACCTTACATGGGATGAAATAATCTTTGTGTTTGGAACAATTACAGTCTAAACAGGAGAGAAAGGAAACTTCTTTAACAAGGGCTGAACTCATTGCCAGAACTTGAAAGATCACTTCAAATATGACTCCCCCGCCCCACAATGTAAATCCTATAGTCCTGAGTGTCACTGCACATACTGCTTTGTGCTACAATAATACGGATATGTAGCTTATTTCCCCAACCAGAGGATAGGGATTTAACAAAGTGACTTAATAAATACTTGTTGGATGAAAGTATTTGCTCCTGGATGTCAGGATCCAGGTGAAAATCCTTTTCCGTTTCAGCTATTCTAGCTCAGTACCATCTACATAGGGAGTAAATAATGACTGAATGTCAATCCAGACAAGTCACTCTCCTTCTCTGAGCCTTAGGTTTCTCATCTTAAAAATAAGAGGATTGTATCAGATGGCTGGCCTTAGGTCTCTTTCAGCTCCAGATCAACTGTGGTTCTCTGTTTGGAGACGTTCTTACTCAGAGACTGGCAGAGGGCTCCTGGAATTCACTGCAAATTAACCTGAAAGCACAAAGAAGGAAGCGGAAGATAAAGATTAAAGACAAACGGAATACATAGAATGTGAATATGGTTTCCAAATGTGACTGTGTAACTACTGACATTTTCTCTTCTCCTATCCCTCCTCTTCTTTTCTCTTTTCTTCCTTCTCCTCCTCTGTTTCTCCCCCTCATGCAGATGCACCCTCAGCAGTTGGTTGTTTCCTGGTTTTCCCTGGTTTTGCTGACATCTCCCATTGTGGCCATATGGGAACTGGAGAAAAATGGTAACCAACCTTTCCTGATTCTCTTCAAAGGTCCCAGGGCCTAAGCCAGGACTGTCAGGCAGTCTTGTTGAGAAATTAGACTGAAATGGGCAGGCACTGGGGCTTCACTCTGGGATAACAGTGGCCCTCTGTCCTTGTTCCACCTTTGAGTATATCTGTATTGTATGGCTTGAGGGTATCTATATTGTTTGGCTCTCACATTAAATGTCAGAGAAGGAGCTTTTGGTGGACTATGGTAGGAAAAGAGATACAGACTTTACCAGTATTACTAAATATCAGCTGTATCATATGACAAAGATTCCAAAGTGAGGGATTTGAAAAGTATAAGAACTATGTCTTCCACTCCACCATGCAATATCAGACCCTCAGTTAGCACTGAGATGACTTACCTCTGACCAAGCATTTTGTGGAAATCATGGGATTTTAGACCTACATTGACTTCCATTCAGGGCTGATTTATGTCACTTATTAGTTATGTGGCCTTGAGCTGGGTCACCTCTGAGCCTGAGTTCCTTCAAGTAAACTGAAGATTATGAAGTTATATCTACTACAAAGATTATTAAGTATACTAGTGAATACAGAGAACAACTCAACAGATGATGAAGTGACAGTGAATTAGCTAGTATTATTGTTTTGGTTGTTTAAAATAATGTGTCTGGTGATTCAAGGCCATCTATTTATTATCCCAGTGATCAATAAAAATTATTAGTAGAATAATAGTTACTTATTATTAGAATAAGGGATTTCCTCTATCCTTCTAGTATCTCACACACAACAAATATGCATTAACAGATTGTTAGCTGTTCCTGAAAAGCCCTCAGATATTTCTCCTTGATGTCAATGTAACAACATAGACAATTACTGTCTTTAATTGTATAATAATAATGTTTATTGAGAATAGCATCTCATTTAATTCTCACAACAACCATAAGAGATAGGAAGTGTTTATACCCCATTTTACAGATGTTAAAAGTAGAGGCTGTAGAGATTAAGTAACTTGCCAAATTTCACCCGGTAAGGGTGGAACAGGAACTTGACCCCAATTCTGTCTCACTTCAGTGCTTATGCACTGAAGTATTTGAAGAAGGTTTTACCAGAAGGACATGAAGCAATTGTTTCCTCTGTCCTCAGACAGCTGAGCGAGAGGAAATAGGCATGCACTTAAAATGAAGACATTGCAGCTGATCATGAGAAATCATCTTGCAGTAGTGAGAATACACTACAATGGATCCCTGAAAGAAATCTGGGGCTCTTCCTCCGTTCTTAAGAATTTATGGAAGACAAGGATCCAACCATCCCTACTTTGCCTCAGGAGAGTCTGAGAGTTTTAGACCCTCCCCTGAATAAAGAGAAAGGTCTGAGCCAGATGATTGTTCCAAACCCTTCCAGCTCTGGGAGTTTGAGCGAGCTCAGGAGCTATGTCCCTTGCATAGCCTGCCCTTAGTTACTTCTGATTTGGTAAACCACAGAAATTCCACAAAGTCAAAGTGAGAAACAGTGAGAGGGCATGCGACTCTGGCAATGAGACGAGATGCTGCTGGGTGCTAGGTTCTAGACACATCTCCTCATGCAGCTGTTTCCCCTGCCCTTGGACAGGTGTCTTCGGCTTCTGAGTCTTAATTGTGACAGGAAAATAGCCCTGCTGGTCGGTCACCAGTGTGACAGAGACAGTCAAAAGTGCCGTGTGGTTTTATCTCGGCACAGCTGACCATTTTCAGAGCTGGGCCCCAGGTACTTTTTACATCAGTTCTGTGTTACCCATTCAGTAATTATAAATCCCTTTGCTGTCAAGTGGGAACTTTATATTCCAAAACGATTCACATTGGGATGCCAATTACGAGAGCCAGCAGTGACAGAGCATTTAAGGGCACTGTGTCAAGCTCTTAGATGAATTAGCTCTTGTAATCCACATCTCCACCTTCTGGAACAAGTTCTAATATATTGCTTATTTTAAAGATGATGACACTCGAAGCTTAGAGTAATTGAACGCTTTGATCAAGGCCACAGGCCAGTGTAAAAGATAGAGCTGAGTTCTAAACCAGACCTGTGTTGACTCCAATATCCGGGCTTTTAACTATCATGGCTCTCTAGAGTGGGTTTCAGAATCATCTGCAGAGATTACAAACAGGTCACTGGACCCAGCTCAAAGTTCTTGATTCAGTAACTGAGAATTTGTAGTTCTAACAGAGTCCAATGTGCTGCTGCTGCTGATAGTAGTTGGATGCTCATGCATTGAGAACCACTACATTAAATAATTCTGTTTAATTAATAACTGATGCATGAATGAATGAAGGTTTGATATGAAATACTCTTCAAAATATGATATTAGGCCATTCCTCAAGTGCCAGTTTAGATGCTGGTATTAAAGCTTCAGTGCAAAGGCCTGAGATATAACTCTTGTGATTCTAACTTGATGTAACGTTGCTTAACCTCTTGGTCTGAGTACCCTTCTCTATAAAATGGGAAGACTAAGATCTACTGAACTGCCTCATAAGAGTGTAAAGTAGCTTTTAAAAACAAAGAGAGAATGAAAATCTCCATTGGTGAGTTTCATGCAGTAGGAAATAAATCCTTCAATCCCCATGGAAAATTGGAAAGCAGTTTCTGGCACAGTTGTCTAAACTTTGGTCTGTGAATAACAATAACAGCTAATTCTGAGTGACAGATTCTGTGCTGTGTTTTACATGCTTTTTTCATTTAATCCTCACAGCCAAACCTACAAGGCAGATACTATTATTGTTTTCATTTTACAGACAAGGAAACTGAGGCTCATGGTGATTAAGTATCTTTCTCAAAATTCCCCAGCCAGCTAGTGGGGACAGGATCTCAGTCCTCATCAGTCTTTTTCAGCACTTATTCTCTATGAACGTGAATTGTGCTGGAAGTTTCCTATGTCCACCAAGACTTTGAGAAAGAATATTGTGCTGTTTGCATTTTTTGGTGTATCAAGGTCTTCCTCATCTGCCAGCTAATCAGAAGTTAACTATTAATGGCAGCCTAACAATCAGTCAGTGGCAGTTATTACACTCAGCTTCTCTCTTCCACAATTTTGAACCCAAGTGAAGCCTGATAACCTGAGGTCATCTTCAGCAAGCATTTGCTGTTATTAGCAAGGTTGTGCTTCAGCCATTCAGATGCCCAAGTGATACAGAAAACACAGTCCAGTTCTCCAATCCCTGTGCTCTCCAGTTTATGTTGTAGAATTGGATTGGTATCCTGATGCTCCTGGAGAAACGGTGGTCCTCACGTGTGACACTCCTGAAGAAGACGGTATCACCTGGACCTCAGACCAGAGCAGTGAGGTCTTGGGCTCTGGCAAAACCTTGACCGTCCAAGTCAAAGAGTTTGGAGATGCTGGGCAGTACACCTGTCACAAAGGAGGCGAGGTTCTGAGTCGTTCACGCCTCCTGCTGCACAAAAAGGAAGATGGAATTTGGTCTACTGATATTTTAAAGGATCAGAAAGGTAATCCCATCCCCTTGGATGGTGTCAGTTTTCTCTCTGGCTCCATAAGAGATAAAAAAAAAATTAGAATTTAAAAGGCAAGACATTTCTGGCAGTTGTTTTTGGACTGGATGGATTATTTTGCTAGAGAGGTGCATAATTACTGAGCACTTGTAAGGCATCAGGGATCATGCTATGGATAGGTAGAGTGGGAGAGGTGGTCTGTCCTCATTCTTCTCCTTTTCGTCTCCTCCTTGCATCCCAGAGTTGACTTAGCAGGGTCTTGACCTGGCATCACTCTATTCCTCCTCTCAGGCCTCTTCTCCCATCACAGGAGGCATGACTCTTTCTTGCCAAGTGTTCACATCAGTGTTTCCTAGCTAGTTCCTCTTGTTATATGGTCACATCCCAGTAGACGTTTTGGTCAAGGTTGCAGGAAAAGGACTGAAGATAGACTGCGAAGGTGGTTCTCCCACCTAGCCTGTGGGTCAGATTCATTACAGTAAGTCTTAGGCCACAGTGAAATCGGGGAGATTGGTTTGTTCTTTTCTCCTTTTCCATCTATGTGGTATATTTTTAAACAGAATTTTATTTTTTAAATAAAAGTTCCTTATAAGAGGATACCTTCATTACACTCCTGCAATATAGCCGTTATTGTATTGTATAGTTCCGGTTATCTGTATTATATGTAATGAAACTAACAGGGTGGCTGCTGCAGAATGCGGGGTGTCACAGGGAACATACAGAGCTGTTCCCTGGAAGTTTCCTTTTAATTCCAACTGTGGCCCTTTTCCATGCGCCTTCACTTGAGCTGTTTGCCTTAACCTCTACAGTCTTGCTCTCCAGGGTGGTAAAAAAAAATGCAACACTTGGCATTTTTTATGTTAAAAAGAACAGTATTTTATTTATAATAAAATCTGAATATTTGTAACCCTTAAAAAAAATAAATAAATAAAAGGCAAGACATGCTTAATGTGGTTAATGAAGTCATACCAAGTCCCTTACTGAAACCACCCAAAACCTAAATTTTCCTTTGCTTTGCTTTTCCTTTGCTGGACACTTTGGATTATTGACCATCAAAATCTCCTGTTGAGAGAGTTTCAGAGGGAATCTAGATGCTTTTCCTGAGGTTCTTTTCAAATAGCAGTAATATGATTGGATGACTAACGAAGTTAACATGCAGTGTGTGTAACTCAACTCTGGGCTGATAGCCTTAAAAGAAATTAATACCTCCCTCTGATATATTAGGTGTGTAGTATAATCTACAGGATCAACATCCTCTTGGGACCTTTGCAGTCCTCGCTGAACTGCCTGCCGGGGGAACAGCAGCATTTTCCAAGGACATAAATGGAAAATCTTCACTCTTATACCATATGGTGGTCTGTAATTTATGGCAATAAAAATCTGTGCAATTTTAAAAGAAAGAAAATCCCTAAATATTGAATTTTTGTTATTTTCAAATATAGAACCCAAAGCCAAGAGTTTTTTAAAATGTGAGGCAAAGGATTATTCTGGACACTTCACCTGCTGGTGGCTGACAGCAATCAGTACTGATTTGAAATTCAGTGTCAAAAGCAGCAGAGGGTAAGTGAAACCACTGGGGTTTCTCAGCATTTTTCTTGAACTTTCTCATTAAGAAAATAAGGGCAACCGAGCAATAGCCTATCGGTTAATGAGAAAGGAGAAAATAAAATCAATCCTAATGTTTTTAACCACCCCCCTCCACATATACACACCCTTCCCTAAATTAGGGAAAGAACATGAAGGTTTAAGCTAATTGTCTGAATAAATGTAAGCATTAGAACAGGATATTATTGGGACTTGGAATAGCCTCTGCTATGTATGAACCCACACAACCAAATTGCCTGGCAATGCTTCATTAAGGCTCATAGCACCACAGGGAGAGAATAAAAGGAGAAATCAAAGCTACGAAGGACTTGCCAAAATTGCACCTTGAGTCAAAAATAGAAACAAGAGCCCTAGCACATGGATCTTGTAAGCCCTGAGACCAACTCCAAAAACTCTGTGAAGCTTCTAGAAATTTCCCCAGGGCCACTTCAACTCCTTTTTCTTCTGCTGACACTACTAATCTGAAGGTCACTGTCCAAGTCCAAGTCCACTTGGACTTACCCCAAAAAACCAATTCCCTTGGTACGGAACCTACGTTAGCCCTCTATGTGACTTCCCTCACTCTCATCTAAGTTCCCAAACAATGTAGGCTAACAGAACAAACCCTAAGTGATCACCCTGGCCTGGCCACTATTTAACTGTGTAAACCATTGGAGTCTTACTATTCCATCTTTAAAATGAAAGTGCTTATTAAAGAAATGCTTATACAAGTTCACAGAGACATAGATGCAAGGGTTCATCATGATGTTCTTGGTAATCTGCAGGGAAAGGTTAAACAGTGAGGTACATTATACTCCCTCTTATTGTGCAGTCTTCAAAATGAATAACCCAATCCATGTGGTGTGTCATGGGGTACTCCGTATGTTCAGAAGGGGGAAAGATGGTTGCAGGATTATATATATACATACATATGTATGTAAATATGGGTGTCCCTGGTGGCTCAGTGGTAAAGAATCTGCCCCCCAAACAGGAGGTGCGGGTTTGATCCCTGGGTCAGGAAGATTCCCTAGAGAAGGACATGGCAACCCACTTCAGCATTCTGGCCTGGAAAATTCCATGGACGGAGGAGCCTGGCAGGCTACAGTCCATGGGGTCACAAAAGAGTTGAGCACAACTTAGCAACTAAACAACAGCATATATAATATAATAATAGGTTAGAATCTTAAAACTTATAAAATACATATTTTACATGTATATATAATTTGATCCTTTTTCATAAAAATAAAACCGATGTATGTGTATATAGACAAATAAGTGTATATGCATATATGTGTGTGCGTGCTAAGTCACTTCAGTCATGTCCAACTCTTCGCAACCCCATGAACTGTAGCCCACCAGGCTCCTCTGTCCATGTGATTCTCCAGGCAAGAATACTGGAGTGGGTTGCCATGCCCTTCTCCAGGGGATCTTCCCAACCCAGGGATTGAACCTGCATCTCTTAAGTCTCCTGCATCGGCAGACAGGTTCCTTACCACTAGCACCACCTGGAAAGTCCTTATGTATGCATACATGTGGATAAATGATTGCTTTGAATACTCATAGAATAATGTCTGGAGGGATACAAGAAGCCAGGAAAAGTATTTGTATTTATATCTAGGGCATGAGATTATGGTTAAAAGGGGACTAGAATTAAAAGAGGCATACACATTTCATTTATACACCATCTTAATCTTCTTAATAATAGGTATGTATTGATTTTTGTTCAGGAAAACGAATTAAAATGTTTAATAAGGAGATTTAACCAGAAGTTTTGAATCCAAAAATTTTCGAATTCATTTAGGCCAGAGGCATATAAGTGCAGAGTTGTTTCTAATCATTTGTACTACTTTTCGAAGCAACACTTGGTCTCATGGGGAGAGCAGTTGCTATCCCCTTGAGAGAAGTCAAACCAATTGGAGAAATTGCATCCTTGGACAGATGTCTGGCTACAATGGCTAGCGACTCACCTACAGTCGTGTGACACAGGATAACTTGTCTTTGATTTCAGCTCCTCTGACCCCCGAGGGGTGACGTGCGGAGCAGCGTCGCTCTCAACAGAGAAGGTCATTGTGGACCACAGGGAGTATAAGAAGTACACAGTGGAGTGTCAAGAGGGCAGCACCTGCCCGGCCGCCGAGGAGAGCCTGCCCATTGAGGTCGTAGTGGAAGCTGTGCACAAGCTCAAGTATGAAAACTACACCAGCAGCTTCTTCATCAGGGACATCAGTGAGTCTGCTTGATTGTGTGTGTGGCTTAATCAGGATGATGCCATTCATCACATGTTCACAGTACCGCATGCAGTGGGGTGAGGGTTTGTACATGCGTTATCTCTTACTCTTCACCTCCACCCCAAAATAATTACAATGTAGATACAATTGCTGCTTTTAAGGAAGAGGAAATTGAGTCCTGGCTAGGTTAAACATCTTGCCCCAGATCTCACAGCTAGCAATTCAGACCTAGACTGCCTCAGAAAAAGAGCAGGCTCCTGGTTACCCTTCTGTTCTGCTACCCAAGCACCTTCCATGATGAATCCAAGCGCAGTCCCTCAAGGATAATATTCATATGCAGAACCAGAGCTTCCCCTCCTAATGGCAATTATTCCCAACTAGTCTTTCTCTAGCATTTGAAAGAGACTTCTTTATAAATTGGCAGACGGAGATTTTGCCATTTGTCATATCCTTCACCGTTTATCCAGTGAACATGCATCATGACATAAACTGTAATAGAATCAGAGAATCTACTTTAGCATTTGTGGAGAGACTGCCTCTGGCGGGAAGGAGAGGGTGGGGTCTTGTTCATGTGAGGTAGCCGGGGAAGGTCTCTGTGAGGAGGTGGCATTATCTGAGTCCTAAGGGAAACAAGATGTCATTGTGTTAAGAAAGAGGAAAGAGTATTTGTGGAACATCTAGGAGCCTTTCGTCTTTGTGTGGAGAGGTGCTGGGTCCAGATGGTTCAAGCCCATTCTATGGACTCCATCTTCTCCCTACACCCTTCTAGAAGAAGGCATGTTATTTGAGGACAGAGTCTTTCTGACTTTCTGAGTCTTTCTGTGCTTTCTGCACACAGTCCAGTGGCTGGCACATAACGAGGGCTTTTTATTGAATGAATGTGGGACTGAGCATAGAGACAAATTGGCTTCACTGCCACAGGACAAGTCAGTGTCAGACTCCATGGAAAGGCGAAAGAGAGAGCACTAAGTGGGAATCTGTCATCTAGTCCCCAGCAAGAGGCTCCGCCCTTTCTGAGTTTGGTGCCGAGAGGAATGAGTGTAGAGAGGGTGGTCCTTCACTGCCAGCCCAGATGTAAGTCTTGTTGTCTCTGAGATCTCTCCTCTGAGCACCACACAGAGGTTATTCCACCCCCCAGGCCTATATGACTGCACAGTGACGAGACGGATTCTGGGTCTCTCTTAGGTTCAGCCAAAGCAGCGGTTGGTGAGGACTGCCTCCCACAGGCATCAGCATGAGCATCACCTGCGGGGGTGACTCATGTCTGTCAACCAGGAGATCAGAGAAGTTCAGTAACTGTTATATGGACCTAGGCTCAGAGCTGGTCAACAGCGAAAGTGGGATCAGAAGCCAAAACTACCTTACCCCAAAGCCCCATTAGGAAAATAACTGTTTCTCTGTCTTCTGCAGTCAAACCAGACCCACCCAAGAACCTGCAACTGAGACCATTAAAGAATTCTCGGCAGGTGGAGGTCAGCTGGGAGTACCCTGACACATGGAGCACCCCACATTCCTACTTCTCCCTGACATTTTGTGTTCAGGTCCAGGGAAAGAACAAGAGAGAAAAGGTAAGATGTGATTCAGGTGCCATCTGTTCTGTAGTCAGGTTTACATAGGCCCACATCGAGGAGAAGATTAATAATGCTAGTAACAGCTAATGTTTAGTTGGTACTTTCTATGTGCCTGAAACTCTGCTGAGGGTTTTCTCTGCATATCTCACTTAATTCTCACAGTAACCCTGGAAAGGCAGGCGGTGTTATGTGTAACACTAGTCTTCACTAGTGAAGACTTTGAAGCTCAGAGAGGTAGAGTGACATGCCCAAGGTCACCCAGTTAGGAAGTGGCAGAACCTGGACACAAACTCAGTCTCCAGGACACAAAAGCCATGCACTTAAGACCCTACTGCCATCAGTATGGTTGATCATTAATTTTTGCTCTCAGAATTGGCCTCAATATAGAAAATTTGGGCTCTAGGAGCCTAAAATAATTGTTTCTAATGAATGAATATAATGGGTGATAGAACATTCATGCTATGTTTCATCTAAAGTGTTAGATAATTCCCAGCTTGTGAAATTATCTTATTGAATAGAATGTTGTCTCAGACCTTGGCTTTCAAACTTCCTTGCCTGAGCATCATAATCTCAAGTTCCTAGAGGCCCTTTTATAGAGCCAAAGTCTCCTTGGACCCCAGTTTTAGAAATCACTAGATAAAGGCCTTATTCAGTATAGTGGTTTATATGTGGTAGAAATTTGATGATTCAGGAACTCCCTGAGAATTTTTTTTTCTGGAAAGGAAGGGCTATTCAAGAGTAGATTTTACCTAGATCTTATTTAAAATCTTGCTATGTGCTTCTCAATATATTATTAATATATAGTATTAATAGGTAGTAGTATTTAAAGAGAATTTTCTACATGATTAAATACTTTGCTACTTTAACTTTTATAAAATTCTATAATGGAGTGATTATTATGATTATCTCTCTTTTATAAATAAGGAACTGAGACACAGAGAGACTAAGACATTTTCCTGTGACCATATAGCTAATAAACAGTAATGCCTGAGTTTGAACAAAGATATTTCTGATAAAAGGATCAGACTATACAATTTCAGAATATCCAAGGGACAGCTAGAGGAAATCTGCCTCAGCCCACCACTAGCCTAGTACTAGAGTGAGTGCTCATGGGGTCTTCAAGCAAGGCAACTGTGCTGAAAAAAATGAAGCCTAGACCAATTTCTTCCTCCAGGCTTTGGGCTTACAAAATAGAAAAAATCGTGTCTATGCTGAGAGCTTCTGTCAGTAGGTGGCGCGAGTTCTACATACGCCCTGTGAAGTCCAAGAGTAGTGCCCTGAGACTAAGGTGTGGATGTTTTGGGAGACTGTACTTGCCAAAATATGCCCAGCCCACTTTGTGATTGCGTCGTCAAAAAGTTCCCTGTCCTTTGCAGAAACTCTTCATGGACCAAACCTCAGCCAAAGTCACGTGCCACAAGGATGCCAGCATCCGCGTGCAAGCCCGGGACCGCTACTACAGCTCATTCTGGAGTGAATGGGCATCTGTGTCCTGCAGCTAGGTGAGCAAGCCAGCAAAGCCCAGGCCAGACTTGTGCACCCAGTGTACCCACGGTCAGGACAATGGTGGGGATGGGGATGGTGTGGGGCGGGGGGGTCGGTGCCCAAAACACAGTCGCCAGAAATAGAAACGTACGTTTGTTCATTGATGGGTGTTTATTTGACGCCCAGGGCATTCCAAGCACAATGCTGGGCACAGGGACACTACAGTAAAGAAAGCAGGCTCAGGTCCCGCCCTTCCCGAAGGGAAGGCACAGAGAGAGAAGTAGCACAGGTGGCCTGCAAGCTGTTTCCAGGAATCACAATCTTATCTGGAGACCCCTGGGGCCACTGAAGGGCTTTAAGCAAGGAAATGACATGATCAGATAGATGGTCTTTTAAGAAAACTCCCAAGAGAACCTCTGGCAAGTATAGTACCAGCAAAATCTTAGGCCACATAAAGAAGGGGAGCACTCTTCTGACATGGAATCCCCAAAACCCAACTGCCCAAATAATGTGTTGTGTGAAATAACGGTTTGCTACTGAATTTCGAATCTACATAGATGCTCGGCGTTCTTTTCCAGGTTCTAACCTCTGGATGAAACCTTGGAGGAAAAGTGGAAGACATTATGCTAAATTTTTAAAAGACATGTCGGAACAGACCTCCCCAAAGATATTTTCTAGCAATTTGCTTTTTTTTTTAGGATTATAAAGATGTCTTCGCTGTATTTTTATATTTAAGTGCTAAATGCTCACTGAAACTATCAGCTAATTTATTTATAGTGTTTCTAGCTAGCAGGTCACAGCTGACTTTTATGTTATTTAAATATTTAAGTAATTTATGTATTTATTAATTTATTACTGTTATTTAACATTTGTGTGCCAAGATATGTTTCATACACTCATGACCTGATGTAAGGAATGGGCCTTATTATGCAAAATGTGAATTTATGTGTTATTTATACTGACAACTTTTCAATTGAGGCTGCAAGTGCGTCAGTTTTATGACAACCAGTAAGAACACAATGTTCTGATGTCAGCACTATAATATATTTGTGATGGATGGGAACATAAGAGGTAGTTAAACAGAGACATGAACACCCAAACTGAGAAGGTCCTAGACAGCAGATATTAGTTCTCGTGTCCATGAAGACTTCCTTGAAGTGGTGGTGATAACTCAGGGCTTTTTGCACCTCTAAGCAAGTTTAGTCTTTGGATGCCTGAACTTAGAATTTAAAAAGATGATTGAAATCGAAATTCAGCTTCAGCCTTTCTGGCAGCCCCCACCCCTTTCTATCTGTAAGACATAGGAAAGTGATATGGAGAAATCGTTAGCGTCTGGAAAATACAAAGAACTTACAATTCAAGAGAGAAGACAAGTGTAGTTATGGCTATGGACATAAAATTGTCAGAATTGCCAGTTGTTCCTTAATAGCCACACAAAGAAGCAGACAGATGCAGAGAAAACAGCCAACAATCTCTTATTTGTCAGCATGAGGGACTATGACAAGCGGATATAACCAGAAAGTGCCAAGCCATTAAAATGCTACTTTTAAGTAATGAATGTGCTTTCTGTAAAATGACTTCATTTGTTTTCTGTTCACTTATTTATTTTTATATTCTGATGGTGAACTAATAAAAATATAATTCTTCTTTGCAATAATATTTTGGACTTTCTCAGTTGACTTGGTATGCCGTTCCCACGTTGATCAGGGCTGAGTTATTTTTCCCCTGTCGTTGAAGAATCACCCCACTTTGGAGCAATTTCATTTCTGGTTTTGCAGAATGGACCCTTTCCCCTTATAGGAAAGTCAGTGTCTTTCTGAACTCAGGAAGTGTCCCTGTGGTCTGACCACGGGGGACTCTGTGAGGGCACTCAACTGCATCATGCCCCTTCAGGGATGGGATATTCTAGCTTCACCTTCTAACCTGGAATTGATCCTACCGGTTTCCAAAGCATCATGAAAAAAATTTCCCAACTGGTAGAGCCATGGGCAGCCCATCCCATAAGTCCAGCTTCGATGTTTATTGAGGGTTTATAGTGTGTCTGGCCAGCTGCCTGGGCTGTGGGGTTGAGCAGTTCCAAAAATCCTTGTGTTGCTGCCCCCAAACAGTGCCCACTCCTGGCAAAGCTTGTAAGACTACAATGAAAAGTTAACCTCAACACCACTAAGTGCTACATGTTCACTGTATATAGCGCCCTGGGGTGAGAATGAAGATGGATCAGTATAATCTGGAGTCACCCAAGAAGGCTTGATAGAGAAGGGGGTGTGCTTACTCTGGGCTCAAAGAATGGCCAGGGCCTGCCAGTTCCTCTTTGGTGCCTCTTGTTTGGAAAGAACAAGTGGTGGAGTAAAAGAGAATGGTGTCCATTCTCTATCTTCAAAAGCCATATGTACACATCTGGCTCCCTTGCAATGGCAAGGTAATTATAATAGGGATGTTTATTTACATTCCTTATTTTAAGTGTCCCCTGAACCCCCAACTTCACTACTGTCCTGGTCTGGACAGATGTTGTGAAGTTTCTGTCATCCTAATCCAACATTTGAAACATATCATCTTGTGTGATAAGCCCACTCTTGACAGCACATGATTGGTTAATAATAACTATATGTATCCTCTTGAGTACCTTTCATCTAGAGATACCAAAACACTTACTGGGCACTTAATGAACAACACTAACCAAGAAAAATATAATTACACCTCATCAGCACAGAGACATGGGGACCTTTCCCAAAACTTCCGGCCAGCCTGGGGCACTGCTCAGGTGTCCTGGCTCCACCAATGCCCAGTGCTTTCCTAACGCAACCTCCTAGCAGTTGATTAATTTCAGTTACATATAAGCTATGGAGAGTTTTCCTCTTTGAAAGATACTCTCCAGGACAGTCGTTTTTATTGGGAAAATAGCCACTACAAATTCATCAAATGTCCCAGCAAAAGAGCCCAGGATGGGGAACCCAGAGCCTGGGTCCTCGGCCTGGCCAGCCCTCCTGTGTGACCACGTGACCTCCGGCAGAGCACCAGACACAATCAATTCTCACTCCCAGAGGCCTTCTCCCCTCATGCACCTCCTCAGCTGAAAGGTTGGGAAGCTAAGTAATCACTTTTCCAGTTGCCCCTGCTTCTGAGCAAGGCCAAGAGACCCAGTTCTGGCCCATGAAGTAGAAGAAAACTCTTCTGGGGGTTTACCTGATTTAAAAAACCAGAGCTATAGCTAATATCTCCCATCCCCTCCTTCTTCCTCTCTTGAGCAGATGAAATTTAAGACGTTTCAGAGGATACCTTGAACTCAGGATAGAAACCATCATGCTAAGACAGTAAAGAGAAAAAGACTCTGAGACCCTAGCTTCATCAAGGAGCTGAACCAACCCAGACTTACTGTTGTGTTGGAAAAGCAGACCCGTATGTGTGGTTTTTTAATTCTGGTAAAATACATACAACATAAAATTTACCATTTTAACCATTTTTAGGTGCAGAGTTCAATAATATTAACTACAGTCATGCTGTCTTGCAACCATCACCACCATTCAGCTCCAGAACTTACTCTTCTTCTGAGGCTCTGTACCCATTAAACAACTCTGTTTTTAAAATAGGAAATGAACAAACTGAAAATTAAATAAAGACATCTTCCTAAACATTCAGATCCCCATCTACCAGAGGCTGTTGGCCAAGTCAGATAAAGGAGCCAGGTCAGCATAGGAAGGAACTGGCATCAGAAAATCTGGTTCTACTTCTTACAGTTGGCACAACCCTGGGGAGGCCCTGGAGGACTTGATCCTAGTGATGCCAGGTGGGGTCCTGGTAATATCCTACCTAACCTGGTAGGGTTGCCATGGTCAGGAAGCCTGCTTCAAGGGCAGCCTGAGTGTCAGCAGGATTCACATGGTGGGGTGCAAGACGAGGAGATGAGGGGTTACCTCTTGAGGGTTAAGAGAACTATGAAATGAGGTCATCAGTTTACTGTGATCAGTACAGTACCTGGTCTACCATAAGCACCCAGAAAATGGAAGTTATTTCCACTGACTAGCTCTGTGATCTTGAGCAAGTTACTTGAGCACCTCAAGCCTCAGTAAAATGAGATAATAACAGTTACTATCTCACAGGGAAGTTGTGAGGATTAAATGGAATAACACTCAGAAAATGCTTAGAAAAATACCTGATCCATAGAAGTACTCAATAATAAGCTTGTTAATATTCTTACCATATTACTTATCACTTGAAAGAAGCATAATTTATCACCCGTGCTTTTGGGAGGTGGTGAGATGGAGGAGTCATTGTTAGGAGGCCCTGATGTCTCTAAGAACTAGGTTGGGATGAAGAAGGTATTAATCAGCCAGTGGGGAAGAAAGAGGTAGTTCACCCCCTTGAGACCGAAAACAGTCTTCAGTGTAGAATCCCCTTCTAATAAATAAAGTTGCAAAAAACATCCCCATGGGGGATACCAAGATGCAATGAAAGCAGTTGCTGCCCTCAGGGACTGTAGTCTAGTGAGAGAGAAATGGGCCAAATATAGCGACTATATTAAAATACAGGCTAGCTAGCACAAGAGCACATGCACCCTAAAAATTTCTTTTTATAAAGGTTTACAGCTTCTAGGAAGAGCCTGTCATTCCTTTTCACCTTCCTGGATGCAATAATTTGGCGTAAACCTACCAATTCACTTTACCTATAAATCAGACTGTAATCATTTCTTTCCATTTCATTTCAGTACAGCCCATCTTCCAGGACAGAACCTGTGAGCAAAATGTATTTGGACAAGACTTTCTCCAGAGGGTCATATTATACCAAGGAAATGAATTCCCTCTCTCAAGCTCATAAAATGCAAAAATAAAATCAGCTTTCGGGCTGAAGGCGGAAGAGACCAGGCATGCATACTGAAAAGCCTCCTTCTGTGGGAAGCAGAATTGATTCACATTTTCCTTCACGCAGGCCTGGGTGCCAGGGCAATGGTTGTGCCCAGCCTCTCACCAGGGGGATGCCCGTGTGTGATGGGCTGCAAGGCTCAGCAGCTGCTCACTAGTCTCCCGTTTCCTTTTATATAACTTTTTTAAATTGGAGTTTAGTTGCTTTACAACATCGGGTTCGTTTCCACTGGACAGCAAAGTAAATCAGCTATACATATACATACATACATATACTCCCTCTTTGTCACCGCAGAGCATTGAATAGAGTTGTCTGTGCTATACAGTAGGTTCTCATTAGTTACCCATTTTATCCATAGTAGTGTATATATGTCATTCCCAAGCTCCCAATTCATCCCACCCCTTCTGACCTTCAAGTGTCCTCACCTATCACTAGATGTTCTCACACGGTGCCCTGCAGAGTTTAGGGGTGTTGAGGTGACACGCTGGGCTCTCAGTGGTGAGTAGGGCGGTGAGACTGAGTGGGTGGGAAGCTTCCGCCAGAAGTTCTGCTTTTGTCTACTTTCCATGTAGGACTTTATAAAAAATTAATTTTTTAATTTTGCAGGAAATCTACTAATATATCCTTCTTGTAAGGAATTAGAATACTGCAGACACAATTAAGGCCCCTTTGGTACCCATTCTCCCCCGTCCCTGTATATGTTGGAAATTCATTTAAGATTTCCTTTTGACCATAGAGATCCTGACTAAAACAAGCTAGGGGACCATTGGTCTGATTAGCCTCCAAGGACCTCAAAAACACAAAAAAGAGGGATTTCAGAGAAAGCGGCAAGCCACCACTGGTTCCACAAGGTTGAATGGAAACCCACACAATGGCTTACTGAAATGGAGCATTGCTCTGGGTGCTGTAATTTGGGGGTGGTGTCACTGCTGTGAGCTGGCAATGTACCCAGGAGAGAGCTCATGGGCAGGAGGACATACATTTGCAAATTAGAATGGGAAGGCTTGTGTACATGTCCCGAACCTGCCCTCATTGGCATAGGGAAGATGAAATGGCATTAGTGTTGCTTCTTTTTGGCCTGACTTTAGAAAAACAGCAAGTGTACCTAACACTTGTTGTGTACTTGCTGAGTGTTGGGTGCTCTGAGCCTGGTCTTGGGTAATCCTCATAGTAACCCTGGGAGGTGATGGCCCTGCCAGCATGCTTGTTTTACAGGTGAGGACACTGAGGCCAAAAGAGATTAAGGAAATGCCTAGAAGCACATCACTGGTAAGCAAGGTGTGGTGAGCCCTGGGTTAGATGTGCACACCCCATTGGTAAGCCTCCCACACACTCCCTGCCACCACTGTAACTCCCTCCCACCTGTATGAATGTCGGCTGGTGGGTGTGGGGAGGATAAAGCTGGCTGGACAGTGTAGTTTGTCTAAGATTTGCCCCCCAACTTTTCTACTCCCTCAAATTCCAGGACCACAGGGAGAATGCTCACTTCCCTAGAGCCCCCTTGCTCAAGTTAGCAAGCATTCAGGGAAGATGCCAGGTAGACTGGGATAGAGGGCAGGAGAGAGTCAGTTTGTGCTCCTTATGAAAGGAGATAGGAGTCTCAGGCTAGGCATATACCCAGAGAAAACCATAAGTCAAGATAACCTGCACCCCAGTGTTCATTGCAGCACTACTTAACAATAATCAAGACATGGAAGCAGCCTAATTGTCCATCAACAGAGGAATGGATAAAGAAGATGTGGTACATATGTACAATGGAATATTACTCATCCCTAAAAAAGAATGAAATCGTGCCCCTTGCAGAGAAGTGGATGGACCTAGAGACTGTCACACAGAGCAAAGTAAGAGAAAAACAAGTACTGTATACTAACACAGATGTGTGGAATCTAGAAAAATGATACAGATGAACTCCCTCCCCCACTAGTTCCACTGTGCTAGCTTTTGTCCTCACATGTGTCCCTCATGATGGTTGCTGCGGACCCCAACATCATGTCCTCACACTGCCATGCCCAAAGATCAGAAAGGCAGTTCTTTTCTAAATTTTTGTGGGTTTTTTTTAATCAGAGAAGACAGTCTTTCCCAGAGTCCTCCAGCAGAAACACCCATACCCTACCTACTTGAGAGGCTGGGGAAGCAAAAATCTAGCATTTTCACCCTTCAAAGTGGGAGTCAGTCTCTGACAGCAGAAAAGTACTATAGCTGAGAATGGGAAATGATTATTGGTGAAGCAACCAGCAGTGCCTGCCACTGGAGCACGAGGCGGGGACACAGACCCTAGATTTGAAGGTGGGCACCTGTGATAGGCAAAATGACCCGCCCTCCCTGCCCCAAATATGTCCACATTCTATTCCTCAGAGCCTGTGACTGTGATGAGATTATCCCAAACTCTCCAGATGGAACAAGTGTAATCACATGAGCCCTTAAAAGTCAAAGAGTTGGAGAAATGTCTATTTAGATCTCCCACCCATTTTTTGGATTGTATTATTTGTTGTTTTGATATTGAATTGTATGAGCTGTTTGTATATTTTGGAGATTAATTCTTGGTCAGTTGCTTCCTTTGCAAATGTTTTCTCTCTTTCTGAGGGCTGTCTTTTCATATTGTTTATGGTTTCCTTTGCTGTGCAGAAGCTTTGAAGTTTAATTAGGTCCCAATTGCTTATTTTTGTGTTTATTTTCATTATTCTAGCAGATGTGTCCAGATGAAACTATTTGCAGGGTAGGAATGGAGACACAGACGTAGAAAAGAGATATATGGACAGAGGCGGGGAAGGGGAGGGTGGGACACACTGGGAGATTGGGACCGACATATATTCAGTGCCATGTGTGAAAAAGGGAGCTAGTGGGAACCTGCTTTAGAGCACAAGGAGCTCAGCTCAGTGCTCTGTGATAACCTAGAGGGGTGTGCTGGCGGGAGGAGGTGGCAGGGGGTCCGAGATGGAGGGGATATGTGTATACACATAACTGATTCACTTCCGTCGTATAGCAGAAACTAACGCAACACAGTAAAGCAATTATACTCCAACCTTTAAAAAAGTCAAAAGACGGCAGTAGAGGGAGAAGTCGACAACTTTTGAAGCATGAGAAGGGTTTGACCTGCCATCACTGGCTCAAATATAGAGGGGCCACAGTTCCAGGAAATGGGGATTTCACTTCCACAACTACAAGGAACTAAATTCCGCCAAAATCCTGAGTGAGTTTGGAAGCATACTGCTCCTCAGAACTTGCACAAAGGGATGTAGCCCTGACTTGTAAGACGCTAAGCAGAGAACCCAGCCAAGACCGCCTAGACCTATGACTTCCGAAACCTGTAAGAAAATAAATGGGCATTACTGCAAGCAGCTAAATATAGGCAATTTGTTGCAGAAGCAATAGAAACTAATACAAGATCCCAAATGAGAATGCACACTTGCTGTGACTTTATGAATTAAGAATTGCCAGGTGAAAGGGCTAACATGAGCACAAGTCTAGAAGAGGGAAAGACATGTTTGGAAACCAGCAGAAAACTCATTTCAACTGAAGCATAGGAGCTTCAGTTGCACAGAACCATGGAAGCACAGGGGCTAACAGGAGAAGGGGAGGAGAAAGAAGAAAAATAAAGATAGGCAGATATGTAGGAACTAAACAAGGTAGGTCCTCAAATATCAAGAGTGGGCTGCATGATGATGACAACAGAAAGTCACTGAAGGGTTTTAAGCAGACAAGTGATGAGATCTGATTTCTGTATTTACCAGTTCATTCAAGTTGCTACAGGGAGAACAGATTGGGAGATGGCATGAGAGAAGGCAAGTGAACCAGGTAAAGGTCACAGCTGTCATCTGGGTGAGAGAGTGTGACAATTTGGACTGGGAAATGAGAAGAGAGTACTACTCTGAAAGAAATGATGGAGAGAACTGACAAGGCTTATTACTTGGAGAGGTGAGAAGCAAAGAAAGGAAGGATGAAAGGATGAAGCCATTCATTCATCCACTCATCAGGTCATTATTTGCACTTTTCACAGTGAATGGTCCAAGACTGAGCTAGACACAGAATGTTGGCTCAGCATAAACAAACAGTCCTTCTTTACATGGAACTGAGAGGTTTCTGATTTGATCAATTGGGTCACTGTTGATACCATTCACTGAGAAGGGAGGAGAAGGATTGAGTTGGGAAGGAACCAAGAAGAGGGAATAAAAATGATGAGTTCCACTTTATATCTGAGAACATATACAAGGGACAAGTAATTGGAGCATCCAATAAACTTTGGATATATGGATCCGGGGACTTCCCAGTTGGCTCAGTGGTAAAGAATCTGCCTGCCAGTGAAGGAGACATGGATTCGATCCCTGGAGAAGAAAATGGCAACCCACTGCAGTATTCTTGCCTGTAGAACCCCATAGACAAAGTAGGCTGGTGGGCTATAGTCTATGGTGTCACAAAGTGTCAGACATGACTTAGCTACTGAACAGCAACACATGAGTCTGGAACCTGTAAGTGAAATTTGGGCTGGAGATAGGGAGCTGGGGATCACCAGTATATACAAGAAAATTACCTTCAGTTGCTCAAAAGACAATGCCTATGAGGAGAAGGGTTAAGAATTAGGAAATGGGGATTTGTTTTCAAAAGCTATTGTCTCTACCTTTTTTTTTTTTTTTTTGCCTTTGGACCAACCCTGAATGAGAGACTAACTGAAACCTGGGACTATCTTCTTCATCAATTTATTCTGGCTAAGCCTGGCACCAAAAAGCCCAGGGGTGCTCAATAAAGGTTAATTGAATGAAGGAATGACTCAAGAAGGCAAACAAATGAAACCCAGTGGACTATTCTCTCTCAGATCCTTTGCTCTAAAATAGACGAAACGTTTGCTCTCCACTTTTTTAAGTAGCTCCATTGCCCTAGAATGCAGTCTCCCATGTATTTGAATAACTGAAGTTAATTCCAAATATTCCCTTAAATTAGTTGCTCACTTTTAAAATGAAATATCTCCTTGAAGACTAACACTTCTTTCTTGGGAGACTAAGACACAGGAAATACAGTGCTTCCAAGGAGGCAGCTATTTGATTTCACCAGGCTGGGGTGGTTGTGGGGGGATGGGCAGTAAGAAAACAGGATGGGGCATCCAGCTGTGCACTTGACTATTCTTCACCCTTGGAATTTATATATGATATATAGACAGAAATTGGACTTCCCTGGTGGCTCAGTGGTAAATAATCTGCTTGCAGTGCAAGAGATGTGGCAGGAGCCGCAGGTTCAATTCCTGGGTCAGGAATATCTTGTGGAGAAGGAAATGGCACCCCACTCCAGTATTCTTGCCTAGAAAATCCCAACAACAGAGGGGCCTGGTGGGCTACAGTCCATGGGGTTGCAAAGAGTTGGACACAACTGAGCAACTAAACAACAAATAGAAATTGATCAAAGGTAACCATTTCACATTCTGTAAGAAATCTTTGGCATTGACATCCAGAAGGGTGTATAGTGGATAGGAATATGGTGGTATCAGAATATAGAGGTTTTAACCCACCCAGCATATACTAGCTGTGTAAGCCAGGGCAAGCTACTTATCTACTCTGTTCATCAATTCTCTCAGCTATAAACTGGAAGCAATAATAACACCTCCTGCAAAGTGATGGGGTGAAGATAAAATGAGATAATGCATACAAAGAGCTCAATGTTCTAAGTTCTCAAGAAATGTTAACTAGTGCATGGGTTTGTTGGGACTGATGTAACAAAGTACCACAATCCAAGTGGCTGGAACAACAGAAACTTACTGTCTCACCATTCTAGAGGCTGGAAGTCCAAGCAGGAAGCTGTCGGCAGGGTTGATTTCTTCTGGGGGCTGCCAGGGAGGATCTGCTCCATTTCTCTCCCCTAGCTTCCACTGCGTTGCTGAAAATCTCTGGAGTTCCCTGACTTCTGCTACCTCACCCCCATCTCTGCCTTCATCGTCACATGGGGTTTGTTCTCCCTGTGTACCATGTCCAAATTCTCCCTTTTTGTAAGGACAAGCTGGATTAGGGGGAGACCCGACTCCAGTATGGTGTCATCTTGACTTAACTACATCTGCAAGGGACCCTGTTTCTAAAAAAGGTGACATTCCTAAGGGTATTAGAACTTCAACATGTAAATCGGGGTGGGGGGCAAATCCAACCAATAACAGCTAGTATTATTACTGTTAACTTTAATACTATGCTCAGTTCAGTTACCAAATAAATATACCTATCTTTCAAGTTTTTATTCTGAGTTCATTTCCAACAGAAAAGAACTTCAAAAATAGTATGTTGCCTTATAACTATTACCCAGCTTCTCCTAATGTTATCATCCATAATCTTAGTACAAGTACCTAAATCAGGAAATTAATGCTGATACAGTACTATTAACTAATCTATAGACCTTATTAAAATTTTTTTAATTGTCCCACTAGTGTCTTTTCTCTGTCCAAGAATCTAATCCAGATCCAATACTGCATGTAATTTCATATCCCCATAATCCAATCTAAACTCTTTGGTCTTCCCTATTTCAAATCCTGAAAGATGATGCTGTGAAAGTGCTGCACTCAATATGCCAGCAAATTTGGAAAACTCAGAAGTGGCTACAGGACTGGAAAAGGCCAGTTTTCATTCCAGTCCCAAAGAAAGGTAATGCCAAAGAATGCTCAAACTACCGCACAATTGCATTCATCTCACACGCTAGTAAAGTAATGCTCAAAATTCTCCAAGCCAGGCTTCAGCAATACGTGAACCGTGAACTTCCAGATGTTCAAGCTGGTTTTAGAAAAGGCAGAGGAACCAGAGATCAAATTGCGAACACCCACTGGATCATCGAAAAGGCAAGAGAGTTCCAGAAAAACATCTATTTCTGTTTTATTGACTATGCCAAAACCTTTGACTGTGTGGATCACAATAAACTGTGGAAAGTTCTGAAAGACATGGGAATACCAGACCACCTGACCTGCCTCTTGAGAAACCTATATGCAGGTCAGGAAGCAACAGTTAGAACTGGACATGGAACAACAGACTGGTTCCAAATAGGAAAAGGAGTAGTCAAGGCTGTATATTGTCACCCTGCTTATTTAACTTCTATGCAGAGTACACCATGAGAAAAGCTGGACTGGAAGAAGCACAAGCTGGAATCAAGATTGCCGGGAGAAATATCAATAACCTCAGATATGTAGATGACATCACCCTTATGGCAGAAAGTGAAGAGGAACTAAAATGCCTCCTGATGATAGTGAAAGAGGAAAGTGAAAAAGTTGGCTTAAAGCTCAACATTCAGAAAACTGAGATCATGGCATCTGGTCCCATCACTTCATGGGAAATAGATGGGGAAACAGTGAAAACAGTATCACACTTTATTTTGGGGGGCTCCAAAATCACTGCAGATGGTGATTGCAGCCATGAAATTAAAAGACACTTACTCCTTGGAAGGAAAGTTATGACCAACCTAGACAACATATTAAAAAGCAGAGACATTACTTTGCCAACAAATGTCCGTCTAGTCAAGGTGATGGTTTTTCCAGTGGTCATGTATGGATGTGACAGTTGGACTGTGAAGAAAGCTGAGCACCGAAGAATTGATGCTTTTGAACTGTGGTGTTGGAGAAGACTCTTGAGAGTCCGTTGGACTGCAAGGAGATCCAACCAGTCCATCCTAAAGGAGACCAGTCCTGGCTGTTCATTGGAAGGACTGATGCTGAAGCTGAAACTCCAGTACTTTGGCCACCTGATGTGAAGAGCTGACTCATTGGAAAAGTCCCTGATGCTGGGACGGATTGGGGGCAGGAGGAGAAGGTGACGACAGAGGATGAGATGGCTGGATGGCATCACCGACTCGATGGGCATGAGTTTGAGTAAACTCTGGGAGTTGGTGATGGACAGGGAGGCCTGGTGTGCTGCGATTCATGGGGTCGCAAAGAGTTGGACATGACTGAGCGACTGAACTGAACTGAACTGAATGGAATCGTTTGCTATTGCTACAATTTGAAGAGCAGTGACCAGTTATTTTGTAAAACGTCTCTTAATTTGGGTTTACCTGATATTTCCTTGTGACTAAATGTGGATTCTGCATTTTTGCCAAGGATCCCACACAATCGATATTGTGCCTTCTCAGTGATCTTGTCAGGTGATTCATCATCACTCAGAGTTGATGTACTGGCGCCTTAGGACTGCTCAATATTAGTGTCAGTGGTGTCCGCCAGGCTTCTCCACTGTGGAGGTTCTATTGTTCCCTTGAAAATTAATATAGCTATCTTGTGGAGAAATATTGGGAGGCTATGTTAATATCCTCTTTCTCATCACACTTTCACCCACTAATTTTAGAATATAGTGATGATACTTGCCTGCAGCAATAGTTTTGCCTAATAGTGATTATCTATTTCCATCATTCTTTCTACATTTATTGATTATAATTCTACCATAAAGGAGGCTTTCCCTTCTTCCTATATTCTTTTTAATAAAACATTCCTACGTTTGAGGTTATCAGAGGTCACCAAGTTAGTTTCTTAGGGTTCCTTAGTATCTTATTCTTGGGTCTGCTCATTACTGAGGTATTCGCTTATATGCTAGAACAAAGAAAAAAAATCTCCTTTGTTGTACATTTAAACCTCATGGTTTCAGTTCCCATTAATAGAATCTTTGAGGGAAGAGTATGCTAAATGCTCTTCAGGGTGAAGAGGATGTTTAAATTATTCAAGAGAACTGCTTTTAAACAATTTGGATGTACCCATTTCCACATAAAAATTAATGCTAACTAGATATAATTTTCATCTACTCATTAAAAGAAATCCCAAAGCATTCCAGAAATCCTTAGTTAGCCTAGTGTTATTCTAGGTACTTGAAAACAAAATCACTTTTCTTAAAAAAAGAAAAATCATGACTTTGCCTTTTATGAAAACATTTATAAGCACTAACAGTGAAGCTGCTGGCTCCTCTTTCCAAGCACCCACTTCTTTTGCTTTTCCTAACCTACCAGGCATTCATTCAACAATCACTTACTGAGAACTTACTGTGTGCCAACCTCTCCTCTAAGTGCTGAGACCAAAGACCTGCCCTGAATACCTGCCCTGTGGAGCTTCCAGTTTCACGAGGAGATAAACTACAAACAAACTAACAAATCCCATAAGTGGTAGTTGCTTTGAAGAAACATGAAGTGAGCTAGAGTGAGGGAATAGAGAATAGGGCAAGAAAGCCTCTATTCAGGAAGGGTCAACCAATGGTATGACCCCTCAGGCAAGGTAAGATGTGACAGAGACTGAAAAGAAGTGAAGGAGAAGCCCAGGGTAGGGGTGAGGGGCAGAGAGGATTCCAGCAAGTGCCCAGGTTTCAGCTCTGTCTTAGGAGCAGTGATTGGGCTGCGTTTGCCAGCAGGAGTGGCTGTTGTGTGTCCTTCCCCAAACTGGTCCATTTATGCTCTATTTATAGACAGCCTTCGTCTGTTAAGTCTTCAGCTTTTTGTGCCTTCCAATTTCCCTCCCCTCCCCTGCTTAATTTTTTTAATATACAGTTTTGAAAATCTTTCCTCATCTGGAAGAATACTTCATGTAACTAGATAGATAACTAAGACAGATATATAGGGTTTTGGTTTATTTTGGCTTCACTGTGTATCAGGCAAATTTCCACTTAGTAACAAAACTTCACTGGATAAGAGAAAGACTGAGTACTGACCCCCAAAAGACTAATACATAGAAATAACGAATTTGTGAGGTTACACTCAGCTCTAGATCCACAGAAAGAGAACCATTTCACTTTAAATAATGAAAAAGTTATTTAAATATATAGAAAGAAACTCTCATATGAGGCTTCACTTTTCTAACTTTATAAACTGAAGCTACCAAAACTTAAATATCAAAATTTTTTAACAGCTATAATGAGTATAATCCACACAACTGTGCAACTGACTACTTAAAGCATAAATTCAATGGCTGTAGCATATTCACAGAGTTGTGCATCCATTACCATAATCAATTTTAGAATATTTTCAGTCCTCCATAAAGAAACCCAGCATCCCTTAGCTATCAGCCCCAATCCCACCATCTCTCTCCTCCCTCTGGCAGTCCCAGGCAACCACTAATCTACTTTCTGCCTCTGTGGGTTTGTTTATTCCATTTCACATAAATGAAATTATATGATACACAGTTTTCCAATTTCCTTCTTTTCCTTAGCATGTTGTCAAACTTCAAACATATTATAGCATGCATCAGTACTTCACTCTTTTTATCACATTGTGTTGATATGCCACATTTTATTTATATATTCATCAGTTGATGGACATTTGGACTGTTTCCACTTTGGGGCTATTTATGAATAATGCTGCTTTGAATATTCATGTACCTAATTTTAAACTTAAGTAATTCTGCTTTAGGGCTCAGATGCATCCAAGGAAAGTGGATGCAAGGAAACTTTATCAGTGATTGCCACTCATAAATCATGTTTTCCCAAGGAAAACATTCCCTAACAGCCTGATTTGAAAGCATTAAGTCTCTCTGAAAAAACTGTTTGATCCTTTCACACAAATATATTTATTGCATGGCTACCCGATGCAACATACTGTTTATGCTGGATTGATAAACTTGAACTATTAAACAATGTTTTTTCCCTGTATTTCTTTGCACCTCTTGTTCTGCTCCCCCTTTGAGCCATTCACTAAGAAATGTGTGGGGAACGGATACCTCAGAGAAGAGCAAAGTAATCAGCTTTGCGCTTTTGAATCTCAAAAGCCAGGCAATAAATTTGGGAACACAGGTGATGAATTAGATCAAAGCTTCCTCCCACAAAGATTAGGTTCTTCTGGAATTGAGGGAGTGTAGTAGGAAAATGACCCACTCTAGTGTTCTTGCCTGGAGAATCCCAGGGACGGGGGAGCCTGGTGGGCTGCCGTCTATGGGGTTACATAGAGTCGGACACGACTGAAGTGACTTAGCAGCAGCAGCAGTAGGAAAATGAGTCCAGAAGGGGGACAAGGAGAATTCCATGAAGGTTCATGAGATCAGAGCGCAAAGCAAATGCAGGCCTCTCTTCTCAGGTGGTGTCCACGAGGGCTACCATGATCTCAGAGAAGAAATGGCTGCATGGTGTGCCTTAGGCAGAGAGAACCTAGACAGCCCCCCAGAGTGTTCCCCTGGCTCAGCTTCCTCTTTGGTGAAGGGAGAAGGCTGACCTGATGAAGGCTCCTGAGTGGCTCTGAGGTACCACAGGGTTTTGGCTCCACAGAGTGACTCAAGGCTGAGGAAAGCACAGGAATTCTGTACCTTCAGCAGAAGTTCAGACATAACAAGGAGCATCCCTGGATCTGACGTGGAATAGGGGTTAAATGTGTCAATGACCCATGTGGACCAGTGACCAAGGTCCAGAGCAGATTTTGGAGACTTCAGCAAATACAAGTGTGGCTAATTGACAGCCTACAGTAGAGCCCTCCCCATCTCAATCCCATGCCCCAGGAATGTTGTCAAAATTCTCACTACCTGGATTGTAAGATTTTAGCCCCTTTCTGGAGATGGCGTATCTGTTTTCACTGCCCCCACACCCCAAATTTGCTACCTTCCCGTCTTTGAATCTAACCTCACCTTGAAAGGGGAAGGAAGGGAGCAGGGCACAACCATTAAAAGAATGACAGAGCCAGGATACAACAAAAACTGGTCAGAACCAACTAGGCCCAATGGGGCAAAAGATTTGACTTCTAGCAGATTCTTCCCCAATATAGCCTGGCAGATACCTTGTTGCAGCCTCGTGAGACCCTCAACAGAGGATCCAACTGAGCAGTACCCAGACTCCTAACATCATGAGGGACTAAACAGGTGTTGTCTTAAGCCAGTAAGTTTGCAGTAACTTGTTATGTAGCAACAGGAAACAGACGGAGGTTATGTTTCTTGCCTTAGACCCTCATATAAGTTGTAGGACTGGAGATCCAACCTGAGTCTGTTGACTCCCATGTTATTCAGGGCCACCTGTTGCATCTATGTGGTGCTTTCAAGACTGTTTCAGATCTAAGCCTGCACTCCAACATGGGACTCAGTTAAATTTCTCTAATTACTCAAACCAAAGGACGTTCCCTGACTTGGGTCACCCACAGGACCTCTCTTCCTTCTCATGTAGGCTGCAGCTGCCTGATGGAGTAATGATAATACAGGCCCATCTTGGGCGCTAGCATTTGAGAAGGGTCGGTGGTCAGTGGTCCTAGCAAGACTTCCTACAGGCAGAGGCCCCCATGCACATTCCCTGCGCCCCACAGTGGGGCTGGATGTTGGATGTGAGGATGCTTAGTTAGTTGCTCATTAAACTGGATGGTGGCAGGCAAATGGCAGCACTTTGTTTTTGATGATTTGCTGCTCAGTGGCATCTACATGATACCTATCAGGATCCTCTTAATCAAAAGAATCATCTAGGCTTGAGCTCCCAGAATTCCCTAAGAATATCAGTTTATGAGAAAGGATTATGGCATTTAGATATGGTATTATTTTTATTATTACTTTTATTATTATTTGGTAAAGGCATTTGTAAAGTATATGAATCAATTTACTACTAAAGAAGGTACTAATAAATAGATGATAATCTCTCTTGTCCATCATGAGACATGAATGTATAACAGAGAAGCCAGCCAACATTACATTAGTAACTAGAACTTACATATTTCATTTTTACAATAAGCTTTCATGAAAATATTTTCCTTACTTCAATATATACTCCTCAAAGGTAGATGGAAAAAATCAATATGCAGGGATGCAAAAAGGGAAATACATATATTATAGTCCTGAGTCTCATTATGGTTGGAAGCAATTAAAGCAAATGTTTCAAATAATGACATTACATAAGTGTATATTTTATGGCTTGTTTATATATTCATTAGTTAACTCACATTTGTCTCGTATCCACCTAGTTCAGAGGCCTACTATGTACCTGGAAAGAATACAAAAGGAAAAGAAATATAGTCTCTTCTTCCAGGAGCTTTCCAACTATCAGTCCAGTTCAGTGCAGTCACTCAGTCGTGTCCAACTCTTTGCAACCCCATGAACCTCAGCATGCCAGGCCTCCCTGTCCATCACCAACTCCCGGAGTTTACCCAAACTCATGTCCATTGAGTCGGGGATGCCATCCAACCATCTCATCCTCTGTCGTTCCCTTCTCCTCCTGCCTTCAATCTTTCCCAGCATCAGGGTCTTTTCAAATGAGTCAGCTCTTCGCATCAGGTGGCCAAAATATTGGAGTTTCAGCTTCAACATCATTCCAACTATATGGATCTGAAAATAACCATATGGGCTAATTCAAGCATGCAGAGCCCCTAGGACATATTTTGACATTCTTGTACATGTACTCCACCAGCACACATGAACATTGACAAAAACCTGGAAGTACATCACAGTGTTAATCATGGCTACCTTGAGGTGGTGAGATTTTATGTAAACTTTAAAAATTATATGTATTTCTTAAATAAAATAGCCCTTGAAATGAAAATAATCATGCATTGCTATTAAAGATCTTTTAAACCACTAGGTCTAGGAAATTCCCTGCTGGTCTAGTGGTTAGGGCTTGGCGCTTTCACTGCAGTGACCTGGGTTCAATCCCTGGTCAGGGAACTAAGGTTCTGCAAGCCTCATGGCCTAAAAAAATAAATAAATAAATAAACAACTAGGTCTAATGTTAACTAAACAAACCCACCAAATGATGCACATCTATTCCTCCTGAGCAAAGAGACATTTAAGGGAAAATAAAGAATATTAACAGTCCCACATTCTTTTTTTTTAAAAAAAAAAATATGTCTTGGGAATTCCCTGGCAGTCCAGTGGTTAGGACTCTGTACTCTCACTGCCGAGGGTAAATACAAAACAAAACAAACAAAAATGTCTTCTTAAAGTTGAGTGATATATACAATAGTGTTTAAGTGTTCCTTCATCCTCCCCCCACTAGTAGAGGGGAGTAAGTTCAGGCTTATTTTTTTGTTTTTGCTTTGACTAAAATTTCAAAAACTTTACAGCTGTGCCTGTTCTTAAAGATCTGATTGTAATGCAGTACATTTGAATCCATTTGCAGATGAGACTCCTGAAGGCTATAAGAGAGGGTTTCAAGAATTTGGAGTTGAAGAAACACCTGGCAGAATTTAGCCACAGGCTTATGGCACACACTATAACCCCATTAGATGGTGGGGAAGAAGTGACAGTATACTGAGCATAAGTGCAAAATACTCTGTAAATGGCATTCTTGGCTGTTGGTGTATGAAATGGTTGGAAGAGGATGTTCTCGCTGCGACTCCACAGAAAAAGAAGCGGCAGCCTTTGATCCATTTTCCTGAGTACTCTCTTGTCACAGGCCAAGCATGCTCATGCAGGACACTCCATCCTAGGTCTAATTCTGGACAGCACTGAGGCCTTTTTCACTGTGGGTAGTGGGTAAAGTGAGAAAGGCTCTTTATAGGTTGACTTTGATATGTTGAGTTCTCTATTCTTCAAATGAAATTTCTTACCAAGGGGTAAAGCCCGGAGGGCTGAGTTTGCTATAGGTTATCTTATGTTGAATCTGCATAACCACCTGTGAAGTAGGTTATTTTTATACCAGCTTTACAGATTAGGCTCAGGGACTGTGACTGAGAGGCCATAAAATAACTCAATGATTCCCCCCCCCACCCCCCCCACCCCCCCCCCCGCCCAGTGTTCACACATTTGTTTAATCTCCCGAGTGTGGGAGGGAACTGTTGCTTGACTCTAACAGAGCGTGGCAAGAGTGATGGGCTGTCACTGCCATGATAACTCCATGTCACAGAGACAAGGCTGTTTTAGCAGGTGTAGTCAGAGACTCTCCCTGCAGGTTTGATGAAAGAAGCATCCTCGTCAAACCTGCGAGGAGACGCACAGTCCGTGTGCTGTGTGCTCCACACGGATCACGTCTAATATCGTCTCCATCACTGGAGACCTGGCTCCTGGTACAGGGCCTAGCATAGAGCACAGGCTCAACAGGTAGTTGGCAAGTGATGCAATGAAAGAGTGAAAAAATGCCAATTTTCCTTTGGGCACTTTGAAAATCTCTCACCTGGGTAACATCACTAGCCTGCTAACTGATACTATCCTTTTACCCTGTTCCCCCTCTATAATCCGTTCTCCACACAAGAGCCAAGATGATCTTTTAAACAAATCAGATTCTAAAATTAGATCTTGGTGATGGTTGCACAACTCTATAAATATGCTAGAAAACATTGAATTGCTCATTGAATTCAAATGGGTGAATCTTAAGAGTATTTAAATATCTCAATAAGGTTGTTTAAAAATTGTCATTCCCTTGCTGTATGACTCAGGCAACTCAAATCGGGGCTGGGTAACAACCTAGAAGGGTGGAATGGGGAGGGAAGTGGGAGGAAGGTTCCAGTGGGAGGGGACATGGGTAAGCCTACGACTGACTCATGATGATGTTTGGTAAAAATGAACACAATACTGTAAAGCAATCACCCTTCAATTAAAAATAAATTTTAAAAAATTGTCATTCCCTTAAAATCTTTCACTTATTCCCATTTCACTACGAATTGTCACTGGGAATTCACCAGGTTACTTATAGTGACCTACACAATCCAACCTACCCCATGGGCTCTGCCTCCCTCTCCATCCTCAGCTCCCCTCAGCCACCACTTGCCTCCCGCTAGACCCTGAACCTGCCCACCTAATCCCTGCCTTAGGGTCTCTCACTTGCTCTTAGCTTTGCCCACAATACTCTTCTCTGCGATATTCTGAGTAATGCCTCTTATCATTCACGTGGTCCCACATTAGCCCCTACTGCTCTCAGTCGCGACTCTACAGCCCTCCACCCCACACACTTCTTATCACATTACTATATTTTTACAGCACTTCTTACTCTTTGGGGGAAAAAAAAAAGTTTTAAATTGTTTTCCTTACTGGAATATAAACTCTTTGGGAGTAGAGAATCTTGTTGTTTACCTTTGAAAAACACATCTGAAACACACAATAGGTACCAACAAATCCATGTTAAATGTTGATTTCCTGGTCCCTGCACAGACAGTTTATTCTGCCGAAACTGTTGAGGAAAAAACATGTACCTTAGTATCCTTGTGTAAGAGAAAAAAAAGGTTTTAAAAAATTCAGTGCTTTGGAATGATATCTTATTTTTTACATGGCATGGCAAAATTAGCACGCTTCTATCTGGGAACAGCTGGATTCAGTGAAAAGATTAAAATAATGTTAATATTCCACTATACAAGATGTATTATAACACTGTGAAAGTTTCAAACATATCCAGCAGATCATCCACTCACACCATTATTAAGTGGCATTTGCAGACTAAAAGCATTTCAATATCTACAAAAACATCTGGATCATAAGAAGAGTTTCCTCATTCTACTTTCCTTGATTATTTAGAACTCTCAGAAAGCCAAGGTAATATTGTAAAAAATAAACTTGAGCAAAGTTTCCCTTTTAATAAGACTACGTTCTTGTTAATTACAATTTCAAGAATGAGACAGTTCAGCCACAACCACATGTTCTGAACTACTTTTAATAATATCTAATTCACACAAGCCTTTGCTACTTGAAAGTACTTACACATTGTCTCATTTGACCTTTGCAACAGCCTATGGGGTCACATCATTAAAACTTTTATGAAGAAGGGAAAGCTCAAGGAATTAGAGACACTTGCCTAAGATACAGTAAGGAAAGATTCTTTTCTGACATATCCCTTGCCCTTTCTTCTTAAGGCTTGGGAAACCATCACTGTTCTCCTTACAAACTATGCAACAAGAAGTGATAGCTATCAAAAGTGCTCCAGGAAATCAAGAACTGGGAATAGTAAATAACACTGTATGAATATTGGGCTGCATGTACCTTTTCAAAGCAATCTAAGTGTCCATCAACAGATGAATGGATAAAGACTATATAATGAATGATGAATGAATATACAATGGAATACTACCATCACTAAAAAAGGAAATTTTGCCATTTGCAACAAAACAGATGGGCTTGGAGGGCACTATGCTAAGTGCAATATGCCAGACAAAGACGATACTTTATGATACCACTTACATGTGTAGTCTAAAAAATACAACAAACTAATGAACAAAACAAAAACAAACAAAAAAATTCAGATTCACAGATATAGAGAACAAACTAGTAGTTAATAGCAGAGAGAATGGGTGGGGGTCAACATAAGTGCAGGGGAGACAGAGGTACAAACAATTAGGTATAAAATAAGCTCTTATACAAGGGTATATTGTACAACATGGGGAAGACAGCCAATATTTTATAACTATAAATGGAGTATAACCTTTAAAAATTGTGAATCACTTTATTATATACCTGTAACTCATAAAATACTGTACAGCAACTACACTGCAATTTAAAAAACTCTCAAAGGCATCATAATGAGTAAAGGAAAAACAAGACCTGTGAACAGAATTGAGAGAATTGCATTCAGTCAAAAATTGCTATTTTAATAACCTGTGCGTTCATCAATTTGGTCTTTAGCATCACAGATTAGACACATACACATCTAATTTGTGTTTCTTGTGGCTATATTGACTTATAAAATATCGCTGGTTTTGGTATTTTTAAAGACTGCTTTTCCACAGTTCATACAAACTCTAAGTTCAACTTTTAAAGCTTTTCAAAAGGAAATCAGTGCTTTAATAAGTAACACTGTGTATCAGGAAATATCCTTAAACTAGCATTTAAGAAGTGCTTACTTACATCCAGTTTTGGGAATTCCCTCTTGGTCCAGTGGTTAGGACTCCATGATGTTACTGCCAAGGGTGTGAGTTCAATTCCTGGTTGGGGAACTAATACCCCACAGGCTGTGTGGCACGGCCAAAACTCACAAAAAAAGAAACATCCAGTTTTAAAAGATCACTAGAGTGGGAGGTTTTAAAGATCTTATGTTCTACATGGAACCTCATTGACCTTAAGTAATTGACATTCTTTTGTAAACCTACAGGATGCCTGATACTGATTTCTGTTCCAATTCTTAAAATGCATTAGTTTCTCAGTCTTTAATAAATCTATCCAACTAATCATCAAGGATTTCTCCTTAAGTGCTGTATACTTAGCATTCCCACAAGACCCACACAGCTTTTTCCAAAGTTAATTATAAAAACTAATATATCCTTACATAAATACCTAAGACGCTTACTCCTTGTAAGGAAAGTTATGACCAACCTAGACAGCATATTAAAAAGCAGAGACATTACTTTGGCAACAAAGGTCTGTCTAGTCAAGGCTATGGTTTTTACAGTAGTCATGTATGGATGTGAGAGTTGGACTATAAAGAAAGCTGAGCCCTGAAGAACTGATGCTTTTGAACTGTGGTGTTGGAGAAGAGTCTTGAGAGTCCCTTGAACTGCAAGGAGATGCAACAGTCCATCCTGAAGGAATCAGTCCTGGGTGTTCAAATCAGTCCTGGGTGAAGCTCAAACTCCAATATTTTGGCCACCTGATGCGAAGAGCTGACTCATTTGAAAAGACCCTGATGCTGGGAAAGACTGAAGGCAGAAGGAGAAGAGGACGACAGAGGATGAGATGGTTGGATGGCATCACCGACTCAATGGACATGAAGTTGGGTAAACTCCGGGAGTTGGTGATGGACAGGGAGGCCTGGCGTACTGCGGTTCATGGGGTGGCAAAGAGTTGGACACGACTGAGCGGCTGAACTGAACTGAAGCATTTAATCTCTAGGGACACCACTTGGGCTGCTACTCCAGCTAAAAACATTAATAAATTTTGATGTACCAATACTTTAGGGGAAATTAACAATCTGTCCCTCTGAGAGAGTTCTGTTGATTATTTGGGATGAGAAAAATCCTCAACCAGTTCATTTACTTTTTAGGTTTTACTACTATTCTTGGCAATTGTCACTTAAAAACCAAGCCACACCCTAAATGATCTGCCTTTTCCCATGTTGTTGTTTTGCATATTCTTCTTCTTTCCCAGTCCCTATTCCCGTACAGCTTCACCTCCTCCCCACAAGACAACCATCTTCCTTTCTATGAGTGAAAAACAAGATGCGGTTCCTATTATGACTTGCTTATCTATTGTCTTTATACAACTGAGTAACTTCTACAGATATCATTAACCCAATAACCTGATTTTCATAAAGGACCTGAGGGGCTACCAGGTCTCAAACAGCCCTATAAACCAAAGATTTAATGATGTTCTGCAGTTTTTAGATTAAATATACTTTGTTAGGCACTAATGTCTGAAAGTTTGGAACATTTGCATATATAAAACTAATTTGCTATTTCACTAGAGTATGCATGTGAATTAAGTCATCTCTTGGTTCTGTTGTGTACACCACATACACAGATATGTATAGATACATCTGTTCAATAAGTCATGAGATGCTGAAGACAAACTAAAATTCTCACACTATGAATGAAGTAACCACACAAGCACATGTGATTCCAATAAGCTGACAATGACAAGGGTCACTCGGGACTGCTTAATTTAGCATATCCACTAATAAACTTTGGTTTAGGGCACCACCTAACGGCAGAAAAAAAATTCTCTTGAATCCTATTATGCTTTGCTTCCTGAAGATTGCTAAGTTTTATATTTTAGTTTACAGTGATTTAGAAAATGTTTGCTCTTTATCAACCTGTAAGAAGTTTTCAACTTTCTTAAAAAATCAAGCCCTTTCTACGCCTAACTTAGAATAAGAAGCTGCTTTTTACAGTGGGGAAATGTGCCAAGGAAATATTCTAAAAGGCTCTATCTTTAAATATTTAAATTTAGCCTCATAGTTAAAATGCTCTCACTGAATGATTTTAATTAAGGGTTCTCAAACGCTTCTACACTCTATACCTTTATAATAACCACACAAAACAGTTTATCTTTCTGAAAACAAGGTGACTATTAGAAATAAGTAAGCTCACATATCTAATTAGTTGCTAAAATCAACTCCAAATGCATGAATAGTGATACAAACACTTTTAAAACTATACATATTTAATTTTTTTCAGTAAGTGCCTACCTGAACCTAGTGTGTGTTTCATGATTCAACAAAGAGGCAAAATATCTGGGATAATATAGAGCAGATAACCAATGTCTTAAGAAAAGAGATTTATTATTTACACCACTGAAATAGTCCCCCCATAAGAACAATATATACCATGTTTATTTGAAAGAGTCAGATTCCTTTCAAGTAGAAGAACTGTATAAAGCAATACTGTCAACACAAAACAGTGGTCACATTACATCTGCAGGCACAAGCATTGCAAATAAATTTTTTTTCATCTTATGGCTAGGTATTTTCACTGAAACACAGTGTCTGCACTTCTACAAGACAGAGCTGGAACAGAACAAAAACTTTTTGTTCATGCTTTTCAGGGCTGAACCAGTGATACATCCCATTTGAAAATGTACTGCTTTTAAGACAATGGTTTGAGGCAGGAGTGCTTCTACTTGGCCACCACAAAGAAACACACTCTATTTCTGTACTTTCATTCCTCAGTCTTATGTTTACTATTTGTCATATTATGACATATCTGTATCACAGCAGACGTTTTCCAGTTTTACTCAAAGAACACTGACACACATACAGACCAAACTGAGACAGGTCAGAATTCAGAAATGTAAGTAGTGGAGTAAGAAGAGAAACTGTGTTTATGACAAAGGAATAAAAAATAATCTTGATGATTTTAAGCAAACCAAATTAGGTTCCTTACTAAAAACCATTCCTTTTTTTGGTGTTAAAGAGAAAAACAGTAGTTTCAAGATGGGTTTGGGCTTAGACAACACACTGAGACAAAAACACAACACATACTTGTTTCCAAAGTCACAAAATGACATTGTTAAGTATACATTTCTGCCACTTCGTGGGGGGTGGGGGGTGGGGTGAGGTGGGGGGGACTCACTACTCTATGCTGGAGAAAATATTTTTTAAGAGTTATAGTATATTCATATGGGGGGGAGCTTTTTTCTTCTTTTTTGGCATATTGCTATGATCTTCAAAAAATATAAAATTAAATTTACAAAAAAACTGGAAGACCAAGGATAAGCAGTCGGTATGTGCTGCAGTGTCCAGCACTATCATGATGATCTCTAGCACAAAAGCGAGAAGCTGCTCCTGGATGTCAAGTATCTTCAGTAACTGCCAGCACAGCTTGTAACTACTGTCCTTGCTTCTTTGAGAGATACCTGCGAGAAATCAAAATAAAGATGTCTAAGCTGTATTATACTGAATTCAGGTTAACAAGCTAACACTCGTCCCCAAAGAAAGCTGATTATTTTAATAACAAACCTTTTCAAGATAAGTAATAACGGTTAATAATCCCTAACATGCATTGATTATGTGCCAAGTACTGTTCTAAATACATGCACTAATTCATTTAGTCTTCATTCTATGAGGAGTTTTCAATGAGAATTTATTTCTATTTTACAGTCACAAGAGGTTAAGCAATTTGTCCAAGTTCACACAGCAAGAAAGTGGTGGAGTTCAGATTGAAAACAAGACTCTGGAGGCTGCACACTGTCACTACATACTGTCTTACTTCCAAATGTGAAACCAATGTATTAGCTAATATTATAAATTTCCCCCAAAACTCGAAGTCCATTTAATGATCTTCCTGCATAAAGGTAGTGAGCCGAAGCTGCTAAAGAACTCTGATCAAGACTGTAAAGATGATAATTCACTAAACAGACAAATTTTTTTTCATATTATTTTACAGGAATTTGCAAACAAACTAAAATGGTTACATCTCTATTTCTCCCATTTATGAATTACTATACTCAGAGCTATGGGGGTGGAGAAAGAGTTCTTAAAATCAGGAGATCCAGATAAGTCTTGATGGTAAAACTTGCTCACACTGGCATCTATTATTCCTATGACTTCGTTATTACACCATTTACAAGAACTGGGTATAAAAATGACAGTCCTAATATTATGAGATTCTAGTAAGAAGCATATTACAAGTTTATGTAAGTATATAAGTATATCTAAGTACAAAAGTCTACCAGTGATCTGAAAGGCCAAAAGTGTAATTCAGCCAGAGTGTTGTATCACATGAAGTTTCTTTTGTTGCTGTATTAGTGAAATCCAATCTTTAAAGATCTACTTCGAAAAGAATACTTGCAGTACATAATCCTGTCCACTCCTCCAGAGGCTTTTCCTGCACCTCCACAGGTTTTTCCTGCAAAATCTTGATGTTTACATGCAATCTATGTATAGATTTGTATTTAAATTTGTGCTCAGAAAAAAAGACTAGAAGACAAGACACCAAGCTGGTATCTTTCATAATCACAACTGTGTGCCTAAAGGAATTAATTTTCTAATTTTTCTGCTACATACAGAGGTTACTTGTAATTTTTAACAAAAAACATTTTAACATATTTTATTTTATCCTGACATTATTTTACAGTATGAGAACAGGGATTACATTCTCATATGATTCATAAAAGAGTGACCCACTTAATGTTACAAAATAATTAACAGGTATCATTAAAAACATGTACTAGCCTCTCAGATCCTCTCTACTAAAGAAGTATTGAAGGTCTTAAGAGATGTGGGTTTATGAACAAGTTAGAGGTTAAGACGAAGGGGGAAAAAACACCTCCAGGGGAGATGTCACTAGATTACAAAACAGCTTTAGAATTTACCCATTTTAAATAAAAAATAAGAGTTATGTGTATACCAGAGTTACCAGACAATTTTTTCATTCATTAACGTACAGATGAAATAAATGAATAAGCAAATGACACTTACCTTTCCCAATATTTGTGATTCAGGTCCAAAAAATCATCTAGTTTTGCTATTTCCTTGAGGTACTGGGTTAATTTTAAAAGTTCTTTGTCTTTATCTCGATTTAGGTGTGCTTTCATAAAAGGTCTTATCTATTAGAAAACAGACATTATCCAACAATTCACATTGCAGTAAGAAAAACAGTACAAACTTGTACATTTAAGTTACAGTCAATGAAATTAATATCACCAAGGATGTCAATACTAAGAATTACTTTTATATTATCTCACTGACAGTCCTGGTGTGTTTATAACAGAAGACCCCTTCCACCTAATTTGCCTTCTATTAGCCTTTGAGTATGAACTTGACAACACCAGCTATCTTACAGCTCTTCAACCCTACATGGCTCCTCTACTTTGCAGAACTACTTAAGACTTTCCCCCTTCTATCTAGTTGCTTCTTACTAATTAAATAATCTCATTCACGTCACTTCATTCATTAAAAAGGTACACAATACAAGCTTGATTTATAGTAGAGTGAGATAAACTTTTTTGAACCATAAATTTATTATTACAAATAATTTCAAAGATCAAAAACTGATAAAAAATTCTCGGACAATAAAATGCAATATTACATATGCATTTAACCCCAGAAGTCCTCCCCAGAGTCGTTTTGTTATTTTAAAAAAAAGAAAGAAAAGAGAAAACATTTAAATAAATTTTTAAAATCAACTTTGTATTATAATACTAGAGAATAAAACACATCATTATCATATATTAGTATGGAAGAACAAACTAATGATGAAAAGTAAATGTCTGATTATTTTCACATAAGTATTTTTCTATGAAATTTTTATATAACTAAGATATTATGCATTGGTATAACCTGTTTCCATTCACATTGTATCATAAGTATTTTTCTTTATTATTAAAGTTTCCATTAAAATATTTTTAATTATATGAGTTTTCCCATAAAAAGTGGTCATAGTTTTTGAATTTTTAAGTTCAATATATTTTATTATGATAAAAAGTTCATTTCAAAAGCATGAAAGTCAGGATGATGGACAGGGTTGAAGACTATAATTAGTAAGGAATTTTATATCTTGACTTGAATGGTAGTTATACAAGTTCTCTGTAAAACAATGTTAAACTATACATTTTATGTACTTTTATGTTACAGTTCCAATAAAGAGTTCTACTTTTATAAAGAACCTGCTCATCTATACACCACTCAAGATAGCATTTCATAAACCTTTAACTCATTTTAGATGAAATAATGTCTAGGATTTGCTGTAAAATATCAAAGAGAGGAAAACAGTTAAGGTATAGAGCAAACATTCATGAATTAACAAGTTGTTTAAACAGGATGATGCATACATGGGGGCTAATTTATACAATTCCAAGCAGTTCTATTGTATGTTTGAACTTTTTCACTATAAAAAAATATTTAAAAAAAAATACTCCTGTAAGAACTGAATAAATCATTTTAGTAAAGTATTAATATATCCTTATTGTGACTGAGAGAAAAGGCAAACTGGTCAATTTTACACAGGGACATTTAAAAAGATGACATTTGATCATTGTTACATATTGAGAACAGTGAGCCCACGGGAGTCGTTACGTGTCAGTCAAGAGTAGAGGTTTCACAAGAATTTTTATATACTTCTGTGTCACTGGAAAAACACAACAACAGCTTGAAACCAACAGAAGAAAATATTCCCATACATCCCAGGTTCTACTTGCATCAAAACAGCTTAGGGCCAAGGACCTCACAGCTGTGAGTCAGCGGGTGGCTGACTGGCACCAGTAAGCGCTGTCAGAGTCTGCACAGATGCAAGCTCTTGTAGGAGAACCTGCTTCCAAACAGGGAATGCTACCTCACAGCAGCAGCAGTGACTGCAGGAGATCAAGGAGACTCTCTGCAGGGGCCTGCGTAAGCTCTGCAGCTAGGTATAAACACGCATGATATCAGAATGTGGTGACATGAGTTTTTGCACAATCCTGGGCAATACTGTAACATTTTAAAGTATTCCCTCATGTAACTAAAGATTGTAAAAGCAACATATTAACTTCTAAACTATTAATATACAATGTACCAAAGTGATTTCCAGTGTAAAAGCAGGAAAAGATTTAGACTGAAAGAGAAAGTACAGAGTCAGTGCCTAGTAAATAAGATTTTCAACCCAAGGCCCTGCTAAGCTACTTTCACTTTCTAAACAATTGGTCTTAAGCCCAATTAACAAAACTAAAACAACCCAAAGATTCTAGATCTAAAAGTTAAACCAGTTAAGTGGAAAAAATTGACCTAATTCACTTCAACTGTTTCAGTATAATCACTGTTCCATTCTCAAGAATAATCAAAGTGATCAACATATATTACCCCTATTGCTGCAGAATAATCTAAGTGATCAACATATATTACCCCTACTGCTGCATAACCAAAAAAACATTTTTAGGAACTTAAGAATATTTAGATGATCTGCATTCTCTTATATTTCCACTTCTTTATATAGATAATAAAAGTGAAGTTCAGAGTAACTACTGTTTGTGCATGACCAAAACTCCAGTTCCTTAATTTTAGTATTAGATTTAGAATTGACAAAGCCTCCTATGTTATATTTCAAACCTTAAGATTAACAAACTTTTATTATGAGAAGTTAACTACTTCAAAAATAAGCAGTCTTTAAGATCTCTGTGAAATCATTGAGATTTCTACCAGAAGTATTATGAAACAGTGGTAACAAACACAGAGTTTAAGAGTATTTCTCAATTTCAAAACCACTTCTATGTCAATGTGGGCAGAACATTAATTACTACCTTCTTAAAAAGGGTTTTCAAAAGGAGACTTGAGAGAGATTACCTGTAGAATGCTTAAAAATATCTCTCCTGAATTAGAATTTTTGGAGGTGGAAACTAACATATTTTTAGGAACTCCTTCAGTGATTCTACTGAGTAGTTTGGTTTAAAAAAAAAAATCTTGCTCTAAAGTACTAGATATTTGTATCATCATCTTGCTTTATCAGAGATGCTGCTGCTGCTAAGTCACTTCAGTCATGTCCGACTCTGTGGGACCCCACAGACGGCAGCCCACCAGGCTCCGCTGTCCCTGGGATTCTCCAGGCAAGAACACTGGAGTGGGTTGCCATTTCCTTCTCCAATGCATGAAAGTGAAAAGTGAAAGTGAAGTCGCTCAGTTGTGTCCGATTCTTAGCGACCCCATGGACTGCAGCCCACCAGGCTCCTCCATCCATGGGATTTTCCAGGCAAGAGTACCGGAGTGGGGTACCATTGCCTTCTCTGATCCAGAGATGAGGAGGGCCCAAATGTTGGCTGGGAAAATGTTGCTTCTAAAAACACAAATGAAAGTAATATATATATATATTTTTAAATTTAAGCTCTTCTCAAAAGTCATTCCCTGTCTTACTTATATGCAGAATCTAAAAAAAACAAAAACAAAACATACACACACAAAACCAAGCTCATACACAACAGAGAACAGAAAGAATAGATTGGTGGTTGCCAGAAATGGGTAGGTGGGAGAAATGAAGAAAGTCAAAAGGTACAAACCTCTAGGTATAACATAAGTCATGGGGCTATAAGGTAGAGCATAATAACTATAGTTAATAATACCGTATTGCATATTTGAAAGCTGCTAAGAGAGTAGATCTTAAATGCTCTCATCACAAGGAAAAAAATAACTGTATGGTGACAGATGTAACTAGACTTACTGTGATCATTTCACAATATATACAAATATCAAATAATAAATTATACTGTACACCTGAAACTAATACTATACCTCAACCAAAAAAAAATTTTAATCATTCCCTGAATACCATGACTTTACCTCCTTTCCAGTACAGATACCATTGGTTTCATAAAAGATTCAGCTTAGATCAGCTGAATCTTTGCTCAAGACTGAAGAATGTACTTTTGTGTCTTATACCTGGTAAACCACACAGGAGAAAAGCACTTCTCCTAAAGCCTCAAACAGAAATCATTTTTAAAGAGGAACATAACCACCAATCCACCCCTAGTACTTTTCTTCCAAGTCAACAGTTTTTATATTTGTGACAATTCACTACCTAGATTAATAAAATTTCCCTCAACTATCCTCCTTGTACACCAAAGGCCACATCAATAGTCTGCAAGGATAGCTTCAAAAATGTATCTACTTCAGGTTTTTCTCTTGTCTTTTAAAGTCATCAAGAATTCAGCTTGTGGAAAGTTTAGTACTGAGATTAAAAATATCTTAGTGTCAGGATTTACACTTCAAATGGAGATTTCATTTGCATTAGTACCATAATATAAAGCTATCTTTTCCATTTTCATATTGTACTGACACATAGGCAGCCACAGGTACCAAAAATCTTAAGTTTCAATTTCTCTCTTACCAATTTTACACTGCTCAGACGGTAAAGAATCCGCCTGCAATGAGGGAGACCTGGTTTGATCCCTGGGTTGGAAAGATCCCCTGGAGGAGGGCATGGCAACCCACTCCAGTATTCTTTCCTGGAGAATCATCATGGACAGAGGAGCCTGGGAGGTTACAGTCGATGGGATCACATAGAGTAAGACATGACTTAAAGACTTAACAACAACAACAATCCTTAATCCAACAATGTCTGATACTTTCACTTTTGAAGCTCAAAGTCAATGTCAGTAAGCTCATGTTGTTCCTCAGAGCTAACTGAAAACAAAACATCTAGATGAGTTGGTTAACTAAGGAGGTACCGTGCGAAAGAGAAAATGTTCAATTTTATATGAATTTTTCTAAACATATAAGCTTTTCTTGCCAGCACAATACATTACCTGAAAAAATCTTTGAAAGTCAATAGTGCTTTAAAGTTCTACTGCATATACCAGCATATATGAGAATAGCAAGTAAATTATGTCTTACCTTTAGTCCATTCTGTGGGTTCATTAGAAAATTTCTTCCTATGTCATCAAACATGATGGTGTTTTTCTTGCTGTAAAACTCCGAAAACTTTCCCCATATAACACCAAGAGGCTTTACCTTAGAATAAAAACTTAGATTTAACTCAAATTTCATAAATAGTTCATCCTTTCTTAGAAGCAAAAATACTGCAAAATGCCTGCATAACTATGCCAGAGTGTTCCTTTACCACAAGACAGTGATGGCTGGCTCTGTGAACAGACCAGAACTGAGAGGTAACACACTTTAAGGGACAATGTATCTCCCAGTGTTAACTTCTAAAAGGTCTGTTCATGTCTAATGGAACTAAGCCCATTATAACACTTCCAATAATTTTAACACGAAGGTTTGGGATTAAGAGTATTTAATTCAAAAAGTAAGAATCTAGTTTAGATATCTGCTGAGCAATCATATGTCCCCAGAACCTGAGGTTTCACTTGGGGACTATTTTCAAATCTAGCAAACCTTAACAACAATGTATCTGGCTCTTTTACTACAATATTCAAATATTTTGTAAAGCAAAAATTGACTTTTTCTCTTTAGTTCAGTAGTACAGGTGCACAATTTCTAGAGCATTTGACTGCTTAACTTCAAAAATATCATAATTTGTAAATTCTTGCTTGTATTTCTGAATTCTTAAAATAAGCCTTCAAAAAGATAACTCCTCAGATATTCGTATCTGTTGATACTTGCATAAATTTTCTGTAAGACTACATGGGGAGTAACACTGATTGCCTATAGGAAGGAGAGTTAAGTGGCTTGAAGGTTCAGGATGGAGGAAGACTTTTCACTACATATTTTATTTGTGAATCATGTGAACATATTTTATACATTCAAAAAAATTTTTTAATACACTAACTTTTAGAAGAAAAAGTACTTTTTGCTGAATGCAGGAGTCTCATTTGTGATATGAGATTACATGCTATTCATAATAACTATATGAAATTAAATGGTAGTAAATAAATGGTGATGAGAGTTGTCATTTAAAAATGTTTTCTTTTTTCCCTTCTATAATTTATTTTAATATGGAGAAAGTCTCTTTTCCTATCTTAGTGTTCTTGCTACTACAAAAAATGTTATTGAAATATTTTAATTTCACTAAAATTTTATTTGCTGTATGTGTTTGTACTATCTGTTTACTACTGAAACAAATCCCCCAAATACTTGAAGACAAATATATTGGAACTGAAACAATAAACCAGATTTTTGGTTTTCTTAGCCAACATAAAAGTCTCAAGAAATAAGGCAAGAGCTTTATGATAGCCAGGGTTAGAAATCCTACATCCTCTTAAATAGAGCTGTCATTTTGTAATTAGGTCAAGCACCATATGTTCCCCAAAACATGCGCTACTTTGTTCTCAATTAGAGAAGTAACTATAGGGAAAAAAATTGTGAAAACACAAAAAGGGACAAAGGAAAAATTTTAAAATATCTATAATCCAGTTAGTACCAAAGATTACAACTAGATATTCTGGTATATTTACCTCCAGTCTTTCTGATAAACAGCGGCAACCTCAAAGAGTTCACAGATCTTTTGTTAAGCTAAGGGAAACCCTGAACCAAACAAAGGTTAAAAAAACTATTTTCTAACAGTTTGCAAATACTGCTAAAATACTTCTTTCACTTTAATAATGTATCATGAAAAAATTTTAAAGCACTAAATACTACATCAAATAGTTAGCTGCATTCCATTAAATGGGTGAACAAAAATTTATACAATCAACTCTCTACTATGGTGGGGATTTGTTTATTGAGAATTTCCTTTTATTCCTTTTTCATTATTAGAAACGTTCCTATGTTTAACATTTGCCACACTTCTCCCTGTTTAGATTTTGTAAATGTATCACTTCAGTGGATAATAAATTACATTTTCTCCTGATGTATGTTTAATTTCCTTTACTGAGAAATCCCCATGCACATAATATGACTTATGATGGACAATTTTAATACTGTCTCTTCTTAATTTTCCTAGTTTGCTAAGTTCTCCCCAATTTCTATTAGTCTGTGTGTTTCCAAAAGACATGGACCATGTGTTCTCATCTCTTTATTCCCAACAGTGCCCATTGCAGGGCTTTGCAGACATAAAAGTTCATAATATAACTAGTTACTTGATGAGTAGACAAAGTGAAGAACCCTAATCTTTTCGGGCACAAATCTTTTTTGATGGTTCTTTTTATTTTCTTTAGGCCTTCACATATGTCAGCCCAAAGACATGCATCATGATGCATCTGCTTTTATTTATCAATCTCATACAGGCAAAGACAAGTATGTTCTTGTCTGTTTCTACTATCTTCCCTGAAGATATCCAGTATTTTTTCTCATCTACTCTGTCTTTAGCAACACTGCTGCTATCATCATGAGACAATTAACCATGACATTTCCTGACAGCCCTTCCTTAAGCTTCTTAATTTTGTCACTAAAATTCAAATTAACCTGAAATACAGCTTCCTCTGTCAAAACTCAATTGATACTCTATTATCCACTCGGATTTCTAACCTCTTTGTATAGTTTATTCCATCAATATAAATGCAAATAGTATATCAGAAAACAAGCAAGTCTTTAAATAAAAGAAAAATGACTTCTTACATCTATTAATCCTCTCCTTGGAGTATGCACTGTTATCATAGCAGCACTGTCCAACATGAACGTAATCTTGTAATTTGCATTTGTACTCACTCCCAGCTCCTATAAATATAAATGTTCACACGGTTAAAATATAATAATGTGGACAATCCCAGGCTTTATGAATTGTCCAGCATAATTTCCTATTACACCATCTTTCTATCCCCCTGGCTACCACATCTTGATCAACAACTGGCAAGCATTTAGTTTCACTAAGCAGATTCAGTAAATGGTAGTCCAAAGAACTCCAGTCTATTTAGCTTCCAAATGAGGGGCCCTTTTCAATATACTGCCAGAAACAGGTTACTTCCTAATTCACTATTTTAGAACAGCATCACTCCTTTAAGCATCACACACCAGACAAAAGAAGGAAAATAGAGTGTTAGCGTAAAATGAGGGCAAGAGGAACAGGAGCTTTGCTGTACTTTATCTTGAAAAAGACATAGGTAATCAAAGCAAATCACCACTAAGCAGACTTGAAAAACACCTCTAACTCCTGATACTGACATTTGTTTTGCTACTAAATGTCCTCCAATGACAATGAAATTAATTTAATTCAGGACTTTCTAAGAAGACAAATGCAGTTTCAAAATGTTCTTAAATGGATTGTTTTCTAACACTTACTTTCATTTTAGCTTCAATCCACTTCATATTTGTTGCAGCTAAAACATGAGGAATGATAACACAATATATATGAAAAGTTTGAACTTAATTTAAAAAAAAAATCTTTCTTCTGTATAAATTAGTTTCTAAGCAATACTAAAAGTTCAAATACATCACAAATAATCCCTAGCAAAATTTATGGTTAATTTTCTTTTAATTAAAAAACTTATTTTACTGTGTCTTCAAGACAACAATTTTTAACTCTTCTCTAGAAGATACTGGTCACCAATGCTCAAAGGAACTCTGAACCTAGGAAATTCATAACTCAAGACCTAATCACCCTTTTAAAAACAGCCCTGCCACTATTCTCCATCAGTTCTAAACTTGAATTTAGGGTGCCTGGATCTCCATTTTCTTCTATGTTCCCCCTGCCAGGTAATACACAGGTCAGGGTGGGGGGAGTTGTGTGGGCGTGGGCGTGTGTATGTATGTATGTCAATATAAGCAGATGAATATGTATGTATGTCAATATAAGCTAATGAAAATTAGAGTTTTTCCAGGCCCAGCAAACTTGGTGATCACTGAGTCCAGCAGCTTTTAACAAGTCTGAGACAACTAAATTCATAAACTGCATCTATGTCATGTACCTGCTCACTGTCAGTTCCCAACCACTTTGAGATCACTGACATTAAAATTTAACCTTCAGCTTCATGTGCATTACTCATCTCAAGTTACTGGACTAAACTACATAGGTATTACAGAGCAAAACATTTCAAAAGGAGTTCAATTATTTAAAGTGTGTGTACACAGGCATGTATGTTATTTTTTAAGAGCAAATGAGGTACCTAAGTTCTCGGAATAAAAATCTTTAGCACACATAAAAGAACCAAAATCACCTTACATGCAAAATTGGTCAGCTGAACTAAAATTTTAGAGAATGATGTGTCTACAATGACAACAAATCATGTGATAGGGAAAAATAATTTTTTAATTCAGTATATATTTTGAATCTGTAATTCCCAGATGAAAAACAAAAAGATTCTCAGCTAATAAAAAGGATTTCTGACTATTAAGCAATTATTACACATCAGACACATTACTAGTTGCTATATTGATATTTTATTCTTATAACTACCCTGTAATAAAGGTTTCCTTATCTTCATTTCTCAGATAAGGAAGCTAAGGCTCTGAGCGATGAACTGATCTGCCCAGTATCAATAAAGTCAGAGCCAGAACTAAAACCTTAGTCTACTTAGCTACAAAATGAGATGCCCTTTTCAATGTACTACTATGAAATTTATAAAAATAACCTATTTTAAATATATGATTGTAAAACGTTCTCAAAATTCCTAAGTCTACTCTAATAACATTTAGAGGATAAACGTTTTTCTCAAATGTCATCTCAGAAGTCAGAACTGCCGAACACAAAACTGTTTTTCAGGAAGTTTTCTCCTCTGTATCTCAAAAATCAGAAAATTATATATTTAACTATATATGTAGTTATAATGGACATGCACTCATATTAATACTAAACTATTGAAATACTCTGATTATAAGAGAAAATACAAAGGAAATTTACAGACTGCAGAAGTATGTAGCCTCTATAATCAGTAACCTAGTACAGTTAAATGTACCATCTTTAGCTGATGGGAGTTTATTTAATTCACAATTAGGATAGCTCTTTTCTGCTTATGACATTGCCAAAACTTAAAATGTTTGTGGGAAGGTGACATGCAAATCAATACACCACTCCCCTTTCCTTTTCAGAAAATCATGCCACAAAAATACAATGTCACCTGAACTAAACAGCGTGCTCAGTAATGCAGTAAATTTACTTTTCTGGAGCAAACTCACTCTTATCATAGACCTGTAAGTTCCTGGAATGGCAGACCACAACTTGAGTCACACTGCTTTAACCCACTTATTAATTTTCCCTAAGTAAATTCACATTGCCTTTATTTCTGAACTATATCATTGTAAATTTGTTTTAATACATATGTTTCTCCAATGTTCTAAGACTAGAATAGTGAAGAAAGGAGAAAGCAACATTATACTAAAACATCAAAGATTCTATAGCAAATATCAGAAAGAAAAGATCCTTATCAAGGTGGGGTCTTGTGAAAATAGGCCATTTTATTTTACACTATATACTACCCTCTTCCTATATTTAAGTATTTCAGTGGTATTGGCAAATACACGTATAAGTTTATACTGTGATGAATGAAAGTATCAAACATGCTTCATCAGAAATTTGCAAAATAAAATTTAAGTCACATTTTATAAAGCAAAGTAATATAAGCAACAACCTTATTTTCATGAAAATCTAAAGAAGAAATACAGCTTACACCAAATAACAATGTCATAATCCTCATATGCAGATGTTAGGAATTCATGAAGATATGGCCGCATTAATTCTACCCCAGTCTCTGCACAAGACCTATGGTCTAAAAGAAAATCAGTTAGAGATGATGATTAGTTTATTATCATGGACAAGTATCTAATATTGATTAAACTTCTGAAATATAACAGAAACACTCAAAATACTAACTACTTCAGACTAACTTCTATCAGCTGACAGAGGGACATCTTCAAAGCACACAATTCAGTATTCTTGCAATCCAATTTTAACTGATCAATTCTGTTCAATTTGCAAAGAGCCAATACCCAGAATTCAGGCTTATATAATAAACAGTAAGTTTTCTTCTCATCTAATCTCTAAAACATAGATCTTATTTTAGGATATGAAAAACAGACTAGGGCCAGATATACTCACTTTTTAGCCATTCACCTTCCAAATATAATCACATTTCACCAAAATGACAAATTCAATTAATTTACTAATCAAATTTTAAAATAAATGTACACTAACTTATGACATGTACTTAAAGGTTAGGATTAGAGGTAAATATGCTCATTTTAATGTCAGGAGTTAACTAATTATTTCTGCAATATTAAAGGATGAAATGAACATCTTTTTTTGTTGACATGAAATATCAAATGTCAAATTCTTAAATTCAAGAATCTGTCTTGAACATAATAGAAAACCAGGAATAAACTATCAAAAATGATTTTTAAATAATCCTTATAAAATGTTAATAAATAGGGAATGACTTGATTAAATTATCACATATTCATAAACTAGTAAATCACCAGACCAAAAAATACATATATTTAACTCACAATGAATACAAATGACTGAAATGTTGAACATATCATTAAGTAAACATGAAAAGGATATACATATAAACATCCAGGAAATTAACACATAAAAAAAGATATCTGAAAAAAAAAAAAAAGATATCTGGATCTTGGGATTACATATGACTTATTTTTTTGCTTACAATAAATGATTTACTTTTAAAATAAAAAGAAATGCTTTCAAGTAATTCATAGTGCAAGGAAAAAAACAAATAAAAGGGGAAAATGTTGTTACTGGTAACAAACGATGAAACACAGTTTCAGCTGACTTACCAAATAATGTATAATCAACATCTAGTACCAAAAGTTTTTTCCCTTCCCTGGGAGGATTCAAAATTTCCACTTTGTACTCTTTCACTCTGCGGGAAATTTTCAGTAGGTTTTCCTCCCTAATGAAAAATAAAATCAGATGAAAGATTCACTTTTTCTTGTATTACAACCAATTCCCTTTGATGATGAAAAGCACTCACCTATTTTCTACTTCAACTACTTCATCTTCAATATCAAAGTCATTAACAACGTCATCATTGTCAGGAGGTGGACCTAAGACATCTTCCTATTAAGACGAAAAATGGTTTCGCTTTACCATATTATCTTTAACATAACAAATAGATGCATAGCATAAAAAATTAAGAGGCACAAATTGAGTCCAAGAGTCTTGCAAGCACACGCTATGGGAAAACTTTCACACTTTATGTATGTTCACTGGGCAGATTTACCACGTTAAATTTGACCATTAGCACTACTACTATACTAAAAGCTGCCTGGGTACGCTGACAAGTGCCCCAGTGTTTGCTTTCTGCTAAGTTAATACCACATTCATTGTGCACTTTTTACTTTCTATTGACTATTAAACTGACAATTTTACCACAATTAAAACTATGATTTAACAGTGTGACATAAATCATAACATCTTCAAAGGGAGAGGTTCCTCGGTGGCTCAGTGGTAAAGAACGGTAAAGAATCCACCTGTAATGAAGGAGACGTGGGTTTGATCCCTGGGCTGGGAAGATCCCCTGGAGGAGGAACTGGCAACCCACTCCGGTATTCTTGCCAGAAAAATCCCATGGACAGAGGAGTCTGGAGGGCTATAGTCATAGGGTCGCAAAGAGTCAGACATGACTGAGCGACTAAGCATGCACACATATTCAATGGGACAAACGTAACAAAAGTAAACATTTACCAAGCTCTCCTCTCGAGTTCCCATCATCATGATTTTAGTATTTGGTTTCAGTTTGAGAGCTCCAAGCTTAACATCATTTTCTGCAGGTTTGCCTACAATACAAGCAAATGACTGTTTTCTCACTAAAGTTCAGGTGCTGGTTTCACTATCCCATTATACAAAACCCTAACATTAAAAGATCCCAGAGCAGGTTCTTTTCCCTTAAATTAATAAACTATTACTGCTAAATTAGCAGTTTCTAACACACTATGAAGAGCAATTAACACAAGGTTGAGTTTTTCCCCCCAACTCCATCTTAGAGCAACATCTTTAATTCAACTAACTAAATTCATGTTTTATTCTTATTCTGTTGTTCAAGATGAAGATAACTGTTTTCCAGAAAGTCCTGAAAATTGAGTGTCTGGGATAACTGTAAATTTACTGCTGCTACACAGAACTCACTCTTCAATGATAAAACAAACACAAACACCTTAACTGAATATGAACATTGCTGATAATTTCTAAATCGTTATTACATTCAAAAGAGAAAAGGTAATTTGGAGAGAGTAAAAGGCCTAAGTTGTAATGAAAAGACTGTACCAGAAGACAGATATTACAAATTACACTCGTTACCTGGGACTTCCATGTCCAAGGTTTAACAAGCAAACATCAACTGTCAGAGGAAATCAAAAGTAATCTTAATAGTGGTGTTATTTCCAAGTATCCTTAAATATTCTTACTTGTATCACTAAAATAGTTCCAGGGGTATCCCTAGCAAAGAAACCTCCAGGGGGAAAGACTTATTAAGGTGAACTGATAATAGCTAATATAAAGATTTATAAACATATCAATGCAATAAATTTGAAGAAGGGAGAAAATTACCTTTAACTTTGAGCCCAAGTAACTTCTGGCGTTCTGGTAGCACTCCTGTAAGGGTCTTGAGAAACTGTTTGAGATCCAGCACAGTATCATCTTCCGAAAGTGTGGTCACTGAATATTCCTGTCCACCCCATTTTACAATGATAGGAAGAGCCATCCTTGAAACATATGATAAGGCAGTTTTCGTTCTGAAAAAGATACCTAGAAAGAAAGCCATATACATGTTGAAACAGACATATCAAAGATGTCATGGTCATACAGCAGAAACTAACACAACATTGCAAAGCAACTATATTCAACAAAAATGTTTTAAAAAGATGTGTAGAAGAAGCTCTAAGTTTTATAACTGCATCCTTTGAGTCCTGTTTTAAAACTTAATGGTAGAGAAACAGGATTTTCTACTTATAGAAATGTTATCAGAACACCAAAAGTTATTAGGAGTCAAAGTTAAAATTCCTCCACCCTCCCAACTTTTAGCTTAGTTACAACCCTCTAATATTCTATCAGATTATTCCTGTTCAATTGGAAAGCTGCAATAATGAGCTACATATTTCTCCCTCTCTGATCAGGTTTATGCTATAAGCAAGTTCCTCCATGATGGACCATCCATGTTCATTTACCAGTTGCAAGGTAGGACAGTGAGTTGTTAAGAGCACAAACTCTTGAGTCAGATTACCTGGGTTTGGAGTTCAGGAATCCCACTTATTAGCTATTCAACCTTAGAAAGTTAATTGACTCTTAGTGCCTAGGTTTCCTCATCAGTAAAATAGGGATGCTAATACTACCTACTTCTTAAGGTTCATGAGGAGTAAGTTAATTTTTGTAAGTCACATACTACCTGGCATACAGGTAGCACTATACAAGTAAGTATTGGTTAAATAGTTTCAAAAACTAGAACTCAAGTGTTTTAGGCACAGCATTAAATAAATGGTAAATGGCCATTATTTATTTCAGATTTAATACACAGGGCTTCCCTAATAGCTCATTTGGTATAGAATCCGCCTGCAATGCAGGAGACCCCAGTTCAATTCCTGGGTTGGGAAGATCTACTGCAGAAGTGATAGGCTACCCACTCCAGTATTCTTGGGCTTCCCTTGTGGCTCAACTGGTAAAGAAACTGCCTGCAATGCGGGAGACCTGGATTCAATCCCTGGGTTGGGAAGATCCCTGGAGAAAGGAAGGGTACCCACTCCAGTATTCTGGCCTAGAGAATTCCATGGACTGTACAGTCGGACACAACTGAGCGATTTTCACTTTCACCTTTTCACAGGGGATGAGATGGTTGGATGGCATCACCTACTGGATGGATATGAGTTTGAGCAAGCTCTGGGAGCTGGTGATGGACAGGGAAGCCTAGCATGCTGCAGTTCATGGGGTCACAAAGAGTCGGATACAACTGAGTGATTGAACTGAACTGAATACACAGAACAGTTTTTACACAATCTCATTTAACAAGGTTGTTTGGTAAGAACTGTCTTTCTTTCACTGTGAAGGAAACAGGAGTTTAGAAGTGAAGTGAAAGTCGCTCAGTCATGTACGACTCTTTGCGACCCCATGGACTATACAGTCCATGGAATTCTCTAGGAGTTCAGAGAGGTTATGTAATTGGCTCATGGGCAAACAGCTGATAACTGAACAGGTCTTCTGACTAAATCTCAAGTTTCTTCCCCTTGTGTCTCTCTTGAATTGAACCTAAGGTACCAAAGATCAGTAAATACAAAACCCACAGGCACAGATAAAGTACACAAAGATTATACAGCAGCTGCCACTCATCAATGACAGCAGGTAGGTCTTCCCCACCATAAAGCTTTCTACCAGTTTTCATGTTTGTTCCCTCAACAAGTCAGAGAACTAGATTGTTTTCATCTAGAAGTAGTGGTATTTCCAAATGCTGTCATAATATATTTAACACAACATTTGACTGCACTCTTCAACTATTACAACCAACAACAAGAAAGAAGGCAAATTCTGAATCTTAACATGCCAGTGTAATTTGGAAACTCAAGATGTCTTCAGCATGCCCATTAGAAAAGAGCACCATAAATTCACTTACATTCATTCTATGTTTATAACCTGCTCTACTAAAACTTTAAAGAAGATATGCTACTTTAGAGCAATGTATTTCATTTGGTGAGAACGTGCTCTAACAAATGCTATACTCCTCAAAACAAAGAGCCAAATAGGCCTTTCGTGTCACATTGAAATACCATTTAAATATTATTTTTCTTTGAGAAGTGGAAATAAAAAATGAAAGCTTACAAGAGCTAGGAATGCAAACAGCGCTAACACAGCACATTGTATTGGGCAGGGCATGACATTTGGAGTGAGATCACCTAAACTCTAGGTTCAGTTCAGTCGCTCAGTCTGAACTGAACTCTTTCCAACCCCATGCCGCAGCACGCCAGGCCTCCCTGTCCATCACCAACTCCCGGAGTCCACATTGTGCCTCTAGATGACTGTTCTCAAAAGTGTGGTCCCCAGACCATTCAACAGTACTGGCCCCACTTGGTAACTAGTTAGAAAAGTAACTGGGCCTGGAGAGAAGAGACCTAGCAATTTGTGTTTTAACAATCCCTGTTCCCACCGCCCCCGACTCCAGCCCCCATCTTTGAGGCATGCTAAAGTTAGAGAGGCTCTTCAATTTTCTCAGCCTTAAAGTAAAGCAGTATACAGATGTTACATATCACCCCTGCCACAAGTGGATTTCCAAACTGACAACTGCTCTAAAGGACTAGGCATAACAAAACAAATAACCATAAAAAAGTTTAATGCAAAAGCCCTTAAAACTGTTTTTCAAAGTTATACTAAACTTTACTCCTTGAATATTTAGATCATTCACAAAGAATGGAGCAATGCAATGCAAATACACGAGTCATTTTCTGTTTTCACACTTGGCCTTTTCTTACACAATTCTAATGTTTTGTGTCATTCCAGACCTTTTCAGATTTATAAAGTGAAAAACGATGGGGTAGGGATGGCGATCAAACCCAAACAAGTTAGCAAGGAACATACCTTTATGGTGGTGAAACTACGGTCAGGAACGGCTGTCTGGATAAATTCTTCCACCTAACATACAGTGGTGACTTGTCTTGTCAAGGAAATAATGTTTACCATGACAACAGCGTTAAGCTGTGCAATAACTGCTGTGACAGCACTTATAAGCAATACAAATTGTGGTGAAGATAGAAAAATTATAACATGCTCGACAACTTTATTGAATAATCTCATTTAATCTTCACAATCCTAAACTGACAACTACTATCTTCACTATACAGACTAGAAATTTGAAAAAGAAGAAAAACAAGCTGCTCCAGACAACTAAAAAGTAGCAAAGGCGGTCAATTTGAAAGGACCATCAGCCTAAGTTAACACCTTAGGAATTGAGGGGAATTAACTTTTCAACCTGCCTAGTAAAGGGTAACTACTGAAGTACTGTCAACTCATTCTCTGGAGAGCACGGCTGCAGCAAATGCGGGCGAGTGCAGAGGAGAGCGCTGTGGGCTTCCAAGAGGCAGCTATGGGACGGCACAGAAGGCAGGCAGAGACCCCAAACCCAAAAGGGCCGGGATACGTTCAACAGGGAGGGGGAAGAAATGGACAAGCCCCAGAAGAGGGAGGAATGAGACGGGAGGACGCAAAACCCACAGAGGCGCGGGAAGCCCTCCAGCCAGGCGAGGAGGCTGGATGCGAGGGTGGCGGCCCTGGGATGAGCCGGCCGGGGCCGCAGGCCCGAGCAGCGCACGGACCAGGGTAGCCGCGGGCGTGACGCCCTAATGCAGCCCCAGGCGGCCTGCCAGGCCACAGTGAAGGTCGCGCAGCGAGGACAGCAAAGCTGCGGTCCTCCAGCCCAACGGTGTTTCCGCGGGCAGTGGGCAGGGATGCCCAGCGTCCCCTCACCTGGAACACAGCGGAACCGACAACAGCGGATGCAGGAACCGACCGCAGAGGAACCCAAGGCGACCGGAAGTGAGAGGTGGGGTCCGGAACCGGCTAACGAACCGGAAGTTGGGGTTTGAAACGGAAGCGCGCCAGAGACGGGACAATCTCTTCCTTTGTTTCTCTTCGGGTAGTGATACTACATGGTCGCCGCCAGGAACTGCCTCACCGCGACGAGGGAAACAGGCCTTTCCGAGAATGGGACCGCTATACACACGCCTGCGACCCCTGGCTGGCAGCGGGCCCTCGCCAGTTCTGCGCATGCGTCCGCTGGAGGGCTCTTGAGTTGGGCGGGAGCTGCGGGAGTATGACGTCTGTGGTATTATTTCGACAAAGTCGAAGCTGGTTCGGCGGCAGTGCGCTGGCCTACTCAGGTGAACGGAGATCCTCGTGGGAGACGGGCCTAGGACTCGTGTGGCTTTGTCATGTTCCGAATGAGGCCTGAAAGGGGATGTTTGAGGACTGAGGACTTGAGAACTCTACCTGTCACCAAGGGCCACCAACACTAATAATTTCAGGAGTTTGGAATTCTACCCGTTTTACCCAATCCCAGAATAAACAGGATCTTCAGGAAAGGGGCAAGCCCAAGTCTCAGAGAAGCATGCAAGCAGATGTCATTATAAGAGCTGCCATCGAGATTACTGTAGTCTTGTATCGAATTATGTCTACCTGCCCATTGCCACCTCTGTTACGTCTTCCTTCATTATGCTAAGAAAGCCAATTACAAACCCTAACAAAAGAATTACAGACTTTAATGAAAATTTGGAGCACCCGCTATCTGGTACAGTGAACTCCCAACATACATCCCTTTTATGTTAAACAGGAAAATAATGATAATTGCCCACTAGATTGTTGTCTGTGGCGGCAAATATATTCGGCTTTGAAAAGGAAGGGGAAAGGTGAAAATAATATTGGCCTCTGAGTATGCACTAGTCGGGGCTTCCCTTGTGGCTCAGCTGATAAAAAGAATCTGCCCGCAATGCGGGAGACCTGGGTTCCATCCCTGGGTTGAAAAGATTACCCTGGAGAAGGGAAAGATTACTCACTCCAGTATTCTGGCCTGGAGAATCCCATGGGACTATACAGTCGTAAAGAGTCGGACAGGACTGAGCGACTTTCACTCACATAAACTAGTCGAATGACTTGTATTTTTCTTTCTTCTTGATAGCATGTAACTGATCCATGTTTCCCTTTTGGCTGTTGGAAAGGGGGCAAAGAGCCCGGTTTTGTGTCTTAACAGTTTTTAGTTAAGACACACAAACTCTGTTTTCCTTCCCTTTTTGGTAATTCTTATTGCACTAGTAATGATGAGTATTTGCTCATTTTTTAAAAATGAAATGTATTTTCGATAAGAAGTATTCCCTCTATTTTTCAAAAAATAGGAAAGGGAAAGCCCAAAATTATAAGAATTGTAGAAAAGTCACGTATTAGCAATGTAGCTAAAGAGATGGTCAAAAGACAAAGGACTAGGCAATGAATTACAATTTCTTTCACCCCAGTGTTATTTGCTTTATTCAGGTCTAAACAGCTTCTTGGCGACTTCATATTTTTGCCATTGTGGTTAGAGAAGATTGTTTCTGTTAACATCAATTAAAAGCATTTTTAAGGTTCACTATTTCTAAGCAACAAAATTTGCAAGGAGGTTCTTTTTAATCATGGAATAGCCATTGTACAAAGGGTCTGATAAGTCTCTTACTACTAAATGTAAATAATAATTACAAATTATCTAACCAAGTATTGAACAGTAGTATTTCTCAGAGAATAATGGTTGTGGAGTATTTTACAAGTGGTTCATGTAGCAGATGATTTTTAATTATGCCCATACCTCAGTTCCTCCAAGTCTGTTTATGTGTAGCTAAACATTCATTAAATCAAAAATAATGTTAAGAAAACACTTGAGGTTGATTGAAAAATATTGTTTGAGTAAAAGAACTGGACTTGGTAACGAGGAAAGAATATAATAAAATGGACCTAAAAAAGGACTCACAGCAACTCACAATTGCCAATAAGAAGAGAAAAATTAAATGTCAGCCTGCTGCTGCTCACTAGAGTTGCTCTTCTAATATGCCTCACTCATCCCTGCAGCCACTGAAGGTGCCTGGGAATTCCCCCATAGGGTTTGATAGATTATCAGGTCTAAGAGACTAAAAAGAAATGTGGAACAGTTTCACAAAATCTGATATCACAGTGAAGATTTCACAGTGAAGATAAACTGATATTATAGTGACCATGCTGGGATTGGAGGACAAAAGGACATTCCTGACCCCCAGCTGGAAAGCTGTCACCCTGTTTGCATCTCCATCTTTCTCTTCAGTTCCTTCCCTTTCTCAGGCCATTTTCTTCCTCTCTTTCCAGTTGAAAAACATCCTCTTTCTAATTTTTTTAAAAATATAGTGCCCTGTAGCAATTTGTTTTTCTCTTTGAATGTTTGTACACTTGTTTTCCCCCTGACTTCAGTCAGTTTGCTGAAAACGGTTAGAATCTGCCTCATAGAATCGACTCTGCAGGCCCTTAACTCACCCTGGCAAGGGTACTCTACTGCGTATCTCTACTCATCTTGCTTTCCCAAATGACTACTTAAAATCTCAACTCTCTTCCAACCTCAGACCTTCTGATTTATATCCTTACTTTTGGTAGATGACATTGTCTTGTATTTTTCAAGGAAATAAGCAGTCTCAAAGAGGAATTGCCTGAACTTCAGACCTCTAAATCTACAAACTAAATTATAGCTGCCCTTGTCCTCACTTCCTATGCTTGTTTCAATGTGGCATTTTCTTTTTACCTGAAACCAACTCATATTTGTGCTGTGGCTCCTTCTGTTTCAGGAAGCTTTCATAGAAAATCAGTTATCCCTCTCTCTTGCTGTTGTATTTTTAACCTCTTTTCTCTCTGCAGGCTCATTTCTACTAATGATAACCATGCCATGGTATCTTGCCATAACTACTGTCCTCTCTTCACAGTTGGGCATTTCAAAGCATTGTTTGCATTTGTCTAAACTTGACATTATAATTGTATATTTCTTTCCGTTTGTTTGGTGACAGTTTTTACTATCCTGTAAACTTTGTGAGGAAATGGATGTCTGCTGTATTCGCTACTATATTCTCAGAGCCTCGCATGATGGTGGCTAAAGCAGGTACTCAAATAAATACTTGAAAATGAATGACTAATAAATGAAAAGAATGTCAAGTAATGAGATATATATATATAAATACATATATATTGTATACATATTTTACATATAATAGTACATTTTGGTGATTATTATAATTTGTAAATGACTTTGGATGCACAGCAAAGTTCTGAAATACACAACAAATGTTAACCATTCATGGCACCATAGGATACACTCAGTATTTGTTAAGTGAATGAAAGAGATCACATGACAGCATCATAGAGCAAGTGAGTTTCACCTTATTTGTATTTTTCTTTATTTGAATTTTTTATAATAATTTTACATTCTTTTTCTCTCTTATTAAAAACAGTACAGGGGCTGCCCTGGCAGTCCAGTGGTTAAAACTACGCACTTCTACTGTGGGGAGTACAGGTTCAATCCCTGTTAGGGGAACTAAGATCCCACATGCCTTGTGGCATGTCCCAAAACAAAACAACAGCAAAAATAGTACAGACGTGTTCTTACCACTATTTTTATGCCTATCTTTGAAAATATTTTCTGTGCTTTAGGTGAGGGTATACAGTTTATACATGATATTTTAAAATAATTGTAGATTTATAGGAGGTTTCAAAAAGAGATCATGTGTACCCTTTACCCAGTTTTTTTCTAATGATCACATCTTAGGTTATTATAGTATAATATCAAAACCAGGACATTGACATTGCTACAATGTGTGTGCATGTAATTCTATGCCATTTTAACATATAGATTCAATAGCCACTACTGCAGTCGATACAGAACTCTTCCATCACCACAAAGATACCCCGTGTGTTGCATCCTTATACTCACAGAAACCCCCATTTCTTTCACCATTTCTAACCCTCGATCACTAATGTTTTTCTGTCTCTGATTTTTCATTTCCAGATGTTATGTAAATGGAGTTGTACAAGTATATGCCTTTTGAGATTGGCCTTTTTCACTCAGAATAAGGCCTGTGAGATCTTCTCAAGCAGTTGTGTGTATCTGTAGTCCATTTCCTTTTATGATTGAGGACTTCCTGGTATGGATTTAACACAGTTTGTCTAATCATTCACCTATTGGACATTGTGGTTCTTTCCACCTTTTGGCTTTTCAAATAAAATAGACCACTTGTATATAATACAATTACTGATATTTTGAAGCTTCAGTCTGCCACTTTATTGTTTCCTGGTTTGGGTGGTTTTTCTATGTTGTCTGTCTTTCTGTTGGTTACTCGAGCATGATTTAAGAACTCCATTTTGATTTATCTGTATTATTTTAAAGTGTATCTCTTTATATAAATTTTTATAGTGATAGCTCTAAGTATTATATATACATAACTTATCAGTCTATCCAATTCAGTTCAGTCGCTCAGTCGCATTGGACTCTTTGCAACCCTATGGACTGCAACACGCCAGGCTTCCCTGTCCATCACCAACTCCCGGACCTTGCTCAAACTCATGCCCATTAAGTTAGTGATGCCATCCAACCATCTGATCCTCTTTCGTCCCCTTTTCCTCCTGCCTTCAATCTTTCCCAGCATCAGGATCTTTTCCAAGGAGTCAGTTCTTTACATCAGGTGGCCAAATTATTGGAGTTTCAGCTTCAGCATCAGTCCTTACAATGAATATTCAGGACTGATTTCCTTTAGGATGGACTGGTTGGATCTCCTTGCTGTCCAAGGGACTCTCAAGAGTCTTCTCCAACACCACAGTTCAAAAGCATCAGTTCTTCAGCACTCAGCTTTCTTTATGGTCCAACTCTCACATCCATACATGACTACTGGAAAAACCACAGTCTTGACTAGATGACCCTTGTCGGCCAAGTAATGTCTCTGCTTTTTAATATGCTGTCTAGGTTGGTCATAGCTTTTCTTCCAAGGAGCAAGTGTCTTTTAATTTCATGGCTGCAGTCACCATCTGCATTGATTTTGGAGCCCCCCAAAATAAAGTCTCTCACTGTTTCCATTATTTCCCCATCTATTTGCCATGGAGTGATGGGACTGGATGCCATGATCTCCATTTTTTGAATGTTGAGCTTGAAACCAGCTTTTTCACTTTTATATACATAACTTATCTTTATAAGTTTATTAGTATATGTATAAGTTTATATATATAACTTATATGCATTAATTTATCTCTCCTCTTTCACTTTTATCAAGAGGCTCTTTAGTTCCTCTTCACTTTCTGCCCTAAGGGTGGTATCATCTGTGTATCTGAGGTTTTTGATATTTCTCCTGGCAATCTTGATTCCAGCTTGTGCTTCATCCAGCCTGGCATTTTGTATGATGTACTCTGCATATAAGTTAAATAAGCAGGGTGACAATATACAGCCTTAACGTACTCCTTTCCCAATTTGGAACCAGTTGTTGTTCCATGTCTGGTTCTAACTGTTGCTTCTTGACCTGCCTTACAGATTTCTCAGGAGGCAGGTAGGGTGGTCTGATATTCCCATCTCTTGAAGAATTTTCCACAGTTTGTTGTGATCTACACAGTCAAAGGCTTTGGCATAGTCAATGAAGCAGATATTTTTCTGGAACTCTCTTGCTTTTTCTATGATCCAGTGGATGTTGACAATTTGATATCTGCTTCCTCTGGCTTTTCTAAATCCAGCTTGAACATCTGCAAGTTCGCGATTCACGTACTGTTGAAGCCTGGCTTGGAGAATTTTGAGCATTGCTTTGCTAGCATGTGAGATGAGTGCAATTGTGTGGTAGTTTGAGCATTCTTTGGCATTGCCTTTCTTTGGGATTGTAATGAAAACTGACGTTTTCCAGCCCTGTGGCCACTGCTGAGTTTTCCAAATTTGCTGGCATATTGAGTGCAGCACTTTCACAGCATCATCTTTTAGGATTTGAAATAGCTCAACTGGAATTTCATCACCTCCTCTAGCTTTGTTCATAGTGATGCTTCCTAAGGCCACTTGACTTTGCATTCCAGGATGTCTGGCTTTAGGTGAGTGAGCACACCATCATGGTTATCTGGGTCATGAAGATCTTTTTTGTATAGTTCTTCTGTGTATTTGTGCCACCTCTTCTTAACATCAGTCATTTGGTGATAGTATTTTACTAGTTCCAGTGAAGTATAAAACCTTAACTTTTACTCTGTCTAGTTCATATGTATTTTAATTATTTCCTCTACTTACATTGAGAGCCATATCAAACAATGTTATAATTTCTGTTTCAATCATCGAATATAAATCAGAAATTTCAAGCAGAAGGAAAGTCTATTGTCATTACCCATGTTTTTATTCTTTGCATTGTTTTTCCTTCCTGGTGTTCCAAGATTCCTTTTTGTTTAAAGAACTTCTTGTTCTAAATTGTTCTCTTAGGATAGGTCTGCTGGGAACAGATTCTTTTAGGCTTCCTTCATTTGAGAATGTTTTGACTTATCCTTTATTACTAAAGCATATTTTCACTGGTTATAGAATCTGAATTGACAGTTCTTTTCTTTGGGCACTTGAAAAATGTGTGACTTTCTTCTGCCCTCCATAGTTTCAGAGGAGAAATCTGCCATGTGAATTGTTTTTCCTGCTATTTATAAGCTGTTGTTTCTTGATGACTATGCTGTGGCTTGGTGGAGATTAATTTAGGTATATTCTGTTTGAAATTCACTCAGCCTTTTTATTCTATAGGTCTATTTTTTTTTCAAGTTTGGAATATTTTCAGACATTATTTCCTCAAATACTTTCCCTGGTTGTGGTAGACATCCAGGTTCCTCATTACGCTCTTTTGACACCCCAGGTAGGCAGGAAAGGGCACCCCATTACTCTTGTACAGGAGTGAGGGTGAGGGTTCTTTACCAGCCTCTACTGATACCACCTGAGTTGGGAGGCAGAAGGGTGCTTCATCGTTACTCCACGCAGCCTTCACTGGAAGAAAGGCAGAGTTCTGCTTCCTGCTCAGTCTTCTCTTACACCATCCTGGAAGAGGGTTGGAGTACCTCTTTATAACCTGGCATGGATGAAGGCCTAGACTTCCTACTGGGCTATTGCTGACAGAGGTGATAGAACCACCACTTTCCCTGTGATGTTTGGCTGGAGTGTGTCGATTTGTCAGCAGTCTCCAAGAACATTGCTTTGTTCAGTGATTCACCAGGAGGACTCACAGATTCAGTTTGTTGTATTCACCGTTGAGATTTACAGCAGCAGGTTACAAAGCAAAATCAGCAAAGGGAAAACCTTCATGGAATGAAGTTCAGAGGAAATCAGGCACAACATTCTAAGAGTTCTGTCTCAGTGGAATGGCCCAGGCTCTGCACAGTTTTTCAGTCATGAATTGTGACAACGCGATGATGTGTTTTTGTCCTGGGAAACTAGAAACTCAGTTCCCAAGGTTTTTTGGAGGGCTGGTCATGTAGCTACTCACTTCCTAATACCAATTTCAGACTCCCAGAAGGAACACAGGGGAGCATAATAAACCACATGGTTTCCATGAACAATCTAGGCACAATGAGACACTCTCCTCATTTAGGGAAGGTTTAATATCTGTGTAGGGAACTATCAGTGCAGTTCCCAAATGTCAGCCCAGGGCCAACCTTGCAAATAGGACTTTCTGCAGACAACAGGCTCAGGCTTTCAGTGTTGACTCTTCTGCACAGGTGGTTATTAACTAAATGTTTTCTTCCTTGCTAGGCTGTGGCTTTCCTGGTTCTTTGTCTAGAGAATACAGGCTTTTTTGTCTGAGACCACTGGCATTTCTGGGTTGCCTGTATCTCTAGCACTCCATCTGAGAAATATGAAGTGGAAAGAAAACTCATAGAACTCACTGCCTTGTCTTTCCAGGTATCTAGCCAATCTGCCTTCTCTCCACCTTTCAGTTTTCTTATATTTGTTTTATAATGTCCAGGGTTTTTAGCTGTACTTGGCAGAAGGAACGGGGAGAAATGCAACTACTCTGTCTCATCTCGAAGCAGTAAGTCTCCATTACTTCTATAATTAAGAAAAAGTGATTTTTAAAATTTTTCATTTTGAAAACAAGTTATATATGTATACAAAATACACATGTATGTATACATGCATATATATATATATATATATATTTAAAATAGGTTTAATTTTTTAAGTTGAATTAAGAACACTTAACATGGGGTTGTATCCTCTTAGAAAAATTCTAGGTCCATAGTACAGTATCCTTGCAGGCAGTTACCCATGCAGAGTGTTAACTGTAACACCTTTGCTTCTGGTTTATAACCAAAGTCACGCGCATAGGAGACCATATCATCTCAGTCTCAGAAGAAATAATTATAAATGTCCCTAACCAAAAAATTCTAGACTAATGAACTATTTCTGAGATGAAAAATTTTGTAAGATATATTGCTACCTAATAAACATTCAATTTGAAGTCTTAAACAAGAACATCAAATTGTTAATCTGTTGCAGTATTTCAAATTTTGAGGACAGTTTGATTTGTTTTTTATATCCACAGTGACTCATAAGTAGATAAATTGATATTTCTCAAACTTGCAATAAGTATTAATGAAATGTCTAGACTGTTGCAATCTAAACATTTACAATCAAGCTTTGATTACCAGTAAGTTGTAATGAATAGGTTACCATTGTTTTAATCATTATACTTCTAATTGTCAGGAAACATTTCTTTAACAATGTATTTGTGCTCAAAGAGCATTAGTCAGGGTTCTGGAAACAGGCTTAAAATTATCCTCCTGACTTTGAGGTAATCAATTTCTACTACTTCAATCCCTGTTTACAAAAATGAGCTAATTGAATAACCAAAATATGATTTTAAATTCTGTATTTTAAATCTTTAGGTTTTAATTCAGTAGTTCTCAAACAGCTGCCATGGACCTATGTGTGTCATGATTTCCATCATCTTTCCCTTTCAAAATTAGAATTATAAGGATCACCTACTGCATTATCATAAAGCTAAATGGAAAAATCATGTTCTTTTTTATTGATAGCTTTTATTACTTCTCTCATGTCTATGTTTATCTTTCCTGGAATTTCCAGAACTTCATTATTCATATTGAAGTAAACATCATAGAGTATTTACATTTAGTATTTAAAATCTCGTTGATGACATGAAAGTGGTACATTTTTTTCTTGATGCTATATAAATATTACCTCAAGTGATTTGTTTTGAAATATTATTTATGGTTTTACTTAATAGAAGCCTAATCAGGTTAGCTTGTGCTAAAAAAGTGGGGACTGGTGTGGGGAAGAAGCAAAATATTACAAGGGCATATTACCTGACAGGGTATTAACTTAATGTTGCTGAACCAGGTACCAAGGCAAGTAAGATCTTTTGCAATAAATTCATGGACCTTTATCCTTAGAGTGCTACTGTTTATATAATTTTCAGTCTCTATATCACTTAGCTTCAAATTCCAAAATCCTGGGATCGGATCTTGATGGCATAACTTAGGTCACATGTCCATCTCTGGACCAGTCAACTCCTTCAGGGGCATCAGTTTCTGCCGAAGCCTGCCCCTGGCTACTGGGGAGGGTTCTTAAGGAAGATAGCCTTCCTGTAGGTCAAACAGCCACTCCTGAAGTATCTTCTACACTGATTGTTAAGGGTGTCAATTCTCTTCCTGACAGGTCTCAATATTATTCTTTTTCTCTTCTTAGCATTCTGGTTAATTCAGTATTCATTTATCTACTCTATTCTTCAGTAATAGTCACATTTTATCAGTAAGCAAATCATTCATTTTCATCCTCTCAGCTCTTTGAATTTACACTAATTTTATTTTCTCTGAATGAATATTTACATTTTTTAACACCATAAAATTCACCATTTAAAATTAAACAATTCAGTGGATTTTAGTATATTCACAACCATCACCACTATCTAATCTGAAAAATTTCAATCACCCTGAGAAGTAATCCAACATTTGTTGGGTTGTTCTATTTCCCCCTACCTCTAGCCCTTTGCAGCCACTAATTTGGTTTCTGTCTCAATGGGTTTGCCTATGATGGACATTTAATATAAATGGAATTATGCACTGTATGGGCATTTATGTCTGGCTTCTTTCACTTAACAGTGTTTTAAAGGTTTATCCATATACTCATGTGTATTAGTGTTTTGTTCCTTTTTATGATTCCATTGTGTGGCTATGTCACTTTCTGTTTTTTCATCAATTGATGGACATTTGTGTTTCCATGTGTTGACCATTTAGATAATGCTGCTATAGACATTTGTGTACAAGTTGTTATGTGGACATACTTATTTTCAATTCATTGGGGTAGATGCCCAGAAGTGGAATTTTCTGGGTCATATGGTAACTCTATGTTTAACTTTTTGAGGACCTGCCAAACAGGATTTACACAAATTTTAAATTCTACCACCTGCAAATGTATTTTATGCTATCACTGTTACTAACATAGAAAAAAATATTAAACAGTTCCAAATTAGTTCATAGCTCTCAAATATGGATATATTTTAAATTAACATGAATCTCTCCATTATTTTTTTTCTTAAAATTTCCCCTCAGAATTTGATTTCATGTGAATAGCTCCAGTTCTGAAGTGAGTCACATTACTATTCTCTTTTTGGTGTAGTGAATCTATAACTCTTCTTTCTCTTCGTTACTTTCCCATAATAATATCCCTAATTAGCAATAATGGTGATAACAGCTATTATTTACTCATGTAAGCACCTTAGGTATATTATTTCATTTAATTCTCATAACCTTATGGTTGTCAGTTTGGGTTTTTCTGTCCCAAAACAACAAAGAGCAGAATGTGTATTCTGAATCTTGCTCATTGTTTGAGAAAATCACTGGCAGCAGTCTGTTTAAAACCACAATTCATTACTTGATGTTCTACATTTAACCCCAGTTTAACTCAGTTTTTGCCTCCTCAACAAGGCTGGAGAATGAAACCTTGGGACTCTAATAAACAGTCTCAGACGTATCATTAGCATTGCTTTTCAGTTGTATTGATTTTTATTTCTAATCAATGGTCAGCATATCTGACATCTGGTACTATTCCTTCCAGATGTCTTCTGTATCTACTGACTTGAACATGATGCTTTCATGACCATGAGAAAATCTTCAAATATTGCTTAATTAGGTGCCTGCTTTGCTCTTTGTTTTTGTTTGTTTGCTTTAATAAGCTGCTCCAATGATCCTTCCATTTCTCAGTTATATCCCATTTCCGAGTCTGTTCTCTGAAGTGCTCACTCTTTGATCATTCTGCTGGTTCCCTTAGTATTAAGTTACTCATCACTGACACATGCCCATATCAATATGTCTAAGAAATGCCTAAAGAAAAAAAAAGAAATGCCTTTAACCCAGGTTAAGTATTATCATTACCCCTGTTGTGCAGATAAGGAAACTGAGACATAATGATGACACACCAAGGGATTAGTAGAAGATTTGCACACAAGCAGTTTGACTCTAGAGCAGCATTATCGAATAGAAACATACATATTTTGAGCCACATATGTATAATTTTTAATTTTCCAGTAGTCACATAGAACCAGTAAAAATAGGAAATATCCATTTTAATAGTATTTTTATTCAACCCAGGGTATCCAAAATATTATCATTTCAAATGTAATTAATATAAAAAAATTAATGAGATATTTCTTTTCTTCATACCAAATCTTCATACCATACATGCTTTTCTTCACACCAAGTCTTTGAAATTCATTGTGTCTTTTATACTCAGGGCACATCTCAGTTCACATTAACCACATTCAATGCACAGTAGCCACATGTAGCTCATGGCTACTGAACTGGACAGCAAAGCTTTGGCGTATGCCTTTTTAACCTTTTATTCTGCCTCGCCCCAGTATTCTTCTATACTGTTATATCTTCATTATGAGTTTTTAAAATTTCTTTGTATTTCCTCAAATTTTATCATATCGGAATTGAAATAATCCATAACTTGGGCATGGAAATTTTTTTAATCACACCATTCAGAAGGAAAATTTTAAGTACCCCTTCCAAACACTTAGAATGCTATTATTGCATTTATAATTCAGTTGTGGGGGAAAATGTAGTTTTTGGTATTTTTTAGTCTTTAAAACATCATAAAAATTAATTGTATCTATGGGTTCAAATTTAGTATCTGTGGTTTCCCAGCTGGCTCAGTGGTAAAGAATCCGCCTGCGGTGCAGGAGCCGCAGGAGACATAGGTTCGATCCTTGGGTCAAGAAGGTTCCCTGGAGGAGGAAATGGCAACCCACTCCAGTAATCTTGCCTGTAAAATCCCATGGACAGAGCAGTTTGGCAAGCTGTGGTCCATGGGGTCGCAAAGAGTTGGACACGACTGAAGCAACTGAGCTTGCATGGGTTCAGACTGGGGTTTAACTCACTCAGCATCTGCTGGACACCTGCAGTGACACAAACTACCAGTTGGCAGAAGGAAGACAAAGATCCCTTTGAAGGAGGGAATGCATATGGGAGAGATAGAAAAGAACCTGAGTGCAAGCACATCTGTTGCCTGCTTCTCCCAAGTCTCCTGCAGAGGGAAATTCCAATCTTAATTGTCAGTGTGCATGGTAAGTCTTTAAAGTACATTGCAGGCAGACATTTTTCCCCTTCATTTTAAAGGTATACTGTGTCTTTAATCAGAACGTATAAGAAAACCCAAATCCCCAAGAATCTATATAGCATAATTGACATAAGAAAATTAAGAATGTAGTTGTTTCCTAGATTGCCTCTTGTAAGTCATACAGAAGAGGAAATTATTTTAACACAGCTTGTTTTTAGCCAGAATTTGTTTTGATAAGTGTATTAGTTCTTCACTAGAGTAAATTCAGCCACTTGTATGGAAAACTAGACTTTGAATTTCAAATGTCTTTATGTGTTGTAATTGCTTATGTAAAACTCAGTTGTAACTGAGTTTTACATAAGCAATTACAACTACAGTTCATGTTATCAGGGACTTTAAAGTAAACACGTACAGTGGAAATATCTTCATGCTGTCTAGAGATAGAAAAACATGGCATTCACTTTTACATAAATTTATAAACACTAATTTTAAAATTATAGTTCTGTTGAACTTCCATTTGAGCAATTGTGTTATCACATAACTATAGCAGAAAAACTAAAGAGAACACTGAAGAATACTTTAGGGGACAAAATTATTTTGTTTTCCAGTATCAATAGAAAAGACTTGTTAAACAGCAACATCAAAAAATAGCATACTTTATGAAGAAATTGAAAAAAAGGAAGCAATTTACTAATAAAACTCCTATTCATATATATTTCTAAAACATCCTGAGAATTATATCATGCTTCCACTTGAACACTTCTATATCACTTAACTAATAGCAATGAAACTAAAAGAGAAAATAGTCAAATTATTAATATAGTAGGTTGAGAGCAAATCACTGTAAACACAAAAACCAGTGGCCAATGATAAACGCATGGAAATATACAGCTCTTTACTTGGGGCTAAAAGAGATACTTTGAGGAGAGAGCTAAGCATTAAGAACAAGTTTGACATTATAAGAGAGACTTGATCTTTGAAAAAATGCATCAGAACATACTCAGTTGCAAGTAGCTGCAACCAAAACAGCCTTAAAATATACATTGGCTAGTGCATAATTCAAGGTGGCAATAAAAGATGGTTTGGATCAAGACGCCCATCCTTAGGAAAGCATACCGTGCTTTCATGGGAAGCTAAAGAATGAAAAGAAAGAATAAATGAACTGAATAAACAGGAAAAGTTAGAGAAGATGAGAGAATGGGCTGCTGTTATTGAAAAAGAAAACGTGGACAGGCTATTGGGACTGAACATACTGAATGCTTCCGACAATGAGATTTCATAGTATGTTGACAATTTTTTTTATTGAGGTGAAGTTCAAATAAAATTCATTTTAAATATAATTCAGTGTCTTTATACTAATTCTTAAGGTATTGTTTTATAACTGTAGATTATTTAAATATGAAAATAAAGTGTTTACTTTTTAAATTTTACAAATTAAAATTTGTAATTTATAAATTAAAAGTTAATTGAGTCCATTTCATTCTTTTTGTAGGTAGGATAATTACAGTATTTTTGTTGTTGGCAAGTTCACTAAAATAATCCAGAAACACAGAATTTTACCTTCTAAAATATTGCTATTAATACATTAAAGAAGATTGAAAGCCTCCAAGTTCTATCTGAATGAGACTAAGTCTGTAAAAGTATTGATCTTTCTTTTAGGGGTGAAAATTTCCAATGATCAATCCTTTGTTTTTATTTGCATGAAGTTGTATTCTTAATTATTAAAAAATCTATGACTGCAGTTACTGTTGTATCTCACAGCGATTGATGGGGATCTGTGCTCCAGTATGAGAAGCATTGTTGCAGTTAACTTCATTCTTCAGCAAGCCACTAGGCGCCTTACCTCAGGTAGGCTTTTGTAAATTCACTTAACTCAGGTCCTTGATTATAAATTCCAGAGAAGCACAGTCCTTTCCTTCAGAGACTCACTGTAGTTTGTAATCACCTGCCTATTTCCAACCAGGGGTAGCCATCATCCTGAATTCTGTGTTAAGAACCCCTGCTTTACTTTAGAACTCACCGTATTTTTGTGTACTTCTGATACAGAGGTAAGCAGGAAAGGACCGGGAAGGGATCTAAGCACTAAACATTCTCAACATCCTTTAAATATTGGAGTTCCTAGGATTCTGCCCTTGGTCGTCTTTCTATCTCATGTTTTTGGGTGACTTTAGTGGGTGATTTCATCCATCTTCATGAGTTTCAACTTCCACTTTAGCAGTGATGATTCACAAATTTATGTCTTTCCTAAACTCCAGACCCACACATATAGCTACTGACTAGACATTTCCACTTGTTGGTTTCAGACTCAGTTTCTCTAAAGCGTAACCACCAAGCAAACTCCCTCTCATGGTATAGTTTTCCTGTATTTTACTCAGTTGCTCATGGTCAATATTCAGAAATCACCCAACACTACTCCTTTCTTCCGATCCCTTTCCTGATTATAATCAGTCACCCCAAATCCTGGCAATGCTACCTCATTTACATCTCTCAAAGATGCACTCTAAAAATTTATTAAACATATATTAAAAGTATTAAAGATATGGTGTGGGTTGAATTGTGTCCTCTTAAATTTGTATGTTGGTTTTCACATCTGTTATCTAAATGTCACCTTATTAGGAAACAGAGCCATTATAGATGAGGTCGTACCGGAGTAGGGTGGTGGCCTAGTGCAATATGACTTGTGACCTTATAAAAAGGAGAAATTTGGACATGAACAGGCATGCAGGGAGAGTGCCACATGGAGATTAATGCCAAGATTGGGGTGATGGAGGAGAAGCCAAGGAACACCAAAGATTGTCAGCAAACTAGCAGAAGCTAGGAGAGAGGCATGGAGCAGGTTCTCCCCATGGTCCCCAGAAGAAATCAAGCCTGCAGACACCTTCATCTTGGACTTCAGGCCTCCAGAACTGTGAGACAGTACATTTCTCTTATTTAAACCATTCATGTTGCGATACTTTGTTTCAGCAACCCTAGAAAATGAATGTAGTATGTGTACCTTTGACCAGAATTTTCACATCTGGTAGTTGATCGTATGCAAATTATTGCACAAGTGAACAAAGGAAAACAATAATGTTTATAACTGGGTAACAAGGGAAACTGGAGAAGGAACTGGCAACCCACTCCAGTACTCTTGCCTGGAGCGTTCCATGGATGGAGGAGCCTGGTAGGCTACAGTCCATGGCATCGCAAAGAGTCGGACACGACTGAGCGACTTCACCTTCTTTCTTTCTATAGTTTCTTTTGCAGAAGGAAATGGCAACCCACTCCAGTGTTCTTTCCTGGAGAATCCCATGGATGGAGGGGCCTGTTGTGCTGCAGTCTATGGGGTTGCAAAGAGTCAGACACGACTAAGCAACTAACACACACACACACACACACACACACACACACACAACAAGGGAAACAACCTAAGTGTCTTATAATGGAAACAACATTCATAAATTATAGCATATTCAAACAGTGGAATATCATGTAGCTCCTAAAAATGCTGATGTGCATATAAAGCCTAAGAGAGAAAGACATTCATAATATAGTTAAGGTACTTGAATGTTGAGGGGCTCCAAAACTGTATATAATTTTACGAGGCCATTTTTTGTCATTTATATGTTGTGTGTTATAAATGGGGAAAAGTCTGAAAGTATATGAACATGTTTACAGGAGTGGAATTTCAGGTAATTTACATCTTCCTCTTTTTGCTTATTCATATTTTTTTGAGATGTGGTTAAGAAAGTATCTTTATTTGTTAATATGTGTTTATTTGGCTGCACCGGGTCTTTGTGGCCGCGTGTGGGATCTTTAGTTGGGCCACATGAATCCTTAGTGCAGCTTTTGTGATCTAGTTCCCTGAGCAGAGATCAAACCCGGGCCTCCTGCGCAGCCACTGGACCACCCGGGAGGTTCCAAGAAATTAACCTCTAGTTTTCTATTTCCCAACTACCCTCTCATAAAGAGGTTGCTCTCTTTGCCTGCGTAGATTCAACAGTCCTTCTCTATCTTGGGAGGGAAGAAGAAAGAAAAAGGAGGAAGAGATAAAGAAGGAAAGGGAAGTTAAACAGATCTATTAAAGAACTAAGTTAGAAAGATTAGGGAATTTAGAAAGTGAAATACCAGTGCAAACTTAGGGAAAAAGTTTTGGGTAGGTAGAGTTGTAAATGAGAGGATCCAAAGTACTATGGGGTGTGAGGAGAATGTAGAAGAGAGAAGAGGGCAGAGGAAGAATGTTCCTGGGGGGTTAGAAATGGATCCTCTGTGAAGATTTTTGAGCAGTGCAACTTAAAGCTCAGAATTTTATTTGCATTCTTTTTAGCTGTTTGCATTGTACTTCTTTAAATGAAATATCATATAGAGAAAAGACCCAGTGAGTCTCAGATTTACAAAATTTATGTTGTTATTTTTCTATAATAATAAACATACAGGCTCCAGTTTACAGAGTGAAGTATGTAAGAAATGTGACTTTGTTTTTCTATACCTGAAACTTAATTTTTATTTTTTGTTATTATTCTACCCGGTGACAAAAGCTTAGATAATGTGAGTTTTTCTGAGATTTAAGTGGAGGTAAGGATGGGAGCACAGTCTTAAGTAATGTTGAGTCACATGTGAGGCACATCTGGGCCTCAGCCCTTGGAATAATAGTGTCTTTGAAATGTGCCTCATCTCACCTGGTCTTTGGTCATTTTCCAGGACCCTGTCTTTACTGGTCTGGTGAGTCTCTTCACTGGGCACATGCTGTTTTTAAGTCAAGGGGAACTATCACTGGGTCCTTGAACCACACTGGGCCATGTCCACTTTCCTCTCTTACACACTGGGCTGCGGGTAAACTCTGAGATCTTGTCACCTCCCTGGCTCAGTATGGGACTTGGGTAGCAAAACCACAGATCCACTTAAGCCATACTATGAGAGTCTGTAATTCCCAAGTCCTTCTGCGGTTTTGCTGTTGAATTCCAACAGTCTAGCCATCTCATCCCCCCAACACAGGTACAACAAGTTTGACTTCTTTCCTCAAGGACACTTGCTAATATTTAACTCTTTGGAATTATCTCAAATTCTCTTTCTCCCCTTGGTCCTGGAAAGTCTTGCCACAATTTTGTGCCATCCAGATTCTTCTTAGGCCTCTGAGTATCCCTTCACCGTCTCTCTCTTGAACTGTTGTTCCATCTTTTGCCTATGAAATATTCAGCTTCCCAGTGTTCCATCTTCAGCCCACTGTCTTTCTCAGTTTTCCCAGGTTAACTCTTCTACTCCCAAAGATTTGACTACTATCTCTAAGCAACTGACTCCCAAATCTTCAGTTCCAGTCCAAAATCAATGTCCAGTTGCTATATATCTTCTCTTGATCTCTCACAAGCTAATAACAACTTAAAGAAAGAAAGTGAAGTTGCTCAGTCGTGTCCAACTCTTTGTGACCCCATGGACTGTAGCCTACCACGATCCTGTGTCCATGGGATTTGCCAGGCAAGAGTACTGGAGTAGGTTGCCATTTCCTTCTCCAGAGAATCTTCCCAACCCAGGGATCGAACCTGGGTCTCCCACATTGTAGGCAGACGCTTTACCATCTGAGCCGCCAGGGAAGTGGTAATAACAACTTAACTAGTCCCAAACTCTGTATGTATCTTCTGGAAGCCTTTCTCTTGCATTTTTGTTTCTCTGTCCCTCTCTCATTCATTTGATAGACATGATTATAAACTGCTAAAGTTATCAAGGAAAAGTGCTTAATGCTCTGAGAATGTTTACTGGATGGGATGGCGAGTGAAGATATAACAAAAAATCCTCTCACTGAGCTATTTTTGCCACCAGCATCTCGGTATCTGCACAGGTCAGGAAGATGACTATGTCACTTCCTGGCCCCAGATTTTCAGGAAAAACATGCAGAATGCATTCAGTGGGGGTGCCCACCTTGACAGAGGGGAGTGTTTTATTACTGTTTAGAATTGTTGGCAATTTAGTCATTATTGCTTTCAAATACCCCACAGAAGGTACACTCCCTTTTTGCCTGCACCTGGGGCAAAACACTCCAGTTGCCCTCTCCTTAGTATTCCATTGAACATTTGGAGGTCTCCAACTTCCTCGCCTTATTCCCATCTATAAAACCTTTCAGGTAAGGACCTTAAGCTGAGTTAGGGGCTACCTTGGTGGTCCAGTGGTTAAGACTGTGCACTCCCAGTGCTGGGGACACAGGTTCCATCCCTGATGGAGAGTCCCTGCTTGGTGCAAGGGGCAGCTAAATGAAAAATAAAGCTGAATCACTGTGCCACTTCACTTATGTGTCTTTTGTCATGCTCTCCCTTCTGCCTGAAATTCCCTCACTCCATGCACACACTAGATCATCTGGTTTCCCCCTATCCATTAAGATTCAGATTAATGTCATTCCCCGAGTAGCTGCCTCTGTTCCTCCAATACTGAGTTCTGTGCCCTCCTTGAATTTCCATAGCATCTTCTAAATACTACTGAATTTCTGCATTGTCCAGTTTGACCCCTAATCTGTTTTTGACTTTATCTGCCCCATCTGGTCTTCCCCAGTGGCTCAGAGGTAAAGAATCCACCTTCATTGCAAGAGACACCATAGACGTGGGTTTGATCTCTGGGTTGAGAAGGTTCCCTGGAAGAGGAAATGGTAACCAACTTCAGTATTCTTGCCAGAGGAGCCTGGTGAGCTATAGTTTGTGAGGTTGCAAAGAGTTGGACATGACTGAGCACACACGCTACCCCAATGACTCTGCCCAAATTATTCATTTTATCTCCAGAATCTAGGGAACTACTTGTCACATAGAATGCTTTCAACAAAGGTTTGCTGAAAGAGTGAAAAATAATGAAATCATTATTTTATTATTTTCTTTTTTTCCCAGTTCTTTTGAGATATAGTTGACCCATAGTACTGTGTAAGTTTAAGGTGTACAGCATGATGATTTGACTGAAATAATCATGAAATGATGACCACAACAAGTTCAGTGAGCATCCATCATCTCACATAGATGCAAAAGAAAAGAAGAAAAATTCCTTGTGATGAAAACTCTTAGAATTTATTCTTAGCAACTTTAATGTGATGAGCAGTGCTCATCATATTAATCACCTTGTACATTATATCCCTAGTACTTAGCTTATAACTGGAAGTTTGTACCTTTTGACCACCTTCATCCAGTTTCCCTTTTCTCCCTGCCTCTTATAATCACAAACTTGATCTCTTTTTCTGTGAGTTTCTTTATGTTTAAAGTATACTTGATCTACCGCACTATGTTAGTTTCTGATGTACAACATAGTAATTCAACATTTCTGTACATTACAAAATGATAACCCTGATAAGTCTAGTTACCGCCTGTCACCATACAAAGATAATACATTATTATTGACTATATTCCCCATGCTAACATTTCATCCCAATGATTCATTTATTTTATAACTGGAAATTTGTCTCTTAATTTCACTCACCTATTTCACTAACCCCCCTCACACCCGTCTCCTCTGGCTACTACCTGTATGTTCTCTGTATCTATGACTCTGTTTCTGTTTTGTTATGTTTGTTCATTGTCTTGTAGATTCCATATGGAAGTGAAATATTATATTTGTCTTTTTCTGTCTTATTTTACTTAGGATAACACCCTATGAGATTCATCCATGTTTTTCCAAATGGCAAAGTTTTGTTCTCTTTTATAGCTAAGTAATATTCCATTATATATATATGTACATACATACATATATATATAAAATAGATAAAGGAAATGTGCTATATATCCATTCATCTATTGGTGGACACTTAGATTACTTTCATATCTTTGCTGTTGTGAATAATGGTGCAATGAACACAGGGATGCATATCTTTTAGAATTAGTATTTTTGTTTTCGTTGGATAAATACCCAGCAGTGGAATTGCTGGATTGTATGGTGCTTCCATTTTTAATTTTTTGAGGAACCGCCAAGTGTTTTCTATACTGACTGAGTCAACTTGCATCCCACCAACAGTGTACGAGGATTCCCTTTTCTCCTCATCCTAGCCAACACTTGTTTGCTGTCTTTTTGATAATAGCCATTCTAACAGATGTGAGGTGATATTTCATCATGGTTTTGATTTGCATTTTTGTGATGATAAGTGATGTTGAGCATTTGGTGATCACCTGTGTGTCTTCTTTGGAAAAAATGTCCATTCAGGTCCTCCGCCCATTTTTTAATTGAGCTGTTTGGTTGTTTTAGTATGTTGTATGAGTTCTTTATACATTAACCCCTTATCAGATATATCATTTGCAAATATCTACTCCCATACAGTAGACTGCCTTTTCAGTTTTTTCTTTTTTTTGCATGTTTGTTTTTTAATATTTATTTTTATTTATTTGTTTGGCTGCAGTGGGTCTTAATTGTGGCATGCAGGACCTTCAATCTTCATTGCAGCCTGTGGGATTTTTTAGTTGCAGCATGCAAATTTAGTTGTGACATGTGGGATCTAGTTCCCTGACCAGGAGTTGAACCAGGGTCTCTTGCATTTAGAGTGTGAGTCTTAGCCAGTGGATGCTCAGGGAAGTCCCTGCCTTTTCTTTTTGTGGATAGCTTCCTTCACTGTGTAAAATCTTTCTAATTTGATGTAGTCTCATATGTTTATTTTTGTTTTTTTTCACCCTTGTCTGAGGAGACATAGCTAAAAAAAATATAGCTAAGGCTGCTGTCAAAGAATGTATTGCCTATATTTTCTTTTAATTTTATGGCTTCAGGTTTTACATCTAAGTCTTCAATCCATTTTGAGTTTATTTTTTAATTTTTTATATATTTATGCTTTTATGTAATTATCTTTTTAATATTGATTAAGTGTTAAGACATTTAGTACTTCTGAAATGCTAAATGTATGAGCTTATAATAAAGTATATTCAGTATTATTCTTGGGACATAAGTTTTCAATCCTACAGACTACTTATTTTCATGTAAAAGAAATATTTGGAGCAGTTCCTCAGTATCTCCTTCTACTTTCTTTCCTGATGCCCTTTAGAAACCCTTCTGTGAACTTACCACATGTCTATTGAGAGCCAGGGTTGGTCTCCACCCAGGCTGCCTTGATTCTGCAATGTTCACAAAGCAGAAGATGTTTTTTAGTTCTAAAGAGTGTCCTTCAGACCTCTGCAGAGCTTTTGTTTTGGCAAGACAGTTACACTCAGTGACTGAGAGTTTGGGATTCAATGATAATTCCATTTATTTAATTCCACCAATAAATAGTGATAGAATTCAGAGCTACAGTAATGTGGAATTTTAAAAATGTACTTGAAATCCTTGACAGCTGAAGCAGGAACATTTAAAATACATATGACAGGGAACCAAATTGTGAAATGTGCTCTCTGTTATCTTCTCCAAAGAGATGTGCTCCGGAGATGATTCCTTATTCCAACAGAGAAAATACAATCTGCTCATCTCTTCCCATTGCTGCCATTTATAAACCGTCAGGTCCTACAGAGTTTTTTCTTCCCTGTCTCTCTCATAACTATCTCTTTCATTTTAACTATAGCAGCCTAGTGAATGTTCCATAACTTCATACCATATAATTTACAGTGATTCTTTAAATAGTATTCTAGAGTTGAAATGTCAAAAAGGGCCAGTACTCTGGTAAATGTATCACAACCAACTCTCTGGAGAAAGAAGCTTTCTTTGTAGCACTTGCCAGTTTTCATGGTTTAAATACTCCTACCAAGGCAGATTTCAGACCATTAACTTGGTGTCACGGAATGATGAATTAGGGAGAGGTGCACACGATCAGCTTTTATGAGCCTGAGCGTGGTGCTGCAGGTTAGCTCTAGCTCGCTGCTGGCTGAAAGACTGATTTTGCTCGAGCACCATTTAAATCAAGCTGCTCTCAGAGTTAGGAATCTACCTGAGCCTCTGCTGCTTATCATGGAAACAGCAAGCATGATCTGTCGACAAATATTATGCTAAGCCACTTGATTGAAGACTGGATTAGCCATTTAAATGATCTCCGTGCTTCCACTCTGGCTATAATTCTTCTCCATGCAGCACCCAGAATCTTCTTTTAAAAATCTACTTTGGGGACTTCCCGGATGGTCCAGTGGCTAGGGCTTCTCATTCCCAATGCAAGGGGCCCCGGTTCGACCCCTGATCAGGGAACTAGATCCTGCATGACCTGCCACAGCCAAATAAATAAATATTTTTTAAAATCCTTAATTTGATTGTGTCACCTGCAGGGAGGCAATGTTATGCCACACTAGGAACTTTGTCAGCAGTGTCTCATGGAGCAATGCAGTGCCTATACTCAGGACCTACGATCTTTCTTTAAATTCCTCAGTGGTTTTCTGTAACACTTAAGAACTTGTGTCATATTTGTATTTGTATAATAGGTGACATAATATGACCTCTGGGGGGTTGTATGATCAGACCCAAGCTTCCTCTCCATCCAACCCTATCTGTGCCACTCTCCCTTTGATTCCTTTTGTTCCAGGTATACACTGGACTCCTTCAGTTCCTCTACTGTATCAGCTCTTTCCAGGATCTTACCTGGCACTCTTCTCTTCTCTCCCTTGTTCTTCCCTTGGTAATTCCTTTTTCTGAACTCTGCTCACCAGACACTTTCTTAGAAAAGCTTTCTTAAACCCCTAATTGAAATTAAGTCCCTTCGGTTAGTCTCTTTCATGGCATCATATTCTTTGCCTTCAAGGTACTACAGTGGGTACTGTCAATAGGAGTTTCTGGTGACAGTTTTATGTCTGGAAAAGTTTAGCAATGATTAGTTTGGTTTTAAAATTTAGTACTCTGCCAAAGGTTATAATATCAAGAATCTATTCATTCTTAAGTCTGTTGACTTAAAAAAAATGCACAACCTAAAAGTTGAGAGTTACGTTTTACTTGGGGACCTTCCTGAGAACTACAGCCTGGGGTTGACAGCCTCTCAGGTAATTCTGAGGAACTATTCAGAAGACATAAGCGAGGAGCCAGGATATATAGGAGTTTTGACTGGAAAAAAAAGAAGTAGTTCTCAAACATCAAAAAATTGCTGCTAATCTTAAAAAACCTCTAGACATTTAAAAAGTTAGTGATGTATGGGAAGATACAAGAGTCTGAGCTCAGTGAAATCATTCCTTAGATACTTAGATATGCATTTTAACTATCTCGGGCTGGTATCCTGTTTATTCCATTCTGAATTTCCCTCAGGGCATATCAGAGGCAACTACAGTGACTGATGGCTTGATGAGTTTTCCAAAGCTCAGCATGGTGCAAGAGCAGCAGTATGGATCGCCCCTGCCCTAATTATAAAAATTAGGATTATAAAAATATAACTCACCTTAATTAATTAACTACAAACATTTGTAGTTTACTGGAATAGCAGACAATATTTTTTATCCACAAGCCTCTGAATCCAAAATAAAAATTACATTGTTCTCTTTATAAGAGATAACACATTTCACTTAAGGAAACCTTCCTCATTTCATTTAAGGAAACCTTCATTAATGCATGAGACTATTTACAACCTTAATTTTAATTTCTCAAACATTTAAAATTGCACTTATAAATCTAATGTAATTGTCTTTAAGTCATTCAATTGTCTAACAAAAATAATTTAAGTAACTGTAATATATTAAACACATAAGTATGGTGAATATTAGATTCTCAAGTATGTCAATACTATCTTTAACTTCAGTAAAATATTCTTATTAACTGGACTTAAAATCAGAAATCAAGTGGTTGCTCAATTTATAGTATAAATTGAAATCACAGGGCAATTCTGTTTGATTTTCCAAAACAAGCACTCCAAACAGCAAGCATACCTCTATTATTCCTCTACTTAAAGATCCCCTGGAGGAGGAAATGGCAACCCACTCCAATATTCTTACCTGAAAAATCCCATGGACAGGGGAGTCTGGCAGGCTACCAGTCCATAGGGTCGAAAGAGTTGGACACGACTTAGCGACTAACCCACCACCACAAATATATCAATATTATAAGTTTGAATTAGTTATCATCATTTACTCTATTATCTGTAATCTCAACTGTAAATCTTCTTGGAGTTAAAATGGACAGATGAAGCAGACAGTGATACTAAACCAAACAACTTGGGGTTATCTTTCAGGCAGGATGGCAATGAGGATACACATTGACACATGATTTGGCTGACCCTTAGTATTTTGTGTTTTCTCAACACACTAAGGCCTGTTTATTCATTATAACAGGAATTCCATAGCCAGAAAGGGTCCCATATTTACTTCCCTAATTCTAGTCAAATTCACATCTATGATCCCTTACCTAGGTTGTTTACCTTTATAACTGGCTTTATTTAATCTCTTAAATTATCTTCCAAGTTAAACTATTTCTAAGTTAGCTTATTCTTCCAAGCTGGTCCAGCTCATCTCATATTGATATTTAAATAGCATACAGTTGAATTTTCACATATCTCTAATAGTTTCTATAGCCCTGTTTAATGACAGAGATGGATCTGAAGCTACAAACTCAGTTCTGCAAAAACTGTTACTTTTAAAAAATATAACTCACCTTTAATTAATAATTTGAGCCTCCGTTCAACCAGAAATTAAAAACAATATTAGAATTGGTACTTGCTCTTATTTTCTTCCTGGGGTCGCAGGATACTTGGTACCACGACATTAGGGGAGAGGGAGTACGGTTCTTGATTGTCTTTCATTCAAGCTGATGTCTGCTGTGAAGTCCCTTGTCCCCTCAGTTTCCCAGTGACAGCCTACATTGGCCTCTTCTGTCACATTCTGGCTCTCATCTGTAGGACCCTCCCGGTACAGGTCTGCCTTGCTGCTTTCATTTATCTCTTAGGCCGGGGGCAATCCATACTGCTGCTCTTGCACCATGCTGAGCTTTGGAAAATGCTATGTGTTTTATAATACAAAATATATATATTTGGTTTTTGTTCCTGGTTCCTAGCACAGAATTCCTAAAACCCTGGGAATTTCCGATAGGAATGCCTTTAAAAAAAAAACCAAAACATTATTTATTTGTACTTACTGGCTGCCCTTGGTCTTGGTTGCTGCTCTCAGGTCTTCTCTAATTGCGGCTGGGAGAAGGAGGGGGTGCTATTCTTTGTTGCAGTGTGAGAACTTCTCATTGTGGTGGCTTCTCTTGTTGTGGAGCATGAACTGTAGAGCATGGGCTTCAGTAATTGTGGAACTCCAGCTTCTTGTCTCACAGTATATGGGATCCTCCCAGGTTTGAACTGTGTCCCCTGCCTTGGCAGGCAGACTCCCAATCACTGGACCACCAGGGGAGTCTAATAATGTCTTTTGTTATTCGTTACAAGCCCCTTTTATTCAAACCTGAATTTATGCTAATGAGGTGGTTCTTCAGTTCTCAGACAGCGTCAGGATGGGGGCTGGTCACTAGAGGTACCAACCAGAATTGCTTAGTTGCTCAGTCGTGTCTGACTCTTGCGACCCCATAGACTGGAGCCTGCCAGGCTCCTATGTCCATGGGCTTCTCTAGGCAAGAATACTGGAATGGGTTGCCATTTCCTTCTCTGGGGAATCTTCCCGACCCAGGGATCTAACTCAGTTCTCCTGCATTGCAGTCAGACTCTTTACCAACTGAGCTGTGAGGGAAGCCCAGCAACATGATTAGAAGGTTGGAACTTCCAGCCACACCTCCACCTTGGGGAGGGGAGAGGGGCTGTAGATTGAGTTCAGTCACCAATGGCCAGTGATTTTACCAATCACGGCTATTGATAAAGCTTTAATAAAATCTTCAGAACAGTGAAGTTTGGGGCTCTTCCAGGTTGGTGAGCAAATACATCAATCTGCTAGGAGGATGGTGCACCCACGGAGGATATGGAAACTATTTATGCTCCCTACCCACTTGCCTTGTGTATCTCTTTAATTTGGCTATTTCAGAGTTGTATCGCCATAATAAAACTGTAATGCTAGATTTAGCACTTTACTGAGTTCCATGAGTTGTTCTAGTGAATTACTGAACCTAAGGGAGGGCGAATTGTGGGAATTCCCAAATGTGTAGTCAGCGAGGCAGATGCGAGCAGCTTGGGGATCCTGCTTGTGACTGACATGTGAAGTAGAGGCATTTTTGTGGGACTGAGCCACAAACTCTCTTGTGTGTTGGCACTACTTCCATGTAATAGGATCAGAATTGATTGAATTGTTGAACACCCTATTGGTATCTGAGAATTAGAGAATTGGTTGTTATTGGAGAATGATAGACTTGCTGTCAGCAAAACAATACCAAGCTTTTTTGGAATTTTACTCCTCTGTGCCCTTGTATCACTTTACACTTTCTTTACCAAAGAGAAGCACTGGTGACTCTGTGAGGCTTCAAAGGTCAAATGCCTAGACCTATCACAAATCCATTTTTACTCTGAGGCTGGTCGGCTTGCTGGGCTGCATGTGAGAAGCGAGCTCCATTCTCTGCTTTCATGCACCACAGGCGTACCTTGGATGTCTGTCATTCACTAGAGCATGGCCTGGCAGTGAAAGTGGATAGAGGCTCCTTTGCCCAGAGATCCAGCAGCACCTAAGCTCTAATTACCTCCCTTCCGACGCTCCTCTTCTCCAACCTGGAAATGTGCTAGTCTCTGGGCCAGGAAGATTTGCTCTGACTCATTGGGTATTTTCCAAAAGTACTCTTCATGCCAGAGTTACATTCTGTACCTCCTGAAGACTGGGATTTTAAAGTCAAGAGCTGGGGCAAGATTCCTATTAGTTATTTATTGGGTTCTGCTGTGTTGTACTTTTCTGAGTCATTACATACAGAATACTAAGCTGAGTGAATGAGTAACGGCCAGAGGGGGACAGCAAATACTGGAAGCAGAAACCATATTAATTCATGTTACGAGAATATTAACCCAGTACACACTTTGGTTGGAGAAGGAAATGGCAACCCACTCCAGTATTCTTGCCTGAAGAATCCCATGGACAAAGGAGCCTGGTGGGATACAGTCCATGGGGTTGCAAAGAGTCAGACACGACTGAGCGACTAACACACGCACACTTTGGTAGTTTGCTTGGCAATTGCAGATATTTATGGAATATTTTTATTTGATGTCCTTCTTCCACTAGACTGTAAACACCAGGAGAGCAGAGATTATATCTCTCTTGCTCATATTGTATAAAAAGCACCTAGATTGTACTTAGCACCTAGTAGAAACTTGATAAATATCTGTTGATGGTATAAATGAATTTAAACATCTTAAGTTGACATTCAATATGTTTAACCAAATAATGATGACTCCCTGCTCTGATAAACTAATTTTACTCTGGTATTGACCGAGTTTCCACATCACCTGAATTAGTATAGTTACTGGCCTCTGTCCCTTATTCAAGACTGGATCACTTTGTTGAATATATTCTTTGCTAAGTGTCTTTTCTCCTCTCTAATAATTTATCATCTTCTCTACTTTCAGACTGTGTCTTAAAACTGACCTCCGAACAGCCTTCCATGATTGACTTTACTTGTGTGTTCACTCATTTTCATTCATTCATCTAATAAAAATATATATAGAACGATTGCTATGTATTGGATACTCTAGGCATTGAGGAAATAACAGAAGTCTCTGCTCAAATAAATGAATACATAAATAAGGTGTTTTCAAACAGTGACAAATGCTATTAAAACACAAACATAGGGCAGTGTGGTAGAAAGTAGTTGGGGAACAACATTAAGTAAGGGTTCAGAAAAGGACTCTGAGCTGAGACCTGCATAATAAGAAGATGTGAGGGTGGAGCATTTATGACAGCAGTTCTGGCTTGAAGATGAACAGGTACAAAGGACAGTACAGGCTCAAGGTTAGAGTATTCTGGGAAGAGCAGAAGTGAGGGCATGTCCAGAGCTATGTGAGCAAAAAAGAGAGTGGTTGGAGTGAAGGCAGAGAGGTAAGCAGAGCCAGATCAAGCAGGGACTTGTAGACTAAGAACAGGAGTATGCATTTTATTCTGAATGTAAGCAGGTACTCTGAAGGCTTTGAAACTGGGTGTGTCATTCTGATTTATGTTTCAAAAAACTCATTTAACTGTTGGGTTACAAAAGAGAAAGCAGAAACACCAGGTGGAAGGTAGTTGCAGTAACTTGAGAGATGATTATAATTCAATGTGAACTAGGATGGTAGTGAAAATGGAGAGAAATGGGCAGACTGGGGATTTATTGATTTATTAATTGGCTCACTGATGGATTTGTTGGGGGTGGGAATAGAGGCAAAGATGGATGAAGGAAGAGCAGAATCAAATTTTATTTCTACACATTTTAGTTTGAGCAACTGGGTGTTGGTGGTACCATATACAATACTAAGGTGCGGAAACAGGGAAGGAAAGATTAAGGTGGTAGTTTAAGATTAAGGGGCATTCTGTTTAGTCTATGTCCAGATGTTTACTGACATCTAGTTGCAGATGTGAAGTATGTAGCTGAATATGTGATCCTGGAGCCCAGTAAAAAGCCAGAGTATAGAGTGGTCAAGAGAGTAGGCTTTGGACCCAGTTTACCCAGTTTCAAATCCTGGCTCCTCTTCACTATGAGGGATTGAACAATTCACTTAACTTCTTTGTGCTTCAGTTTGTTCATCTGTAAATTAGGGATATTAACAGTGTTCAGCCTGTAAGCTTGTTGTAAGAATTAAATGAGTTAATACATATAAAGCATTCTCTATGTGGCCTGGCACATGGTAAGTATTCACCGAGTGTTAATTACCATTATCAGTGTGTGGCTAGGATTTGAGTGTAGGTGAGGATTGGAGCATAAATTTTGGGAGTCATCAGTGAAATTTCAAAATCATGATATTATTAGATGGTATTCCCTCAGGAGATAGTGGGTTTAGAGAAGGCCTGAGAACCCTGAGCCAAACCTTGGGTGGTTGCAGCATTTAGAGGGAAGGCAGGGAAAACAAAGGAGCTACCAAAGAAGAGAGAGGAGCCAGCCAGGAAACAGGAAGAAAGCCACAACAGAAACTGTACTGTGTTGAATAATGTATTTCCTGCTCCTTGCCCCCTACCCCCTGCATTCATGTCTACCTGGAATCTCAGATGTGATTATACTTGGAAATAAGCTTTTGCACATATAATTCGTTAAATTCAGATGACATCATTACTGGGTTTTGGTGTACCCTGGGTCTAAAGACTGATATTCTGTATGGATGCCATATGATGATGGATGAATCATCTATAAACCAGGGGACACCAAGGATTTCTGGGAACTGCCAGAAGCTAGAAAGACGCAGGGTATGAGTCTTCCCTAGAGCCTTCAGAGGGAGCATAGCCCTGTTAGTACCTTGATTTTGGACTCTTAGCCTCCTAAACTGTTGGAAATAAATTTTTGTTGTTTCAGTTCAGTCGCTCAGTTATGTCTAACTCTTTGCGACTCCATGGACCACACCACACCAGGCCTCCCTGTCCATCACCAACTCCTGGAATCCACCCAAACCCATGTCCATTGAGTTGGTGATGCCATCCAACCATCTCATCTTCTGTCATCCCCTTCTCCTCTGGCCCTCAATCTTTCCCAGCATCAGGGTCTTTTCCAATGCGTCAGCTCTTTGCATCAGGTGGCCAAGATATTGGAGTTTCAGCTTCAACGTCAGTCCTTCCAATGAACACCCAGCACTGATTTCCTTTAGGATGAACTGGTTGGATCTCCTTGCAGTCCAAGGGGCTCTCAAGAGTCTTCTCCAACACCACAGTTCAAAAGCATCAATTGTTCGGTGTTCAGCCTTCTTCACAGTCCAACTCTCACATCCATACATGACCACTGGAAAAACCATAGCCTTGACTAGATGGACCTTTGTTGACAAAGTAATGTCTTTGCTTTTTAATATGCTGTCTCAGTTGGTCATAACTTTCCTTCCAAGGAGTAAGCGTCTTTTAGTTTCATGGCTTCAATCACCATCTGCAGTGATTTTGGAGCCCCCCCAAATAAAGTCTGACACTGTTTCCAGTTTCCCCATCTATTTCCCATGAACTGATGGGACTGGATGCCATGATCTTAGTTTTCTGAATGTTGAGCTTTGAGCTAACTTTTTCACTCTCCTTTTTCACTTTCATCAAGAGGCTCTTTTGTTCTTCTTCACTTTTTGCCATAAGGGTGGTGTCATCTGCATATCTGAGGTTATTGATATTTCTCCGGACAATCTTGATTCCAGCTTGTGATTCTTCCAGCCCAGCTTTTCTCATGATGTACTCTGCATAGAAGTTAAATAAGCAGGGTGACAATATACAGCCTTGACATACTCCTTTTCCTATTTGGAACCAGTCTGTTGTTCCATGTCCAGTTCTAACTGTTGCTTCCTGACCTGCATACAGATTTCTCAAGAGGCAGGTCAGATGGTCTGGTATTCCCATGTCTTTCAGACTTTTCCACAGTTTATTGTGATCCACACAGTCAAAGGCTTTGGCATAGTCAATAAAGCAGACATAGATGTTTTTCTGGAACTCTTTTGCTTTTTCAATGATCCAGTGGATGTTGGCAATTTGATCTCTGGTTCCTCTGCCTTTTCTAAAACCAGCTTGAACATCTGGAAGTTCATGGTTCACGTATTGCTGAAGCCTGGCTTGGAGAATTTTAAGCATCACTTTACTAGCGTGTGAGATGAGTGCAATTGAGCCGTAGTTTGAGCATTCTTTGGCATTACCTTTCTTTGGGATTGGAATGAAAACTGACCTTTTCCAGTCATGTGGCCACTGCTGAGTTTTCCAAATTTGCTGGCATACTAAGCGCAGCACTTTCATAGCATCATATTTAGGATTTGAAATAGCTCAACTGGAATTCCATCACCTCCACCAGCTTTGTTCATAGAGATGCTTTCTAAGGCCCACTTGACTTCACATTCCAGGTTGTTGTTTAAGCCAACCAATTTGTGGTAATTTGTTACAGCAGGCCTAAGAATTCAATGCAGAAAACAAGAAATGGAACTGTTTTATGAAGGAGGTTTAATGGACCCATGGTATGCTGGCTGAGAAGGAGACTAAGGTGAGGACTGGCAAGGGACCATTGGATATGACAGTGAGGAAGACTTTGATGACCTTTCTGGGAACAGTTTCAGCTGAATATTCACGATGGATTTCTTATTAGAGTGTATCAGGGGAGAATGGGGAGGAAGGAAGTGGAGGCAGTGGCTATAGACAACTTTTAAGAACATGTTCAGAGTGTGGATGATGGTTGTGGGTACGAAGTCAGGGGAAGATTTTTTTTAAACGATTACCATCCTGAGTATGTTTATATGCTAGTGGCAGTCATCCAGTAGGGAGAAAAGTTGATGGTACAAGGGAGAAAGGGAATTACTACAGATTCAGGTCTCTGAGAAAGCCAGAGAGGCTGAAATTCAGATCACCCAGTGGAGGATCTGGTCTTTGATAGAAGAAGGGAACTTTCTCCTACTATACAAGAAGGAAGCCCCAGAATGTTATTCTAAATACTGGTAGATTCCTGGTAGAAGGATGAGGAACTTGACAGACTGCTTCTATTTTCTCAGCTACTCACTCAGCTAAAAGGGAGTGGAGGAGAGAGAGGATGGGTGGTATTGGAGGTTGGAGTAGAAAGTAGAGTGAACCACTCTTGGGAATGGAGAACAAACTCATCAGGACAATGCAGTGGGTTTGTGGAGCAGTGCTGAGGGCTAAGCTCTGAAATTTGTGATCATTTGTGTGGTTTATCCAGCCATATCAGCCTTGCAGGTGCAGGGCAGATAGAGGGGAAAGAAAGTTAAGGACATTTACAAGCAAGACATTTAAATGGTAGACTATAGAATCTGTGGGCTTCCCAGGTGGCTCAGTGGTAAAGAATCTGCTGGCAAGCAGGAGACGTGGGTTTGGTCCATGGGTCAGGAAGTTTCCCTAGAAAAGGAAATGGCAACCCATTCTAGCATTCTTGGCTGGGAAATCCCATGGACAGAGAAGCCTGGCAGGCTATAGTCCATGAGATTGCAAAAGAATTGTACATGACTTAGAGACTACACAACAACAATAGACTACACAACAACAATAGACTACACAACAACAATAGACCCAACAATGGTGGGTAAAGAGAGATGTAAAGACCTAAGAGGGATATGTAAAGAATTGGTAGGTGAGTTGGAAGCTTGGTGCTGAGAAGAACATGAGTGTGGGCACTATAAAAAACAGAATCAGCATATTTGTAGGAGAGACCAAAGAGAAAGATGCTTAAAATAGAAATTTTAGAAGTTGATGTTAAAAGACAGTTTGAGAGGTAACTATGGACATAGGTGGGTTGGAGGAAAAGATTGTTTAAGTGAGAGGGTTGAACTAGGAGATTGGGGAGGGAAGAATGGGAAACAATTGCTTAATTGGTACAGGATTTCCTTTGGGGTGATGAAAATGTTCTGGAACTAGGGAGAGATTAGTTGTACAACATGGTGAATGTACTACATGTCACTGAATTTTTCACTTTAAGGTAATTGATTTTATTGTATGTAAATTTCACCTCAATAATAATAAAGAAATAATAAAAAACACATGGATTTTCTATGTGGTTGCTGAAGTCACCAAGAATGAAGACACAAGCAGAGACAGAGAACTCGGTGAGCCAGGCAGAAGGTTATCACTGAACTGGGGAGAGTGACTAAGCATGAAGTCATACCAGGCATACTGTTGCAGCAGTGTGTCATCCTGTAAATTTGTTTATGGCTTGCTCCATGTTCACTCAACCAGATTTTAAAAGACAACTATACACAGTATGCTAAACAGAAGGGAATGAAGGGGAGAGGGTAAAAGAAAAAGAAACATTGACTCATACCATGAAAGCATTTATAATTAAGCAAAGGAGAAGATACACACAAAGCAACTTTAAAACAAGGCAGTATAAGTAGTCCATCCATCTAACACCAGTAAGAGGTTTGAAGGCAGGAATTATCTGTTTCATTTATATCATACTTAACATCTTCAGAAACTATGTGCTCGGATTCATTTAGCATCTAACATCTATCTAGCATCTAACAAATGCTAAGAATGTGCTTTATAGATATTGACTGACATTTAGTCTCTTTAGTATCCTTGAATAGTGAAGTGATAAGCATGGTAAGCCAAAGTAAAAACAGCAATAACAACAATAGGTAATGTTGCTTTTCTTGTGCCCAGAATTGTTCAAAGCAATATATGTATTGTGTGTGTGTGTGTGTGTGTGTGTGTGTAAAATGTAATCTATGAGTAAGGTGTTATTACATGGGAAATTAGGCACAAGAAGGTTGAGAAACTTGCTCAAACCCACACAGCTAGGAAGTAGCAGGACCAGATTGTGAACCCAGACAGAGTAACTCCTGGCTCCACTCTTTTAGCTACCATCTCCCTCTTCTATTTAAGAAAAGGAACTTTTCCACACTGTACTCTGAAGTCTGTGTCCCAAAGCAAACTTTCTCATTTTGTGCAGTCTTGTACAGACATCAAAGCATGCTCACAGGAAATATTCCTGAAGAATTACTCTCCATCTCGTTTGTATAGGTAGTTCAGGGGAAAAAAATGACAATGTATTCATTACCAAAGGGAGACCAGTGGAGTTTGAGTTCTAGACTCTGAGAGGTGGCTCTTGGTACAAACTCATTACCTCTCTGGAATGGTCAGTCTGACAGAGGGCAGAGTACAGTAGTCAGGGACGCAATGCAACCAACCCAGATGTGTCTGCGTTTAATCTGATCTCTGCTCTTGACTAGTTAGTTGTGTGACTTCTGGTAAGTTACTTAACCTCTCTTTACCTCAGTTTCCTCATTTTAAAGATGGAGATAATTATTCTACCTACTTCCTAGGTTTTTTGTGAGATTAAGTGTGATGATTCATGTAAATCACCTCATACAGAACTTAGAGCAGAGTGAAGGCCCAATACAAACTACTCTCCTGCACACACTCTTCAGTGCTGCTCCATTTCTTGTTAAAGTCTGAACTCCTTAGCATGGCCTGGAAGGTCTTTCCTTAACTCCTGAACCGACTCCAGCTTACCTCATCAGTATCCACTTTCCCTCTGTAAATCTGTGTGTATGTGCATGTGCGTGTGCGTGTGTGTGTGTGTTTCTCAGTCATGTCCAATTTTTTGCAACCCCATGGACTGTAGCTGCTCAGGCTCCTCTGGAGTGGGTTGCCATTCCCTTCTCCAGGGGACTGTAAACCTGAGATCCTATCATAATTGTATGCTTGTCATTCTTGCATGTATTTCATACTCTGGGGGTACCTAGTAATATTCCTAATGTAGTCAAAACACAATCCAATTCTGTCACCCACTAGCCCTTAGCATTTTTATTCAGAACAGGTAATTTTGCCCTGCCCTCCAATGTAAGCATGGGCAGATCCCAAGACTTCTTAATTAGTGTGGAGTGCTACTCATTTTATAAGTGACAAATAACAGTCTTGGTTTGTAGTTAGAATGTGTCTAGTTAAGGAATTAGTTGAATGGCTTCATCTCTGTTCAAAAAGTGAGAGATCTCTCCATGTGTGAAGGCCTGTGGTCACCTTCTGTCCTCTCCTCACTCACTTCCTCCCTGTGCAGTAGCAGTTGCATCAGACTCCACCTGGGTGGAAGCCGCCTGAAGCAGGACAAGTTAGGCAGAGGCTATTCTTACTTGTTAACATGTCTTCAGTTTCTCGGGATCTGGCAGGTGGCTCAACTTGAATCTTTCTTTTCTAGTGCCTCATGCACATCCTTTTTATAAATTATAATTTATTCTTTGCTTTTTAAATAGCAGCTTATTAAAAAGGGTATTTTCAGGGGTCCTCAACCTCTGGGATCTAACGACTGATGATCTGAGGTGGAGCTGATGTACTAATAATAGGAATAGAGTGCCCAATAAATGTAATGCACTTGAATTGTTCCAAAACCATCTCTCTACCCCAAGTCCGTGGAAAAATTGTCTTCCACAAATTTTTCTGTCTTCCACAACCAAAAAGGTAGGTGACCACTGGATATATAGCAGAAAGTGATATAATTGATAAAAGAGGACCCACAATATCTAATTACTCTAATTGCTCTGAAAACTACTCCATACAGTGACTAGAATAGGGCCCTCATTGGATAGTGCTCCTTCCACTATCCTTCCTATATCCTTCCTATAGCTCCTTCCACAAGCTCCTTCCACACTGGTTACTAGTTATTTTGTAGAATCTGAACAATCAGCACCCTACTACTACTACTACTTCAAGTAGTGGAAGCTAGTTGGCTTTTTTGTTTTGTTTTTTAATTGAAGTATAGTTGATTTAAAGTGTGTTAATTTCAGGTGAACTCTGCCAAGTCGCTCAGTCATGTCCAAATCTTTGCAACCCCATGGAGTGTAGCCCACCAGGCTCCTCTGTCCATGGGATTCTCCAGGCAAGAATACTAGAGTGGGTTGCCATTTCCTACTCCAGAGGATCTTCCCTACCCAGGGAAGATCAAACCTGGATCAAACCCAGGTCTCCCACATTGCAGGCAGATTCTTTACCAACTGAGCCACCAGGGAAGCCAAATAATACAGCAAAGTGATTCAGTTATACATACACACACACACACACACTCACATATATATATTCAATTCTTTTCACTCAGCAGTGGCCAAAGGACTGGAAAAGGTCAGTTTTCATTCCAATCCCAAAGAAAAGCAATGCCAAAGAATGTTCAAACTACCTCACAGTTGCACTCATCTCATACGGTAGCAAAGTAAAGCTCAAAATTCTCCAAGCCAGGCTTCAACAGTACATGAACCATGAACTGTCAGATGTTCAAGCTAGATATAGAAAAGCCAGAAGAACCAGAGATTCAATTGCCAATATCTGCTGGATCATAGAAAAAACAAGAGAATTTCAGAAATACATATACTTCTGCTTTATTGATTATGCCAAACCTTTGACTGTGTGTATCACAGCAAACTGGAAAATTCTTCAAGAGATGGGAATATCAGACCACCTGACCTGCCTCCTGAGAAATCTGTATGCAGGTCAAGAGGCAGCAGTTAGAACTGAACATGGAACAACAGACTGGTTCAAAATTGGGAAAAGAGTATGTCAAGGCTTTATTTTGTCACTGTGCTTATTTAACTTACATGCAGAGTACATCATGCAGAATGCAGGGCTGGATGAAGCACAAGCTGGAATCAAGATTGCCAGAAGAAATATCAATACCCTCAGATATGCAGATATGCAAATGACACCACCCTTACGGCAGAAAGAGAAGAGGAACTGAAGAGCTCTTGAGGAAAGTAAAGAGGAGAGTGAAAAAGCTGGCTTAAAACTCAACATTCAGAAAACAAAGATCATGGCATCCGGTTCCATTACTTCATGGCAAATAGATGGGGAAACAATGGAAACAGTGACAGACTTTATTTTCTTGGGCTCCAAAATGACTGCAGATGGTGACTGCAGCCTTGAAATTAAAACACGCTTGCTCCTTTGAAGAAAAGCTATGACCAACCTAGACAGCAAAAGCAGAGATATAACTTTGCTAACAAAGGTCCGTCTAGTCAAAGCTATGGTTTTTCCAGGAGTCATGTATGGATGTGAGAGTTGGATTATAAAGAAAGCTGAGTGTGGAAGAATTGATGCTTTTGATCTGTGATGTTGGAGAAGACTCTTGAGAGTCCCTTTGACTGCAAGGAGATCCAACCAGTCCATCCTAAAGGAAATCAGTCCTGAATATTCATTGGAAGGACTAATGCTGAAGCTGAAACTGCAATACTTTGGCCACTTGATGTGAAGAACTGATTTCTTGGAAAAGACCCTGATGGTGGGAAAGATTGAAGACAAGAGGAGAAGGGGGTGACAGAGGGAGGATGAGATGGTTGGATGACATCACTGACTCAATGGACATGAATTTGAGCAAGCTCTGAAAGTTGGTGATGGACAGGGGGGCCTGGCGTGCTGCAGTCCATGGGGTCACAAAGAGTCGGACACGACTGAGCGACTGAACTGAACTGAGTGTGGATGTGTTCTAGTTTATCCCTCCCCTGCCTTCTCCTTTGGTAACCATAAGTTTTCTATGTCTGTGGGTCTATTTCCGTAAAAAGCTAGCTGACTTTTTATTACTGGTCAACTATGGTAAGAAGCTGGTGGACCTCCATGTGTTGTTTGAGAATTCTTAATTCTAGTATCAATGACCTGGGTGGGTATATCTCTGTTCTAGGTGATCACATGTGACCCTATGAATAGGATTTTTACCTCCAGCTTCTCACTACTGGGTCCTTCTTTCCTTGTGATTAGTCCTATGGTATAGGACCCTGGACAAGCAGAACCAGCCCTGTTTCTCATGTGGCATACATCAGGTCCCTGGGAAATACACACACTGACAAACTCTAGCAATGCTCATGCATCCCAAAGCAGCCACTTTTCTTCTGTCGCCATGGGTAGCTTTCACTTTCACAGGGGGGCACCAGGCAGCAGCCGTATGCAGGGAATACATTTTAGCCTCTGTGAATGGTCCCTTGAAAGATAATGTCATCCCTAGACTAGAACAGGAAGTATTATCTCCCCCTCCCCCGCCAGAAGCCTGGTTGCCTCAGAAGTACTGACAGCAACAGCTCCCTCCAAAGAAATCTTTCCAAAATTCTATTCCCGCTCACCCTTTTACACCATTTGATAACCTTATCTAGCTAAAGGGGCCCACGAATCTTGGAACTAGTTTGCTCACATTCCTTTTATAAATTATGGCCACTGGGGAGCTTGCCTCATACTTATACTGGTCTCTGAATTTGATTTTTTGGCACTTCATTTGACACTGAGATTCCATCTTATCATCTGAAATGTATGTGTCACATGTGTTCTCTCCTCCCCTCTATTTGCTTTCTCTTGACTCACCTAACTGACCCTTGTCTATTTTCAACACTTAGAATGTCTCTCCCTTCCTCCCACCTCATAACCCCACAAAATGGGTTGATCTCTTCTGTTTGTATTTCCATGGTAACTTTTGCCCACCTTTATCATAAACAGTCCAGTTCATTCTGTATTAAAACTATTTCTATGTTTGTCCCTAACCTCATGAGACCGGAAGACAAGTGATTCTTGAAGTTTACTGTTATATCCTCAAAGGCTAACAAAATACAATTTAAATTCCCATTAGCAATAGCATAAAAATCCTCAAATATCTTAGGAATTTATGTAATAAAAAAGATATGCAAGACTTCTATGTCAAAAACTAAAAATCTCACTGGAGTCTTAGAAAACTCAACAAGCCAAAATTCCAAATCTGATTCCATAATCGATAAGAAAATGCAAAGAGCCAGGATCCTCTTGAAGAAAACAAAAGAGAGAAAACCAGGAGGGGAGACTTGCTCTACCATATGTTAAGACTTCTTATTTAGTCAGAGTAACTGAAATTGTTGTTATTGGCACAAGGAAAGACAAATACATCAGTGGTTTGGAATAGAAAGTTAAGGAACAGATCTCCTCAGACACATTGATTTATGACAGTGAAGGCACCACAGAGCAGTAGGAAAAACAGGCTGAAAAAAACCATTAAACATAAAAATATGAAATTTAAATTAAGAAATAATGTTCATCAAAAAAACACTATTTAGAGAATGAAAAGGGAAGCTGTAGAACAAAAGACTTTGGCAGCATATATAATTTAAAAGGGGTTTGCCTTCAGGATATATTGGATTGGCCAAAAAGGTCATTCGGGTGTTTTGGAAATAGGTGTTATGAAAAACCCAGATGACCTTTTTTGGCCAGCCTGATACTAAGGATTACAAAACAAAAACCAAAAGGTAAATAAGACAAGAGAAAATTGGGTAACAGGCTAGAGCAATTCACAAAAGAGGAAGTACAAAAGGCCACCAAACATGAAAATGTACTTGACCTTGTCAGCAATTAGGGAAATGTCAAGTTAAGAACTCCACTAGAATGGCTAAAATTAAAAGGACTGACAATCTTAATTGCAGGCCAGAATATAGAGCAGTAAGAACTCATAGATTGCTAATGGGAGTATAAATTGGTATAAACATCTTGGAAGACATTTTGGAGTTATCTGAGAAAGTTGAATATAGGTAGACCCTTAGGCCAGCAGTTCTCTTCAAGAGAAATATGTGCACATGTACACCAGGAGACACGTGCAGAAGTGTTGATACTAGCATTCATAGTAGCCTCAAACTGGAATTTAGTTTGAACCAAAATTGGAACCAAAACTGGAATTTGTTCATGAACCCAAAGGTTCATAAATAGACTGAATAAAGATTGAATTCTAGACTGCAGTGAAAATGAACTGCAGTTTCACACAAGAATATAATTGAATCTCAAACACAATATTAAACAGTAAAAGCTCATCACAAAAGGATAGTTACCATATGATTTCATTTATATAAAATTATATAAAATTCAACAACAGGTGAAAGAAAATACAGAATTTAGGGATTCATACTTCAGTGGTCAAACAAAAAAAAAGTCACCATATTAAATCAGAAAAATGGTTACCACTGTGGTTAGTGAGACAGTTGTGAATAGGAAAGAGTATGTGGGAAACTTCTGAGAGTATTATCAAACTTCTATTTCTGGATAGTAGTTAAATCAGGGGTCCCTAACCTCTAGAATCTAATGCCTAATGATCTGAGGTAGAGCTAATATAATAATAATAGAATAGATAGAAATAAATGCAATGTGCTTGAATCATTGCAAAACCATCTCCCCACCCTGCCTGCCCTGGTCCATGGAAAAATCGTCTTCCACAAAACCCATCCCTGGTGCCAAAAAGGGTGAGGACTGCTGAGTTAAATGGTTGTGTTTTATAATAACTTGTTCAGTTGAACAGTTGTATTTCTTTGTGCTTATCATCATAATTTTTTTTGTAATTACTTCCTCATCTTCATAACAGCATATTTTACTGACTAGCAAATTGAAAGGATTGAAGGCCTTGGGACTCTCTTAACTGCTGATAACAGAAAACACAACCCAAACTGGCTTAAACAAAAAAGATCATTTTATTGCCTAATATAATTAGATAGAGTATGGACATGCTGGCTTCAGATGAGGCCTAGGTTGGGGCTCATACATGGTGACCGGTCCTGCTTTCTTTTTACATCTCAGGTTCTTTTACTTTCTTTGGCAAATTTTCCAATTGGCTCTTCCCTTTTGGATCTAGGATGGCCTCCTGTAGTCCATGAAATTACAGGAAATAATTAATATATATGACAATCAATAACCATTTGTTGGGATGGCCAAAAAGTTTGTTTGGGTTTTTCTGTAAGATGGTATGGAATAGCTCAAATGAACCTTTTGGCCGATCCAGTATTTAGTTGGATATCATCATGCTTGAAAAGCAACACAGTTTTATTTTACTAACCATCTCAGACTTACTTAGAATCAAGACAAAGAAAGTGACTGGGCAGGACAGAGGGACACCAGTGGACCTTAAATCTGAAGACAACAAAACATTTTTTTCCTTTGCTGATGTGAGAAATTCAAAATAGTCACAGGCACTCAGACTGATTAAAAACAAAGCTGGCTTGTAAGACATAACAATAACATAATGAGTGAAACTTGATTGTATCTTGGTTAGAAAAAAAGTTGTCTGTAAAAGATATTTTAAGGAGAATTGGGAAAAATGGAGTATTGGCTGGACGATAAAAATATTTAGGGAATTACACTTTGTTTTCTTCAGTGTAGTAATAGCATTTGGTAATATTGGAAAAAGCTCTTATTTTTAGAAGAGGCAGGCTAGAGCATTTAGGGGTGCAACATGTTGATGTCTGCAACTTACTCTCAAATAGCTCAACAAAAGACACACACATATAGATAAAGCAAATATTCAAAACTTTAACAAATGTTGACTGTTGAATAATTCTTGTATATATTTGAAGCTCTTCAAAATAAAAAGTTGGTGAAATAAACAATGTGTGTGTGTGTGGGGGGGAAAGCTAAAAAATGCTGACCAAGCAAAAAGCTGACATATTTCTATGTTTTTTCCTCCTGCAGCCTAGGCATTACTTGCACAAGGGGCAGAAAAAGATAAATTTATTTTGGTATTCAAGCAGTATACAAGATCTATTGCTTTTCTAATTATCCACGAAAACATTTATTTAACATCAACTATGTGTATGCATCTCATTGGTTTTTTTTTTTTTTTTTGCATCTCATTGTTAATAGGGAGTTATAATTTTATCTCTGTCTGACTTTATTACAGATTAACTGTTGCCAACCAAATACCAAAGATGGGAGGAAGGAAACTAATAGCATTTACTAAGGGCTTACTTTGAAACATAAATATTAGCCTACATCATTTATTTATTTTTTGTTATAATCATGTGAAGTAAATATTGTCATTATCCCTGTTTACAGATGGTAGATGGAGTCATTTGTATACTTGGCACAAACAGGATCCCACATCTAACAAGTGGGGGACATCTGAACCTAAGAGTAAACCTCTTATCATACATTGCTGGTGGGAATATAAAATGGAGCGGCCACTTTGGAAAACAGTCTAGCAGTTTCTCAAAAGATTAAATATTGAGTTACCATGTGCATGCATGCTAAGTCACTTCAGTTGTCGCTTCATAGATCCTATGAACTGTAGCCTTCCAGGCCTCTCTGTCCATGGAATTCTCTAGGCAAGCATACTGGAGTGGGTTGCCATGCCCTCCTCTAGGGGATCTTCCTGACTCAGGGATCAAACCTGCATCTCCTGTGGCTCCTGCATTGCAGGTGGATTCTTTACTGCTGAGCCACTGGAAAAGCCTTTGAGGTACTGTATAACCTGGCAATTTAATTCTACTAATTTTATACCCAAGACAAATAAAAATATGTTCACACAAAAGCTTATAGTACATAAATGTTCATAGCAGCACTATTCATAAGAGTAAAAAAGTGGAAACAACCCAAATATCCATCAGCTGATGAATGGATAGACAAAATGTAATATGTTCTTACAACAGAATTCTATTTGGCAATTAAAAGAAATGAAATACTAATGCATGCTACAATATTTATGGAACTTGAAAACACTATGCTAAGTGAAATAAGCCAGACATGAAAGATCTCATCTTATATTACTTCATTTATATGAAACATCTAGAATAGGCAAATCTGTAGAGACAGAAGTGGTTGCCTAAGGCTAGAGGAAGGGAAAGTGACTGCTAATGGATACAAGGATTTTTTTCTTTAAAAGGGAGATGGTGATAAACTTGTTCTAAAATTGATGGTAGTGATGGTTGTACAATTCTGTAAATATACTAAAACCCACTGAATTTTACAATTTAAAATAGGTATAATGTATGGTATGTGAATTATATCTCAATTATATTTCAAAAAGAGTGACTCTACTAAACCATGTTGCCTAAGAAAACTATAGATTTTCTCTTAGAATTGGCTTTCAAAATCAAACCATGGAGGTAGCCAGATTGAATGAGATTTTATATCTCATTAAGGCTCTTCTATTCTCGAGAGTTAACTCTTTTTGAATTGGACAGAGAAAACCCTCCAAGTGCCCAGAAAATACTAGGAATGAATAGATGAATGAATAAATTAATTCATGAAAATGCTCCTTTCCCTATATTTCCAATGTTGGCCATCCAGGTTCTTTGGATTTTGGCCCCATTATGTGAAGTCTGGTATATGAGATTTTATCTCTGGATCTTTTAAAAGGTGGTGCATAACTGGCTACCAGTTATCTGCTGATTTGAAACAAAGGACTATTTCTATGTGATCATTCAGTTCAGTTCAGTTCAGTCATTCAGTCGTGTCCGACTCTCTGCGACCCCAAGGACTGCAGCACGCCAGGCCTCCCTGTCCATCACCAACTCCTGGAGTTTACTCAAACCCATGCCCATTGAGTCGGTGATGCCATCCAACCATCTGATCCTCTGTCATCCCCTTCTCCTCCCGCCTTCAATCTTTCCCAGCATCAGGGTCTTTTCAAATGAGTCAGCTCTTTGAATCAGGTGGCCAAAGTATTGGAGTTTCAGCTTCAGCATCAGTCCTTACAATGAATATTCAGGACTGATCTCCTTTAGGATGGACTGGTTGGATCTCCTTGCAGTCGAAGGGACTCTCAAGAGTCTTCTCCAACACCACAGTTCAAAAGCATCAATTCTTCGGCACTCAGCTTTTTTATAGTCCAACTCTCACATCCATACATGACTCCTGGAAAAACCATAGCCTTGACTAGACATACCTTTTTGACAAAGTAATATCTCTGCTTTTCAATATGCTATCTAGGTTCGTCATAACGTTTCTTCCAAGGAGTAAGCGTGTTTTAATTTCAAGGCTGCAGTCACCATCTGCAGTGATTTTGGAGCCCCCCAAAAATAGTCTGCCACTGTTTTCACTGTTTCCCCATCTATTTGCCATGAAATGATGGAACCGGATACCATGATCTTAGTTTTCTGAATGTTGAGTTTTAAGCCAGCTTTTTCACTGTCCTCTTTCATTTTCATCAAGAGGCTCTTTAGTTCTTCTTTACTTTCTGCCATAAGGGTGGTGTCATCTGCATATCTGAGGTTATTGATATTTCTCCGGACAATCTTGATTCCAGTTTGTGCTTCATCCAGCCCAGTGTTTTTCATGATGTACTCTGCATAGAAGTTAAATAAGCAGGGTGACAATATACAGCCTTGACATACTCCTTTCCCTATTTGGAACCAGTCTGTTGTTCCATGTCCAGTTCTAACTGTTGCTTCCTGACCTGCATACAGATTTCTCAAGAGGCAGGTCAGATGGTCTGGTATTCCCATGTCTTTCAGACTTTTCCACAGTTTATTGTGATCCACACAGTCAAAGGCTTTGGCATAGTCAATAAAGCAGAGATAGATGTTTTTCTGCAACTCTCTTGCTTTTTTGATGACCCAAGCGATGTTGGCAATTTGATCTCTGGTTCCTCTGCCTTTTCTAAAACCAGCTTGAACATCTGGAAGTTCATGGTTCACGTATGGCTGAAGCCTGGCTTGGAGAATTTTAAGCATCACTTTACTAGCGTGTGAGATGAGTGCAATTGTGCGGTAGTTTGAGCATTCTTTGGGATTGCCTTTCTTTGGGATTGGAATGAAAACTGACCTTTTCCAGTCCTGTGGCCACTTCTGAGTTTTCCAAATTTGCTGGCATATTGAGCGCAGCACTTTCACAGCATCATCTTTTGAGATCATTAGCAAGAGTTAATTCTATAAGGAACTCAGAAACTAGCCTTTTGGAATGGCAGGAACTGTAACAAACATACACTCTTGCAAACTCTGAGCTGACTTCTTCCTCAGTGTTGAATAAGGTTAGTGGACAGTAAGATAACCTTAGGGCTTCCCTGATGGCTCAGTAGATAAAGAATCCTCTTGAAATGCAGGAGTCTGCCTGCAAGGCAGGAGACCCAGGTTTGATCCCTGGGTGGGGAACATCCCCTGGAGAAGGAAATGACAACACACTTCAGGATTCTTGCTTGGGAAATCCCATGGACAGAGGAGCCTGGTGGGTTACAATCCATGCAGTCCCAAAAGAGTCAGACAGGACTGAGTCACTAAACTGCTACCAAGATAACCTTTAGAATCCTGAACTGCCTGCCATTCCAAAAACATAAACACTCCACTTATTTCCTTCTAGCACATTAAGTTAATTCCTTTTATGACCAAGATATGGCATTTGGGTATATCCTTAAGCTTGGTTCCAGGTACTTACCATGTTTTTCTCCTGACCTTTCCCAATTTGTGTGCTTTTGGGTGTCTCTAGAAAGTACTTGCTCTTTTTTATTTGAGATTGTAAAAACAGGAAAAAAGTCACATAAGATTGCCTCATTTATTTGAGCAGTCCTCTCTAATACCCCACCCCCTACCCCCTGCTTTTTATCCCACTGCTTTTCTTTTTTTTTTTTTTTTGCTTTTCTTTTTTTGCTTGCTTTTCTCTTTAGTGTGATTTGGTTACCTGTTTCTGGCTCTTTAGAGCTCTTTCAAAACTGGATTAGCAGCAGTGTAATATCAGTAACCCTTTAATTACGGGAGTAATTTTCTTTGCTTGTTTTGAACCCCAGCATTTATAGGCAGCTGCTATAAAAACCAAGTGTGACTTTTTTCCTGCTTTTACAAGTTCGGGGAACTTACAGCAAAGCTTATAGGACTTTGAACCCAATTTTTACCTTTAAAAAAGGAAAGGTCAGAGCTGAGGTAGACTTCGCTTCCATTTAAACAAAACACAGAAATCCAGTATCAGTGCTAAAGAAATCCTTTCAAGATTCTGTCATTCACCTGGGAAGAATAAATAAATCCAGTTAGAATCTGTTTATGTAGTTTTGACTTCATGGTAATCTAGTTTCTGGCCTTATATTTTCTTGACTGAGTCAGTAGTAAAATTGTGAAAACAGGAAGGAAATCAAAGGAAAGGCCTTGCTGTCCTGGGCAGTTTCCTATTCCAATCATTAGTCATGTGGCCTCTGTAATTCTGTGTGTGTGTAATTTCTCATTTACCAGTATTGAGAGACTCATAAAACTGCCTCTTTGCCATGTAGCAGGCTTAATGATTATTCGTAAGTAGTTTTAGGCACAAGGATGAAAGGTGGCCAATCCCCAGAAACTTTAAAAACTTAAATTTCTTTAGGGATATCAAACTGGTGGAAGGGAAGTTACTCTGAATTTGATTGATTAATGCCTCCAGAAATTACATTTTCTAAATGCAGAGCTTGTGTTGACAAGTTTAAGCTAGATACAGAAGTGGGCTTTCCAGGTGGCGCTGGTGGTAAAGAACCCACCTGCCAATGCAGGAAACATGAGAGATGCGACTTCAATCCCTGGGTCAGGAAGATAGCCTGGAGGAGGGCATGGCAACCCACTCCAGTATTCTTGCCTGGAGAATTCCATGGACAGAGGAGCCTGTTAGGCTATAGAGTCCACAGGGTCACAAGAGTCAGACGGGACTGAAGTGACTTAGCATGCAAAGGTGTCTCAGAATTGGGGGTTTACCGTTTAGCATACTAATGCCAAAGGCTTGAATTTCCAAGGAGGGCCTCCAACACAAATCTAGGTGGAAGGACCTTAATTTCTTTTCTAACAGGCAGATGTTGAGACTTTACAATTTTCAGATGATTCAATTTAGTGGCAACGTTTTATCCACTACTGAGTGTGTGATCTTCTGTATGTGTAGGCATTGCCAACCTCAAAGTGACTGTCTAGGAACTAACCAAAGACAAAGGAAGGAACAATGTAGGGCTTTTTTTTTTTTTTGGAAGGGGCTGAGGGTGAGGGAATTTGTTGGGGGGTCACTGAGGCAAGGAAGTAGATAAAGCCCAGAAGACCAGCAACATTCTTGATTCATTCTTGGTACAAACAATGTGTTTCAGGTTTTTTACTGTGGGTAAATGGGGAACAGTTCCTTCCTGCCCCACAAGGTATGTTAACATTTGTCAGTTCTAGTGATTTGGACAGAATAAATGGATTTCCTAATCTTGGGAAGTGTGATGGTACATTAATCTGTTTTTAACCTTAGACTAAAAGACAGGACACACACATACCATTTAATCACATACTACAGTAAAATTCTTTGAACAAGTTCTTTAAACCAAAGAGTTGGAATTCTTAAAGATACTCAATGCATAGTTCCAATTCACTTATTCATATATCCACTCACTTATTCAACAGAAGTTTTATTGGACGCCTGTTCTGTGCTAGGCAGTACTGAGCCATCACAGATACGGTCTCTGACGCCAAGGAGTTGACAATCTAGACCAGTCAGTAGGGAGTTAAAAAAAAAAATCTGGCCTGTTTGCTACTGCGGTTGCATCGGGTTAAGGATCAGTCTCTTTGCTACTGCGGTTGCATCGGCTTAAGGATCAGTCTCTCCAATTCGCCCACGTGGTCCTGGCAGGTAAGTGTGGGTGTGAGCGGTGTGGCTGTGGCTCCTGGTGTTTGGGGAGTGTGAGAGCGCACGTGTGTCAGAATGGTGCGTGTCACAGTGCGCGTGCAGCTGTCGGCGTGGCACGCGTCTCCATAGCGGAGGGAGCCTGGCAGTGTAGGCTGCGGGAGGCGTGTGTCTCCCACCCGGGTTACCGGAGGCGACGCGGGAACCACCCGGCGGCGCGATTGTGAGTGCGCGCGAGGGCGCGCACACGCGCGCCCGTACGGGGGAGGGGCGCGCCGCGCTGGCAGCGCCGCGCGCAGGCGCAGAGGACTGAACCCGGGCTGCTGCCGCCGCAGAGCGCCGGGGGCGGGAGGAGTGAACGAAGAAGGCCATGGCTGCCGCCGGCTGCTAAGGAGCTCGGCCCGCGAGCGCCTGCCGCCGCGGACGATGGTGACCGCACGGGTCGGGCTGCTGCCGCCTCCGCTGCCGCCGCCTCCCGAGACGCAGCATCCAAGGCCCGGCGCGGAGAAGCCGCCGCTGTGAGCCGCGCCGTCCCGGCCCCTGCTGCCGCCGCCCGAGAAGAGCGGGAGGGCAGGCGAGCGAGAGAGCCTGGGAGTTGCGGAGCCCTTCTGTCCGCCGGCGGCGCCTCTCCTGGGGAGGGAGGCCTCAGCCTGAGGTGAACGAGCCGTCCGCCCGGGTCGGCCCCTTCTTCTCCCGGCGCCCTCGCCCGCATCCTGCATCCTCTCTTCTCCCCCTCCCCCGTCCCTCCTCACTCCCTTCCTCCATCCCGTCGCCAGCTCGGTCCTCTTCTCCCCCTTCGCCCCTTTCCCCGTTCGCCGCCTTCCTCTCTCCCTCCTCGTCCCCACTTCACCCGCAGCGCCCCCTCCTTCCCAGCCGCCAGCCCCTCCCTCGGCCCTCCTGGCCCCCGCTTCGGCTCTCTCCGGCTCTGTCCTCCCCTTCCGGGGCCCCGGTCAGAGCGCCCTTTCCCAGCTCCGGGGCCTTCCCCGGCTCCTCTCTAACCTCCACCCTCCTGGAGAGAGCCCTCGTCTCCCCAGCATTCCTAAGATGCCCCTGCTCTGAGCGCTGCCCCATCGCCTCCCAGGACCCCTTTTAGGGCCTTTTCCAAGCCCCTCTGAGCTGCCCCCTTTCCAGCTGCTCCTTTCCAGCGCTTTTCCTCCAGTTCCCACGTCCAACTTTCGGTCTTTTGCGTCTTTGTCCACTTGGCTCACGAGGTTCCCTCCCTCTCTTATTTCACCCTACTCTTCTTTGCTTTACGCAGCCCCAAACTCGGCCCCCCCCCCCTTTCATTCGGTTTGAGGTGGTTTTGGGGTGCAGAAAGCCCTGCCAAGTCATTCTTCAAATGGGGACCCATTTGCACTATATCATGTCTGTCAGCCCTTTTTTACAGTATGAGCGGTCCTCATCCTTTCCTTTTTGTTCCCTTCGCTGCTATTCTCGTTCGCCAGGCCTTCTGCATCCCTCTCCACTTGCTTTTCTCAACCAAGGATCCCAAGACCCTTGCCCGCCCTTTGGGAATAGATCCCCTTTCTGTTCAGGGATGAAGAACTTCGCCTGCGTCTTGCTTCAGAATCTTTTTGGTGCGTGGCGCGGCGGAACCAGCATCCTTGGCCAGAGGGGAGGGGAGCTCCCTGGCACGGGCCTCTTTACTGGCAGAGTTTTTGTGGACGTAATCCCCTAGCCCCGCGGCGGCCGCGGCCCCGCTGCTGCTGCGCTGCTGGCTTTGCAGCGAGCTGGGCTGGGGTTACTATAGTTCAAACGCGGCTGAGGTCAGCAGGCGTGGGGGGCGGGGGAGGCGGAGCGGGGAGAGAGGAAGGGGGCTCTGCTGTGAGAAGGCATCAAAGATTAATGGATGGCTTTGCATCGCAGTCAGCAGTAAACAGGAAACTACTTTGAAAGCAAAGGAGAGGGACTGTGTGTCTTTTTATTTTTTAAAATACGGACTGTGTAGTTCTGGTGAATCTTGAATCTTGCCCAAAGGATGAGCTGTTGGTGCTGCAGTCGTGACCCAGGCTGAGCGCCCAATGGCAGAGATAGCAGTTTTTTATTTCCTCTGTCTGCCTGCTTAAGTTGAAAGATGGCCCTTGTATGCAGAGTGGATTCCCAGAGTGGAAGTTTGCTGATTTGGAGATGACCAGAAACCACAGAACCGCTAGTAGTTTACGTGGAAATCAGGTACATACACAGTTAGTTAGCAATGACTGGGAGTGGGAAGGATCAGCTATATTTAAAACGTGTTGCCAATGCTTATGTAAGAAGTGCGTTCTTCTCCCCGGTATTTGAGTTTTTGGCTGAGTTTACTTACGGTTTTAGGCTTTAGCTCTGCTCTCGAACATTTTCAGGGCTTACCATCCTAACATCCGGAGAGCCAGAAAATGTCTTTCTTATTAAGATTGGCCTTAGCTGATGGTAGAATCCCCCCCCCCCCCCAAATTGGATTGGACAGAGAAAGGAGAGTGATGGTGAATGATAGTTTTTTGTTTTTCTCCTTATGCTGAGGAGGAAAGGTGTAAAAACTTTCCGAGTTATCTAATATTGTACTGAATAATTTAAAATCGGGTTATAAGGCGTTCTTATTTTTGTTTTTTCTAGGAGATGTGAATTCTGTTCCCTTTTTGGGTAAGAACATTTTCATTTCTTATTTTTTAGCATAATTCTTCAGCTGATGAGAAGAGCTCTGACGTTAAAAACTTATATTTCTCATATTGTTGATGATTTGTTTGATTTCTTCATATTCAAAACTAAAATGTAGTATTTTCTGAAAGTGTAGAATGAGGTCCCCAGTGTATCCTAAACCACAAAAGTGAACGATGACTTGTGCAACGTTATGCTGGTACAGGACATTCTTGTGTTCCTAGGTAGCAATTTGCTGCTTCCAAGCCTAGGAATGTCATTTAATGAAATCCTGTGGTCCTGTTTTTCGTTAGCTTTTGTTGAGCCTTTCTTTTTCTGTTACTGGAAAGGGATGGATTTTTTTTTTTTTAAAGCTGTTTTACTGTGTAAAGCATCTTTGAGCCACATTTAGTTTTCATTACTTTCAGAGACAATTTGTCAGAGTGTTACTTTCTCAGTTCTTTCCACATTTCAAGGAGGAAATTTAAAAATGCACAGAAGGCAAAATGTACATAACTGAACAAGGCAGGGAGTATTTCATATATTTGGCTTTAGAGAGTGTCAAGCCTTTGAATTTTCTTTGCCTTCAGCTCTTCTGTTTATTTTTGATGGTTAGTTGATCTTGTTTGGTTTTAGGAGAATTTTGAGCTTCCTCTGACTTAGAATATGCTCCCTAGCTCTGTTTAACAAGTCTTAGAAAAAGATAAATTAGGCTTGAACCAAACATCTTAGAGAAGGCTCCATTTTTACTTACTTCATGTTTTTAATTTAGTCTTTTGGCAGATGTGAGTGATTTGGTACATGTGACTAATTTCAGGTTTCAACAAATAAAATATATTTCAACATTTTGTTTAGCTGTTAGTTTAGTGTGTGGAGCTCGAGGGTAGTGTATGGTATTTATTTGTAATGGTCACACCCTATCATGTGGCATTTCTATGAAGAATGGTCCACAATGGTTCCCCCACCCCACCTTTTTCTTTCCATAGCTCTTGTGGGTAGCATTTTAGATTCAGCTTTCTATGTATTAAATTTGTTTTCTCCACGTCCCTATACATGGCCAGCTTGCCAATGACTTACTGAAATGTCCCTCACATACAGAAATAAATGAAACATTTCGTAAGCAATGTATTTGTTGTTAAAGAGGATATTTTGTTCCATCCAGGCAGTAGAGTTTAGGTGTCTGTCTTGGATGTTCTTCTGTTAACAGTAGGTTTAGGGACCCAAGATTTTCTTTTTATTCTTGTTCCGTTTGTGTTCTGTTCTTGTCCCATTTGTGTTCTTGTCTGTTTGTGAAGTAGTGGTATATAAGGGGAAGCATATACCATTCTGCTAATGGCCTTCTTTTGTAATAGAAGTATGGTCCTATGTAAGAATTAGGGAGTTTTTTTTCCCCTTAGCATTTCGGATCTTGATTTCTAATGCAGGATTGGTATTTTGTTTAGTTTTTTTTTTCTTTACCCCTTTAAGAGCTATGATAAATAGTGAAACTGGGCACTTTTAAAAACAAGAAAACATTAAAAACATACGAAGGCTCTAAGTGAGATGAATATGGACCACAGATATTAACTCAGTAATTGTCCCTTTTTTTGTTAATTACAAAAGCAGTATTGATTCATATTGGAATATAAAATATGGAAAGATAGCTACTTTTCCATTACTGAATAAAGCCTGTCAGTGACATTTTTATTTTGGTACATGGTAATTTTCACACGTGACTGGTGGTTTGTGAGAAAAAAAAAAATGTTATCATTTATGTACTTTGAAACGAACTCCCAATAGTGCACTAAGTTATCAGGTTGACCACCAGAGTAAGTAGTTACTTCCTGTGTATTTCCTTAAGTTATCCAGATAGCTTAGGCACATTATATTACACTTTTCCTAATAATATATGGGTATAGTGAAACATTTGTCAAACAGAAAAAGATAGAGGGGAATAAAAATCATCCCAGGGCCACTGGTGAAAGGATGTTAATGTGAATATTTCCTAGAATTTTTTTTCTTAATAATATCATGAGCTTTGAGAAATTTAGGCTCCTAAACGGTATAATTTGTAATAAATGTTGATTCGAGATTTTATTTTTCAGTGCTTTTTTTTTCTCCTTAGGACACAGCTATTTGGTTATGATTCTCTGACAATATTCTGTTTAAAAAATTTTTTTTCTTGAAGTAGAGTTGATTTATAATGTGTTAGCTTCAGGTGTACGGCACAGTGAGTTAGTTATACATGTATGTAAATTCATTCTTTTTTTAGATTTTTTTTCCCCATATAGACTGTTAGAGAATTTTGAGAATATAGAGTTCCCTGCGCTGTGCAGTAAGTCCACGTTAGTTATCTGTTTTCTATGTAACAATATGTCAGTCCCAATCTCCCAGTTTATCCCTCCCCTCCATTTCTTATGGACGAAAATTATTAAAGCAGTCTTGTTTATTTAAAGTAATCAGAATTACAGTATTTATTTATAAAAATGTTAATTTTGCATAATTGGTAGAACATGCGTAACATTTGAGTAGTGGGAATGATATATAATAAAGCAGTTTAGTGATGGAAAAACTTATATTAATGGTGTGCCAAACTGAGCAGCATTTTCCCCCCAACTATCTGAGCTAGGAAGCTATGAAAATTAGAGGGTGAAATGGAAATACTGACAAATATTTAACCATAGCATAGCAATCTGTCACTATAATTTTCTTTGGAAATAAATGTTTTCATTTGTCCTGTAATGTCTGAAATTACTGCCAAAGCTAGAAGTGTATTTTGCTTTCTCAGCAAAGTTCTTAAAAGGATATTGTCAGAGCCAACAATCTAGAATTACCGTTACTCCTAAAATTATCCTTTACCACTTCTGTCTTCTTTTCTGTAATTCCTTGGATTAATTTGCAGCTCTATCGTATAAAGCAGTATTGCACTAGGTTGTCCTTTATATAGTAGATTGTCTGGCAGATCTTTCGTTTCCTTCCTTCCTGTTTTTTTTTTTTTTAAGCCCCCCATTCACCACTGCTCATCAACAGCTAGGCAAAGACAGAGGCTACAGACTCACAATGCCTGACTTCTTCCATGTGCCAGCATGTCTGTGTGTCACAGGGAAGAATTTGATGAGCTTTTTCCTACTTTGAAAGCAGATGGTGGGAATTTCATACTAAGAGGTTTTTTTTTTTTCTTCCCTTCAAGATGTATTTATTTATTTATTGGGCTCTGTTGGGTCTTTGTTGCTGTGTGCAGGATTTCTCTCGTTGCAGTGCATAGGCTTCTCTTATTGCAGAGCACAGGCTATAGAGCACGTGGGCTTAGTTGCCCCGTGGCGTGTGGGCTCTTCCTGGACCAGGGATCGAACTGGTGTCCCCTGCATTGCAAGCTGGACTCTTAATCACTGGACCACCAGGGAAGCCCTGAAAGTTTAATGATACAAGGAGATAGTATTGCAAAGCATGTTGCCTTTACCTATATCTTGAGTTCTCTGCATTGTATCTGTATCATGTAAATTGAGTACTTCAGTTTTGATTTTAAGTAATAAGAAACAGGATAGACGGTGAGATGCTATATACTCAATGTGCAGTTATTAAACTTTTATTAAATAGCTTATGCTTTTTCAAGTAATAACTTTAAAATTTGCTCTCTTTTAAAAAAGCTGCATAAATCTCAAGGAATTTTATAGGAGTGAATTTTCCTTCTCAAGATAATTGGACAAAGGCTACAGTATAGGCTGTTTTGTTAAGTGCCTAGATTTGGAATTAGAAGCTTTTTAAAAAACAAAGTTTGAGGCCCGAACATTTCCTCAGAGCCTTCAAAAGTTGAGCAGACCCAAGAGAGTCCATGTGAAAACATAATAGAAAGCTTATTTCCTAAATATCTGGAAGTAGTAGATGTGTCTAAGGAGCTTTTTACATTATAACATAGTTTTTGTAGTATGTGATCCATTAGACTCATAAAAGGATATCTAAAAGCTGTTTGAGGTGACTCCCTTTTTTATATTGTATCTCCTGAATTTTAGGTCTGCTCCAAGAAAAAACATGGCTGCCAAGGAGAAACTGGAGGCAGTGCTGAACGTGGCCCTGCGGGTGCCGAGCATCATGCTGCTGGATGTCCTCTACCGCTGGGATGTCAGCTCCTTCTTCCAGCAGATTCAAAGAAGTAGCCTCAATAACAACCCTCTTTTCCAGTACAAGTATTTGGCTCTCAATATGCATTATGTAGGTAAGTGTCTCCATCCTGTTTCCTAAGCTTTTAGTGAGCGTTCTGATTTATGTCTTTGTATACTCTTTCATTTGGGTAAAATCATGTCCTTTTACATTGAAGTGACAAGGATACAGTCGTTGATGAATGTTTATGAATCATGTTTATAGTCTTATTTGCTTCACAATTGCATATGAATTATTAGTGGTAGAGGAAAATAGAGCTGGATTTATTTTGCTGTGAAATAAATTTTGATGAAGCTGGAAAGCAGAAGAAAGCATTTGTTATTTTTTTAATTTATTTTTTGCTTCTGGTTTATTAGGTGTAATTGACATGTATAAAAGAAAACATGTATTAGATTTTAATACAGTGAAGTTAAAAAACGGGAAATAACCTTTCCAGACATTTGCTGTGCTGTGCTCATTCGTGTCCAACTCATTTGGTGACCCCATGGACTGTAGCCTGCCACGCTTCTCTGTCCATGGAATTTTCCAGGCAGGAATATTGGGCTCGGTTGCCATGTCCTACTCCAGGGGATGTTCCCAACCCAGGGATCAAGCCTGTGTCTCTTGCGTCTCCTGCATTGGCTGTGGATTCTTTACCACTGTGCCACCTGGGAAGCCCTTTCTAGACATTTGGCCTCTTAAAACTTGTCATTAATTTGGGTAGTAATTTTGGTAGTAATTCAGAATGTAAGCTTTTTTTTTTTTTAGATTATTTATTTATTTATTTTTGGTTACGCTGGGTCTTCATTGCTGCCTTCAGACTTTCTCTAGTTGCACGGAGCAGTGGCTTCTCTTGTTGCGGGCCACAGGCTGTAGGTACATAGGCTTCAGTAGTTGTGGCTTGTAGGCTTTAGAGCTTGGGCTCAGTAGTCGTGGCTCATGAGCTTAGTTGCTCCTCGGTATGTGGAATATTCCCAGACCAGGGATCAAACCTGTGTCTCCTGGTTTGGCAGGCAGATTCTTATCCATTGTAGTACCAGGGAAGTCCAGAAAGTAAGCAATATTCTTTATTCTTCCAAAACATTAATATCATTTGAAGGTAAAGTATTCATTTCAGTTAAATGAAATGTGGAAAATTATATCATAATATTTTTTTAAAAGTGCTTGAAATATATAATTGATATGATTTGTTTTGAATCAGTGGTAGAAGTAGTGTGAAGAGGTTTAAGAAATTAAAGTCAAGATATACAGGCAGGGGACTTCCCTGGAGGTCCAGTTTTAAGATACTGAGCTTCCACTGCAGAGGGCATGGGTTTGATCCCTGGTCAGGGAAAATTCCTCATGCTATGGAGTATGGCCAAAAATTAAAAAATTAGAAAGCAGATAAAGTCCATCTAGAATAAAAGTCATGATTCTTAATTTTTAGGTTAATTTTTGTTTTATATGTAATAATAGCGATAGTATATTTTCGTTAACATCGGTAACTCAAGATGTGGCTTGAATGATGTGCTGCAGTGGTTTTATTAATATTTTTTTTTATTAGAATTGCCTATCAACAAGTATATCTTTTTTAAAATTTGAAGGTTATCTTTTATAAAATTGTTAAGAGTTGTCCTGTCTCTGAGATTTATTTTTTATCTATAAAAGAACTTTCTAGGTGTCAAAGCTTAGTCCTGAGAACCCCTGATAGCTCTGAGAGATTACCAAGTAAGTCATTGTGGGAAGGAGTCTGGTTCAGTAGGAAAGACTGCACTGGAGACAGAACATCTGAGCCCTCTCAGTTGTACTCAGTACTCTCAGCTCTCTCAGTTGGTACTACCTTGAAGCCTCTGAAATGAGAAGGTTCTTTTATGCTGCAAAATACTAATTCTCAGCCCTTTGTTAAAGGTTTGTATATTAGTCAGTTTATGGAAAATAATTTCAGTCTATTGTAGAAGAACAATTGGGTACTTGGTTTAGATATTTTTTCGCTTAATCCAGCAAAAGTAGTTCGTTCTGTGGTCTTAAAAATGTGCTTATCACATGCATTATTTTTTAATATATTGAAGTATTTATTATAAAAACAGCTACCTAATAACAGAAACATTCATTTTAGAAGTTGTATGGGTCCTCGTACAGTTGCAGTTCATACTCTTTGGCTTTGGGAACTCTACTGAGCCTTCTTAAATACACTTATTATGTGCTATGGTAGAGTAAGCTCAATGATTGCACAAGTAGGTATTTTCAGCTTGAACAGATTTTTGGTTACAGTAACCTCTGTGTCAGAGCATTATGTAGTGTTTATGTAATGTTCCAGTTTACAGAATTTCACCCTTAAATGGATTTTAGAAATTGTAATTTATGTTCAGAAACCAAAGAGCATAAAAAGTATATAGTGAAAAGTGCCTTCCTCCTATCTCTGTTCCTCATCTACTGAGTTCTCACTTTGAGTCCCAACGAGTAGCTGTTTTTATTTTCTTGTGCATAATTCTGGAGATATTTTATGCATGTGTAAGTAAATATAAAGATAAATTGATATATAAATGATAAAAATATAAATATCTTTCCTCTTTTTTAGTACAGATGATAACATAGAACATTACTCATTTGAACCTTTTGTTTGTTTTAACTTAATGATGTATCATAGAGCCATGTTATTTTTAGGTATTCACTGTTTTTTCATGCTGACACATTCTGATCTGCCAGATCTTAAGATTCTGATGAACTGTTGAGACCTCACTTTGTTCCCCAGCCCTCCAGTTCTGTTTCATAGGGGCATAGTACTCTTGTATGACTGTACCATAATTTATTGCATGAATTACTTCAGTGGAGGACATTATAGATAGCTTCTGTCTTCTACTGTTTCGTTCATTGTTGTACTAAATAGTTTTGTATAGCTATCATTTCAACAGGTGCAAAGATAGCCATGGGATGAGTTATTAGAAGTGATTCTGCTGGGTTAAAGAGTATATATACATTGGGACTGTTGATTGATACTGCTCTCTATAGACTATTTTGTACCTACATTTGTTGACAGTTCCTGAAATCCTACATCCTTATCAAAACAGTATTATCAAACTAATATTTGGTTGTTCAGTGGGCTTCTCTGATGGCTCAGCAGGTAAAGAGTTCTCCTGCAATGCAGGAGACACAGGAGACGCGGGTTTCATCCCTGAGTTGGGAAGAGATCCCCTGGATGAGGAAAATGGCAACCCACTCTAGTATTCTTGCCTGAAAAGTCCCATGGACAGAGGAGCCTGGCGGGCTACAATCCAAAGGGTTGCAGGGTCAGACATGACTGAACTAGTAAATATGATACGGCATGTAGGTGAAAAATGGTTATTTTTAAATGTAGCTTTAATTTGTGTTTCTCTTATGAATGAGATTGAATTTATTCATGTGTTTAAAAAATTTGTAATTTCCTCCTTTGAGAGTTGTCAGTACCTGTCCCTTGCTCACTTTTCTATGGGACTGTTAGCCTTTTCTTACTAGTTGGTGGGGTTTGATATATGTTAGGGAAATAAGCCCTGTGTGATGAGTTGGAATTTTTTCCAATTTCAGTTCTCTTGATTTTGCTAAAGATATTCTTGACATGCAAGATTTGTTTTTAATGTAATTTATCATTTTTTCTTTCATATAGCTTTAGGATTTTTAATCAATTAAAAAAGCCTTCTCTGTTCTTAAGTGTATAAAGATGTATGTCATGTTTTATTGCATTCTTTTTGTTGTTTGATTTTTGCATTTAAATCTTTGCTGCATTTAGAATTTATCTGCCTTTACAGGGTGTCTTTTTCCATTTCTGAACTTTTTTCCTGTTCATTTCTTATTATTGAGGGTTTAGATTTTATTTTACTGTCTGACAGAGCTAGTCTCGTTTTCTTTATTTCCCTCTCTGAGTTTTTTTTTTTTTTTTGGTTGTTTGTTAGTTTTCTATATGAACTTCACAATTATTAAATCTTCCAAACACAGCCCTGTTGACCTGTTTGCTGAGATTGCTTATTATTAAAAGTTAAGTTAGCATGAAGAGAGAGCTTAAGGGTGCTAACCCTTCTTTAGGAAAGAACACAAGAGACTTACTATGTTCATGATTTCTTTTGCGTTCTTTTGGAGTGTTTTAAAGTTTTCGTTATATAGACCTTAGACTTTTATGTTTCAGTTCATTCCTAAGTTTTGTTTTATTTTTTTTACTGTTGTGAGTTTTTTTCCTCCTTATATCCTGTAATTGTTATTAAGAGCTTAAAAATCAAGGTGGGGAGTGTTAATAATTGTGTTAATGGAGTATAATTGTACCTTTGAAATTAGAAGCTTTCCAGTGTAGGTCCTGTCTGAGGACAGCAGAGAGAGTAACTATCCAGATGTTAATTATAGAACTGTTTGCAGGGTGTGGGATATATAAAGGAGAATAGAAATAATATTGAAAAGGAAGAATAGGGCCATTTGTGAAAAGCCCTAAATGCAAATGTTAGATATTGTGCTTAACTTGATAGATAGTGGTGGGTCAGTAAGGGATTTAGAGCAGATGAGCTGCATCTTAAGATTGGTTAGGCAGTGTTGAATAGGATAGGATAGTGGATTGGGGAGGGGAGAAACTGGAGGATAGAAGACCATTTAGGATTTTTGGCAACTGGTAATGAGATCCAGAGCTAGCATGGTAGCAGTTGCAAAGATAAGAGTGGATATGAGAATAGTTCTGTTGTAACTACGATCACTAAAATCATTAATGACCTAAAAGGTAAAACTCAAAACTTCATTTGTATCCCTGTTTTGCATACCTTTCCATGTTTGTGAAACTGTTAACCATGATCTCCTTCTTAAAAATCTTTCTGAATTCTTCTAGATTTTTAATCATTCCTTCTGAGTCTTTTGCTGTATCTTTGGAATCCTTCTTTAGTGTTGATATTCCTAGGATTTAATTTTCATATTTTGCTGTTGGGGTGGCTTCACATAGTTTTGGCTACAAATCTCTATCTCCAGTTTTCACTGCTTTTGACCTCTTTAGTCTCCATTATTGTTCCTCCCATTTGATCGCATGGTATTCAGTTCATACCTCCACCGTGGTACTTACTACATTCTAAGGGTCCATAAGCCTAGCTTTCTTCCCAACTAGATAGTTAGCTCCCTTAAGGTAGGAATGGTGTCGTCTCTTATCTCAGTATTACCAGTACCTAACTAATGCCTGGTGATGAATAAATGATTTCTAACTATCATCAGCTCTCTCAGCCTAAATATTTCACAAGCACCTCAACTTATCACTTACCTCATCACCTGTACTTAACCTCAAGCCTCTGCCGCCTTATGTATTTCCTGTCTTTACAAAGCCGTCTTCTCAGTTACCCATGATGGAAACATCAGAACCATTTTCACTTCCTTTTTCTCAACCATTCACCAGTAGATCACCATTAAGACCTATTTAAGTATATATCTCATAAATGACCCTGTCAACTTCATATCCAAAGCTACTATTTTATTCCATGTCCTCATTCTTTTTTCTCCACTACTAAAATAACCCTTTAAATAGCAGAAATTCTTGTATTTCTTTAGGAAGGTTCACCAGTGTTATTTTAAGCAGATCATTATTTTTAAATGCTGCTAGTCTTGCTTTTTTTAATTACAAATTACTGTTGAGTTAGCTTTATCATGGGGGTGGCAGAGGATGAGATGGTTGGATGGCATCACTGACTCAATGGACACGAGTTTGAGCAAACTCCTAGAGATAGTGAAGGACAGGGAAGCCTGGTGTACTGCAGTTCATAGGATTGCAAAGAGTCAGACACGACTTAGCAACTGAACAACAACAAAGCTTCATCATTATCAATTTAGTTTGTTTTGGTTGGTTCAGTTAATCCTGTAGTCTGAATAATGATGCATATTTGCATCAGCAGTAGTTTTATATTTTTCAAATAATTAGATGATGTATACAGTTGACCCTTGAACTCTGTAGGAACCACAGGTTCGGAAGGCTGACTGTAAAGTTATACTCAGGTTTTATACCATGAGGAGGGCTTGGTGCTCCTGATCCCTGCATTGTTTGAGGATCAACTGTTTATTGTAGTTCAGATGATTTAGTCATACAGCTCTTAATACATCAGCATAAGTATTAATGATCTCTCAAAAATCTTCTTGTGCAATATATTTTATCAGTTAGTTTTTCACTGGAATGTGAAAATGGGTATATAGGTGAACCATAGGGTTTTTGTTACTGTTTTGTTTTTTGTTTTCTTACCTCACCTACATGTTTTTCATTTTCTTACCTCACCTATATGGTATTAAAAGGATCTGAGAACATAAGCCCAGGCTAAACTCCTAAATTGTTGTTCAGTCACCCAGTCATGTCCGACTCTGTGCGACCCCATGGACTGCAGCACACCAGGCCTCCCCGTCCCTCACCATCTCCTGGAGTTTGCCCAAGTTCATGTCCATTGCATCGTGATGCCGTCCAGCTGTCTCATCCTAAGTTAGTTAGCGTTAGTCACTCAGTCGTGTCCGACTCTTTGTGACCCCATGGGGTGTAGCCTGCCAGGTTCCTCTCTCCATGGAATTCTATAGGCAAGAATCCTGGAGTGGGTAGTCATGCCCTTCTCCAGGGGAATCTTCCCAACCCAGAAACCGAACCCGGGTCTCCTGCACTGTAGGTGGTTTCATTACTGTCTGAGCCACCAGCTCTATCAGCAGCATCTCCCAGTACCCTCCTAATACTCTTTCTACTTACACCAAAATCTAGTCTGGTCTACAGTTTCCTGTCTCCTGAAAATTTCCTCTGTACTTTGGTTTTCAGACCTGCTGTTGCTGTTCTCTTAGAGCGTTCCCCCTTCCTCTTAGCCTGGTAAAGATCCATGTACCCTTTGAGGTCCAGGTCAAGCAGTCACCTAACCATAGCCCTTTTAAGTTTTGTTTATGAAACTACCAAGGATCTATCACACTTTTATCCTTGTTTGTTTTTTCATGAGACTGTGATTTCTTTTTCTTCTTGGATTTTCCATGCCTACGAGTGCATCTGGATCATACTTTACACATACTAATGTTGATTGATTGAATGACTGAATAATTGAAAGAATGAAATGAATATGTTCAGTCTAGAGAATTTGGCAGCTGATTTTATGAGATACACCGGAGAAGGGAAAGATAAGGATATCTGGAAAGGAAAATGATAGTTTATTAAATGTCAGAAAATCTAAGGATATGTTTGATGCAATAAGTAGACTGATTAGACAATCCTTCAGCCACAAACAGTAAAAATGCTTGCTAAATACAATAAACATCCTTTTAAATACTTGTTAAGTCCCATGAGAAAGAGATTAACAAAATTAATTGGAGGAAATTATTTTACAAAATGAAAAGCAAATAGAAATATGTATCTCTGTCTTCCCTTGGATGGTTCTTGAAGTTAGGATGTGTGGAAAACATGTAGTGCCTAGCACAGCTCCTGTTTCTTAAACTTTAGGCATGATCGACTCAGCATGAGGGACACATTAGGTGCTAAGAAGGGATGGATGTCTGTGCCCTAATGAAGACTCATTCATGAGAGGACATTAAGCCAGGTTCAGATTTTTGCAAGATGTTTAATGTTAGACTGAGAGGTTAAAGTGTTAGTCATTCAGTTGTGTCTAACTCTTTGTGACCCTATGGACTATAGTTCGTCAGGCTTCTCTGTCCATGGAATTCTCCAGGCAAGAATACTGGAGTGGGTAGCTAGTCCCTTCTCCAGGGGATCTTCCTGACCCAGGGATTGAACCTGGTCTCCTGCATTGCAGGCAGATTCTTTAAAACATTTGAAAGTTTTAGAGCAGGAGTTGTCTAAAGGAAAGAAAGCGATGGTTTTGGGAATATTACCCTGGTAACAAAGCATAGGATGGATGAGAAGCAGAAGACACTGAAAGATAGATAGCAGTCAGCATATATTATTGTATTACAGAAAGGGTTAGGTAGGGGCATATGGACTAGAAAGGAAGGGTAACATATGAGAGACTTAGTGGGACTGGGTGATCACAGGTGACTCAGGTTTGAGTCAGAGTGAATGGAGGGGGAGTTGAGTCAGCCTGTTGAGGGAGGAGGATGGGAACTCAGTTTGTACTCCTATATGGGAACATTTAAGTGGACTTCATCTCAGATATCATGAGCCATAATTGTCTAGTTAGAATATGCAATGATTAAGGTTTTTATGCTTATGTAGTAGGTTCTCAGAACTACTGTTGTATCATCTAGAATGGTATATTTGAAGCAGGAAAATAGATTCTTTGAGTTAGATACTTACATAAAGAGTAGAAATTATTCAGAAACTGAATTTCCTATGTTCACTTGAGAAGGGTGAAAAGAAAATAGAGGGGAGAATTATTTAGAGGGTAAATGGAAATCCATGTCACAGAGCCAAAGAATAATAGATTTGAGGGTAGTTGTTGCTTCAGGTGCTGGGGCAAGGATTTAAATAGGAGTCTTAGATTTGACTTAAATTTGAGTCTTAGACTTGACTCCTATTTAGTAGGTAATTGTTGACTTCCAAGTTTCTTTAGAGAAAGCAAACAGGGGTTTGTAGAGGATCTAAGATTGTAAAGGGTAAAGAGGGAATAATAGTTAGAAATTAGAGGCTTTGGTACAGATAGTTTATAACATTTGTCATTGGAATGAAAAAAAGGTAATAGGAAAAGGAGAAATGAGTGTGGTGAGGAGTTTTTCTTTACGACTAGGGAAAAGAGCCCTGCACATTCTTTGAGAGATGATGATGGTGTCAGAGGAATGATTGAAGACAGAAGATAGAGGGTCTTTCGGAGTTGGAGAAGTAAGGTCTGAGTCACACCGAGGTGCAGTGGTAGGGGGACACTAAGACCCCCTGTTCCTCCTCTGGGACTAGAGAATGAGACAGTTGGTGTAGAGGAGACAAGGAGACAAGGAAAGGTAGTTGATGAGGGGAACCCCATTGCACTTTTGTGTGATATATTCAATTTTAAAGTAGAAAAACCTACAAAGGAAGTGAAAAATGCTTTATATTTTCCATAGAAAAATCCATAGTGGTTTTACTATGCTAAGCTTGCTTTGGTAGTGAAGTAAAAAACCTCAAAGTTGTTGAAACCTAATTGGAAAGTAATTTACTTCAAGCTCTTTTTATTAGTGTAATTAACTGAAAGACTAAATTAGAATTGAATTTTATTTATATCTCTCTTCACTTCTACTACAGGTTATATCTTGAGTGTTGTGCTACTAACCTTGCCCAGGCAGCATCTGGTTCAGCTTTATCTATATTTTTTGACGGCCCTGCTCCTCTATGCTGGACATCAAATCTCCAGGTAAGAAGGTTGACCCATTTTTGAAATGTATGCCTAAATTTAAAGTTTTCCTTTACCAGTAAAATACTTTTCATGAACACTGTTAGGAAGCTGAGGCTTTGATAGGTATCCCAAACATTTTTTTTTAATTGATAACTTGTTTTCTAAATAAATATCTTACAGGATTAGTAGCTGGGGTTGTGTCTCAAATTTTATTTCTGCTTTTACAAATGGTCTTACTGTGAAATGGACCATAAGGGTATGTTTACAAAAATACCCATGAGCTTTTCTATATAACCTGAGAAAAGAAATTTCCAAAGACAGGCTGCAGGAACTATAGCAATTATGGATTTCATTGCTTTCATTATTTTAGGAAGTTACTTTATGATGCCTGAGAATCAGTGTAAGGTGCGACCTTGTATATAGTCGATGATTTCATGAGGTTATTTGTGTAGGTCGGAACGTCTGTTTGTCTTGGTCTCCTCGTCCTAAATTTGAAGACTGGTCTGCCAGAAGAATATGAGCTTCCAATCTTGAAACAATAATAATAAATTACAAGTGTACCAAAAGCCCATACCATAAATGTAGTGGAGTATAATAAATTTTGTGGGTGCGGGTATAATATTTCTTTTGTTTTGATTGAAATGTATAACTAACAAAGTGTACTCCCAGTTATAAGAAGAGTGGCACTTACTTTACATATATAACAGGATGTAATTTTCTAGAGGTTCGAAACATAGATTTTGGTGTAGGCTTGAAATTTAATCTTAGAAATAGCATTTTTATATTACTGGAATTGATTGGTTGACTTTTTAAAAACCTTTTTCCCCCCATGATTATAAAATTACACTCATCGCTGTAGGCAGTTTATTCAGAAAATTTAAAGGCGGTAGCAATCACCTGAAATTATACCACCATGTGACAAACCTGTTAGAATTCTGTTATTTCCTTCCAGTTTTTTAATAACTTCCAGTTTTCACCACTTCAGCAGATACAAAAGAGTGAAAATTAACAGTCACTGACTCTTGGTCCCTTTTGTTGAAGCAGGACCTCCATCTTCTTTATTTCATCTAGTTATGTCTCGAAGGCCCCAAAGTATTTCCCAGAAACTCAGTCTTCTCACCTCCTTCCCCTGTTCCTATCTGGTTGACTCCCTGCTCAAAGTGGTACTTGGAGTTGGGGAGGTCTGCTGCTATCCTTGCCCAGGGAATGTCCTTGGATGTCAGAATTTCAAAATATGGAGCTGCAAGAATGGTGCTGCATTTCTGTAATTGTCTCAGTGTTTCAGATCCAACTCTTCACTCTAAAGTGGAGACGCTGACTTTTCTGATTTTATATCACACAAATATTGTCCCTGTGCACTTAGCCTCCTTCACAGGAACAACTTAAGCCTTTTCCCTTAGCATCTTTCTCCACTGAACCTAGACTAGGAGTCCAAGAGCCAGTATTAAACTCTCACAAGAGAGTCCTTCCCATTGCAGGACCACCAACCCCAAACCCTGACAGAATTTATTCCTATGGTCTTACCTAGACACTTCTGAATCTCAGCTCAAGCTTAAGGTGAAGACACTTCCCTATCTTCATTTATACATTTTTAAAGAAAAATGATGTGTATGGGGTATAATGCAGTAGTTAAGAGTATAGGCTCCTGAGTCACCACTTTAGTGTGTAAATAAGTTCCTGGGCACCTACGAATGCCATTGGGAAAAGTGGATGGGAATTAGATAGATTCAGATCCTGTGTTTCCTATTTACTGCTCTGAAACCTTAGTGTCATTTATCAGAAAGATACGTCTCAGTTTCTTCACCTGTAAAATGTTAATAGTATTTTAAGGAGCTGTTATAAGGATTTATTATGATTAAGCATGTTAAACTTTTAGCACAATTTCTGACATGTTGTAAGGGCTCAGTAGATTTTAACTTATTCTATTATGTCTCATTTTTATTATGCAGCAATGTGTTATGAGCATTTTCCTGTGTTGTTAATCTTTATTTTTTTTTAAATTTTTTAATTTTTCCTGTGTTGTTAATCTTTAAAAAATGCTTTTTTTATGGCAGAGTATTCCATGCTGTAGCTTTTTTTAGAGTTGATAGAATTTTGATGATTAAAGAAATCTCAAAGTTGAAGGCAGAGCTATTAAAATTAATTTTATTTGTTACTATAATTCTGGGTGGAAAAAGCAATGAACCTGCTCTTTTCCTTTATGGTTTTTTGGTTTTTGTGTGGTTCAGTGATGGCCGAAACCATGTAGCTGTATTTTCATCTGCAGTATCATCATCCAGGCTTTTCTAGAGAGGTAAAAATTTTATCATCTAGGGATAAACGGGACCCTGCAGTGTCAGACATAAAGAAAAGCCTTTTTCTAACCATTTTTCTTTAGCAATTTTGACTTACTACTTTTAGTTTATGGGATTATTTTTACCAGTATTTAAAGTTTATTTTCATTATCAGAAAGTTTGTATCTGTTTTAAACAGTAAAAATAATTGTGATAAAATTTTACAGTGTACAAAAACATTTCTTATTTTTTTGTTATTTTGATCCTTACTATAATCCTTTGAGATTTATAGGTGAAAGAACTGAAACGTGCAAACAACTAGGAGCAGATGATCCCAGACTTTAACTTGAATCCAAGTTTTCTGATTTTTAGTTCAATTTTCAGGAGAGAGCATGGCTAATAGAAAGAAAATTAGTTTTAGAATTAGCAGGGTATGAAATAGTTTCCCTACTTAGGAAATATGTTACTTTGAAACTATAAAGTAAGACAGTGCCTATCTGATAGAGTTGGTTTTGATATTAAACTAAATTTCAAGTTGTGGCAAATTTTAGTGTTTTTACACTAATTTTTTAGTGTAGAAAACTAAGTTTTTAGTGTAATTTACACTATATGGTGCTATCTCAGAAAGGTTGGCAAAGATGTGTTAATTCTTCAATCATTAATAGAATGTCAACGTTTAATAAATATTCAGTCTTGGCCAATCTCATAGAATCTTAAGGCTGAATTTTTTAGTTTTAAAAAGCTTAATAGTTCATATTTCATGTGGCAGCTTCGTAAACAAGTATCTTTAAAGAAAACGACTTTATTAAGATATAATTCACATACCTACTTAAAGTATACAGCTCAGTGGTTTTCAATACATTCACAGAACTGTGTAAAACATCACCACAATTGATTTTAGAACTTTTTCCTAACTCCAGAAAGAAGCTCTGTACCCATCAGCAGTCACTCCCAATTTCCTACCAGCCCTTCTCCACAGCCATAGGCACGGCAATCTGTTTTCTGTCTTTACTGGTTGGCTCATTCTAGACATTTCATGTACATTGAATTGTATAGTATGTGGTCCTTTATGCCTGACTTTCACTTAGCATGTTTTCAAGGCTCATCCATGCTGGAGCGTGTATCAGGACTTCATTTTTCTGTCCAAATCATATTTTGTTGTTTGGCGTTTTGTTTATCCATTCATCCACTGATGGACATTTGAGTTGTTTCTGCCTTGTTGCCTGTTCGAATAACACTGTGAACGTTCATGGTTTTGTGTGGACATACTTATAGGAGGGAGCGCTGCTTATACATTGGATTGGGATTGCTGGATCATATAATATGTTTAAACTTTTGAGGAACTCCTAGACTGCTTTCTAAAGTGGCTGCACTATTTCTACCAGCAGGGTATGAGGATTCCAGTTTCTCCACATACTTGCTAATACTTGTTGATCTCTGTCATTTTCAGTATAGACATCACAGTAAGTGTGGAGTGGGGTTTCATTGTGGTTTTGATTTGCGTTTCACTGATGGCTAATGAGGTTGGGCATGTTTCATATGTTCATTAACCCTTTGTGAATTTTCCTTGGAGAGATGTTTATTCAGGTTCTTTACCCATTATTTAATTGGTTGTCTTTTAAAAAAAAAATTGAGTTGTAGGAATTCTTTATGTATTCTAGATAGAAGTCCCTTATCACTTACATGATTTACAGATACTTTCCATATCACTCTAGTCTAGATATATCAAAGCAGAGTATGGTATGGTCCTGAAAAGGAAAGTCAATACTTGGATATTTTAAATAATTCATTTGATACTTCAAAAATTGGCTGTAGAAAAAGACATTTGCAAATATTAATTCCTTTAACAGAAAATTTCATACTCTTGAAAAGCTGGGTCTCTCTTTTCTTTAATTCATGTACAGGCATACCTTGTTTTGTTAGGCTTCCCTTTGTTGTGATTTGCAGATACTGCATTTTTTACAAATTGAAGGTTTGTGGCAACCTTGTATCAACCAAACCCATCCTGTCATGTTTCTAACAGGGCTTGCTCACTTCCTGTCCTGGTCACGTTTTTGAAATTCTTGCAATATTTCAAACTTTTTTCATTATTATTGTATTTGTTATAGTGATCTGCAAACAGTGATCTTTGATGTTACTATTGTCATTGTTTTTGGGGCATCACAAACTGCACCTATATAACATGGCAAACTTAACAAAGGCTGTGTGTGTACTAACTGCTCCACTGACTGGCTGTCCCACATCTCTCTCCTGCTCCTTGGGTCTCCCTATTCCCTGAGACACACTAATATTGAAATTAAACCAATTAATAACTGTACGATGGCCTCTTTAAGTGTTCAAGTGAAGGGTCATGTCTCTCGTTTTGAATCAAAAGCTAGAAATGATTTAACTTAATGAAGAAGGCATATTGAAAGCTGAGATTGGCTGAGTGTTAGGCCACTTGTGCCAGATACTTAACCCAGTTGTGAATATGATGGATAAGTTCTTGAAGGAAGTTAAAGTACTACTTCAGTGAACACAAGAATGATAAAGCTGTACAGCTTTATTGCTGATGTGGAGAAAGTTTTAGTGATCTGGATAGAAGATCAAACCAGGTACAACATTCCCTTAAACCAGGGCCAGAGCAAGGCCCTAATTCTTTTTAATTCCATGAAGGCTGAGAGAGGTGAGGAAGCTGCCTAAGAGAAGTTTGAAGCTAGCAGAGCTTTAAGGAAAGAAGCCATCTTCATCACAAAAAAGTAAAAGGTACAGCAGAGCATGTTGATGTAGAACCTGCAGCAAGTTATATAGATGATCTCGCTAAGATCATTAATGAAGGTGGCTACACTAAAGAACTGATGCTTTTGAACTGTGGTGTTAGAGAAGACTTGAGAGTCCTTTGGACAGCAAGGAGATCCAGTCAGTCCATCCTAAAGGAAATCATTCCTGAATATTCTTTGGAAGGACTGATGCTAAAGCTGAAACTCCAATACTTTGGCCACCTGATGGGAGGAAATTACTCATTTGAAAAGACCCCGATGCTGGGAATGATCGAAGGCAGGAGGAGAAGGGGACAACAGAGGATGAGATGGTTGGATGGCATCGCCGACTTAATGGACGTGAGCTTGAGTAAGCTCCGGGAGTTGGTAATGAACAGGGAAGCCTGATGTGCTGCAGTCCATGGGTCACAAAGAGTCGGACATGACTAGCAACTGAACTGAACACTAAAGAACAGATTTTCAATATAGACAAAACAGTGTTCTGTTGGCAGAAGATGGACTTTGTACCTAGAGAGGAGAAGTCAGTGCCGGGCTTCAAAGGACAGGCTGATTCTGTTTAGGGCTAATGCACCTGGTGACTTGTTGAAGCCAATGCTCTAACCATTATGAAAATCCTAAGACCTTAAGAATTATGCTAAGATCTACTCTACCTGTGTGCTTTAAATGGAACAAGAAAACCTGGATGACACCATAACTGTTTACAGCATGGTTTTTTGAATATTTTAAGCTCACTGTTGAGACCTACTTCTCAGGAAAAATTATTTCTTTCAAAATATTACTGCCCAGTGACAATGCATTTGGTTGTCCAAGAGCTCTGTCAGATGTATAACAAATATGAATGTTTTCATGCCTGCTGATATATCATTTCTGCAATCAAGGAGTAATTTTGATTTTGATTTTCAAGTCTTATCATTTAAAAAATATATCTCATAAAGCTATAGCTGCTGTAGATAGTGAGTCCTCTGATGGATCTGGGCAAAGTCAGTTGAAAACCTTTTGGAAAGGATTCACCATTCTAGATACCATTAAGAACATCTGTGATTCATGGGAAGAAGTCAAAATAGCAGTACCAACAAGAGCTTGGAGGATGATTCTAGCCCTCATGGATGAGTTTGAGGGGTTCAAGTCTTCTGTGGAGGGAGTCACTACAAGTGTGGTGCAAACAGCAAGAGAGCTAGAAGTGGAGCCTGAAGATGTGACTGAATTGCTGCAATATCACAACAGAAACTTTCTAACAGATGAGAAGCTGCTTCCTATGGATGAGCAAAGAAAGTGGTTTTTTGAGATAGAATCTACTGTTGGTGAAGATGCTGTGAAAAGTGTTGAAATGACAACAAAGGATTTAGAATATTATATCTTACATAAACTTAACTGATAAAGCTCTAACAGAATTTGAAAGAATTGACTGTAATTTTGAAAGAAGTTCTACTATCAGTAAAATGCTTTCAAACAGCATTGCATGCTATGGAGAAATCCTTCAAGAAAGGAAGACTCACTCAGTGTGGCACACTTCTTTGTCATCTTAAGACTTGGCCAGTCACCCCAGCCTTGAGCAACCACCAATGTGACCAGTTCACAGCTGTCAACATTGACTCACAACCCTCTATCAGCAAAAAGATTTCTTTTCTGGCCATGCAGTGTGTGTGTCCTGTTGAATCCTGGTTCTCTGCCAGGGATCCAGTCCATGCACCCTGCTGTGGAAGTGCAGAGTCTTAACTACTGGACTGCCAGGGAAGTCCCAGCAAAAAGATTATGCCTTTTTAAAGGCTCATATGATGGTAAGCATTTTTTAAATTAAAATATGCACATATATTTTAGACATAAGGCTATTGCACTCTTAGACTACAGTGTAGCGTAACATAACCTTTATATGCACCAAGAAACCCCAAAATTCATGATTCACTTTGTTGCGGTATCCACTTTATTGTGGTGGTCTGGAACGGAATGCGCAGTATCTACAAGGTATACCTTTAATTCACACAATGAAGCTGATTCTTCTTAAGTGTTTAGTCTATGTCTATAAAATGCTTATAACCTGTTTAATAGTGATTACATGTGGAATCTAAAACATTGTACAAATAAACTTATTTGCAAAGGAAATATAGTCACAGATGTAGAAAACCAACATGATTATCAAGGGGGGAAGGTGTGTGTGGGATAGAATTGGGAGATTGGGACTCGCATATGTACACTACCTTATATAAAATGGATAATTTATGAAAACCTACTGAATAGCCCAGGGAATGCTACTCAGTGCTCTGGTTACCTAAATGGGAAGGGACTCTGAGAGTGTGTATGTGTATATATGTATAACTCATTCACTTTGCTGTAGAGCAGAAACTAATATAACATTGTAAAATAACTACATTCTAATAAAAATTAATAAAAGGCAAAATGGATGTAACTTTCACTTCAGAAAAATTAAACTTTAGAAAATCCCATGACTCAGTTAGTATAAAATTTAATATTACTATTCAAATTGAACTCATTAGAATTTGATAAATGTCAGGTTCTTTAATTCTTAAAATTCTAAGCTATGCTTTTCATTTTGAGTGGTCTAAGGCAGGGATCCCCAACTTCCGGGCTGTGGACCAGTACTTCCTGTCAGATCAGCAGCAGTGTTAGATTAGAAATACAGTGCACAGTAGGTGTAATGTGCTTGAATCATGCTGAAATCATCACCCTAATCCTCGTCCGTGGAAAAATTGTCTGCCATGAAATCAGTCCCTGGTGTCAAAAAGGTTGGGGACCGCTGTTCTAAGGAATATATTTTCCAGTACCAATCCTACTTTAAAATTGAGACTCTCCAGCACTACTGTGGAAAAAAGAGAAACTTTCCAAACTGATATGACGATTCCTGTGAGGATGTTTTGATGGTTAACCTCCAGAGTTAAGTGTTTTTCTCTAAAGCTTTTAAACATTATTTTTAAATTCTTTGTTTTATTGTTAGGTTTATGAACCAGTGCATCAGTTTTGTATGTGTATGACTTTAAGAGCCTGTTGGATTCAAACAATAAAAGTTCACTCTCTTTCATCCTTGTGTTCAGTGTGTAACTGATTTCAAATATAAAACTTTCCCAGAAGTTACTTATATGTCTCATACAGATAACTGGCCCTCCATTTTAGGAAATCTTTTGTCATTCAAAGCTTCAGATGAGGGTTTCTTTGTATTGGAACTGTTAGCAAGTTGAGCTGGGTTATTTGTTGTGAGGCAGTTGTGTGCATTACAGGATGTTATCAATACTGTGTCTGCTCACAGATTGCAGAGCACCCCTTCCCCACAATTGTAAAACCAGAAACTATCCAAATGTTATAATTGCCAAATGTTATGACCTGGGGAATAAAATTTTTCCAGCTGACAACTACTGCTGTTAGATAACGGAACTGAAAAGTGAAGTTTTTCACTATATATTTAACTTTTAATTTTGAAAAGAACAAAATTGACCCATTTCAATGTGTGATATGTTTTCTTCTTTTGGACATTATCAGACCCAGACACTAAATATTTAGCATGTAGTCAGAACCTGAAGAAAAAAGCAGGGGGTGGCCTTGTAGCAGACAAGATTTAAATACTAAAGCCCTGGGGAAATGAGCTCTTAAATTGCCATTCAGTGCTTAGGGTGTGATAGGTACTCAGATTTTGAACATCTCAGGGTAATTCCTTGGCCATCCAGTGATTAAGTGAGCAGTGTGTTTTGTTTGCACACATTGCGAAAGATAACTTGGAGGGCTCAGCTTTATTCCGTGTACAAATAGATTAGGTTTCTTTGGAATTAATATAGTTTGGAAGCTGTAAGTGGCCAGAATGTACAGATTGTTCTCGGTTGTCCAGCGACCCAGCCAGGTTGCTTAAGAGACTTAGAAAGAAAGGTCTTTGATCTGCTGATGAATTGATAAGCTCCTAGGTTTTGTTGTTATTATTTGTTTTTTATAACAAATAATTTTTTTATGCTTCTGTTTATAGCAGAAACTTTTCCAGTTGTAAGCCATCCTTGGGGTTCTTGGTATACATCTTACACATTCCTTGTTCCCCAAAGCAGTTGTAACCATAAGAAAGAAGGCTACCATGGGGAATGTAGAGAAGTGAGTTTTCAAACTGTTCAGTATATTGGTGCTCTGTGTTAATTGTCAGCATTGCATAGGTTGTATAAGTGAAAAAAGTTGTTTAAGGAGGGGAAGATATTATTCAGTTCCAAGTAGAAAACAGTACTTCTTGCTTCTGACCAACTTAATACATTGTACTCTTTAAATGTTTAAATTGGAAAATTCTAATTCTGCTTTTGAACTTCTCCTTTGATTCAGTCTTAAATTTTTAGATATAAAATTCTGTTAAAAATCTGAATTTCATGACTCTTGCCTCAGACTAAATTTTGGCCTAAAATGATTCATGGAATTTTGGAGAATTCCTTCTCTGAATCCTTCTTCTTTAGGCTTACTGTTGTGTTTTTTAATGTTGTAAGTGACCCACTCTGTTGAGACTCGGTAATAACCAAGAGTTTTCATTGCCAGCATGAGATGTCCTGAAGTTGTATATAACTTAGATGTAGAGATCTTTATAAATGTTTTGTTTTTTTATTTTTATTTCTTCTTCCAGTTTTTCTGTAGTAATATGTTTGGGAGACAGTGCCCAGATTCTTCTCTCAGAAGAGACAGCTCAGTAGTGGCTGCTTGGCAAGACCAGTTTAGTCCCCACCAAAGTCACGGCCCTGGCTCTGGCAGGCCAAGTTCAGCTGGCCCCAAGAGGGACTATGGGCTTTCTGGTCCTGGCTGTCTTTATTGAAGTGGGGCTTATTGATGAGTCAGCAAAACAGAGAGATTCTGAAGGCTGTCTTTGAGAGAGGTGGGCTGAGCAAAGGAGAGAGGGTCTAAGGTGCCTACGGAAGATGTTAATTTCTGGGGTAGGACAATTGCTCCCCTGACAGGTCCAGCAGTCCTTGAGGGAGATTGAAGCATTGAGCAAGCTTTTCAAGAGGGTAAAGTGGGAGAGCTAGTAGGGAGGAAACTGTTTAACATCAGGGTGTTGTCATTGTGGCCTAAAAGTGGTGATTATTCTGAAATATAGACATCCCTTGTAGTGCTTCCCTGGTGGCTCAGCGGTAGAGAACTCGCCTGCCAATGCAGGAGGCACAGATTCGATCCCTGGGTTGGGAAGATCCCCTGAAGGAAGGATATGGCAACCCACTTCAGTATTGTTGCCTGGGAAATCCCGTGGACAGAGGAGCCTGGCGGGCTCCAGTCCATGGGGTCACAAAAGAGTCAGACACAGTTTAGTGACTGAGCACAAGTTTGAGACGTTCCCTGGGGTCCTGTAATCTCAACAGATAACAGAGTAGTGAAACATGGAAAAAGAGAAAGAACCAAAAAGAAAATCATAAAAAGAATTAGAAACTTGAGAGGAGACTTAAAAAACCCCAAATCAACCAAAGGAATATAGAGTAGGTTAAAAGAAAAGGAAACTGTTGCATTAAACCCGTTATAATAACCTTATGAAATAGAATGAGAGATGAAAAGCAAGCTAAATAGAAATATAAATCTAGAAGTGAAGATAATAAAAGATAATTTTGAAATAAACAGGGCTATGAATATAAAAATTAAATTTTAAAAAACCATGACAACATTCTATATTTTTTTCTTCCAGCGTTTGTCACAATTGTAATTAAATAATTGTTAGGATAAATGTTTAATGTATCTCTTCTTCCCTGGCTTGTGAGCTTCATCCTCACAACAACTGTGTTTTTCTTGTCTACTGCAGCATTTTCAAGGCCTACCAGTGTGCTAACAACACAGGTATACAGCAAATTCCTTTTGAGTTAAAATAAAAAAGTGTAAAAAATGTTAATTTGCCTTAGAAGTTTTGTTATGTGAAATTAGAATTTTGGATAAGGGACTAAGGAAAAACAAAGAGACTTTTAAAAAGAGGATAAACTGAAGTAGGCTTGGAAATGATACAAAAACAATTAGCAAATGTCTCAGCAGTAAGAAATTCTTGATAATGTTGAGTTTGCTGAGATTTATTATGAAACACCAATAATATGATGACAAAAGCAAACGTGGGAGAAAACATGATAGGGAATCCAACTCTGCCGTCTCCTTCCCTTGCCAGGAGAAGCTCCTGGGACTGAGGTCCTCTTGGGCGATCTTGTGGTTTTTCTCCTGCTTGCAGTTGCTGCTCCCACAGGCTCCCCTTTTTTGTAGAGGTGAAATTCATGTAACAGATTTAACCTTTTAAAGTGAACAGTTTAGTGGCATATAGTGCGATCCTAATGTTGTGCAACTGTCACCATGATCTAATTTCAAAACATTTCGTCCCCCTAGAATAAAACCTGCAACTCTTGAGTACTGTTTTCCATTCCCCCTCCCCACTTCCCCTCCATCAGACACCAGTCTGCTTTCTCTTTATGGATTGTCACTGGTTCTTTTTTTAAATTGGATCTATTTGAGAGAGACGTGCTTTGGCCAGAAAGAAATTACTTGACTTTAAAGGTCTAGATCCTACTGGGACTCAAAAGTTGTGTGCTGCGTGCTAAGTCACTTGAGTCATATCCGACTCTGCGGCCCTATGGACTGTAGCCCACCAGGCTCCTCTGTCCATGGGATTCTCCAGGCAAGAATACTGGAGTGGGTTGCAATGCCTTCCTCCAGGGGATCTTCCTGACCCAAAGATCGAACCCATGTCTGTTATATCTCCTTTTATGGTAGGCACATTCTTTACCACTAGCGCCACCATTGGGACTCAAAGTTAGATCTCTTTTAAATATAAATTTATTTCTTTTAATAGCATTTTCAAAGACTTCATAAATGTAAATGGTACTTATATGTATATTTTATTTAAAACTTATGAATTAACTTAATCATTCTTTAGCTTTCTATCCTAAAACTATATTAAAAATACTAATTACATTGATCTCATGATCAGATATTTATATGTAATTTGCACGTGTAGCATTTGTGTCTCTCTACATTAAAACAGGGCTTCAACCACTGACCTTCTGGGGTGGGCAGTTCTTTGTTGTGGGCGCTGTCTTGTGTGCTGTGGGATGTTTTGGAGGCATCTTGACTTAGGGTCCCGGAGCACTCCTCCTCCCTTTGAAGCTGTGACAACTAAAGATGTTTTCAGACATTGCAGAATATCCCCTCGGGGGAAACTCACACCTGGTTGACAACCGCTACAGTAGAAGCATGCCTCTTGAGGATTTGGTTTTCTCTGTCAGTAGAAAGACTGTTAATACATTACTTGTTAGAAATAATCCTCAAAGAGTGAAAGAGGAGAATTGCTAAATTACCCAAGAAGCCTAGTCATTCATAGATTTTTATAATTGTTCCCAAAACTGCTTTAAAATTTTTATTTTAGTTTTTAGTTTTGATTTTTGGCAGTACTAGCTTGCTGATTATGTAAGGATCATTTCTTGGTTAGCTGTGTTATGCTAAAGGAATTCCACTTGATTGCCTAATAGGAAGTAATTTCATGGAAAAAGTAAATACAGCCATGTGAGTTTTCCAGAAATACTTGAAGCATTTAACCTGTTTTAAAGTACAGCGAATAAAGTATTCAGCAATTGAAGGAAAGGAGAGTTTTTTAACACAAAATTTCCTACTTTGATGTCAGAAGAATTTAAGACAACCATGTTCTATTACTACTGAACTTAACTGATAATAAATTCTTCCTTTCTGCCTCTACCCTAAAAGTTCTGTTTTCTCAGAGTGTAAAGTCTCTTTGACCACTAATTAAATCTTGTTATTTCTCAGTGATCAATGTTAAATGAATTATGTTTTATAAGAAATAATTTGATTTGATTTAAAATTTATCAAATTTATAGCCTAGTTAAATATTATAATTCTAATTATAAATTTCCTGTAAACTTGAAAACGACATCTTTTAAGGATTGTTGTGCTACAAGCCAGTTTTCTAACTAGTTTGTGTTTTTACCTATAACTAACTAAGTATAACTGGAGAAAAAACTTTGGGGAAAATGAGATAGGAGGGATAATGGAAGCTAATGAAAAAAGGGGACATTAATGTAATAGTGTTACTTGTTATCAGTTAAGTAGTAGGGTTGAGAGGTGGCATCTCAATTGGCTTTTTCCTGGGCATAAATTATTTAATGAGACCATGGGAAGAAAGAGAATCCAACAAAGTGGAGTTTTGGCTGTTTCTCTGCAAGTAAAATTCAGTTTCAGTGAATTCTGTTTTCATCACGTGGGCGAAGGAGATGAAGGTCATGCCTCTGTAATTTTTTGTACCTAAAATTTTCCTTCGTATAGATGTGAAGTGTTATTAACATAATGTATTTTTTTATAAAAATACTGTGCTTTAGCTGCTGCTCTCTCCTGTATGTGCTTAGAATGTATCTAATACATTCTTATCATTTTACTTATTTAGGGACTATGTTAGGAGTGAACTGGAGTCCGCCTATGAAGGACCAATGTACTTAGAACCTCTCTCCATGAATCGATTTACCACAGCCTTAATAGGTAAGTATTATAAAAGAATCAAAAGTGTAGGTAGGAACCAACCAAGTATTAATTACTGTCTTATAAAATTAGTTTATGCTTAATACGAAAAAGTTGGAAAACTTGAAGTTATTCTTGATGACTCTTTCAAAAGAGTTATTGCTAAATGCTACATTTTCTTATTAGTCTTTTTCTCTCTAAATAAGGTATTTCTTATTTTACATGTTTATAATTATATATAGCCTGTAGTTACTTGTATTTTTAAAGGATAATTTAAGTGTTTGGGAAGGTTAGTTTTTAAATAGAGCTAATAATTACTTTGTAAGATTAAAATAAAACATGTAATGTCTTAATATTGGTTACTGTTGTTGAAAGCCATTATCCTCTAGCCTACAATAAATTACCAGAAACATCAAGAACTTGAGATGTGATTGAAACATTCAAATAGCAGAATGTTTATAATAGAATGATTGCGTAGGACCCCAGAACAGCATAGATGCAGCCCAAAGTGAAGTAGCAGATCTTACCATTCCAAAATTGCAAAAAGAAAGTGAGAGGAATCTTGTATGTGTTTGTTAAACTCACCCATGTAGAAGGTGTTAAGAGGTTTAATGTTGGAATTTGTAGGAGAATTTCTTTATAGATAGCTGTTTTCTCTGAAATACCTTCCCAGCCCTTCTCACGTAGACAATTCAGTGGGAGACCATTTGGAGACTCACAGTTTTTTTGTGTGTGTGTCTTAGGAGGGATCCTGCAGACTGGTGTCTTACCTGGGTGTGCAAAATCTAAAGCTGCACCATCCAAAACAAGCCACAAGTGCCTTATGAGCCCTTGAAATGTGACTAGTCCAAATCAAACTTAGTACAAAAAGGATGCAAAATGTCTTGTTCATTTTTTGGTATAGATTGAATGTCTGTATGATAATATTTAGGATCGTTGTTATTGTTCAGTCACTAAGTCGTGTCAGACTCTTTTGCAACCCTGTGAACTGTAGCCCACCAGGCTCCTCTGTCCATGGAATTCTCCAGGCAAGAATACTGGAGTGGGTTGCATTTCTTCTCCAGGGAATTTTCCCAATCCAGGGATCGAACCTGAGTCTCCTGCATTGCAGGTTGATTCTTCACCACTGAGCCACCAGGGAAGCCCTAATATTTGTGATGCATTAGGTTAAATAAAATATATTGTTAATTTTACCTGTTTTTAAATTCATAAAGTGATGCTGCTGCTGCTGCTGCTGCTAAGTCGCTTCAGTCATGTCTGACTCTGTGCAACCCCATAGATGGCAGTCCACCAAGCTCCCCCATCCCTGGGAGTCTCCAGGCAAGAACACTGGAGTGGGTTACCATTTCCTTCTCCAATAAAATGATGCTACCAGAATATTAAACATTACATATATGGCTCATATTACAATTCTAATCTGATACAAAGGCCACTAGTGGGCTGGCTGGCTATTGAGTTTCTGACTGTGGAGTGAAAATGTCTTATGAGGTTTTCCTGTATCATCTAATCTCTGCAGGCAAAGAATGTTAGTTTCCTGTGGACTAGATGAGGGTCCCAAGAGTCAATGGAGTTTTCTTAGGTCCTTCCAATAGGGCCCTTAAAAAGATGAGAAGACTTCAACAGGCATTGTACTTCCAGATTCCCGGGAGCTAAGGAAAGAACCAAAAGCAGCCAGAGGAGGGTATATAACAAGCATGAAAGTCATGCAGATTAGAAAATCCATGATAATGGGAACAATCAGGAAAACACTTAAAAATGCCCATGAGAAAGGAGATCCATTTCAAATATCTCAACTTCAGAGAGTACCAGTACCATAGCATTGTAAGAAAATAGTCCAGGAAGAATGTTACACTTCTCTCCCTCTCCTTTCCTGCCTGCCTCAACTGTGCGGCAAGTCAGGAAGAATGCCACTGTGCTGGCAGAGAAAGAGGAAGAAGCTTGCCATAAGCTCTCTACTCCCTCTCAGAATTGCTGGTTTTCTGTGACCCCAAAGGAGGCCTCTTGCCCACAGTAGTAGATGTAATGGTCATCTGAATTTAAATTCACACATTCCTGTTCATTTTAGTTCACTGATTCCTAAAATGTTGATTTTCACTTTTGACAGCACCTGTTTGACCAAGTCTAATTTACCTTGATTCTTGGACCAAATAGTCCAGGTTCCTATCCAGTATTCTTTACAGCATCGAACTTGACTTTCACAACCAGACACATTCACAACTTAGCATCATTTCTGCTTTGGCCCAGCCTCTTCATTCTTTCTGGAGCTATTTCTCTGCTCTTCTGCAGTAGCATATTGGACACTTACAGACCTAAGGGACTCATCTTCCAGTTATATCTTTTTGCCTTTTCATACTGTTCATGGGGTTCTTGAGGCAAGAATACTGAAGTGGTTTGCCATTCCCTTCTCCAGTAGACCATGTTTTGTCAGAGCTTTCCACCATGACTCTTTTTCTTGGGTGGCCCTGCATGGTGGGCTCATAGCTTCATTGAGTTACATAGGTCTGGTTCCATCATTTCATGGCAAACAGAAGGGGAAAAAGTGGAAGCAGTGGTAGATTTCATTTTCTTGGGCTCCAAAATTACTGTGGTTGGTGACTTCAGCCATGAAATTAAAAGATACTTTCCTCTTGGAAAAAAAGCTATGACAAACCTAGATAGCCTATTAAAAAGCAGAGACATCACTTTGCCGACAAAGATCCGTCTAGTCAAAGCTATAGTTTTTCCAGTAGTCATGTATGGATGTGAGAGTTGAACCATAAAGAAGGTTAAGCGCCGAAGAATTGATGGTTTGAAACTGTGATGCTGGAGAAGACACTCGAGAGTCGCTTGGACAGCAAAGAGATCAAAGCAGTCCTGAATGAAATCAACCCTGAATATTTACTGGAAGGACTGATGCTGAAGCTGAAGCTCCAATACTTTGGCCACATGATGTGAAGAGCAGACTCATTGAAAAAGACCCTGATGCTGGGAAGGATTGAGGACGAGGAGAAGGGGGCGACAGAGAATGAGATGGTTGGATGGTATCATCAACGCAATGGACATGAGTTTCAGCAAATTCTAGGAAATAGTGAAGCTCAGGGAAGCCAGGCGTGCTGCAGTCCACGGGGTCACACAGAGTCGGACACCCTGAGCAACTGAACAACAACAGTGGGGGCCTCAGCTGGCAACCTTCAACTCTAAGGCAGAGCTTTGTTTGAGTCGACTTAGATTAGATTAGATCAGATTGTGCAAACCGTACTAGTTTAGAAAAGTTATGAAACTTGCCTTATAGGGGCAAGAGAACACTCAGCTTCAATGAGTGGCTTTTTAGGAGAGTAGAACACAAAAATAATGTTGCTTTATGACCATATCCCATGGCTGTATTCAATAGTGGTAACATCCAAATATTACCACATATTCAATAGTGGTACTATTTTCATCCAAGTATGAAAATATTTGCCTGATTCGAAAACTCGCAAAGTGTTTTCTTTGGTTCTGTGATGGATATGATTTAGTGTAAATCTGTATATTTCCCTAAATTTTTCCCATCGGTGCTTATGATAGTGTGTTCACCCAGCCAAAATTCAATTAACTGGAAATCCATAAATTATTAAGTAGCATTTTTTTCTTTAGACTTTGATTTTAAAGTAGCTTTCTACTCCTTTTCTTCCATTTCATTAATAAACTTTTAATGAAAAACTAAGTAATATGAATATGCCATTCTTCTAGGGTTATGGACTTCTTGGAGATAGTTCTTAAGGAATCCTAAAATCCAGAGTACATTGTGATTTTGTTTTCTTCAGAATTGTCAGCTGGAATAGGCATATCAAGTTGAACAACTTCCTATTCTTCCGGAGCTATCGGAAAGATTTCCACTAACAGTATGACTCCTTTCTTCTTTCACCTTAGTAAGAGAAGTGGTCTTCCCTTCAAGAGAATCATAGCATATGAGTCATACTCTTCTGTCAAAGAGGATAAATGAAGCCTCTAACTTCAGAGCTGAGAACTGAATGTGCTGGCCTAGACTTGTGGGAACTTTCAGAGCTTAGAGGAAGTGTGCATCATGCAGAACAAGGAACTTTAAATATCATAGCTATGAGTACAGTGAAAGTAAGACATGCCAAAATGAAAATTCATAAGTATTCCTGGTATTAAAGCACTTTGTCTTAAGTATTTTTTCAGAGTTTCAGCTAATTTTTTAATCAAAGACATATACTTACTTTTAAAAGTCAAGAAATAAACACAATTTTAAAAAATTATTGGGGATGATACCACAATATTATGATGAAAATCTACTCTTTCCTGTACTACCCCTCTCCTGTCAGGCATCGTTCCCCAGCGCTTCTCTCCTTTCAACTCACCATAATTTCTTCCCTGCTGTTTTCTCTTTTGTGCCTTTCTGGAAATCCTTTTAATTGGATAAGCTTTCTTCCACATTGAACCCCTAACTTTCTTTCTGTTCTATTTTCCTTTTTCTCTCTCTCTTTGTTTTTTGTTTTACTTTCTGAGGTTTCCCGACTTTTTTTTGTCATATATTTTTTTAATATTCTGTAGTTTGTTTTCTTTCTATTGGGACAGTCTTTTTAATTTCTTAGATTATTTACTTTGAAGCTTTCTTTTGCTCCTTGCATTCTTTCCATTTTCTCTGAGATTCTTTTTGTCTTTGTTTTGGTCTTGCCTTATATGGGACAGCAGTAGTTCTTAAGCCTGAATTAGAATCACCTGATTATTACGAAATATCCTCCTGTTGTCATTTGTTTTAAAGTGAATTATTAGCCAGTTGTAATCTCTTTAAGGCATACCAACTGGTGTTTTTCACAGTTGGTGTTCAGGTGGGACTGACCCTTATTGGGGGGACCTATATGTAAGTGTGCATATTTGTAGTCTTTTCCCTGGACTTGGGTCAGTTTCCTGAAGAAGAATCTATCTCCTGTAGGGGGGACTGGTGCCAGGGACAAGAGCTGAATGGCAGCAAGTGTGGCAGCAGTGTTGGGAGACCTGAGAGCTGTCATCTCTGTGGGCGCAGACTTCTAATCTGTCTTCACTTGGGCACTGCACCTCAGCTCGGCCCCGGGGGCAGTGTGCAGGAACTGTTCAGCCTTTTCAAAGAGCAAACTTCAGTCTTCCTGGGGTGGGGAAGGACTAGTGGCCTAATCGTTGTTTTCTATCCCTTAAAATTGTGTTGACTTATTAAGTGGCCTCTCTCCTCAGTTTTTTTCATTGTTATGGGTTTTTTCTTTTTTCATACATTTATGAATGTTTTTCTTGTGATTTGAGTATCAGTTCTTTAAAGACTAAAATTAATACTTTGTGGGAGAAAATACCACGTATGTTACATACAGTATAGTAGATTGTTAAGAAATTTTCAGCTTTGTATAAAAATGGTTGCCACTTTTGTATTCTTCTAACAATAATATGAATAGAACACAAAATATAAAAATGTTGATTTGAAATCAACATATTCCAGCAAAAAATTTAAAAATGGAATAAAGGATTAGTAAGGACTTCACTGGTGGTCCAGTGGTTAAGATTCTGCGCTTCCAGTGCAGGGGGTGTGGGTTCAATCCCTGCTCAGGGAAGTACCTCATGCTCTGCAGTGTGCCCCGCCCTCCACAAAAGCATGAATAAGATGGTAAAAAACATATATTTTGTTTTGCTTTTCATTGGCAAGAAGGAAGAGAATTTGACTAATTCTTAGTTTGGAAGAAAACGTGTTCAAGAGTTTCTGAGAAATTCTGAGAGGAGTAATGAGAGGAGACTTGTCCAGTCAATGAGATGGAATAGTGTGTACTGTCATCAGAGAAGATCACTGAAAAAAAAAAAAATAGCAAGTTCCAACACAGACACAAATACACTAATGATTTTGCAGTATACCAAAATGGCATTTCAAATTAATGAGAAAAGAATTGGTTGATTCCAGTAGCTAGTTTTGAGACAGCTAACTACACATCTGAAAAAGCAAACTTAGAGCTTTGCTTTTTATCTTCTTGTAAAACAATTGCCAAATATGTTAATTTTTTAATTAAAAAAAGAAAAAATAGGTGGTTACTTGTATAACCTTGAGTAGGGGGAGCCATGTAATTAACCATGGCACCGAAAGTAGAAACCGTTAAAAAGGTGGATAGATTTGACTCTTTATAATAAAAACTTCTATATTATAAGAGAAGAAAGTTACTAATATATTCCAATGACAGACAGGGAAAATACAATTATATGATAAAGGAGGTTAATATTTTGTTTAAACAATAGAAGTCTATGTATCTGAGTAGAATAAGCAAAGAATGTGAACAAACATTTTGTCAAAAATTGCAATTGCTTTTATATACTTACTGGTAATGTTCAGTGCTACTGGTGATGGACAAAAGACAAATTTAAAAAAATATTAGGAAATATTTCTGCCCTTCCTTTTCTTAAATTATTTTCACTGTTGGCAGATACGTGGAAAAAGGGGCGCCCTGTACACTGGGTGTTTTGTTTCTGTAGAGCAGTTGACATATGTTTCAAAAGCTTTAAACAAATGTTTCCTCTGACTCAGTAATCCCGCTTATAGGAATTTAGGCTAGAAAACATTAGGAAATGTCCTCCAAGTAGTTTGTACAAGGATGTCATAAATGTACAAGCTTATTCATAACAAAGCATTTTATAATTGTAAAATATTTGAAGGTAGTCAAGTGCTAATGTTGTCATATGTGTTCAGTTTTTTTAACTAAAAAAAAAAGCCCATATATATTTATGTATACACACACATACATGTATTTATTAGTATATTTATTAGTTAGGTATATGCATAATATGTTTTAAATGAAAAAAGCTGATTATATGTACATTATAATCTTCTTTACATAAGACATTGGTGTATAACCATGCATAGAATAAACTGCAAAGGTAATAAGTAATATGGAGAGCTCTTTTGGAGCACTGCCTAGCTTTCAGATAAAATACTACAGCTTTGCATGCAGTGTTCTGTGTAATAAACCCAAGACCTTAACAGTCCTAACTTGGGTGACAGGATTGTAGGAGATGGATTGTTGTTTTCCTTTTTACTTCTCTGTACTTCCTAACTTTCTATAATCATACACAATCCTCTGTAAGAATTTGTTGTTTAAACTTTTTGAGTTTCAGTTTTTCATTATTGAGCCATACGGGAAGGCTTGCATGGTCCTATAAAAGCAGTTAAAGATTGAAAACCTCAGAATAAGTCTTGTCACAGCATGATTTTAGACAAGTTATTGTATCTCTTGGGTTTTATACTTTCACCTCTAGACTAGAACAGTTAAATATTGAGGGCCTTTGTAAAAGGAGCTAAATGTATTTAGTTGTAACTGAATTATTGTAATATCGAATTAGAAATTTTAAAACATTTCCATATTATATATGCCATCTGGAGTGGGATACAGACCAGTGGATATTTGTGCTGCTTTTCTCAGATCAGCCCTGGGGAATTGGTGCTCAAAATTCATAGGATATGTGAACATTTAATTATGGTCAAGTGAAGTTAAAATTTGATTTAAAATATTATCTAAGAGATCCTAATTAGACTCCTTCAAAAGCTGTGTCATCATTATTATCGACAGTGTTTTTATTTTGTGGATACCAAATCTAAAATGCCTTCTACCCCCCTCATTTTAGGTCAGCTGGTGGTGTGTACGTTATGCTCCTGTGTCATGAAAACGAAGCAGATTTGGCTCTTTTCAGCTCACATGCTTCCTCTGCTAGCACGCCTCTGCCTTGTTCCTCTGGAGACAATTGTTATCATCAACAAATTTGCTATGATTTTTACTGGTCTGGAAGTTCTCTATTTTCTTGGGTCTAACCTTCTAGTACCTTATAATCTTGCCAAGTCTGCATACAGAGAGTTGGTTCAGGTAAGACTGTAGATAAAATTCTACATAAATATTAAGTACATTAAAGATTTAGTTCACTTTTATTTCACAGTCATGGTTGTGGTAACATTATGTTTGACACTTGGAAAATAGTAACTATTTTCAACATAATTAGGAGCATCTGACATTCCTAAGTTCTGTTGAGAAGCAGTAAAGTGAAGTAAGTTCATCTGGATGCAGTCAGGGTGAGTTTTCACTCTGCTGCTGCTGTTTACTAGCTGTGTAACCTAGGGTTAATCACTTACGTTCACTTATCTGAAAGATAGAACTAAAATAACTCTTGTAGCTAGCATGTAGGGTAGCCATTAGATTTGAATGAGTTCAGTGCCAGGCAGATGACGTTTGGTGGTAACTGCTGTAACAAAGACAAGAGTGATAGAGAATTGAATATGTAGAGGTCAGTTCCTGGTTTTTTTCCTGATATAGTCCTGCTGTGACTAATGTATTTTCCTTACGTTTATTTATTTAAACCAAGACATTAAGTAATTCTGGGCCGTGATATGACAGATTTCATTTAGATGTGGTGCTTGGACTGATTTTGCCAACATAATGTGCTTCTGTCTCTCCTACTTTTTTCAGTCTTTGCTCTCAGACGGATTATTTCCAGTCACAAGCAGTTGGTATTCAGGAAAGAAATAGTTGTATTTAATTTAATCAGTAAGTTTCAGTATATAGAATAGCTCTTAAAATTGACATTGGTATGAAGAGAGTATTAAAATGGGTATTCTCTTCTGCCTCTTTACTATGTACATGACCTTAAGATACAGGAAGCTTTCAGACTAACCATACTGATACTGCTAAGTGAGTCCTGTCCTTATTGTTGTGGCCCCAAAGGCAGATTTCCCAGGAAAATTCTGTGAGCTCTTGACCTTAGCCTGATTCTCCTGATTTCTTCATCTTCCATAACGATCAGCTTGAGCAACTTTTCCTGAAAGTAGATCTTCCAAAGAAGATAAAAATCATTTTTTTTTCACAGTCTCATTAAAGAGGTTCTTCATGGGGTTTGTTGTATTCAGAGTGAAGATGACACATATATGTATTTTTTATTTGAATTCAATCTTGTGGTGCTACCCTAGTTTGTAAGGAGCAGTAGATATTCAGTAAATATTGCTTGGATACTCATTGTTTATTTAATTACCCTAAGGACAAAGCCTCTGTTTTACAGTGTCATGTTTACCTTCTTGTTTGTCATAACGTTCATGTATCACTAAGCGTCATAGTTGGAAATAAAATACAGGTTATGAAATTCATGACCTAGAAAGAATTGGATAGGCAAGAAATAGAAACTGTCAGATAATTTAGTGGTCTTTTCCTTGAATGGAAAGGAGAAAAAGTACTGTGCCTCTCAGTAATCAGTTTGCTGCAAATAAATAATTTTGCAGCAAGCTAGACACTTTGTTTACTTTCATTATCTTCCAAGTGAGGAAAAATAGGGGTTACTCTTGATTCAGTTTTAGAAAAAGCATTTGATTTACAGATGAAAAAGTTTAGAATAATCTGCAAGTCAGTATATTTTCATTTAAGGTCTTTTTGGTTATTGAAACATTCTGGAATCACATTGAGCCTTCTAGCAAGACTGTTGGCTGCTTAGGTTGGAGTTTGTAATCTACCTGGCAGAACTCTGTTGTGTTACCAGGATCTGGTCCCCGTCTTGGTAACTCCAGAAACTTGGTAACCATCTGTACTCTTAGGCTGAATCAGGTTATGAGAATTCCTTCTTATCAATCTCATATGAGATTGTTTTATAAACTAGACAGCTAATTTATTAACTTACAGTAACTTAGTAAACTTTTTTTAGGTATACCTTTTTTCCTGGTGTTAATGCACTTGGCAAACCAAATCATTTGAGAAATGTTCTTTGATAAATATACAGTAGGAGCAAGGGGAATTAATTTATCTGGGGGAAAATACTTTCTAAACTGTCTTTGCTGCAAAAGAGAGTTAACTTCTCCAGTGATTATTCTATCTTCCATCAAACTACTTCTCATCCATGGCATTCCTGAATAAACTCTGGAAGATTCTTGTCTATTTCCCTTCTTCCTAGCCCCTCAAGCAGTATTGCATTGTTCACACTATGCTGTGTTCTATGTTCCATCGCTTAATCGCATCTAGTTCTTTGCGCCCCATGAACTGTATGTAGCCCGCCAGGCTCCTCTGTTCATGGAATCTTCCAAGCAGGAATACTGGACTGGGTTGCCATTTCCTATTCCAGGGGATCTCCTTGACCCAGGGATGGAACCCAAGTCTCTGCTGTCTCCTGTACTGGCAGGCAGATTCTTGAGCACTGTGCCACCTGGGAAGCCCATTGTTCACACTAGTTCTGCTAATTTTGATTCGACGTAAGTTTGCCAAACTTCTTCAAACTGCCTGTGATGTAGTTTTCCTCCAAATGTGACTCTATTTTGACATTATTCCTGAACTGTTAGGGCAGTTTGCTGTTGCCATTTGATGAGTGTGTGTCAACTGCTAATAATAATGTAAAATTAGTAGATTAAAAAAGACTTGCTATTTTCTGATTGTATGCATAGAGCTAACTTTGGAGGAATTTATCTGAATATGTAAGAAAAGAAAAGCAATTCAGTTTTTAAGTACTGCAGGTTAAACACTTTTGTGTTTAAATGTGTTTATTGAAGTGATAAAAGATGTTTTCCTGTCTTATTTTCTTACTCAGGTAGTGGAGGTGTATGGCCTTCTAGCCTTGGGAATGTCCCTGTGGAATCAGCTGGTAGTCCCTGTATTGTTCATGGTTTTCTGGCTCGTCTTATTTGCTCTTCAGATTTACTCCTACTTCAGTACTCGAGATCAGCCTGCCTCACGAGAGAGGCTTCTTTTCCTTTTCCTGACAAGGTAATTAATTAGAGCGTATGACACTATATATAGCTTTAGGAAGAGAAAACTTTGATCCAGGAATAGTAAGTGTTGCAAATTAACTTTTGTCAGTCTTTTTATAGTGTTTCATGTGTAATTAAAATGGGATTTTCCCTCAGCAGATGCTTAGGTCTCGCAGTGCAAGGAAGTGATAATACAATAATGTTGGTTTATTTGGCCACACTGTGGACCATAGTACAGCAAATGATTTGTGGAAAGGGATGTCACAAATTGTAAAAATGTTTTTTCGATTTCATGTTAAACTATTGGAAAAAAAATACGTTCTAAAAATAGCTATTACTTTTATTGAGTATTTAATATGTAAATGGACACACCAGACCACATTACCTGCCTCCTGAAAAACCTGTATGGAGGACAAGAAGCTACAGTTAGAACTGGACATGGAACAACGGACTGGTTCCAAATTGGGAAAGGAGTATGTCAAGGCTGTATATTGGTTCACCCTGCTTATTTAACTTATATGCAGAGTACATCATATGAAATGCTGGGCTGGATGACTCAAAGTCTGGAATCAAGATTGGTGGGAGGAATATCAACAACCTCAGACATGCAGAAATAATACCACTTTAATGGTGGAAAGTAAAGAGGAACTAAAGAACCTCTTGGTGAAGGTGAAAGAAGAGAATGAAAGAGCTGACTTAGAACTCAACATTCAAAAAACAAAGATCATGGCATTGGGGTCTCATCACTTCATTGCAAATAGATGGGGAAAAAGTGGAAACAGTGTCAGATTTCATTTTCTTGGGCTCCAGAATCAATGCAGATCCATGATATTAAAAGATCCTTGCTCCTTAGAAGAATAGCTATGACAAACCTACACAGTGTTTTAAAAAGCAGAAACATTGCTTTGCTGACAAAGGTCCATATGGTCAAAGCTATGGTTTTTCCAGTAGTCATGTATGGATGTGAGAGTTGGACCATAAAGAAGGCTGAGCACCGAAGAATTGATGCTTTTGAATTAGGGTGCTGGAGAAGACTCTTTGACAGTCCCTTGGACAGCGAGGAGATCAAACCAGTCAGTCCTGAATATTCATTGGAAGGACTGATGCTGAAGCTGAACCCGAATGCTTTGGTCACCTGATGCAAAGAGCTGACTCATTGGAAAAGACCCTGACGCTGAGAAAGATTGAAGGCAGGAGCAGAAGGGGACGACAGGATGAGATGGTTGGATGGCATCCCCAACTCGATGGACATGAATTTGAGCAAGCTCTGGGAGCTGTTGATGGACAGGGAAGCCAGGTGTGCTGCAGTCCATGGGGTCGCAAAGAATCAGACATGCCTTAGTGACTGAACAACAACAGTATGTGCCAGCCACACTATTAAACAGTTACTCACACTTGCTTTTATAGCAGCCCTCCAAGAAAGGTGCTTTTATTCTCATTACCATTTTAGAGCTGAGGAAACTGTACCAAGAATAACTTGCCCCAGGTGACAGTGCCAGAAGAAGGGGTTTTGACGTTCAAACCCCATCTGAGTCCAAATCCTATGACTGCGTATACACTTTCACTACACCTTTTTTTTTTTTTTTTGAGCCATACTGCTCAGCTTGTGGGATCTTGGTTCCCCAACCAGGAAGTGAACCTGCACCCTGGGCAGGGAAAGCACAGAATTCTAACTACTGGACCGCCAAGGAATTCCCTGCCCCGTTATTTTTGATGTTTTCCTTCATTATTGAGATAGAGTCAAATAATGATAAAATGAGTATATCATAGTACTTTGCTGTTTAATTGAAAGGAATTCTAACACTTGTTTTTGTTTTTTTTTTAACACTTGGTTTTTAAGGTAAATTATTTTTTAAAAATCTTCAGTCTTTAGAGTCCGTTTTCCACCTGTCTGTGAGCTTATCTAGACGTTTGTCCTTTACTGAATTTTCCACCTTAAGCCCTCAGAATCTGGCAGATGGGTCTACATCTTCGTTCCCTGACTCTTTACAAGGAAACACTTTAAAAGGCAAGAAAGAAACTCCTCCTGGGAAGTAAATACAGGCGAATACAAGTTTTGAATTTTAGTTAATAGAGCCACTGTTTCCCAGCCATCCAAAATGATGGCGTACTGTGCACTAAGTGGTATCGGGGAGGAGAAGCTTAGGACATATTTATTCTCTTTAAGGAGCAGGTTACTTGTTAAGATTGAAAACATTACAAAGTTAAATGACAATGTAGATGACATGGGGTGATACCTATTTTGACAAATAAAATAACTTACTGGTACTGAGTCAGATTTTGTGCTGAGACTTTTAATTAGAAAGTAGCTTCTATAACATGGTATAAATTGATATCAAATATGTTTTAATGGCCAGCATGTTATTAAGTTGCACTGTTACTTGTTTTTAAGTATTATGGAAATTTTATGCAGAGTTTTAAAATGATCCAGAAAGTAAGTGAATTTAAAGGGAAAGAGAGATACATAGTTCTGTGGTTAGGATAACCTAAATGTGGGCTGGGATTGGTCTTGTTTTAAACCAGATTATTATCCATTGTGAAGCACGATCAAATGAAGCATAGTATAGTGTAAGAGGCTTAACAAATCGAAAAGCTGTGAATGCGTTCGAGCTTATGGAGTAAGAGAATAATGCTGAGATTTTAGGTGAGGCTTAGACATCTTGCCAAATAATTTTCTTCTCTATTCCTTTTCCATACATAGGATAGATTTCTGCTTCTCAGTATAAGAATGTTTTAATTTGTAATAGAGAAGTTCCTGTGTGGTTCTTTAACGTGTATCCCTGTAAGCCTTGTTCTTTGTACTTCTCGATGGTCTTATGTGCCAGTTTGTGTGTGTGTGTTGCCTTGTCAAAGAACAAGTTAACTTACAAAAAGGATCTCAACACAATACCCTGACTAAAACAAACCAACAAAACATAGCAAACAAACTGAAAAGCAAAAAGAAGGGATTTTTTTGCAGTCAGGAAATAGAAACTAAAATCAATAAAATGTCTCATTGACAAGAGAAGGGAAGAAAAATTTTATAAATTTCCCGACCTCTTTCACTTCCCCAAAACTAGGTTGAAACCTTTTGTGTTCTTTAGTATACTGTTTTGAAAAATGGCACCACACTCTTTTTTAAAGTAAGACTGAAAGAATGTGCTCCTCTTGAAAATGTAATTAAATTGTACTGTTTGGGTGTAAAAGATTTCTTTAAATATAGATGGACACAAGAAAAAATAAACTGTATGAACATTCAGTAAAATTTTCAGACTTTTCCAATGGGAATGAAGTAAAATTTTTAGTGTTATTTTTAGTCATGATCCTCATATTTTTAAATTACTGGGCAATTTGTTGAAACATGTTACATAATGATTTTTCTGAGAAAAATATCAAACATTGCAGAAATTAGATTTATAAGAATGCCATAAAATTGTTTATTCTTTAGCTGTGAACTGTCATATCAGCTCCTAATGGAAAAACAAAAAAAATTTTTTTTCTGCATCATAATGCACACTGATCTACATGAAATTAGATGTTTTCACATAAAAAGTAACTTTAAAAGCAGTTGTGTAAATGTAGCAGAGGCAAGGAGCTACATAGTGAAGGGCAGATACTGATTTGCCTGAATGAATTCCTCATCAGTGCAAATGAAATTCTTCACTGAAATTTTAAAACTTGAGATACTGTGCTTTGAACCTTTTTTATTAGTTGCTTTGTAAATGCTAAATCCAAATTAATGGTACATTAATTTGTTACATATATTTGCAAAATACTTGTTAAATTATTTTCTAATGTGTTCAATGAAAGTATTGAATGTATTTCTATAAAACATGAAAGTATTTTCAAGGTTTAGTGTAAGTCCAGTTCTCCTTATTAAAAATTGGTATTAAAATTATTTTTAAATGGTCTTAGGCTGTCTTCTTGGACATAACTTTTGAAGTAACCCAGAAAAAGAATGCATTTTACCTAAACATAAGTTCAAGTGTAAAGCACCAGTACTATGGAAGCCACTGTTGGAGTGAGAGGTGTTGGCAGCTGCGGTGTCGACAGGCCCTGTAACAGGATGATCAAAGAAGGCGTTTTGATGAGTAACCACATTAGCAGTACAGCCTGATCAATTTGAACAGCCAAAACTTTTCAGAAGGAAAAATGGGCAACCATAGAGTTTCCTTTGAATATTATCAGTATTTAATTAAATATTTCTTAAGCTTTGAACAAGGTTTAGGGCCTTCAAGTTTTACTACCTTTGGAGGAGATGATAGATAAATAAAAATAAAAGACTGTTTCAGATTCGGTGCTATATACTAAATATTTGCCAAAGAGAAAATGAGGTTAGGATAATAATGAGAATGGATTTAAATTATTTTAACAGAGTGGTTAGGTGATCTCATCTCAGTTTTGGGTGTTTTCATTGAGGGTCAGATCAAACTTTGTGGTTATTTAAAGGCCTAAGATGTTTTAACTTTAGGTAAACAATTTTTATCTGTCAATATTCCCCCCCGCCTTTTTTTTTCTAGTATTGCTGAATGCTGCAGCACTCCTTACTCACTTTTGGGTTTGGTCTTCACGGTTTCTTTTGTTGCCTTGGGTGTTCTGACACTCTGCAAGTTTTACTTGCAGGGTTACCGAGCTTTCATGAATGATCCTGCCATGAATCGGTAAGTTCTTTGCTCCGAACAGCTCTAGAAATTTAAATCTTACCTAACTTAAAGAAATAATGATGAATTTCTTTGTTGATAAATTTTAGAGGAAATGGAATTTTGAGGACTTTTTTGGGGGGAAATGGTTGCTATATTTGGGCTAACATGCTATTAAAAAAAAAACCCTAAATTTCTGTGTATAAAAATTGTATTTTTATTGTATATACATAACATGTATATTAGATACTTTCCTATCTTAGATTTATTTAAGAGATTTTTGATAGCTTTTTCCCATTCTGAATTTGTGTCACTCTGCTAAAATCAGATTTCTATATTGGATATTCCCTTAAAGATTTTTTTTTTTATGTTTGAACATAATTTTTATACCAATTGAAGTTTCAAAAGGCACATTAATGAGGATGCAGAATAGTTATTCCATTTGTTACTAAATCACTGAGATCAGGTAATAGGAAACTATCTTTAGAACTTGTCACGATTCCTGTTATCTTAATTAATATAGAGGTTTCCCGATTTTATTTATTTAAGTTTACATAACCTCTTGAAGTATTTAAATCTTTATGGTGTATTTCAGAAATAGTGGATGCTGAGTACCTTGTAAATTGAGAGGATATTTTTATTTTGTTGTATATTAGTTTTTTGATGACAGAAAAGAAAAAAACCTATGCTCCATAATTTTCCTGCCAGTCCCAGCTAATACCTTTATAATGGAAAGAGGGGCTGGGAACAAGAAAGAAAAATAATTCTTGTTTAAGTTCACAAAATTCATACCATTCAAAGAGCACTAAAGGGAAAGTGACAACTTTCTCCTCCTACTTCTCATTTCCTCTCCACAAAGATAACAGCTATAAGTGGTTATTTTAAAATTTTTTAAAAGGGAAAAGTATATATATATATTTTTTCTTTTCCACATACTATACACATTGTTCTATACCTTATTTTGTCACTCAGTATGGGTTAGATAGGTTTTCTATATTTTGTTTTTATGTCAGCACATTCAGATACATCTCATTCTTTTTGATGAATGCATATTATTACAAAAATAATGTATCTCTCTTTTTTTTTGCTATTTAAATAATGCTACTGTCAGTATCTTTGTTCATGTCTCTTTTTTTAAGACCCTTACATAGGAAAATTTTAAACCAAAAAAGTTGAGAAAATAGTAAAGTGAACCCCCATGTATGTACCTAGCACCCGTCTCCAGTGATGTGGCCAGGGTCATGTGCTCTGTATCCCATCCATTCCACCTGTTTTTTCCCGTAACCTAACTGCATTTGTTTGGAGCAAATTCCAGATACAGTATTATTTTACCTCTGAATCTTTCAGGAAAAAAACGTAACTACAATCGAACATTCATTTCTAACAGAAGAATTCCTTGACATCAGATACCCAGTTGGTGTTCGTATTTCCTTGAATTATCTGCCTGAATTTTAAAAAACATTTTGTTTGCTCAACTCAGGATCCAAATAAGGCCCGTATTGCAAAGGTTGGGTGTGCCTCTCAAGTTTCTTTCAATATTTAGGTCCCTGTTGTCTCTATATTTTTTCCCTTTAATTTTATTTGTTGAAGACATCAGATTATCCTACTTAAGTTTTCAGTCTGGATTTTACTGATCATATCCCCATAACACATAACATGTTCCATTATTCACTTTTTCATATCTGTATATCCTAAAAATCTTTATTTATATATCTTAATTTTTGTACTACATCCATAGGGTAAATTACCAGTAAGATTATTGAATTGAAGGGTATGTACATTTTAAATTTATTAGCAAATTCTTCTCCAGAAATGTTTTACCTATTTACATCTCAGCATTAGTCTGCTCATTTTTTTTTTTACATAGCTTGTCAGTACTTTGATTATCAAACTTTGAAATATTTGCTGATTTGTGGATTTGAAAACTGTACCTGTCCTTTGCTCATTTCTCATTTATTTGCCAGATCCTTTAGAATTCAAGTCATTAGGATAAAAAAGGTCTTAGGACTTTGTATATATATTCCATAAGGAAATTGAATTTCAAAAAAAGTATTTGTATTTATGTCTCTGGTTCTTATGGACTTCTTGAAGAGACATTTCCTACCCAAAAATTATAGACTTTCACATAATGGTTCTATATTGTATAATCAGGAGATAGTTCATAATATGCATGCTAAGTCACTTCAGTTCTGTCCGACTGTTTGTGATCCTCTGGGCTATAGCTGGCCAGGGTCTTTGGAGTGGACTGTCACTTCCTCCTCCAGGTGATCTTCCTGACCCAGGGATGGAACCTGTGTCTCTTACGTCTTCTGCATTGGCAGGAACCATTAGCACCACCTGGGAAGCCCAGTTCATAATATAACTGTATATAATTCAGTGGCTAGGGGTACAGTGGCTAAGAATGGTAGGGGTATCTGGCTCATTAGCAAAGCCTGGTTAGAGCACTTATCTTAGACATTGCTTTAGTTCTCACTGTATGCTGAAATTATCGCTATTACGTTTTGCATATGTAGTGCTACATTATGATTGTATATTACTACATTGACATTAATATTCTGATCAGGTGTTTTGTCTAAGAATAGAGCAGAAATATTTAACAATAGTCTATAAGCCTTTGGATGATTTTCTCCCAAAATTAAATGTGATTCTGATTACTGTTTGTTTTTCTGAAAATGTACGCTTTTCCAGGGGCATGACAGAAGGAGTTACGCTGTTAATCCTGGCGGTGCAGACTGGTCTGATAGAACTGCAAGTTGTTCACCGGGCATTCCTGCTCAGTATTATCCTTTTCATTGTTGTAGCTTCTATTCTCCAGTCTATGTTAGAGATTGCAGATCCTATTGTTTTGGCGCTGGGAGCATCTAGAGACAAGTAAGAAACTTCCTAAAAGACATTTTTGTTGTATTCTTTACATGAGTCCATTGCCTGAAGATTTAGATATTGTTTAGATACAGAAGATAATATGAATAATTGGTATTAGCTTATTAACAACTTTACATTTTTAGTTTTTATATATGTTTGACTTTTCTGTTGTTTTTCCTTCAACATCACATTAAAGGCCAAGTAATTTACAAATCAGCTTTTCTTCTTCAGAGAAATGTAATACTTTTTTATATATATCCAGTTTTGAAATAAAGAATATAGAGCATAAAATTTAGTCCAGTAAATGTAACAAATAATACACAGTTTTATTCTGTATAGCACTAAAGGAGAGGAAACATTGAGGAACTACAAACGAAGAAGAGAAAAATAAAGGTTGTCAAGCATTAATGAAATTTTTACAGTCTTACCTGACGGCTTGTTTGCAGCTAACTGAGGTTATAATGGGGATTCTTGACACCTTATGGGACCAACTGGATTCAAATTCATTCATCTCATATTACAAATATTTTCTTTCTTTTTTTTTTTTTTTTAATTTTTATTATTATTATTTTTTTTCCAGTGGGTTTTGTCATACATTGATATGAATCAGCCATGGACAAATATTTTCTTAATGAATAAAAGCCAATTATGATTTGGCTCTTTAAGATACCATTTTGGCTTATGGTAATTTATATAAGGACATGCTATAAGGAATTGCTTAAATTCAGTGCCACTATTTTTTTCCAGCATCCTTCTGTACATTCTGATTATTGATTATTGAAATATCTGATTTAATTGCTTCTTTGGTGGTACATTTATGAGTAAGGGAGCAGGTAGCCTTGGGGGAGATAGAATTTTGACAGGAGAGTTTAAAACACTCCAAATTAGCATTTTAATTATGGTTAGTCAGGTTTACCTTTCTATCCTCATATCCCACATCGTCAAACATTCTGAAAACTTTCTCAAGTGGTAAAATTGCTGAAAGAGTCCATTTAATTTAAATAAACTCTTGGATATGTTTCAGATAATTTTAATCATTATAATTATTTGAGATTTGGTTTTGAGGTTTAGAATTTCTCAATAAAAGCTTTTAAGATGTTGAATTCAATGGTGAACTCAGTTAAATAGTCATTTAAATTGTTTTGACCAAAGTTCAATTACTCTTTTGTCATCTCTGGCAGTATCCTTTAGTATTATTAACTGTGCTAGTTAGAAGACTAATACAATACTATAGAAAGTTTGGGAAAGAGGAAAATAGATCATAATTTCAGTGCCATAAGGATCAGTAAACCCAGTTCTGGGTCTTTCCAGGGTGCTGAACTAGCGTCGTTACTGGCTTCTTCCTCCGAGATCAAATGCAGAGGAAATTTAGAGGGAAAGGAGCAAGACTGAGAAGCCCTGTGTGTGGGTGTGGAGCGGTAATTTTGGATGGGTGTCACTGTTACAGTGACAATGTTAGCAGCATTATTAGTCTGAGGCAAGTGAGGCTCCTGGCTGTGAGAGGATGAGATGGGAATGAACAGTTGGGTTCTGTTCTTCTTTCCCACGACTTAAATGGCAGTATTTGTTTCTTTTTTTTTTTTAAACAAATAAAATGGAAAAGTTGTGAGAAAAATATAACTTACCACAGCTGATTCAAGAATTGAAAAGCTTGGCTAGTTCTGTAACTGTTACAGAAATAGAAACAAAAGGTAAACATCTTGACCCAGGTGGCTTTACAGGCCAGGCAAGTGCTACCAGAAATCCAAGGAGCAGATATCCATGCTTTAAACAGAGACTTCCAAATCATAGAAAGAATCTTCTGCCTAGCCCTTCCCCTTCTTTGAAGCCAGTATAAATCCATATTGAAATCAAAACAGACAACTCGAGAAACGTAAAGTTTATTTCACTCAAAATAGGAGATACTATGAAGTTTTTATAATAATTGACTCAGATACAGACAACTTGACCGATGGAATGGAGCCCCCAAGCAAGTCCATATATGTATGGACCTTTGGTGCATGACAGAGGGGCATGTCAGGTACTTGGGGCAGGTGGTCATGTACTGTAGCTGGAAAAAAATGATTTCTATTTGGAAAAGGATGGAATTGGATTCCTATCTCATAGCCATAAACAAAAGAATCAGCTCCAAAATTGTAGAGGCTTAAATGGCAAAATAAAAAATTAAGTCTGCATAGAGTAGTATATTTTAGACCTTCAAGGAGGAAAAAAATTTGTTAAACTGATGGAGCTGGTTGTGAAAAGACCGACTAAAATGACTGTGATTATGAAAGAAAAGTGGTAAATCTAATTGTTAAAATTAATAACATTTTGTAAACCTAAAGGTAACTTAAATTAGACATGATAGTTACAAACTGGGAGTAGGTACTTACAGTATTCACACTTGCCCAATAATTAGTATCTAGAATATATAAACAGCTCAGATCAGTGAGTGAAGTGGCTAAAATACACCATCAGGCTTTTAGTGAAAGAGCAAACAATGAATATGAAGAGAGGTTCAGTGTCTTTAGTGGTCAAAGAAATGTGAATCAAGACTTCTCAGAGTTATTGTTTTGAACCCATGGAAGTGGCAATGAATAAATAATAGAAAGGAAAAAAGAAAGGGAGAGGGACTTCCTGGTGGTCCAGTGTTTAAGACCCTGCGCTACCAATGCACGAAGCATGGATTCAATCCCTGGTCAGGGAACTAGATCCCATATGCTGCAACTAAGACACAGAGCAGCCAAATAAATAAATAAACTTTGTTAAAAAATTAAAAAGAAGAGGGAGGAGAGAGAGAGAAGAATGTCAGCTGATACCTAAGCGAGAAGAAAGCGTAGGTCCCAGGATATGCTAGATTTCTGGTGGGAATGTAAATCAGTGTAATCACTTTGGAAAACTAGCGTTTTCTTCTATGTACATACTTGGGACATTCTTGCACATGTTCAGGAGGGACATGTAGAAGCATGTTCATAGCACAATTTCACAATAGCAGAAACCTGGGAGCAAATCATACACTAATCAGACAGGAAAGGGGGTGAATCCATGTGATAATAGCCACAGTGGAATATTAAAAGCATTAGTGCCACATTAAACATTATGAGTGATTCATAGCAGTATATAAGTAAATCAAGAAAGATGACAATATAGAATGTCATTTTTATGTAAGAAACAGAATTTTAAAAGACACTCTTTAGGGATACATGTGGATGAAGCAGCACATGTGAAGGAAGCAATCAAGTGAGTGAAGAGCACAGGGTTCATGAAATGGTTTCATTGGGTGAAGGGAGGCAGGTCCTAGAATAGTCCAGCTGCCTCAAGCTTAGAGTAGATTATGGCCCAGGCCCTCTCTTTTTTACAGAGAGATGGGTTCATGAATGCTTGTTACAGTTTCAGTTCAGTCGCTTAGTTGTGTCCGACTTTTTGCAGCTGTAGCATGCCAGGCTTCCCTGTCCATCACCAACTCCCAGAGCTTGCTAAAACTCATGCCAGTTGAGTCAGTGATGCCATCCAACCGTCTCATCCTCTGTCGTCCCCTTCTCCTCCTGCCCTCAGTCTTTCCCAGAATCAGGGTCTTTTCCAGTGAGTCAGTTCTTCACATCAGGTGGCCGAAGTATTGGAGTTTCAGCTTCAGCATCAGTCCTTCAGGTGTAAATACTTAGGATATAAATGCCTTTTAAAGTTTAGGTATTTAAAATTGCTGATTGGATTATTATTAATAACTAATGAAAAGAGGGACTTGCACAGACCAATAAAGATAGTGCATTCTGAATTGAAGATTATGATTAATTCAGTTAACTGCAACTGGGGATTAAAAAAGGGAAATGAAGATGTCCTAATTCTGAAGAACAATTAAAAGGTAATACTGAAACATTGCTTGTCTGTGTTACAAAGGAGGTAATTATTAGGGGGACATCCTCATGTGATTTTGGCATTGGTTTGAGGTGATTTCCAGTGTTTAACTTAAAAAGGTGCCTCAGATAGTTTTAGCTATAGATATAATTGTTACTTTTATCTGTAAATTTGATTACAGTTTTTATCATGGAATTTTACAACTATAGTCTGTTGTATTCAAATTATATAGCAAATTTTTAAATGATCAACATTTAAATGAAATGGATTGAGGTGAATTAAAAAAATTATTTTTCACTGTGTAAGTACTTAACCTGTTAATGGAACAAATTTCCAGTATTACTTTATGCTATACTTTTTAATTTTAAATTAGATTTTTGTTTAATTTTAACTGAAATAAGGATATATATGTATATAATGTTTGTGTGTATCTAAAATAGAAATTAGACATAGGTTAAAACTGTTGGCATAGTTTTGTATTTACTTTTCTATGTACATGTATAAATATATGTAAATATATACCTACATTGCTTCCCTGGTGACTCAGACGGTAAAGCATCTGCCTGCAATGCGGGAGACCCGGGTTCTATCCCTGGGTTGGGAAGATCCCCTGGAGAAGGAAATGGCAACCCACTCCAGTACTCTTGCCTGGAAAATCCCATGGATGGAGGAGCCTGGTAGGCTACAGTCCATGGGGTCGCAAAGAGTTGGACACAACTAAGCAACCTCACATCATATACCTACATGATGTAAGTGGATCATAGCTAGCTTGATTTTGAAAAATACGCTTAAAGTTTTCAGGCAAATTGCCGTATTATAGCTATTGTTACAGTAGCTATTGTTACAATAATTCCTTTCTGCTTTTTTTTTTTTTTTTTAATAAAAGTTTGGAATCTTAAAGCAGAGCTACAGTGGCAGTTTAAGTTTGTCCCTTAACATCTCATAAGAAAAATGTTTGACAGGAAAAGCTGTAAAACACTTTCCAAAGGACCTAGCTTTAATTTTTACCACAATGATAATTTACTTTCTTCTAATTAGAATTGCTGATTGTGGACAGTCACACACACTACAGCATTTACCTTTGTGTGGTTTCTTTTCCTCCCCCTCCCAATGTTATAATAAAGGTAGGGAGGATGATTTATGCTACTTCTCTGTCTCCCTTGCAATAGTTCGAATGGATTTGAGAACATATCACAGAAAGTGAAAGTGAAGTCGCTTAGTCGTGTCCGACTCTTTGCGGCCCTGTGGACTGTAGCCTATCAGGCTCCTCCGTCCATGGGATTCTCCAGGCAAGAATACTGGAGTGGGTTGCCATTTCCTTCTCCAGGGGATCTTCCCGACCCAGGGATCGAACCTGGGTCTCCCGCATTGCAGGCAGATGCTTTAACCTCTGAGCCACCAGGGAAGCCCATATCACAGATGCTGATGTTTAAGTAAAACAGCATAATTTTGTTGTAGCCATGAACTTTAAATGATTTTGGTTGAAATTCACGTTTTCTTATAATGTTTTTAAATAATCTGGGTTTGTTTTATAGGAAATCATTAAATGGTTTAAGTCTCAGTGTTCAGTTTACATAGATTATAATTGAGTTTTGTTTTTAAGAGAGGGGACAGCTGTCTGGGGCTCATGCTGATTTCTAGATTTGTGATCCTTATGTTACACAATTACTCCAACTTTGGCTTTTATTTGCCCAGTAAATGGAATTACCTAGCATCTTTTTAAATCCCTTGTTGGAGTAATAAGTCATTCCATCATCAGATGGCTTATAAATTGAATATATTGGGTTGGCCAGAACGTTTATGTTCAGATTTTTCCATAATGGCATGGAAAAACTGGGCTGAACTTTTTGGCCAACCCAATATAAAGCAAGCAATAAATTTGTAGGAGGTGAAAATCATACCTTTCTTTTCTTTTTTTTTTTGCCTAAATAGAGTTTTTTAAAGTTCTGCTTAAGGCAATTGTTGTGGGAGGGTTGTGTCATTTTTCTTTTAGAAATTGATACACAATCTATTAAATTTGGAATATATTTAAGGAATTATCTATTAGAATATTACAGTGTATGAAGATGTAAACAAAAGAAAAGATTATGTTCCTTTTTTTGTGGTAACCAGGGGGGCTCCTGCTGTGTATTCCACTATTGATAGTAAGGAGGGTTCAAATGGAACCAAAAGCTGGAATCTAAGGAATCTCTTGATATGTTGTGTGTGTTAAAAGCATAACATTATATGTGTAACTATTCTTGCATGTAATAGTTATGGTTAGCTTTATGTCCTGCTTACATCATAGTGCTTTGCACTTGAGTGGATAGATGGGTGGTAAGAAAAGTTAGTAATAGATGGAAAGTAATTTGAAAAATTTCAAGCAGAAATAATTTTCAAGTTTTATTTGGCACTTACTTCAAACATGCCTTTATGCTCAGGAGCTGGAGTTATCATATTTTTCAAGCAGTTTAAATTTGGACAGTAAGACTTTTTTTTAATATGTGTACATATATAAAAATATGTTTACTTAAATAATATAAAATAAAAATATAAAGGTATTTAGATGTATATGATATATAATATGTAAAATATGTATTATATATAAATATATTTGGAAAGAAACAGTGCTTCAGTTCATTGTATGATTGTTTGGTACAGGTGTTAAGAATTCTTAGAGGGTAGGTAATTCCTGGGGAAAAATTACATTACTTGTATAAATACATTTGTTTAGCTTGAACTAGTTGAAAGGGTTTAGAAAACAAGACGGAATGGAGACATTTCTGGTGGGATGTTTAAGACTGCTTGTGTTTTTCTGGGAAGACAATTAGCCATCATTGCTTATAGTAAAGGACAGATGTTGATGAGTTTGAGCCAAAAAATTGGGAGTGGAGGCCCTCAGATGCAAGGCTACGAAGTTTAGAGACAGTATTGACAGTATTATGCTAGTTGAGCTTTAGGATGATTAATCTTTTCAGGAATAGGGGCCGGAAGGGAGGATGACCCGCTAGTAGGTCTTAGATCTCCATGGTTCCTAGTTTTTCCTCATCCTCCGCACACATGAGGGGTAATATGCCTGCTCATTGAGGGCCGTTCCTTTCAGTAACACTGCACTTATGGTCACACAGATGGCCGCAGAGATTTTCATCAAGGGTGTTGCAGGTGAGGAGAGAATGTCATGACTTAACAAAGCAAATTACTGTCAAACTTGTTAAGGTTTAATGCTGTGAAAGCCTGAAGTTGCTAGGAGTGAGAATGAGACTGAAAGCAAACTATTGAGGGGAAAAAAAAAGAATTGGTAATACTTGGCAATTGACTGAGTGCCCCAGGTTAAGGGAAAAGAAATCAGTCATGTTCTTTGAAGTACGACGCCTTGGACATGACTTGCCCTGAAATCTAGCCCTGTGGCTGGCATGGAGAAAGGTGTGTGGTAAAATGTTGTGAAATTGAAGCATGGCACAAGACCTGTGGGTTGTCCTGCCAGGTGACAGACACGTTAAAAGAATACTTTTCTTTCCTTAGGAGTTTATGGAAACACTTCCGTGCGGTGAGCCTTTGTTTATTTTTACTGGTATTCCCTGCTTATATGGCTTACATGATTTGCCAGTTTTTCCACATGGATTTTTGGCTTCTTATCATTATTTCTAGCAGCATTCTCACCTCTCTTCAGGTAAGTCCATGATTAATGAACTTTGTATAATAAGTAACTTTCTTATTTTTCCCTCTGGAAAAGGAATTACATACTTTTTCAAGATTAACAATTATAAGTGGCCTTTTTAGGTGATTCCTTCCCATGCTCTTTACTGGACGTTATTGAAGTATTAGGCCAATCTGTGTCACTGTAATGACATAGACATTATGGACATAATGTCATGAAAACCTTAAATAGATAAGTGACTATAAAATATTAGAAGAATTTAGTGCTTGTTTGGAACACACTTTTAAGTAAATGCCTATTTGAAAATATCCATTATTTCATAATGTATATAAATGTATGATATCTGTGTATGTGTTACACAGATATGATATACACAGACATGTACTTTACACACACATATACACACAAACTATTACCATGGAATGGATAAGCTTATTGTAACTTGAAGGTGACACTTGATTGCCTAATCAGTAACAAAGAAGAATGCAGCACTGATGATACAGATTTATTCATTGTTCCTTGTAGAAGTAAAGGTTCTTTGAAAGTTGAGGAACAGGCATGAATAACAGAATGAGGAAAATTCAGATAGAATTTTGAGGGCTTGGGGAGCAGGGGAAAGGATAAGTCAGAGAAGACTGATTTAATTAGAATCATCTTTAGGAAAGTTAACTCAGGGTCCTTTTCAGTATCAAAGATCTGCATTACTGAGATCACCCACATTTTAATTACACCACTGTCTCCTCTGCACATTAAATCTAACATCCTAAAGGTATTACTAATATGTTATTGTTTAAAGTCTGTGAAAAACTTTTTGTAGTGATTATATATGCATACCTTTTTTGTTTTTCAGGTTCTGGGAACACTTTTTATTTATGTCTTATTTATGGTCGAGGAATTCAGAAAAGAGCCAGTAGAAAACATGGACGATGTCATCTACTATGTGAATGGCACTTACCGCCTGCTGGAGTTTCTCGTGGCCCTATGTGTGGTGGCCTATGGCGTCTCAGAGACCATCTTTGGAGAATGGACAGTGATGGGCTCAATGATCATCTTCATCCATTCCTACTATAATGTGTGGCTTCGGGCCCAGCTGGGGTGGAAGAGCTTCCTGCTCCGCAGGGACGCTGTGAATAAGATTAAATCATTACCCATTGCTACGAAGGAGCAGCTGGAGAAGCACAACGATATTTGTGCCATCTGTTATCAGGTAACTCTTGCAGTAAGAAGCCATTTGGGTGGGCCACACCATGTACCCTGTGGGACTTTAACCACATTATCCAAATTCAAGTTAAATTTCCTGGGTGAAAAATAGTGGGCCTCAGAAATTATTAAAGACCTGATAAAATATTTCCAGTTTATTTCTAAAGTAAGTTTTAAATTTAGTCCCTCAAGTTCTAATGTACTGTTATTTTCAACATTATTGCTCACCCATAAATAAAGGAAAAACAGGTCAGGTGTATTTTATATTTACTCCTGAATATATATATAAATATATATAGTATCTACACACTCACACATACATATGTACTATCAAATATATACTATCAATCAGGAGTCAGCAACTTCTGAAAAGTGGTGTGCCAAGATTCTGACTCTTTCCCTTCTGGTATTTCCAGGGTGGGGAATAAATGTTCGTCCATACAGTTAGTGTAGGTGGAGAGAGTAGTGCGTAGTTGAGGGGTGTCTGAGATGAGTGCAGGCTCTGTGTGGAAGCACAGAGGGGGCAGGAGATACAGTAGCGACAGCCAGTCGGTGTACATGACAGGTGGCCTCCCTGACATCTTTGGCACAAGAAGCCTCCGTAGAGGATGGACTGTCTTCTATCAAGAATTGAAAGATAGTATTTAAATCAGCTTGGAGACAACAACAATAACATACAACAGGCCTAGACTTGAGTCGGCAGTCACCTGTGCAGGAGGGTGACAGCAGCTTCTCAAGTTAAACTGTATGTAGGAAATATGGGCAGAAATCCTGGGTGACAACACAAGCTGTTCCTTTGTAGTCACTCTTAAAAAAGCGTGTAGGCTGATGGAAGGAAACTATAGATAGTATCAGGGGCTTCCCTCATGGCTCAGATGGTGAGTAATCCACCTGCAATGCAAGGGACCTAGGCTTGATCCCTAGGTTGAGAAGATCCCCTGGAGAAGGGAATGGCAGCCCACTCCAGTATTCTTGCCTGGAGAATCCCATGGACAGAGGAGGCTGCTGGGCTACCGTAAATGGGGTCGCAAAGAGTTGGACACGATTGAGTGACTAACAGTGTCAGTGAGTGTACAGGGGAGGGACTTGCTCCAAGCTGCTTTATAGTGTAGATGTTATGTGCTTGTGTGTTAAGACTGTCAGGAAGAGGAATTTTTCCCAACTGTCACTTTTTGATTTTTACTAGAGCATACTTGGGGTACTAGCAGAATATTTTCCAGGTTGGTTTTGCATTTGAGGGGATTGAGGAGCAGTGTAGATTCCCCCCCAGATTAAGTGGCCATTGTCTTCGTTCTGGCTCCTTTGTGCTCAGTAGCCTTGTAGGATGTAGGACGAAGCACGGCAGAGACAGATTTGGGGCACACCGGCTTCAGCAGCCGCTGTCTAAATATACCATCTCTGGGACTCGAGAGTCCTCTTTTTGTGTTTCCCGTTGTCACATCACTTTTTTTGAGGTGCCTGGACTACCTGCTGACACCACACAGAAAATGAAAGTTGAATCGCTTACCTTCCCAGCTGGCTGCTCTTCTTTGGATGGCTTTCTGCTTAAAAGTCCACTCCCAGGTGTTACTGGTTCTTGGCAAGGAATTTCTGCGATAGCCACAACTCCATGTTTTGGGACTTTAGACAAAATTAATGGTCAATTCACCAAATGTGTGTTGTTATAATTTAAACTTCATATCCTCAGCCTTCCCTCCTCAGATATATGTTACACAGGGACTATTAGTGCAAAGTATACCACTGCTTATTCCAGTGGTTATTGAACTTAAATGTGCATTAAAGTCCCACGGGTGGCCGGCTGTACCTGTGGATTTGTGAATGCCATCTTCAGATAGCCAGATCAGAAGGTCTGTGATGGCCCCAGAATGTGCATGGTTAGCAAGCACTCCGGTGGTTCTGATGCATGCCGAGAAACACTGGCTTGTATTGTGAAAACTGGGATGTAAATCGTCCCTGATGAAGTTGCCACTTCCTTGCCAATACCCTGACTGATTTTGTCTCCTTGCCAATAATCTCATCATGGAATAATCTTTTGAGCTGTGTAGAAGCGAAAAATGGAGAAAGTTCCATGTTCATCAGATTTCCCGAAGTTCTAATTATACTCATGGAGACCCAGTAATCATACTGCTACAGTTTTATACCTTGGTGTTCACACAAAGACAGAACCCAGTTACATAGGTCGTTTCTTCCTCATGTTTGGTTTTTACTTCCTTTTAGAAATTGCTTAGCCAGTGGTTCTTGTATTGTTTGTATAAAGGGGTCTCTGATGGCAAGAGGATTATTATAAACATACACAGTGAACTTTATTGTAAGATCTGTGTTACAGATTTTCTATGGAGAATTTGTAGGAAAGAAAAGTTGGAACTAGAACGCATGTGTAGCGGCAAAGATTTTAGACAATAGACGTTCATGAGATATCTCTTCCCTCGCCTTTTAGGACATGAAATCTGCCGTGATCACACCGTGCAGTCACTTCTTCCACGCAGGCTGCCTCAAAAAGTGGCTGTACGTCCAGGAGACCTGCCCGCTCTGCCACAGCCAGCTCAAGAACGCCTCACAGCTGCCTGGCTTAGGCGCCGAGCCGGCCCCACAGCCTCCCGCTGGAGCCGAGCAGCACGTGCTCCAGGGAGGCACTGAAGCCCCGGGCCAGGAGCAGCCTCGGGGGCCTGGGGCACAAGAAGGTTCTAGAGATAAGGACGAGGGTGTTGCCAGAAAATCAGATAGCCAGGAAGGAACTTGTGAGCCCAAGGAAAATCCTCCTGGTGCAAAAGATGAAGCTCTTCCTGTTGAGGTCCGCCTAGAAGAGAAGCAGCAGGAGTAGCACTTCACTCTCCGGAGATGAAGTTAACTCACAGTAGAATCCGTGCTCAGATTTGAAGAGCGAATGTATGAGGTGATTAGGCAGGAAACTTGACATTCCAAGGATCTAATCCAGGAAGTGCTCTCAGTGGAGACCGCCTGCTTTCATCCCCTTGACACTGGGGGAGAAAGTTTGCAGTGTATGCTAATCAAAATGTATATATCCTATGCTGGTGTTTGGTAGAGGTTTGCCAAGAAGATTCAACCTCAGGAACTTCAGAAACAGCCCCTGATTTGTAAGGGATAAATGAGATTTGAGCATCTGAAAGGGGCTGAAGGAAGGAGGATGACAAGCATGAGGATGGCACAGGAGGCAGCAGGCAGAGGTGGAACTGATCCTTCACTCTCTATGGAACAGGACCGTTCTTGTTACAGAGTATGAGTGGTGACCAGCCCTTTTTTCCCACCCCCTTTCCCCTCAGTTAATTGGAACTCAGTCAGGTGATTATCTGTACAGCACTGAAATGAAATCAAAGATGTAAAAGCATTGATTGTATTCAAAGATTGAAGCACGCTCATACTTCGTATGTGCTTTGGGGGAGGGGGTGGGTGGGCACGTGGGCCTTGCGGGTGCATTCATGTAATCCGAGACTCTTGAACTTTATGATGGAGTCTTCAATATTTTGATGTATATGAAACTTTTGTTAATACACTGTATACTGTGTTGGCTGTGTGAAGTAAACTAAAACTCTAATGAACACTTTGGAGTCCACGTTAATGTAGGAGACCAAAGTGGGAAGGGCTTTAGGGCACTGAGAAAGGCCCTGAGTGTACTTTCCAATCCTGTGTAATGTTTAATTCTTGGCAACTGAATCAAAGCAGTGTTAAATTATGGCAATATTTGCACTTTGGGAATGAGTACATAACGTATGATCACACTCTGCAAATGCCACTTTTAAATCTGTTAATAGACTTTGCACCTTTCCTTTGACAAGGATGTGTCATATTTAAATTTTTACATTCATCATGGCTACAGGTAGAACTAGGGAGGGGGGAATGTAATTTTTTATGGGAATTTTGATATGAAAAGAAACTAGTCATTTATTTATACAATAGGCTTGGCTCAAAAAGTGTTTTTCAACTTGGTATTCCTAATGTGGGATGTGACTTTATTTTATTTTTAGTAGCAGATTTGGATGTAGACTGACATAGCTGAATGTCTTAATAAATTTAAATTTGAAGATAACAGTGTTTTATTCCTGTGGTGATTTTTGTTGTAAAGTGTCTTGCTGAAATTCTTTTCTTAGGAGGTTTTGCTTATCCAACTGGGCTTCTGATATCTTGATCCCTGTCAGAAAATGCCCGGCAGATGGCAAAACTTTTTGACTGAAAAGGATCAGTTCTTTGCAATCTTCTACACTGCTGGCTGGATGAGTTACAAGCAGGAATCAAGACAGGCGGGAGAAACATCAACAACCTCAGATATGCGGATGATACCATTCTCATGGCAGGAAGTGAAGAGGAACTAAAGAGCCTCTTGATGAGAGTGAAGGAGTAGAGTGAAAGAGCTGGCCTAAGACTAAATATTTCAAACTGTGGTGCTGGAGAAGACTCCTGAAGTCCTTGGACAGCAAGGAGATCAAACAAATCAATCTTCAGTTCAGTTGCTCAGTTGTGTCCGACTCTGCGACTCCATGGATTGCAGCACGCCAGGCTTCCCTGTCCATCACCAACTCCTGGAGCTTGCTCAAACTCATGTCCATCAAGTCGGTGATGCTATCCAACCATCTCATCCTCTGTCACCCTTTTCTCCTCCTGCCTTCAATTTTTCCCAGCATCAGGGTCTTTTCCAATGAGTCAGTTCCTCGCATCAGGTGGCCGAAGTATTGGAGCTTCAGCATCAGTCCTTCCAATGAATATTCAGGACTGATTTCCTTTAGGATGGACTGGTTGGATCTCCTTGCAGTCCAAGGGCCTCTCAAGAGTCTTCTCTAACACCACAGTTCAAAAGCATCCATTCTTCCGTGCTCAGCTATAGTCCAATTCTCACATCCATACGTGACTACTGGAAAAACCACAGCTTTGACTAGACAGACCTTTGTTGGCAAAGTAATGTCTGCTTTTTAAAATGCTGTCTAGGTTGGTCATAGCTTTTCTTCCAAGGAGCAAGTGTCTTTTCATGGCTGCAGTCACCAGCTGCAGTGATTTTGGAGCCCCCCAAAAATAAAATCTCCCAAATCAATCTTAAGGGAGATCAACCCTGAATATTCACTGGAAGGACTGATGATGAAGCTCTAGTATTTTGGTCATCTGATTCGAACAGGTGACTCATTGGAAAAGTCCCTGATGCTGGGAAAGATTGAGGGCAGGAGAAGAGGGCGTCAGAGGATGAGATGGCTGGATGGGCATCATCGATGCAATGAACATGAACTTGGGCAAACTCTAGGAGATGGTGAGGGACAGGGAGGCCTGGCATGTTGCAGTCCATGGGGTTGCAAAGAGACAAGACTGTGGTAGCAAATCTAGCTCTGCATCAGAAATATCTAGGAAGCTTTTTTTTTTTTTTAATCTGTGGAGCTTTTAAAAACATTCTGAACCCTACTTCCCAGGTGGCACTAGTGGTAAAGAAGCTGCCTGTCAGTGTAGGAGATGCCAGAGACAAGGGTTTGATCCCTGGGTTGGGAATATTCCCTGGAAGAGGACGTGATAACCCACTCCAGTATTCTTGCCTGGGGAACCCCATGGACAGAGGAGTCTGGTGGGCTACGGTCCATAGGGTCGCAGTCAGACATGACTGAAGTGACTTAGCATGCATCCATAAACTCCACTTCAGGCTTACTGAGTCAACAACCTTTGGGGTACCCGAGAACATGCATTTCATAGCTTCCTTTGTAATTCTATCCAACTAGCCCAACACCAGCATGGTTTTACATTTAGAAAGGAAGTGGCTAGACCAGAAGGAATTTCTCTCCAGGTGTAGCTGGAAGTTTCTCACTGTCCTGGCAATCCTGGTGAGGCAGAAAACAGAGCAGATGGCTCCCTCTGGTGGTGTAGTGAGGCTGTTGAACGTAGAGGCGATCTCGAATTTAAACCGATTTAAACAGATTCAAATCAGTTTAAACCGATTTAAATCGAATTAAACCGGTTCAGACGTTAAGCTTCCTGGTGCCTTGTTTGAAGGAATAAGAATGCATATGAAGCTAAAATTATTTATGGCACAGTGAATGGCAATCCTTTGGCATCAAAGGATGCTCTCATGTAGACGTAAAGTTCTCAGATGTCTTCATGAAAATGGGGACTTCTTTGTCATGAGTTTCACAATACAATACACTTTTTAACCTCCTAAGAGCACAGAGACCCCAACTCTACTTACCAAGTCACATGAGCCTCTCAGTTCAGCAGCCTGGTGGACAAATAACACAAATAACAATACCAACAAATAATAACAACAAATATCAGTGCGTATCCTTTGGTTTCAGTTAGGAGAGCAAGACTATGTTGCAGTAACCCCTCAAGACATCAGTGCTTCAGAACAAAGGTTTAGGACGAACACCGCAGAAGTGTGTGGTAGCGCAGAGGTGAGGCTGCCGTGTCTGCACAGGTGCTCGGGTGTCTAGGCTGAAGGAACCATCACTGTCGCGAACCTGCCTGATGGTGACGGCAAAGCAGAAGGCTCTGGAAGGCTGCCCGTGCTCCTCCCGGCAGTGGACCCAGGTCTTTTCTGCTTACCACCCCATGGCCACGACTGTGGTCCCATCCACACAAGAGACTGTGGAAGTTCAATCTTCCTCCTGGGCCTGGAAAGAGAAGGCATCAGTTGTGCCGATGACTGCCACACCTTGGTTGAAGCAACACTTACTTTCTTATTTACACATTATGTAAACTTTGGGAATACACCTGTGAATGGTTCAAAGTATACCCATTGAGAACCGCTCTGACTTAATTTGTTCCTTGTTCTAATATGCTGGGACAGTGGCACTGTGTGATGCCATCCGTATTTCAAATTTCTATTTTCCAGTCATTTTAAAAAATGTGTCTTCAGCACACAGCCCGACATTTGACTTAGGAAGAAGATATATAGTTTAACCACCTAGATTATACTACTAAGGAGAAAACCAGAAAATTAGATTAAATTTCCCTTCTATGATCCTTGATCAAATTAAGTGAGAAAATGGATCTTGTCTGCTTGATTGCCATTGTTTTTTAGACAATGCATATGTCTTTCCACTCATCTGTTTTCTCTTAATAATGTTATCACCATATGAACTTTGACATAAAAAAATTAGTACTATACAACAAACTGTCATTCTAGTTAGCAACATATATTTCCACTTTGTGTTGCTTTTTGCTTTCTTCGTGTACAACTGTTGTCCTAATGATCTAAATCATGCTATTTGCACAGTGCGTCTCTAGAGGCCTGGTTTTCCAACTGAACATGAGGGTCCCTGAAATCACTCATTAAGTCTTCTGGTGTCTTCTCTTAAGAACATGCCCTGTTTTCATGAGCCTTTTACGTTGGAAACACTTCTGTCCCAGAAGGTTTTGACATATGTCAAATTGTGAATAGAAACGGTTAATGGAGAAGGAAAAAATTTTCAGTTTCCAGGTTTATTTGGGAGAGCTTTTTTCTTTGCCTTTGGTAAAGGGACAAGAACCTTACAGAGATTTAAGTGTTACTACAGAGATTTAAGTATTACTAAATCATGGGCCGGGCTAGGGAGGTGGGGGGAGATGTTAAAGAAAAAGTTTTACATTCTAGTTGCTTCTTCTCTGGCTTTCATAAAAATAGAATTTTTCCAATTTTAGAATCCTGCCAAGTTGAAAACAGGAATTAATTACAAGGTTTTGATTTTTTTTTTTAAATGCTGCATGATTAAAAAAAAAACCTGTTTCCTCATTTTTTCAACACTATTTGGAAAGTAAAGAATTTAAAAAGAACAAAAATCACCCATAATCTCACTTTTGGAATTAGTCTCTTCAAAGTTGCCTTTACATTCAGTGATAGCAAAACTAGGGGCATTGACAAACACTGCCTACCCAAGAGTCTCTTTCACTTCTCTTTTTGAAGTCCACTGCCTATCATTCAAGTTTCTGAAATTAAAATACATTCCAAACAATTTTGTAATTTATCAGTTAAGGCACACCTGTTTCTCCCACCTCTGAAGTAGAGAATACCCCCTTTAAAAATAGGCTTGTATTTGTAGGTAGTACTTACTTAGAAAATAATAAAAAATACTAAGAGCAGTTTATAGAACTAGTGACTGTGGCCACTCAGAGAACTACTTTCTTTCCTTCAGTGGACTGGGGATTTGACTGCAGTATGGTTGAGAGTAAAAGGTAGGATGTTTCCAGTGAAGACAACAACCCTGCAGTTAACCACACTCCTGGTGTCCTGTTTCTCTTCCCTGTTCTTACTGACACTAAACTTGGTGTTCCTCTCCTAATCTATTTTTTATAAATGTTGGCTCATTGACCCTTAATTTTTATTTCTAAATAGATATAATCAACTCCTTGCATTGCTATTGTGTTATACATTCTAAGGTAAGAGAATGGCCTCTGACTTGCAGGAAATAATCAACTCCTTGAATGTAGATGAAATTCTGAGTCAGTTCTAGATGGAATATTCTATTATTTTCCAAGTGACAACTTGCCAAACTGAAGTCATCTCTCCAGTTGGCATTAAACCTACTAATTTCCTTTGATGATCCTTTATCTACCCTCCTGAATTCAGGGAAGTAGGCAGCAGAAGTGAGGAGAGGGGCCTAGAGTAAAGACAGACGCTCTGGGCTTTAATTTTTACTCCATTTCAAGTTGTGTGATCATTGGCCAGTCTTTGTTTTTTTCTGATTTTCAACCTCATCTGAAAGAATCATCATTCTGCTCTTAAAATTTTGCCCATCTGTATTTTTAATCTTTACCACTGATGGAGTGGTGAGCTTCATGTATTTTTTTTTTTTAATGCGATGTGCCAAATATTAAACTTTAAGGTTTGGTTGACCACTGTATTCTCAGTGCCTGGCACAGGGCTAGAGCCTCACCACACCTACTGAGTCAACAAAGGAACTTAGTATGCAGCACCTGTATAAGCCCTGTAGCTAAAAAATGGCAGAGAATTCTGCTCTAGAGGCAGAGAGCATTACATTATGTGTCTGCTAGAAGTAATTTCTGCCAGATAATAATTTTTGATTAACTGAATTCTAGATCTAGAACTCAGAACTTGTAAGACAGAACTTCAGATATTCAGGTGAAATCTTTGCTGATGAATTTTGCTTTTTCTGTTGTTGTTGGGCCACAATGGTGCATTTTTAGATGATGTTTTAAGAAAGCATTTGAATTATTTGCCAGTCATTTAAAAATGATAAGACTATACATACAAACTCAATTTCTAGCTTCTTTTGGAAAATCAGAAGAACTGGCCACCTGGGGTTACACATTCCCACCTGGTGGCAGTTGTCAGAAGTTGAGGTGAGTCAAGTGGGCTTTCTAATCCACCCCAGATACTCTCTCCACCACTACCTGCTCTAGAAAATTAGATTGTAATAATCAAAACCCTCTGTTCACATGAGAGATGCTGTGATGAGTGGGCAAGTTTGGCTTCTTCTTTAAGAAAACCACACAGTGCAAATATTCTGCATTGGTCAAAGAATCGGGATAAATCTGGAGTTCATTTGTGACAGTGTAGAATCTACATTTTCATTTTCTTTTAATTACATTAGTCAATAAGAAAAGTGTTTCACTGGAATGTATTTTGAGCTTGGATCTACACCTGAATTTTGCATTATTGATACCACCAAATTTTTATAGTGTCTCTCCATTTTTGTCAGGCATTAGAAGCAGGTGGAAAGCTTATGAAAAATGTAAGCGCCTGGGCCCACCCCATACCTTCTGATTGGGTAGGTTTGGGATGGAGTCTGAGTAGTTACCTTTTTACATATTTTACAGATAATTCTGATCCCATTGGAAGATGAGAACTGTTGATCTGGAGCAAATACTCCTGCTCTTTTGGTGAGTGGGGGTGGGGGTAGGGGGTGGGGGAGGGGGTCCCTTGCTTTTGGAACCGCTGCTTTTACAGAAGAAGATTCTTAGAGAAGAAATAGACATGAAGACGTTTGTCTCTGAGGAACACTTGCGGTTAAGGCTCACAGCTATACAACAGCCTATAGGGCTTCTGCAGTGAAACAATAAAGTCTGGTGGGCAAGTCAGCACAGGTGCACGCGTGAGAGCTAGGCTACCGACCACTTTGGTTGACTAACCACCCAGAAATGTCTGGAACTATTTATATTTAAGGTAAAACATCATCAGTTTCTTTCCCACAAGCATACAGAATTAAAGAACCATAGAATTTTTGGAGGTAAACAAGCCTTCAGAGATTTTGATCATTTGATCAGATTTCGATCAGAGATGTCGATCATTTTATAAGAGAGAAAACCAACCTGTCTAAGCCCACACAGTTGATGGCAAAGCCGGAAATAGTGTTCGGATCTCTTGAATTCCAGTCTGGGACTCTTTCTATTATACCTGCTCACCTCAAAACAATATCCAAATATCCAGATCTGTTATGGTGCATTCATAAGAGTTGTTTCATTACATTTGAAGGTATTATATGTAAACTTTGATGAAAAGATGAAAGAGTGAGAACTTCAGGGGTATGATGAAATTTAAAACAAATCAATGTGACATCAAAATTTTGGTGAATTGTTTTAAAAGGGAAAAGAATGAATAAATAAAAGTTGGGGTGCAGGATAAATCTTTTTTAAAATAAGAACTGCTTTTTAAAGATTTTTAACGTTTATTTCTGGCTGCTGTGTGTCTGTGCAGGCTTTCTCTAGTTGCCACAAGCAGGGGTTACTCTCTAGTTGCAGTGTGCGGGCTTCTCGCTGCAGTGGCTTCTCTTGTAGAGTATGGGCTCTAGGGCGTGTGGGCTTAGTAGCTGTAACTCCCAGGATCTAGAGTGCAGCTTCAGTATCTGTGGCACATGGGCTTAGCTGCCCAGAGGCATGTGGGACCAGGGATCGACCAGGATTGAACCCATGTCCCCTGTATTGGCAGGCAGATTCTTAACCACTGGACCACCAGGGAAGTCCCAGAATAAATCTTAATACATGGCAAGCCACAGTTCGTCAAGACATGAAAGTTGGAAGCTGCTGGCTATAAAATGTCCTTGTACCAGTTATTTGGAAAATGCTGTCCATGTAGTTAGAACCACAAATCATGCAGACTCTGTGATCACACTGCTTATAAGAACAAATGGGAAATATTTGAGACTGGGAGTCAAGTCTGGGTTTATATTTGAAATAAAACTGCTTCCTTCCCAAGATAAGTATTACATCGCTCAGAGAGACAACACATGAAGGATAGATAGGTGTAAACGTTATAAATTTCTGTCTTCTCTCTAGTTGTTTAATAAATCTTTTCCAAAGCCTTCCCTAAATTACCCTGAAACGCCTCCCTAAATGAAGCACAGTGTTTTATGTTTGTAAAAACCAAATGTTTTGCGCTTCTCAAATATAAGTGAAGGGAAGGAAGCCACTTAACTGAGTTACCTTGTATCATAAGAACATTTAAAACTTTCAATCTGTATCTCATACTACAGCCAGCCTTTACCCGGTAGGCTCTTAGGGGTTTAGGTTTTGTCATTTCTTTCTCATTTAAGAAAAAAAAAAAAGCAAATAATAGCTCAAAGAGATGATATATAAGAAATGCATTTGTGTCTAGGGTGGGAAGCAACAGCCAAAGGACACTTGGTTATTTGGCAAGAAGATATTTGTATATAAAAAGACAGAAAGCAGTGTTATTTGGGGATTACCCAGTGGTTCACACAGATGGTAAAGTTAAGAGTTCTTTTACTGAAATATGGAACAGACACTTCCTGGGCCACAAAGTTTGAAAACACAAGATAACATTTTGCTTTGTTAGATGCATACATTTTACATTATACTCTGAAGACAGAGGTGGGGGGTATTCAGGGGGCTCAGGTGCTGCGTGATGTCTTTAGAATCCAATGTGGAGGCACAATTGATAAAACGCCATGGACATCATAGGAGGTGGACTTTGACAGTCCCCTGCTAACCATGCCCAGCATGGTGGGAAGGGGATCCGTGTGTGCACAGTCACTTCACTGAACCACCCAATCCTTTTAGTGGCTACTGCCCTGTAGTTGTTTATGTAAATTTATTTTTAATTGCAGGCTAAGCCTTTACATGCTGTGTTGGTTTCTGCTGCACAGCAATGTGAGGCAGCTCTAAGTATACATACACCCCTGCCCTCTGAGCCTCCCTCCCACTCCCCTCCTATCTCACCCCTCTGGGGCATCACAGAGCGCCGCGTTGGGCTCCCTGTGTTATACACAGCTTCCCGCCTACCTTGGATTTAAAGAGACTTAGGTAGGTTCTGAGAATCAGGGAACTGAATCCCCTCTCTTTCCCCTTAAGCTTTGTCACCCAAGTCCTTATGAATACCTGCTTTCTATTTAACTCATGGTCCTATTTAAAACATGGAGCTCATGGTCCATGTTTTCTAAACATCTGACACGTTTATCCCTAAGTAGCACTACATCCTTTTTTCTCATATTCTCCAAATAAATAATGGCTAACTCTTGCCCTCTGTAAGATTCCCTTTTAATCCCTTTACATGAAACAAACTCCTTAACTCCTTACACCCATCTGTTGAGGTAGCTACTATCATCCCCATTTTCCAGATGATGAAACTGAGGCACAGAGGAGTCCAGGTATCTGCTCAGAGTTCAAAGTGCTAAGTATTTGAACACAGGCAGCTGGCTTCAGAATCTGCTTAACTATTACACTATGGTGCATGCCTGTACACAGACACATGCTTTTAGAATTTTTTATTCTTATCCTTAAAATCAGTGGAGGTGATAAGGAAGACATCTCAAGGCTTACTTCCTGGATGCTTCTCTGTGTTGGGGGCTTTGGAGGTTTCATTTGTTCAGAAGCTTACAGATGATCTCCATCAAACACCACCTGTGTTCTTTATTATGGACAACTGATATTTTCTCAGTTCTGTGTAAGGTGCTGTAGAAACACAGTCCAAAATATCATACCATCTTACCACACAGCTAGTAAGTTCTAGAACTGCAGTTCTAACCCATGGCTGTTTAGTTACAAAGCCCAAAATTAATTTTTTATTTTTATTATTATACAATGTTCACATCAACTTCCCCCCAAACCCAGTAAGTCACTCACTATGATTGTATCCTCTCCAGTATTCATTTTCTGTTCCTTTTAAGATGGGGATATTTATATTTCAGAGCAATTTTTTTCATATCCAACTTCTTCTATTCCAAATTAAGAGTAATCACAGCTGGCTGGTTGGGTAAAGTCTGCATAAAAATCTTTTTTTACATGATGATATTAAGTGTATGAGCTTTTATAAAATATGTGTGTTTTTGAGGGATTCTTCAGACATCTGGAGAATTTAAACTAGTAATTTATAATAGATTTCCTTGACTGGCAAGATAATTCCCTAATGGAAAAAGCAGGCATTTATCTCAAACTGTAAGCAGCAGTGGAAAGAACACTGAGACTTGGAAATTTTCAAGCCTGTAGTGCAAATTTGTGTTTACTTTGCTCTCTTTTTTTGTTCATTTATTAATAAACAAGACATGAAAATTCTTTAAGGGCTTCCCTGGTGGCTCAGTGGTAAAGAATCCACCTGCCAATGCAGGAGACATGGGTTTGATCCCTGGGTGGGGAAGATCCCACCTGCTGAGGGGTGACTAAGCCCATGCGCCATCACTACTGAGCCTTTGCTCTAGACCCCAGGAACCGCAGCTGCTGGCGTCCACCCACGGAAATTACCGAAGCCTGCATGCCCACGTACAGTATCTCCACAACAAGAGAAGCCACCTCAATGAGAAGCCTGCATATTGCAACAAAGTTCCTGCTTGCCACAACTAGAGAAAAAGCCTGCGCAGCAATGAGGACCCAAGCACAGCCAAAAACAAATAAACAATTTTCAAAACTTCCTTAAAACCTTATTTTACCCTTTTTATCATGACTATTTTGACAAAAATTTTATACTTACAGAAAAGTGGCTAGAATAGTACAAAGAATCTCTGTATACCCTTCAATGAAATTCACCAATTGTTCACCCTTTGCCACATTTGTTTATCATTTTCTATTTCAATGCACATGTAATATTATGATTTTTTGAATCACTTAAAAATAAGCTGCAGATATAATGCTGACTTAGCCCTAAATATTTTAAAGTATATTTCCTAAGACAAGGATGTTTTCTCACATAATCACAGTGAAATCATCAAGATAGAATTTAACACACTTATAGTATCATTATTTAATCTATACTAAGTGATTTACAAGATTATTCAAATTTGATCAATTATCCCCAAATGTCTTTTATAGCTGAACTGCATCTGGAATTGGACTTTGCATTGACCCATCATAGCTCTTCAGTTTCCTTAATTTACAGCAGTTTCTTATACTTTTTTGACTTTCATGACGTTTGTATTTTTGAAGAGAAATAAATAACAATAGCAATAGATTATAGATTATGTATAGTAAACACTATGACTTATAACAGAGACATGAATATATAATCTACGACATATCTAACATATATAATATGTATACCATTCATACAATACATGGGCTTCTCTGGTGGCACCAGCAGTAAAGAACCTGCCTGCCAATGCAGGAGACATGAGAGACACGGGTTTGATCCCTGGGTCAGGAAGATCCCCTGGAGGAGGGCATGGCAACCCACTCCAGTATTCTTGCCTGGAGAATCCCATGGACAGAGGAACCTGGCAGGCTACAGACCATAGTTTTGCAAAGAGTCAGGCACAACTACAGTGACTTAGCACATATAATGCATACATGAACGTACTCATGAATTCTTTCATAATCTATAATCTATTGGGAATAGGTCTTCACATGAGAGGCAACAATACAGGCAAAATCCCAGAGGCAAGAGAGAGCATAGTTAGTTGAGAACCTAATGAAATTGTTTGTGTTTGCACTGTCCAATATGGTAGCCATATTGGATATCTATACATATAACCTGTTGTATAGATGATAGATGATGTAAGAACTCATGAGTCCATACTAAGAAATAAATATAAACATAAATAAATAAACAAATAGGAAAATAACTTCTTTCAGTAAAATAATAACTAAAACAAATGTAAGAAGGAATAACAGAATTATGAAATTACCATTTTGCAACCCTTATGAGTAGTAACAGATTCAGGCAAGAATCACCAATGAATACTAAAACTAGTGCATTAAAGTTTGATAAGGAAAAAGACATTTATATAGCCTCAAAATATCACTTCAAAACTCATTTATTAATTAGAAAGGGACAGACAGTAACTTTCCAGTGGGTAAACCAAGTCGTCAAAGTTAATATTCACCAATGATGGAACAAACCATCTTCATGTGCCTCTCGGTATGATGCATTAAGCCAGGCACAACTTTATGTATGCGATATTCCCGTTAAAAATTAATTCTACTTATGAGAAAGCAGACAAATCCCAAAGGAGGAATATTCTACAAAACAATATTTGCTTTTTAATGACAAGCTTGCTTAAACCGAGAATTGCATGGAAAGTTGCATTATCAACGAGCACCACTAGATGTCACTGTGGTTCTTCAAGTTGCACAAGTTTTATCCATCTTAATAAAGAATATATCCTTTGTCACCTGCTTCAGTATTCTGACATCCTTGTGGACTAGATACATTTAGCCAGTTCCAACACAAATAGCTTTGGAGAGGCCTACAAGTTAAATAACACTATAGCACGGGAGGAGGAGGTAGCAAGCTTAGATTAAAGATCGTCTTTGCTGTTACAGGCTGTAGTGTCCATTCTCTGGCTATTCCTGCCCTGTCTTTGGGGCTTTTACAAGGAGAGGGGATTCAGATTGTCTGCTCTTAGCCTCCTCTAGCTCTGACAGTCTATGATTTTACACTGATATTTTCTTAACTAAAATCACTTCAGTGCCTCTTACAAGGTTTTTGCCTAACCCACACTGGATCCACACTGGTTTTCTTTTCTTCACCTTGTACTCTCATCTGTCTGATGTTTGTCTCTAAGTTGACTCTGTTTGTATAAATGTAAGTAAAGAAAAAAAAATTACAGGCCAATCACAAATGGAAACCAGTTCACTTGCCATAAATAGAGGGTAACCACAAAAATAAATACACTAAAAATAACATAGTGTAATTAAATTTGAGCTGGATGCTGTCATCAACCAAAGGCTCAGAGTCTGTGGCCTGTTCTGTTTTTCCTCTTCAAAGGAAGGTTTGAAGGTGTTAAAGACGAAGACAGACTGCCCAGAGATGTTCCTCATGATATAAGTGAAAAAATAGAAGACCTTTCTCTCTGCACAGTTTATTTAGTATTATTTAATTCTGTATCCACAAAACCAACCACAAAGCTTCACATATATAAAATCAGTTCCATGCTCTCATAAGCTTTTCTAAGTCATATTATTTTCTCTATTCCTCCTTTCTTCCTTCCTTCTTCCACTTCTTTCCTAATTCTTGTTTCTTCAATATTTCTAATAGATCAGAAAGTATCATTAGAAATCATACATTATTAATTGTTTTCTTTAGTCCATATTTAAGCTTTCATTTTATTTTGATATCCCTTTCAGTTTAGTATTGGTTTAGCTTCGCTTTCGTGTTTATTTAAATTTGCTTTTATATTCAGTCTTCTTCCATTTAAAATACTCACTCCCCTTTTAACATAGGAGATGATATATACCCTTCTGCTGTCAATGTCGAAGCAATTATATGCCACCAAATGGCTTGTGATTTGGCATCTTCTCCTGATAAAGGCTTATGATAGATAGGATGTGGCAGAGGTCAGGAATTCTGCTGAGTACAACCTGAGGGTATGCTTCAAATTGCTTGAGCTTTATCCAAATCCCCTAGGACACAATCAGAAAACTGGTCCCCTTCAATTTTGGTGTGGAGCTTTTTTTTCTTCATTCTTCACAGAGATTCAGAGTGAAGATGTCTTAGGCTGAGCCACATAATTGCACCCCTTACTCCCTAACGTTAGTGTAGCCGTTCCTGCTTTGTATAATCTGTTATAATTACTGATTTTTCTGGCCACAATTAGCATAGGGGTTTTTTGTAGGAGCGGAGACAATTTCTTAGCTACCGAATGTTACTAAATAATTTAAAAGGGGGAAGACAAAGAACTTCTATCAGATGTGTTTTATTTTCTTAAACCTGTGTCACCATTAAGGAAAACCATGACAAGGTAAAGAAATCAGGAGATTCAAAAAGATCAACACACCAGTTATTTGCCACAGTATAAAAGTTATTTCTTTTTCTCATTCTCTTTTCTTGGTGAGATGGATTTAATTTGCCATTAGAAGCCCCAAATCTGAGAATTCAGTTTCCATGTTCACCAAAACAGAATGCTTTTTCTCTTGTATGAAACACTGTTCCTATCTGTAAAAAAACAAACAAACAAACAAAAAAACTAGATAGAGATCTTTTCAGAAGAAATTTTCATAAAAGGTTGATTTTGAATCAATAGAAACTTTTTTCTCTACCAAATTCTGTAAAACTATATTCTTACCAACCCCAATTCAGAGTGTGAAACCCCTGTTTTTCTCTTTTTTCAGTATTCATCACTGTAACTCTGCTGAGATTCAAACCCAGGTGAGCAGATATTAAAGAGTTCACGAGATATGCAAAACATGATTTCTTCTGGTGAGAGACCTACTTGAGACTTGCTAAGGAATTATTCAGGTTTCCTCTAACCTCATTTGTTTCTGATACTGATGAACGCTTGTGATTCCATTATCCTCTTGATGTTTATAGATTCCTGCCCCCAGCTCCCTCCTCCAACATTCACTCAATTGTTTTATTCTGTGTTGACATCAGTCTTAATGGATGATGGTATTCTGGCAGAATCTCCTTCCAAGGTTTTGAAGATCACTAGTAAGTGTACTTTGAGCCCATTTCTGGAACTATATCCCCAGTGTGTCCTTAGAGCTACAAATTATACTTTGGTTCATTGTTTTAAAGTGTCTAGAGCCAGCATGTCTGTTTGAGATACTGAGCTAAGTATTGTCTTCCCAGCACATCTATAACTATTGATTCCTATGAGAGAGGCCTAATTATATTTGTGCTTATCTTCGGACCACAGCATCGAAAGAGGCTTTAAAGATCTATTTATCCCATCTGGTGCCCAGGTCCTCACCGTATCAGCCTTCTGTAGCCGGAGTAGTAGAAACCAGTTTTGGGCAAGTTACACCAAAAAGGGTGTTTATTGTATTAATAAAGGGCGGCTCAGAAACCATACTGACGCTGGGGAATCCAGGTACTAGATGTTGGTTGGCAGTGTCTTTAGGAGTTAGTTAGTGGTGACTCCTTTGTTCTGGGGAGTTTTTTTTTTTTTTTTTTTTCTGGGGAGCTTTAAACTGCTCTCCATCCCAGTTCTTAGTCAGGGCACTTGAGATTGCTTATGTTGATTCAAAATGCTATGTAAAAGTAGATCAAAGTTGTCCCCCAAATCTACCCTCCACCAGATTACCACCCCCATCCCTTCTACACAGAGATGATAAGGACGCCACTGAAACGACGGCTAAGGGGAGTCAGCTTTGCATTGTCTCCCAGACTCCAACCCTCTACCCCACAGAGGAGGAGTTCCTGGGGGACAGGGTCCACTGGGCTCATCTCAGGTCATGATGTGACCACCTTGTGTTCAAGGTTGGCTTCTTTTGGCCATGCCATGCAGCTTGTGGGATCTTAGTTCCCTGACCAGGGATTGAACCTGGGCTTCCTGCAATGAAAGCTCAGAGTCCTAACTACTGGACTGTTAGGGAATTCCTGTGTTCAGAGTTACTGTTAAGGGTGTCACAACAGGGAAGAGATAATTCCCCTCCAGGAAAATTGGAGGCTGTTCTGTTAGAAAGCAGGAATGGCCAAAAAACCTGTGTTCACTGACCTCGTAAGAGAGTGACAATCGCTTCTGGTGACATGGGCTGTGATGGCTCTTCATGTAACTCGTGATGAAGTTCTTTGAGTTAATATAGGGTTGCCTATATTAACCTATATTCTCTCAAAAGAGTGGGGCAGGTAGATTTTTTTTTTTGTCTTGAACTATTTTAAAAATCTTCGTCATGGTATAATTTATGTGTAATAAATTCTGCATCTTTAAAGTGTAGTATTTGATAGGTTTTGACATACATAGGTACTTTTATCACAGCATTGTTGATTTACAATGTTGTGTTAATTTTGAGTGTACAGCAAAGTATATTATTTATACATACACATATATTTACTCTTTTTTAGATTATTTTCCCATATATGTCATTACAGACTATTGAATAGAGCTTCCTGTGTGATACCCTAGGTTCTTATTATCTATTTTATATGTAGTAGTATGTATGTGTCAGTCCAAATCTCCCAATTTATCCCCCCTCCATTCCCCTAGTAATCATAAGTTTACTTCCTACATCAATGACTCTACTTCTGTAAATAAGTTCATTTGTACCTCCCCTTTTTTAGATTTCACATTTAAGTGATAACACATGATATCTGTCTTTCTGTGACTTACTTTACTCAGTATGACAATCTCTCGGTCCATCCATGTTGCTGCAAATGGCATTATTTTATTCTTTTTATGACTGAGTAATATTACATTGCGTACATGTACCACATCTTCTTTATCCATTTCTCGTTGATGGACATTTAGGTTGCTTCCATATCCTGGCTATTGTAAATAGTGTGTAATGAATATTGGGGTGTATATATATTTTGAATTATATTTTCTCCAGGTATGTGCCCAGGAGAGGGATTGCTGGGTCATATGGTAGTTCTATTTTTAGTTTTTAAGAAATGTCCATTCTGTTCTCCATAGTGGCTGTACTAACACTTTCCCTTTCATACACTATGACCAAGTGGGATTTATAACTGAAGTGTTGGGATGATTTAACACGCACTTCTGTAGAGCATATACCTAGCAGTGGGATTTCTGGATTACAGAGTAAAAGATTTTGTAGATTACGCCAGACTGCTTTCCAAGGTGGTTGTAATCATTAGCAGTATATGAAAGCTCCTATGTATACTAAGCAGCACTCAGTATGGTCAGACTTTTAAACTTCTGCCTGTTTGATGGGTATAGTGATATCTTGTTTGGGTTTTATTTTGTATTTGCCTGAATCCTAATAAAGGTGAGTACTTTCTTGTCTATGTATTGGTCATTTGCATATCTTCTCTGTATGTGTGTGAAATGCAGTTAAAGTTTATAAATACTAGTAATAGGTAACAATCTATTGAATGTTGGCTATGTTCCAGGCACTGTAAAATTGCTTGATATAGATTTATTTTATCATCACTATAACCCTGGGAGGTAGGTGCTATTAATTATCTGTATCAAATGCTACTTTCTCTGATATTTGATGAGAATATGATTTTTCTTTTTTAATCTATTAATGAGGTGAATTATATTACTTCGTTTTTATTATGCTACATGTGTGAGTACTTAGTCACTCAGGCATGTCCAACTGTTTGTGACCCCGTGGACTGTAACCTGTCAGGCTTCTCCATCCATGGGATTCTCCAGGCAAGAATATTGGAGTGGGTTGCCATGCCCTCCTCCAAGGGATCTTCCCAACCCAGGGATGGAACCCAGGTCTCCGGCATTGCAGGCAGATTCTTTACATTCTGAGTCACCAGAGAAGCCCCTTAATATGCTGCATCAACCTTAAAATCTTCGTATATATTGTAAATTCAATTTATTAATATTTTTTAAAAATAAAAAAGTCTGTGTTCATTAATAAGATTAGCCTGCAGTGGTCCTGTCCTTATTAGGTTTTGGTGTCAATATTATTTTTAATTTTTATTATTATTTTTAATTTTGAGTATTCATTATCCAGTTCACTTCTACTAGTTTGGAAGTAACACCTTAGTTCTACAATGTTTGTTCTTACATTATTTATGGGTTGAATTGTGTCCCTGCCCCAAATCTAAAGGATTTATTGAAGTCATAGCTATTGATGCTTATGAATGTGGCCTAGTTTGGAAATAGGGTATTAAAGATGTAATCAAATTCAAGTGAGATCATCAGGGTGGACCCTACTCCAATACGCTGCTGTTGCTCCTGCTGCTAAGTTGCTTCAGTTGTGTCCGACTCTGTGCGACCCCATAGACGGCAGCCCACCAGGCTCCGCTGTCCTGCTCCAATATGATCGGTGTTATAAAAAGAGATGACAGGGACCTCCCTGACTGTCCAGTGGTTAACACTCTGCCCTGCCAATGCAGGGGGCGCAGGTTTGATTCCTGGTCAGGGAACTAAGATCCCACATACCTCGTGGTGAAGCCAAAAGATAAAAAACAAACAAACAAACAAACAAAACAGATGACAAGGACACATAGCAGGAAGATGGCTCTGTGAAGCCTGGGCTAGGAAAGGATGGATTCTTCCCTAGAGTCTTCAGAGAGATACTGGGCCTTCCAGCAACTTAATTTTGGATATCTACCCTTTAGCGCAACTTTCCAGGTGGTGCTAGTGGTGAAGAACTCGCTTGCTAATGCAGGAGATGTAAGAGATGTGGGTTCAATCCCTGGGTCAGGAAGACCTCCTGGAGGAGGGCATGGCAACCCACTGCGGTATTCTTGCTGGGAAATCCCATGGACAGAGGAGCCTGGAGGGCTACAGTCCATGGGGTCACAAAGAGTCAGACCCGACTGAAGAGATAGCACAGCACACATGCTTCAGAACTGTGAGGATAAATCTCTATTGTTTGAAGTCACTCAGTTTGTTATGTAAGTCCTATGAACCTAATACACCTTAGAAATACAAACTGCATAATTATCCTACCCAGGTCTAGAAGTCATCAGAAACATTACCTTTTCTTGGACAGATAATGAACATAAAAAACTACCAATAAGGACCTTTTTATTATTTCTTCATTTCCCCACCTCCAAGTCTTACGCTTTTGTTGTTTAATACTTTGCCAATCTCTTTATATCCCCACTAGAAATTTTCATTACCGTTTTATACAGCTGGTACTTATTTAACCACATTCTTTGTTGGTTTCACAAACTTTCTTGCATCTTGGATCAATTTTTTAAAAAATATATCACTGTCTTTCTGCCTGAAGCATATCAAGAGAGCTCCTATAGTGAGACTCTGATGGTGAAAAATTCAAGTTTAAATTGTCTTTCACGGGGTGTATTAGTAGAATTTTATGGTGGCAGTTATTTCCTTTTGATACTTTGCTGATGCCAGTCCATTGTTTTTTTAAAAAATAATTAAAATTTTAACTGATGTGTAGTTGATTTGTTGTTGTTGAGTTGCCAAGTGGTATCCCGCTTTTCAAGACTACATGGACTGCAGCAGGCCAGGCTTCCCTGTCCCTCACTATCTCCAAGAGTTTGCCCCAGTTCATGTCCATTGAGCTAACTGATTTACAATGTACTACTTTAGTTTATATATTGCCCCCAGCTCCAGCTAGTGACTGTTCTAACCCTTAAGCCAAAACAGTTCCACCTGCTAGCTTACGAAAGGGAAGCGCGGCCTGGCGATCGTTAATCTGAGGGGCTCCAACGGATGTAACCCAGCTGCGGGTTTCTTTGGTAACTGATGAACCAGCCTGACGTCACTTCCCCCTGCAAATGGCAGCCTCATTCTCTCCTGCGTAGCGAAGCTTGTTCCTATGTTCTGCCTGCTCTCTGCCATTATGCGATGCGGTGTGGCTCCACGACCCTTTTGCTGTGGATGCGTAAGCTCCCCTATCTCAGTGGTCCCCAACCTTTTTGGCACCTGGGACTGATTTCCTGGAACACAGTTTTCCCATGGACCGGGGTGGGAGGGCAGGGATGGTTGAGAGGAGTCGGGGGGATGGGGAGCGGCAGATCGCTGCTTACCTCCTGCTCTTCGGCCCGGTTCCTGTGAGTCCTCGGCTTGGGATTTGGGGACCCCTGCCCTATTTAGTAAATCATTTATGCCTCTCTCGTGGTCTCCAGGCTCTTTCTTCCATCTCAGACCTGGACAAGTACGGGCCTTGCGTGCCTGCCGGTTGCAGCCCAGCCACCACGTAGTGACTCAGTACTTTTATAGATCATACTCCATTTAAAGTCATTACGGAATAGTGGCTGTATTTCCCTGTGCTGTGAAATATATCCTTGTTGTTTACTTTATATATAGTAACTTGTCTTAATCCTCAACCCCTCTCTCTCCCCTCACCCCTTCCCCTCTTCCCACTGGTACCCACCAGTTTGTTCTCTGTATCTGTCAGTATGCTTCTGTTTTGTTATATACATTGGTTTGTTTTATTTTTTAGGTTCCACATGTTGGCAAGGATGTGGAGTGGAAGGAACCCTAGTATGCTGTTGGTGGGATTCTAAATTGGTGAAATTACTATGGGAAACAGTATGGAGGTTCCTCAAAAAACTCAAAATCGAACTACCATGTGACCCAGCAATTCCACTGCTGGGTATATATCCAAAGCAAATGAAAACACTAATTCAAAAAGATACATGCATCCCAATCTTCAGCATTGTTTACATTAGTCAAGATATGAAAGCAAGATATGAAAGTGTCCATCAGCAGATGAATGGATCAAGAAGATGTGGTATGTATATATACAGTGGAATATTACTTAGCTATAAAAAATGAAAATTTAGCATTTGCAGCAACACAGATGGACCTAGAGAATATTATGCTTAGTGAAATAAGTAAAAGGAAAACATAAAAAATGCTTTCCTTCATTACTACTGAGAAAACAGTTGACTGTTGGTTAGAGGTCAGTCTAACTGCCAGTCTTTGAAGGTCTTTTTTACTCTTAGAATTTTTCTCTTCACCTTTGTTATTTTTTGTAATTTTACTGTCATGAATCTAGTTGCAAATTTTTGGTTTTTTTATTTATTTCTTTGATTTTATTTGACATACAGCATAACGACCTGACATTCATGTATGATGCAAAATGATTACCATAATGTTTAGTCCATCACTTCAAACAGTGACAAGTTTTTCACCTTGTGATAACTTTTAGTATCTACTTTGTTAGCAATCTATTTTTATTTATTAGCATGGGGTTTCTTGGATCTCTTTGATCCATAGATGAATGCATTTCTTCAGTTCTGGAAAATTCTCAGCCGTTTTCTTTCCAACCATTTCTTCTACCTTATCCTCTCTTTCTAGGACTCAATCACATGCATGTTAGCTCTCTCACTATACCCTCCTTGTGTCTTACTCTGTTTAAAATTTTTTTCTACCCCGTGTTTCATGCTTGATGGTTTATTCTAATTTATTTTTAGCATATATTTATATCTTATAATTTACATGTAAAACTAGGTAGTTTTATAACTAAAATATATCTAATTAATGAGTTCATTAATTCTCCCTATATTTTATCCAAATCTGCTGTTAAACTCATTCACTGATTTTTTTTTTTTTAATCTTCTCTCTAAACTTGCCTCTCTTGCTCTGCCCTCAGCTCTAGTATTTTGAGTGCTGGCTCTAATGCAAGCTCAGGGATTGACAGGGTCTAATTGAGAGTCAGTTGGTTAGAAAACAGGAGCCATAAACCTAGGCTCATCTTTTCTGAAGAGAAATATAATTGTGCTCTATAGTGTGCAGGAGGGTTGGTGGGGGAGGACAGAGCTGAGTGAAGGAAGGAAAAGGTTGTACATTACTGGTGGCATTGACATCAAGGTGAGTGGGTGTTGCGCTGTAGCTGCCACAGAGCAGCGTTTGGCCGAAGGTTACATTAATAAAGATACTGTCTCTAGAATAGGGAGCTTCTCTACACCAATCATTCAGCTAATCTTTGTTGTGTGTCGGATGTTTTATACAGTATTTTTGCATCTAGGAAACCTCAGTGAACTAGAAACAAACTGTGCTGGCTTCATGGAGCATATGGTCTATTGGTAAGGGGCAGAGTGTATACTATGAGCAGAATAAATGAAGGAAATGTTTATGTCAGAAGTTGGTAAATGCTTTAAAGAAGGTGATTCTGAGTCTAAGTGTGTGGGAAGAGGGAAGATGGCTGTTGTGATCAGTGTGGGATTCACTGAGAAGGGAACCTTTGAGAACACATCCAAGGACCTGATTCATCCAAGAGGGATGTCTGGGGGATGTTCTTTCCAGACAGGTAGGATCTTCAGCGCAAACGTATTTGCACTAGAGGAATGTGCCTGTGTCCATTCCCTGCATTTTTAACACTGGTTATTTTAATATTTGTTTACAACAGCTCTATTCATTTCTTTTTCCAGTTTACTATGACAAATTTGATAGTTTCCTATAGCATAATCTGTTTCCTATGATATGCCTGTTTTCTGCAGATATTTTCAAGTTTGTCATTTATTTCTTTAAGCCTGGTAACGAAGGTGGTGTTTTAGCCTGTTTGAGGAGAGTGCATGTCTGAGGAGAGTGGAGCTGTGTTTCTGCTTTTCTGCTTCCTTTTGTTTCTTCTGGGTCTCACCGTGGAGTGGTGCTTCTTTCTGTGCCTGCTGGCCTCCTTTGCCTTTGTAAAGTTGCTGGTAGGGAGAAGCAGAGCCTGGCACAGGTTCTCCTGCCCCGGAAGAAGCTTGGGCTTCACTCCATCAGACTTCAGTCACTCCCACTTGGGTGTCGCCTTAAACCATTTTCACAGTTTGAGATTGCTTAGCCAGCTTCCCAGGTGTCTCAGTGGTAAAGAATACGTCTGCCACTTCAGGAGACATGGGTATGATTCCTGGATCAGGAAGATCCCCTGGAGAAGGAAATGGCAAGCCACTCCAGTGTTCTTGCCTGGAAAATTCCATGGACAGGGGAGCCTGGAAGGCTACAGTCCACAGAGTTGTAAAGAGTCAGACGTGACTGAGCAACAAACGGCCAGCTCAGGTTGTGAGTTCCTGGACGTCAGCCTTCCTGAGGCAGAGTCTGGGTCCCAAAGGCCCCCAGTTTAGGGGAAAGAGAGAGAGGTTTCCACTAACTTTGCTCTGACATTGAAAATACAGCTTTTTATCTCTCTCTTTTTTTTAATAAAAGCTTTTTGAAACCCCAGCTTAAAGTGAGCACCTCGCCTGGGCTTTGTGCGCTGACCTTTGTGGCCCGTCTCCTCATGTAGCCCGTGAGCAGAAGCCTGAGTCAACATTAACCGGAAATGCTTGCAGGCATAAGCGCTTCCAAAATTCTACTTATCTCTCTGCTTTCTCCAAAAATTGGCCTGGGGACTCCTGACTGCCGTTTGGGCCCCTCAGACCTTTTCAGGAGACGTTGGCAGTTTTTTTTTTTTTTTTTTTTTTTTTTAAAATTTTTATTATTATTATTATTTTTTTTTCCAGTGGGTTTTGTCATACATTGATATGAATCAGCCATGGATTTACATGTATTCCCAATCCCGATCCCCCCTCCCACCTCCCTCTCCACCCGATTCCTCTGGGTCTTCCCAGTACACCAGGCCGGAGCACTTGTCTCGTGCATCCCACCTGGGCTGGTGATCTGTTTCACCATAGATAGTATACATGCTGTTCTTTTGAAATATCCCACCCTCACATTCTCCCACAAAGTTCAAAAGTCTGTTCTGTATTTCTGTGTCTCTTTTTCTGTTCTGCATATAGGGTTATCGTTATCACCTTTCTAAATTCCATATACATGTGTCAGTATGCTGTAATGTTCTTTATCTTTCTGGCTTACTTCACTCTGTATAATGGGCTCCAGCTTCATCCATCTCATTAGGACTGGTTCGAATGAATTCTTTTTAATGGCTGAGTAATATTCCATGGTGTATATGTACCACAGCTTCCTTATCCATTCATCTGCTGATGGGCATCTAGGTTGCTTCCATGTCCTGGCTATTATAAACAGTGCTGCGATGAACATTGGGGTGCACGTGTCTCTTTCAGATCTGGTTTCCTCAGTGTGTATGCCCAGAAGTGGGATTGCTGGGTCATATGGCAGTTCTATGTCCAGTTTTTTAAGAAATCTCCACACTGTTTTCCATAGCGGCTGTACTAGTTTGCATTCCCACCAACAGTGTAAGAGGGTTCCCTTTTCTCCACACCCTCTCCAGCATTTATTGCTTGTAGACTTTTGGATAGCGGCCATCCTGACTGGCGTGTAATGGTACCTCATTGTGGTTTTGATTTGCATTTCTCTAATAATGAGTGATGTTGAGCATCTTTTCATGTGTTTGTTAGCCATCTGTATGTCTTCTTTGGAGAAATGTCTGTTTAGTTCTTTGGCCCATTTTTTGATTGGGTCATTTATTTTTCTGGAATTGAGCTGCAGGAGTTGCTTGTATATTTTTGAGATTAATCCTTTGTCTGTTTCTTCATTTGCTATTATTTTCTCCCAATCTGAGGGCTGTCTTTTCACCTTACTTATAGTTTCCTTTGTAGTGCAAAAGCTTTTAAGTTTCATTAGGTCCCATTTGTTTAGTTTTGCTTTTATTTCCAGTATTCTGGGAGGTGGGTCATAGAGGATCTTGCTTTGATTTATGTCGGAGAGTGTTTTGCCTATGTTCTCCTCTAGGAGTTTTATAGTTTCTGGTCTTACATTTAGATCTTTAATCCATTTTGAGTTTATTTTTGTGTATGGTGTTAGAAAGTTGGCAGTTTTTGAAACCAATGTGCGCAGGGTGTGTGTGTGCAGCGGGGAGTGATCTGAATGATGTAGCTGCTGTGAGTGGAAACTGGAAGCTCAGTGATGTTGTTTTTAGTCTCTCACATCCTTAAACGTGTCCAAGTTGGCATGGGGTCCCCAGAACATAGAGGAATTTGGGTGCTTAAATGCTTGGAAGTGCTATACACATGACCGTGGACCAGCACAAGGGAAAATGCACTTTGTTTAGACTTCTTACCTAATTGCAGCTGTTCAAGAATATGGTTCAAATCTTTACTAGACAACTGCTTGCATGTCTCAAGGGTCTATGACTTCCACAAGTCTTAATACAAGAAGCTGAGCGTATATGGTCTTTTTAAGTGTTAACATATTTACTGGAGAGAAAATAGGTGCATCTGTGCAAATGATCAGGCTTAAGAATAGAAGCCTTTAAAGACACATGATTGAGAAACCAACAGTTGCTCTTATTTATTAGGAATACAAGCCATTTTACATTTTAAAAATATCAGTTTTCTCATACATACTTATATGCAAACTTAATGAAATAGAATATTTTCATTAAAATGTTTAAAAATAGCCATGTTATTGAAATTCAGACTATTGTGAAGACTAAAAAAAAATATAACCCAAATTATAAAGCATTTGTTCTGAGGACATAAGTGTACTCATTGTCCTATGTTTATCATATTGTAAAGTTTAAAATCCTTGTGAAAATTGCCAGTGTCAACTTTCCTACTGATGCGGCCCACAGATTTCAAAATCCAGTCTTTATTCTGTTTTATAGTACATTTTGAAGGGCAAAGTCCATCACAGGAAAAAGTATTTTCTTTTTCTTACTTATACAACACATGTGTTCATGCCATTCAGTTTGAGACTATAAACAGTGAGTTGATTGGGTTTCCCAGATGGTACAGTGTTAAAGAATCTGTTTGCCAATGCAGGAGGCACAAGGGAAATGGGTTTGATCCCTGGGTTGGGAAGAGCCCTTGGAG